>NC_084832.1:47617201-48864062 GCF_033115175.1 Lepus europaeus | reverse complement strand
ACACAAATGTAGATTGATGACACATGATCTTTAAAAAGGAAGAAAGAGGAAGAGAAAATAGAGGCATTTTCACACTGTTAAGTATTACTGTTAACACTAAAAGATGTAATTGAAGGATTCTATCTCACTTCAATTTATGAAGGATAGAAAATTATTCTCCAACTTTTTGTAGAATAATACAATTAAAAGGACTCTTTAATTATGGTTCTTTTTCTACTTTTGATTAATTTTTCAAAACTACCATTACTGAAAGAATTCATATTTTTGTGGCATCTCTCTAATGGCAGGCATGTTCTCTATCATATAAAATGGTTTAGAAGATTGATAATATGATAAGTCTTAAGTAATACTGAATATAATTGGATTTTGAAATGATGGATTAACTGGAAAATATAATTGGAAAATAAGCAAAATGTCTCATGGTTAATGATAATATTTTATAAATCTGTGAGAGTAAGTTGTTTTGTGGATGTCAGTAACACCTATTTCCAAACAGATTTGTAACAATGGCTTGAAAGGAGAGTAAATAATTTGAGAGGCTGTTTTCATTTCAAAAACGTTTTTGAACATTTTAACTCAATTCATCAACATTTTTAATTTTAAGCTTATTTTCTAAATGGTGCAAAAAATAGCTTTTGTAACTACTATTTTAAGAAGATGTATACAAAAGTTCTGGCTAGGTAACAATCGGTATTCCATGCCACATTTTCCATATTTGCACATTCAGTGGTTCATATTCTGCTAGATTTGTGTGTGTGTATACATATATACTTATATGTATAGATAGTGTGTGTTTGTATATCTCTGTGTGTGTGATTGAAAGATAGAGACAAAGAGAAATAGAACATTAGTAAGAGATCTCCTATTCATTGATTCACTTCTCAAATGCCCACTAGAGCTAAGGCTTGATCAGACTAAAGCCAGGAGGCCAGAACTCAATGCAGGTCTCTCAAGAATTTGATCCATTATCTGTTATCTACCAGATATCAATAGGAAGCTGGATTGAACAGAGTCAAGACTCAAACCCAGAGAATCTATTGCTAAGAGGTGAGGATGTCCAACTGCTGTGTGAGAAATTTGCTTCAAATTGAGATTTCTTTAAAGGATAGAATTATGTAAAGAAAAATGTTGCTCTATGGGGCTGGCGCTGTGGTGTAGCAGTTGAAGCCATCGCCTGCAATGCCGGCATTCCATATGGACACTAGTTCGAATCCCGGTTGCTCCACTTCTGATCCAGCTCGCTGCTATGGCCTGGGAAAGCATAAGAGGATGGCCCAAGTCCGTGGCCCCCTGCACCCATTTGTGAAACTGGAAGAAACTCCTGGCTCCTGGTTTCAGATCGGCGCAGCTCTGGTCATTGCGGCCAACTGGGGAGTGAACCAGCTAATGGAAGACCTCTCTCTGTCTCTGCCTCTGCTTCTCTCTCTGTGTAACTTTGACTTTCAAATAAATAAATAAATCTTTAAAAAAAAAAAGAAAAATGTTGCTCTTTTTTAGAGTTTGCTTGAGTAGGCTGATGATTCTTTTATTTGAGTTTTCCCCAAAAAGAGAATTAGAAAGGGAGTATTTGATATCAGATTAGTCAGATTAGAGAGAAGGTGCACATATCTATTACATTGATAATATACTCTCAACTAAAATTATTCAGGGTAGTTGGTTGCAAAATGTATTCTGAGGATATAAAATTATAAAACGATCTTTATTTCATAACAAAATAAATTACAGTAAAATTTCATTGAAGGTAATGTTTCTGTAAAAAAATGTGAAGTGTCATAATTACAAAATGTTGTGACATAACAATACCAGCTCAATGGAATGACTTATTGAGGATAAATTTCACAGCTTTATTAGTACAACTCATTCTGCATATGTTCAAATTTAGTTTGCTCAGTCCATCAGGGACTTTATCAGGTCTACATACAGTAGGGAAGTTACACAGCAGGGTAGTTACAAAGAATAAGTACAAGCTAAATGTATCAAAGAACAGTCTTTGAAACAGTATAGAATGTCATTTCTCTTACCAGCTCTTCAAAATAAATGTGTGCTTTCCAAGAACTGTTCAGGAAATAGAGGTAACTTCTCCTACAGTGGTTCTTAAGTTTGCATTGAAATAAAAGCTAAACTTCCCTATCAGAGTGAAGTCTAAGCACTTCTGCAGAAAGTCAGAGTAACTAGTACAATTCACCAGTCAAAGAATCCCTTGATCAAATATTGGAAAGAATGTCTTCTTAAGAGAGGTAACTACCCTTTCCACAGAATAAATTTCTGTAAAGAAGCTTTGTGACATTTATTTCAACTATTTTTCCAGTTCTAAATAATATAAATAGCCATGAACACTGTTGTGCCACTGTTTTAGATTCCTTCAGAAATGTTAGGTATGAGCTAAGATGTTATGATGCTCATAAATGAGTTTAATACAGTTTGGTTGGGGAGGTGCATTTTTTAATTTTTATCTGTATAAATAATATATTAAAATTTATAAAATTCTCTCGGCCTCAATTCATCATTTATGAGAATGCATAAAATGAATAAATTAAATATTTTAATGCATGGGTTAAAGAAACGATGTCTATAAAATTATTGTGTAAATTATTGTACATATGTGCATCAGTGCAGAGAATTAAAGAAATGTCCTACAGATTT
Source organism: Lepus europaeus (assembly GCF_033115175.1). Taxonomy (NCBI): domain Eukaryota; kingdom Metazoa; phylum Chordata; class Mammalia; order Lagomorpha; family Leporidae; genus Lepus; species Lepus europaeus. The sequence continues at coordinate 48,861,419 of NC_084832.1, read as the reverse complement.
GTTTCTTAACAAATTTTATAGATTGAGTTTTTAAGATAGCAATTGATTTAAACCATATGTTTTTGCTAAAACATTCTGTTATATTTTACAAATACATTTTAACTTCCAATTTCATATAATTATAAATCTGTATATAAATTGTAAGAAGTATACTGGCTGCACCTCATCATTTAATGTTCAGAAAATGGTTTCTGCTGCATAATTAACATACAATAGCTCAATATTTGCTAAATAAAACAATGATAAACAAAATATCAAGAAACAAAGCCCCCTTCATTTTCCCTTTCTCTCATCCTGCTTTTTAAATAAGAATATGAAATAAACTTAAAAATATGAAAATAACAAAGAGTCAGGTGATGCAGTGTTGTGGTGTAGCAGGGTCCCTGCATTTGAACAGTGAATAATCAGATGGAAGAGCTCTGTCTCTTTCATGCCCTTTCAATTAAATAAACTTTAAAAAATAAACATAGATATAGATATATAAAAAAATTTACAAAGTACTTACTCTTGGTTTAGTTGTAATATTAAGACTGATCACCAGGTTTTCTGGTTAAAGGAAACAGGTTGGGAATTTCTTTTTTCTTGGTAAGAAATGACTTAGTAATTACAGTGAGAGGTTTTGCAATATGCATGCAGTATATTATTACTTCAAGGGTTTAGTTTTTTAATTAATTTATTGATTTATTTTTATGAAAAGATATATGTTAAATGTATATCATGACATAATAATTGTGCATAGCCATTGATGAATTAAATTGTAATCTTTGCCTCTAACCTCAGTGATCTAAATCAATTAGATAATACAGAAACATAAAGAGGAGCAATCAGACTCTAAGTAAGAAATTAACAGCAATTACTCTTGAGATAGTGCCTTATAAGTTCAAATGCTATTTTATGTACTTACAAATTACTGGTTTCCTGCTCAACTCATTTCCTCATAGTGGTTAGTTCCAGTGTAGAAACAAAATTAGATGAGAAGTTGCTAATCATCTACTTCAAGCAAATGGAAATGGATATTCTTAAGGGATGCTCTCATTAGGCTCTGAATTGGGGAAAACTATATCCCTTACACTTTAAGAATACTATAAATCCAAGCAACTCAGTGTATTAAGTAAATGTTTAGGAGACACTTTTTATTAATACCAAACACCTTGTTAAGTCAAGCACTGTCAAATTGGTATTCTTTCTCTTTAGACTATGATTGACACTAACTATCATTCATTTCTATTTATTTCCCAACAAATTGCTCCCCCACTAGGAGCCACAATGTTAGATGATGAGAGGTATAGTGGTGAAAAAAAAAAAAAAGACATGATTAGGACTCTAATATTATCATCTAATTGCTTCAAAAAATAGATATTTCTGTCATTATAGTTTCTGGCCATGTAAAAAAGGTAATTAAATATTCTGTATTTCTTAATATATTTCTATAAATATATATTTAAAGATTTGTTTGTTTGAAAGACAGAGTGACATAAAATGAGATGGCAGAGTGAGGAGGAGGAAGAGAGAGAGAGAGATCTTCCATCCATTGATTTTCCCCTCGAAGGGCCATAATATAGGACTCGGTCAAGTCAAAGCCAATAACCAGGTACTTTATCCCAGTCTCTAAATGTGTGGTAGTGGCCCAAGAACTTGAGCAATCTTCCACTGTATTCTCAAGTTTAAGTATATTATGTTGTATTGAAGATAATTTCTGATCTTATTTATTGGGAGTACTATGTGCTTCCTGTGCCTGGATGGCCATATCCTTCTCTGTTAGGAAAATCTATTATTTCACAGAATAAGTATTCTAACTCATTCCATCTTTCCATAATTTCAGGAACTCCTAAGAAACATATATTTGGTGGTTTGATGATATCTCATAAATCTCAAGCATTGTTTTTGGTTTTTTTCAATTGATTTTTATTTTTTTCTCACTGTGATACTTATAGCTCGTTTATTCTTTCTTCTGCTTCACCAAATTTGTTGTTAAGGCTTTCCATTTTATTTATTATTTGACATATTAAATTCTGCATTTCTAATATTTCAATTTAATTCTTCTTTAATATCTCTATCTCCCAGGAGAATTTCACACCTATATCATGTATGGATTTCTTTAATTCACATATTTTCTTCTCTGTTTTTGAGTACTCATAAGATCACTCTTCTGAATTTATTTTCTGAATTTATTTATTTCTTCTGAATTTATTTATATTTTCAGACATTTTATCATTTTCTTCATATTCACCTTCTGATATTGAAGTTTTGTTCATTTTGTGGACTCATCTTGTCTTCCTTGTTTGTGTTTCTTGTATTTCTATATTTCTGTACAGACATTTGTGGAAACACTGCTGATTTTTTCCTTTGAGCGCTGTGCTCTATGAAACATACCTTTATGACTTAGCTAAGTGCCTGCTCCTTCAATAGATATCCAGAGGTGTGTGTGCTGGATGGAGCAAGGGAGTTCTAGCCAGGCCTCAATGGTAGGGGAATGGTCCAGAGTGACACCCAAATTGGGCTTGATATATAGCTTCCTTTGTGAGCAACAGTAAGAATATGATTGGTTTGACTGACATGTTCCAAGCTTCAGATTGGGGCCCTCTGACACAATGGAGAACTATATCGAAAAGCAAGGTTAGGGGAGAGATCTAGATATAAGTGGAAATGCTTTCAACTTTTCCCCATTCAGTAGTATGCTGACCATGCATTTGTCATAAATTGTCTTGATTGTGTTGAGGACTGTTCCTTTTATAACCAATTTGCTTAGAGTTTACATCATTAAGCAGAGTTGTATTTTGTCAAATGCTTTTTCTGCATATATTGAGATAAGCATATGGTTTTTGTTATTTTATGTTAATGTGATGTATAACATTTGTTGATTTTCAAATGTTGAAACAACCCTGTACACTAGAGATAAATCCCACTTGATCTGGGTAGATGACCTTTCTGATGTGTTGTTGGATTCAATTGGATAGAATTTTTTTGAGGATTTTGGCATCTAAGTTCATCAGGGGAATTGGTCTCTACTTCACTTTCTCTGTTGCATCTGTTTCAGCATAAAGAACTAAGGTGTGCTGGCTTCATAGAAATAATTGGGGAGGATTCCCTCCCTTTCAATTGCTTTGAATAAATTGAGAAGAATTGAAGTTAGTTCTTTAAATTTCTGGTAGAATTCACCAGTAAAGACATCGGTCCTGGGAATTTATTTGTTGGGAGGGTCTTTAATACCACTTCAATTTCTGTCTAGGTTGTGGGTCTGTTTAAATTTTCTGTGTCTTCCTGGCTCAATTTAGGTAGATTGCATGTGTCCAGGAATCTATCCATTTCTTCTAGCTTTCCCAGTTTGTTGGCATACAGCTCTTTGCAGTAATTTCTGATGATTCTTTTTTGTTTCTGTGGTGTTTGTTGTTACATTTCCTTTTTCATCTCTAATTTTATTGATTTGAATCTTCTTTTTTTTTTGGTGACTTGAACTAATGTTGTGTCAATTTTGTTTATGTTTTCAAAAAACCTACTCTTCATTTTAGTGATCATTTGCACTGTTCTTTTGGTTTCAATTTTGTTGATTTCTTCTATAATTTTAATTATTTCTTTTTCTACTAGTTTTGAGTTTGGTTTGCTGTTATTTTTCTAGATCCTTGAGATGCATTGATACTTGATTTATTTGAGACCTTTCAAATTTCTTGATGTAGGCACCAAGTGCTATAAACTTTCCTCATAACACTGCATTTGCTGCATCCCATAGGTTTTGATATGTTGTATTGTCATATCCATTTGTTTCCAGAAAAATTTTGATTTATCTTTTTATTTCTTGAATGACCCACTGTTCATTCAGGAGTATTTTGTTCAGTTTACATGTGTTTACATATGTTTTAGGGATTCCTGAGTTGCTGATTTCCAGCTTCATTGCATTGTCATCTGAGAAGTTATATGGTATGATTTCAATTTTTTTGAATTTGCTGAGACTGTTTTATGGCTTGGTATATAGTCAATCCTAGAGAAGGTTTCATGCTCTGGAGAGAAGAATGCATATTCTGCAATAGTAGAATGAAAAGTTCTATAGATACCTGTTAGGTCCATTTGATTTATAGTGTCATTTAACTCTGTTGTTTCCTTGCTGATTTTCTGTCTAGTTTGTCTATCCATTGCTGAAAGTAGGGTACTGAATTCTCCCGTTACTATTGTATTTGAGTCTATGTCTCCCTTTAGATCCTTTAACATTCCTTTAAATAGGTAGGTTCCCTGCAATTAGGTGCATATATGATTATAATAATGACATCTTCCTGTTGAATTGATCCAAATGTATGACAGAATACATCTATCATATATTTACCATAATATTTTTACTATATTTAGATGCCATACATAATTTAAGAAATAGACAAGTCAATGTACATAAATTTTCTTGGAAAGGGATATCCTATTTGTCTTCAGAGCTGTGAATGGGAAGCAATTGGAGACTAGCAAGAAAAGAGAAAGGATCAAGAAAGGTAGATGTACAGATAGAAAAGAAGAAAAACCCGATTCATACTCCAGGTCTCATTTGTGTAGGGAAACATGATAGGAAAGCAATATTATGATCATTTTAGCCAAAGCATGGATTTCTCACTGTTTGAGTCTTCTTTACTCCTTACTTTTCTTCACTATTTTTGTTGAACTCAGTTTACGTGCCTGGAATGTGATAGCTAATTTGGATTTAGGAATCCTTTAAATTGAATAAACCAAAGTACTTCTGGGAGTTATTTATATAATAAGAGCAAACATGATAACTTTATCATGATAAAAGATCAATAATAATTTTAAATATAAATTAAATACATAATAGCTAATAATCACTATGCCATCAATTAAACATTAGATATCAAGTCATGGAAGAACATAAATTAATCACAAAAATTATACACAAGCTTTTCAAAATCAATTCATAATCCTAAATACTCTCAAATCATAATTATTTGAAATCTTCTTCTCAAATCACGTTTTTTTGAAAGAAATGAAGAAGGATAATGTATCTTAATCCAGAAATGAAACAATAATAGAGGATAAGGAATTCAGGGAAATTCTAAAAGAGATTATTCTCTGTTAAATAATGCAATATTGCAATGAATTGGATTTAGAATGATAATCTTTCTCAGAATCTATAACAGGATAAAATATGATTTCAGGCATCGGTGGCTTACTGATTAAGTTATTAATGACAACTGAAGACATGTTATTTCTGGGGACAAACCTGAAACTTTATCTGTGTATGTAGCATTTTTTTTCCTCCAAACAAGAATTGGACAGAGAATTCACTTTTGTTGTGTCCTTTCTTTGTACATCACACATATCACTTGGTATGCACATGCATTGGGAAAGCATCAATTTAAGAGGAGGGAGTTAAATGAAGTATGCTAATATGCAATGATACTAAACTACCACAGGGTGGTAGAGATTCACTTTCCACAACATTTATCTAATTGGCAGAACTAACTGCTTTGCTACGCTTCTACCACATTCAAATCCCTTATTTGAAACTATATCATTGTTACTGCTCCATAAATGTGAATTAAATCTCAGAGGCAAAATTACAATTTAGGCTAACTATACTTAAACAAAAGTCCAATTCCACCAGAAAGGCCAAATATTCATAAATTAACTTGGCTCCTTAGCTTCTTTGACTGTTTCCTTGTATCTTTTTTTTTTCCATAAAAATGTATCCTCAATGAATAATGTAAGGGAGACAATAAATTCATCAGAAGAGATAAATAAATTCATCATAATTTATATTGTTCTATTTAAATGATCACTTCATTGCAACATTCCCAAATATGGAAATATTTATGTGTATGTTGTGGTCTTTAAAATGTTCATAGAAAATGTGTACTATGAAAAAAAAATACACATGAACTTTGATTTTTTTTCACACCAAAATAAACTTATATCCTTACTGGATATGCATTTATTTCACTCGTGTTTCTGTGGGTAGTATCTATCATCAAGGGAGTTTTTTTTTTTATTTCAAAAAGTCACACAATGACATTTTTTATGGTATTAGTGTACATTTTTGAATGTTGTTTAGTGAGTAGAAGCACAGACCTGCTAATAAAGCAATAATTAGGCTCTTGTAACAAATGCAGAACAAGATTGTGGAAGAATATTCTTTCAAAACACAAAGCAACTACAGATAGTTTATAGTATCATAAGTATAGTCATTTACTCCTAAACAAACTTCACTGTAATTGGTTATCCATCTAAGTTCCTTCCTTGAAATTTAGACTTTAATGGGAGATAGAGCAATTTATCTACAGGACGTACATAAACCACCGCCACCAAGCTTCAGCTGCTCATTCTATGTCAGAAAACTGGTTAAGACCAAATGTGGACGTGAATCTAGATAATGCTTTCACCACTCCTCACTTTCCTCCAAGCTGTTCCTCCATTCTACTCACACCATGATATTCTTGCCACATAGGCCCTTGTTAGCATACTAGTGTGCATTTAGAAACTAAATACTACAAATTATAGAACCAATACAAAATTGGCTTTCATATCTTGATGGGTTATTTGTCTGATTATTAATTTATCTTGTATTACTTTTTTCATTAACTTTTTGAAGTTTGCACATATATTTTCAGAATTTTAGAGTTATAGAAAATTCTTAAATATTTTAAGGGCCTCACTACCTGATTTGAAAAAATATAAAGTGATGTGTTACAAAGATCACAAAGCTAATCCAAGGAATAAATATCTCTAGTAAAAAAATCTGAAATAAGTATTGCCTATTGTATTGAAATTATGAACTTACGTGTCATTATTCAGAGAATCTTATCAAAACAACATCAAAAACATAGACTGGGAGAATTTAGCACAGTTGATTAGAATCTCACTTGGCATACCCACATCCCATGTCAGAGACCTGGGTTTGAGTTCTGCTACTTTTTTGATTCTAGTTTCCTGTTAATGCATGCCCTGGGAGGTAGTGAGCACTCATGTGGGAAACTCTCCAGCTTAGCTGAGTCAACTGTTGTTATCTTCCAACTGCTGACTGATTCTCCAAATGGTTTCAACAGCTGGGGCTGGGCCCTAACTAAGCCAGGAGCCAGGAATTCATCTGGGTCACCCACTTGGGTGAGGAGCTCAAGGATTTGGACCATCTTCTGCTGCTCTCCCAGGCACATCAGCAGGAAGCTGGATTGGAAGTGGAGCAGATAGGATTCAAATGAGCACCCAGATGGGATGTTAGTGCTATAGGTGGCAGTCTTAGGCACTACACAACCACACTAGGCCCTATAAGTGATTTCCAAAGAAACAGAAATCCATAAGGATCTTTAGGCACAGTTATATTCACTGAAATATTGGTTTTAATGGTACAATTTTTAATCAGTATTATTTATATTATTTACTCTATTGTATAGTAGAGAAAATGAAATACCATTGAAACCATTAATATATTTAATCACATTGGGTAAAAAGACAGACACGGTACTTCAAAAAAGAAATAGTGTCTATATGAACTCCATATGGCTCTGAAAAATATTACAAAATCCTTAGTTGTCTAGAACAATGGAAAACATCATAATACTGGAGAACAGTATTCTGAAACCAAGTTTTTAGCATGATCTCTTACTTCTAAGTCTCTGAGGAAGAACCAGTTCCTTGCATGTCTCTTTTGTGACCCCTGCTATCTGCTGGGGATCCTTGGCATTTACTGACTTCTCTTTGTAACTCCAGTCTTAGCCTCAGCGTTCACATGGCTTCTTCACTGTATTTCTTCTTCTCTCAAAATTCTCTGTGAATTTACCTAAAAGAATTTCTGTCATTGCATTTAGAATCCTCCAAAATTCAGAGTTTTATCAACTGAATATTATTAATGATGTGGAAACATCAAATTTTTCAAATAAATTCTTTTGAAATAAAATCTGGTAGTTAGGATTTTGCAGTGTCTTTTGAGGGGCCTACCATTTCAATCAAATAAGTTAAAAAAAAACACACAAAAAATTCAAAAACAGAAAAACAAACACCTATTTGTACCATGTCAAGTATGAAGCTCTTTGAAAGCTATTAATTTATTTAATTATTAAAAATGGATCTGTGAGTTATCCTACCTCTAAAAGAAAATTTGTTGATTTTAAATACTAGCTCCATCATCGTATGTAACTTGACTCTTAAGTGCTTTAAATATCTCATCTGGAAACTGGTCATTATTTGAATACTTATTTACACAGTACTTTGTGAATATATAATGAAATTAAAACATATGTGTGCTATACATGTAATAAATTGAACAGGGGCACTGAAAATAATAGCAAAATATTTGATAATGTGAGTTTTGCTTCAGTATATAAGGGATTAACAGAAATGCCTGTTGTCCATAAAGAAGAAAACTGGGTGAAATGCATGCAGTGACAATTTTTAGACTTTAATAGGTAGCAGTGCAGGACAAGGACCAAGGAGAATAAGAAATTAGCACAATGTGTGCTACAACTACCTGAAGTTTCTGTGCAAGGGTAGTTTCCTTTCTCCACTGCGGACCAGGGAACAGGAACACAACAAAGAGGACTCACTGGCTGCTGAAGTTAATGACTGAATTTGAGAAGGCTAAAAAGTCTGGAATTTGTAAAGCTGAGGACCTGAGAAGGAGCTAAGCATCAAGCTGACTTACAGTCGGGTTATATCTCTCGGGAGCATAGACTTAATCTGAAACCACTCAAGCTTGAAAATAAAAACTACAGGGAGCCTATAAACTGAGCAATCTGTGAAACTCACACAGGACTGAAAAACAACATTATTATTCATGTTATCAGATTTGATCAATAAGTCACTGGAATATATGATATATATTTGACAATTTGCATTTAGTATATGCAAAATTATATTGAACTAATCAAAAGACAAATGAATAAAAAGCAGGCAAAAAGAAGTAAGTTGATCTCAAAAATATGTAAATCTCTCTCTATATATATGTACTATATATATAGATATAGATATAGGAGGAAATCTCATAAAAATACTCAATAGTATTTACCATTGGTGAGGTGTGATGTCATGCATTGGTGTACCTGTGAACTGCGCTTGCCTTGGCTGAGGAGGTTTGGAAGTGCGCCACCCGCCACTCAGCCTTCCCCAAACCCTGGGGGACAATCAGACCCAGTGGGGAGCCCAGTCTAAGCAGGACCTCACTTTATTGTAAAAGGGAGGTGTTTATATAGCTGAGGTACAGAGCGGAGGGTGCAGAGTGGATGCGGGCAAGGGGTGGGGTGATGTGATGCAAAAGGGTCTTAGCCACTCCTGTTATACCACCTTAATGATCCTTAGGCAAGGATTTAGCCTCCCCTACAGTGAACCAGTTGCAGGGCACATAAGTTCTTGGCATTGTATTGATATAAATATCTGTAACAACCAAAACTAAACTGCAGTGACAGAAGGCCTAATATTGTGTGTGAATTGGGGTAGTGATTGTGGAAAGACACAAAGGGAATTTTTGGTAAAATATAAAAGCTGTGTATATTTTAAAAATTTATTTTATCTATATAAAAAGAACAAATTTCATGTATTCAACATACCCAGTTTTAAGGCATAATGATACTTCTCACTATACCACCCTCTCTCACTCACTCTTACTTTGCATCCTTCTTTTTTATTTTTTTTTATTTTTACAATAACATAATTTCAAATTTCTTTATAATTACAAACTTAATCCTCCACTAAATAAAGAACGCAACAAGTAGTATGTAGAAAAATCACTGTTCCTCAGTAGGAAAGCTTTGTGTTGTCATGATTGTTGTGATGGATGGTTGGATGTCCACATTTGTCAGAACTCATCAAACTTTGCATTTAAAGTAGATACATTTAACTTAATATAAAATACAATATCATAAACTTGATTTAGAACGTAATGAATATTTTAAATGTCAAAATATTAGATTTCAAATTACTTTTATTATTTCCCTATATAATTAATTTTAAGTGATATAAATAAATTCTTTATCAATTGAAATGAATAATCAATTCAGCAAACTATTAATTTGAGTCATTTATTTTCCTAATTAGGATAAATATCATTTCAATGATACACAACTGGAATGCCCTATAACTTTGGTCCTATGAAAAAATACATGAGTGATTCATACAAGTGAGTATTTGAGCTACATTTTTAAAAATTCTTATTTATGTATTTGAGAGAAAGAGAAAAGGATATAAAAATGAAGTGAGAGAATTTCAATATGCTAGTTGACTCACCAAATGTCTACAAAGCCCCCGGATGACCGCAAAAGCCGGGAACCCAATCCAGTCTCCCACATGGGTGGTAGGAACCCAATTACTCAAGCCACCACCACTGCTCCCTAGTGTCTACATTAACAGGAAGTTAGCAGCCAGAGGGAAGAGTGGAACCCAGGAACCATGATTAGGCATAAGGGTTTCCAACCACATCCTAACTGCTAGGCCAAACATCTGCCTCTGAGCTATACTTCTTGGTCCCCTGGTAATACACTAAGGTCTTAAGTGCTCTATGACTACACAAGCATTGATTTGTAACACCAAATAAAGCAGCACAATCAAAGGTAAAAATCAAACAGAAACATCAACCCTTTCACAAGATGAAAGGTCTGTTGTTAGTCATACTATTGATGGCATCACTAATGCAGTTAGCAACTAAATTTAGAAAAAAAGAGAAAGGATTCATTTGTCCTCATCAAATCCACCTTTACACCTGTGTTCGTTCAGAACCAGGAGGGCTAATTACCTTGGAGATTAATGCATTTGCAACTTACACATTTTTTCAAGCCACTGATTCCATGAAAATAAATACTACAGCTACTATCTACCCCCCACATCCTGTGACAAATGTCAAAAAAAAATATTACTTATAAATCAATCAATCAAATACATACATAAACATTTTAAAACTAGAATATAGCAGCATATTTTAGAAACAAATTTGTACATGTAGCTAGTTTATTTAGTCCTTAGAACACAAACACACATACACACATAACACCATTTTAAAAATCCATCAGAGAGTAGATGTTTAATAGTCAAGATGTTCATGGCCCACAGAATGAATGGGTTCAATTCCAAACTCTCACTCCTGACTCCAGCTTCCCACCAGTGAAGACTCTAGGAAACAGTAGTAATGACTCAAGCAATTGACTACCTAACACTCACCTGGGGGACCTGGATTGAAATCTGGCCACTTGCTGCCCAGGCCCAGGCCCAGATTTTGCCAACATTTGGGAAATGAACCATCAGATGGAAGATCTCTCTTTATGGCTTTGTCTCTAAACAAAAATTAAAATTAAAAAATTCTTTGAAGAACATGAAATACTAAATTAATATAATAAATATTAACTTCACTAGCTATTAGTGAAAGTCAAAGTCCTTGATCATCAAGTGTTGCAATGCCTCATTGTTCACATGAGAGGCATTATGAATGAAAACAATTCCTGTATTAAGAAAAAGAAATTTATATTTGTTACTCTAAGAAGTCTAAACAAGTAGAGGATTCTTTGAAAAAAACCTGAAATTTTTGTTCTAGCTAAAATTTGGCATAAATATTGAACCATTATTCTGGGTGAGTACTTTCTTTCAAATGATAATTCCTGTTCTTGATATTTAAAAAAAAAAACTTATAACACTGGAATTCATCTTGGACCTTTCAGTAGGCAAACACATATTACAGGGGAGGAAACTGACATATCAACTGCACTTATCATTTCATTATTGAATTACTTCAGTTTAAAGAAGAAAGAACGGTCTCTAGCTGCTATCCACTGTACACGCTGTGAAACTACAGATGCCTATTACTCTTACAGGCTCAGATCTCTGGAATAACAAATACATTTCACCTTCTATTTAGATATCTTTTCTACCTCTGAAGGTACAGAATTTAAAACTTGCATCATTTAGGATTTCTAACATGAGAAGGGCCTGCAGAGACAAAACTTGAGGACTTGTCCTGTGAGGCTGCACTGTCCAAGAGTGGGGCGATAGTGTTCTTTGACAAGAAGCATGGAATGGGGGGTGGTGGTGGTGCTGTGGTGTAGCAGGTAAAGCCTCCATCTGCAGTGCCGGTATCCCAAATGGGTGCTGGTTCAAGTCCTGGCTGCTTCACTAATGATCCAGCTCTCTGCTATGGCCTGGGAAAGCAGTGGAAGATGGCCCAAGTCCTTGGGCCCCTGCACCTACGCAGGAGACCCAGAAGAGACTCCTGGCTCCTGGCTTCAAATCGGCACAGCTCTGGCCTTTGTGGCCAATTGGGGAGTGAACCAGCGGATGGAAGATCTCTCTCTCTCTCTCTCTCTCTCTCTCTCTCTCTCTCTCTGTCTCTCTGTCTCTCCTTCTTTCTGTGTGACTCTGACTTTCAGATAAATAAATAAATCTTAAAAAAAAAAAAAGAAGCACTGGGGATAGGCTTCAGTGAACGTGTCCATCTTTATTCACAACCACGTACACTTTTAAACGGCAGGCAGAAGGGGAATAACTAATTCAGGGGACCACTTTATATCTATAGAACAGAATTGACACCGGTGCCAATAAGCCTCCAATCAGTTTGAAGGTCACATAGCTAGGGTAGCTTTTCAGGTGGGCCTGGGCCACACCTGGATGCAGTTTACCTGATTGGCAGAAGGTGTGAGTTGTGAGAAATGTGCCTGGGGCTCCTGCCACTTGCCAGCAGCCAGGCTTTGGGTCCCTCCTAGGAGGCATAGCTTGCCATGGCCTCTCAATCGCTTGCATTTACAGGGCAGGCAGCTTCACGGGATCACCCACAAAAATTGTTAATTTTTTGTAGGTATTAAATCCTAAATTTTCAATGATTCTCCTAGTCTATGCCATCAGCTTGGTAGATCAGAATGTATATGGCAAATCATTGATGCCATAGTAACCAACAAAAGCCAGAAATCAGAGTTTCCTGCCTATTGAATTCAAACTTTTTATATTCTTTTTTTTTATTTTATAAATGTAAATTTACAAAGTACCACTTTTGCATTGTTGTGGCTTTTTCCCCCATAACCTCCCTCCTACCCAAAGCCATCCTATCTCCCACTCCCTCTCCCATGCCACTCTTCATCAAGATTCATTTTCAATTATCTTTATATACAGAAGATCAACTTAATATATACTAAGCAAAGATTTCAACAGACTGCACCCACACAACTGCACAAGATATAGAGTACTGTTCGACTAGTAGTTTTATCGTAAATTCTCATAGTACAACACATTAAGGACAGAGATCCTATAAGGGGAGCAGGTGCACAGTGACTCCTGTTGTTGATTTAACAATTGACACTTTATTTATGATGTCAGTAATCACCCAAGGCTCTTGCCATGAGCTGTCAAGGCTATGGAAGCCTGTTGAGTTCACCAACTCTAAACTTATTTAGTCAAGGCTATATCACAGTGGAGGTTCCTTCCTCCCTTCAGAGAAAGGTACCTCCTTGTTTGATGGCCTGAAACCATCAAATTATTAGAGAGCATTGGAGAAACCCTGCAAGATATAGGCACAGGCAAAGACTTCTTGGAAAAGACCCCAGGAGCACAGGCAGTCAAAACCAAAATTAACATTTGGGATTGCATCAAATTGAGAAGTTTCTGTACTTCAAAACAAACAGTCAGGAAAGTGAAGAGGCAACCAACAGAATGGGAAAAATATTTGCAAACTATACTACAGATAAAGGGTTGATAACCAGAATCTACAAAGAAATCAAGAAAATCCACAATAACAAAACAAACAACCCACTTAAGAGATGGGCCAAGGACCTCAATAGACATTTTTCCAAAGAGGAAATCCAAATGGCCAACAGACACATGAAAAAATGTTCAAGATCACTAGCAATCAGGGAAATGCAAATCAAAACCACAATGAGGTTCCATCTCACCCCAGTGAGAATGGCTCACATTCAGAAATCTACCAACAATAGATGCTGGAGAGGATGTGGGGAAAAAGGGACACTAACCCACTGTTGGTGGGAATGCAAACTGGTTAAGCCACTATGGAAGTCTGTCTGGAGATTCCTCAGAAACCTGAACATAACCCTACCATACAACCCAGCCATCCAACTCCTTGGAATTTACCCAAAGGAAATTAATTTGGCTAATAAAAAAGCCATCTGCACATTAATGTTTATTGCAGCTCAATTCACAATAGCTAAGACCTGGAACCAACCCAAATGCCCATCAACAGTAGACTGGATAAAGAAATTATGGGACATGCACTCCATAGAATACTATACAGCAGTAAGAAACAACGAAACCCGGTCATTTGCAACACGATGGAGCAATCTGGAAAACATCATGCTGAGTGAATTAAGCCAGTCCCAAAGAGACAAATATCATTTGTTTTCCCTGATTGGTGACAACTGAGCACCAAAGGGGAAACCTGTTGAAGTGAAATGGACACTATAAGAAACAATGACCTGATCAGCTCTTGTCCTGACTCTAGATGTACAATGTAATACTTTATCCTTTTTAGTATTTGTTGTTGTTGTTGTTCTAGTACTAGTGGTTGAACTCTGTAATTAACACACAATTATTCTTAGGTGTTTAAATTTTAACTGAAAAGTGATCCCTGTTAAATTTAAGAGTGGAAAAGGAGAGGGAGGAGATATACAATTTGGGACATGCTCAATCGGACTTGCCCCCAATCTTGGAGTTATAAATGTGCCAGGGGATTCCAACACAATCCCATCAAGGTGGCATGTACCAATGCCATCTCACTAGTCCAAGTGATCAATTTCAGCTCACAATAGATGGCTGTGATAGGTCTAAGAGTCAAAGGGATCACACAAACAAGACAAGTGTCTGCTAATACTAACTGATAGAATCAAAAAGGGAGAGAAAGATCCAACATGGGAAGCAGGATACACAGCAGACTCATAGAATGGCAAATGTCCTAAACAACACTCTGGCCTCAGAATCAGCCCTTGAGGCATTCGGATCTGGCAGAAGAGCCCATGAGAGTATTGTAGGCATGGAAAGCCAAGATACCATGGAAAAGAAAAAAAAAAAAGAAGAAGACCTAAATGAAAGATCTCTGTGAGTGAGATCCCAGTGGAAAGAATAGGGCCATCAAAGAAGGAGGTACCTTTCTCTGAAGGGAGGAGAGAACTTCCACTTTGACTATGACCCTATCGGAATAAGATCAAAGTCATCTAACTCTAAAGGCTTCCATAGCCCTGGCAACTCATGACTAGAGCCTAGGGAGATTACTGACACCATGAACAGGAGTGTCAAATTGTTAAGTCAGCAACAGGAGTCACTGTGTACTTACATCCCATGTGGGAACTGTCCTTAATGTGTTGTCTAATGTGCAGTGATGCTATAACTAGTACTGAAACAGTATTTTTACACTTTGTGTTTCTGTGTGGGTACAAACTGATGAGATCTTTACTAATTATATACTGAATCGATCTTCTGTATATAAAGATAATTGGAAATGAAAAAAAAAAAAAAACCTGGTGTTAAATTGGAAATGGCATAGAAAATTAATTAATTAAAAAATATTATGTAGGATCTCTGTCTTTAATGTGCTGTACACTGTTATTTAATGCTATAACTAGTACTCCAACAGTATTTTTTTCACTTTGTGTTGCTATATGGGGGCAAACTGTTGAAATCGTTACCTAATATATACTAAACTGATCTTCTATATATAAAGAGAATTGAAAATGAATCTTGATGTGAATGGAAGGGGAGAGGGAGCGGGAAAGGGGAGGGTTGCAGGTGGGAGGGAAGTTATGGGAGGGGGGAAGCCATTGTAACCCATAAGCTGTACTTTGGAAATTTATATTCATTAAATAAAAGTTTAATAAATGAAAAAAAGTCCAAGTTATATGTAAATGTGTTTCAAAGAATATAGATAAAACTTTCTCATCAATGAACATGAATATCTTCATCTATAAGATGAGAAAAGTAGGTGGATATTATGCACTATCAATAAAGTAGGTTTAGAAAACCATAGAACTTTTCATTCATCTCCAGTCCACTCAGATAGTAGAATGTTGCCTGAGGGACCTGACAAAATCCTAAGTGCCATTGCCTTGTGTTCCTTACATTGTTTAATTCTCTTCCCCATGGTTTTCAAATGCTATGGATTTATAAAAAATTCCTAGACAATAGTATAAGTTTTCTTCGAACACTTCATGGGAAATGCATATTAAGAGAAAGTTTGCAAAGATTTAAAAAGTTTTTGCACACAAGTAAATTTACCTTTTAATTCTATTGCCACAAGCTTTATGAAATACTTTTTGATTTTATAAATTGATCTCTTTAGCAATTCTTTGTTCAAAAGTTTCATAGTATGTAATTGTTATTGGCTTGGGATCAGATGGGCCCCAAAATAGACACTAGAGATATATAGAAGGATAAAGAATGGCTCATGAATTAAGAAATTTATATTTTATATAGAAAAATTGAAAACAAAATAGATAATTTTGTAGTAGGATTTAGTTTAATTCATACTATCACTCAAATTCACAAATGTAATGAAGATCTTTCAGTTTATTTATTTATTTTTATTTTTTGACAGGCAGAGTTAGACAGTGAGAGAGAGAGAGAGACAGAGAGACAGAGACAAAGGTCTTCCTTTTTCTGTTGGTTCACCCCCCAAGTGGCCACTACAGACAGCGCATTGCGGCCGGTGAGCTGTGCGGATCCGAATGCAGGAGCCAGGTGCTTCCTCCTGGTCTCCCATGTGGGTAAAGGGCCCAAGGACCTGGGCCATCCTCCACTGCACTCCCAGGCCACAGCAGAGAGCTGGACTGGAAGAGGAGCAACCAGGACAGAATCCATCGCTGCGACCAGGACTAGAACCCAGGGTGCCAGCGCCGCAGGCAGAGGATTAGCCTAGTGAGCCATGGCGCAGGCGATGTTTCAGTTTATTTTAATAGTTATTCCACCATAACTCCATGCCACACATTACCAAGAAAATAAAGAAATTAACAAACATGAATTAATTAATACTCATAAGTTAGTTAACATAAGCTGTCAAATCAAAGCATATAAGTTCATGTAAATACTCCCTGGGGATAGTGATTACACTAATTTAGGAAACACAACCTCAAGGAAAATTCTTAGCTGTGCTTTCCTGTCTTCACTACTGTCCTAGTAATAAGTCTATTTGTTTACTTATGAGTCGATGATGATATTTGGATTATTAGTATCTTCTGTTATATATATTTAGGGAGAGTCTTATTTCCCCACAGGCATAACTTTCTGAAACACCTAGTAACCTTTGACAAGCCATACTATTATATCTTACCTAGTAACAGGAGGTAAATTCTGCATGACTCCTCAGTGTCTCTCAGAGAGAAGCACTCTCAAGTAGGTCAAGTAACTCTTTTTATCCTCAGTAGGTTCACACTTAATTACAAGGACTATTTTTTTTTTCTTTTTAGCATGATTCCCCTGGTCTTAGCGGTGAGAGAAATTAATGCATTTTCCCTCTACATCATCTTTTATTATCATGGAGCCTGCTGAACTATTTCAAGTGAAATTGGTGATTTCCCAATAATAGCAAGAGTATCTGTGATCTCAGCCTATAGTGTACTGAATTGGTGTATATATGAATTTGAACAATATTCTAAGACATATACATGCTTTATAAAGATTTTATCTTTTTTTGCCAGCATGTACTGCTTTTTTGTAATTTTCTCATAAACACAGAAGTTTGTTGTTAGCTTGAGTAATACTTTTATACTATGAAAAGAAGATAAGAAATATAATTAAGAATTTATAGCATATTCAAACTATTTTCATAATTACTGACCACCCATATTGGGAAAAATGGGGATCAATGAAGAATTCCTGAGGAATCTAACTATTGAGCTATAGGTTCATTAGGAATTACCCAAGTAATTGAATAAATCAACAAGTTTTATGCAAAGATGAGACATAGGCAAAGTGTGTCAGACCAGAACAAAGTGTGACGTTTGTGCAGTATTACAATACTGTATGACTGACACATGGCATTTGAGGAATGGAAGATAACAATGAGGCTAGAGAAATAGCAAATCAAAATATTAGCTGAGGCTTTGGATGCAGTTTTATGAATGTATTTTGAAGATTCTATCAAAAATAAAACTAGTTTATGTAATTGAGAAAATGGTATAAAAGAAGCAGAGTTTACATAAGCATAGAGGTTAAGCTACTGATAATAATAATGAAAATAGTCTGCATTAGAAATTTTTGTGTGTATTTAAAACACTTAAAGATAATTCTCACATAGTCTGTTCAGCCTTTTATAAAAAAATAAAGAGGTGTAAGCCAATTTTGATAGTATAGTTAGCAACAAGCTTGAAAAGAATGAAAGTGCTTTCACATGGGGTATATGAAAATGTAACACACTGAAGTGATTTTTTTTTGTAAAGAAAATTGGAAATGTTAAATGCTATCTGTAATACTTATATAAGGCAGAAAGAATACAGAACACTAGCCAAATGTTGTGAAGTGCCTTCTTATATTAGATTAATACAGACACCATGTCTTTCTCATGTTCAAGTATAAAACTGGCATGTGCCAACAAAAAGTAATAATCCTCTTTGATAAAGTATAATAAATAGTAATGAGATATGGCTTAGATGAGGAGTAACGAGGAATAAGGAGGAACCCAATGAGGAAGAGAAATAGAAGTGAAAGACGGTACAGGAAATATTTCCAAATTTATCAGTACCATTGGCAAGTGCAATTATATGTATAAGTTTGCCACCAAACACTATATCATCAGAGTACTGTGCCTTTGCATGTGCTGTACCCCTGCATATCCCAATGATGCATACTCTGTATTTTTCTTTCTCTTCCACACCTTCTTACAAGAATTCTTAGAAATCTCCTATTAAAATGTTACAATTCTATTTTTTAAATTTTGTATGGTGCTATATATATTTATTATATATGGTGCTATTCATATTTATAAATTTTATATGGTTCTATATGTATTTACATGCACTAATCACATGGTGTACTTAATTTCCATGACACATTTAAAATTTTTATCATATATAACATTGTGTTAATTCACACATTGTTTTAATTCAATGACACCACTTTAAAAAAATTTATAGTCTACATATTTATTTGCTCCTAAACTCCTCCCTGAACTTTCAATGTAAAAGCCATCGATTTTTTATTGTGATTACCCATAAATGGAACACTAGTTACCACAAAATATCTTCCTATTAAATGTGTATTCATTGTGAAAAAAATCAAAACACATATTCTAGAATGAAGGAGGTTCAAAACATATGTCTTAAGCTTCTATTAATTACCAGACTATATGTGTAACTACTTTAAAAATTTTCATATTCTGTGGAATAGTTCTATAATGCATTGGCTTTTGCATTAGAAGATATCAAAATATTAACTAAAAACTCACTTGAATTAAAGCATAAAACACAGTATTTACATAATGTAAGATTAATTTGTAAACGCTAACACCTCTCAAAGGAACAGTGAAAATCATGATTTCTTAAGTGGCTGTCATATGCTAGATATTGAAATATATTTCTCTTGTGTGTGGTTGTGTTTAATTATCCTCCAATGTGCTCATTGTATTGAGGATGAGAAATAAGTGGAACTAAGGTGCAAAGAGTCTTGTCCACATCATTAAGTAAGTGGTAAATAGAACTAGGAGATTTACCTGTGTCCATTTTACATTAAAACCTGTAAGCTTAAGGATTATGCCAATTTCAAACCTTAAAAATGAAAAAGAAATCAATGCTGGAAAAAATAAAATAGTTACACAGGAGCCATGGAAATTCACAAGAACATTATTTCCCAAGGTTGGTCTCTTTTTACTTCTACTTCACTAAATAGGGGAGGTTTCTATTTTCTGATTACACAGTTAAGGATAAAATTGAGTATCATACTGTTTTTATGAATGAATGGATATAAAAGTAATAGAAGGTGAGAGATACCTGCTACTCCACTCCTAATCCAGCTTCTAATCCTGCTAATGTGCCTAAGAAGGTAGCAGATGATGACCTAAGCACTTGAACCCCTACCACCGGTATCAGAAACCAGGATGTAGTTACTGGCATCAGCCTGTCTCAGACTGGACTGTTTCAGCTATTTTGAGGAGTGAGCTAACAGGCATAAGGTAAAACCTTTCTCTCTCTCTCTCTCTCTCTCTCTCTCTCTCTCTCTCTCTCTCTTTCTCTCTCCTCTTCAAATAAATAAATAAATCGTATAATGTCAACACACCATTATTATTTGCCATTCTTTCTCTGTGTACTGTGTACATGGTCTGTGCTTCTACCACTCCTGAATCTTCATTCTTTCATGCTTCTACACATTCTGTTCTCTCATCCTTCAACCTACGTTTCCCACTTGTCTGACAGGAGGACACATGCTCATTGTTTACAGCACAAATTAAAAGTTGTAAAGAATGTATCTTCCAGGTTTAGGCAGAATTAAAACTTTGAAATCAGTAATTTGTAAGTATGTAATGCAGTTTTTTTTTGTTTTTTTTTTTTTAATTTTTTTTTTTTTTTGACAGGCAGAGTGGATAGTGAGAGAGAGAGAGAGAGAGACAGAGAGAAAGGTCTTCCTTTGCCGTTGGTTCACCCTCCAATGGCCGCTGCGGCCGGCGCATCTCGCTGATCCGAAGCCAGGAGCCAGGTGCTTCTCCTGGTCTCCCACGCGGGTGCAGGGTCCAAGTACTTGGACCATCCTCCACTGCCTTCCTGGGCCATAGCAGAGAGCTGGCCTGGAAGAGGGGCAACCGGGATAGAATCCGGTGCCCCAACCGGGCCTAGAACCCGGTGTGCCGGCGCTGCAAGGCGGAGGATTAGCCTGTTAAGCCATGGCGTGTAATGCAGTTTTTATCACACTGCTTTATAAAAGCAATGTTACAAATGTGTATATATATATATATATGTATATATATATATATATACATACATATATATAAGTGGCGTGTTCTCAACTGCAAAGGATAATTTCTCATCCATTTTAGGTTTTATGTTTCATTTAGTAATTAAATGTCTTTCGACAAGATATTCAGTATATATTTTTAGCCTTAAGTTTTGTGACTTCTTTTTTTAATTTATTTTTAATTTATTTATTTGACAGATAGAGTTAGACAGAGAGAGACAGAGAGAAAGGTCTTCCTTCCATTGGTTCATCCTCCAAATGGTCGCTACAGCCCGAGCTACGCCTATATGAAGCCAGGAGCCAGGTGCCTCTTCCTGGTCTCCCATGGGGGTGCAGGAGCCCAAGCACTTGGGCCATCCTCCACTGCCCTCCTGGGCCACAGTAGAGAGCTGGACTGGAAGAGGAGCAACCAGGACCACAACCCGGCGCCCATATGGGATGTGGGCGCCACAGGCAGAGGATTAACCAAGTGAGTCACAGCGCTATCCCCAAGTTTTGTGACTTCTATAGTCTCCCATAACTTATGTGCAGAGTATCATTTAATATGTGACTATCTCTGAAAATTCATTGAAAATGCATATTATCTGTAAATTTTTTGATGTTGCAGAATACATTTAATGCTATTGTTTCAATAAACACCAGTGACTGGACAAGTAAAAAATTATGTTTGATTGCTAATACTAAAACTCAAGTTTCTTAAAATGGCTAAGTTCTAGAAAACCTAGGAAGATGGAGAACTTTAGAGATCCCTTTAACAGATGATTATGACTTAACTGAAAACACTCCAAGGTGTAGTTAAATTTTATCTTTTATTGTTAAAAGAATTTTATAACTACCTTATCCTCTTATATCAAAAGCTGTTGGCCGGGGCCGCGGCTCACTAGGCTAATCCCCCGCCTGTGGCGCCGGTACCCCGGGTTCTAGTCCAGGTTGGGGCACCGGATTCTGTCCCGGTTGCTCCTCTTCCAGGCCAGCTCTCTGCTGTGGCCCAGCAGTGCAGTGGAGGATGGCCCAAGTGCTTGGGCCCTGCACCTGCATGGGAGACCAGGAGAAGCACCTGGCTCCTGCCTTCCGATCAGCGCGGTGTGCCGGCCGCAGCGCACCGGCTGCAGCGGCCATTGGGTGGTGAACAAACAGAAAAAGGAAGACCTTTCTCTCTGTCTCTCTCTCTCACTGTCCACTCTGCATGTGGAAAAAAAAATGATAAAAAAGCTGTTGTATGAGATGTTACATGAATCAGCTTTTTGAACTAATTTTAAAGGGTGACTCATGTTCCTCCAGTGATGGAATGTCAACTACTGTATTTCATAAACTCACACGCTTTCTATATTGCATAAGAAAGGGTCTTAATAAATACAAAAACTATGCTTGAGGTCTAAAGTCTGAAAATTTATTAAAAGTCTAGAGGAGTGGGTCACTCAGACAATATTGTGTCTTCATAAAATTATTCAAAGATTCTTCATGCCAAAAAGTCCTGATTATGATAGGGTAAAAGGAAAAAAAAATGATAGAGTTGTTTACTGAAACATAGGAATTCTCAGGGTAAAAATATATGCTGGGGCCAACATTATGGTGCAGGATGCAAAGCCTCTGCCTGCAGTGCTGGCATCCCATATGGGCGCCAGTTTGAGTCCTGGCTTTTCTACTTTTGATCCAGCGCTTTGCAATGGCCTGGGAAAGCAAAAGATGGCAAAAGCACTTGGGTCCCTGCACCTGCATGGGGGACCTGGAGGAGGATCCTGGTTCCTAGCTTCAGATTGGCTTAGCTCCAGCTATGCAACCATTTGTGAGTGAACCAGCAGATGGAAAACTTTTCTCTTTGTCTCTTCCTCTGTCTGTAACTCTACCTCTTGGATAAATAAATAAAACATTTAAAAAGAGAATATATGCTAATTATAGTTATGTCATTAATTCACTGTGTGCTATGACTTATTTTAACACCTCATAAGGAATTTTGAGCAGATCTCCAGAAAAATATTTTTTTCGTACAGTAATTATTAATTAATTATAGCAATATTTACTCCATACTTTGTTGTTATCACTATATTTGTAGAAAATTGTAATATTTTCATTTGCCCTAGTATATTAGAAAATTGGAAGACCCAACCTTAGTAATGATTTGACTTTTCCTTTGTTTACAAGCTCATCTTCCAATGTTGGCTAATAGTCTTAGAGTACTATAACAGTATATTCCCCTAGATCCTTACTTCCTATTTTTTCTCCCAGTGTATACATTTGATATGCACTACCATAATCAGAATTTGATATCACTATCAAAATTCAACTCCAGTAGTGAATGTTTGGCACAACATTTAAGACATTGCTTGGAATGTCTTCCTCCCATTTTGAAGAGCCTGGCTCGATTACTAGCTTCTTTTCTGATTCCAGCTTCTTGCTAATACATACCCTAGAAGGCAGCAGGTGATAGTCCACAAAAATGCATCCCTGCCACTTATATGGGAGACCTGGATTGAATTCCTCGCTCCTAGCTTCACCCTGGCCCAGCCTTGAATGTTATGGGCTTTTGGGCAGTTAACCAGTGAATGGATGATCTTTGTCCTTTTCTCTCTGTCTCACCAATAAATAAAAATGAATAATTTTTTAAAAAGTATAGCTCAATGTTTACATTATGCTCCTCAATAATTTTCTTAAAATCTCAGCATTTATCAGTTCATCTTATAGGCGGTTAATGTATTTCATCATTTGCCTACAACACTTGTTCTACTATTTCTACGTATTTTTTTTATGTTTTTAATGTAGATTTTAGTCAGTGAATCACTTTACTAAAGTGAGAAATTTGCACTTCATCCCAATTAAAACGTAAGAAATGCCGTGGATAAAGAAATAAGGGGAAGATGTCAGCTGTTGTCAAGATAACATTAAAGGAACCAGATTTACCCTTTCACCTGAAACTATTCAAACCTGGAAAAAAGGTACTGAAAGAACATATAGTGCTTCTTGATTAATGAAAAAGAAACAGATTCACCTTTTTCTGGATTGAACAGTGTTCCCTTAAAATTCTGTGAATGTGATAGTTTTTGGAAAGAAGATCTTTGCAGTTGTTATTAACTAAAGATGAAATCAGTTTGAGTTAGAATGGGCTCTAATTAAAATGACTAATTTCAATACGGCAATAGAGGCAATTTAGACACAGAGATGAAGAGGCTCAAACCCCAATGCTTTGATTTCAGATTCCCAGACTTCAGAACTATGAAACCATAAAGTTGTATATTTCTAAGCCTTCCAGGTTTGTACCAGTTAATTACAGTGGCCCTAATTATTTTAATGCCCTAAAATTGTATGATGTTTTCTGCATAAAAAATTCCAGAATTGGTTTTATTATAAACCAATTCCTGGAGCAAGGACAGTCTATTCAACAAATGGTGCTGGGAAAACTGGATTTTCACATGAAGAATTATGAAGCAAGACCACTACCTTATACAAAAATCCACTCAGTATGGATTAAATATCTAAATCTATGACCTGACACCATCAAATTATTAGAGAACATTGGAGAAACCCTGGAAGATATCAGCTCAGGCTAAGACTTCTAGGAAAGACCCAGAGGCACAGGCATCCAAAGCCAAAATTAACAATTGGGATGACATCAAATTGAGAAGCTTCTCTACAGCAAAAGAAACAGTCAGGAAAGTGAAGAGGCAACCGACAGAATGGGAGAAAATAATTGCAAATTATGCAACTGATAAAGGATTAATAATCAGAATCTACAAAGAGATTAAGAAACTCCACAACAACAAAACAAACAACCCACTTAAAAGATGGGCCAAGGACCTAAAACAACATTTTTCAAATGAGAAAATCCAAAGAGCCAACAGACACATGAAAAAATGTTCAGGATCACTAGCCAACAAAGAAATGCAAATCAAAACCATAATCAGCTTTCACCTCATCTTGGTTAGAATGGCTTTCATACAGAAATCAACAAACAATAAATGTTGGCAAGGATGTGGGGGAAAAGGCACACTAATCCACTGTTGGTGGGAATGCAAACTGGTAAAGCCACTATGGAAGACAGTTTGGAGATACCTCAGAAATATGAATATAGTCCTACCATACGACCCAGCCATCCCACTATTCAGAATTTATCCAAGGGAAATTAAATTGGCAAATAAAAGAGCTATCTGCACCTCAATATTTATTGCAGCTCAATTCACAATAGCTAAGACATGGAACAACCTAAATGCTCATCAACAGTAGACTGGATAAAGAAATTATAGGATATGTACTCATAGAATACTACACAGTGGTAAAAAAAAAATGAAATCTGGTCATTTGCAACAAAATGGAAAAATCTGAAAAACATCATGATGAGTGAAATAAGCCAGCCCCAAAGAGACAAACTTCATATGTTCTCCTTGATCTGTGACAACTAACTGAGCACCTAAAAGGTGAATTGATCAGCTCTTGTCCTGTCAAGGAACAGCTTACTATTTTATTCTTTTTACTATTTTCTCGTTCTACTTAATACCATTGGTTGAACTCGTAACACAGAATTATTCTTAGGTGTTTAAATCCAATCGAAAATTGTTCCCTGTTAAAAATGAAAATCTTTGATCAATGACATCATAAATCAGAGTGTCAATTGTTGGGGTCGGCACAGTGGCTCACTTGGTTAATCCTCTGCCTGCAGCACCGACATCCCATATGGGCACCGGGTTCTACTCCCAGTTGCTCTTCTTCCAGTCCAGCTCTCTGCTGTGGCCCAGGAGGTCAGTGGAGGGTGGCCCAAGTGCTTGGGCCCCTGCACCCTCATGGAGACCAGGAATAAACACCTGGCTCTTAGCTTCAGATCCGTAGTGGCCATTTGGGGAGTAAACCAGCAGAAGGAAGACCTTTCTCTCTGTCTTGCTCTCTCACTGCCTATAACTCTACCTGTCAAATAAATTTTAAAAAATTAAAAAGAAGTGTCAATCGTTAAATCAACAACAGGCGTCACTGTGCACTTGCTCCCCATGTAGGACCTTTGTCTTTAATGTTGTTATACTATGAGAATTAATGGTAAAACTAGTCTTCTTCAAACAATATTTTATACTTTGTGTGTCTGTGTGGGTATAAACTGTTGAAATCTTTACTTACTATAGAGTTGATCTTCTGTATATAAAAATAATTGAAAATAAATCTTAATAAAGCGTGGGCTGGGAGAGGGAGTGGAGGTGGGATGGTTTGGGGGTCGGAGGGCGGATATGGGTGAAGAACCACTATAACCCAAAAGTTGTACTTATGAAATCTATATTTATTAAATAAAAGCTTTCTATAAAAATAAAAAAAAATTCCAGAATTAAGCTCAAGACGGGAAAACATAGATGGAACCTGGAGCTCTCCACAATTTATCAGCACATGGAAAATTCCATGGAGTTCCAGGCTACTGGAGTACTAGATAGATAGAGCTACACAAAACTCTAAAATCCTGTGGAAGAAAAATGCTTTGGATAGTACCCAAAGTGTGACACAAAAGGAACAGAAGATCAAATCCTTGGACCTCACTTGTCACCAGGTCTAGTCCTGTTTTATCTTGCCACAGCAGAATATACATAATTTACAAAATGTGGGCTAAAGTAATCAGAAAATCCTAATGAATGGAAACAGTTTACTTTAAACTCTACTCCTACAGCAAATCAAGCCTTGAAATGCCAAAATTCCCATCAGACATGCAAAGAAAAAATCAGGATGCACAATTAAAGTAATATTAAATCAATCGAAACTGAAACAGAAATGGCAGAGTCTTCATCGCAAAGATCTGCTCTCCAAAAGAAAAGACTTTAACAGAATTTTATCCACTTATAGGAAGAGTATGTTTCCAGTTTCAGCCCCCTGGGACTTCCTGTCTTTTCTAAGTAGGAGAAAAATGCTGAGAAACCCTTGTGAAGGTTACATCTCAGGGACACAGGCCCGCTAAAAGACTGAGATTTAATCAAAAGATTATAGAATGCTTCCTCCCACATGTACCTTGCCAACAGAGAAACAGGACTGCAGTACAATAATAGTGGATTACAGCTGTAAAAGCTGCAACTCTCAGAGGTGTACTTAAGAAAGCTCAGAATCAATAGGAGAGATGAAAACAAGGGCACTAGAGGAAATGTGAAGCCTTTGGCACCTACAGATACACCAGACATTACACACAACAAAACTCCTAGCAACATTAATATAAAACCTACCACTAAAGTACTATTTACCTCCATTTCTATCACCAAATACATCATGTTTGGCTTTCAATAAATAAGCTCAAGGCATGGTAAAAGGCAAAGAAAATAAAAATTTAAAAAATTTTAAAAAGTAACAGAGGAGCCAGCACTGTGACATAGCAGGTACAGCTGCCACCTGTGATACTGGCATCCCCTATGCATGCCAGTGTGTGTGCTGGCTGCTGCACTTCTGATCCAGTTATCTGCCAACATCTGGGGAAAGCAATGAGGGGGGCAGTGAGGGCAGATGCTGTGGCATCACTGGTAAAGCCGCCACCTGCAATGCCAGCATCCCATTTGAGTGCCGGTTTGAGTCCTGACTGCTCCACTTCCTATCCAGCTCTCTGCAAAGGCCTGGGAAAGCAGTAGAAGATGGCCCATGTCCTTGGGATCCAGCACTTCTATGGGAAACCCAGAAGAAGCTCCTGTCTCCTGGCTCCTGGCTTTGGATTGGCATGGCTCCAGCCCATTGTGGCCATCTGGGGAGTGAACCAGCGGATGGAAGACCTCTCTCTTTCTCTTTCTGCCTCTGACTCTTCGTAACTTGCCTTTCAAATAAATAAATCTTAAAAAAGGGAAGGAAAGAAAAAAGCAAAGCAAAGTAACAGCAATTCGCCAAAGAGCTTGGGCTTCTAAGACCCATGGGGGTGACTCAAATGAAGATCCTGGCACCTGGCGCCTGGCTTTGGCCTGACCCTTGCGGCCATTTTGGAAATGGTCAGCAGATGAAGAGCTCTCTCTATGCTTCAATCTCTTTCTCTGTAACTCTCACTTTGAGAGGGAGGATATGCTGGGAAGTAGTACCATATTCTTAAATCTGTATGAAATACATGAAATTAATTGATCATAATGATAGGGTTAAGTGTCAAAGGGATCACATAAACAAGACTAGTGTCTGCTAATACTAACTGATAGAATCAAAAAGGGAGAGAAGGATCCAACATGAGAAGCAGGATACACAGCAGACTCATAGAATGGCAGATGTCCTAAACAGCACTCTGGCCTCAGAATCAGCCCTTAAGGAATTCATATCTGGCTAAATAGCCCATGAGAGTTTCTCAGGCATGGAAAGCCAAGAAACTGTGGCAAATAAAAATGACCTAAATGAAAGATCTCTGTGAATGAGATCCCAGTGGAAAGAACAGGCCATCAAAGAAAGAGGTACCTTTCTCTGAAGGGAGGAGAGAACTTCCACTTTGACTATGGCCTTGTCTAAATAAAATCACAGTTGGTGAACACAAGAGGCTTCCATAGCCTTGGCAGCTCATGACAAGAGCCTCAGGTGATTACTGATGTCATTAATAAGAGTGTCAATTGTTAAATCAACAACGGGAGTCACAGTGCACCTGCTCCCCATGTAGGATCTCTGTCCTTAATGTGTTGTACTATGTGAATTAATGGTAAAACTACTATTCAAACAGTACTCTATACTTTGTGTTTCTGTGTGAGTGCAAACTGTTGAAATCTTTACTTAGTATATACTAAGTTGATCTTCTGTATATAAAGATAATTGAAAATGAATCTTTATGTGAATGGGGTGGGAGAGGGAGTGGGAGATGGGATGGTTGCGGGTGGGAGGGAGGTTATGGTGGGAAAAGCTGTTATAATACAAAAGCTGTACTTTGGAAATTTATATTTATTAAATAAAAGTTGAAAAAAGAAATACATGAATTTTTTCACTTTATGTAAGTAAAAAACTAAGATAAATTTAAAAACTCTTCACTTTGTCATTCAGAGCAGTG
Source organism: Lepus europaeus (assembly GCF_033115175.1). NCBI lineage: Eukaryota > Metazoa > Chordata > Mammalia > Lagomorpha > Leporidae > Lepus > Lepus europaeus. The sequence continues at coordinate 48,832,642 of NC_084832.1, read as the reverse complement.
GGCAGAAATCACATCGCGATAACACCTGCTGCAGACTTTCAGGATGCTTTTTTTTAACAAAAGAGTTGGATTCTCCTGGTCCTGACCAGTTCTATTAGTGGGTGAATAATCCAAAACTTGGTGAATTGTGCTTTACAATGATAGAAATGCCGACATCAAAGGATCGAAAAACAACATCACAATGAACACTTGGCTGGCATTTTTGAAAAAAAAAAAGTAAAAACAAAAAAGGCTGAAAAGCCAATTCACAAATGACACAGTTGTTGTGTCAGTCTTGGAATTTGAAAGTTAATATTTAAAATAACTGTGATTAATACTTTGTTAAGGGAGATTATGCAAGAATAGGTAGGTAATTTATGGACATATGAAACCTTTAATAAAGAATAAACAGATAATATGGAAACTGAAAAAATACTGAACAAAAATAAAAAATGCCTGATGGGTTGAAAAGTGTACTGACTGAATAAAGAAAGAATGAAGTTTAAGAAAGGTAGTAGGAACTGCCTAATCTAAAATGTAAAAGCAAAAATATTGACAAGGACAGAACAGACTATTCCTGAACAATGGGGCACTGTGAAAAAGTTATTTACAGATGTATGATTTTAAATGAAAAGGAAGAGCAAGAAATAGATTAAATATTGGAAATACGTAAGTCCCAAACTTATAAGAATTTAATAGTATATAGCAAATCATAAACCCAAGAATCTCAAAGTCCAAGCGGGAAAAATACTCAAAAATCTATACATTGAAATACAATATTCCAAGTACGACAAACTGTTGAGGTGATGAACTTGGGAAGGTGGTGCTTATCAAGTTCCCATGCCCTCCTTATCTCTATGCTCCTGCATCTCTGTCTCTGTATGGCACCGGGTATCATGGTAACAGACAGGTCCATTTGCTTGGCTAGCTGCTCACAGGTCTGTTATGTAAAGATGTGGCTCTGGGCCACTTTTGTTTGTAAACCCATATAAGCAACTGAGCAGCATGACTAGATGCAGCTGTCTGTGGATGTGTTGCTGTGTTTTCGGGTGTGTATGACTACTGCCACAGACACAAATGTATGTATCTCCTATAGACCCACTGCTGCCGGGGGCAAGTGGCTGTTCTTTATGCATTTCTCACTGCCACTGTGAACAAATGAGACATAAGCCCACAGAAGGCTCCAGGTTGTTCTCTAACCTGATGAAATCCTGATCTACTTGTCCTGGACCCTAAACTCTGGACAAACACAAATCAAAAACAAAGAGAAAACTTTGAAATAAACTAGATTAAAAAAAAAAAAACCTTTTTTTTGAAAAAAAAAAGTCAACACTGCAATCTGTAAAGGAATAAATATTCAAATTACATCCTATTTCTCATTAGCAACCATTTAAACATATTGCTAAGTGAAAGAAGGAAGTCTTCGGAGGCTAAAATCATTTAATTATATGATATCATGGAAAAGGCAGCACTATAGCAATAGACAAAAGATTCATGCTTATCAAGTACTTAGGAGCAGGGGAGTTTTGAAGTAGTGAAGCGGGGCTTTTCAGGGGGTAAGAATAAAATGCTGTTCTGATGGTGACATGACACATTGTATTTATCAAAACCCATGAAGTTTTATAGGCAATGAACATGAGTGTATTAAACTAAAAGAAAATTATTGAAGAAAATAGGGAGTCTGTAATGCGGAATGTCACAGAACAATAGAAGTTTACTCCTACTAATTTTGGGTGTGGTTTGCTGTCATTTTTCTAGGTCCTTGAGATGCTTTGATTGCTCATTTATTTAGTGCCTTTCCAACTTCTTGATGTAGGCCTCGATTGTTATAAACTTCCTTCTTAACACTGCTTTTGCTGTATCCCACAAGATTTGATATGTTGTATTGTCATCTTCATTCATTTCCAGAAGTTGCTTGATTTCTCCTATGAACCACTGTTCATCCAGGAGTATTTTGTTCAGTCTCCATGTGTTTGTGTATGTTCTAGAGATTCTTGAGTTGTTAATTTCCAGCTTACTCAATTGTGGCCAGAGAAGATGCATGGTATGGTTTTATTTTATTTTTTTAGTTTGCTGAGACTTATTTTATATAGGCCTTGCATATGCTCTATCCTAGAGAAATTCCCATGCACTGATGAGAGGAAGGTTTATTCTGCAACAATAGGATGAAATGTTCTATAGATATCCATTATTCCATTTGGTCCATAGTATAGATTAGTTCTGTTGGTTCTTTGTTAATTTTATAACTAGTTAATCTGTCCATTGCTAATGTGCGGAATTGAAACACCACATTGGGATTCAACACTGTGAAGCCAACTCCTGCAGTGTTGACACCCCATATGGGCACTGGTTTAAGCCCCAGCTGTTCTACTTCCTATCCAGCTCTCTGCTATGCCCTGGGAAAGCAGTAGAAGATGTCCCAAGTCCTTGGGCCCTGCACCTGCACGTGGGACCTGGAAGAAGCTCCTGGCTTTGGAGTGGCACAGCTCTGGTCATTATAGCCATCTGGCGAGTGAACCAGCAGATGAACGACCTCTCTCTCTCTCTCTCTCTCTCTCTGCAATTCTGCCTTTCAAATAAATAAATAAATCTTTTTTTCTAAAATAAAAAAAGAAATCTCACGTTACTGTTGTGTCAGAATCTATGTCTCCCTTTAGATCCACAAACCTTTATCTTGAAAAGTCAGGCACCCTGGAATTGGGTACATGCATATTTATTGTAGTCACATCTTCCTGTTGAATTGATCCCTTAATCATTACATAGTAACGTAATTAATGTCTTTTACAGTATTGTGTTAAAGTCTATTTTGACTGATATTAGAATGGATATACCTGCTTGTCTTTGCCTTGCATTAGCATGGAATATCTTTTTCCAGCCTTTCATTTTCAACTGTATGTATCTTTGTTGGTGAGGTGTGTTTTTTTGTACTCAACAATAGATGGCTCTTGTTGCTTAATACAATCGGCCAACCTGTATCTTTTAATTGGAGAATTTAGGCCATTTCCATTCAAGGTTACAATTGATAATGGCCTCTGCCATTTTCCATAACTGATCTATCAGTGCATCTCAAAGACTTAGAAAAATAAAACAAATTAATAAGGGGAAAGAAATAATTAAAATTAGAGAAGAAATAAGCAAAATTGAATCAAAGAAATACAAAAGATCAGTGAAGTGAAAAGCTGTTCTTTTATTTCAAATCTTTTTTTAAAAGATCTGTTAATTTGAGAGTCACAGTTACAGAAAGAAAGAGACCTTCCATCTGCTTGCCAAATTGCTACAAAGGCAGGGCTGGGCAAGGCTGAAGCCACAAGCCCAGATCTCCATCTGGGTCTTCCATATGAATGGCAAGGATCCAGGTATTTCAGCCATCTTCTGTTGCTTTCCCAGGTGAATTATCAAGGAAGTGAAACAGAACTCAAACCAGAGCCCATATGGAATGCTGGCATCATAAGCAGTTGCCAGAGTCCAGTTCCAGCCAGTCCAGGGGTCCCAAGGTGTGACAAGTGTCAATGCTTGAAGAAATGAGAGACACTCACAGCAAGGCTGATGGCATGGCTCTGGCTCTCAAGCACCAGACTTTATTTTTATATCATAAGTCACATAATGATTCTTTCTTCTTACAATAACAAGTCTGTTGTCCATTCTCATCTAATAATAATTTCCTTGATTTTAAAGGACATATTCAGAACATGGGTTACTATCACAGACAGGTGCAAGACAAAGGGCTGCCCACAAAAGTCAAGATCTGGAGTACAGCTGAGCTATGCAAAAATTGGTTACACAGGTAGAGTAATACCTTCCTAATCTAATCTTTACTAGAAGCCCTAATGTTCAAAGCAGGCCCTTTCTTAAATATATCCCTTCTTTTTGCAGTTCTTTCTGTAACTCTTTAATTTCTTAATTGTCATTATCTAAAGGTTCACTTAGATCTATTCCACAGTTTTGACATCCTAACCATTGTTGTATTTGTAGCACATATTGAATTAAAGCTTTAGTAACATCTATCTTTATTCTAGTGGGAAGTAATTTCCAGGGAGCCTGTTGCCTTTTAATCCTTTTCCACAAACAGCTCAACCTTGTGTAAAGCATTAACCCCTTCTCCTACACTAGAATTCTGTTTAATTAAAATTCTACAAAGCAATGGACATTTTGGGGATTATGAGACTAAGTGTTCTTCCCTAAAATTAGGAATACAGCAATCATTAGTGGGACCACATGGTAGCTCTGGCTTTCTTATGCAGAGTGTAATTCCCAACAATCCTAAAACCACCAAGAGGACCCCAGCTGTTGTTCTCATGCCTTGCTGAGACAGACCTTCTGCTGTGACCTTATCAGCCAGCTGAAGTTGCCTTGGCCTCACCAAGCAGATTACTCTGCTGTGCTACAATGCCAGCCCCACAGTAGCCATTTATTAAGTTAGAAACTAGATCAGATAATATTTTCGGAAGCACATTTAGATATTTTCTCAAAACAAACAAAAAATCATAGCTTTTAGCATGTTTTTTAATGTCATGAACTGAAGCAGATGTAGCCTTGTCATAATGGGCATTTTTAAAATGTTTTCCTTATTCTAATAGAAACTCACTTGCAGATAAAATGAGTCAGACGGGTTGATATGTATCCTCCCCAAAAGCTATGTTGAAGTCCTTACCCATAGTACTTCAGAACATGATTATATTTGGAACTAGGGCTGTTGATAATGTAATTACTTAAGATAAAATCAAAAAAACAGTAGGTCCTCAATTCAATGTTTGTTGGCCTTAAGAGAAGATGATGTGAAGATACAGTGGAAAAATTCCATGTGACCATGTAGGCAGAAAACAACATAATGCCACTTCATGCCAAGGAATGCCAAAGATTTACAGCCACTACCAGAAGTGAGGAAAAGGTAGTGAAAGATTATATGCAGTCTCACAAAGAGCATGTTTTGCTGACACCTTGATTTCACCTTTCAGTACTGAGAACTGTGAGACAATAAATGTCTAATTCAATCCATCCATTTTGTGGGAAACTTGCATTTCATTAGCAGCAGGAGGTCATTCTTTAGTTGTTCCCCTTCCTGGTTTTCTGTTCACATTTTTCTTTGTTTCTCTCTCCTTTTCAATTTTCTTATGCTAATATCACATTTTAGAAAGGCAAATTGTTTTCCTCTGGTTGTTTGGGATAATTTGACCTCTGTCTTCTACCTCTCCTGGTTCCAAGAGATTAACTAAGGTATTTTCTTATGGGATAAATGGAATTCAAGTGAGAGCTATGCTAATTACTAGAAGGATGAGAGAAATGTGCATGTGCTTTGCAAGAGTTTACATCATGTGTGTTAATTAGACAAAGTAAACATAAGTCCGAGGCCGGTGCCATAGCTCAACAGGCTAATCATCCGCCTAGCGGCGCCGGCACACCAGGTTCTAGTCCCAGTCCGGGGCACCGGATTCTGTCCCGGTTGCCCCTCTTCCAGGCCAGCTCTCTGCTGTGGCCAGGGAGTGCAGTGGAGGATGGCCCAAGTGCTTGGGTCCTGCACCCCATGGGAGACCAGGAGAAGCACCTGGCTCCTGCCATTGGATCAGCGCGGTGCACCGGCCACAACGCGCCAGCTGTGGTGGCCATTGGAGGGTGAACCAATGGCAAAGGAAGACCTTTCTCTCTGTCTCTCTCTCTCACTGTCCACTCTGCCTGTCAAAAATAAAAAAATAAAAATAAACATAAGTCCAGCACAGTCATAGTTAGAAGTAGCCTAGGGCCAGCACTGTGGCTCACTAGGCTAATCCTCCACCTGCAGTGCTGTTTGCACCTCTTGCAGTCCAGCAATATGCTATGACCCAGGAAGGCAGTGGAGGATGGCCCAAGTGCCTTTCTAACTCTGCCTGTCAAAAAAAAAAAAAGAAGTAACCTAAACATAACAAAAAAGATGTATATAGATGGATGGTGGTAATAGGGATCAGTAACCCAAATAATCTCTTATATATTTCATTAGAATCACTCAAATAACTATTTACCACTTCACATTATATAATTTAGATAATAATTCCATTTATTCTCTTTTGCATTGTTGTTAAATATTTAATGCCATTTGTTACAAATTCCACAGTATAATGTTATTAATAATACTGTAGTAATATACATTATTTATATTAATGATTCCATATCATATCTGGTGGTCTTAGTTCCTTTGGCAATCAAAGTTTCCAATGGGGATCAGGACGAGTCATTTAGCACAGCAATTAAATCTTTCCTTGGAAGCCCATATCCTGTATTGGAGTCCCTGATTCATGTACCAGCCACTGTACTCCCAGTGTTCCAGCTTACTGCTGATGCACACCCTTCAAGGAGGCAGATGATGGTATAAGCTTCTGGCTCTGGCCTGGCCCATCCATTGCTGGCCCATTCGTGAGCAATTGCAGAGTGAACCAGTGGATGGAAGATCTCTCTATTACATCTGTTTATTTTTTTTCCTTTCAAATAAAATGAAAATAAATTTAAGAAATCATCTGGGGGGAGGAGGGCAAGATGGCAGAATAGGAAGGGAGCAAATTGATAGTCCAGGAAAAGACAGTTTAATAAAAGTGGGGATACTGCAGGTTCAAGGAAGAGTTAGGGAAGAAACAGCAGAGGAAACTCTTCCAGAACTATTGGTTCACGGTAGACCTACATGGAGGGCACGGACACCCACAGCTTGGGACCCCAGCTGCAGAATCTAAGCATCAGTGCTGGAAAGGGTGTTGAGCCAAAACCTCAGTAGCCTGAGACACTGGTGGGAAAGCAGAAGGAGAAGACTAGAGGGAACAAGGCTTGAAGCACCGTGGGGGAAAGTTCACCAGGCTAGCTAGAGAAGAGAGGAAAAAAAAAAAAAAAGGACCGGTACGGACATGAGTCTGTCTCTCCACTCATCTTTCAAATGCGAGAAAGTCAAAGAGCAGGCACCATTTTGGACATATGTAAAACTGCGCCCACGATCAGCCAAGCAGAAAAACCTGACTCTGAGGAGGAATGAAATAACAGGAGGTTAGGACCTAGTGAATGTGTGGAGCTAATGAACTGAGCCTGTGAAAAACTGAAGGTGTGGGAGAGAAATCATGGAGATGTGAGTACTCTCAGGAGAGTATACAAACTCAGTAACCTTGGCAACCCGGTGGGAGATGGCAGAGAAATTTGAGCTTACACTAAGGACTGCATAAATCCTTTGTGTGGTCCTTGGGAAAGAACAGACGAATATTATACCCACAGAAGCCATAGATCAGAAACTGATTGACTTCAGTTCTGCTCAGCTGTGCAGAATTACTTCCCTAATGAATCAAAAGAGAGAGAGAGAGAGAGAGAGAGAGAGAGAGAGAGATTTACCATGCCTAACCTGGGTGTGTCACTTTTGGCACACTCTTAACCCTGAAGAACCAAACAGAGCTCTCTGGCCAAACCCATCACAAGCTTCTAAGGATCCATCAGAAGCAGACAGTCCACATAATACAGTCATAGTATAATGAGAAAAAAACAAACAAACAAACAAACACCACAGTGAGGCAGTGAGGGAAGAAGAAACCAAAGAATATCTCCACAATGCCAAGCAACTGAGAAACCGAGAAAACAAGAATAAGGAAGACATTATGACACCCAAAAATGAACAAGAGACCCCAATCCCAAGAATATGAAGATGATGAGATAGAAGAAATGCAATATGCAGATTTCAAAAAATTTATGATAAGAACATTTATAAGTTTCCAAAAACAAATTCTTGAACTACAGAAATCCTTACTGGACATGATAGAAAATCTCTCTCATGAAAATGAAATCTTAAGGAGGAATCAAAATGAAACACAGAAACTAGTAAAACAGGAAAGTGTGATATTGAAGAGAAATCAAAATGAAATGAAGAATTCAATAGATCAAATGACAAACACATTAGAGAGCCTTAAAATCAGAATTAGTGAAACAGAAGAGAGAATATCGGACTTAGAAGACAGAGCACAGGAAAGCATACAGTCAAACCAAAGAAAAGAAGAGGAAATTAGAAATCTAAAAAATATTGTCGGGAATCTACATGATACTAATAAAAAACCAAACATTCGAGTTCTAGGAAATCCTGAAGGCATGGAGAGGGAGAAAGGATTAGAAGGCCTTTTTGGTGAGATACTAGCAGAAAATTTCCCAGGTTTGGAGAAGGACAGAGACATCCTAGTACAGGAAGCTCGTAGAACCCCTAGTAAACATGACCAAAACAGATCCTCACCACCACATGTTGTAATTAAACTCACCACAGAGAAACATAAAGAAAAGTTTCTAAAATGTGCAAGAGAAAAATGTCAGATTACTCTCAGAGGATCTCCAATTAGACTCACAGCTGACTTCTCATCAGAAACCTTACAGGCCTGGAGGGAATGGCGAGACATAGCCCAAGTAATAAGAGAGAAAAACTGCCAGCCCAGAATATTATATCCTGCAAAGCTCTCATTTGTGAATGAAGGTGAAATAAAGACCTTTCATAGCAAACAGAAATTGAAAGAATTTGTCGCCACTCATCCAGCCCTTCAAAAGATGCTTAAAAGTGTGTTACACACAGAAACACAGAAACACGGTCATCAATATGAAAGAAGGTAAAGGAAGGAAACCTCACAGTAAAAGATCACAGGAAGTTCAAAGCAGATATTAGAAAATATCTTTGGGAAAATGGCAGAGCAAAGTTAGTACTTTCAATAGTCACATTGAATGTTAATGCCCTAACTTTCCAGTTAAAAGACACAGATTGGCTTAATGGATTAAGGAACATAACCCATCTATTTGCCGCTTACAAGAAACACATCTTTCCAACAAAGATGCATGCAGACTGAAAGTGAAAGTCTGGAAAAAGATATTCCATGTCAACAGAAATGAAAAAAAGAGTGGGCGTAGCCATCTTAATATCAGACAAAATAACCTTTAACACAAAAACTGTTAAGAGAGACAAAGAAGGGCACTATAGAAGATTAAGGGATGAATTCAACAGGAAGATATAACGATTATCAATGTATATGCACCTAATTACAGGGCACCGGTTTATTTAAAAGATATGTTAAGGGACTTAAAGGGAGACTTAGACTCCAGTACAATGGTACTGGCGGACTTCAATACTCCACTCTCAGAAATAGATCAACTGGACAGAAGATCAACAAGGAAACAGATTTAAACGACCCTATAGCCCAAGTGGATCTAACAGACATCTACAGAACTTTTTATCCTACACTTAAAGAATTTATATTCTTCTCAGCAGTACATGGAACCTACTCTAGGATTGGCCACATACTAGGCCATAAAGCAAGTCTCAGCAAATTCAAAAGAATTAGAATCATACGATGCAACTTCTCAGACCACAGTGGAATGAAGTTGGAAATTAACAAATCAGGAATCCCTAGAGCATATGGAAACACATGGAGAATGAGCATCATGCTCCTGAATGAACACTGTGTCATAGAAGAAATCAAAAAAGAAATCAAAAACTTTCTGGAAGTAAATGAGGATAACAGCACAACATATCAAACCTGATGGGCTACAGCAAGAGCATTGTTAAAAGAAAAGTTTATAGCAATAGGTGCCTACATCAAGAAATTGGAAAGGAACCAAATAAATGAGCTTGCAATGCATCTCAAGGATCTAGAAAAACTGCAGCAAACCAGACCCAAATCTAGTAGGAGAAGAGAAATAATTAAAATCAGAGAAGAAATCTACAGGACTGAATCAAAAAAAAATTACAAAAAATCAGCAAACCAGGAGCTGTTTTTTTGAAAAAATAATAAAAATTGACAGCCCATTGGCCAAACTAACTAAAAAAGGAAAAGACCCAAATCTATAAAATCAGAGATGAAAAAAGAAATGTAACAACAGACAACACAGAAATAAAAGGAATCATCAGAAATTACTATAAGGACTTGTATGCCAGCAAACAAGGAAATCTATCAGAAATGGATAGATTCCTGGACACATGCAACCTACCTAAATTGTAACATGAAGATATAGAAAACCTAAACAGACCCACAACTGACACAGAAATTGAAACAGTAATAAAGGCCCTCCCAAGAAAAAAACCCAGGATCAGATGGTTTCACTGCTGAATTCTACCAGACATTTAAAGAACTAACTCCAATTCTTCTCAAACTATTCAGAGCAATCGAAAAAGAGGGAATCCTCCCAAATTCTTTCTATGAAGCCAGCATCACCTTAATCCCTAAGCCGGAAAAAGATGTAGCATTGAAAGAAAATTACAGACCAATATCCCTGATGAACATAGACAAAAAAATCCTCAATTAAATTCTGGCCAAGGAATGCAACAACACATCAGAAAGATCATCCACATAGACCAAGTGGGATTTATCCCTGGTATGCAGGGATGTTCAATGTTCTCAAAACAATCAATGTGATACACAGTGTTTATCACACAATGTGATTAACAACCTGCAGAAGAAAAAAACATATGATTCTCTCAATAGATGCAGAGAAATGCATTTGATAAAATTCAACATCGTTTCATGATGAAAACTCTAAGCACACTTGGAATAGAAGGAACATTCCTCAATACAGTAAAAGAAATTTATGAAAAACCCACGGCCAACATCCTATTGAATGGGGAAAAGTTGGAAGCATTTCCACTGAGATTTGGTACAGACAGGGATGCCCACTCTCACCACTGCTATTCAATATAGATCTGGAAATTTTAGCCAGAATATTAGGCAAGAAAAAGAAATTAAAGGGATACAATTTGGGAAGGAAGACGTCAAACTATCCCTCTTTGCACATGATATGATTCTTTATCTAGGGGACCCAAAGAACTCTACTAAGAGACTATTGGAACTTAAAGAAGAGTTTGGCAAAGTAGCAGGGCATAAAATCAATGCACAAAAATCAACAGCCTTTGTATACACTGGCAATGCCATGGATGAAAAAGAACTTCTAAGATCAATCCAATTCACAACAGCCACAAAATGAATCAAATACCTTGCAATAAATATAACCAAGGATGTTAAAGATGTATATGATGAGAATTACAAAACCTTAAAGAAAGAAATAGAATAGGATACCAAAAAATGGAAAAATTCTTCCATGCTCATGGATTGGAAGAGTCAACATCATCAAAATGTCCATTCTCCCAAAAGCAATTTACAGATTCAATGCAATACCAATCAAAATACCAAAGACATTCTTCTCAGATCTGAAAAAAATGATGCTGAAAGTCATATGGAGACACAGGAGACCTCGAATAGCTAAAGCAATCGTGTACAACAGAAACAAAACCAGAGGCATCATAATACCAGATTACAGGATATTCTACAGGGCAGTTGTTATCAAAACAGCATGGTACTGGTTCAGTAACAGATGGATAGACCAATGGAACAGAATAGAAACACCAGAGATCAATCCAAACATCTACAGCCAACTTATATTTGGTCAAGGATCCAAAACGAATCCCTGGAGTAAGGACAGTCTATTCAATAAATAGTGCTGGGAAAACTGGATTTGGACTTGCAGAAGCAAGAAGCAAGACCCTTACCTTTCACCTTACACAAAAATCCACTCAACATGGATTAAAGACCTAAATCTATGACCTGACACCATCAAATTATTAAAGAACATTGGAGAAAACCTGCAAAATATAGGTACTTGCAAAGACTTCTTGGGAAAGGCATTGAAAGCAAAGCCAAAATTAACATTTGGGATTGCATCAAATTGAGAAGTTTCTGTACTTCAAAAGAAACAGTCAAGAAAGTGAAGAGGCAACCAACAGAATGGGAAAAAAAAATATTTGCAAATTATGCAACAGATAAAGGATTAATAACCAGAATCTACAAAGAAATTAAGAAATTCCAAAACAACAAAACAACCCACTTAAGAGATGGGCCAAGGATCTCAATTGACATTTTTCACAAGAGGAAATCCAAACGGCCAACAGACACATGAAAAAATATTCAGGATAATTAGCAATCAGAGAAGTGTAGATCAAAAAAATAATGAGGTTTCACCTCATCCTGGTTAGAACGGCTCACATTCAGAAATCTACCAACAACAGATGCTGGCGAGGATGTGGGGAAAAAGGGACACTAACCCACTGTTGGTGGGAATGAAAACTTGTTTAAGCCACTATGGAAGTCAGTCTGGAGATTCCTCAGAAACCTGAATATAACCCTACCATACAACCCAGCCATCCCACTCCTTGGAATTTACCCAAAGGAAATTAAACTGGCAAACAAAAAAGCAGTCTGCACCTGAATTTTTATTGGTAAACATGTACATGTAATGTACCAACATACATTAATGTACATTACTGATGAAATAAGCCAGTCCCAGAGGGACAAATATCATACGTTCTCCCTGATTGGTGACAACTAACCAAGCACCGAAAAGGAAACCTGTTTAAGTGAAATGGACACTATGAGAAACAGTGACTTGATCGGCCCTTGTCCTGAGTGTTGATGTACAACTAAATACACAATTTTTCTTGGGTGTTTAAATTTAACTGAAAAGTTATCTCTGTTAAATATAAGAGTGGGAACAAGAGAGGGAGGAGATGTACAATTTGGGACATGCTCAATAGGACTTGCCCCCAATCTTGGAGCTAGAAATGTGCCAGGGGATTCTAATACAATCCCATCAAGGTGGCATGTAACAATGCCATCTCACTAGTCCAAGTGATCATCTTCAGTTCACAATTGATCACACTGATAGGTCTAAGAGTCAAAGGGATCACACAAACAAGACTAGTGTCTGCTAATACTAACTGATAGAATCAAAAAGGGAGAGAAGGATCCAACATGAGAAGCAGGATACACAGCAGATTCATAGGATGGCAGATGTCCTAAAAAGCACTCTGGCCTCAGAATCAGCCCTTAAGGCATTCGGATCTGGCCAAAGAGCCCATGAGAGTATTTTAGGCATGGAAAGCGAGGACACTCTGGCAAAAAAAAAAAAAAAAAAAAAAAAAAAAAAAAAAAAAAAAAAAAAAAAAAAAAAAAACCAACAACAACAACAACAACAACAACTAAATGAAAGATTCCAATAGAAAGAACAGGCCACCAAAGAAGGAGATACCTTTCTCTGAAGGGAGGAGAGAACTTCCACTTTGACTATGACCTCGTTTAAATAAGATCAGAGTCTGCGAACTCAAAAGGCTTCCATAGCCTTGGCAACTCATGACAAGATCCTAGGGAGATTACTGATGCCATAAACAAGAGTGTCAATTTGTTACGTCAACAACAGGAGTCACTGTGCACTTACCCCTCATGTAGGATCTCTGTCCTTAATGTGTTGTTCAATGTGAATTAGTGCTATAACTAGTACTGAAACAGTTTTTTATACTTTTTCTGTGTGGGTGCAAACTGTTGAAATCTTTACTCAATTGATCTTCTGTATATAAAGATAATTGAAAATGAATCTTGATGTGAATAGAATGGGAGAGGGATGGGAGTTGGGAGGATTGTGGGTGGGAGGGAAGTTATGAATGGAAAAAAGCTATTGCAATCCTTAAGCTGTACTTTGGAAATTTATATTTGCTAAATAAAAGTTAAAAAAATAAAAAAAGAAATCCTTTGGGACCATTTCTCTTTAGTCTGAAAAACTCTGTGTAATACTTACATTTCTTATATGGTACATTTATTTTCCTGTTTTCTCAGCTTTATCTGTCTATAATTGTCTTTCATTTTGAATTCTGTGTGCATGGACTCTAATTGTAATTCAAGATAAATTCTCCTGGTGCCTGTGTCTTATGGTACCAATGGTGTGAAGGAATCTGTCATAAAAAGATGTGATCCACTTATTCAGTAATAAGGGTGGGAAGTGATGGACAGGGCAGTATGCTTCAATATAAAAACTGTTTATAGGAGCCAATATTGTGGTATAGCAGGTAATTCCAAGCCTGTAATGCTGGTATCTCATATGAGTGCCAGTTCATGTCCTGGCTGTTCCATTTCAAATCTAGCTCCTTGCTAATGGCCTGGAAAAAGCAGCAGGGAATGAGTTGATTCGTGTTTAGTAAGTGAACCAGTAAATGGAAGATATCTCCTTCTCTCTCTCTCTCTGTAATTCTGACTTCAAATAAATAAATAAATCATTTTTAAAAAGAACTGCTTATGTCTTGATGTTTTATGAAAAAAAAAAAAAAGAGACAATTGTGCCCATTGCTGTGGCACAGAGGGTTAAAGCCCTGGCCTGAAGCTTGGCATCCGATGTGGGCCATCTGGGGGAGTGAACCATCAGATGGAAGACCTCTCTCTCTGTCTCTACCTCTCTCTCTAACTTTGTCTTTCAAATAAATAAAATAAATCTTTTATTTTATTTTATTTTATTTTAAACTTTATATAATAAATATAAATTTCCAAAGTACAGCTTATGGATTACAATGGCTTTCCCCCCCGCCATAACTTCCCTCCCATCCACAACCCTCCCCTTTCCCGCTCCCTCTCCCCTTCCATTCACATCAAGATTTATTTTCAATTCTCTTTATATACAGAAGATCAGTTTAGTATATATTAAGTAAAGATTTCAACAGTTTGCACCCACATAGCAACACAAAGTGAAAAATACTGTTGGAGTACTAGTTATAGCATTATATCACAATGTACAGCACATTAAGGACAGAGATCCTACATGATATTTTTTTTTAAAATTGATTAATTTTCTATGCAATGTCCAATTTAAAACCGAGTTTATTTTTTCATTTTCAATTATCTTTATATGCAGAAGATCGATTCAGTATATACTAAGTAAAGATTTCATCAGTTTGCAGCCACATAGAAATAAATCTTTTTTAAAAAAAAATGAGAGATTACAAATGAACAGCTCTAATGGCTAATTTTAAATTTCTTTGAATTTCCTAGATAGAAACCACTGGAAGTCAATAAGACATTAAAGATTACAAGCACAATTCAATCTTCAAAAATATTTCTTTGATTTTATAACTGAATTATTGCTCCATTAAATTATTATTTTTCCTTTTTATAATTGCATATTAATTTCCTCATTTCATCAAGTCTTGAGTCATATCTCAGTTCTGAGATTAAATAAAATCAATGGTTATGCTGACATTATCGCTGCAAATCAGTTTTGAATTTTAATGTAGAAAACTAAAATTCATTATTCATTTCTCTTTTCATTAATTGTACAGTAGTGTGTATTAGTAACACATTTTAGAAAAAAGAGTTTATAAAGTACTTATTTTTACAAAATTTTAATTTTTCTGCTACCTGTGATGATTAATTTTATGTGACTATGTGAGTAGACTGTTCTGCCAAACTGTTTAACCAAACAGTTTAAATGTTGCTGTGTAGTTTTTCTTTTTCACGTGAGTAACATTTAACTCAGGACATTTTGAATAAAAAATTTATTTCAATAATCTGCCAGTACCTCCTTCAATCAGCTGAAGTTTTAAAGAGTAAAGAGCAAAATTTTCCTAAAACATACAGAATTCTTATATTGCAGCAGAACAGCTCTGCTGATTTCCCTATCTGCTGCTAAGAACTTCGATTCAAGCTGCAGCATCATTCTTGTTTTTTATTTAATAAATGTGAATTTACAAATTACAACTTTTGTATTGTTATGGCTTCCCCCGCCAACCTCCCTCCCTCCCATGGCCCTCCCCTCTCCCATGCCGCCCTTCATCGAGTTTCATTTTCAATTACTTTCATATACAGAAGATCAACTTAGTATATACTAAGCAAGGATTTCAACAGGCTGCACTCACACAACCGTACAAGGCATACGGTATTGTTCGACTAGTAATGTTGTTTTTAAGTTTCATAGTGAAACACATTAAAGACAGACATCCTACATGGGGAGCATTGTACCCAGTGACTCCCGTTGTTGATTTAACAATTGACACTCTTATTTATGATGTCAGCAATCAACGGAGGCTCTTGCCATGAGCTGTCTAGGCTATGGAAGCCCCTTGAGTTCACCAACTCTGAACTTTTTTAGTCTGGGCCGTATCACAGTGGAGGTTCCTTCTGCCCTTCAGAGAAAGGCGCCTCTCTCCTTGATGGCCTGTTCCTTCTGCTGGGGTCTTGTTCACCAGGATCTTTCATTTAGGTTGTTTTTGCCACCATGTCATGGCTTTCCATGCCTGTGAGACTCTCATGGGCCTTTTAGCCAGATCCGAATGTCCCAAGGTTTGATTCTGAGGCAGGAGTGCTGTGTGGAGCATTCGCCATTCTATGAGTCTGCTGTGTGTCCTGCTTCCCCCCGCAGGATCATTCTCTCCCTTTTAATTCTATCCTTCATTATTTGCTTACACTGGTCTTATTTGTGAAATCTCTTCGACACTTACCATATTTTTTTGATTGGTTATGTACTTATACTTATCACTTTACCAAGTACGCTGGCATTGGTACCTGCTTCCTTGGTAAGATTGAGTTGAAATCCCCTGGCACATTTCTAGTTCCACCATTGGAGGTAAGTCCGAGTGAGCATGTGGCGACCTATATATCTCCTCCCTCTCTTATTCCCACTACTATGTTTAACAGAGATCACTTTTCTGTTAATTTTAAACACCTAAGAATGATTGTGTATTGATTACAGAGTTCAACCAGTGGTATTAAGTAGAACAAACAGAGCAACAACAACAACAACAAAATACTAAAAGGAATAAAATAGTAAGTTGTTCCTCAACAGTCTAGACAAGGGCTGTTCATGTCATTGTCTCTCATAGTGTCCATTTCACTTCAATGGGTATCATTTTAGATGCTCATTTATTTGCCATTGATCTGGGAGAACATATGATATTTGTCTCTTTTGGACTGGTTTATTTCAATCAGCATGATATTTTCCAGATTCCTCTATTTTGTTGTAAATGCCCGGATTTCATTGTTTTTTTACTGCTGTACAGTGTTCCATAGAGTACATATCCCATAATTTCTTTATCCAGTCATCCGTTGATGGACATTTAGGTTGATTCCATGTCTTCGCTATGGTGAATTGAACTGCAACAAATATTGAGGTGCAAATGGCTCTTTTTTTCTCCCCTTTAATTCCATTTGGGTAAATTCCAAGGAGTGGGATGCTGGGTCCTGTGGTAGTGCTATATTCAGGTTTCTCAGGACTCTCCACACTGTCTTCCATAGTGGCTTTACCAGTTTGCATTCCCACCAACAGTGAATTAGTGTCCCTTTTTCCCCACATCCTCGCCAGCATCTGTTGTTGGTTGATTTCTGTATGCAAGCAAATCTAACCGGAGTGAGGGGAAACCTCATTGTGGTTTTGATCTGCATTTCCCTGATGGCTAGGGATCCCGAACATTTTTTCTTGTGTTGGCCATTTGGATTTCCTCTTTTGAAAAATGTCTGTTAAGGTCCTTGGCCCATCTGTTTATTGGGTTGTTTGTTTTGATTCTGTGGTGTTTCTCGATCATTTTATAGATTCTAGTTGTTAATTCTTTATCTGTTGTGTAGTTTATGAATAATGTCTCCCATTCTGTTGGTTGACTCTTCACTTCCCTGACTATTTCCTTTGCTGTAAAGAAACTTTTCAATTTGAGGTAATCCCATTTGTTTATTTTATCTTTGATTACCCATGCCTCTGGGGTCTTCTCCAGGAATTCTTCGCCTGTTCCAATATTTTGAAGGGTTTACCCTGTACTCTTAATTAGTTTCATGGTGTTGTGGTGCATCTCTAGTTCTTTGATCCATGTTGAGTGGATTTTTGTATAAGGTGTAAGGTAGGGGTCTTGCTTCATACTTTGACATGTGGACATCCAGTTTTTCTAGCACCATTTGTTGAAGAGGCTGTCCTTGTTCCAGGGGTTGGTTTTAGGTCCTTTGTCAAATATGAGTTGGTTGTAGATGTTTGGGTTGATCTCCGGTGTTTCTATTCTGTTCCATTGTTCTATCCAACTGTTTTTGTACCAGTACCAGTCTGTTTTGATTGTAACTGCCCTGTGCTATGTCTTGAAGTCTGGAATTGTGATGCCTCTGGCTTTGCTTTTATTATAATGGATTTCTTTAACTATTCTCAGTCTCCTATTTCTCCATATGAATTTCAGCATTGTTTTTTCTAGGTCTTTGAAGAATGACTTTGGTATTTTGATTGGTATTGCATTGAACTTGTAAATTGCTTTTTGGAGAATGGACATTTTGATGATATTGATTCTTCCAATCCATGAGCATGGCCGGTTTTTTCCATTTTTTTGGTGCCATCTTCTATTTCTTTCTTTAGTGTTTTGTAATTTTCTTTATAGATGTCTTTGACATCCTTGGTTAAATTTATTTCAAGGTACTTTATTGTTTTTGTTGCTATTATGAATGGGATTGATATTAGAAGTTCTTCTTCAGCCACAGCATTGTTTGTGTATACAAAGGCTGTTGATTTCTGAGCATTGACTTTGTATCCTGCTGCTTTACCAAACTCTTTTATGAGTTCCAATAGTCCCTTAGGGGAATTTATTGGGTCCCATATATATAGTATCATGCCATCTATAAATACGTATAGTTTAACTTCCTCCTTTCCCATTTGTATCCCTTTAATTTCTTTTTCTTGCCTGATGGCCCTGGATAACACTTCTAGGACTATATTGAATAGCAATGGTGAGAGTGGGCATCCCTGTCTGGTGCCCGTTTTCAATGGAAATGCCTCCAACTTTTCCCCATTCAATATGATGCTGGCCATTGGTTTATCATAAATTGCCTTAATTGTGTTGAGGAATGTTCCTTCTATCCCCAATTTGCTTAGGGTTTTCATCATGAAAGGGTGTTTTATTTTGTCAAATGCTTTCTCGCATCTATTGAGATAATCATATGATTTTTGTTTCTCAGTTTGTTAATGTGATGTATTACATTGATTGACTTTCGAATATTGAATCAGGGATAAATCCCACTTGGTCCGGGTATGATCTGCAGTTGGATTCGGTTTGCCAGAATTTTGTTGAGTATTTTTGCATCTATGTTCATCAGGGAGATAGGTCTGCAGTTTTCTTTCTCTGTTGTGTTTTTTCTGGGCTTAGGAATTAAGGCGATATTGGCTTTGTAGAAAGAATTTGGGAGGATTCCCTCCCTTCCAATTGTTTTGAATAATTTAAGAAGAACTGGGTTAGTTGTTCTTTAAATGTCTGGTAAAATTCAGCGGTGAAGCCGTCTGGTCCTGAGCTCTTCTTTTTAGGCAGTGCTTTTATTACTGATTCAATGTCTTCCATGATTATGGGTCTGTATTATTTCTGGAAGTTTGTCTTCAAATTCTGATATTCGCTCTTCTAGTTCATCTGTTTGATTTCCGAGGAATTCCACGGTGTTTTTTATATGGTCAATTGAGTTTTTCATTTCCAGTATTTCATTCTGGCTTCTCTTTAGGATCTCTAATCCTTGGGCTTGTTTTTCGTTCAGCTCTCAAAACTGTTTCTCATTATTTCTAGTAATCTGATTATTAATTTTCTGAATTCTTTTTCTGGCATGGTTTCAAATTCTTCTTCTTCAGGCTCTGTTATGGTTGGTTTAGCCTGTTTCATTGGCGAGTTTATATGTTCTTCTATATTCTTATTGTGGGTTTTTCCTTTGTTTTTTGGCATTCCGTCTGGCTTGTTTTTCAGGTTTATTCAAAGGTTAGTTCAAGGCAGAGGCAGTTTACCTTTAAGCCCAAATGTAAACAAACAAGATGTCTGCTTCCTGTCCGCTGCAGCTCCAATTTGGGGGAAAGTGGAGGCACCAAGGGATCCTGGCATGTTCAGTCCCTCAATTTGTCCCCCTGAATAGTGCACTCCTTCCGCAGGCACACTCACTCTGTTCCATTTTCGATTTCCTCCCCCACTCAGTCGTGTGTGTCTCACTGTCCGTCCCAGGGTGGGTTGAGGGAGGGGTGGCGGCGGCTGCTGCAGCGGTGCTGGGTGGGCGCCCTACCTCACCTCAGCTTCCAGTGCTGGTGTGTCAGCATCATTCTTGTCACAGTTTTCAGCCAGTTCTTCTGAGCTAGACTTCCAACTTGCTAGTCCCACCAATAAGTGACAGCTCCTAATAACATTATCTCCTTCTCTTGGTCTCTTATTGTCTTTCCCCACCTTTCTTTTTTTTCCTTTTCTGCTTTCTTTTCTTTCTTTGATTTTATATCTCTGGAAAACCCTAATATGAGAGACAAGAACAAGTGATGAAATTAACAGAGTGGCAGATATTTTCTTTGTTTATAAAGAATCATTTAACAGACTAAAAAGAAACAAAAAATAGAAAGAAACAACAAATGAAAGAAACAAAGGGAGAAAGAGAGACAAAGAGAGAAAAAAATAGAAATCTTTAGATTGCAAAAATCTAATATTTCTTTTTATAAATATATGAAGAGTGAGAGAGACAGAGAGAGAATATCTTCCACCAGCTAGTTTACTCCTCAAATAGCTGCAATGATTGGAGCTGGGTCTGTCAGAAGCCAGGGAATAGGAGCCTCATCTGGGTCTATCACATATGTACAGGGCCCCAGATACTTGGGCCATATTCCACTGCTTTCCCAGGTGCAGTAGCAGTGGAGCAGCAGGGACTGGAACTTGTGCCCATATGGAATGCCAGCGCCACAGACAGCAGCTTCACCCACCATATCACAGCACTGGCCCCAAAATTTAGTATGTCAAAGAGTTTCAAATATAAGATTATAATGAAAAACACAACACTTAACATATTCATAAAAAAAGTTCACTGTATTTCACTCTCAACCTTTTTTTCATGATTTATTCTGCAGTCTAAGTATACATTTATGGTTTTCTATACATACAATGTGCCAAGCAGCTCATATGAGCTCTGTACTCTTGTTAAAAATTCTCTCTCCACTGAAGTGTCCTAAAGGACTTCAAATGACATTTTCAGACTAAACTCATCTCCTTCCCCTAGACAGGATTCCTTTCCTACTAATTACCTAATATAACTATCCACACTAAAATCTATGCTAAAATCTAATACCTCAAAGTCCTTATCACCTAACATTAGTGTTTTTCTTATTTTCCTTTTAGTCCCACCACATTATTTTTTCTATTCACGAAATTCTTCTAGTCAATATTCTGACCAAATCTTAATCTTCTTTGACTAAGAAAACTAGAATAATTGTCTAGTAACTTGTAATTTTATAAACCTGTTTTTATAACCCACATAAAGCTGTGCTAGTTAAGTTTCTAACTAACCTTCAAGTTAGTACTATCACTACACTGTTTCAAATACCCTGAAATCTCTCTGTTCATGTTTTCAACACATGCGCCCTCCAACAAGCCAAATGGTATGAAGAAATATGTGAAAGGAACATATTTTTAATCATTTTAATTAGAATTTGAATATCCTTTGGCATATCCTCTGTGCCTGGGCCAACATTTTTCATTCCCTTTAATTTGGACTTTCATATATAAAATGTTTTCCTTGATCCCTGTATTACCTTCAGCTTATACAGCCATTGTTTGCAATATGGAGTTTCTAGTTTTTTTATAAGGACCTTCATACTCTGACCTCTGTTTATTTTTCAAAATCAACTGAGTCACCCATTTCTCTTCAGATTATTTTCCTTAAACCCCATCCTTGAGTGTTTGTAAGGCTTTAGAAATGCTGACTTGAAAAGCCATGTGTATTAGCACCTGCTGTCCTTCCCAGCTGGAATCAAATCTTTCCCTTACACATCATCTGCTCAGTGAAATCCACCTCTCCTCCCAGTAAACATTTCTTTTGCTGAAAGCATGAATTTTCAAAAACAATGTTTCACTCATATGCTTTCCAAAATATTTGAGATACCTAAATGTAATCATATAACCTTTACACTTAGGCTCTAATGACTGTTGTAAAAATAAGACTTGGTCTAAATGGTTTTCCATTGTAATTGATGGGGAATAAACCAGATGTTTCTTAACAAATAAACAGAGCAATTGCTCTCTCTACTAGGACCACACTGACCTCTCTTTAGTCATTATCTATATGATAGCTACCATCTAGACAAATGAAATTCTTTATGATTTTAAACATTTACTTTATATTATAATTATGTTAAAATGTTATAATATTCTCTCCTTAACCCTCATAATTCAGTGTTTGCCTCAAACATAATGTGAAATATTTAAATAGATAAGTACATGATTATAGATTTGAGTTATAAGATTATGTCATTCAGCCGGTGCCACGGCTCACTAGGCTAATCCTCCGCCTTGTGGCGCCAGCACACCGGGTTCTAGTCCCGGTCAGGGCACTGATCCTGTCCCGGTTGCCCCTCTTCCAGGCCAGCTCTCTGCTGTGGCCAGGGAGTGCAGTGGAGGATGGCCCAAGTGCTTGGGCCCTGCACCCCATGGGAGACCAGGAGAAGCACCTGGCTCCTGCCATCGGATCAGCGTGGTGTGCCGGCCGCAGAGCGCCAGCCGCGGTGGCCATTGGAGGGTGAACCAACGGCAAAAGGAAGACCTTTCTTTCTGTCTCTCTCTCACTGTCCACTCTGCCTGTCAAAAAAAAATTATCTATTTACCAATTATTTCACCTTAAATTATCTCTGACCGGGAAATTTGTGTCAAGAAATAGTTTATGCCACAGTTCTCTAAAATAAACATATGCTATTTGTATTATCTGAGGATGTCTGCATGTTTTCCCACAGAATTAAAAAGATTTAGAATATTATCTAACAATAATTGAAAGGCTCTAAACATAAAGAGGTAAAGAGAAATTTTGCTTATTTGTTTTGTTATGTTGTTTGCTTTACTTAACAGAAAATAGAATGATTATATTGAAATATTATCATAAAGTTAAAGCAAGTACTGAGAGGACATAAGTTCCAGTGAGTCAAAAAGCATGTAATAAGCCTAAAATAATTATCTCCCTGCATTACAAAACTGAAATAAGTTAAGATAGATTTCTATGGCTTTAAAGATAGGTACTCAGTTCACTCTAACTCATAAAGTATAAAATCTGAGCTCTAAGTTGGAGTTCTTAAAGAATGGTAAGGGGAAGAAATGTTTCATAACTTGGCAATGACATATTTGTTATTAAACTTCACTTCCTAAGAAAAGACTTTAGACTGCTCTTTTGAAATGAATATAGATGAGACAAAAATGATTACTGGATCAAAAAAGTAATGTGCCAATCAATAGTCCACTTTTCCTAACATTTCCTGTATATGGTTATGCTTGCAATAACTAAATTAAACTCATAACAGGAAATCAGAAGATCCCTTGGATTTGTGTTCTATCCTAATATGGAGGGACACTAAATTGCCAGCTGTTCACTTTTAATAAAACCACATGTTTTTGCAGTCCAAAAGAGTTCTAGAAAGCTCTCTGTAATCATGGTTTTTCTGTTTTATCCTTGTCCCACATGGGTACCAAAGAAACTCATGTATGATATGATGAATTTCTATAATACCCCATAGTGACTTTAAAAATTTCCATAGCCTTTCTGTTTGATAAATAACACCTCTCCCATCCTCTTGTTGCTTATTTGTACTTTCTCTTAGTAAGTGAACAATGAAGGAAGGGAATTTAAGAGCTCTAACAGCTCCTGTAGTGTTCTTATAGTATTAATGTCTTTAGTAACACTATAGTTAAGGACTTGTCAGAACTTATGAACTATTACTTTAGTGAAATTTCACTTGACAATTAATCTTGAAGCCCAGGAATAATTTTAATTTTAAACATTAAGACTCTTAAACAGCTTCTAGGATGTTTGTAATTATGTGTTTAAAACTTGAAACAAAGCATTTCTGTTCTCATGATGGTTCCGGAACCTTCCAAAATTGCTCTTTGGTGGTTGCTTCCCTCCATAAAATCAATTAGCTCCTAACATCTAAAGAGAGTGAGTGGATTTTTGTAGTGATGGATATGATACAGTACTCCACTTAAAATTATATAATTTAAACTTTCAAAAAAACTTGATAAATATGAGTTGTATTCATTTTAATACTTAATAAATACTGCCCAACAATGTTGTAGATAATACTGAAAATATAAAGGTAAAATGTTACCAGTAAAAACATTGGATTTAACCTTAAAATATAACAATATAATGTTTCAAATGAATGTAAAATTTTAAAGAATTATCTTACTATTTACTAAATTATTTTAAAGACTGTGCTTTCTGGTTCAACTCTCACTTTCCTGGACATTTCTTCTTGACTTTTTTGAACTTCTCCTTTTCAGCTATGTTTCTTTTTTTTTTTTTTTAAGATTTATTTTATTGATTTGAAAGGCAGAGTTACAGAGAGAGAGAGAGAGAAAGAGAGAGAGAGAGAGAAAGAAAGAGAGAGGCCTTCTGTCCACTGGTTCACTCCACAGATGGCTGTAATGGCCAGAGTTGCACTGATCCGAAGCCAAGAACCAAGAGATTCTTCCAGGTCTCCCACGTGAGTGCAGGGGCCCAAGGACTTGGGCCATCTTCTACTGCTTTCTCAGGCCATCATAGAGAGCTGGATCAGAAAAGGAGCAGATGGGATTAGAACCGGTTCCCATATGGGATGCTGGTGCTTCAGACCAGGGCTTTAACCTTCTGCACCACAACGCCAGTTCCCCAGCTATGTTTCTAAATGAGAGAATCCCAAAATACTACTCTTATTCTGCAGCTCTCTCCAGGTGATCTCATTTACTCTACCTATTCTAATAACCCCCAAATTCACATCTTTACACTAAAAATCTTCCTTGTCTCACAGTACTTCTTTGGAATGGTTAACAAATACAAGAAATCTGAAATGCACACATTAGAATATTGATTTTTCCCTCTTATCACCCCACAATCTATATCTCTTAGCTTCTTCAAATTCAATAAATTTTATTGCTCAAAGAAGAAGAAAAGAAAAAAAGAACAAGAAAACTAGATGCCATTACATTAAGTTCCACCACCAAAACATATCTTCCAAGTATTTCCTTCCATCTTCACTAACACCTCTCAACAGTTGTATCATAATCTGTTAAGAAGAGTAACAGGGATGTTTACTTGTCTTCATATAAACATTCTTACACAGTTCAACTAATTTACTTAAATGGACAAATTTGCACTATCTGTTCCCTCTTAAATCTCAGGTTTTATTTTGTGCCACTTTCTAGTCAAGCTCAGAATGTTCCTGCCAAGACTCTTTCTGATGTTAGACAAAAGAGGAAATTTAGAAAGTTTGATATTTCCTCATTCTTAGAATTTTCCACTGCTTTTCTTCTGACTATTCATTTTAAACAATAGCTTATAAATTCGTGGATTAATGTTTAAAAGCTAAATCCAGGAATATTTTAGCACCACCAGCAATGATAAAAATGAAAGTAGTGAATTAAATAGAAATCTATGAAGCTTAGGTGATAATTAAAACCTGAGTAGAGGGGCTGACATTGTGGTGTAGCAGGTAAAGCCACAGCCTGTGTCACTGGCATTCTATTTGAGTGCCAATCCATATCGTTATGCTTCCTTCTTAGACAAGGGACAGGAAATTATTATTTGCAATTCTTAGATTTTAATCCCAATGTCAGCTCTACCATCATAAACTCACACTCAAATTGCTCTATAGCAAATGAAATGAATGGACTCCTTGACACATATGACCTTCCTAAATTAAACCAGGAAAATATAGAAAACCTAAACAGACCAATAACCAAGACAGAAATTAAATCAGTAATAAAGACTCTTCCAGCAAAGAAAAACCCAGGACCAGATGGCTTCACTGCTAAATTCTACCAGACATTTAAAGAAAAACTGACTTAAATTCTTCTCAAGCTATTCAAAACAATGAAAAGGGAGGGGATTCTCCCAAA
The DNA here is from genome assembly GCF_033115175.1 of Lepus europaeus. Classification (NCBI taxonomy): domain Eukaryota; kingdom Metazoa; phylum Chordata; class Mammalia; order Lagomorpha; family Leporidae; genus Lepus; species Lepus europaeus. The sequence continues at coordinate 48,807,012 of NC_084832.1, read as the reverse complement.
ATTTCTTCTATGAAGCCAGCATCACCTTAAATCCCAAACCTGAAATAGATAAAACAGAGAAAGAGGACTACAGACCAATCACTCTGATGAATATAGACACAAAAATTCTCAACAAAATACTAATCAATTGAATTTAACAACACATCAGGAAGATCATCCCCCTGGATCAAGTAGGATTTATTCCTGGTATGCAAGGATGGTTCAAAATTTTCAATTCAATCAAGGTGATACATCACATTAACAAACTAAGGATAAAAGCCATATGGTTATCTCAATAGATGCAGAGAAAGCATTTGATAAAATACAACATGACTTCATGATGAAAACCTTAAGCATATTGGAGATAGAAGGAACATTTTTCAACACAATCAAGGCAATATATGACAAACCCAAGGCCAGTGTCCTATGGAATGGGGAAAAGTTGGAAGCAATCCTTCAAAATTTGGAGCCAGATAAGGGTGCTTACTCTCACCTTGCTTTTCAATATAGTCCTAAAAGTTTTAGCCAGAGCCATTAGACAAGAAAAATAAATCAAAAGATACAAACTGGGAAGGAGGAAGTCAGACTATCTCTATCTGCAGATGACATGACCCTATACATAAGGGATCCAAAATATTGCACTAAAAGGCTATTGGAACTCATAGACGAGTTTGAAAATATAGCAGGATATAAAATCAACACACAAAAATCAACAGCCTTTGTTTATGCAGACAGTGCCACCGCTGAGAAAGAGCTTGTAAGATCAATCCAATTCATAAAAACCACCAAAAAAAAAAAAAAAAACCAAATACTATAGAATAAATCTAACAAAGATGTCAAAGATCTCTATGATGAGAATTATAAAACATTAAAGAAAGAAATAGAAAAAGATACAAAAAAATGGAAAAATCTTCCATGTTCATGGATTAGAAGAACCAATATCATCAAAATGTCCATACTATCAAAAGTAATTTATAGATCAAATGCAACATCCAGCAAAATATCAGACATTCTTCTCAGATATAGAAAAAAATAATGTTGAAATTCATATGTAAACACAATAGACTCTGAATAGTTAAAGCAATCTTTGCAACAGAAACAAAGCTAGAGCCATCACAATATCAGATTTCAAGACATTGCAGGGCAGTTATAATCAAAACAGCCTGGCACTGGTACAAAACCAGATGCATTGACCAATGGAAGAGAAGAGAAACACCTGAAATCAATCTAAATATCTACAACCAACTAATCTTTGATAAAGGAGCTAAAATCAACACCTGGAGCCAGAACAGTCTCTTCAACAAATGGTATTAGGGAAAAGTGGATCACCACATACCGAGATATGAAGCAAGACCTATACCTAACACCTTTCACCAAAATCCACTCAAAATGGAATAAAGACCTAAATCTATGATCTGACACCATCAAATTATTAGAGAATATTGGGGAAACCATACAAGACATTGACGTAGACAAAGAGTTCTTGGAAAAGACCCCAGAGGCACAGGCAATAAAAGCCAAAATAAACAAATGGGATTTCATCAAATTGGGAAGCTTCTGCACTGCAAAAGAAACAATCAGCAGAGACAATTGATAGAATGGGAGAAAATATTTGCAAACTATACAACTAATAAAGGATTAATAACCAGAATGTATAAAGAGTTCACGAAACTCAACAACAGCAAAACACAGAACCCGGTTACAAAGTGGGCAAAGGTGCTGGTGCAGCGGCTCACTAGGCTAATCCTCCACCTGTGGCACCAGCACCCCGGGTTCTAGTCCTGGTTGGGGCACCGGATTCTGTCCCGGCTGCCCCTCTTCCAGTCCAGCTCTCTGCTGTGGCCCGGCAGTGCAGTGGAGGATGGCCCAAGTGCTTGGGCCCTGCACCCGCATAGGAGACCAGGAGAAGCACCTGGCTCCTGACTTTGGATCAGCAAGGTGCGCCGGCCACAGCGCGCTGGCCACTGCGGCCATTTGGGGGGTGAACCAATGGAAAAAGGAAGACCTTTCTCTCTGTCTCTCTCTCTCTCTCACTGTCCACTCTGCCTGTCAAAAAAAATAAAAAATAAAAATATATATATATATATATAAAACAAAGTTGGCAAAGGATTTAAATAGATTATTTTTAAAAAGAGGAAATGGCCAGCTAACACATGAAAAAATGCTCAGAATAGCTAGCTATCAGAGAAATGCAGATCAATACCACAATGAGGTATCACCTCACCCCAGTTAGAATGGCTTTCATACAAAAATCAACAAACAACAAATGCTTGCAAGAATGTGGAGAAAAATATACCCTGATCCACTGTTAGTGGGAATGTAAGCTGGTAAAGCCAGTATGGAAAACAGTGTGGAGATATCTCAGAGGTCTGAACATAGACCTAACCCAGCCATCCTGCTCCTGAGACTCTACCCAAGAGAAATGAAATCAGCATATGAAAGACCTGTCTGTACCTCAATGTTTACTGAAGCTCAATTAACAATAGCAAAGACCTGGAAGCAACCCAAAAAGTCCATCAATGAAGACTGGATTAAAAAATTTTGGGATATGTACAACATGGAATACTACACAGCAGTTTAAAAACAACACAAAACAAAACACAACAAGATTTGCAACAAATCCATTTGCAACAACTGTCTAGGCATTTGCAACAAAATGGACAAACTTTGAAAACATCATATTGAACGAAATGAGCCAGTTTCAAAGGGACAAATTCTATATGTTCTCCATGACATCCAATAACTAATAGAGCACTTAAAAGGCAGCATGTAGAAATGAAATTGACACTTTGAGAAGCAATGATTCTGAACAGCCCTTCTCTTGACTATTGAGGAACAGCTCTTTATTCTATATTTTTGGTTATCCTTTCCTTTCTTTTTCTCTAGATTATTTTCTTTATCTTTTTCACTTTCATACAAATCATTGAACACTATACTTAATATAGAGTTAATCTCACATGTATAACGTTAATTGAAAATAAACCTTAACAAAGAATAAGAATGAGAATAAGAAAGGGAAGAGTTGTGTGGGGGAAGAGTGGGTAGGAGGGCAGGCATGGTGAAAAGAATTGCCAAGACACTAATGCTATAAGCATGAAGGGCATAAATACAATGCAGTATAGTCCTACAGACTCCCCTATGAACTCACTTCTAAGGGTACAGCTAAACAAAATGCCATTGGACCCCCAAATCTCTTAAACTGACTGACAAAAATAGCAGCTTAGATAGGTAAATACTAACCTGACCATAAAGACCATATAAATAGGATCAAGTGAACAAGGGATCATATGCATAGGACTAAGTGTATGGAAATGATAATAAACAGAATTAAAAAGGAAAGAAGGCTACAACCTGAGAAGCAGTGCATACAGCAAACTCATAGAAGGACAATGCTTTGGGTAGCAATCCTACCTCAGAATCAGCCCCTAAGGTACTTTGGTCATGCTGGAAAGCCCAGGAAATCCATATCAGGAACGGAAAGCCAAGATGCTATGGCAAAAGATGTCCTACAGAAAGGACTTCTATGGGCGAGATGCCAAGGAAAGAAGGGGCCATGACAGAAGGATGTACTTTTTCTCTGAAGGGAGGAAAGAACCTCTGCTTTTGCTTATGGCTCTGTCATGCTAGTGGATCAAAAAGGCTTCCATAGCTGTGACAGACCATTTCAAGAGCCTTGGGTGATTACTGATGTCATACATAAGAGTGTTATTTGTTAAATAAACAACAAGAGTCACTGTGCACTAACTTTCCATGCAGGACCTCTGTTCCTAAAGAGTTGTACTGTAAAATTTAATGGTAAAACTTGTTCTCAAGAATCACTTCTTTTTAGTATATTAAAAGGAGGATAATTTTATGTCTCATAAGTTATAGTTATGTCCAAGAGCTCTCAAAAGAAGTAACATTCTTGAGTTCTTCTTTAAAGACAATTAAATTTCTAAAAGAAAAGAAGGGGGAGGAAGGAAGTGAAAATAGGAAGGGGAAAAATTGTGAAATCACTTTGAAAAGCAATAACATAGATTGGCCCTTGTAGAGAGAGCTGAGGAACACTTTGTTTTTTTTTTGTTTGTTTGTTTGTTTGTTTTGTTTTTTTTACTCCACTTGTTCTTTTTTTCTTCTTTATTTTTATTTTTCTCAGATAGAACAAGAGAGAGAGCAGGAAGCGGGGGAGAATGTGTGGGAGGGTGGTCACATTGGGAAGAATTACTGTGTACATAATGTATTTATGAGACATACAAATTAAAAATAAATAAATATTAAATAAGTAGAGTGGTTCCCCTTCTTTTCATCAAAGGGACTATATTAATATATAATTCACTTCGCATGCCAGTGGCTTTTCTATTACATTTATGTGCAAATTCTTAGCTTTATTATCATCCCAGCCTCAGATATATTATTTTAAGATTTGTAGAAATAAATAAACATAAATTATTTTTCCTTTAGTAACTGTCAACAACCAAATGCAAGATAACAATATTGCCTAAGGAGCATTGAGAACACAATCCCTTCACCAGCACAGTGATTATAATATATGAAATTTAATCTATTTTTAGCTAGCTTTAACTTTGTGAAACTCATTTTGAAATGTAATGGGAGAAACAATTTAAGCATAAAATCATCATTTCACAGTATTTAATATATAACTGTCCAATTTTATATGTTTATCAACATTATATATTATATACCCATCATTGTATATTATTTTGCATTCTACATATTAAATAATATGATACATAACATATTATAATGCATAATATATGATGTAATAAATAATTATGTATTATCACACATTGAACTGTGTAATATTTTTTGATCATGGTATCTCCCCTGCCAGGTAAGTATAAATGTGTAGTATTTCTAAAAGAACAGAATATTTCAAAATTATATCAAGGAGAGATGGCAATTACTAATTAAAGTTGTGATCTTTGAGAGTTCCTTGGAATGTCTTAACTGAGAATAAGTATTTGACTGTACTAAAAGTGATTAACATTGGAGAAAGAGTCCATTTGCAAAAGCATTAGAAGAATACTACTTCTGAGTGTCTGTGTCAAATGTACATACACACAACAAAAAGACAAGCACACACACACATTTTGTCCTACACAGGTGATAATGTTCTTACACTTTCCAAATTCACAAATTCACAATTTATTCATTATATTGGATTACAGCAGCCATCTATTGAAGATTGAGCAAAAACTGTAATATTGATGTGTTATATAATTATAGTACAAATCACTATGCTTACACACTAGTTGAATTTATTTTCTTTGATAATTTAGGAGTAATGTAGTGCTTTATTTTGTAAACATATTTTTTATCATTGTTCTCTTTCCAGAAAAGGTGCATTAGCAGGGAGCTGGATCTGAAGTGGAGCACCTGGGATTCAACCCCATGTGGGACACCAGTGTTGCAAGCAGTGGTTTAAACTACTGCGCCACAAAGGCTGTCCCCTGAGTAATAACTGAATAAAAAAATTGAAAGTATTACATATACTTTAATTAAGTTCAATAAATAGTTTCATACAAGATTCCACTAAAGCAAATGTTTAGGAGACTTCTATTTAGAAGACAGTGATTTAACTTAAGATTACTTTCACTTGACACTTAATGAAGGCAGCAGGAAGCAGCACAATTTAATTTGTGATTAACCATGGACCACATTTTTTTTCTGTTCTTTGCTGCTGTTCACCCTCTAGTCATTTCATTTCTCATTAGTGCTTCTACCAAGGAATGGGATTGGAAGAGACAGGAAATGAAATTCACATAATCAGGCCGGCGCCGCGGCTCACTAGGCTAATCCTCCGCCTTGCGGCGCCGGCACACCGGGTTCTAGTCCCGGTCGGGGCACCGATCCTGTCCCGGTTGCCCCTCTTCCAGGCCAGCTCTCTGCTGTGGCCAGGGAGTGCAGTGGAGGATGGCCCAAGTGCTTGGGGCCTGCACCCCATGGGAGACCAGGAGAAGCACCTGGCTCCTGCCATCGGATCAGCGCGGTGCGCCGGCCGCAGCGCGCTACCGCGGCGGCCATTGGAGGGTGAACCAACGGCAAAAGGAAGACCTTTCTCTCTGTCTCTCTCTCACTGTCCACTCTGCCTGTCAAAAAAAAAAAAAAAAAAAAGAAATTCACATAATCAATTAAGACCCTAATTTGCACTCTTTTATAAGATCAGGTGGAGAAGTGACTGACATTCTTGCTTTTGCTAAATAGCTCTATTTGCACTGCCTCTTTTGTGTTCTTGCTATTGAGAAGGCAAAACATTTAAACTGAGGAATGTGTGGAGTAAATGTACACATTGCTGCAAGTATAGTTTACATTTATATGGCAAAGTCAGTTTGCTGAGTTTAACAGTGTCATATATTTATTTTTCAGATGACCTGTTTACCACTAAACAAGTATTTTTTTTTCTAACCAAGTGACTTACCTTGTTACCCTCATTAACATTTTTACTTCCTAATTTTGTTAGCTCATATATTTTTACTTTGAAAACCTCAAATTTTAAAATTTATCAAATACAATTCATCACAAAGACACATGTATATGATTATACTTCTCACTATATTTTCTAATGAGTATAATTAAAAATGTCTCACTATTATAGTTCTCAAATCTGAAGGGTCTTTATTCATATGATCAGTAAGACATAGACATTTTGTAAAGGGTATTTAGGGCTTATATTCTGTTGTCTCATGGACAGTGAATTCTTTTCAACAGGTGTTGTTTTCCTCTGTAGGCAATGGAAATACTCTCTTTACTTCTACATTTTGTTACCAACATTGACCTCTTTTATTACTTTAACATAAAAATCAGAATAGTTTAATTAAAAGTAGTCATTTTGTGAAGGGTAAGTAGAGCTTAGTTTTATGTATATTTTTGAGATCTAGATCTTCCATCCTCTGGTTCATCCCCCAGTTTGTCACAACAGCCAGAGCTGGGCTGATCTGAAGCCAGGAGCCAGGAGATTTTTCCAGGTCTCCCACATGGGTACAAAGGCTCAAGCACTTGGTCCATCCACTGCTGCTTTCCCAGGAACATTAGCAGAGAGCTGGATCAGAAATGGAGAAGCAGGGATTTCAATCAGTGCTCCTATGTGATGCCAGGGCTCCAAGGTGGGGCGTTTACCCACTGAGACACAGTGTGGGCTCCTATGTATTTTATTTTTAAAACTCAAAGTTTATATTTAGAAAACTTAGTTGCTCATTGGATAAAATATAAAATTATCAAAAATATTTCCTAGAGAATTTGTGCATGTTATTTATATTTGTTTGGAAGCAGCTCTAATATAAACATATACGATACACTTTCATAGCTAAAAATACTTTTCAAGTTCTTCAACATCAAAATTGGGCATAACACTTATGTCTGAATCTGTGCATTGTAACAAAGTTAAGGGGCAATATTCAGATTAGCTAAATGTGCAGATTTTGGAACATGAGTTCCTATTCAAGCCTGATTATATTACTGACAATCCATTGATATTAGATAATTTACATTATTTTCACTTCCTTTCTTTCTTTAGTTAAATGGGGCTAATAATTATGAGTCCTAAATTGCTACTAGTTCTGGTTAGGTGGGTATGTGAGGTAAATAGGCAGTCAGGTGGTCCCGGTGGAAATTTAGGGTGCAAAATGCTTGTTTTCCCCAAAAGTTATCATTAGCAAGATCAAAAGTGTCTGCCTGCCCAGTCCTTGAAAGCTTCCAATTTTACCATAAGATTAGCAAGGGAGTGGTGACTCCACCCTTCTGAGCTCCCAGTTTACTGCCAAAAAAAAAAAAAAAAATCAGGTAAACCATCCTTCCGATGGATTTTTTTTTTTTTTTTAATAAAGAGCAAGCCAGACAGGATAAAAGATTGCAAATCAGGTCTTTGATAGGTTTTGTCCCTGCCTTGTAACTGAATGTTATGCTGATAAGCTTTAATTTTTTTTCCCTCAAAATTGTGCTTCAAAACTCCAGTACCACCATCCCCTTCTGGTTTTTGCCTATTTTGGAACCTCTCTTTGTGCCAGTGTGGCTGGAGGAATCTGATTCTAATAAATTTTGCTGTTAAGTCTCTCTTCCTGTCCACTTGAAAATTCTTCTTTCAAGTGAGACAAAGAACCAGTGCAATATTTTCTCTGCTGCTGTTTCAACTAATAGATAGAGATGATAGGTGCATTACACACACATGTGCACACACACACACTGAGAGAGAGATACATATCAGCATAGATATATAGCATTCCTAAAATACTGCTTGGCTCATGTTGATATGGGACAAGTCAGGGAGACAGATTAAACTCATGAGCTGAAGACCACACCTCCCCTGCCCCCATGTAATCCTACCTGTATCCACTCACCTGTCAATCAGACTATGTACCATTCCCTTTTGGGAAGTAAATAAGAGACCTGGAGAGAGCTGGGTTCAGCCCTCTTGCTTGTTTGCTTACTCACGCATGCTCTCTGGCTTGTTCCCTCTCTCCTGGTAGACCCTGAAAAGATTGGTATGAAGGTCCCTCTTTTTTTTTTTTTTTTTGACAGGCAGAGTGGACAGTGAGAGAGAGAGAGAGACAGAGAGAAAGGTCTTCCTTTTGCCGTTGGTTCACCCTCTAATGGCCGCCGCGGTAGCGCGCTGCGGCGGGCGCACCGCGCTGTTCCGATGGCAGGAGCCAGGTGCTTCTCCTGGTCTCCCATGGGGTGCAGAGCCCAAACACTTGGGCCATCCTCCACTGCACTCCCTGGCCACAGCAGAGAGCTGGCCTGGAAGAGGGGCAACCGGGACAGGATCGGTGCCCCGACCGGGACTAGAACCTGGTGTGCCGGCGCCGCAAGGCAGAGGATTAGCCTGTTGAGCCACGGCGCTGGCCCGAAGGTCCCTCTTTACCCTTTTTGGCCCACTCTCCTTTAATAAAGCCCTCGTGCTCCTGTGTACCCTTCTGGCTTTCTAAATGAACTGTAAATCTTACCATGCTGTATGCCATATTTGAGCCTGTGCTTAGAACTCTTCTCTAAGTAAAAGGGAACAGCCTGAGATATTAATTTTAGGCTAATACAGCTCACAACATTGTAAACACTATACCACTATTAGTAATTATTATCAGAATTGTTGACATTATTTGTAGTAATATTATGAAATGGCAAAGTCAAGCATACTTGAATGTGTGTTATCAGACCAACTATTAGTAGAGTATTGCTAAAAGAAGCTTGAAGCAAAAAAAAAATCAATGCAAGAATTATTTTTTTAAGAATTTATTTTATTTATTTGAAAAACAGAGTTACAGAGAGGGGTAGAGACAGAGAGAAAGGTCTTCCATTCGCTAGTTCACTCCCCAGATGGCCGCAATGGCCAGAGCTACGCTGATCTGAAGCCAGGAACCAGGAGCTTTTTCCGGGTCTCCCATGTGAGTGCAGGGGCCCAAGAACTTGGGCCATCTTCTACTGCTATCCCAGGCCATAGCAGAGAGATGGATGAGAAGAGGAGCAGCCAGTACTAGAACCAGTGCCTATATTGGATGCCAGTGCTTCAGGTCAGGGCTTTAACCCACTGCACCACAGCACCAGCCCCAAGAATTATTTTTTAAAATAAAATACAGAATAGAATATATTCCTCTTTCTTAAAATTTACTTGAGAGGCAGAGAGAGAAACAGGGGGAGGAGGGGAAAGGGAGAGATCTTCCATTCTCTGGTTCATTCCCTAAAGCCCAGGTGAAGCTAGACAAGGCTGATTGTTAAGAATCCACAACTCCATCCAGGACTCCCATATGGGTGGCAGGGATCCAAATAGTTTCTGAGTTTCAGGGTGTACATCAACAAGAAGCTGGAAAAGAAACAGAGCCAAGATTGGAACCCAGGCCCTCTGATATGTGATGCAGGGGTCCCAGGCAGTAGCTTAACTGCTGTGCCACGACACCCACTGTAGAACAATATATTTCTTACCATTGAATTAGGTTCCAGAAAAGAACAAGTCCCTTACTTCCCTGTTCATTTGAAAGGGATAGCAAACGGGAGAAGATATATTATACTGTTTGTGGTTTCATTTATTTTCATAATCCATTTTCTTTTCTTTTTAAAAATTCTGTCATGTAGAAAAATGAAACCTAGAATTTCCAGGCAAGTAATTTCTCATCAGTTGAAATAATATTTAACTTCCTGAGTCTCATTCTTCCCCAAACTAAGTCACTTTTGCCTGATCAGTGAGGCTCATAAACTCAGAACACTGGGGAACTATATACTGTATTATTCTATTGCCGCTCAGCACTAACTGCCACCTTCACTGTGTAATATATAGCCATCGGGAGAACATGGCTCATTAATACTTTTCATGTATTATGCGGCGACGTAGTCTACAATATTATTTTTCTACTTATATAAGGCCTCAGTGACTCCTTTCATCGAAATCAAAACAAAAATGTTTGCAATTTTTAATATCCTTGAAATGTATCTCTAGTTTATAAAACAAAGGAGCTTTGGAATATGTTCACCATACAGAATATAACACAGGAAAGCTTTTCTATTATGTGGGAATGGCATTTGATAGATTTAAATGAAGATTAACAATTTAGAGAGTGTATCAAATCAAGCTTAGATTACCCTCATTTGAGACTATCAAGATATGTTGTTACACTCTGCCCTCGCTCAGCTTCTTTTAGATACGGAATAGGCATATGTCATTTCAACTGATCTCTAAGTCATATAAATATCTTTGCTTAAACAAAATAGTTTACACTTAAAAATAATACTTCAGAAAAATAAAATGAAGATCTCAGACAGAATAGAAACAGGATGTGCTACATCAAGTCCCTCCTGCCCTGGCTTTGTAATTGTCTCCAGCCATAGGCCCCTTCATCCAGCTCCAAACCAGGAAGGCGCAACAATAGCACAGACTCTAACCACAGAAGCTCTTGTCCTGTCCTGTTAGGGATTTTCACAACTCAGATACATGACCATAACAGCCCAATATAAACAATAAATGATCCTTCTTGGGAGCCACAGTGAGCAGCACAACCATTGTGAGTGTGTCATGTGTGAAATTAACAATCCCACTGTGCCACAAAGCTGGATCTAACATGACCTTTTTAAATAGAGTACAATGTTATTAGCATCATTACTGTCGGTGGGAACTGAATTTCTACAATGCTCACTTCCAGTTTCAAACATTAGCAGAAATGTAATAACAACAAAGCACTGAATTGTCAAACCTCATTGAAGTTCTGTGCTTCAGAACTTCAGAAGTGAAATAGCTTAGAAGGCCTTCCTTATTTTAACACACTAACGAAACTTGTAATATTTAAAAGCGAGCCCTGGAGCCAACATTGTTCCACTGCAGGTAAAATCACCTCCTGGGACTCCGGCATTCAATATGGGAGCTGGTTTGAATCCCAGCTGCTCCACTTATCATCCAGCTCCCTGTAAATGGCCTGGAAAAGTAGCAGAGGATGACACAAATCCTTAGGCCCTGTTCCCATGTGGGAGACCCCGAAGAAGCTCCTGACTCCTGAGTTCAGCCTGGCCCAGCCCTGGTTGTCGTAGCCATTTGGAGTGAAACAACAGATGGAGGATTTCTCTTTCTCTATGTTACTCTGCCTTTCAAGTAAATAAAATAAATCTTTAAAAAACTAAAAATCAAAGTGAGCCCTATGTTTAGTAAGGAATGAAGAGTACAATTGTCCTACATAATAGAATGCTGCTATTTCTTTAAGACAGTTTGAGGGAGTGGGCTTGGAATGTAGCCCCTGTGACAATGTCTAAGAGTCTACTGACTTTTTATAACGTGATGTCACATATTCTTATTTTTAGGGATTTTTGTTACTGTAAAGTAAAAATGCCTTTTACATCAGGCCTTCACTAAAATTGTGTTACCAATTGAATGTTCTGTGAAAGTAAAAACATCATTGAAAAAAATCAAAGAAAAGGCATATAGTTACACTTATTTGGAATCTGTTTCTCTGCCTTTAGTTATGCTGATTTAAAGACTTACCTCTCTCCCAGATACCATTATGGATCTACCCATAGTAGAGAAATCTAGTGACAACTGAGAGAGAAAGAAGACAATGGATAAGCTTAACAGCACAGGGCATCATGGTTTTATAGAACATATAAGGAAAATAACCTCTATGTAAATATAGGAAGAAAATTGAAGGATTATAGATGAATAAGGAGTGGTTATAATTTTATAAAAAATTCCCTTCTTGAATATTTTTACACCAAAATTTATATTTCTTTGCATTTAGTAAAAAATCAGCCACAGCTGTGAAGAAATATATGACATAAAAATAATGCTGAAGAAGTAATGAAGTAATATGATATGCTTATACAATTTTTTTAAAAAGCAACAAGTTATACTTTACACACTAAATTTCATTAGGCATAGTGAATAGTATTTATAAAATAAATCACACTTATTTGCATTTAAAATCATTTAAATTAGCTAAATAAAGTTAGCAGGGTTCACCCAGTCCTGTTTAACCTTTTTTTTTTTAAGTTTGTTCTAGCTCCATTGCTTTCCTTCATCTTATGTAGTCGATTATTTAACTGACAGTAAATGGAAAGTAGGATTACAGATATTTGAGTGAAGCAGACTTCAATAGATTATTGTTATAAAATGTCTGTTTTCCAAAGCAGAGATATAATGTAAAACATACTCCTTTCTGAATATAACAATTCATATAATACATATATTATAATAATATTATATATGTGTATATATACTATATACATACATTTTATTTGCAATATATGAAATCTACTTGATTTATATAAAGTTTGATATATATTCTATTTAGGTAGTAACTAGAACACTAGCATAATACTACCGTTTTTCAAATGATTATTATGCAATTTTTCTTACTTTTGTTGCTCAATATTATTAAATCCTTCCTATGCTAATTTTTATGAAGTTGTGAATTACACATAAACATAAATGAATAAATGAATATTTTTAGAAATGGAAGTATCACAGGCATTTCAAGTAAATTTTATGGTGAATGTAGGAATAATCGATTGGATACAAATATAAATGGTTGAGAAATCATATTTGAGTATCCTGTGGTGCAGTTAAATGAGCATTACTTTCTTGTTGCAAGTTTTTCATTTTTTTATGAGCTGGTTGAACTAAGATCAGAATTTTACTTTTATGTTCAGTAACTCTTATTATCTCAAAGTTCTCTTTGAGTTCAGGAAACATTAGTACACAAGCTTTATTTTTCTAAGTATGAGAGAAGAGGGATTCTTTCAATGTGAGGAGTACCTGACAAGAGAATAGAGAACTGCCGTGGTGTATTTTACATCATCCTGACCTCCACCTTCACGAATAGATTTGAACCTATGTGGTTGCAGAGATGAACGCAGTAAGTTGATGCAAGTATTCAAGGGATATTCTAGGTGCAAGCTTGAGAAAGTCTGACATTCTAAAAAAGCACTGGAGCAGACGTCCTTTTCCAAGGTCACAATGGAATGCAAGTACTGCTCATATACCTGGCAATTTAGTATCTTTGGGCTATTGGCAACTATCATTTGCTTGAATTTGAGAAGCATCATAAGAAGCAAGAATAGAAACAGGAATTCCCAAGTCATTGTGATGGAACAGCTAGGAATGAAAAAAAGAGTATTGTCAAGTGAATGTATCTGTAGAAGTTGTCCTGAGCTCATGTATAGCAGTAATTTGGGGTCATTGTAATGTAATAATTGAGAATTTGGAGAGGAGTTTAAAAGTAAAAAAAACAGGAGTCATCATTGTGGCACAGCAGATTCAGCACCAGATTGCCATGTTGGCATCTCATAGCAGGGTGCTGAGTGGCTACTCTGTCGTTCTTCTTCAGATCCAACTTCCAGCTAATGCATCTGGAAAAGCAAGGATGATGGACTAAGTGCTTGCACCACTTTCAATCATGTGTGAGACCAAGATTGAGTTCCTAGCTCCTGGCTTTGGCATGGCCCAGACCTGGCTGTTACAGCCATCTGAGAAGTGAATCAGCAGATAGAGGATCTCTGGTTTTTATCTGCCTCTGTCCCTCTCTTTCTAATGCTCTGCTTTCAAATGCATACATACATACATACATACATACATAAATGCTAAGAAATAATCTGACAATGTGATAAGATTGATACCTATGTTTTATTTTTTTTATTTTTTTAATCTTTTATTTAATGAATATAAATTTCCAAAGTACAGCTTATGGATTACAATGGCTTCCTCCCTCCCATAACTTCCCTCCCACCCGCAACCCTCCCCTTTCTCGCTCCCTCTCCCCTTCCATTCACATCAAGATTCATTTTCAATTCTCTTTATATACAGAAGATCAGTTTAGTATATATTAAGTAAAGATTTCAACAGTTTGCACCTACATGGCAACACCAAGTGAAAAATACAGTTGGAGTAGTAGTTATAGCATTAAATCACAATATACAGCACATTAAAGACAGAGATCCTACATGATATTTTTTAAATATTGATTAATTTTCTATGCAATGTCCAATTTAAAACCAAGTTTATTTTTTCATTTTCAATTATCTTTATATACAGAAGATCGATTCAGTATATACTAAGTAAAGATTTCATCAGTTTGCACCCACACAGAAACACAAAGTGTAAAAATACTGTTTCAGTACTAGTTATAACATTACTTCACATTGGACAACACATTAAGGACAGATCCCTCATGAAAAGTAAGTACACAGTGACTCCTGTTGTTGTCTTAACAATTTGGCACTCTTGTTTATGGTGTCAGTAATCTCCCTAGGCTCTGGTCAGGAATTGCCAAGGCTAGCGAAGCCTTTAGGGTTTGCCAACTTCGATCTTATTCTGACAGGGTCATAGTCAAAGTGGAATTTATCTCTTCCCCTCAGAGAAAGGTACCTTCTTTGATGGCCCCGTTCTTTCCACTGGGATCTCACTCGCAGAGATCTTTCATTTAGGTCTTCTTTTTTTTTTTTTTTTGACAGAGTGTCTTGGCTTTCCATGCCTAAAATACTCTCATGTGCTCTTGAGCCAGATCCGAATGCCTTAAGGGCTGATTCTGAGGCTAGAGTACTATTTAGGACATCTGCCATTCTGTGAGTCTGCTGTGTATCCTGCTTCCCATGTTGGATCCTTCTCTCCCTTTTGGATTCTATCATTAGTATTAGCAGACAATACTCTTGTTTGTGTGATCCATTTGACTCTTAGACCTATCAGTGTGATCAATTGTGAACTGAAGTTGATCACGTGGACAACAGGCACATGAAAAAATGTTCAGGATCACTAGCAATCAGATAAATGCAAATCAAAACCACAATCAGGTTTCACCTCACCCCAGTGAGAATGGCTCACATTCAGAAATCTACCAACAGTAGATGCTGGAGAGGTTGTGGGGAAAAAGGGACACTAACCTACTGTGGGTGGGAATGCAAACTGGTTAAGCCACTATGGAAGTCAGTCTGGAGATTCCTCAGAAACCTGAATATAACCCTACCATTCAACCCAGCCATCCCACTCCTTGGAATTTACCCAAAGGAAATTAAATTGGCAAACCAAAAATCTGTCTTCACCTTAATGTTTATTGCAGCTCAATTCACAATAGCTAAGACCTGGAACCAACCCAAATGCCCATCAACATTAGACTGGATAAAGAAATTATGGGACATGTACCCTATAGAATACTATACAGCAGTCAAAAACAATGAAACCCGGTCATTTGCAACAAGATGGAGGAATCTGGAAAACATTATGCTGAGTGAAATAAGCCAGTCCCAAAGGGACAAATATCATATGTTCTCCCTGATCAGCGACAACTGAGCACCAAAGGGGAAACCTTTTGAAGTGAATTGGACACTATAAGAAACAGTGACTTGATCAGCTCTTGCCCTGACTGTTGATGTACAATGCAACACTTTATCCATTATAGTATTTTTTTTGTTCTAGTACTGTGGGGAAATTAGTTACATGATGGTGCCCAAAGGAAGTAAGGTGGGCAGAATCCAAAGTTGTTTACCACTAAAACTAATTGGCTGCGCAACATCAGGGGAGGTAACAAAACTAGTAACAAGTGTATAGACATATGGCTAGTCCTATAGAAATCTCCCCATAAGATGATTTTTTAAGTGATTGGTTGGTCCTTAGCCCTGCCCCAATGACTCTATAGTTTTGTGCTATAGAAGGTTCTGTTATGCATGAAATAAATGAGTTCTTGCTAGACTTGGCTCCCTGCTGCGTCTTATTGTCTCTGGGATCGGGAGTCTGGGGAACGGGTGAGCGGCGCACTTACCTTTCCTCAGACCCAGTCCATCCTTCTATGGGTGGACTAAGACCCAGCATAGTACTATTGTTTGAACTCTGTAATTAACACACAATTATTCTTAGGTGTTTAAATTTTAACTGAAAAGTGATCCCTGTTAAATATAAGAGTGAGAAAAAGAGAGGGAGGAGATGTATAATTTGGGACATGCTCAATCGGACTTGCCCCAAATGGTGGAGTTAGAAACATGCCAGGGAATTCCAATACAATCCCATCAAGGTGGCATGTATTGATACCTATGTTTTATTAACAATCTCTGCCTTATTAAGTAGGTAAGCTTATGAAGCAATTCACTCTCATATGTCACCTTATTTCTAAGTGGTTTAAAAATTAAGCATTTATACAAATATGAGTAAAGAAAGGACAGGATACAGAAATACATATGTAAAAATTGTGGAAATTTTATGTTAAAAGCTTATTCATAAGGGGACTTCAAAAAGTTACTGTAAAAATGTAACAGACAATTTCTTTTTGGTGAACAACATTTTTGAAATTTCTGCATCTTTTCACTTAGCATATTTTCCATGAAAGTTTTGAAGACCTTTCTTAACCATAAGCAGTTATTTCCCTGGGGGTAGGGGAAAGGGTAGCATTGTGGTACACTGGGTTAAGCTGCCACCTGCATCATCAGCATCTCATATGAGCAACGATTTGAGTCCCCACTGCTCGACTTCTGATCCTGCTCCCTTCTAATGTACCTGATAAAGCAGCAGAAGATGGTCCAAGTGCATGGGCCTCTGCCACCCACATAAGAAACCCAGATGGACTTCCAGGGTCTTGACTTCAGCCTGAATCTCTCTCTCTCTCTCTCTCTCTCTCTCTCTCTCTCTCTCTCTCTCTGTCTCTCTCTCTCCCCACCTTCCCTATCTCTGTCTTTCTCCCTCCCCTCTTCTCTCTGTGACCCTGCCTTTCAAATACATAAATAAAATATTTTTTAAAAATTACCTCCTGAAGATATTCATAAAGTAAAATCATCCACATCTTTAAATATACTGTTGTTAATAAAGTGATACTATCAGTTACAAAATTCACAGAACATGAGATCGTTCATGTACTATATTTACTATGACTTAGTTTGCCAGATGGTAGTTTTGGGGTGCTCCATTCTTCTTATCCCTTTGGGTGATTACTTATTTTGGCAGTTTCTTCCAATCCTCTTAAATGTAGTTTACATGTAATCCCATGTCTTCTATATGATTTTATCCTTGCAGCAGACTGATTGTTCTGAGGATAAGAAGTACAACAATTCAAATACTGTGTTATTTTCATACAACAGGGCTTGGACAAGGGCAATTCTTCCTGGGATTCTTAGGAGATGGCAGAATAGGTTAATGTGGGTCATGTGTTGGAGGTAAAAGCCAACTGGTAGACGACATATCCACATTAAGTAGAGACAGTCAGTCTCTGATGAGAGAAAGAATGCATATGGAAGCCCATGAAAGGCAGAACTGAATTCATCTTATTCTAGTTCTCTCTGAAGTAGAAACTGATCACACAAATGCATTCTCTCTTTTTTTTTTTTTTTTTTGACAGACAGAGTGGACAGTGAGAGAGAGAGACAGAGAGAAAGGTCTTCCTTTGCCGTTGGTTCACCCTCCAATGGCCGCTGTGGCTTGATTTCAATCATTTGGAACCTTCACATTACAAAGATCTCAGAATGCATAGACTATTGCAAGGAAATAAAGCTTATGTAAACATGAAATGGATAAACATAAAGACAATTACAAATCTGTAATTTAAAAATATTTAAAACTTTTAAATTTATATTTATAGATATTACTGCAAATAATACAATATTAAATTATTTTCATGGTGGATCAAGGTACTCACCTATTTAATTCAGTTCACCTTTTTCTTATACTTTGTTATTGCCAATTTTTTATTCATAATTTTATACAATGAGCAACCTTATTGAAAATGTAATAAAATAATTTAAACTTGATATTTGGAAAGAAACGATAGCAAATCAATGTAAACATATTGATAAAGATAATAAAATAGGAAAATTCTTGAAATATTAGTAATATGATATTGAAAGATCAAATAAAGGCACTATTTCTCATTGATTTCCAGCTACTTACTATGAAATGTTGAAAATATCTACTTGCCAAGCTTTCTTGATTTTCTGTGTTTTATGACTTTCTATAAAATCTGGGTCTATAGTTTTAAATTTTTATTCTAAATATCTGGCCTACATCAGAAGTACCTTGTCTTTTATTATTTGTGATATTGTATTCTGCTCTTATAAACTATATCTTACATATCATATAAATAATATTTCTATACTTACATAAATTATTGCTGTATCCTTAGCAATATTATTTAGATTAATGGTTCAGAACAGAAGAAGAGAAAATATGTAAACCTGTAGAATAAAATATATAAATGCTGAATGATTACAAAAGCTTGTCATATATTTAACAAATTAGATATAATTTGTAATCTATCCTAGACAATCTTTGTTGTAATTTCAAATAAGTAATTTATAAAACTTCAAATAAAGATAGCAATAAGTATATTGTTCTCTATAGAATTCTCAATGTTACATATTAAAATATATATATTTTCAAGTTATTTTCCTTTGATTTTTTGAAGCAAATGTAATTTTTCTTATAGTTACATAATAGTGAATCTTTTGTTAATTTTTCATAGATTTTTGGAGTCATCATTTCAGTGTGCCTTAGAGCAAAAACACTATTCCTGGATTTTTTTCATTCACCTTCCTCATATACCAATTTCCTCTAATCTTCAAAAGCTGTTCTATTCTCTTTTTTTTTTTTTTTTTTTTTTTTTGACAGGCAGAGTGGACAGTGAGAGAGACAGAGAGAAAGGTCTTCCTTTTGCCGTTGGTTCACCCTCCAATGGCCGCCGCGGTAGCGCGCTGCGGCCGGCGCACCGCGCTGATCCGATGGCAGGAGCCAGGTGCTTCTCCTGGTCTCCCATGGGGTGCAGGGCCCAAGGACTTGGGCCATCCTCCACTGCACTCCCTGGCCACAGCAGAGAGCTGGCCTGGAAGAGGGGCAACCGGGACAGGATCGGTGCCCCGACCGGGACTAGAACCCGGTGTGCCGGCGCCGCAAGGCGGAGGATTAGCCTAGTGAGCCGCGGCGCCGGCTGTTCTATTCTTTTTAAAGAAATTTTGGTAACTAAATGTTGAATAGGTTATGCATTTATTGTCAACATGTTAAAATAATTATTGAAAGTGTATTGTGGACTCCATAAACCTTACTAAATAGTGTAGGTAGAAAAATCACAGTTCCATTTCATTAATGGAGCACTAAAAGAGTTGTTGGAGTTAACAAGTTAAGCCTAAATACAAAGTCAGTCATTAGAGTTAGTAACTATAAGGTTTGGCATAAGAATCACTCTGGCTGTAGTATAAGAAATGTATGGTTGAGCTTTATCATATAAGACAATGGCACAGAGAATGGATATATAAAAATATTGTTCTATCATGAAATATTTTTACAATAGTCAACATTTACAGGAGGAATTTTAAATATCTTAAGTAATGTTTAAAATCAGAGGAAAATAATTGGAATTACATAAATAAAAAACAAAATGAAAAAATGAAGTTATGAAAATATTATTTATTTATAAGATTGTATTCTACTATTTTTACATATAACCATTTCAAAATATCTGCTACTTAATCTTGGGCATTAAATTGACATAAAAGTAGACTTTAGTTATGAAATGGTAATCAAATACATAAACAATAAATATATGAGTTTTTAGCAAATATTTTTTTCATACTATTTTGAGCATTGTAGTTGATTAACAATAATTGTACATATTTATGGCATGAATTGTGACATTTCTACGCATGTTCATAATATGTACTGATAAAGCCATAACCACTAACACCATCCTCTCCCCATCACTACTGCATAATCTAAAACTTATAGCTCTTCCCTTGATTTACTCTGAAAATATTACTAGGTTATGAACTATAATGCAACTAGAAAACATGAGCTTTTGGCTGTATTTTTTTCTAATTTTCTCATGTGTGAGGTGGCCAAAAATTTCTCTGTCTGAAAACAGGTGCACCTATAGCCATTGCTTATGAATATGTGATAAATTTTGGGTTATATGTACTCTAGTGTTCCTTTTATACTTTTTTGATTTTAAAAGTAATGTATAATGTAAAATATTAAATAGGGCAAATTAATATTTCCATAACATACTTTTAAATTTTGTCATTTTTTTTCCTTGAAGATAAATTATTTACTCAGAACATAAGCAATGACCTAGTCATTAATACAGAAAAGCAGAAAAAGATTGCCTTTGATATGTAGACATAAGATGATGATTTGTGAAAATCCTTTTAATGGATTTTTGATGCTAGGAAATTTGGTGATAATAATCATAGTTATAATTGCCTTTTTGGTTCATTATTATGGGCATGGGCCAGGTAATATGCTAATCATTTCACACATATTATCATTTAAATATATTTAAACCTGCTCTAAAGTACACAACAATATTCTCCTTTTTAAGGTAATTAAACTTTCTTCAGAACTTAAGCAAGCAGTCCCAGGTTCCTGGTAGTAATCAGTCCTATCAATGTGTAATTCCAAAACTCATGTCCTTAATAGCATCATCTTAAGGTTTTCTATGCAAAGCATTATTGTGAGACCGATTATTGTTGTTTTGTTACAGCATGTAGTTCTGTGGGAAATGTATTTAAATGGCAAAATACTAGAAAAGCAGAGTTATAAAAGGAATCAGTGGCTATCCAGACTTTCCATTTTAAAAAAAGATATGACAGGGGCCAGTGCTGTGGCGTAGTAGGTAAAGCCACCGCTGGCATCCCATATGGGCAACTGTTTGAGTTCGTTTCTCCACTTCTGATCGAGCTCCCTGCTAAAGCACTAGGAAAAGCAATGGAAGATGGCCCAAGTGCTTGGGCCCCTGTACCTGTGTGGGAGACCAAAAGAAGTTTCTGGCTCCTGGCTTCTGACCAGTCCAGCTCCCACCATTGTAGTCATTTGGGGAGTGAATAAGCATATGGAAAATATTTCTCTCTCTCTGTAACAGCCTTTGAAATAAATAGATAAAAAAGATAATAATAAAATTTTCCTACAAAAGCATACATTCCTCTTTGCCAATTTATCCATGTTTTATTTTTTAATTCTCCTAACATTTGTATATTCTTTTCTATAAGCTTACCCAAATACAAAAAAAAAAAAAAAAGTGAAACTTAATTGTCTATTGAGAATTGCCGACTCTCAATGGTTATGGTGCCATAGTAATCTAAATATGAGTATTATCATCATGATCTGGGTAAATTATAACCCAATAACACTATTGTATTTGTGAAATAAACACAGTCGCTACAGATGCCATACATTAAGCAATCTACATTACCTTGCAAGCTATCTGCAATTACCCAAAGCTTTATCAATTCATCAGAATGAATTTCCTTTAGCTTTCTCTTTGACCATCATTTGACTATAAATAATTTTATAAACTCAGATAATCTAGTAGAGCATAAAGATGATCAATTTTTTTTTTTTTTTTGACAGGCAGAGTGGACAGTGAGAGAGAGACAAAGAGAAAGGTCTTCCTTTGCCGTTGGTTCACCCCCCAGTGGCCGCCGCGGCTGGCGCGCCGTGGCTGGCCCACCGCGCTGATCTGAAGCCAGGAGCCAGGTGCTTCTCCTGGTCTCCCATGGGGTTCAGGGCCCAAGCACTTGGGCCATCCTCCACTGCACTGCTGGGCCACAGCAGAGAGCTGGACTGGAAGAGGAGCAACTGGGACAGAATCCGACTGGGACTAGAACCCCATGTGCTGGCGCCGCAGGCGGAGGATTAGCCTATTGAGCCGGGGCGCTGGCCCAAGATGATCAATTCTTTACCACTCTTTGAAGTGGCTATTAAAGAGCGATTTCTATATTTGTAAATAAAGAAATACATATTTCTCTATTTGTATGGAATATACACACTCTAAATCCATAAAATAGTAGGTGTTATAAGAATGCATCTACCTTGATAATTATATAATGCCAGCTTTTCATTCATAAATTTCAATGGGTAGAAAAATACAGTGTGAAGAAACGGTACTGCAATCAATTTATAAAATAAAAGTGTCTTTCTGATAAATTTTTATTTTCATTATTAAAAATATCAATGTTATTTTCTATTCTTTGCAGCAACAAGGTTGTGAAACAAGTGCAAATTTCCAAATTAATTAACTATTATTTAATTTGATATCAATATTAGTGATTGTATTAACAGGTCAATTTTTGGTAAAGATTTATTTATTTTATTTGAAAGAGTTACACAGAGAGAGTAAGAGAGAGAGAGAGAGAGAGAGAGAGAGAGAGAGAGAGAGAGGTCTTCCATCTGCTGGTTCACTCTCCAATTGGCAGCAATGGCCAGAGCTGTGCTGATCCAAAGCCAGGAGCCTGGAGCTTCTTCCAGTTCTCCCAAGAAGGTGCAGATGTTCCACTGCTTCCCCGGGCCATAGCAGAGAGCTGGATCAGAAGTGGAGCAGCCAGAACTTGAACCAGCATCCATACAGGATGCCAGCATTGGAGATGACGGCTTTACTTGCTACACCACAGTGCCAGTCCCATCAAGTAATTTAATATAGTTTATTGATGTAATTAGAATGTGATGGTAGTCCATTCTTTCCTTCCCTCCATCCTTTCTTCTTTACTTCCTGTTTGTCTGTCTGTATTTTTTTTTTTTTTGCTTTTGTGATAACACATTTTAAGCTTATATTAAAGTAAAAATACAATGTTTCAAATAAGAAATTTATCTGGGGGACTGGTACTGTGGTGTCATGCGGGTGCAGGGGCCCAGGGACTTGGGCCATCTTCTACTGCTTTCCCAGGCCATAGCAGAGAGTTGGATTGAAAGTGCAGCAGCAGGGATTTGAACCTGTCACCCGTATGTGATGCTGGCACTGCAGGCGGAAGCTTTAACTGCTACGCCACAGTGCCAGCCCCTTAACAGGTCAATTTTAATAAATATTACTTCTACTACATTGAAGTTTAATATATGATATCTTCATAAGAAAATTTTCTTTGTTCTATGAATAATTAGCTATTTGGGACACGGGTATTAATGTGATTCAATGGACTATACATAAGCCAAGGAAACCAAAGTCATTTTTTCCAATTGGCTATGAGCATTCTTCCTGTTACTTGAACCACTCCACGTGGAAGTGTGATGCAGCACAGATGGCCCAGTGTTTTTGACGTTACATTCAGTGCCTGCATCCCATATCAGAGTGCCTGATTTCAAATCCCTACTCTACTTCCAATCCAGCTTCCTGCAAATGCACATGTTGGGAGGCAGCAAGTGCTTGGTTCCCTGCCATACAAATGGGAGACTTGGATTGCATTTTCCATTCTAAGTGTCAGCTCCTGCCCATCCTTAGCCATTATGGGAGCTTTCTCTGCATCTGGCTGCCTGTCTGCATCTCTCTATTTCTCTATCTGACTCAGTCTTCCTCTTTCTCCCTCGATTTGCCAATCAAATAAATAAATTTGAAATAATAATAATAATAATATACTCATTATTGAAAAACAAACAGGAGTGGGTGTTTGGCCTAATAGTTACAATGTCACCTGGGGTGTCTGCACCTCAGAGTGCCTGATTTCAAGTTTCCACTCTACTTCCAATCCAGCTGCTTGTTAATGAGCATGTGGGGTACAAGAAATGATGGCTCAAGTACTTGGTTCCCCACCACACATAATGAAGACCTATGTAGAGTTCTGCAGTCCTTTGTTTGGTCTGTCCCAGTGTTGAGTAGTTACAAGCATCTGGGTAGTAAACTAGCAAATGGAAGAGCTCTTACTCTTTCTCTTTCTGTCTCTGTCTCTTTCAGTGCTTTGTCTTTCAAATAAGTAAAATCAAAGCAAAAATTTTAAAAAAAATTTTTAAAAAGCCTCAATGTATTCTAAATCACTTCCGGGAATTCTGTTTTAGTTCTCTTATAAACTTCACTCAAAAATTCAAAACCCTGTGATGATAGTTTTTCTTGACATATCTCCTGCTATATTTTTCCTTATACACCAATGCCTAATCTATCCTGTGTTCATAGGATTTATTTCCTAAAGAAATTCACTGTATTTGCACATTTGTTTAGGACACAGAAAACTTTCAAAAAAGATTTACTCATAATGTAATAGGTGTGTAAGTGCAACAATTCTCAAAATACTTTGGATTCCAAATTTCCCATTGAAATAATTAATTCTTTTTTTTTTTTTAATTTTTGACAGGCAGAGTGGACAGTGAGAGACAGAGAGCAGAGAGAAGGGTCTTCCTTTGCCGTTGGTTCACCCTCCAATGGCTGCTGTGGTAGGCGCGCTGCGGCCGGCACACCGCGCTGATCTGATGGCAGGAGCCAGGTACTTATCCTGGTCTCCCATGGGGTGCAGGGCCCAAGGACTTGGGCCATCCTCCACTGCACTCCCTGGCCACAGCAGAGAGCTGACCTGGAAGAGGGGCAACTGGGACAGGGTCAGTGCCCTGACCGGGACTAGAACCCGGTGTGCTGGCGCCGCAAGGCGGAGGATTAGCCTAGTGAGCCGTGGCGCCGGCCTGAAATAATTAATTCTTAAAAGTCTGAACCCTCCTGACTGAGTGTCTGAATGTGATATAAGACATGAGAACATAGTCTATGTAATTCAAATAAAGCTTTAAAATGTCAACATTTTTGCTTGTGATTTTAAGAACCTGTGAGTGATGTTTTAGTATTTCTTATATTTTAAAATTTTCAAAAGGTCTACTTATACATTTGTAATCAGGAATTAAGAGAGAGAGAGAGAGAGAGAGAGAGAGAGAGACTTTCTTCCATTAGCTGATTCACTCCTCAAATTTTGCAAGGACAAGGACTCAGCCAGGTTGAAGGCAGGAACTTGAAACTCCATCTGATGCCCCAGCATGGTGGCAGGGAGCCAAGCCCTTGGAAAATCTTTTGCTGCATCTCCAGGACCATTAGCAGGGACCTAGATAACACGTAGAACAGCTGGGACTTAAAATGGCACTCGTTTTGGATGCAGGCTTTGTAGGCAGTGGCTTAACTCTCAACACCACAATGCCAGTCTCTAGTAATTCTTATTAATATTCCCTTTATCAGATCCTACATATAGTTCTCAAACCCTACACATATTACAGCTGTGTATAACTCCCTAAATCTTTCCACTTTGAAAAGATACTGTCTTGTTCACAGCTCCCTGCCCGAAAATATTATGCTTCCCAATCATATTATTTTCATCTTGATCATATTACAAGGAGAAATGTGGAGCAGTTTTGTTAGATAACATATTTATTCATGTTCATTAACACTCATGTTAAAACAATTTATTGTTTATCAAATTTTATCTATGTCTTTGATCATTAACATATGGCTAATATTATTTAACTCTGAGATTCTCTGCCTTTTAAGTGAGGAATTTTCATCCTCTTGTATATCTGAAATAATCTATACATTTGATTTTTTAAATTCATTTAACAGATAGAATTAGACAGTGAGAAAGAGAGACAGAAACAAAGGTCCTCCTTTCGCTGGCTCATCCCCCAGATGGCCGCTACGGCCGGCGGTGTGCTGATCCAAAGCCAGGAGCCAGGTTCTTCTCCCGGTCTCCCATGGGGTGCAGGGCCCAAGTACTTGGGCCATCCTCCACTGCCTTGCCGGGCCACAGCAGAGAGCTGTACTGGAAGAGGAGCAACCAGGACTAGAACATGGCGCCCATATGGGATCCTGGCACCCATATGGGATGCTGGCACCGTAGGCAGAGGATTAACCAAGTGAGCCACAATGCTGCCCCTATACATTTGATCTTAATCCTAATTTATATGTTTACAATTTAAATGGAATATTGTTTCTAATTTATTCTGTTTCTTTTTTATTTTTTGGAAATGTAGTTTCTCTTTCCTGCATTTTGCTGGGCCAATAATTATTTGCTTTTATTTGTTCCTACCTATTTGTTGGAGTGGTATACAATATATTCTTACTTTGTGTAGGAAATTGATGATATCTCTAAAATGTGTGATTTTCTGTCATTGTGCAATATTAATCTGGCTGAATAGGGTTAAGAAATGAAACATGGTGTCAATTATACAAACTCTGTACATTTTATAGTAAAGTGTTCATTAACAGTATAATTATTATTGATATTTTCAATAGTTATCTTCATAATTTACCAAACATTGTTACTGTCAACAGGGAGATCATTTGGATTTTATTTCCAGATTAATTTTAAAGCATATACTAGCAATTACTTGCACAGCCTGTAATCATAGATAATTTGTCAGCTACTTCTATTTTTGTTTCCTTCTTATTTGAGTCTTTTTTTAAGATGAAATTGTCCTGTAAAATATATCTTCACAAGTGTGGTTAAGTAATTAAACTTCTGATGCATACATGTCTGAAATGTCTTCACTTAATGCTCCTTCTTCTATGTAGACGATCAAGGTTAAAAAAATTTCCTTTGCTAGATTCACTTCGCCATCAGCGAAGTATACAGTAAGTAGAAAAAACCTCCCTTTCAGACCAAAGGGAAAGAAAGTTTTAAAGTGAGAATATAATTTTCCTCATGGGCATTGTCTACCTTAGAAAAACTACTACAGAACATGCCTGTGACTAGAGACTTGCAGTTCAGGCCATCGAAGATTAGAGATGGGAAACGGGCACTCCCTTGACTTGCATCCTCTGGTCTGCTTTAACACAAACCAGGAGGAAAAGAAAGCTCGGCATCAGAAGCAATGGGTGGCAGGCCTATTAATGGCTGATCTGTACAGTGATCTGCCCTCAAGGAGACCCAACAGGCCAGTCCACTGCAGTGGCTTTCAATGTGGTAAGCCTGGGCTTCAGCAGAAGTCAGCTTGTGAAGAGCCCTGGCAGCTCTGCCAAGAGTTGGATCACTGGAAATGGACCTGCCCTGGAGTCAAAGGATGCCCAGGTCAGAGCCACAGATCTTATTGGCTCTAAGCTGAAAAGCCCTTCACTCAGCCCAGCTTCCAAAGGGACCACTGCAGCTGAGGGTATGGTCAAGTAGGGTCAGCAACATTGCAGGCAGAACTGTAAATTTCTTGTTAGAGATGCCCCCTGCCTTTACCTGGCCAGCTCTCCTCCCAGGCCAGCCAAGTAATGAAAGTCAACAGAGTGCCTTCCCCTAGGAGGTTCACACCTCCCTTAGGATATACCCCATGTGAAGAGATAGATAGGCCTGGGCCTCTGAATTTACAAGGCCTAAAGCCCACCAGATTATTATCAAGCCCCTTCTATCAGATTCTATTTGCCTCTCAATCAGAAAAATTACTTGTAGCTTAGACAGCACCTTTCTTAGCTCCTCTAATAATGACTCTGTCCTTTGTTCTAGACCCTGTCTAGCGTACCTGGGCATCATTCCTTTGTAATCATAACCTCTACTCTACCACCAATGGCTCTACTCCCAACCTGTGTGTACTGATGGTCCTCTTCCCCACTTAATGCTGTATAATTATTCAAACCTGGTAAATGCCACTCTTAGGATCATTGGTTACTATCCTAACTCTGACTTTTATGACCTTGTCTAAATATGATCAGAGTCGGCAAACTTGGAAGGCTTCCATAGCCTTGGCAACTCATGACGACAGCCTAGGATGGTTACTGGCACCATAAACTAGAGTGTCAATTTGTTGGGTCAACAACAGGAGCCACTGTGCACTTGCTCCTCATGTGGGATCTCTGTCCTTAATGTGCTGTATATTGTGATTTAATGCTATAACTAGTACTCAAACAGTATGTTTCACTTTGTGTTTCTATGTGGGTGCAAACTGTTGAAATCTTTACACTAAATTGATCTTCTGTATATAAAGAGAATTGAAAATGAATCTTGATGCAAATGGAAGGGGAGAGGGAGCGGGAGAGGGGAGGGTTGCGGGTGGGAGGGAAGTTATGGGAGGGGGAAGCCATTGTAATCCATAAGCTGTACACTGAAAATTTATATTCATTAAATAAAAGTTAAAAAAAAATTTCCTTAAAACTTTGAAGTTGTTACTTCTTTGTTTTTGGACTCCTTTGTTAAAATGACAGTCTTATCATACTCTGAATTCAGTGCTTTCACAGTTTTCTTTCACCTTTATTTCTGTTGCTTATTCTTTTGTCAGATTCTGCATGTTAAATTTTTTTTCAGTTTCTGTGAAGTTTTTTTTTTTATTTAGTAAATATAAATTTCCAAAGTACAGTTTATGGATTACAATGGCTCCCCCCCACACATAATTTCCCTCCCACTCGCACCCCTCCCATCTCCCACTCCTTCTCCCATTCCATTCACATCAAGATTCATTTTCAATTATCTTTATATACAGAAGATCGCTTCAGTATATACTAAGTAAAGATTTCATCAGTTTGCACCCACACAGAAACACAGTGTAAAGTACTGTTTCAGTACTAGTTATAGCATTACTTCACATTGGACAACACATTAAGGACAGATCCCACATGAGACGTAAGTACACGGTGACTCCTGTTGCTGACTTAACAATTTGACACTCTTGTTTATGGCATCAGTAATCTCCCTAGGTTCTAGTCATGAGTTGCTAAGGCTATGGAAGCCATTAGGGTTCACTGACTTTGATCTTATTCCGACAGGGTCATAGTCAAAGTGGAAGTTCTCTCCTCCCTTCAGAGAAAGGTACCTCCTTCTTTGATGGCCCCGTTCTTTCCACTGGGATCTCATTCGCAGAGATCTTTCATTTAGGTCTTCTTTTTTTTTTTTTTCCCAGAGTGACTTGGCTTTCCATGCCTACAATACTCTCATGGGCTCTTGAGCCAGATCCAAATGCCTTAAGGGCTGATTCTGAGGCCAGAGTGTTGTTTAGGACATCTGCCATTCTATGAGTCTGCTGTGTATCCTGCTTCCCATGATGCATTTTGAATTTTATGCTTTGCTCTCCTTTCTATGAATTTATATTATAAGTGACTAATTTAATAATTAACCAATACATGTTTTGTTATTAATGCCATAGGAATTAGGTATTTTATGAAATAATTTTCATAAACCATCAACATTTGAAGTATATAGAATTTTTTTTTTCTGGGGCCAGCATTGTGGCATAGCAGGTAGAGCCGCCACCTGAAGTGCTAGCATCCCATGTGGGCACCAGTTCATTTCCTGGCTGCTCTGCTTCTGATCTAGCTATCTGCTATAGCCTGGGAAGGCAGTAGAAGCTGGCCCAAGATCTTGGTCCCCTGCACCCATGTGGGAGACCCAGAGGAAGCTCTTGGCTCCTGGTTTTGCATCAGTGCAGCTCCGACCATTGCGACCATTTGGAGAGTGAACCAGCAAATGGAAGACCTCTCTCTTTCTTTGCCTCTCCTTCTCTCTCTGTGTAACTCTGACTTTCAAACAAATAAATCAGTCTTTAAAAAGAATTATTTTTCTGTCTTCTGGGCTATTCAATTTCTTTGTGACTGTCTGTTTTATTTTGTTTCTTCTTTTTAACTTTCATTTTTTCTCAAATATCTGATAAGCATAAATTATCTAGTTACATACACAGATAAATTATTTTTGTACATAGAATTTAAAGTGAGTTTGAAGTATAATATATTCTGTTCCATTTAAAAAGCTTTTCTGCTTAAATTGATACTATTTGTCAGACTTTTTTCTCTCAGATAATTGTAGTTTCTTGGAGAAGCTTCATTTCTGAGTACAAGGATTTAACAGACTCAGAATTTCTTGATGCTTCTTTCTGTCCTGAATATTTTATGACTTATTTTTCTTTCAATTTTATTCAGTTGTATCTAGTAGCTTTCTATTTTCCAGGAACTTTTCACAATTTGTAGTTTATAGAGGGTGAATTTTCCTTCAGTACCATTCGTATCTAGATCATCTACTTTGCTTTTCCTTAGAAATCACTAAGGTTTCTAAGAGTAAAGAATTATAATTATATCTGATTTTTTAAAAAATGAAATGAAAGGGATGCATTACTTTTAGCCAAAGATTTACTTTGTTCTAGTGTGTGATATTATGCATCATAAATTCTAGCTATTTCTAATTGTCAAACTCCATTGCTTGTATTCTTAGGTATTTCTTTGAAGTTTATTAAGTGCCTCAAATGTAAAATCTTGGATACATGTCTCTCTGTGAAATTCCTATCTCGTATGTTTTAACAATAGTGTCAGATATTTAAAGGCAGCTGAAGAGATTTCTGGGAATGGCAAAATTCTGTGGAATTTGGATTCCGGAATTTGGATTCCAAGCTTTTGTGTATAGCTTTAAAGAGGCCCTGATGCAGACTCTACTGAAAAGGGTAGCTGCAAAAGTTGTTTCAGAGAATTAAGGGGCTTCTAACTAAAGCTCCGACACTGGACATTGGGAATTGCTGATAACAGGATTCTAAGGAGAGGCTCTTACCCAAGATCAGATGGACAGAACAGAAAGTGAGCACATGTTACTGAGGCTATGGCTGCAAATGGTGGCTGAGGACAAATATATGTTGGTGGAATCTTCTGTTCAAGCTTTCAAATTAGCGCCACATGCAATTTCAATGTCATAGGCAATTAAGAGAACAATTAGTAGCTTCTTACAGTGCCTGTAGAGCCAAGAATAGGTTACCCTAACTTCATATTCCAAGACTTTTAGACTTTTCAATTGTTGGAAAGTAAAAATTTTCTTTCGTTGGGTTATTCTTAGAAAAAAATCTAGAGAAGTTTCTGTTTTCAGAAAAACTGAATGACACAGTCTTGTAAACTTATCCTAAGGTAATTATTTTTTGGTTAATCATAACCAGTTAGTATTAGCTTTCACAACTGCTATAATTAAGAATGGAGTAGAAGGAAGCAGATATTGATTGGATTCTCAGATGGAAAGAAGAACAAGCAGTACAATTGGTTTGGCTTCTGAAAATAGCAACATTGAGTTACTTTCATAAATGAACATGAAATGTTTTGTCCTGTGACAAAATGAACATAAAACTATTATGGAAAGTAAACTCTCTTATTATCCATCTAAATTAGATTACTCTGGTTGCTATTTTAGATATTGTATATTTATGAGAAAATATCACATCTGCCCTGATATGTGGTATGAACCAGTTCACTAGCAATTTGTTTTTATTCCCTTTCCACATTAATTGTAGGGGGAACTAAAAGTAAATCGAGTCTTAGTTTGTGAGAGTAGAAGCATAATATAGTTGTCACAGGATTGCATAAAATATCTGCTCTCTGCCCAGAGATATTTTGAGTGTGTTCCTCAAATACACGTAGAAGTATCTCATAGAACTATCAGGTATCAGTTTTGAATGGGGAGAGAATAAAGGGATGTAGAGTGTAGTGAGAGCTGCTTTTCTGCTTGGGACTTAAGACCCAACGTTTCCAATGTTACTCAAAGTTACAATGTCAAAATAGATGATATATTAAGCCTCTGAAAATCAGTGGGACAAAAATAAATAATTTATACCTCTAGGATTTTGGAGCAAGTCCATATCATATTTTGAATATAAATGTTCTCTTTTGGGGAAATGATCCCCAGTTTTAATACTGAAACTAAAATCCCCTATGACATTCAAAATTTTGTGAAAAATTTATGGAGCCCCTGAAATTTCCCCATAAGATACTATATTTTGTTTTCTATTGATGGCTTTTTTTTTTGAGAAATAGTGCTTGGCTGCTTCTACCCAACTCTGCTATACTATTTGCCTACCATTAGGTACTCAAATAATCATGTAAGCTAGATTCTCATTAAAAATTGGCTATTATAATTTCCACAAAATTATATAAATTGCTTATGTAGAAACAATATATCACATGGAGAAAATTGTAGATAAAAAGTCAGATCCAGGCAAATTTGCAAGATGAATATACAATGTGATGAAAGGGCTGGTAACTTATCAACATCTACCTAGATGACATTGTCTATATTCCTTCATCTAGTTCTATGGTTTTATTAACAGTACTTTATGGCTCATTGATGCAGAACTAAAACAAGGAATATTCTTGGTTTATATGTGATCTATGTGATATACCAGCTGCAAGTGGAAATATATAGCTTTGGACATACCTTCTAATCCAGAAATGAAAGATAGTAAGGGTGGTAAGTCTTTACAATGGCTAGACATTTAAGCAATGCTTTTGGGTATACACTTATTCTGGATTGACAAATTGTTATATGTAAAGATTAACTTCATTTCAAGAGCAATTGTTCAGTCTTGGTGAATGAGGAAGCATTTGGGAAATTAAACAGGACTGGGAATAAGTGTGTGTGAAAGGAATAGAATTTCTATGGAATTTCAAAAATGCCTGAACATGTGAAGTTATTTGTGTTCTACATGTATGTTCACTCAATATCCTCTTCTACAGAGGATATTTTGCATTAAACCAGTGGAGAATATGATATACAATATAAATAGAGTTCAACTTTTCTATTATCCACTGTGTGATTACATTATAGACGACAGTTATGTAAACAAAGAACTTTCAGCTAACAAGCTGACCTGTTTATTTACATATGAAAGTAAATTTTTATGTATGGAGGGTACAGTTATGGATTCTTATAGAAACTGAAATATACTGCGGATATAGAATGATACTTCTTACACATAACACGTCTAGGCTTATCATAAATGAACATCTTGACTACCTAACTCATCACTTGTTATTCTGTACAACATTTGGATAAAGAACTGATTTCTTAGCACAAATATCATAGCAACGGGCTCCACAAAATTCATAGGTCTTACCGCATGCTCCATTAGCCATTAGTAGCTTGCTTAGTTAAATAAGTACATGTCCTTTGGAGAATCTACCTATGTCCATCAGTTGGGAGGCAACATATTGGAATGATAGGTTTCTTTCAGAGATTATAGCATCTACTTTCAATCATTAATGAATGTATAGTATGTAATATATTAGTCTGGTAGTAAAGCAATTAAAGTTGTAGTAATTCCTTTAGTAATGAAAACAAAGGAATATTTTCAGAGAGGACACACTTTTTCTGTTGAGTTGAAAGTTAATCTGACACTCAGCCATTATTTTTCTTATTTTTGTTTATTGTTGCTGTTTGCTATAATACTGAAGCAGCAGACAAAGAAGATGATTGCTCTGTTGACTGGAAGATTGATTAAGTTTATAATGGGAATAGCATTGTTGTTATTTAATAGGGTGTCTAAGAGCATAATGCTTGGAATCTCTGCAGGATGTCTGTTAGTACTTTAATGTCAAATAATAAAAGTTAATGCAAAATGATAACAATCAAACAAAGGAAGAACCATTAAGGATTCAGACTCTTCAGCAATCAAGGAATTTGTCAGTCTGCAGGTAAACACTTAGATCTTATGAGTGGAAATGAGGGATGGGTAATAACAGATCAACTATGAATTTATGACTAGGTACAGGAACAACAACTATATCATATATGAACATTTCCCCTGGCTTAGTATATTTATCTACACCTATTATTTTCATATACTTATATTTTTAGTATATTTGCTTGGCTTCCTCTGAATATTTTATGCAAGGGTTAATGATAGTGATTATTTTCTAACTTAGTCTGAAGTTACAAAACATTCAGATGGGACTGTGAGTGAATGTACGAAGCAATGAACATTGCCCAGAGATGGACCATGTCTGTCTGCCAGATTATGGATCAACTGACTGAGTGTGAAGACCATATAATTTTTAGGAACTTGCAAGAATAAAAAAACACCAGCTGCTTTTGTTGTTAAATATATATAGATTCTGTGCTGGATAATTACCTGCTGACTGTTATAGCCTAGTTATGCTTGTGATGGAACTCTGCAAACAACAGTTTTTCTATATTACTTGGATCCCTTTCAGATTGAGAGAGACAATTATGATGTTTCTACATGTTTCTACAGACATAGGGATGATAGCTATTCCCTGAAATTGTTAATTCTATAGCTCTACTCTTCACTTTCGTCCTAGACTGTTTTTACTTCTTTAATGCCTGCTTAATAATTTCCATGCCATAATCTTCCTGTTGAAATATTTGGTGTCATTTCTGCTTGTTATCTGGAATCCGACATATACAAGCATTCATAGTTTAATGAATGAGACAGAGTTCCTATCTAAAGAGTCACAACAGAGAAGGGCTAGAGAAGGAAACAGGGAACACCATACAGTGTGATAAGCAGAGATTATTTTGTAAAGATCCATAGGCAATATAAAACCATTCAGAAGTACATACTCTTCTCTCTGTGTTGCACCTTTTTTCCTGCTTCAAACATTCAGTGTATTCATTCAATTGATATTTACTCAGTACCAGTGTATATCTGTGGGTCTTCTGGAAATAATATTTTAAACAAAAAATAAACAAAAGAATGAACGAAAAAAATTGTATATGCTCCTGTTATAATATAGCTTATCAGCTACATGGAAAATAAAGTGCTAAGATATGATATATATAAAACAATCTGAGCAATATAAAATTACAA
Organism: Lepus europaeus; assembly: GCF_033115175.1. Classification (NCBI taxonomy): domain Eukaryota; kingdom Metazoa; phylum Chordata; class Mammalia; order Lagomorpha; family Leporidae; genus Lepus; species Lepus europaeus. Next base: position 48,772,397 of record NC_084832.1, on the reverse strand, counting down.
ATTCTGATTTCATAAATGTTATAAAGGAAAACACAAGAAGCCAAGGAAAATGTTATAGATTTTTTTAACTATTCTAGTGAGTCGGACAGTTTTTAAAAAAAATATTCATTTATCCATTTAGTTGAAATTCAGAGAAACAGAGAGATGAGGTAGAGAAGAAAATATCTTCTGCCTACTGCATCTCCTCCCCAAATGTTCACATCAGTCTGTGCTGCGCCAGCCAAATTCAGAAACCAGGAACTCTGTGATTGCCATGAGGGGGACCAGGAATCAAGTACTTGCAGCTTCCTAGATGTATTAGGAGAGAGCTGGATCAGAGGCACAGCAACTGGGAATCAAAGGGACTCTCCAATATGGTTTGAAGCATCTCAAGCAGTGGATTAACCTACTGTGCCTTAACATCAACCACAGGACACATTTACCTTGAGAACTGATATCTGAATTGAAACCATAAATTTTAAAGAAGATAATTTATTAGGCAAAATATAAAGGAAAAATATCCCAATTTTGGAAAAAAATTTACGCAAAGACTTTGAGTTGAAAAAGAGCGAAACAACATCTAGAAAGCACAAGCAAGCCATCAACATTTTCTCTATGCATTCCTCTTCAATTTGCTTAAAATTATGCATTTTTACCTTTAGCTTTATTGAGGTTGCTCATGATTAGTGTATAATATATGCAGTTTGTGTATACATACATAAACACAAGTATGACACCAAATCTATAAGCATTAAAAGTACAAAAACAAATGAATAACAAACAAGTGAAACTACTTCAAACCAAAAATAGTCTGCACAGCAAAGAAAACCAGCAAGAAATGAAAAATTAACCTGGAATGGGAAAAGTATTTTCAAACAATGTACACAATGAGAAATTTATGTTTAAAAAATCTGTCATAAAATCAATAGTAAAAAATAATATTCTGATTACAAATGAACAAAGCATTTGAATAGATATTTTTTCTTTTTTAAAGATTTATTTATTTATTTTAAAGTCAGAGTTACACAAAGAGAGAAGGAGAGGTGGAGAGAGAGAGTGAGATGTCTTCCATCCACTGATTCACTCCACAGTTGTCCTCAACAGCTGGAGCTGAGCCAATCCAAAGCCAGGAGTCAGGAGCCTCTTCTGGGCTCTACACAGGTGTAGGGGACCAAGGACTTGGGTCTTCTACTGCTTTCCCAGACCACAGCAGAGAGCTTGATTGGAATTGGAGCAGCTGGGACTTGAACCAGAGCCCATATGGGATGCCGGCACTGTAGGCGGCAGCTTTACCTGCTACACCACAGCACCGGCCCCCAAGTATTTTTCTGAAGAAGATATATCAGTACCCAACATGTACACAAAAAGAGAATCAATTTTACCAACCATCAGGGTCATGATGAAATCACAATGAGATATCACTTCATACTGTTGCAATGTCCATTATCAAAAATAAGAAACAAAAAATAGATGAGAATCTAATAGGCTCAGCTATTAAGAAGTATGGAGATTACTCAAATGATTTACAGTAGAAATTCCATATGATACAGCAATGTCACTCCTGAGATTATAACTGAAAGAAATGAAATATGTACCTTGGAAAGGTGTCTGTGCTCCTGTGTGCATTGTAGCATTGTAGCTACATAATTGTTGCATTATTCATAATAGCAGATAATGGGTTATGAAAACATGTAATGATGGAACATGGAAATGACTGTCCATTGATGGATGAGTGGATAAAGAAAATGTGTTATATATACATAAGGGAATGTTATTTGGCCTTAAGAAACAAGAAAATAAAGTCATTTGCAACAGCATGTGTAAACCTGAAGGGTATTACACTACATTAAATAAGAGTGAGAGAGAGAAAGAATACTGTTTGGTATCCCCTATTTGTAGAATCTGGAAAAGAAAGCCAACTTACATAAACAGAATGGTGTGTTTCAGGGACTGGAGTGTGGGTGAAATGAAGAGATAATTGGTCAAGGAGTACCAATACTCAGATTAAGAATAATAAATTCTAAAGATCTAAGGGACTGAATCATGAAGGTTTCTAATTACACTGTACTGCCTACTTAGAGTGGAATAAGCCAGTCCCAAAATGACAAGTACCATTGTTCTCCCTGACCTGTGATAATTAATAGAGCACCTAAAAGGCAATCCCTAGAAGTGAAATTGACACTTTGAGAGCAATGACTTTGAACAGTTCTTATCTTGACTGTTGAGGAATTATTATTATTATCATTATTATCATTATTTGTTGAACTCTTGACAGAGTCAATCCTATGTGTAAAAAATTAACTGAAAATAGATCTTAGCAAAAAAAAAAAAGATAAGAATGGGAAGAGAGGAGGGAGCAGGAAAAGGGGTGGAAATGTCCATGGGATCGCAGGTATGGTGGGAAGAATCACCATGTTCCTAAAATTGTAATTATGAAATCTATGATGTTTTTATTCCTTAAATAAAAAGTTTTTGTGGAAAAAATAAAAAAAATACAATGCATGGCAAGAAGAAAAAGAAAAAAAGAGAGAGAGAGAGAGGCAGAGGCAGCAAAAGAGAGAAAGAATGTACCAATTTGCTGAGTCACTCCAGAAATGTCTGCAATAAGGAAGGACCAGGTTCAAAGGAGTGGCTGAGAATTCAATCCAGATCTCCAACATGGATGGCAGAGACCTGACTCTGAACCATTATCTGCTGTCTCTCAGGGAGTACAAGAGTAGGAAGCTGGAATCCACACTGGAACAGAGATTTGAATACAAGCAGTGTGATATGGGATGCAATTATCTTAACCATCATCTAATGAAGGACTAAACACTTGTCCCAATTGTGTATTCTTAGCATACCTTCATACTAAAGCAAAACAAAAATATCAGAAGAAAAGAAAACTGCAGGCCAATACCCCTAAATGATAATGGATGCAAAAATTCTTCAAGAAATATTAGTCAAGGGGCCAGTGCTATGGCACAGCAGGTTAATGCCCCAGCCTGAAGCGCTGACTTCCCATATGGGCACTGGTTCGAGTCCCGGCTGCTGCTCTTCCTATCCAGCTCTCTTCTAAGGCCTGGGAAACAGTATAAGATGGCCCAACTCCTTGGGGCCCTGTACCAATGTGGGAGACCCAGAGGAGGCTTCTGGCTCCTGGCTTCCGATCAGCTCAGCTCTGGTTGTTGCAGTCATTTGGGGAGTAAGCCAACAGAATGGAAGACCATTGTCTCTCTCTCTGGCTCTTTCTCTCTCTGTAACTCTGTCTTTCAAATAAATAAATTAAATCTTAAAAAAAAGAAATATTATTCAATAGCATGTTAAAAGAATCATGCACCTTGAGCAATTAGGATGCATTTCTGGAATTCAAAGATGATTCAACAATGCAAAATAAACAATGTGGCATACCACTTGGCCAGAATGAAGGACAAATAATACAAGATCATTCCAGTAGATGCAGAAAAATGACATTTGACAAAATACAATGTCTTTTCATGATAAAAACCTTCAATAATTTAAATGTTGAGGAATTTACAAGAAACTGATGGCTTCACCTCTGAGATATGGTATCCATTATTACCAAATTCATCCAATACACTGAAAATGCAGCCAGACTGGATAAACTAGAATTTCAAGCCAGAGCAATCATTTGTGGAAAGAAATAAATGGCATCAAAATAGAAAGAAAGAAACTTATCATACTTTGCACATAACATGCTATTTTATATAGAAGATACCAACAATTTTGCAAAAATCTGTAAGGACTAATAAACAATATCAGTAGGGTTGCCGGGGACAACATCAGTATATAAATCAGTGTTTAGCCGGCGCCGCGGCTCATTAGGCTAATCCTCCACCTTGCGGCGCCAGCACACTGGGTTCTAGTCCCGGTCGGGGCACTGATCCTGTCCTGGCTGCCCCTCTTCCAGGCCAGCTCTCTGCTATGGCCCAGCAGTGCAGTGGAGGATGACCCAAGTGCTTGGGCCCTGAACCCCATGGAAGACCAGGAGAAGCACCTGGCTCCTGCCATCGGATCAGCGCAGTGCACCGGCCGCGGTGGCCTTTGGAGGGTGAACCAACGGCAAAAGGAAAACCTTTCTCCTTGTCTCTCTCTCTCACTGTCCACTCTGCCTGACCAAAAAAAAAAAAAAAAAAAAAAATCAGTGTTTATACACCAATAATTAACTATCCAAAAATTAAATTTACAAAATTATCTCATTTCCAGTAGGATCTAAGCAAATAAAATACTTAAGAGAAAAAATTAACCATCGAGGTGAAAAACTTATACACTGAAAACTATGAGACACTAATGACGATGGTTTGGAAAAATTAATATTGTGAAAACTATCGATATTGTCCTAATGGACCTAAAGATTCAGTGGAATGCCTTTTCAAATGCCAAAGTCTTTTTCTTTAAAAAAAGAAAAAGAAAAAAAAAGGTAAAATCTTCTTGAATTTCAAAGGGAACCACAAAACACCCTGAAAAGGCAAAGAAATTTCAAGTAAAAACAAACTTGGAGTTATCATAATTCCTGATTTCTAAATGTGTTACAAAACTACTGTAATTGAAGCAGTGTGATACTGGCATAAAAGTCATATATAGACCAATAGAATAAGATTAACTACTATATATCAATAATTACTGGAGCAGTTGAATACTATTTTTCCTAGAACATGTTGTTTGAAAATTTGCTCACCCCAGTTACCACCATTACCCCACATGAGTGTAGAGCAGCCTACCTATGTGTTGTCTTAGCTCTACTTCTTATGTGATATTTAATCATACAGGTTATTTGTATAATTTAATCCCTCATTACACAGTTGAGTACCTGCTACAGAAACTGAGTTTCCCATGCATCAAGCATTCAAGTGACATTTCAGGATCTTTGTTCATTTAGATTTATATACTTTATAATTCCTTAAATATTTTCCTTAATTTTGACTCATTTTACTCAAATATTTAAGACATGTAATGACTGCTGTATGTTAATAGATACTAATATAAAAAACAAGTATAGTCCTAAAATAAACATAAAATATCACAGAAATATATTTACATTTAAATATAGGTAATATATATACATTACATGCATGAAAATAATTATTTAATGTGAAGAATCAAATAGCTTATGGTGAATAAAGAATAAATGGATTTTCATTAACTTTGGGATTAAGTTGTAGTAATTGCTTAAGGCCAAATACCAATCAGAGGATAATAGCTAACATAGTCTTGGAAGCACATTCCTGATTGTCAATTAAAAAAAAAAAAAAGAAAAAAAAACAGGTTATTTCAGTCTAATTACACATGGTGTTTTCAATAAATTCCAGAGGCTATTTAAATGGTGAGGAAATTGATGAAAGTCTTCTGGTAACAATATTTTGATCTGGGTTACTTGTTTAAAGATACCCCAAGAAAACTGATTTTTTTTTTTTTTTTGACAGGCAGAGAGAGAAACAGAGAGGAAGGTCTTCCTTTTGCTGTTGGTTCACCCTCCAATGGCCGCCGTGGCCAGCACACTGCGGCCGGCGCACCGCGCTGATCCGATGGCAGGAGCCAGGTGCTTCTCCTGGTCTCCCGTGGGGTGCAGGACCCAAGGACTTGGGCCATCCTCCATCTGCACTCCCTGGCCACAGCAGAAAGCTGGTCTGGAAGAGGGGCAACCGGGACAGAATCCAGTGCCCCGGACCGGGACTAGAACCCGGTGTGCCGGCGCCGCAAGGCAGAGGATTAGCCTGTTGAGCCACGGCGCCGGCCAAGAAAACTGATTTTTAAACAATCTTAGAATTTACAAATATCCCCCTACTTCCCTTAATGTATCCATTATCTTTCTCTATCACAGGCATAGGGAAGGAAGCCCATAAGAAACTGAGATTAGGGCAATGATCCTTTGGTCTGAGGCACCTCTGAGCTATTTTTTCAACTTGAGCAGCTTCAGAAAATTGGAGAGCAAAGTTCCCAGTGTCAACCATGCCATGATGACATAGTCTCAGAACTTATTTTACTAGGCTGCCCTGCTGGTCTAGGTTAATAATGACTCTGTCCTTTGTTCTAGACCCTGTCTAGCACACTTGGGCCTCATTCCTTTGGAATCATAACCTCTACTCTACCACCAATGGCTCTACTCCCAACCTGTGTGTACTGATGGTCCTCTTCCCCACTTCATGCTGTATAATTGTTCAAACCTGGTAAATGCCACTCTTAGGATCATTGGTTACTATCCTCACTCTGTCTTTTATGACCTTGTCTAAATATGATCAGAGTCGGCAAACTTGGAAGGCTTCCATAGCCTTGGCAACTCATGACGACAGCCTAGGGTGGTTACTGGCACCATAAACTAGAGTGTCAATTTGTTGGGTGAACAACAGGAGCCACTGTGCACTTGCTCCTCATGTGGGATCTCTGTCCTTAATGTGCTGTACATTGTGATTTAATGCTATAACTAGTACTCCAACAGTATGTTTCACTTTGTGTTTCTATGTGGGTGCAAACTGTTGCAATCTTTATACTAAATTGATCTTCTGTATATAAAGAGAATTGAAAATGAATCTTGATGCAAATGGAAGGGGAGAGGGAGCGGGAGAGGGGAGGGTTGTGGGTGGGAAGGAAGTTATGGGAGGGGGAAGCCATTGTAATCCATAAGCTGTACACTGGAAATTTATATTCATTAAATAAAAGTTTAAAAAAAAAAGATACTTCTGCATCTCCAACTTCTAAATTGATCCTCATCAGAATTTATGTGTACTACGTATGAAAGGGAGAAATCCATTTTCAAAACAAGACATATCTTGAATGTACTTTAACAAGAAAAAGAAAAAGAAAATGTAGAATGAAGTGAATACAGTAAAGGGAGTTTGACTAGAAGCTGAGAGACTAGTTAGAAATTTATTAATGAAGAAAATAATAAAATATCTACTCAATCCAGACATTCTCCTAAGAAGTTTGCATTTAATACTGAAAATATTTCAGGTAATTAGTTATCAGAATTATTCCGGTTTTAGTGATAGCCAAACAATGACACTTAAAGCTACTAGGTAAGTGTGGGGGATGCAGATGCCTGTCAGTCTGGCTGGCAGAGTCATTTTCAAGATTAATGCTGTCCCATGCTGCAACAGTAGCTCTCAGGAAGGAGAGAAGTAGAGAAACTTTTAGTGAAGTGTCAAAATGTAACAATAGATCTTTGTGAGTGATTGTATGTCTGACTTTTCTTTTCTTTTTCTTTTTTTAAAGATTTATTTATTTTATTTGAAAGAAAGAGTTACAGAGAGGCAGAGAGAGGGAGAGAGTTCTTCCATCTGCTGTTTCACTCTCCAGATGGCCACAAAACCAGAGCTGTCTGATCCGAAGCCAGGAACTAGGATCTTCTTTCAGGTCTCCCATATGGGTGCAGGGGCCCAAGGACTTGAGCCATCTTTTACTACTTTCATGCACTAACATAGGAGATCTGGAGAAAACTCCTGGCTCCTGGCTTTGGTATGGCCCAGCCCCAGCCATTGCGACCATTTGGGGAGTGAACAAGTGGATTGAAGACACCACTCTCTCCCTTACTCTCTTTCTCTCTCTGTAATCCTGCCTTCCAAATAAGTAAAATAAATCTTTAAAAATAAAACTAGAAATAAACATGAAAATGACCCAGCAATCCCGCTAGTAGGTATATATCCAACACATTGAACATGTTATATCGAAGAGATACGTGCACTGCCATGTTCATAGCAACACTGTTCACAATAGCCAAAATGTGTAATCAACCAAGGTGTCCATCACCAGATGAATAAAGAAAATATAGCATATATACACAATGAAATATTAGTTGGCTATAACAAAGAATCTAGTTCTACCATTGCATCAAAATGAATGCAACTGGAGGACATCATGTTGAGTGAAATAAGCCAGACACAGAAAGACAAATACTGAATTCTATCCCTTATGTGTGGGAGCTAAACTCCTAAAAGCAAGAAAAAACAATCAAAAACAAAAACAAGGAAAGGAAGAAACATCTATGTATGTCAGTATTGCTGCAAGTATAGGTTTATAAAACTTTGTTTATACCTTTGTGAAATCAATGGTTAAGAATGTTTTAATACTACAGTTTTAATGATCTGCGATTACTTTAAAACATATTGTATATGGATGAATAGTCATTTTTCCATTAAATTATTGTTTATTGCCTTTAGCTATATTCCTGCTTCACTAGGGTCATTTTGCTTTTTGACTAGTTAAATTTCTTTCTTTTAAATAGAAGGCGAGATTATAGAGAGGCAGAGGCTAAGAGAGATCTTCAACCACTGGTTCACTTTTCAGATGTCCGCAAAGGCAGGAGCTGCACCAATCCAAAGTCAGGAGCCAGGAGCTTCTTCCGGGTTTCCCACATGAGTACAGGGGCCCAAGAACCGGAGCCGTCTTCTAATGCTCTCCCAGGTCATAGCAGATAGCTGGATCAGAAGTGGAGCAGCCGGGACTCAACCGGCACCCATATGGGATGCTGGCACTGAAGGTAGTGACTTTGCTCGCTATGCCACAGAGCCGGCTCCATATGTCTGACCTTCTCATATGTAAACTTCAGCTGAGGAGGGAGCTTTCAACCAAAGAGTGAGCTGTTCAATTAATTATTTCAGGAGTTGTTAGTTTTTTTTGTTTTGTTTTGTTTTGTTTTGTTTTTTAATCAATGCCTTCCCAATAAAATTAACAAAATCTGAAAAACAGTAAAAAATAATTTTTCACATATCAAGTGTTTTCTGTAATATTCCACATCCAGAGATCATGCACCAGATATGAAAGTTAGGGCTGAATGATGAATTTTGTAAAGCAATAATGCAATTTTATATGAAAAACACTTGAGTTTTTATTGAGTTTTTGTTCTGAGACCACCTGTACTTAGATGTTTCCAGGATCTGAAGTAAAGTACCACTTCTGACAACCTAAGATCAAAACATAACAATATTTTTTAAAAGTACATAACACAGTTCAGAACCTTTGTGCTAGTTTAAAAATTATTACTGTATTACCTGATTATCCAGAATAAATCTTTTAACTTTTGCCATGTTATTAACCTAGAAATTGTGATATTAGGAATTACTAGTTGTGAAGTTATTACACATTGACAATTTTCAAAAATTAACTTCCTACAGCTAATTAGCTTTTCCTACTTGGGAAGAGTCAGGAGTGAGTTATTAATATGCAGAAATCTGCAGTAGGACATGAACAAAAAAGTAATAAAGAATAGAAGCAAAAGGGTATTGGGAAAGCATCCTGATGTGCCTGACAAAACTGAGTATTGACAAAAATGCCAATGTAACATGTTTTCAAAGTGCTACCTTTTGAAGGAATCAGGGAATAGAATTTTTTTTTTCAAACTGCAAAAATGCCTAATCATGTTACTTTTTCTGTTCTTTTTCCAGCAAATTTTATTATGTTATTTATCTAGTATTTTTATATATCCAGTGTTTCTTAAATATATTTACAAGGAGGAGTGGATGTTTTTAATCTTTGAAAAGTTTGGGAAGTAATTCATCTATTTACCAAAAAATACAGGATACCAGGCAAATTGCTAAAAACTGAAAATACCGATTTTAACAAAACAGAACTGATTTATGAGTCTTAGGACTTTATCATTTAATGTGAGAAACATATACAGCAATATATAAGTAAGCATAGGAATAAATACATAATTGTGACAGGTGGTAGCACTCCTTGATACTATGAAAGAAACAGTAGAAAGATTTGAAAAGGTAGGGGATGGGAGATTAATTAGATATGGTGTTCAGAAAAGATTTTCTGTAGAGAAGAAACTGGTACCATAATGCAATGTGTGAAGGAGAATGTATTTTGTAAAAAAAAAAAAGATGAAAAGTAACTGACTAAAAGGAGAATCCAAAAGAGAAACATTTAGTCTAATTCACTGACCAAATCTTAGTAAGCCGTAGGCAAAAAAGAAATGAGGCAAATGAATTGTGAAGACTTAACTATGTAGGCCTTTCTAAAGTAAGATAGTTTGCTTTTTATGTTATATACTAGAGATTTTTGCAGAGTCATATACTGAACTATATTATTGCTAAATTTATTTTATTTATTTATTTTTGACAGAGTTAGACAGTGAAAGAGAGAGACAGAGAGAAAGGTCTTCCTTTCATTGGTTCACCTCCTCCCCCCCCCCCCCCCAAATGGCCGCTATGGCCAGAGCTACACCGATCCGAAGCCAGGAGCCAGGTGCTTCTTCCTGGTCTCCCATGCAGGTGCAGGGGCCCAAGCACTTGGGACATCCTCCACTGCCCTCCCGGGCCACAGCAGAGAGCTAAGCTGGAAGAGGAGTAACAGAGACTAGAACTCTGTGCCCATATGGGATGCTGGCACCACAGGCAGAGGATTAACCAAGTGAGCCACAGCGTTGGCCCCAATTTATTTTTTATAAATGCTTTCATCTGCTTTATGAAAACTAACATGGTATAGTTAAATTGGAAGTTAAATTGATTAGATAAAACAATGGTCTAGAAATTAAAAGTTAATGAAAAGATATATGTGGTGACCAAGGAGAAAGAATATTAGGAAATATCCATAAACTTTTATGAAATAATACACTTAGTAAAGAAAGATGAGTGGGCCTGTGCTGCGGCCAGCAAGCTAAGCTGCTGTCCTCAAGGCTAACATCCAATATGGGTCATGGTTCATGTCCTGGTTGCTCCATTTCTGATCACGCTCCCTGCTAATATGCATGGGAAAGCAGAGAAAAGGAATTAAGAGGAAAACTAAGTTTGCGTGGCACAACTAAAATCAAAGAATAAAGCATCTTCAATAATCAGGTGTAGTAACTTCAGAGCCTAGATAAGGAGAGTGGCTGAAGATTCCACTGGACTTGACCACATGGAGATGGTCAGTGTATATATAAAGAATTACTGTGAAAGTGTGGAGTAGAAAGCAGATTGTCCTAACTTTAAGAATAATGTGAAGTGAGGTTTTATATATGTCTGTAGACTTCTCTTCCAGACTGTAAATGTTAATAGAGAAGTGGGTTACTACCTGAAGAGAATAGGAGGTAATTGGAGTTATTATTAAGGCTCCAGAATGACCAATCAATGGGGTAGATGGAGTGGTAAAAAGAGATTATGGTTGAAGAAGTAAATCACTGGAGATAAGAGAAAAGAAGAAAATCAGTCCAGATTCTTAATTTAGAGACTGAACTTTCACAAGAGGAACAGGAGTTCATAAGTTGTAGCCAGAGGCTGAAGGATAAGACAGCTGAAGGTATTTTTGGAGATTTGACAGTCACAATGTAAGAGAGTATGACATGATAATTTCAATTTTTATTTCACTTTTAAATATTTATTTCTCTGAAAGGCAGAGTATCAGTGTGGGGGGAATGAAGAAGAGAAGAAAGAGATCTTCCATTTGCAAACTCATTTCCTAAATGACAGCAACAGCCATGACTGGACTAAGACTAAGCCAGGAATTCCATCTGGGTCTCCCACATGGGTGGCAGGAGCCCAAGCACTTGGCGTCTGCTTCCTTCCCAGTCACATTGTCAGGAATCTGGGTTGGAAACATAGCAGCCAGGACCTGAACTAACACTTAAATATGTGATGCTGGCATCCCAAGGAGTGACTTAATCTGTTGCATCACAATGTAAATCCCTCTTTTTTTTTTTTTTATGCATGAGCAAACATTAATTTTCTGGACGTTTCAAAGGAGAAAAAGGCAGCTTGAGGAAGAGAGAAAAAAAGTTGAAGTTGCAATGTTGACAAGTTGTTGCTATTCTAGAGCAAAGTAAACATTTTAGAAATTCTCTTTATTGTTGCTTAGAAGCATTGAGGGGGTATTTGAGATACTGAATTATTAATTTATGTGCAAGCATCTGGTACAGTGGATCAAATGTTTCTTGGGGCATCTATTTCCCATATTGGAGTGCCTGGATTTAAGTCCTAATTCTGTTCCCAATTCCAGCTCTCTACTAATGTGTGCCCTGAGAGGTGGCAGATGATTTCTCAAATAGTTGGATACCTGTTACACATGTGGAAGACCCAGACTGAGTACTAGGCTCCAGGTTTCAGCCTGTTCAAGCCCCGGCTGCTGAGGACATTTGAGAAGTAAACCAGTGAATGGGAGATATTCCTCTCTTTCTTTCTCTCTCTCTCTGTCTCTCTCTCATTCTCTGCCCCACCCCACTGTATCTCTCACTCCCTTTCACATAATTAACAAAATAAATTATAACCTAAAAATTATTCATTTAAAGTATAGCTCATCTGTTAGATTGAATAATAGTTTTCAGCATGTCCCATAGTTGAACAGTTTAAGCTAAATCAGGGAAATAGTGTTAGCACATGAATATATTAGATAAAAATATTTTTTATGTATTTTAACAAAATAATTGTAATGATAAATAACAAATCATCGGTATAACAATCAAGATTGGCAAACACAAGAAGGTTGATAGTGGTACAAATTGTTTAATAACATGAGAAATCATGTTAATTATTATAATTATCATAACAATATCATGTTAAACATCATAATCTTAGATAAATCTTGGAAATAAGTAATAAGTCAACACGTGCATATACAGAGCACCAATTTGTAAAGAAAAGAAACTCTCATGCTTTCAGAGATAGCAAACATATCTCAGAGCAATAGCCATGGGGAAAGATGGCTTTGATGGAGCAAAGGAAAAGACCATTGGTAATGAGGAAGCCAGGAAAATTACATGTCAGGGGTTTAGATGAATCACTCATGTGGATGATCAAGAGATATGATAATGGACATTGAGTTGAAGCAGAAGTGTGGATCAGAAGCTGAATCTTCTATAAATGAGAGCAACATCCAAGAAGTCAGAATAAACATCAGCCAAGAATAATCTTGATTAGTTCAATAAAAGATTGAAATTTAAAGTGTAAAAAAGCAATGATTTGGGAGAGGGTATTAACATACTAATATACTGTAAGCAATTCATGAAACAAAGAAAACTCCAATCGCAGACCCTTTGGTCTTAATTTAAATAGTGAAAGTAATTATAATAATGAAAATAAATATTATTAAGAATTTTCCATGAGTAAATAAAGTCCTACCTACATTTTTGTGTTGTTTAATTAAATTATTTAAACAGTAAAAGTTGATTATTAGTCATAGTTTTCACATGAAGATTCTAATGATAATTGGCTGCTTTTCTCAAAATTATTAAATAAATAAATAAATAGATATAGTTCAATTATTTGAATAAGAATTTACTTGACAATATAATTTGACCTTTCATAAAAGTCATGTGAATTGATGGGAAGGAATATAATTTAATAATATTTTAATTGTTCTCTGGCCATGGTAGTATCTGAACTAAGATTCCAACTTTACTGAGTCTGAAGAATTAAGTATGTGGTGGTCTCCTTGAGTTTTCTTACAGGAGATAATTTTTGTGCATTGATTTTTCCAGAGTTTTAATTTTGGAAGTTGCTAAGAGGATGAACAAATGATCATGATGTGTATTCTTAATGAGCACATCCCAAGCCCCTCATATAGAGGGAAAATCATCCTACTTCAAAGTTAAATGTATTGTGACTCTGGTGAAGGAGAAACTGCAGGGAATTGAGGACCATTTGTTTTCTCTCACCTTGTATGTTGTGCAATCTGGAAAGCAATGGGAAGGGCAGCTGTGCAGGAAGACATTCTCACAGAGAGCCTCAGCAGGATTAGAAATGGAGGTAGCAGTCATGTAGGTAAATGATGATGCAGTGCTCCAGGGTTTTTTACTCTGAGCACTACTGAGAGTTTGGCATTAAATTTTTTCGTTGTTGTGGGATGCTATTCTGTGCATTGTAGGGTGTTTAGCAGCATTTCTCAAACATATTCACCAGTACTTGCTGTGCCCTTGCCTGCTCTTATCAATTATGACAATCAAAATATCTCTCTATATTGCCACATCCCCAGGGGTCAAAATATCTCCTGTTGAAAATCTTTGGCATAGATAAATATAAGGGAAATATTTGTGAATATATGTATGTATGACACATAGATGACACTGAAAACCCCAAACCAATTTTAAGATACTAGATCATAGTAGTAACTATGCAGTCGAAAACAGAATTACTGAAGCTTAGATAGATATTCATTTTATTCATGTTAGAGGATTGAGATGTTTGAAATAGTATTTAGGTTACATGCTTATTTAATGTGACACTACTTGGTTTTCCACAATTAAAATGGGAAAATGTTTCAATTCAACGAAGCTGTCTGTTATCTCCAAACCAGTCATTCTATTTTCTTATTTTCTAAGAGAAGACAACAACATAAATCTCTCTGTGATTTGGATAAAAAGGTTAAATAAATTAAATTGAAGAGATAATATGGAAACTATTATCTAGAATTTTCCTATATGCTTTAAGTTACATTAATGTATAAACCCTGCAGAGGCCAACTGAAGTAGACATGATTGTTACGTCATCTTTCAGATGATGAACAAATGGAGGATAAAAAAGTCAGATTGCTAGGAGTGGGTGGGGAACACACTGAGCAGTAAAGGAAAAAAAAAAGGAAGATTTAAGACATCAGTATAAGAGGACCAACTAACATGCATATGATCTAAATAAGATTTGGAATTCTGCATTTAATGAATTAATGAGTAAAGCAATGTTAATTATAGTGTCTTAATTTAACTTCTTAAAAAAAAAATGAAACAGAATTACAGAGAAAGGTAGAGACAGAGAGATAGAGAGAGGTCTTCCATCCACTGGTTCACTCCCCAAATGGCTGCAACGGCCAGAGCTGCGCCGATCCCAAGCCAGGAGCCAGGAGCTCCATCAGGGTCTCACACGTGGGTGCAGGGCCCCAGGGGCTTGGATTAGCCTTTGCTGTTTTCCCAAATGCATCTTCAGGGAGCTGGATCAGAAGTGAAGCAGCCGGGCCTTGAACCTTCACCCATATGGGATGTCAGCACCGCAGCCTGGGGATTTAGCCCACGGCGCCACAGTGCCAGCCTTTAATTTAACTTCCTGGTCAATTGCTTAAGATTTATGAAACAATTGCTAAGTATTTTATTCATGATAGCTTTTTTTTTTAAAGATTTATTTATTTATTTGAAAGAGCTACACAGAGATGAGAGGCAGAGAGAGAGGTCTTCCGACTGATGATTCTGCTAGTTTACTCCCCAAGTGGCTGCAATGGCCAGAGCTCTGCTGATCTGAAGCCTGTGGCCAGGAGCTTCTTCCAGGTCTTCCACGAGGGTACAGGGGCCCAAGGACTTGGCCCATCTTCTACTGCTTTCCCAAGCCACAGCAGAGAGCTGGATCTGAAGTGGAGCAGCCAGGCCTCGAACCGGTGCCCATATGGGATGCCAGCACCTCAAGCCAGAGCATTAACCTGCTGTGCCACAGCGCCGGCCCCACAATAGCTTTTTAGTTATAAAGTTCAATATTAAGAATTTAAACACAATGTTTAAATTGACTGAATTTATTCACTATTTCTCCTATAATCTCAGGAAAGCATTAATTGACTCAGAGACCCAAAACAAATATGTGGTGATTTTTATTAATATTTTAACGAACAAAATCTATAAATATCAATGTATTTTTGTCCTTTCACATAATGATCCATTTTTCTCTCATTTTGAAAAAGAGACTTTAACCCCATTTTTCAAATAGATGCCTCTGAGTTATTAGATTTAAAAAAATTAATTTCCCCCAAACTGAAAACTATGAATAAAAATGAGAATTTTTGTTATCATTTCTAGATTCCCTGTTTTACTGGTATGAAAACTAATCTGAAATGGTCCATACAGAGAATTTGACAAGCTTCCAGACTGAAAATATTTGAGAAAAATATATAACTCATTTACTCTGCGAATAGCCTATAAATTGGACATTCACAGAGGCACAAAATCATTAACTATCCTTTCAGAAGTCAATTTTATGCTTCCTAAATTAGATCTAGAGTGAAGCTATTTTGGGTCGGCAGTCTGGGAATAATATACAGATTTTGTGAAATCAGGTTTAGCCCATTTGAGTTAAATCACATTCAATTCAATAACAACCACTGAAAACAAAGAAGTCAATAAAAATAAGTCTCAGAAAACTCCTTGTAGTTATTACTATTAGGTTTTCAAAAGGTTTTATGCAATGAAGTTGCAGATAATCTTAATTGATCAAATTTTGCCTCTGGAACTTTTCACACAAAAGACAATCAATGGCATTATATGATTGTGTGTGTCAAATGTGGTCCTTGTATTTTGTATTAACTTCGTTATTCTTCCGTGTTTAATTTTGGCTTGGCTTTCCTATAACTGTATTGTAAAAAGTTTAAAACTAAAATGTGTGCTTTTCTAAATTAGCTGTGTATTTTAAATTTTAATATCATGTTTCTTTTAATGAGCTATAGGTATGTCAATAGGATTTTTTTTAATATTCATGCCCTATATTATGATAAGGAAAACATTATTTTATGTTCTGTCTTAGGAAAATGAACCATATAAACACACATTTCTTTTTTTTAAAATATGTATTTATTTATTTGAAAGTCAGAGTTATACACAGAGGAGAGGCAGAGAGAGAAAGACAGGTCTTCCATCTGCTGGTTCACTCCCAATATGGCCGCAACAGCTGAAGCCAGGAGCCAGGAGCCAAGAGCTTCTTCCAGTTCTCCTACATGGATGGAGAGGCCCAAGGATTTGGGCCATCTCCACTGCTTTCCCAGGCCATAGCAGAGAGCTTAAACCGGAGCACATATGGGATGCCGGTACTGCAGGCTGCAACTTCACCCACTGTGCCATGGCGCCGGCTCCAATACACATTTCTTATTAAACCTGATCATTGTGCTAGAGCTGTGGCCCAGCGAATTAAGTCATTGTTTACCTCACCAGCATCACAAGTCAGAGTCAGGTTCAAGTCCTAACAACTATACTTTTGATCCAGCTCTTGCTAATGTTACTGGGAAGGCAGTGGAAGGTGGTCCAGTTATCTGGGCACTTTCCACCTATGTGCAAGAGTAGGATGGAGTTTGTGACTCCTGGAATTGGCCTGGTTCATACCTGGCTGTTGCAAACATTTGGGGAGTGAACCAGTAGATGGATGATCTCTTTTTCTCTGTCTCTCTCTGCCCCTCACGTTCATTCTGCTTTCCAAAGTAAGTCAATAAATATTTTAAAAATCTGAATAATGCTTATTTTAAATAAATACTATGTTAGTCCACTTCAATAAAATCTCTAAGTCCTGGACATGAATTTCAAAATTTTTTGTAGATATTTATAGTATCTTTAAATGATGTTCCTTTAACTATTGATGTATGTCATGTGACATGGTAGCTGTCATTAATGTAATTATACAATTATATCTCTTGTAAACACAATCCTATTTACATGATAATGCTAATATTTTAATGAAAAAAGAAGAAACTGGTTCATATGTAGTATTTTATCTATAATTGTGATATAGAAGAAAAAATCAGTCATGCATTTCAGTTAATAAAAACAAATTTTCAGCCCTGCATTGTGGGGCAGTGAATTAAGCCACAAATAGCAATGTTGGCAGTGATGTTTTTAATCTCAGCCACTCTGATTCCAATAAAGCTCCTTGCTAATGAGTCTGAGAAGGCAGCAGGGGACAGCCCAGGTACTCAGGCCCTTGCAAGAGATAAAGGCTATTGCATTTCCCACCTGGAAAGTCTTCCCTATTTCTCCTATGTTCCCCAAGAAACTGCAATTGGCATAAAATCTCTCTGGTAAGCTTTCCCACCATAACAGCAAAAAGAGAATATCATACTATGTTCTACAATTTCACTTAGCCTAGATCAAGGAACATGAAGGCCCCAGAGCAACAATAGGATTCCTCAGATTCCCTAGATGATGTAGTCATAGACAACTAAGTAACCTGAGATTACCTACTGGTAGAAAAGGGAATATTAATAAAAGCTGCTGCACTTACATCAAGAACATGAACTCATTGAAGAAGGCATCAAAAGTATTTATGAGCAAGCCAATTGGATCTATGAACTTTAAGAAAATTTCTTGGCTTTCCCCATCAGGGAAGAGTAAATTGCATTCTTCCTTCTCTGACATGGTCCTTACACTTGCTCCATATTGGCTCATGAATATTAAACCTAATTGTCGGGGCTGGCCTTGTGGCATAGGGGGTAAAGCCACAGCCTCCAACCCCAGCATCCCATATGAGTCCTGGCTGCACCATTTCAAATCCAGTTCCCAGCTAAAGCACCTGGGAAAGCAGCTGAAGATGGTTCAAGTGCTTGCGCCCCTGCTACCCACGTTGGAGACTTGGAAGAAGCTCCTAGTTCCTGGCTTCAGACCCACCCAGCTCTGACCATTGTAGCCATTTGGGGAGTGGAGCAGTGGATAGAAGATTCTCTCTCTCTCTCTCTCTCTCTCTCTCTCTCTCTCTTTCTCTCTCTCTCTCTCTGAGCCTTTCAAGTAAATAAAATAAATCTTTAAAAAATAATGTAAACCAGTGTTCACAATTTACAGTTTCCATTTGTACATATGTAACTCACTAAGAGAATAGTTACTACTATTCCGAACTATCCCCTAAAATGAAAAACAAAATTCCATCTTACATAGAACTCTGAACATGGTGTGACTTAAAACAGATTAATGCAACAAGTGACATAGCATAAACATCTTAGTAATATATAAATGAATGTAAATGGAGGTTAAAATTACATTACTGTGAAACTCATCTTTCAGCTCTATGCTTTGGAGATCTGTATTAATGGGTAACTAACTGTTAAGAGCTTTGAAAACACTGCACATTTTTTTTTTTTTTTTTGACAGGCAGAGTGGATAGCGAGAGAGACAGAGAGAAAGGTCTTCCTTTTTGCCGTTGGTTCACCTTCCAATGGCTGCTGCGGCCGGCGCATTGTGCTGATCCGAAGCCAGGAACCAGGTGCTTCTTCTGGTCTCCCATGCAGGTGCAGGGCCCAAGGACTAGGGCCATCTTCCACTGCCTTCCCGGGCCATAGCAGAGGGCTGGCCTGGAAGAAGGGCAACCGGGATAGAATCCGGCGCCTCAACTGGGACTAGAACCCGGTGTGCCAGCGCCGCAAGGTGGAGGATTAGCCTGTTAAGCCACGGCGCTGGCCTGCACATTTCTTTACAGGCTAGAATTTTTATTTCTTTGTAACTTATTCAATTGGCAATCGCTTTTGATTTGGTGGGTTGATAACATGGTATAATATATTTACAAAGTTTGAAACTATTCATTTCTATACACTATTTGTTTTTAATCATCTACTAAATGAAACATATAATACTACCTGTGCTGAAATTTGGGGGAAGTTTAGGTCCTTTACAAAAAAAGCTATTATTAATCATTGACTACACCTATGAAAAAAGTGCTCGTTTTGGTTTACTTAGATAATGCTGCGATTGGTGGAAATGATAAACATTAGAAGTGTTAACACCCTGTGAATGCATTGGATTTAAGAGAATAAACTTTTTTAAACTTCAAAAAAAAAAGTAAACCTAATTATCAAATCTATCTCTTCAAGATTCCAAAAGTCTCATGTAAAGATTATGGATGGCAGGGATTGTTGCCCATATTCCAACAAATAGTGGCAAACCTCTAGCCCCTCCTATGACACTTTCAGATCAGTTAGCAGGGGCTTTCATTCACTGGCTATGCTGGGAGGATATCCTGCCACAGCATGGAAAAGTTACAGAAGATGGGACTATTCCTTTCTGCCTCTCCTAAATGTTAAGGATAAAGATTAAAGATCAAATTTTTTAATGAGGTTTTCCCTTGTACTTGATTCATTATTAAAAATAATTATAAATGATCAGACACTGCAATGTAACAAGTCAGGACACTGAGTGAGATGCCCATATCCCAAATAGAAATGATGGTTCCAGTCCCTGCTACTCAATTTTTCATACAGCTCTATGCTAATGTATCTTAGAAGCAGTAGATAACAAATATTTGAGGTCCTGCCAATCAACCTGGGGTCCTAGAGGAAGTTCTAACTCCTGGCTTCAAGCATAATTGAGATTTGGCTATTGTGGTCATTTGGGGAGCAAGCTAGTGGGTAGAAAATCAATCTCTGGGCCGGCATCGCGACTCAGTAGGCTAATCCTCCACCTTGCGGCGCCAGCACACCGGGTTCTAGTCCCGGTCAGGGCACTGATCCTGTCCTGGTTGCTCCTCTTCCAGGCCAGCTCTCTGCTGTGGCCAGGGAGTGCAGTGGAGGATGGCCAAGTGCTTGGGCCCTGCACCCCATGGGAGACCAGGAGAAGCACCTGACTCCTGCCATCGGATCAGCACGGTGCGCCGGCCACAGTGCGCCTACCGCGGCGGCCGTTGGAGGGTGAACCAACGGCAAAGGAAGACCTTTCTCTGTCTCTCTTTCTCACTGTCCACTCTGCCTGTCAAAAATAAAAAAATAATAATAATAAAAAAAGAAAATCAATCTCTGTCTGTCTGTCTCTATCTCTGTCAGTTTTTTTTAAAATAAATACATATATTTTACAAAAATGGATTAGCAATATTACTTGAAAGAGTGACTGTTGGACTTTTGCTAATGTTTGTTTACTTTTTAAATTTGATTTTTAAATATTGATTTTTTTTTATTTGAAGGCAGAGTGAAAGAGAGAGAGAAAAAGAAAGAAAAGAGAGACAGAGAAAGAGATCTTCCATCTGCTGGTTCACTCATCAAATGGCTACAACACCACAGCTGGGCTAGCCTGAAGCCGGGAACCAGGAATTGCACTGGGTCTCCCACTTGAGTGGCAGGAAGTCAAGAACCTGAGATATCATGTGCTTCTTCCCAGTCAGATTATCAAGTAATTGGAAAGGAAGCAGTGAAGCAAGGACTCAGACCAGCACTCCAATATGGAATACAGATGTTCCAAAGGACAGCTTAACCCACTGCACCACAATACATATCCTACTTCATTTTTAATTATTTAATTATATATATTTTTAATAATTTTGATGTTATTCCAACAATTACACATATTTATAGAGTACAGTTTCGTATTTCAACAAAAGTACACAATTTTTATCAATGAAATCAAAGAAATTAATATTTCCCTTTTCTCATTATCACTCAATGCTTAGAAGATTCAAATTATCTATTCATTAATAAAATATATGATAGATTATTTTGAACTTAATCACCCCACTGTGATATAGAAAATTAGAGCTTAATCATTCTCTCTAGCCATGACTTCTTACCCATTACCCAAACTTTCTATTTCCCGATCACCCTACCTACCTTCCCCAATCTCTTTTACCTTTAAAAAAGAGAACTCTATTTCTGAAGTAGAATAGATTGTATTACTGAACCTAAAACTTCTGTTTTATTCCTTGCTGCCCATCCAGCACTTTAAAAGATTTTGAAGTACCTAATTTTCTCTTGTCTATAGTATTTTTCCATCCTTCGATTCTGAGGATGATGTTCCTTGAAGATAATTTACTTCACTTCAGTTTTATTTTTTATAATGTTTTCCAAGTCTGATGAAATTTGTGAAAAAAAATTTACTCCTAATACATCTCACTTCCCAAGAAAGTATCAAATTTAACACTTTTATTTCAGAGCTCTGAACTCTAGTCATGTTTTGCATTCATTTTAATAAACTGAAATCTCAATTAAATGTTCATGCAGTACAACAAAATTCTGGTTTCCACAGTGTGGCTATTGATATAAAAGTATTTTCTCCCATTTGAATAACCTCCAGCTGTGAAAAAAAATGACTGTAGTTTACAACTTCAAGTTCTTCTCTCATTGTTGTTATTGAATCTTGTGAGGACTCGGAATTAAGGACCTACTATATGAGATATTTCAACTCTTAATTGCAGGCTTGTGTTTTTGGGTTAAATAGGTGGCTCATCTTACTTTCTTAGCTGAAAAAATAGCTTGGTTTTTAAGGCAAACTGCTGGCTTTAGAATCAATATATTCATGGGTAACAAGGAAAACAAAATAAACAACGATCAGAAGGCACATTGTTATAGTTTCTTCTTTATTTTCTTGTAAATTAAATAGGCTCACACATTTTTTGGAAAGATCTAAGATATTTTATATATCAAGCAGATTAAGAATACAAATCAAACAAATATATATTGACCCCTAGCCTGAAGGAGCATGTTTACAGGTAATGTCTTATTTTTTCCAAACATAGTGCTTTATAAATTGTGAATAGTGTGAAGACTGACAAATCTCTGTACTATATCATTATGAATACTTTTCTAATCCCAAAACTCTGGCTAGATGGTGCATTGAACAGCTGCAAAAGTCTCTGTGTTGGTTATATTCTATGGTTCTCTCTCTCAGCATGTTCCTTCTGTATTTTTTGTCCTCTTCTCACTCTGCCCATTCCTACATCACAACAAGCCCCACAAAAAATATCCGTCCATTGTGGTGCTGTAACTGCCTAAGGCAGTAATTGAAGATTCCAGCTGAGCTAAACAGTATATTTGTGCTTTGCTAAAACACACTGTGTTTTTACCAGGCTTGCAAAATTTTCCCATTACAGGAATTTTCAAGAATCCATCATATTTGCAGTCTATCTGTATTTTCCAAAGCTTTTCATGGATATTACAAAATGTATAGTTGGTGTTCTTCTCCATAGATGTTGATGTGGATTTCATTACCTGACCCAAGAGCCCTCTTGATATAAATGCACCCATGAGGGATGGTGACCTCCTCTGATATTTATAGTAAAACTGTGATAACCACTGAACAGAATGAGTGATCTACGAAGGAAAATGCTTGTGTTGTTGAGACATGCTGTTTTAGATCAATTACATGCTTAACAACAAATTGTGTGTCCAAGGTAGAAACATGTAATTAAGGCTAGTTATTGGTAATACTAATTTAAACTAGTTATTTGTAATATACATAGATTCTACTCAACACATCCTTTATTAAATAAAGCAACATGAAATTCACAGTATTTAATTCTTTTTTACTGTGTCTTCCTTTATTACACAGTGCATCAGAAAGAAGTATCATATTAGCTGATGAGATATACAGTTGCTTTTCACATCATGTGTAACATTACATTAAAGTAGTTCTTAGTTTTACAACATGCACCATAATTTATCCTTAGCTCTTTCCTAGAAAACCCACAGGTAGCCTTCTATTTCTAGTGTGGTGTATGTGGAATTTGAAAGATGTCACTCCTGTCCATGTACAAGTAAAAAATAAAAATAGAACAAAATGAAATGAACTCTTCTTTTATCAGATAACCAAAGTCACAAGGCACACCACTTCCTACAAAAGTGAAGAGACAGACAGGTAGGTACAGAGCCACATCTCACCAGAGCAAAATAGCAAGAGCAGCAGACTACTTAAAGGAAACCTAACTGTAATTGACAAATTGCTGAAGGTCCAATGTGGACCAGTTTCAAACTTAGAAATTCCACGGGATGCCATACTTATAGAACCCCACACACTTTGAATTTTAGCAGTAATAGCCCTACCAAGCTCTCATGCTAAGCGTCAGTAAGAATCCCCTGATGCTTCCAGCAGGGGAATGGAAAAAGTAGATATTATGAAATACATCCAGAGCAATCTGTTCTTATTAACAAGGACTGTCCTCAAGAGCATCTGTTTTCCTCTACTAACTGACCCATCTTTCCTGAGTATAACTGATCTGGGGAAAGGAAAATACCCAACGCCAATACCCCATGCTATTCATGTCTCACCTAATGGGTAAAAAGAAGAAAGAAAAGTGTTCAGAACGTGTGAAGGACATTGCACAGGGCTCCAGGTTCTGCAAAATTAAAAGACCCAGTCCTTGTAGATTCCCCATCCATCCTCCTGATCACTCCTTTCCTCAGGCACTTGGGAGTAATGGGGGATAAATTAGAAAGATTTCACATTTCATATACTACAAAGAAATCTGTAGAAAAACTCAAAAACAAAAGATGAATTTAAAAAAAAAAGATGCCAGTGAATGTTTTAACTCTTGACTCCTACAAACTCAGTGAACAATTAGTGCAGCATAGCCTATAGCCAGATGAATATAAGACTTCATTCAAAATGTTATCTATTTCAATTTACAGTATATCATGTCCAGTTTGCCATAAAAATTACAAATACAAGAAATTTATAGCTTGAAGAGACAGGTCAAAGATCAGAGCCAGATTGCCATATCTGTGACAGAGATGCTGGATCTGAAATAGCAATGATTAATATGCTAAGGCCTCCAATAGAAAAAGTAGACAACAGCAAAAACAGATGACTAATCCCTATAGTAATGAAAACTGTAAGAAAGAATAATAATAAAAAAAAAACTTAAAACACACCATAGGGGAAATGAATAATATTTTAGATTGGCTCCTCAACAGACTGGACACAGACCAAAGAAAAAAGTTATCAAGAAATTCAGAAACCTCCCTAAATGAAATGGAAAGAGAAAAGAAAGCAACAGAACAGACTATCCTAGGACCACAAAGCAATTGACACACAAAATGCAAAGACAAGAAGGAAGAGAGAAATGAACAAAAAATTTTAAGCGATAATAACAGAATATCCCTAAACTAATGATAAATAAGAAATTGAAGATCTGTAAATCTCAGAGACCACCAAACAGGATCAACTCCAAAAATGTGGACGTAGGAATATATCAATTCGCCCTGACAAAAATCATACAAAATAATCTTTAAACAATATACACAAAAATAATCCTGTGCCTCCCTTAAGGCTCATGATATTGGTTTATATGTTGTAACAATTCCTTGTATACTTCATGCAGTCTTCATTTCTTGAAGCTTTAGCACTTGGGTTGCTCTTTCCATCATTTATGCTGACCAGATGATTGAAGACTCCAGTATTCAATTAAAGAATGGTTTTCTTCCTCCACAATTTGTTCTACCCTTCACCAAAATCACAAAGTTTAACAGTATTCCCTTGGAAAATTGCAATTACTTCAAACTGTATGTATCACATAAACAAAATTTCAAATATTTCTGTCTCTGAATCCCAGTTTTCTGTTTCCATCCAAGATCCACTAGAATCTTGGTGACAAGAATTTTACCTACCAGCAACTCCAATTCATGAATCCTTCCCTGTATACTTTCATTTCTCCATATATACCCACTTTCCATATTTTTGGTTATATTCTTAGAGCAACCATTAAAATATCTCATTGCCTACACCTCATGGAACCAATAAACTCATGGAACCAGTGTTGCGGCACAGTAATTTAAGCCACTGTTTTCAATGACAGCAATGCATATCAGTGTACCAGACAGAGTCATGTTTGCTCTCTTTCCCATCCTCCTCCCAGCTAATATGCCTGGGGAAACAGCAGATGATGGTCTAGTGCTTGGACCCCTGCCATTCTAATTCTTGTAAGAGAACTGGGTGGAATTCCTGACTACTGGCTTTGACCTGGTGCAGCTTTAGTCATTTCAGCCATTTGGAAAGTGAATCAGCAATGGAGGATCTATTCTCTCTCTCTTTCTCTGTCCATGTGTGTGTATGTGTGTATGTGTGTGTATCTCACTCTGTTTTTCCTTTCTTTTGGTCTGCCTTCTGCCTTCAAATAAATAGATAACTTCACAATGTCTACTGTAAAGGTGTCCTTAATTTTACCCATTTGCCCTGATGCATGTGTGTCTTTGTTCAATGTCTCCATTCTGAAGTGATTATTCACATTAATAAATGACAATAATTTACTTCTATATAGGAAATTTGACATGCTCCCTACAGAGTATCTTGATTGGTATCTACGTTCATATAATCTGCCTTTTCTTAATGCAGACCTGTTCAATTTCCTACCCAAAGATAATTCCTTCACATACACCTCACATATCCTTCTTTGATATTTTTCCAGAAAGTCTCCCCTTTCTCTTTCTTGCATCATAAGGTGTTATTGCTCCCCTCTACTTGATTTTCACATTCTATAATATTTGAAATAAACAAGTAAAGAATATTGTTATGTTTATGTTTGCAGATGGCATTAGGTTTACAAGTGTCGTTGCTGCTAACCAGATGTGACTTAAGAGGTTAAACAACCTCATGAAATCCTTGTTTAATATGGAATTACATTTCTCCTTTAAAAATGAACTAGTTTTTATTCAGCTTAGGCAAACCCACACATGTGCACATTAGTTTGTATGCATGTATACAAAGGATTCAATTTTATATGATCATTATCTGTACTTATTAATTCTAGTTTTCTACAAAATTAAACATAAAACAGATTTGGTATCAAAAGAACAGAGAGACAATCTCTTTAAACCAAGCAATAAACAACTCAGGATATTAATATGGAAGAATATGAGAAAGTTAATCTTCAGAAGAACAGAGCAATAAAAAACAAGGTCTGTCCAAACTCTGCATTAATAATTGAAACGTGGATGCATACGTGAAGTGCTTTGTAAGTAACGAGCACTAGACATAAATATTTAACAGTTTGCTTGTGAAATGTGTCCTAAATTATGTCTAAATGTTAACAAGGATGTCTTAGACTTGACAGAACAATGAGGAACATAAATATTTCAAAGCAGCAAGCATGGCAGGTGGAAGCTAAAAAACATGAGGCAGCTTCCATGTTCATCTAACACTTCAACCTTCAGATATGTGCTTTTTAAGTTTAATAGGAACAAAGTGATTCCCCATCAAAGCCAATGTTTATATCAGTTACATCAAAGGTACACTGGGATCTCTTTAAAGTACACTTATCAGACAAATAATGCATACAAAGTGATGTGTCTTAGTGGTATAAAGGGAATCGACAAATAAGACAACTTACTTGAAGGGAAACAATTTCCTTAGCAGCTCTTAACTTTCTTTTCTGACCCACCTCCTTACAAAGACACATGTAAAGAGTGGGCAATTCTCAAGGCAATTGCTTCACACAAACACACTCCCGCTGGCACACAACAGTGAGACAGAGACAGATAAATTGACATGAACATAAATATATAAACAGAGAAGCGAATGTGAAAAAAATTGATTATGCTTATCCATTACCTGAAGAATTAATTCTCTGATAGTGTTCACTAGCATGGTATGAGATAGGATATGTTGAATTCGTTTGATAGTGTATTTTATTTCATTTATTATAGCAAAAGTTTTAACCTAACTTACTGAATGGTCAAGTATAAGCAAAATAACATAATTGATATTAAATAATGAAAAGAATGTGAAGATATGACTAAGACAAGAGCTCAAATTCTTTCATAGTTCAGCAACAGATAGATTGCACAATGTTAGAAATGCCACTCACATTCTCCTGAAATAATATTGTTCTCAATAGAGTAATAAAATGAAAGGTCATCATTATATTCAATTCTAACATAAAATTACTTGACAATATAAAATATATGAATCTAGATGAGCACTGAAACTATTTGATGAAACAATATTCAAGAACCATAACACAGAAGTATCTCCATTAACGTGAACATTTAGTTCATTGACTCTCAGTAGAGAAGAAAGTGATTTTACTGAATTTAATGAATTTTCTCAGACAGTGGCTATTTTTGCTTTTTGTTTTGTTTTATTATACAAGATAATAGTCATGCTACATTTTACTTTATTACTATTTTATCTCTGGTTTCTGCAGTGTAATTTCCCTGAAATGACTCCTTCGGAGACTTATCAGTAATTTTCCTATAAATATGGCAATGTTTTTTCAAAACAATGTTTTCTCATCCTAAACCACTTGACTACCATGATGACACTAATCACTGTTCTTTGTCCCTTCCTATACATCCATTTATTAATTTATTCATTCTTACTGTCAAAAATATTCTTTGACTGAGAATTATCACTCTTAATCATGAACCCTGAGCTTTAAATCAAATTTTACGTTTCTCTTGTATACTTTTGTAGTAGTGAATATTCTTTTCTAAATAAATAAATAAACCAGTTATTTCAGATTTCATAAGCCACTTCTAAATTTAAAAGGCAAGATTATGGTCAGAAAAAAAAAAACCTTAATATTCCCGGAACTTTTTCCTTTGTTTTTTTTTTTTTAATATTTATTTATTTATTTGAATGTCAGAGATTAACAGAGAGAGAGAGAGAGAGAGAGAGAAAGGAGAGACAGAGAGAGAGAGACCTACCATCTGTTGGTTCACTCCCAAAGGGTCACAACAGCTGGGGCTGGGCCAGGTGGAAGCCAGGAGGCAGGGCCTCCCATGTGGGTGCAGGGGCCCAAGGATTTGGGCCATCGATCACTGTTTTCCCAGGTACATTAGCAGGGAGCTGGATTGAAAACAGAGCTCAAACTGGTGTCCACTGGGGATGCTGGAACTGCAAATAGTGCTTTAACCCACTGCACCACAACGCCGGCCCCCATTCTACCAATTTTGAATATTAAATTTTTTTGCAAATTCATCTGTGTATAATTCAGCACCTGCTATAGCTTTGTGGTGAATTCTATTTATATCATAAATATTCATGTCATAAGCATTCTACTTCCTGATTATTTTTCAAGTCTTTTCATTTACATATGTAACAATTGCTACTACATTTTCTGAGCCATCACTTCCTCTTAGCGGCATTTTTGAAAATTTATTTCTTTATACATGAAAGGTACAGAGTGAGGGAAGGAAAGAAAGAGGGTCCCACCTACGAGTTAACTCCACAAATGAATGAAATAACTGGAATTGGACCGTGGATCCAGCTGGAGTTGGAAACATAATCCAGGTTTTTTCGAGGCATTGCAAGTTCCAGTAATTTAAGTCACCATCTCTGCTGCCTGGGTTCTGTGTTGGTAAGATGCTGGAGTCAGGAATCATAACCAGAAATCTAATCTGGGTAGTTTAATATGGGACACAGGTGTTTTAATCATTGCTAACTATCCACTCCTTGGATTTTAGAAGTAATACTTGGAGCTGGCGCTATGGAGTAGGGGATAAAGCTTCCAGCTGCAGTGCCTGCATGCCATATGGGTGCCGGTTCAAGTCACAGCTGCTTCACTTCCTACCAGCTCTCTGCTATGGCTTGGGAAAGCAGTAGAGGATTGCCCAGGTCCTTGGGCCAGGGAAGAAGCTCTTGGCTCCTGGCTTCGGATTGGCGCAGCTCCATTCCTTGCGGCCAACTGGTGTGTGAACCAGTGGATGGAAGACCTCTCTCTGCCTCTCCTCTCTCTGTGTAATTCTGACTTTCAAATAAGTAAATAAATCTTTAAAAAATGAAGTAGTACTAGACTTACTCATTTCTTCAATCTTTTCTCCTATCAATCTCTAAACTTAGTACAAGATAATGTTGAACTTTTTATCTATCATGAAAGGAAAAACAGTATTTTCTGATTAGTCAAATATAAAAGCAAAACTGTTAACACATGACACAAGGATCTTCATAATTAATCTTGTATAATTGACTGAGCTAACATTCTATTTCTTGTCAAATCATTCTGCCTCACATTCTCTCTAATTAATCTCAAACTTCTGTCAGTCCTGAGTATACTTCACACACTATGTAGCTATAGGTTCTGTAGTCTGGAACCATCTTTTCTTCCATCTTCATAAACACCATTTTCATTTAACACAACTTGAACTCACTAATCTAGTAAGTACTTCTACAGGATCCTGATTAATCATTCTCCATATTATAGGTCTCGCATCAGTATGAATCACTCCTTCAAAGCACTTTTTCACAATCATAATTTTGTTATACTTAAATAAATATCTATCTTTTCTACTAAATTATAAACTTCTGAAGGGAGAAAACACTTATTTTTTTATTTATCATTATATTCCAGACATATACAGCACTGGACACCAATACTACATATTGGAGGATAACATCGTCTTAGTTCTTTCTGAAGAATTGACTAAGTCCAACACTACTTCTTACTTCTATGTAGAAAATAGAACCTAAATTAGCACTCGAATTAATTATTAACATTGACCATCATTTTATTAATTTACAAAAAGAAAATAATGTTTTTACTTGGTATTTGAAAATTAAACACATAGTAAACATTAAAACATATTATATAAAACCATGTCTTTGACATGGTTTAAGATATTTATGAGGAATTAGCTAGTAAACAGATATTTTAAAAACAAAATGTTATCTTTATTTTGATTATGGACAGTGGGAAAAACAAATCTTAACATAATGTACAACATATTCATTGTAACAATATGTTACAATGATTTCAAAAATTATTTGCAAATAATTTAAAATGAAGATGATTTATATTACATATATCGGTTAGATATTTGATTTCTGTATATTTACTATTTTTATGCATATTTTCCCAAGGAACCCCTTTAATGAATAAATGCCCAATTTCACCTCAAGTAACTCAATTACTCCTAGGAAAATCGGATTTATGGGAGGTAAGAGTTTTTAATTTTTGTATTTAATTTTTATCTACACGGGCCAGCGCCATGGCTCACTTGGCTAATCTTCCGCCTGCGGCGCCAGCACCCCAGGTTCTAGTCCTAGTTGGGGCACCGGGTACTAGTCCCAGTTGCTCCTTTTCAAGTCCAGCTCTCTGCTGTGTCCCAGGAAGGCAGTGGAGGATGGCCCAAGTGCTTGGGTCCCTGCACCTGCATGGGAGACCGGGAGGAAGTACCCAGCTCCTGGCTTCAGATCAGCGCAGCGCTGGCCTTAGCGGCCATTAGGGGAGTGAACCAATGGAAGGAAGACCTTTCTCTCTGCCTCTCTCTCACTGTAACTCTTTCTCTGTCTCTCTCTCTCTCACTAACTCTGCCTAGCAAAAAATAAAAATAAATAAAAATAAAAAATAAATTTTATCTACACAATCTTACCATAAGAAACTATCAAAACATTCTCTTAAAAAAAAAAAGATTATTTATTTACTCGAAAGTCAGTTACACACAGAGAGGAGAGGCAGAGAGAGAGGGGGAGAGGTCTTCCATCCACTGGCTCACTCCCCAGATGGCCGCAATGGCCAGAGCTGCACTGATCCAAAGCCAGGAGCCAAGAGCTACCTCTGGGTCTCCCACATGAGTGCAGGGGTCCAAGGACTTGGGCCATCTTTCACTGCTTTCCCAGACCATAACAGAGAGCTGGATCAGAAGAAGAGCAGCCCGGACAGATCCAGCGCCCATATGGGATGCCAGCGCTTAAGGACAGGGCTTCAACCTGCCACACCACAGCGCCAGCCCCAACATTCTCCATGTTTTATTGGTAGTATCATTCATAATATGTAACTGTTTCTTTCCAGGAACTAGTTATTTTTTCCTGGAAAAAAATAATCATTTATCATTTGACAGACTTTTAGAAGTTTAAAAAATTAATTTTCCCTATCACACTTATTGATGATGTTTTAACAGCTATATTACAATTAAGTAGGTGGAAAATGAGGTATAAGAAAAAGTTGACCCAGAGAAGGAAGAATTGCCTTGGTGTTGGCCCACTGTGTGAAACTAGGTAACACACACACACACACACACACATATATATATTTGTCTTTCTGTCTCTTTACCTCTGAAAAAAGTTCCTAGTCATTTAAAATTATTTACATAAAGATGGAAATTAAGGATATCAACTTTGTATTTGGATTTTATTACCATTAATACTATTGCCCTTGGTATCATTTAAAATATATTTATTTATTGTTTATCATATGTAAAAGTGTATTAGAGAATATTAAAGAAAATATTTGCAGATATTTGCCTTCTTTGTATTATTGCTATGGTGGAGAAATCTTTGAGTACTGAATGTTGTAGATACCTTATCAAATCCAAATTAAAAAAGCAGATTATTTTACATTAATGGTATTTGGATAAATAAGTAGCAATGTGTTTAAAAATGAACTCATCTGAATTAATTGACTATATAATGATACTGAAGTATTGTCTCTGTGCATGTGTGTGTGTCTTTGTGTATGTTTGAAGTAAGAATCATTTTCTCTGTAAAGAATAATTAGAACTTTAGCAGATAGTGTGGGAGTGATTGTTCACTGTCTACACTTTGTACTATGTGATTCTCATAAATTGCAATTTGTAAATTAATGCATTTTTATTATAACTTACTTTTATTGAAAGTATCTCACATTCATAATGGACGTCTTCTGGATTTTGCCACATATTTTAATATTAAAGGTTATTTTTGACATGCAAGTAGAGTCAACAGTGTCCCCCATATGGGGACAGTTATTATCAAAAGATGACATAACACATGAATTAAGTGTCTTTTTTAATTGAAAAGCTAACAAACTAGTTACATTTCTCCCCACCCCCAAAACCACAAACCAGGTAGTAACTGAGTCTTCTAGGCAATATACTCAAAGCTGAGAGGATTAAAAATAAGAACAAGTCATCAGATCCAATTAAGGGAGCCCTGCTACACACAAGCTGATCAATGCAAGTGGTACTGACTGACCATGCAGCTGAAAGACATCCTAATGGGCCCACTCAGAATGTTTGTTTCAAGTAGCCTCTTTCCAGTTTCCAACTCATGAATAAAGATAATTTTTTTAATTCTATTTCAGAAAACTTTTTGGAAGTTGTTTTATGTACAATGCCAACTTTTAAAAGATCAATCAATTTGACTGGACAATAAACTAGGCAGCAATCGCTCTGTGAGAAGAGAGGAAGCCCCAAATGCCACTTTCTATTGAGAACCCACAGTTCAGTTTTATTCAGAGCAAAGTAAACAGGAACTTTCAATCATACTAGAAGAAACTCGGGTTTGGCATCTGTACTCAAACTACACATGCAGTGAGGACAATATTCTGCTAAAACAAATGATTTGCTGCTGCATTTGTCTATGTTTGCCTAATATTAACAATTATAGACAGAACAGTGCAACTAGTATTTGGAACAATCCTTACAGTGTTACAGTGTCAGGCACAACGTTTCACTTCTCTTCACACCACTGGTTCTCTTTTCATACCTGGGCTGCTTCTTCTTCAGTAAAGTCATTCTTAATGTCGAAGGTTTTGCGAATCTCCTCAGGAGTCTTCCCCTTGATCATATTGGTAACAGTCTTGCACGTAACATCCAGAAAACCTTTGATGTCTAAGTAGTTTGCAGCCAGAATAAGCTCAAAAAGTGTTCCTTGGTCAACTTTCAGGAATTCCTGGTCCCAAACAGGGATATCATCCATTCGCTTTTCTTTGTTCTCATCATCTTCAGGAGGAGGTCATCTTTGCGGTGCGTGCACCACTAAATGACCTTTTTTAATACTGCTGCATTAACATTTGGTAGAGGAACCGGTCATCATCTCCTTCATCATCCATTCCCAAATCCTCCAACATGGTCTTGATAGTCACAGACTGTTTGGCAATTTCTACATCAACTTCAAAAATCTCTCCATCAGAACTCTGCAACTTTATTGAAGGCACGGTGTTTGGGTTTGAGGAGTCGGTGGGCCGGAGGCTGATGAGAGAGGGGCAACGTCAACACAAGGAGAAGAGAAAGGCGGACGATAAGGCCACTACCAATTAATGCATTTAATAATTTAAACCATAAACAAGTTAAAAATATGGAAGAGGTAATCATGATATTTAGAAGTACAAAACCCACACATTTTCATAAGCAAAAAAAAAATCACTGGCTTATTGTTATCATTAAATTATATTCTAAATAAAAATATCAAACACATTTAATTTAATAAGTGCTCAAATTGAACCTCATTTGTTGTTAAAGTAATACCAGCATACAC
This sequence comes from Lepus europaeus, assembly GCF_033115175.1. Lineage (NCBI taxonomy): Eukaryota > Metazoa > Chordata > Mammalia > Lagomorpha > Leporidae > Lepus > Lepus europaeus. Next base: position 48,738,919 of record NC_084832.1, on the reverse strand, counting down.
TTATTATCCAATATAATGTATTTTCTTTGTTCTTATAAAAGGAAATGTAAGTTAATCTAGTTTTCCAAGCTCAAGGAGATACTATTTAATACATATGTTCCCAAAAGATGGAAATAAATCATGGGTTACAGTTAGGAAGTGAAATGTGACCACAATATCCTCAATCATGGAAACTTGAAACTTGAATTGACCAACACTTAACCTTTTAATTATTCATGAAAAAAAAAGTTAGCCTTATACTTTTACCATGTATAATGAGATGGAAGACAAAGTTTGATTTTAGCAAAATAATTTCCTCACTAAGCAGAATTATAAAGCACAAATATCAAGCAAGTGACAATTTTATTCTATTTTCATGTCTCACAAATGTTACAATCTAATTTTTATCCTTAAATACTAAGTCTTTCAGATAATATACATTTTGAAAAATATTAACAAAACTATGAACCGTTAGAGGCTGCCATGCAGCTAAAAGCTGTGGATTTTTTCCTTAATATGTGGTTATAGTGTGAAATGTAACTGTGAAAATGACATTCTGGGCTGCTATATTTATCCTCTCAATGACTTGAGCAACACATCAATTTATTTAGTGTATAATTACTTTTATCACTTAATTTTACATGCAAAACCTGAGAGAAAAATTTATCTATTGCTTTCAGAGTTTACAGCATTGCGTTTAATAGGAATTGAGTACTTCATTTTAATTGACGAATTGATGGACTAATTGGAAAGATACTATAATTGAGTAAACTGGTAAATTTTTATTTATACCTCAGTGCTAAATGGCATTTTACTTTATTAGTGTTTCAGTCTTAAGCAAAAGTAAAATGTAAGATATAATACAATATATTTTAAAATATTTCTGAATAGATATTTGTATCAGAGAACTAAATTTTGAGTGATTGTTAGAGGGAACATCATTATTTATAAAAAATTTTAATGGAATATGAAAGTCATAGAATTTGTATGTTAGAAGAACTACAGAGCCATATTGGGTAGATCATCATACCATAATACAAAATAAAACAGGACTAGACAAAAACTCGGTTTTCTAATTGTGGTTGCAAAATGTACATGACTACTTAGACAGTGAAATCACCTCGCAAAAAAATTAGCCAGAAAAAAATTACCAGGTCCCTGGAAGAGAGAAAATGGAAAATAGCTGTCAAAGGCAATAATGATTATTACAGAAGGCAAGAATTGGGAATTGAAGTAGCATTCCTTTATGCCAGTGGGGTAGTATAAACTGATGTCAGCCATCTGCAGAATATTCTAGAGAAACCTAAGAAAATTTAACAAGTGCAATCTCTAAATCCTGTTTAGTCAACTAACACTAATTGTTAAAGAAAAAAAGAAAGATTGTACAAATACAAACACGTAAGTAGTTATTAAAACTTTCTTCTAAGAGGGAAATATTTCAAACCACTTATATGTATAGAAGTTCATATAAGAAATGATAAATATGAATAATGAATCATGATCTCTATGGTAAACCAGTTTTATTTAGCTGCATGAGTGAATCACCCAAAATATACATACCAAATTTCAAAAAGGAAAATGTAGAAAATGTGAACAAAGTGTGTGGTATATCATATAAAATTTTTTAAAAAGACAAAACATAATATATTACCATTTATAACAGACAAGTATTAAACATTTAATCAGAGATTTATCATGTTACAATTAGAATTTGTCTATGTGTTTCAATTATTGTCTAAATACATGTATGTAATTTGTATGTAAATTAATTGGTTCTATTTATGGTTAAATTTATCAAATATGTTATAGACATCGATTATTAGTTTCTCATTGAGATGTCTTTTTAAAAATTAAGTGACTCTAAGCAAACTGGGTATAGAAGGAACATTCCTCAATACAATCAAAGCAATAATGAAAAACCCACGGCCAGCATCGTATTGAATGGGGAAAAATTGGAAGCCATTTCCACTGAGATCTGATACCAGACAGGGATGCCCACTCTCACCACTGCTATTCAATATAGTTCTGGAAGCTTTAGCCAGAGCCATCAGGCAAGAAAAAGAAATTAAAGGGTTACAAATTGGGAAGGAAGAAATCAAACTATCCCTCTTTGCAGATGATATGATTCTTTATCTAGGGGATCCAAAGAACTCTACTAAGAGACAATTGGAACTCATAGAAGAGTTTGGCAAAGTAGCAGGATATAAAATCATTGCACAAAAATCAACAGCCTTTGTATACACAGGCAATGCAATGGCTGAGATAGAACTTCTAAGATCAATCCCATTCACAATAGCCACAAAAACAATCAGATACCTTGGAATAAACTTAACCAAAGGCATTAAAGATCTCTATGACAATTACAAAACCTTAAAGAAAGAACTAGAAGAGGATACCAAAAAATGGAAAAATCTTCCATGCTCATGGATTGGAAGAATGAATATCATCAAAATGTCTATTCTCCCAAAAGCAATTTATACATTCAATGCAATACAAATCAAAATACCAAAGACATTCTTCTCAGATCTGGAAAAAAATGATGTTGAAATTCATATGGAGACAAAGGAGACCTCAAATAGCTGAAGCAATCTTGTACTACAGAAACAAAGCCAGAGGCATCACAATACCAGATTTCAGGACATACTACAGGGCAGTTGTTATCAAAACAGCATTGTACTGGTACAGAAACAGATGGATAGACCAATGGAACAGAATAGAAATACCAGAGATCAATCCAAATATCTACAGCCAACTTATATTTAAGGGTCCAAAACCAATCCCTGGACTAACGACAGTCTATTCAAGAAATGGTGCTGGGAAAACTGGATTTCGACATGCAGAAGCAAGAAGCAAGACCCCTACCTTTCACCTTACACAAAAATCCACTCAAAATGGATTAAAGACTTAAATCTATGACCCAACACCATCAAATTATTAGAGAGCATTGGAGAAACCCTGCATGATATAGGTACTGGCAAAGACTTCTTGGAAAAGACCGCAGAAGCACAGAGAGTCAAAGCCAAAATTAACTATTGTGATTGCATCAAATTGAGAAGTTTCTGTTCTTCAAAAGAAACAGTCAGGAAAGTGAAGAGGCAACCAAAAGAATGGGAAAAAATATTTGCAAACTATGCAACAGATAAAGGATTAATAACCAGAATCTACAAAGAGATCAAGAAACTCCACAATGTCAAAACAAACAACCCCCTTAAGAGATGGGAAAGGACCTCAATACAACATTTTTCAAAAGAGGAAATCCAAATGGCCAACAGACATACGAAAAAATGTTCAAGATCACTAGCAATCAGGGAAATGCAAATCAAAACCACAATGAGGCTTCACCTCACCCCAGTGAGAATGGTGAGGATGTGGGGGAAAAGGGACACTAACCCACTGTTGGTGGGAATGCAAACTGGTCAAGCCACTATGGAAGCCAGTCTGGAGATTCCTCAGAAACCTGAACATAACCCTACCATTCAACCCAGCCATCCCACTCCTTGGAATTTACCCAAAGGAAATTAAATTGGTAAACAAAAAAGCTGTCTGCACCTTAATGTTGATTGCAGCTCAATTCACAATAGCTAAGACCTGGAACCAACCCAAATGCCCATCAACATTAGACTGGATAAAGAAATTATGGGACATGTACTCTATAGAATACTATACAGCAGTCAAAAACAGTGAAACCCGGTCATTTGCAACAAATTGGAGGAATCTGGAAAACATCATGCTGATTGAATTAAGCCATTCCAAAAAGGACAAATATCATATGTTCTCCCTGATCGGCGACAACTAACTGAGCATCAAAAGGGAAACCTGTTGAAGTGAAATAGACACTATGAGAAAGAGTGACTTGATCGGCCCTTGTCTTGACTGTTGATGTGCAATTTAATACTTTATCCCTTTTAGTATTTTTTTGTTCTAGTTAATACTTTTGGTTGAACTCTGTAATTAACACACAATTATTCTTAGGTGTTTAAATTTAACTGAAAAGTGATCCCTGTTAAATTTAAGAGTGGGAATAAGAGAGGGAGGAAATGTACAATTCAGGACATGCTCAATCGGACTTGCCCCAAATCGTGGAGCTAGAAATGTGCCAGGGGATTCTAATACAATCCCATCAAGGTGACATGTACCAATGCCTTCTCACTGGTCCAAGTGATCAATTTCAGTTCACAATTGATCGTACTGATAGATCTAACAGTCAAAGGGATCACACAAACAAGACAAGTGTCTGCTAATACTAACTGATAGAATAAAATGGAGAGAACGATCCAACATGAGAAGCAGGATACACAGCAGACTCATAGAATGGCAGATGTCCTAAACAGCACTCTGGCCTCAGAATCAGCCCTTAAGTCATTCGGATCTGGCTGAAGAGCCCATGAGAGTATTTTAGGCATGGAAAGCCAAGACACTCTGGCAAACAAAACAAACAAACAAACAAACAAAAAAACCAAACCACCTAAATGAACGATCTCTGCGAGTGAGATCCCAGTAGAAAGAACAGGCCATCAAAGAAGGAGGTACCTTTCTCTGAAGGGAGGAGAGAACTTCCACTTTGACTATGACCCTATCGGAATAAGATCAAAGTCAGCGAACTCAAAAGGCTTCCATAGCCTTGCTAACTCATGACTTGAGCCTTTGGAAATTTCTGATGCCATAAACAAGAGTGTCATATTGTTAAGTCAACAACAGGAGTCACTGTGTAGTTACTCCTCATGTGGGATCTCTGTCCTTAATGTATTGTTCAATGTGAATTAATGCTATAAATAGTACTGCAACAGACCCAGAAGAAGCAATAAACAATTATATAAAGGTTTATAATTGTGTATATTATACTTTGACCAAGAGTATGGGTGACCCATGGATGTTTATTAATATAGTAACATAGTTCAAGCCACTCCTAGATTTGCTGTATTTAATGCAGCATAATTAAAAATATGTTCAGTATGAAAAATGAAATGACTCAGATTCTTATCTTCAGAGGTAAGAAAAAATTGTGTGTATGACATAGTGTGATAAAAATTAGAAAGCATTGGCCAGCACAGTGGCTTAACAGGCTAATCCTCCACCTTACGGCACAGGCACACCGGGTTCTAGTCCTGGTCCGGGCGCCGGATTCTATCCCGGTTGCCCCTCTTCCAGGCCAGCTCTCTGCTGTGGCCCGGGAGTGCAGTGGAGGATGGCCCAAGTGCTTGGGCCCTGCACCCCATGGGAGACCAGGAGAAGCACCTGGCTCCTGGCTTCGGATCAGCATGAAGGGCTGGCCGCAGCGGCCATTGGAGGGTGAACCAAGAGCAAAAAGGAAGACCTTTCTCTCTGTCTCTCTCTCACTATCCATTCTGCCTGTCAAAAAATTTTTTTTTAAAAATTAAAAATTAGAAAGCATTAAAATATTTGACAAAATATTTTAGATAAAAACATAAAAGGCAAATTTGGAGAAAAATCCCCAAAGTCAAGGACAATAGATAAAGCTGATAAGATGATTAAGAGAACAATCCAGACACTTCAAGATCCAACCAAAATAAATTTTTTTATCTTCAGGGAATAGGGGAGGGAGCAAGTAGAAGGGAAGTGGCATGGAAATTTTCACGTAAATAATAAAATTTCTCATAACTTATTAACATATCCAGGTTCAAAAGACACTTTATTGCCTGGTTCAATGAATAAGAGATTCATAATAAGGGTGTGTGCATCAGAAAATCAGTTGAAAAGGTATGAAAACTATTTTGGGAAACACAAATAAATAAATAAAATAAGCCACATTGAAGCAATATTTCAAAAACTTTCTGAATAACGATAATGGAAGGTGAAATTCAATGGCACAATTTAATATTATAAAACAAAATTAAATTTTAATGTAGCATTTTATGCACAAATTTTTCATAGAAGTATAATTTCTCTCCCTTAATAATAGCAGTCTTAACAAATCAACTTTATTTAGGTGCTTTCTAAAACAGGAGAGAGACTTTCATTGAAGGCAATAGTACTAGCAGAAAAAGTACATGTTTGGGGCATCGACCATAAGGACACAAGGGTTATTGCTATGATGATAATGTTAAGAAGCCCTAGTTCTGTGTTGTAGGAGAAGGAACAGCCGTTGGAGGGATATCACTAATAAAGAGAAAAAATTGTCCAATTATTTAACAAGATTAAATATGTACAAAATTAAGTTGAGACATATATAAAGGTTTTAGAAGATTGGAAAACATTTTGCCATATCTTTAAAGATAATTATGCAAATGAAAACACAATCAATTATCTTTGTAAAATATATTTCTGCAAAATAAACTTCTAGAAATAGATTTCTAAAATAAACTTCTACAAAATAGAAATAAAATTAAAGTGCATTATTTGTCTCAGAAGTGAATAATATTTTCATAATCATAACAAGGGGATTAAATAAAAATCTGGGATGACTATATTGGAGGAATGATGAGGAAGATGAAAGTGAGAGCTGCAATATTTTAATAAAATCTATTTACAATTCAAAAATATAGCTGTAATTCAATCATTGTAACTCGAGCTGTCTTCTTTGTCTCTGCCTCTTGCTCTTTTTTCCTCCCTTGCATATATATTTATATCTATATGGCTATATAAATATCTACAACTATATAGTTTTTCATTTTCTTCTTCAATTCACCGATCAAAAGACATTTAACACATTTCCATACCTTAGCTACTACGAATAATTCTGAAATGAACAAGGCTGCAGATACCTCTATGAAAATCTGATTTACTTTCTTGACATATACCCTGACTTGAAAGTGATGGATCACAGGATGTTCTCACATATGTAGGTGAAGGAGATAAATTCTAGAAGAAACAATTAAAAGTGTTGAAAGACTTATTTTCAGAATGGAACTTGAAGAAATGAGACTTCTGTTGTCACTGCTGTACTTACAAGGCACTTTATATTTTTAAAAGTATAATTGCAAATGAAGAATATCTTTATAAATAAAAGTGCATCTCTACAAGGATACTGTACTTGGAATTATTTCAGGAAATATTATATGCTTGATTATATGGGATACTTTATGTGATGACTTTTAAATCAACTTGAAATCCTAGGACTCTAAATTATTATTATTTTTTCATTAGTAATATTCCCTAAATTCTGCTAAACTTTTTCTCATTTTTCTTGGTCAGGATTTAAATTTTATCTTTTCCACAAATATGTAAATGTGGACATGGTAATTTCAGAAGAACTTCTAAATTAGATTAGATGACAGCCAAACTTAAAATTGTATATGTCTATTCACATAACTTAAGTGACAGAGGGCCAAGAATAAAAAGTTCTTAAATCTGCTAAGGAAGAAGAAAACCTGTTCAAGTCACATTTTGATTTTCAACTTTCATGTTAAAATCATCTAAAGTGATTTATATATCACTTTAAGGTACATTCATATTCAAGGAGATGACTTATTTCCTACTCATTATCTTCCTTATTTTACAAGCATTATGGGTAAAGAATATCCATTCTGTTCTTCATTTGCTTTATGTCTAGTCTACATTCTTGTACTGAATTGAGACTCTAAAATTATTCTAAGTATTCACCTTTTATCAAAAGTCATATGATGTGTTAGTTCTAATTTCTTGCAATATTTGACTCCACACATCACTCACTCATTGTTAAAATGTTACACTTTTATGAATTCTATGACTACTATTTTTACAATTTTTCCTTTAATCTTTCAAATTACCTATCATTTTTAATTTCTTGTACTTTCCTTTTACTTTAAATTCTCATAAAATTTACTTAAGTGAGACAGTACCAGAATTATTGCTCCCATTTTACAGATGAATAAATCGAAGTATAGAGTAATTAACTAACTTCTTCCAAATCACAAGCTGAATAAGAGGTATGAGGAACATTGTATCTCAAGAGATCATAATTAGGGCCAGTGCTTTGGCATAGCAGATAAACCTGCCACCTGCAGTGCTGGCATCCCATATGGGCACCGGTTGGAGTCCTGGCTGCTCCACTTCCAATCCAGCTCTCTGCTATGGCCTGGGAAAGCAGTGGAAGATTGCCCAAGTCCTTGGGCCCCTGCACCCACGTGGGAGACTTGGAAGAAGCTCCTGACTTCCGATTGGCTCAGCTCCGGCCCAGCTGTTGCAGTCAACTGAGGAGTGAACCAGCGGATGGAAGACCTCTCTCTCTCTCTCTCTTTCTCTGCATCTTCTCTGTGTAACTCTGACTTTCAAATAAATAAATAAATCTTAAAAAGAAAGTCCATGATCTTAATTGTATGGCAACCATGCTGTGAACAAACAGCAGTAAAGGTGATGTCCCCATCCAATGTTTTCATCTAGTAAAGAAACAGTGTTTGTCCCTAGGGTTTGAAATTGAATAATTATGGGACAGTTTATACCTATGAAAAATTTGCAACTGTATGCTATTTATCAGACCTACAAAATAGTTTTCATGCCTCCTGTGGTATTTTATCTCAATACTAATGTAATCTGAATCATTGCAACTTTATAAAGATTCCTAACTCATCACTTCTTTTCTTCTTTGCTTTAATCTTTGCTCATTCTCTCTTCCTTCCTTTTTTTTTTTTTCCTTGCAGTATGTTTTCCACTGCTGCTTTTTAGAAGAATTCTGAGTCCCTCATCTAAGATACCCATATGAAAGCTGAAGTTCAGTCTTCAGGTAACTACATTGATTTCTTGTATCAGTATTGCTAATGTATTCTTTTATTTTACCTCTTCACAGAAATGTTTGGCCTCATACCTATGTTCCTTGATTTTGGAAACTTTGTGCATTTCCCTGGAGCCTGACATTTGTAATCTGTTTCCCAGGCTTTCATCAAATTAATTTAGCTGGGTTCAACCAATGAGAGGCACTGACAAAAGAAAACACGATGACAATCCTCTTCTCCCCCTTCTCTGTCCTAGTCAGATGTGCTACATACCCTTTGGGTGTCTAGCTCTTTCAGCTGTATCCAAATTCCACAAAGTAACCACAGGTCCTGAGTTCCAATAATAATTCTAACTCCATTTATCTTTCCAATTTTGGAGTGGTAAATATCTCATGTAGTTGTTAATCATTGTACACTCCACCAACTCTTTGTGTGGCCTATCAACTTTTATTATTTTTCAATAGCCTTTGTTAAACTTTCTCCATTTATATATTTAGATTAGTTTTTTTTTCCATCTTTACAATTCATTCTTTTAAATTTCATTCCTTTTAGCTTAAATTCATTCCTTTTAACTTCATTCCTTTAAAATGTGGTCTGCTTTAGGTATTTCAATATGGTAGGACCTCTGTCCCTATTGAATTGTAATATGAGAATCAACTGCAAATTCTCTCCCCAAATTATACACTATATGTTGTGTGTGGGCATGGGGGCAATTTGTTGAAGTTAATAATTAGCACAGAGTTGGTCCTCTGTATATAAAGTCATATTAAAGATGATCCATAATGAAGAAGGAGATGGGAGAGAGAATGGGAGATGGGATAGGAGCGAGGCAGGGGGCTATGGAGGAAAGAACCACTGTGTTCCTAAAGCTCTATCTATGTAAAAGTGCATTCATTAAATAAAAATGAAAAAAGGGAAATCTAATAACACTTTATTCTTCTCATACTTTAAAATAAAATACAGGAACACACACACAATTTAAGAAGGGAATGGAACAGTTTCTAAAGAAAAATCCAAATTGACTGAATAATATTTACTTTAGGGATTAGGATGATTTATGTATTAAATTACAAACTAAATAACTTTCACACATTATGGGCATATTAGATTGAAGATACAGCATTTAAAATTTTTATTTATTTATTTCAAAGGAAAGCAGACAGTTCTTTGTCTCAAATGTTTATAATAACTTAGGGGGTGAGTCTTGGGCCTAGGAATTTAATCCAGGTCTCTCATGTGCGTGGCCAGACCCCACCCATTGAGTTGCCTTCCAGGATCCACGTAAGAATGAAGCTGGAATCTAGAATTGAACCTAGGCACTTCTCTGTGAGACACAGGCATCCTAACCAGTGATTTAGACACTAGACCAAATGAGACTAAGATCTTCCATGTGTTGGATCACTCCCTAAATGCCCACAACAGCCACAGCTGTTGATTCTATTGAATTTAACTCTACTGAATTTATAAATTAAATATGCACTGTTCTATGTTGTCTTGGAAGTTGCTATTCTTTCAATAAAGATGAGAAAATTGAGTCACAGTGAGGGTAAGCATTGGCCATTAGCTAGAAAATAGAGACCCTGGGGCCAGTGCCATGGCTCACTTGGTTAATCCTCCACCTGCAATGCCGGCATCCCATATGGGTGCCGGGTTCTAGTCCTGGTTGCTCTTCTTCCAGTCCAGCTCTCTGCTGTGGCCCGGGAGGGCAGTGGAGGATGGCCCAAGTGTTTGGGCCCTTGCACCCACGTGGGAGACCAGGAAGAAGCTCCTGGCTCCTGGCTTCAGATTGGCACAGCGCCAGGGAGTGAAACAACAGAAGGAAAACCTTTCTCTCTGTTTCTCTCTCACTATGTATAACTCTACCTGTCAAATAAACAAACAAACCAAAAAAAAAAAAAAAAAAAAAAAAAAAAAAAAAAAAAAAAAAACAAGGAACGAAAACAAAGACCCTGAGAATCAAACATAGGCATTTTGGCTTCAGAGTTTGCACTGTACTGCCAGCACCTACCTGATTTATTTATACATAGCAAAGTTACTAGATAGCCCAGTCCACGCTCTTTAGTCCACAATTGTCCCCTTTTGGGAATTTATAAGAAGGTCTAGTGCTTAGACAGCTAATTCACAATTCTGCATAGTGCAATGTGTTAATCCGTCTTTATAGTGAGGTATCAAAATACTGCTTTCAAATATGTGGCCTCATGAAGGCTGGCAGGGCTAACACACACTACCTTGTCTGTCATCAGGTGTGTGACTTTGGGCTACTTTCATTATGCTCTATATGTCACTATCAGTTATTAACTAAATTGAAGTAATAATACCTACACATGAAATAATAGCCTTCAATAACTGTTTATAAATATTATTTTAATAGAAGAAATTTCAAGATTTAGTGAACTGTCAAAATGACAGAGGATAAGAGTCTATTCATTAGCATAAACCACCTTCAGAAAAATCATCAAAATGATTGGCATAAGTCCATTTGTCTACCTTAAAGAATATAACAAAGACCAATGTTCTCTTTGTTCAGAAAGCCATATATCTTTCAGAAAGAAGATTCCCTATATATATTTAGAATATATAATATAGAAAGAGAGATAAACATTAACATTTATGCTTGATCTATCAGAGAGCTCTGGTGAATAATAAATCTGAAAGGAGGTATAAGATATCCTACAGAACATTTATCCGCATTAATTGTGACATTGGAAGAACACAAAAGGCCTAGGTATCTACTTGCAAAATTCATTCTAATCATAGAATGATTGGAAGGTGGATTCCTTATATATAATCAAAGATTTTAATTAAAATTACACAAAGTACTAGAAAAGATGTACTAAATAAATGATGAAGTACCGGGACAGGTCTAGGGGTGCAGTGGGCTAAATCTCAGCTAGGGATGACATAGTGGAGTGCCTTGGATCGAGTCCTGCATCTATTTCCAATCTGAATCCCTGCTAATGTGCACCCTGGGAGGCTCAAGTACTTGGATCTCTACCACTTGCAGCAGAAACATGGATGGAGTTCTAGGCTTCTGGCTTTGGGCTGGCCCAGCTGTGGCTGTTGTGGGCACTTGGGGAGTGAGCCAACACATGAAAGAATTTTGTCTCTTGTCTCTCTTCTTCTCTCTCTGCCTTTTGTAAAAATAAATAGGTAAATAATTAAAATTATGAACTTTGATAAAAATGATATATTAATATTGATCATAAACTGATATAGTTAATTAATGCCATCTGATGATGAACTAATGTTGTTAACTATTTTGAGAAAAGGCTTATTCTATAAATCTGATACTTTATTCATACCAGGAAGATATCAGTAAAAATTCTAATTTTTTGCATATTACTTCACCCACCATGCTATCTTTAGTCTCTAAATAAAATAAGCATCATATGTTTATTATAAGAGGTGTTATAAAACAAACATTACATTTCAACCATGAATAATTTTCTCAGTAAATATATTAAGCCATGATATTTTTACCATCTACTATGAGAGCATAAGAACTCATAACTCTGAATAAATTGGGACAATCTTGATTGGAATCTTCAGGGGTTGGAATGAAGATATGATGACCATATTTATCAATCTGTTAGTTTTAAAATTTGTTATTATGCACCTACTATGTGCTGGTCCATGTAATAGGCAATGGGAGTATAGAAATGAAAAACTTTCTTTCCTTGCAGAGTTTATATTTCATCATATGTGGGGGAGGTGTGAAGATAATATGGACCCAAAATTAATGAGATAATTTCAGTGAATGAAAATTGTTATGGATATAATCAAATAAAAATGACTGAGGATCAAAGTAATAGGTTTTAGATAGAGTGATTTGAAAAGACCTCCCTGAGGAGTTGGTATTTGAGCTGAGATTTTATTGAGGATCATGAACCACTCATATAACCTTTTCCGGAAGATGACTCCAAACATAATAAGCAACAGTGAAAAGAAAAGAAAAACTGCACATTTAAGGGCAAAGGCAAAAGTGTGTGGAGCTTAGCTAATAAGCGTAAGTGTGGTAAGACAAGATACTATCAAGAGAAATAGAGAAAGCGGAATATAAAAACTTGAAAGCTATTTTCATATTTTAAAATTTTATTTTAATTTCAATGTGAACACAAAGAAGAGTTAGATGTTTGATAACTAACAAAAATGAGAGAAATTATAAACAAAATCATAATAAAGGGACTACTTTTGATGTCCTTTTTAATGTCCTCCTTGTCTAGGGAAATGACTAATGCAGGAATGAACAACGCTGCTGCTGGCCCACAAAATGGGAGGAGATAACTGCTGTGGCCCAAGTTCTGAGGTATTGTGAGAGGGTGAGTGCTGGGTTTCAACTCCCACTTTCCCTCCTGGAGGGCATTCCTGTGTAACACATATCCTGTTCAGTTGTGTGCAGCGTCTGAGTCTGAGTTTTAGGACTATTTATGACCTTGGATCCTAGAACTATTCAACTGAGTTAAATTTTGTCAGCTTTTCTCAAACAGGTGGTATATTGGGTAAAGCCACCCGAGATGCAAGCATACCACACGAACGCAGACTCCTGTCCTGGCTGCTCCACTTCCTGCCCTACTAATGGCCTGGCAAAGGCAATAGATCATGGTCCAAGTGTTTGAGAAACCTGCCCGAAGATCCTGGCTCCTGACTTTGGCTCAACCTTGGTTGTTTGCTTCTGTCTGGGGAGTGAACCAGCGGATGGGAGATCTTTTTCCCTGTCTCTCCCTCTTTCTCTTGCTGTAACTCTGACTTTCAAATGAATAAATAGCCATATTTTTTTAAGTGTATAATCCTGGGCACAAACAGGAAGGAGAAAATGTACCATATATATATATATATATATATATATATATATATATATATATATATTTGGCAGGCTGAGTTAGACAGTGAGAGAAAGAGAGACAGAGAGAAAGGTCTTCCATTGGTTCACCCCACAAATGGCTGCTACGGCTGGCGCTGCGCCAATCCGAAGCCAGGAGCCAGGTGCTTCCTCCTGGTCTCCCATGCAGGTGCAGGGCCCAAGCACTTGGGCCATCCTCCACTGCCTTCCCGGGCCACAGCAGAGAGCTGGACTGGAAGAGGAGCAACCGGGACAGAATCCGGTGCCCCAACCGGACTAAAACCCGGGATGCCAGCGCTGCAGGCAGAGGATTAGCCTAGTGAGCCGCAGTGCCGACCAACTCTAATGCAGTATTAAAGAATAGATAAATAAGAGGAATGGAGAATTCTAAATGTAGGTGAACAATATATAATCAAAAATTTTAAAAAAATATGGAAAGTATGTGTTATGAAAAAACTATCCATAAATTTCAAAAATTCTTTACACCAAAGAATTAATAAACATCTTTTTATTCCAGTTCCCACAAACTTTTTCAAGTACTCATCTGTAAGGAGTCCAGTGCCTCTAAGGCTAGTAGAGAACACTAAGGAAGAGTGACCATCTCCAGTGACCTCAAGGGCTGTCAGGGTTCAAAGTCAAAACCTAGTTAGAGAAGGCACTGGTTATCAATAAATTTCTATTGTTCTGCACTAACAGAACTTTCTGGAAATCTGCCCTTTGGAATATGCCAGAAATATCCCCAATTGTCAGTGGAACTTGTTAATGTAGAGGAATTTCATGATGACCACTCCACCACGTGACATTTCCTGGTGTAAAAGGCCACAAATTCAACTTGATGTGTGTGATGCCAGAAGAAGCTATTAGCTAATGAATGTCAATACCCCCCTCACATGAGAAGAGCTAGACTCTTGAGAAGCTATGCACACAGGAGAAGCCTGCTGAACAAGTACAGGATGATCAAGCTCTTGAATGTCTTTTCAGGGCCCTCTACTGACATAGCTTACTTTTATTCAAGGCAGAAAGGGAAAACAAAATTTAGAGATCTTTTTTCATTTTATATAATCAGAGAAAATGGGTAGTTATGGAGGTGATAAATGATAAATTGATAAAGCCACAAATTATTTGAGTAAAAATCTCCTCCAACTTCCATGAAATAGCACAGTGCTAGTAACATGTAGATATTGAATCAGATGGAATAATTTGTATTAGAGCATTTTCAAAGATTTAGATCTGATACAATATTTTAAAAAATGATCATTGAATTATAAACCTTATTATTTTATTTATTTATTTATTTTTTTGACAGGCAGAGTGGACAGTGAGAGAGAGAGAGAGACAGAGAGAAAGGTCTTCCTTTTTGCCGTTGGTTCACCCTCCAATGGCCGCCGCGGTAGGTGCGCTGCTGCCGGCGCACCGCGCCGATCCGATGGCAGGAATCAGGTGCTTCTCCTGGTCTCCCATGGGGTGCAGGGCCCAAGCACTTGGGCCATCCTCCACTGCACTCCCTGGCCACAGCAGAGAGCTGGCCTGGAAGAGGGGCAACCAGGACAGGATCGGTGCCCCGACCGGGACTAGAACCTGGTGTGCCGGCGCCGCAAGGTGCAGGATTAGCCTAGTGAGCTGCGGCGCCAGCCAAACCTTATTTATTTTTTATTTTAAAGGCAGACACAGAGAAAGAAAGAGGGAAAGAGGTCTCTTTCATCTGCTGATTCACACTTAAATGTCCACAACAGCCTAGCCCTGGCTGAAACCTGAAAATTGGAAATTGAGATGTATCTCTGATTTCCTGAATACACTGCCTCCTAGGGTGTACACTAACAAGAAACTGAAATTGAAAGGACAGCCAGACTCTCTGATCTTGGATGTAGGTATCTCCATTGGTGTCTTCCCCACTGTACCAAATACCCTCCCTTGCATTCAATATTGTGAATACTATACACAATACTAGCATATTATATTATTTAGGTTTATGCAAAGGGAATAGTAGATAGGAGGAGATAGACAGACAGATAAATAGATTTATTACAACAAATTGTCTAACAGAGTTATGGAGACTGGCAAATTCCAAGATTTGCAAGCAGCATGCTAGAGACTCAGGGAGCTGACACTGTAAATTCCAATCGAAACTGAGTTTGAAACAAAGCGAAGACAGATGATCCAGTTCAGAGAGAGTTGGCAGAGACCAAGTTCTCCCTTACTCAATCATTTTGTATTGTTCAAGCCCAGAACTGACTGGATAAGGACTATTGACACTAGAAAACAGAATCTGCTTTACTCCATCTATTGACTGCAATACAGAAACAAAGAGGTAAACCTGAAGTCACCTTATGTCACCGTCTTGATGGAGTTTCAAGACATCGATACAAGGATAAAGAATACAAGTTGAGACTGGGATATTTGTGATTTTTAAAAAGTATTTTTTTTATTTATTTATTTATTTATTTATTTGAGAGGTAGAGTTACAGACAGAGAGACAGAGTGAGGTCTTCCATTGCTAGTTCACTCCCCGAATGCTCGCAATGGCCAGAGCTAGGCGAATCCGAAGCCAGGAGCCAGGAGCTCTTCCGGGTCTCTGAGTCCTAGTTTCATGATTTCTAATCCAGCTCCTTGCTAATGTGCTGGGAAAGCAGCAGAGGATGATATAGGTGTTTGAATCCCAGCCACTGACATGAGAAACCAGAATGGAGTTCCAGGTTCTCAACCCTAGCACTGGGGCCACTTGAAACACAAACCAGTGGATGGAATTATCATTCTTTGTCACTTTGTCTCTGTCATTCTGCCTTTCAAATGAATAAATAACAAACAAATATTTTTAAAAACAGTAAAATTAACAGGTAAACAGAGAAACGATGAGTTATAAAGAAGTTTAGGTAGCTTAGTATAACTGTAATAAGAATCCCTAAAAAGGAAAAGAATAAAAATTTTAAACACTGATGGCTAAAAAGTTTATACATTTAATGGAAGGTATAATCCAAAAATTAATAAAATTAAGCAAACTTGAAATAAATAAATGGAATATAGCTTAATACCAATGTGTGAATATTCCAATTGAACATATCCAGTGACAAATGGAAAATCTAAAAGCACCCAGAGGAAAAAAAATTCATTATTAAAATACAATGTCAAAATTCATATCAGAAACAGTAATGACAGCAGAGAGAGAGGGAAAATCTTTAAGTATTGAGAAAAAAATAATTTGGCCCACTCGATTTTATAGAAGTAAAAATGCCTATCAAAAACAAAGACAGAGTAATTTTGGGGTTGGTGTTGTGGCATAGCAGATAAAGCCTCCGACTGCAGTGCCTGCACCCCATATGGGCGCCAGTTCAAGTCCTCGATGCTCCACATCCCATCTGGCTCACTGCTATGGCCTGGGAAAGCAGTAGAAGATGGCCCAAGTCCTTGGGCACCTGCACTCACATGGGAGACCTGGAAGAAGCTCCTGGCTCCTGGCTTTAGATCAGCACAGCTCTAGCCATTACGGTCATTTGGGGAGTGAACCAGCAGATGGAAGACTTCTTTCTATCTCTCTGCCTCTGCCTCTCTGTAACTTTGCCTTTTAAAATAAAATTAATAAATCTTAAAATAAAGACATGGCTGGCGCCGTGGCTCACTTGGCTAATCCTCCACCTGCAGCACCGGCACCACAGGTTCTAGTCCTGGCTGGGGTGCTGGATTCTGTCCCGGTTGCTCCTCCTCCTTTCCAGCTCTCTGCTGTGGCCAGGGAGTGCAGTGTAGGATGGCCCAAGTGCTTGGGCCCTGCACCTGCATGGGAGAACAGGAGGAAGCACCTGGCTCCTGGCTTCGGATCGGTGCAGTGTGCCAGATGCAGCGGCCATTTAGGGGGTGAACCAACAGAAGGAAGACCTTTCTCTCTGTCTCTCTTTCTCTCACTGTCTAACTCTGCCTGTCCAAAAAAAAAAAAAAAAGACAAAATAGTTTTATTCTTCCAGTAACACATCATCAAATTCCTAGTCTGCCACAGGAGCAGATTTCATTAAATATTAGTATAAGTTCGTCCAGCTGAAGGAAAACTGTACCAGATGGAAATTGTGCCTGTTAAACTGGGAACAATTTTGCTTCTTCACCTTCAGAAATTATATGGAGTTATCTGGAGACATGTTGAATGAACTGATTAAAGCTAAAAGGGCTACCATTTAGTATAGGGCAAAGATGCTCTTAAATAAATCCTGCAAGGCATAAGTGAGCTACTCCCAAGAATGAATTAAAAACGTCAAATGACCAACCATGGAGAAATCATTATTTACACAGAAACAAACACAAATACAATGACACACATATGCAAACAAATAAAGGAAAGAAGAAAGGCCACAAGATTTTTCATATATAAAACACATGCATCTCTGTAAAAGATAATTACCTTTTACTCAAAAAATAGTGGCCATGTAACATGATAAAGTAACTTATATTAGTAAAAAGCAGAATAAAAATAATATACTGTAAAGGTCAGGTGTTTGTACACTTTAAACCCCCAACAATGTCAAAGGCAGAAACCTCAGGCTTTCCTATCTTCTTGTCCTAATGTGAGACAGAAGAGCAAGGAGGGGAGAGTCCTAGGACCATCACTAAAGGTCAAGAGGCAAAAAATGGGGTCAGAAGCAGAGGATTTGCCTAGGTATTAGGATGTCATTGAGGACACCCTTGAGCCATAAGCTGAGTGTTTGGGCTTGATGTCTGTCTCTGGCTCCAGATTCCAGCTAATGTGAACCCTGGAAAATACAAAGAGTGGCTCAAGTTGTTGGATTTCTGCCTCCTGTGTAGGATAAAACCAGCTTCTGACTTCATCCCAGCCTAGCCCTGGCCATTGCAGGCATTTGTGGAGTGAAACAGCAGATAGGAGCATACACACACTCTTTCTCTCTCTCCCTCATAAATAAATACATGAATAAATAATTTTAAATGGGGTCCAAGATTATTCATTATAATCAACAAGTAACAAAACCTGATAATTAAGCTGATACAAACCTACAAAGAATCCAGAAATATATTCATATATATTTGAACAATTAACTTTCAAATAAAGCATCAAAAGTAATTCAATCAAGAAAGGATAGTATCTTAACCAATGGATATTCATAAGCAAAAAGTCAACAAAAGGGGCTGGCATTGTGGCATAGCAGATACAGCCACTGCCTATAATGCAGGCATCCCAAATAGGCTCTGGTTCATGTCCGGGCTACTCCACTTTCAATCCAGCACTCTGCTAATGGCCTGGGAAAAACATCAAGCACTTGGGCACTTGTCACCTACATAGGTGACCCAGAAGAACATCCTGGCTCCTTGATTCTGCTTGGCCCAGCCCTGGCCATTGCATACATCTGGGGAGTGAACCAGTGGAAGGAAGATCTCTCTTACTCTCTCTGTCTCTAGCTCTCTTTCTCTGTAACAATAATCTTCAAATAAAAAAAATTAATAAATCTTTTATAGAAAATTTAACTTAGTTCTATAATATGAACCATAGACCAAATTATAATGTAAATAAATGTAAACCCTAAAATTATAAAACTTCTTAAAGAAAATACAACAAGAAAATATGAACTTATTTAAAAATTTTTGTGAAAAATGGATTTAAAATGTTTATTTTGGCCTGTGCCATGGCTCACTTGGCTAATCCTCTGCCTGTGACACTGGCACCCTAGGTTCTAGTCCCAGTTGAGGTGCCAGGTACTAGTCCAGGTTGCTCCTCTTTCAGTCCAGCTCTCTGCTGTGGCCCGGGAGGGAAGCAGAGGATGGCCCAAGTGCTTGGGACCCTGCACCTGCATGGGTAACCGAGAGGAAGTACCCAGCTCCTGGCTTCAGATTGGCGCAGTGCCGGCCATAGCGGCCATTTGGGAGGTGAACGAATGAAAGGAAGACCTTTCTCTCTGTCTCTCTCTCACTGTCTATAACTCTCTCTCTGTTTCTCTCTCTCACTGTCTAACTCGGCCTGGCAAAAAGAAAATGTTTATTTTGGTACAATAACTTTTGAAATTCATCCAATATTCATTATATGGATTTTCCTTGTACTTTTAAAAGACCACTTTATCATATTACACTGGGAAAATGTTTATTAAATATAAAATTAAAATAATAATCCTTAAAATTATCAAATTTAAATAATTATTAAAATTTAACTTCTAAGACAACAAGCTACAAAGAGAAGCTATTGGTATACCATATATATATAATATATTACTCATACCTGAACATGTTTTATAAGCAGACTCTTGTTATTTGGGGCTTTTTTTTTTTTTTTGACAGGTAGAGTTGTAGACAGTGAGAGAGAGAGACAGAGAGAAAGGTCTTCCTTCCGCTGGTTCACTCCCCAAATGCCTGCTATGGCCGGCGCGCTGCGCCAATCCAAAGCCAGGAGCCAGGTACTTCCTCCTGGTCTCCCATGCGGGTGCAGAACCCAAGCACTTGGGCCATCCTCCACTGCCCTCCTGGGCCACAGCAGAGAGCTGGACTGGAAGAGGAGCAACTGGGACTAGAACCCAGTGTCCATATGGGATGCCAGTGCCACAGGCAGAGGATTAACCAAGTGAGCCATGGTGCCGGCCTAGGTTTTTGTTTTGTTTTGTTTTGTTTAGATTTATTTATTTATATGAAAGAGAATTACAAGGATGGGAGGGATAGATAGAGGAGAGAAAGAGGGAGAGGGAGAGGGAGAGAGACTTTAATTCATTAATTAATTAATTTTGACAGGCAGAGTGGACAGTGAGAGAGAGAGACAGAGAGAAAGGTCTTCCTTTACTGTTGGTTCATCCCCCAATGGCCACTGCAGCCGGCGCACTGCGCTGATCCGAAGCCAGGAGCCAGGTGCTTCTCCTGGTCTCCCATGCAGGTGCAGGGCCCAAGCACTTGGGCCATCCTACACTGCACTCCCTGGCCACAGCAGAGAACTGGACAGGAAGAGGAGCGACTGGGACAGAACCAGTGCCCCAACCGGGATTAGAACCTGGTGTGCCGGCGCCGCAGGCGGAGGATTAGCCTAGTGAGCCACGGCGCTGGCCGAGATACTTTTCTATTTCTTCATTCACTCCCAAGATGATCACAAAGGTTGGAGCTGGGCATATCGGAAGCCAGGAGCTAGGAGCTTCTTCTGACTCTCCCATGTGGGTGCAGAGGTCCAACACTTGGCCCATCTTCTGCTGCTTTCCCAGGTGCATTAGCATGGAGCTGTATCAGAAGCAGAGCAGATGGGACTCAAACTAGTGCCCATTTGGGATTCCAATGCCACAGTCAGTGGCTTTACCTGCTATGCCACCATGCTGACCCACTGAGTATTTCTTTAGTTGAAGCTTAGTGGTTTTTTGCATCTATCTTCTTATCTTTAGTGGAACCAAATCCCTATAATTATGACAGTATGTCTCATGAGATGAGGAATTACCATAGGTTGTATGCTGATACAGGAAGTCTATAAAGCTCTTAAACCTAAATAAAGTTTCTTATTCAGGATAGACACAATAATTAAACAGAAATTGTATTGCAAAATATATGCAGATTACAAAAAGGACATACATACACAACAAATGTATTAGAGAATATAAATGAAAACCACTAAGAGATATCTCTGCAACACTACAACCACATTAGAATGATTAAAACAAAACAGAAACAGATTAAACCAAATGTGGTTGAAAGGAAGATTTAATGCTGCCTGTGAATGTAGAATGGCACAGCCATTTTGGAGAGTTGGTTAGTTTCTTAAAAAGAGAAACATACTGGTCTGGCATCCTGGCTCACTTGATTAATCCTCCGCTCGCGGCGCCGGCATCCCTTATGGGTGTCGGGTTCTAGTCCCGGTTGCTCCTCTTCCAGTCCAGCTTTCTGCTGTGGCCCGGAAATGCAGTGGAGGATGTCCCAAGTACTTGGGTACCTGCACCCATGTGGGAGACCAGGAAGGAGCACTTGGCTCCTGGCTTTGGATCGGCTCAGTGCCGGCCGTAGCGCCCTTTGGGGAGGTGAACCCACTGAAGGAAGACCTTTCTCTCTGTCTCTCTCTCTCACTGTGTATAACTCTACCTGTCAAACAAACAACAAAAAAGAGAGAGAGAGAGCGAGTGAGCAAGAGAAACATACATCCACCACTGAATACAGCTGTGCTAATCCTAGATAATTCACAAACATTGGGAACAGGAATTTAAACTAGCAATTAAGCAGCTTATGTTCCACATAAGTGCATCTGTGCTGAGGCTGGCGCTGTGGTGCAGCGAGTAAAGCTGCTTTGCAATGCAAGCATCCGACATGGGTGAGAGTCAGAGTCCCAGCTACTCTACTTCTGAACCAGCTCCCTGATGATGCACCTGGGAAAGCAGTGAAAGATGGCCCAGTAGCACTGGGAAAGAGAGAGAGAGAAGGAAAGAAGGAACAAACAAACAAACAAATCCTTCATGATTCAGGTAGATTCAGGTGGTGGTGGTGGGGGGGGCAGTAATGACAGCTCAAGTAATCCACCAGTCACCTGGAACACTTATATGTTATTCCTGGCTCCTATCTTCAGCCTCTGCTCCACTCCAGATGTTGTGGACATTTGAGGAGTGAACCAGCTAATGGGAACTGTCCCTTATTTTCTGTATGTCTCTATATCTCATATAAGTAAAAACTAAAAATTACAAATATTGATAGAATCATTATTTGTAAAAGCAAAATAAAATAAAATAACTATTAAGGAAACAAGCCAAATATTCACCAGTAGCTTAATAATACACCAATACAATGGAATGGTACTTACAATAAAAAAGTCAACTTTGATATTTATAACCACCTTATTGGGGTTTCCAAAATTATTGAGCATAATGAGAAAAAATGAAATTGAAAAACTTCAGAATGTATTTCTACTTATATAATATATGTTTTGCAAGCAAATGCATAGCATGAGAAAATAAATTAAGGGTTGCCTCAGGATGAGTTGATATGAAGAAGGAGTGTTATTTTGTGAGAGAGGGGAAACTTTTGGGTCTATGAATGAAATTAAGTTGATTTGGTTATCATTCTATGTTTGTATGCCTCTGTCAAAATTTGTTAAATCCCATGGTTTAACAGTACACACTTTAGTGCATGCCAAGTTTTCCTTAATAAGATTGTTTTGAAAAATCCTGGACTGTACAAATTTAAGATCCATTACAATATGTAGCATACAATACTATTGATTGCTTATGAGACAAGGCAGAATCTCTTGATTTGTTTGGAAAGAAACTTATTTCAATTATCAATTACCTTGAGATTTAATTAGGATTATCATAATTACTTTTTTATGGGATCATTATTTGGGGATATTAAATTAATGAATTTTGTCTTTGGTAATTTCTACTTACCTGTATTCCTTTAAATTTTGTATCAAGATCTATGCATAAGGGATACACACAATTGCAGATTTTTGCATAAGTTAACAAGGTTATTCCTTCATATGTTAAACTGGGAATGGGAAGCATGTTTCTTATTAAAGAAAGAAAATACAGAAAAGATTTAAATGCTACATGAAGGGAACTTGAAATTGAAGGTTTAATCTCCAGCTTCCCCAGAGAATTCTGGAATGGACAAATAAAATGAAGAATATCCTTGGGGACAGTGGAAGCCATAGGTGCTTTCCTTTATCTAGGGACATAGGGAAAGAGCAGAGCAGAAATGTGAAAATAAGAACATGAGGATCAAATAATGTTATCTGGTCTCTTATCACTTGTCCATTGGCAAAAATTAAGGATGTGGCAACACATAGAAAAACATTGATCATAATGATGTCCAATATGGCATAAAAGCAAAATGCTTCTTTCATAGAGGAAGCAGAAGGAGTAGAAATCAGAAATTCACATGCGAGTATTGAGAGACAAGATATCTGTTAGTGAACCATCAGAGATCTTGGTAAACACTCCAGGAGGGCTGTAAAGGATCAAAGGACTGATCCTGAAGCATGTAGGAGCTTACATTCTATGAACACCTTCAGTTGGGGACAGATTGGAATCTTTAGATATGTAAGAATACATCAGTCATGATGGGTTCTGAATTATCTTTCTTTCATAGACTCTTGAGTGTCTTTGTATACCTCTATACTCAGAAAGTATCTTGTGAAGGATCAAGATAAAGGTGGAGAGTTTACTCAAGCTAGAGATGACTTGAGAGATGATTTGAACTAGACAGTATGATAAAGTATGAATTATTAAATTGAAAGAATACAATAATCTTAAAATAATAGGAAGATACCACAAAATCACTACATTATTTACAGTAAATGCTATTTTATCTTCACAAATATGGGGATGGTATTTATAATTTTAACCCTATTACATTAAGTAAGTAATATAAATGGAAATGATAGGACTTATTACTTAAATCCTGATTAGTGAGTTAATGAAGGAGTTAAGTCAAGCTTTGGAAGTATATGCCAGTAAATCAGGATAAAAATGAAGTTAACATAATCCTCAATATATACTTAATCTGCTACAAAACAATAAAAACACCATAAAATTAGCAGCTGAAAATGTTTTTTTTTTATTTTCTTTCAAAAGATGCTCATCTTTAATAATATTTTAGAAGGCAACTTTGGGCCAGCACCGTGGCTCAATAGGCTAATCCTTCGCCTGCGGCCCCAGCACACCTGGTTCTAGTCCCCGTTGGGGAACCAGATTCTGTCCCAGTTGTCTCTCTTCCAGTCCAGCTCTCTGCTGTGGCCAGGGAGTGCAGTGGAGGATGGCTCAAGTGCTTGGGCCCTGCACCCCATGGGAGACCAGGAGAAGCACCTGGCTCCTGCCTTCGGATCAGCATGGTGCACGGGCCTCGGCGGCCATTGGAGGGTGAACCAACGGCAAAGGAAAACATTTCTCTCTGTCTCTCTCTCACTGTCCACTCTGCCTGTCAAAAAAAAAAAAAAAGGGGGGGGGGCAACTTTGCAGCATGAACAGTTAATACATTGTCCTTTGTCATTGAAAAAGAGTGTTTCCTAAATATCTTCTAAACACTCTCTCAATATTCAAGGTGATTTGCTTAAAAAGGCAGGGCAAACATCTGAAGTCAGTTTCTTAAAAAATCAGCTTAGAACTCATCAGATCAGAAAACAGGACAGATTTTTACTTGAACTGTTTCCAACAATCTTCCTAGCTTTGCATGTGCTTCTATTCGACTTTCTGGCAATTTCATAAGCAGCTTCTATTTTAATCCATTCTTCTATTAAACTGATAGCTATCACTTTTTCTTAAATGTTATAATAAGGGTTTACAATATAAACTAAAATGAGAAAATTTTAAATGATTGTAGCCTGAATAGTTTCTCAGTCATCCTTCAATTTTCCCTGCTGATGATACAGTAATTTTGATTGCAATCTTCTACTGACAGGAATTGCTATCTTTTCACATTTTCATAATTCCATTGTTGCTGGATATATTCATATATTTGGGTTACTGACAGAAAGGAGGGGCAGCAGCTACTTGAACTATAAATCACAGACAGTAATTAATTTCTCATCATTAAGTAAGAGAAAGTGAAAAAAAAAAACACAAATCTGTAGACTGTCAGACTATTAATATCTCTTAGTTGTCCATTTTATTTAGCATCATATCTATGCTATTTTCAAGTGCTATACATAAAGAAATAAAAATGTAGTTTGGTTTTTAAAGATTTTTCTTTCACTACGTCAGATACATGTGGCATATAATATTAGTAAAAATGAAATTCCCCTATGATAAAACAGATTAATCGCTTTATATCTTAGAACATAATATAGCATTATTAAAACACTATATATAATAAAACATTATAAATTTAATATTTATCAAGTGTTCAATTGAGTTCATTTAATTAAAGGTAATATTTAAAATTTAATTTAATTTAATATTCATCAAGCATTCAAACTGAGTTCAGGTAAATACACAGCAATTGTTTTATTAAATAATATACAGATTTCAATGATGATCTCTTTATCAGCTATTGTTAGGTATGTCAGATAAGGATATTTAACATTTTCGGGAATAATGTGTAAATATTTTCCAGGTTGATGACATTTAGGAGTTCAAGATTATAATCACAATCTATCTTGGCACAAAATGCACCAACTAAAAAGGAATGATAATAAGGTTTTAATGATGTTCTCATTGACAAAATTAAATAATTTCTCAGTTAAGAAAAACTGCTTCACATAAGACATCATTTATATAATCCAGTAAGTACTGTAAATAAAATATAAAATTAATTGTAATTAGGGCTGGCGCTGTGGACCAGTGGGTTAAAGCCCTGCCTGAAGCATTGGCATCCCATATGGGCACAGGTTGAAGTCCCCACTGCTTTTCTTCCGATCCAGCTCTCTGCTATGGCCCTGAAAAGCAGTGGATGACAGCCCAAGTCCCTGGGTCCCTGCATCCACATGGGAAACCTGGAAGAAGCTGCTGGCTCCGGATTAGCACAGCTCCATCTGTTGGGGCCATCTGGGAAGTGAACCAGCGGATGGAAGACTTCCCTGTCTCAACCTCTCTCTGTAACTCTGTCTTTCAAATAAATAAAATATAAAAAAAAATTGTAATTGATAAGGTAAAAATGAGAAACACTTTCATGTGTTTCACGATATAAATCCAAGCTTATTATTTCATGTATTTTATGATATAATCCCAAGCTTATTATTACACTCTATTTGAGTAGTTATACATTTATGATTGATTTAGCAAAATGGAGCAGTCTAATATGGTCATAATTCTCAAGTTCTTTAAAATCAACCTGGAGTTTGCTTGAAAAGAACTAAAAGAATAAATTACTTACATGATATTATGACAAAATTTACATTGAGCAAAACTGGACATGTATACAACGCTGAAATACTAGTATAAATTCTGTAGCAGAAGCATAGGACATGATGACAGTCAGTGGTCTAATATACTAAAGCAGATACCAGAAACAATCTCTCTTATTTCAATTACATTTTTTTTTCCTCTCAAGTTTAAGGACCTGAATTTTCATTGTCTTTAGGACAACTTCTTAAGGATTGTTCAAATCTCTTGCAAAGTATTGCCTGTGGATTGTTTGCCTGCTTGTTATTAACATGCAATCTCCAATGATGTTTTCATTTGAAACAAAAATTATTTAAATATATGTTGCTTTATTTAAAATCTACGGGAATTGTCTAATTATATTTTGCTATCATCATTCTGTTGATTTCTCTTGTGAGCGTGCTTTATGTTGTGATGTATATGATATATTTTAACAATCCCAGGCCACTTGAAATAAGGGGACACAGTAATGCCTTTCAGAAGGTAGCCTAGTGTTCAAAGACTTCTCTATTGGTCGGTGCCATGGCTCACTTGGCTAATCCTCTGCCTGCAGCACCGACACCCGGGGTTCTAGTCCCGGTTGGGGTGCCGGATTCTGTTGCGGTTGCTCCTCTTCCAGTCCAGCTCTCTGCTGTGGCCCAGGAAGGCAGTGGAGTATGTCCCAAGTGCTTGGGCCCTGCACCTGCATGGAAGACCAGGAGGAAGCACCTGGCTCCTGGCTTCAGATTGGCACAGCGTGTCAGCCATAGCGGCCATTTGGGGGGTGAACCAATGGAAAAGGAAGACCATTCTCTCTGGCTCTCTCTCTCTCACTGTCTAACTCTGCCTATCAAAAAAAAAAAAAGACTCTTCTATTACCACAATTGCACTAGTACTTCATCCCTGGTTTAAATCTATGATCATGGAAGATGAGGTATCATAGATCTCACTGAAAATAAGAATAGCTCAAATATCAAAATTATACTTGAAGATATACCCATGTAAATGAGGCAGAAAACAAAATTAAAGTCACATAGATTAGAAAGGTGGAAGTAGATAATATGATTCTTGATGTATAAAATCAGAGAGGGCATACGCTACACACAATCTCATACATACAAACATGCACATACATATGCACTACTTAAGGTGCTTAGTAAGATCACAGGTTACAAGATCCATGTGTACCTATCAACTGTACATTTACATTATTGAGTTTGAAATTTTGGGGCATGATCAATGAAAAACTCCAGGTCACAAAGTGAAAATTGCATACAATGAGTTTTATTTTGAGAGCATACTTGATAAAGTTTGATAAGAAGAGGATTTCCCAAGAAACTGAAGCCATCCAGTCACAGTTATGTGGAGGAATCACCCAGGGAGGAAGGAAATTAGAGAAAGGGCTAGCATGTCCTAGAGATGTTGGGCAGCAGTAACAGCGGGGAATCGTTGGAGTAGGAACCCCCAAAGTTCAGCAGCAAAATGGATTTTTTTTATGACTTTGGGTTTAATTAATACTTAGCTAGCAAATGTTGGGTATGGTTTTACAAAGTATGCAAAGCAAGCTATCTCTAAATGAGTAAAATACGTGGATTTTTTTGTATGTAAAGCAGTTGAATGTATAAAAATTTGAATTGAGTGCCAGTGGGCTCTTCCAACACCCTCACCATTTTCCCTAATAGGCTTCATGGATTATGTACTTACATATTTAATCCTGTCTTGGTACTGGTTTCTCAGAGGACTTAAATCAACAAGGAATATTTTTTCTCATACACTGTCAATACAAAACATTTGTCTGCATATTTATACTTCCTCTTATTTTAATTCTTCCTAAATCTCTAAGCTGCTGTCTTGAATCACTGCTACAAGCTTCCCTCTTAACATCGCTTTTGCTGTATCTCATAAGTTTTGATATGTTGTATTGTCATCTTCACTCATTTCCAGAAATCTTTTGATTTCTCCTTTGATTACTTTTGTGATCCAGTGTTCATTCAGGAGTGTGCTGTTCAGTCTCCATGTGTTGGCATACTTTCTAGAGATTCTTGAACTGTTAATTTCCAGCTTCGTTCCATGGTGGTCAGAAAATATGCACGGTATGATTTTGATTTTTTAATATGCTGAGACTTGTTTTATGGCTTAGCATATGGTGTATCCTAGAGAAAGTTTCATGCACTAAGAGAATGTGTATTCTGCAACTGTTTTTTGCACCAAAATGGATGCAACTGGAAACCATTATACTTAATTAAATTAGTCAGTCCCCAAAAGACAGACACCATGTTTCCCCATTCTGTGTTAACTAATAGAGTATCTAAAATATAAAGTGCAGGGGTAAAACTGACATTTTCAGATTCAAAGATTGTTTACAGCCCTTGTCTCTATTGTTGAGGAATGTTTTTTTTATTCATCATATTATTTATTGAACTCTTTACTTACTGTAGGGTTAGTCTTATGAGTATAAAGGAAATTGAAAATAGAACTTTGTAAAACTTAAACGTGGGAATGGGAGAGAGAGGAGGAAGAAGGGTGGGAGTGTGTTCCTAAATTTGTATATACGAAATGCATGAAATTTGTATATCTCAAATAAAATTTTAAAAAATCAACATATGTAAGAATATATATTTGTGATACATTTGTGATACATGCTGGAAGCTACAACTTTGGTCATGTTTCATGCCTGACTACAGATTGAGCAAGCCATAATTGAATTTTATATTTACAAATAATTTTTTCAAGGACTTACTTTTTATTGGAAATGCAGAGAGAGAGAGAGAGAGAAATAAAGAAATAGAGAAATATGGAGATAGAAAAAGAAAGAGAAGGAAAGAGAGAGGGAGAGTGATCTTCCATCTTCTGGTTCATTCCTTGAATGTCTTCAGTTGCCAAGACCAGTCCAAGCCAAAGCCAAGAGCCAAGAAATACATCCTGGTTTCCCACATATGTGGCAGGGGCCCAAGAACTTGAATCATTTCCCCTTGCCCTCCTAGCCACATAAGCAGGATGATGAACTGGTAACAGTGTATAGACAGGAGTTGAAATGGCACTATGATATGAGATGTCAGCACCACTAGAAGCAACTTAACCGACTGCACCAAAGTAATTGTCCTTACAAATCACTTTGAGTATGAAATTCTCTAAGGAGTCAGAGACTTAACCTGCTACTGCACTTCAGCCCCTGTGCATAAATCTTTATTCATGTCCACAGTTTCTTATCTATTGCTTATAAAACTGGCAAATTCCCCTGGTAGATTAGTTTAGCTCCACAAATATTCCTTATATTGGTAGTTGTCACAGACATCTAAAGAGATGTGATTTCTTGTAATTGTAGGCAGCTTTTCTTGTTCTATTTGGTGATAACTTGAGTCTAAACATGTTACTTATGGAAAATCAGTGCTCTATAGTATCACTCTGACATAGTAAGAGTTCTTAAGCTTTGATAACCACATAGTACAATACTGCTGGTGGGCTGGCGCCGCGGCTCAATAGGCTAAACCTCCGCCTGCGGCGCTGGCACACTGGGTTCTAGTCCTGGTCGGGGTGCCGGATTCTGTCCCGACTGCTCCTCTTCTAGTCCAGCTCTCTGCAGTGGCCCGGGAGTGCAGTGGAGGATGGCCCAAGTGCTTGGGCCCTACACCCGCATGGGAGACCAGGAGAAGCTCCTGGTTCCTGGCTTTGGATCAGCGCAGTGCGCTGGCCGCAGAGGTCATTGAGGGGTGAACCAATGGAAAAGAAAGACCTTTCTCTCTGTCTCTCTCCCTCTCCCAGTCCACTCTGCCTGTCAAAAAAAAAAAAAAAAAAAAAATACTGGCCGGCGCCATGGCTCAACGGGCTGATCCTCCGCCTGGCGGCGCCGGCACACCGGGTTCTGGTCCCAGTTGGGGCACTGGATTCTGTCCCTGTTGCCCCTCTTCCAGGCCAGCTCTCTGCTGTGGCCCGAGAGTGCAGTGAAGGATGGCCCAAGTGCTTGAGCCCTGCACCCCATGGGAGACCAGGAGAAGCACCTGGCTCCTGGCTTTGGATCAGTGCGGTGCGCCGGCTGCAGCGTGCCGGCCGCAGCGTGCCGGCCGTGGTGGCCATTGGAGGGTGCACCAATGGCAAAGGAAGACCTTTCTCTCTGTCTCTCTCTCTCACTGTCCACTCTGCCTGTCAAAAAAAAAAAAAATACTGCTAGTGATTCTCGCCTGGTAGGAAATATAGATATTGAAAAGCTATCATTATTTATTATCCATTATCCATTATCCAATGAAAGCAAATGAAATGCATCAGTGTCTGGATATCTGGAAAAAATAAAGAGATTGGAATGAAAATATACATTTATACAACAATATGACTTCAATTGCACTAGTGGTTGGCAAAATAAAGTTATCTTTGTTATAGTATATATTATATACTATATTCTGTAAGAAATATGACTTATATTATATAAGAAAACAAATTGCATTCTTGGTCCCTTTTGGAAAGTACCTTTTTTGTAGCTTTCAGCAATAGTGAGCTTTCTTTGCTAAAGTATAAAAAGAAAAAACTATTACTATGCTTCAACTTAGTAGTGTTTTCTTAGCTTTGTCATTGGTTAATTGATTCTGATGTGTACCCACTGAGGAATCCATAAAGGAGAACTAATTCTATAGAACCACAGACATTGATAGAATGATGATGCCTGTAGGGTGTCCATATATGAAAAATTATCTTAAATAATATTATCTCCAGGGGTCATAAAAATCAAAGCAATATGTCTTTAAAAAATCCTTTATTAAGTAAATTGTTTGGCCAGGACTTTCTGTTTCATTGAAAGTTATTTAGTGAGAAAGAAAAACACAAACTGCTTTTGTGACTCTTGCCCCATGTTCGTGTGTAACAAAATCAACCCTTTTCTTTACTAGTACCCTTCCTGGATAAAGATTAAAACAATTAGTAGTTTCTCTTGCAGTACATATATAAATGTTGATGTTCATTTATGTGAGCCTACTCTGAAATCTTTACAAGGAAAATTAAAATAATATCTGTGTAGACTATTTATTGCTACCTTGCTTCAATGAGAGTCAATCCTATCTTGAGTCAAATGATAATTTAGAAAACATTCACAATCTCCCTCCAAATAAGGTTTTGTTCATATTATGTCAAAACATACACCATTCAAATACAAAAATGTAGAATTGTTTAGTACAACTTAGTTACACAATTGTGAAAATGTAAGAGGAAAATCATTTAATGGCAAATTAAAACATTCATTATAATACTTTTTTCAAAATAATCATATAACCTCTTATAATACAATACATATGGCACAAAATATCAAGTAGCACTATTATAACAATTCAATTTGGATCTCACTATTTTTAAAATTTTTATTTGCCTTTATATTTATTTATTTATTGGCTTGAGACAAAGGGAGGCAGATGAAGAAATTTCATCTGCTTGTTCACTCCGTAAGTGCCCATAACAACCAAGGCTGTTCTGGACTGTAGCTAGGAGCCAGGGACACAATCCAAGAGCTCAATTTCCTACCTTGGCAGCAGGGAGCCATCAGCTGCTGCCTTCTCTCAAGGAGTACCTTAGCAGGAAGCTGGAATGACGTATGAAGCCAGGCCTCAAATCCGAGCCTTTTTATATTGATGCAGGTATCCTAAGTAGTGGGTTAATTGCCAAGTGCCTACCCACTAAACCTGCCTAATTTTTACCATCTCTTATATTTATTTATTGTTCAAAAAGCCCAATATAAACAGTTTTGAAACATTTATATGATATACTTTAACTTAATCTAATTTTATTTGCCATTCCTTAAACACTTAGACAATTGCTTTAGATATCATGCTATAAAAAAAAAAAAAAAAAAAAAAAAGATAGTATTGGCCGGCGCCGTGGCTTAACAGGCTAATCCTCCGCCTTGCGGCGCCGGCACACCGGGTTCTAGTCCCGGTTGGGGTGCCGGATTCTATCCTGGTTGCCCCTCTTCCAGGCCAGCTCTCTGCTATGGCCCGGGAAGGCAGTGGAGGATGGCCCAAGTGCTTGGGCCCTGCACCCGCATGGGAGACCAGGAGAAACACCTGGCTCCTGGCTTCGGATCAGTGCGATGCGCCGGCCACAGCGGCCATTGGAGGGTGAACCAATGGCAAAAAAGGAAGACCTTTCTCTCTGTCTCTCTCTCACTATCCACTCTGCCTGTCAAAAATAAAAAATAAAAAAAAATTAAAAAAAAAAGTGCTATTTACAAGAATTTGCCATTGAGGCCAGCGCCTTGGTGTTGCGGGTAAAGCCACTGCCTGCAATGCTGGCATCCCATATGGGCACTGGTTCGGGTCCTGGCTGCTCTACTTTGGTCCGGCTCTCTGCTATGGCCTGGGAAAGCAGAAGATGGCCCAGGTGCTTGGGCCCCTGCACCCACCTGGGAGACTCAGAAGAGATTTCTGGCTCCTGGCTTTGGATCAGTGCAGCTCCGACCATTGCGGCCAATTGGAGAGTGAATCAGTGGATGGAAGACCTCTTTCTACCTTCCTTCTCTGTCTAACTCTGACTTTCAAATAGAAAAACAGATCTTTAAAAAAAAAAAAAAAAAGAATTTGGGGCCGGCGCCATGGCTCACTTGGTTAATCCTCTGCCTGCAGTGCCGGCATCCCATATGGGCACCTGGTTCTAGTCTCGGTTGCTCCTCTTCCAGTCCAGCTTTCTGCTGTGGCCCGGGAAGGCAGTGGAGGGTGTCCCAAGTGCTTGGGCTCCTGTACCCGCATGGGAGACCAGGAGGAAGCACCTGGCTCCTGGCTTCCGATCAGCATAGCGCTGGCCGTAATGGTCATTTGGGGAGTGAACCAACGGAAGGAAGACCTTTCTCTCTGTCTCTCTGTCTATAACTCTACCTGTCAAATAAATTAAAAAAAAATAAAAAATAAAAATAAAGAATTTGCCATCATGTGCATTACAATACAAATGTTATTTCTATGAGTGTTTTTCACCTCTCAGAAAAACAGTGGGTTTGTTTTAATAAGTGTCAAAATGAACCAAATGATAGAGATGATAATATTAGCTGACACAGAACTATTGGATATTTGATCTGTCTGAATGAATTCTCCAAATATGGCAAACAGTCTTAGAAAGGGAAAAGTAGGCTGGCGCCGTGGCTCAACAGGCTAATCCTCCGCCTTGCGGCGCCGGTACACCTGGTTCTAGTTCCGGTCGGGGCGCCGGATCCTGTCCCGGTTGCCCCCCTTCCAGGCCAGCTCTCTGCTGTGGCCCGGGAGTGCAGTGGAGGATGGTCCAAGTGCTTGGGCCCTGCACCCTATGGGAGACCAGGAGAAGCACCTGGCTCCTGCCATCGGATCAGCGAGGTGCGCTGGCCGCAGCGCGCTGGCCGCAGCGCGCTGGCCGCGGCAGCCATTGGAGGGTGAACGAATGGCAAAGGAAGACCTTTCTCTCTGTCTCTCTCTCACTCACTGTCCACTCTGCCTGTCAGAAAAAAAAAAAAAGAAAGGGAAAAGTAATGCAGCTGGTGTTATGTCACAGGCAGGTTAGGCTACCCCCATCAGAGTGCTCATCTGAGTCTCAGCTTCCTATTCAACTCTATAGTAAGGCACTTGGGAAGTCAGCATAAGATGACTCAAGTACTTGGGCTCTTGCACCTCCTATCAGAGACCCGGAGAGAGTTCTTGTCTCCTGGTTCTGGCTGCTATCGTTGTTGAGATGATTTGGGAGTGAATCAGCAGATGGAAGATCTGTCTGTGTCTCTATCTCTCTGTCTGCGTTACTCTGCTTTTCAAATAAGTAATGTTTTAAAAAATAAGAAGAAAATCAAGTACTGAAAAATGCACAATTGCCCCAAATCTTTGAGAATATTTTAAGAAATTATTTTTCATAGAAAAAGTGAATCTATATATGTCCAAATAACAGAATACTATAATACTGAAAAGAAGCTTACATTATAACCAAACAGTAGAGAGTACAAACCAAAAAAGAAAATATCAAAAGAATATCAAATGAATTAAGACTCCATAGGAAAACATTAAGCTATTCTAAAATAGTCATGAAACAAATAAATTTCTCATTTATCAACCATTATACTAATGAGACAATACTGATTACTGGAAGCCTTATTTTATTGAAGTAAGATTTTTACTTGATATTACTCTCCTTTATAAACAAAGATTATGTTGCAGTTAAGACAAATAACTTGTATACTTTCTGCCTTTTCTCAAATTATTTTATTTTAACCAAAAGGTTTCACAAATACGCTCACATAAACACAACAGTTCTCATAAGTGCAATTTAAACATTTTATTGGGACACTTGTATTTCCATATACACTCACTGCTTATTTCATTTTTATTTTTTATTTTATTTTTTTGACAGGCAGAGTGGACAATGAGAGAGAGAGAGAGAGAGAAAGGTGTTCCTTTTTCTGTTGGTTCGCCCCCCCAATGGCTGCTAACGGTGCAGGGCCCAAGCACTTGGGCCATCCTCCACTGCCTTCCCGGGCCACAGCAGAGAGCTGGACTGGAAGAGGAGCAACCGGGACAGAATCCGGCACCCCGACTGGGACTAGAACCCGGTGTGCCAGCGCCGCAGGCGGAGGATTAACCTATTGAGCTTCGGCGGCACCGGCCTGCTTATTTCATTTAATCACATTGCAAGTTACACAAGTTAAAAATAATGGGCCTGGCACTGTGGTCTATCCTTGGAAGCCACCATGTGAGACACCAACAACTAGCTGATCCATTTCAGATGCAGCTCTCTACTAATGGTTTGAAAAAGCAGCAGAAGATGGCCCAAGTATTTGGGTCCCTGCCATTCATATGGGCATCCCAAATGAAACGTCCTGGCTCCTGTTACAAGTGTGGCCCAGCCCTGGCCATTGTGGCCATCTGAGGAGTGAACCAGTGAATGGACACTCTCACTCTATCTCTCTTCCCTCTCTGTAACTCTGACTTTCAGATGAGTAAATTGATTTTTTTTTTTTTTTTGGACAGGGAGAGTTAGACAGCGAGAGAGAGAGAGAGAGAGACAGAAGAACTAAAACAGAAGAACTAAAACTCTTTGATTCTCCATACTTTTACCATTTTATATTACCTTCTAAATAAATATCAGTCTTTACTAAAAAAAAGTTTGCTTGTTGTAGTAAATAAATTCATGCATATAAATATATAAGTGAATAATCAATACATAATATAAACTTTTTCCCATGAAATTTTTTAATTCTCTTCATATACTAACATTTTTATTGGAAAACCTCACTCTGCCATAAAATATAGTTATGTATGTATGTGAGTTTATATGCATAAATAGCAATGTGAGTGGAATTCAAAAATTGTATTGGAAAATGGATTTAAATATAAACTATAGGGATGGGTATTTGGCACCGTGATCGAGCTGCAGCTTGAGAACCCACATCCCATATCAGGGTGCCTGATTTGAGCTCCAGCTATTTTACTTCCAAACCATATTCCTATTGATATAAATCCTTGGAGGCAGGAGATGCTGGCTCAAATACTTCATCACTATACCTGCATGGAATTTCCTACTTCCAAACTTCAGCCATACTCAGCCCCGGCTGTTTCAAGTATTCGGAGAAATGAGCCCATGGATGGAGCAGATTCTCTCTCTCTCTTAATCTCTGTCTCTCTCTTCTCCTTCTTGAATTTGATATCACTTTTCTCTCTACTAAGAAAGCATTCTTAGATCAGACACCTCTTTTTAAAATTTTTAATTAATTTTAACAGATTCAATATAGCTTGTTGATGTAATTAGAAGAATATGATGGGGCCTGCTAATCCTCCGCCTTGCGGCGCCAGCACACCAGGTTCTAGTCCCGGTTGGGGCGCCGGATTCTATCCTGGTTTCCCCTCTTCCAGGCCAGCTCTCTGCTATGGCCAGGGAAGGCAGTGGAGGATGGCCCAAGTCCTTGGGCCCTGCACCCGCATGGGAGACCAGGAGAAGCACCTGGCTCCTGGCTTCGGATCAGCGCGATGTGCCGGCCACAGCGGCCACTGGAGGGTGAACCAACGGCAAAAAGGAAGACCTTTCTCTCTGTCTCTCTCACTATCCACTCTGCCTGTCAAAAAAAAAAAAAAAAAAAAAAAAAAAAGAAGAAGAATATGATGGTAGTGCGTTCTTCCTTCCTTCTCCCACCCTTCCTCCCTCCCTTCCTTTTCTCCACCCTTCCTTCCTTACTTCCTGTTCGTCTTTATTTTGTTGTTTGTTTTTGTGATGAAATACTTTAAATTTACAATAAAGTAAAAAGGCTTAATGTTTCAAATAAGAAATTTATCTATGGGGCTGGCACTGTGGTGCAGTAATCACAGATCATTAAACTGTAGTATTAAAACATTCTTAACCATTGGTTTTACAAAAGTATAAACAAAGTTTTATAAAACTATAATTGCAGCAATACTGATACACATAGACATTTCTTCTTTTTTTGCTTTTTTGATATTTTTGTTTTGTTTTTATGATTTTAGCTACCACACGTAAGAGAGAGAATTCAGAATTTGTCTTTCTGTGTCTGGCTTATTTCACTCAACATGATGACCTCCAGTTGAATTCATTTTGATGAAAATGGTAGAATTAGATTCTTTTTTTATACACCAATAATATTCCATTGTGAATATATATACTACATTTTCTTTATTCAGCTGGTGATGGACACATTGATTAATTTAATATTTTGGCTATTGTGAACAGTACTGCTATGAACATGGCAGTTCAGGTATCTGTTCAATACAACATGTTCAATATTTTGGATATATATACTTGGTAGTGGTACTGCTGGGTCATTTGTCATGTCTATTTCTAGTTTTATTTTGAAAGATTTATTTTACTTATTTGGGAGGCAGAATTACAGAGAGAGAGAGAGAGAGAGAGAGAGAGAGATGTCTTCCATCCACTGATGCACTCCCCAAATGGTTGCAACGGCTGGGGCTGGACCAGGCCAAATCCAGGAGCAGGAGTTTCCCATGTTGGTGCAGGGACCTAAGCACTTGGGCCATCCTACATTGCTTTACCAGGCACATTAGCAGGGAGTTGGATTGGAAGTTGAGCAGCCAGGACTGCAACCGGTGCACAAATGCATGATGGAGCTGCAGGCAGCACATTAACCAGCTGCATCACAGCACGGGCCTTTATTTCTAATTTTTAAAGAAATCTCCATACATCCACACCAGCAGTCTATAGGTTTTTCCATTTGTCCACATTCTCATCAGCATTTGTCCACCTCTGTGTTTTGGATTTTAGCCATTCTGATATGGTTGAGGTGATATCTCTATGTGATTTTGATTTTGATTTCCCTGATGAATACTGATGTTGAGAATTTTTTTCTTATATTTCTTGGTCACTTGTATTTCTTCTTTTGAGATCTGTCTATTGAGAGCTTTTGCTTATTTCTTAACTGGCTTGTTTGTTCTATTTTTGTTCAGTTTCTCATTGCTGATATACTCTGGATATTAATCCTGCATTGGGTAGGTAGCTCACAAACATTTTCCCATTCTGTTGGATGTCTCTTCACCATATTGGTCATTTCCTTTACTATACAGAAACTTCTGAGTTTGATAGACACAATTTTGCTTTGCTTTGGTTATCTATGATTTGAGTGTCTTGCCCAAGAAGTCATCCCTTACACCAATGAGTGTTTCTGCTACATTTTCTTCCAGCAACTTTATAGTATCGGAACTTAAATTTAGGTCATTGATCCATCTTGAGTTGATTTTTGTATATGGTGACAGATATGGATCTAATTTCATTCTTCTACATAAATATATAAATACATATATATATATATATATATATATATATTCCAATTTTGCCAGCAACATTTGTTGAAGAGATTATCCTTACTCTGCAATATGGATTGAGCAAATTTGTCAAAAGTCAGTTGGCTGTATTTACATGGATTAACGTCTTCTATTCCATTGATCTATGTGTAATTTCTTTTTTTTTTTTAACTTTTATTTAATGAATATAAATTTCCAGTATACAGCTTATGGATTACAATGGCTTCCCCTTCCCATAATTTCCCTCCCACCCGCAACCCTCCCCTCTCCCGCTCCCTCTCCCCTTCCATTCACATTAAAATTAATTTTCAATTCTCTTTATATAAAGAAGATCAATTTAGTATATATTAAGTAAAGATTTCAACAGTTTGCACCACATAGAAACACAAAGTGAAACATACTGTTTGAGTACTAGTTATAGCATTAAATCAAAATGTACAGTACATTAAGGACAGAGATCCCACATCAGGAGCAAGCGCACAGTGGCTCCTGTTGTTGACCCAACAAATTGACACTCTAGTTTATGGCACCAGTAACCACCCTAGGCTGTCGTCATGAGTTGCCAAGGCTATGGAAGCCTTCCAAGTTTGCCGACTCTGATCATATTTAGACAAGGTCATAAAAGACAGGGTGAGGATAGTAACCAATGATCCTAAGAGTGGCATTTACCAGGTCTGAACAATTATACAGCATTAAGTGGGGAAGAGGACCATCAGTACACATAGGTTGGGAGTAGAGCCATTGGTGGTAGAGTAGAGGTTATGATTACAAAGGAATGAGGCCCAAGTGCACTAGACAGGGTCTAGAACAAAGGACAGAGTCATTATTAGAGGAGCTAAGAAAGGTGTTGTCTAAGCTACAATTAAGTTTTCTGATTGAGAGGCAAATAGAACCTGATAGAAGGGGCTTGATAATAATCTGTTGGGCTTTAGGCCTTGTAAGTTAAGAGGCCCAGACCTATCTATCTCTTCACATGGCGTATATCCTAAGGGAGGTGTGAACCTCCTAGGGCAAGGCACTCTGTTGACTTTCATTACTTGGCTGGCCTGGGAGGAGAGCTTGCCAGGTAAAGGCAGGGGGCATCTCTAACAAGAAATTTACAGTTCTGCCTGCAATGTTGCTGACCCTACTTGACCATCCCCTCAGCTGCAGTGGTCACTTTGGAAGTTGGGCTGAGTGAAGGGCTTTTCAGCTTAGAGCCAATAAGATCTGTGGCTCTGACCTGGGCATCCTTCGAGTCCAGGGCAGGTCCATTTCCAGTGACCCAACTCTTGGCAGAGCTGCCAGGGCTCTTCACAAGCTGACTTCTGCTGAAGCCCAGACTTACCACATTGAAAGCCACTGCAGTGGACTGGCCTGTTGGGTCTCCTTGAGGGCAGATCACTGTACAGATCAGCCATTAATAGGCCTGCCACCCATTGCTTCTGATGCCTAGCTTTCTTTTCCTCCTGGTTTGTGTTAAAGCAGACCAGAGGATGCAAGTCAAGGGAGTGCCCATGTCCCATCTCTAATCTTCGGTGGCCTGAACTACAAGTCTATAGTCACAGGCATGTTCTGTAGTAGTTTTTCTAAGGTAGACAATGCCCATGAGGAAAATTATATTCTCACTTAAAAACTTTCTTTCCCTTTGGTCTGAAAGGGAGGGTTTTTTTTTTTTTCTACTTACTGTATACTTCGCTGATGGCGATGTGAATCTAGCTATGAGATTATTATTTAAGCTCTTATTTTGGCTATGCTATTACAGAAAAATGTTAGCCATCTCTTATAAGGTCTAAAGATTAAATTGTGCGTCCTACAGATTCCTTCATAATAGAATTAATTCCCTACCTTGAAGAGAATAGAGAAATGAAAGAACAAGTTGGGCTTAGAATAGAGAAATGAGGGAGCAAGTCCTAGATCACTTGCTGAAAATAGCAATATTACATGAATACTTAGCAAACCGTTTCAACCCTTAGATAAGCACTTAATAAAACATTTACCAGAAGGTCCAATGCCTTCTATAAATTTTAAGAATCATGTATTTGAAAACACCTCTTAAATATCTAAGATGGTGTAGTTTGTTTAACCAGTAAATTTAAGCACAACCATTAAAATGTTTTTAGTTTCTTTCTACCAACAAGTTTAAAACATGATACACAGATTCAGGTCCCACAAATTAAAATGTATCTTTGATTGATTTTAGCAGCTTAAATTTATGGACAATCTTATCTAAAAGCCATTTAAAATAAAACTTAATAAAATTTCCCCATGTGGACATACAATATGTACGCACATATAACATAGCATAATAGACCAATATCAAAATCCAAAATATCTGGTTGAACTAAGATTCCTTAAAATCATGACATAACATAGTCCAAATTTGATCATTGTTACAAGGTGATTATTCAAGTCTTTGAAAATAAGCACATAGTTAAATAACCCATAGCTCTTAATAAAAATTCAGCTGTTTTTGAACAATTAGAATTTAACAGACATCAAGAGAACATAATAGATTACTTTAACACATTGCTCTAACAGTGCATCAGAGTTTAATTCTATGTCAAAGAGAAATTGAGCTTCCTGTGATCTTTTGCTGTGAGGTTTCCTTCCTTTACCTTCTTTCATATTGGTGACCATGTGTCTGTGTTTCTGTGTGTAACACATCTTTAAGCATCTTTTGCAGGGCAGGATGAGTGGCAACATATTCTTTCAGTTTCTGTTTGCTATGAAAAGTCTTAATTTCACCTTCATTTACAAATGAGAGCTTTGCAGGATATAGTATTCTGGGCTGGCAGTTTTTCTCTCTTAGTACCTGGGCTATGTCTCGCCATTCCCTTCTAGCTTGTAGGGTTTCTGATGAGAAGTCTGCTGTGAGTCTAATTGGAGATCCTCTGAGAGTAATCTGACGTTTCTCTCTTGCACCTTTTAGAATCTTTTCTTTATGTTTCACTGTGGTGAGTTTGATTATGACGTGTCGTGGTGAGGATCTCTTTTGGTCATGTTTATTAGGGGTTCTATAAGCTTCCTGTACTAAGATGCCTCTGTCCTTCTCCAAACCTGGGAAATTTTCTGCTAGTATCTCACTGAAAATGCCTTCTAATCCTTTCTCCCTCTCCATGCCTTCAGGAACTCCTAGAACCCGAATGTTAGATTTTTTAATAGTATCCTGTAGATTCCCGACAATATTTTTTAGATTTCTAATTTCTTCTTCTTTTCTTTGGTTTGCCTGTTTCCTTTCCTGTTCTCTGTCTTCTAAGTCTGATATTCTCTCTTCTGCTTCGCCCATTCTGTTTTTAAGGCTCTCTAATGTGTTTGTCATTTGATCTATTGAATTCTTCATTTCATTATGATTTCTCGTCACAATCACCATTTCTTGTTCCACTAGTTGTTTCATTTCATTTTGATTCCTCCTTAATATTTCACTTTCACGAGAGAGATTTTCTATCTTGTCCTTTAAGGATTTCTGTAGTTCAAGAATTTGTTTTTGAGA
This sequence comes from Lepus europaeus, assembly GCF_033115175.1. Lineage (NCBI taxonomy): Eukaryota > Metazoa > Chordata > Mammalia > Lagomorpha > Leporidae > Lepus > Lepus europaeus. The sequence continues at coordinate 48,697,505 of NC_084832.1, read as the reverse complement.
ACTTCTTAATGTTCTTATCAATATTTTGAGATCCGCTTCTTGCATTTCTTCGATCACCTCATCTTCATAATCTTGAGTTGGGGTGTCTTTTTCATTTGGGGGCGTCATAGTTTTTTCCTTGTTCTTGTTACCTCGGTTTTTGCGTTTGTTGTATGGCATGTTGGAGATATTTGGTTTCTTCACTGTGGTGTTTTTTTTTTTTCTTGTTATACTATGACTCTAGATTAAGTGGACTGTCTGCTTTTAGTGGAGCCTTAGAGGCTTGAGATGGGTGTGGACTGAGAGCTGTGTTTGGTTCCTCAGGGTTGAGGGTGTGTCAAGATGACACTCCCAGGTTAGGTGTGGTAAATGTCTCTTTCTTTTGTTGATTCAAAAGGGAAGTAATTCCACACAGCTGAATGTAATTGGAGGTAGTTAGCAGGCAAATGATATACCCACAGGAGCCAGAGATTGGAAGCTCTTTCCCAAGGACCACACAGGGAATCTCTGCTGCCCTCGGTGTGGGCTCCAATTCTCCTGCAGTCTCCCACTGGGTTGCCAAGTTAGATGCTAATCTCCAGTTATTTCACCCCTCCCCCCAGAGTCAGGTTTTTCTGCTAGGCTCAGGGCCGGTGCAGACCTGAGGTCGCCCTGCTTATGACGTATGTCCAAAATGGCGCCTGCTCTTTGTCTTGCTCGCCCTTGAGGGGTGAGCGGAGAGAGAGAAACTCGTGTCCGTTTCGGTCACTTTTTTTTTTTTTTTTCCCTCTCTCTCTTCTAGTTAGCCTGGTGAACTTTTCCCCACGGAGTTTCAAGCCTCGTTCCCTCTAGCCTCCTCTTTCCGCTTGCCCGCTGGTGTCTCGGGCTATGGAGGTTCGGCTCACCTCGCGTTCCAGCGCTGGTGCGTTGAGTCTGCTGCTGGTGTCCCGAACTTGGGCTCCCACGCTCTCCACGCAGGTCCGCTGTGAATCACTAGTTCCGGTAGAGTTTCCTCTGTTGTTTCTTCCCCTACTCTTCCTTGACCCTGCAGTATCTCCACTTTTATTAACCTGTGTCTTGCTGAAGAATATCAATGTGCTCCCTTCCTATTCCGCCATCTTGGATTCTCCCTCGATCTATGTGTAATTTCTTAAAGTTACTCTACTATTGCATCCTTGTCCTTTCTCTTTTATAACAAATTACTATATCTATCTGACTAAAGTCTTTATTTATTACTGTATGTTTTAATCATCAGATTCATTAGACTCGAGAGGGTATTGTTCATCTCTATGCTCTTATATTTGCAAATGATGAGAAGTTCATAAAGATTCAGTACATATATAATAAATTAATGTGTTCTTTAACATCTATTAAACATCATAGATTTTTGAACATTTATTTGAATATTTATTAAGTAATGAGAAATCTGTAAATAAAAAATTTAAGTAAAAAAAGACGGTTCATTAAGACATTATAACATCTGCAGAAATTATACATGAAAAAATAACCATCATAAAACCCTCATATGTTACATAGGAAATTCAATTGCACAAGATAATATATAATCTGTAGATAATCCTTAGGAGTCCCTAATGAGTCTCACTCAAGAACTGAAGTTAACTCCAAATCAATAAAAATAAATAGATGAAAAATGAATCAACATGAATTAAATCAGAAGAAACAAACAGTAGCTCTTTTACAGGCCTGGAAATTTAAAATAATTGAATTGCAAATTTAAAAATAGAATATAAAATAAATAAGAACAAAACCCAATGAAAATGTAAGACATTTCAAAACAAATAAGTAAACACAGTGACAAAATCACTGTATTAAAATATCAGAGCTATTCTGAAGTTGGAAACAAAGATTCCAAACACAAATATTGTAATACTGAATCAAAACTAACTATGTAAATAAAATAAATGACAAGAGAACTAGTAAACTAAATGGCATATCTGAATAAATATTGCTCAATTGTAGGGATAGACAATGTTTAATGAAATATAATGAGGGTTTAATAGACCTAGAGGGCAGAATGGGAAAATCCAATAGTATAATAGGCATGAAAATTCAGAAGTGCAGAAAATTGATTAAAATAAAGCCAACATTTAAAAAAATAGTGAATTAGTATGTTTTTAAATTATGAAAAGAAACAAATTAGCCTGTTTGGAAACCGCAATGAAACATTAGAAATATTATGTGTTTATATATATATATATATATATATATATTACACATGTAAATAAATTGGCTGATTATCTAATACACATTAAACATCTTCTTCAGATGTTAAAATTTAAAAATAAAGTACCTCCTCAATAAAACAATTTCAGCTCATAGATTCATAATTAAAATTGAGGGGATAATGTTTAACCTAGAGTTTAAGATGCTGATTGGATTCCCTGCATTACATATCAAAATGCATAGGTTTGATGCTGAGTTCAGGCTCCTGACTTCAGCTTCCCGCTGAGGCCAACATATATATCTTGGGAGACATTGGGTTCCTGCCACCAGAACTAGAATAGGGGTTCCTGCTCCTGGATTCAAATCAACTCAGTTGCAGCTATTGGGGGCATTAAGGAATCAGTCAATCACCAGTTATGAATGCAGTGTTCTCTCTCTCTCCCTCTCCCTCCCTACCTCCCACCCTCCCTCATAAAAAGTAAAAAAGATTACTTTTTAAAGACACTTACAAGTTAAAGAATAGCGGTTGGCACTGTGGCATTGTGGGTAAAACCTCTGCCTGCTGTGCTAGCATCCTATGTGGGTGTTGGTTCTAGACCTGGCTGCTACATTTCTGATCCAGCTCTCTGCTGTGGCAATAGAAGATGGCTCAAGTCCTCGGATGCCTGCACCTGCATGGGAGACCTGGAAGAAGTTCCTGGCTCCCAGCTTTGGATTGGCCCAGCTTCAACACTTGCAGACATTTGGGGAGTGAATCAGCAGATGGAATTCTCTCTCTCTCTATGCCTTTCAAATAAATATTTTAAAAAATCCAAGGAATAGATGAAAATCCTATGACAGAAAATTATCTCCTCAGCAAAATTTTGTACACAGCTAAGTTATAATTTAATAAAATGGTGAGGTAAAGATAATTTCAAATAACTCACAATAGAACCTTAGTAAAATATATGCAGTGAAGCCCCAGTGGCCTAATGGATATAAAATATATGCATAGCTCACCCAATTGGTTTTCAGATGACATCATTTTTTAAGATGGTGGTCACTCTTACTTTTGCTTATTTAAATTATTTATTTTTCTACCTACCTATCTTCAAGATTTCCTTTACTACTATTTTTGGAACTCTTGGCAAAAGAGTTTACCACTTTACCAAGCTTTTTTAATCTAAGTAGTTGTATTTAATCAGCTTATAGAAAATAGCCATTTTATTCTCAGTACATACATTAGAGAAATTGTGCTGTAATTTGAGGAGTTCCATCAAGGAATTTGGGTTATCAGGTGAATTAGCTGTTCTGTAGGAGAACATATTTGTGCATGATGGGAAACTCATCCCAGATGTACTACTTTTCAAAGCTGTAACTATATTTGCCAGTAAGCTCTGTTTGCACTGACAACAGAACATTGGGGGGAAAAAAAGGAAAACTACTTAGACATCTCAGCAATTCTTCCTAAGCAATTGCCAGTGCCACTCATAGGGAGTCAGGAGTTCAAGACTTAATGCTCTAATAAAGTACATTCCAAAGTGAGCCATTTACGGTGATCCTGCATCATCAGTAAAGTGCATCTAGATACCCTATACATTATGGTGACTGCTTTCAAATCTCATCTCCTCACAGCACTCCCAGTGAAATGAAGCTGAATAAAACAAATCCTGATTTTTCACATTTACTGTTATTAAAGAATGGAACAAAGTAGTGCCAAGGGGAATGAAAGAATAAAGCTATGGCTACTCAGTTGTGAAGAAAGTAAATTAATAAAACTAACCTCATTTCTTTTGTACATGCTTTCAACACATGCCCCTGGAGAACAATTCCCTTTATGGAACAGAATGAGGGGGTTGGAGTATGAAGCTTTATAACTGGGTCTTTTTTGGTAGCGTTTGTAGTTGATGTGTCATGAAGAACTAATAAACCACCTTGTTTGCCATATGATGCTTGATTTCCTTTCTAGGGCTGTTATTTTTCATAATGTTTACTAGAAATACTGGTAAATATAACACTCTCATCAAGTGTACCACATAAACATATTATCAGGGAGTGAGGCAAAAAGAATCCTGTGATTTTATTCAAGATAATCCTTTAAATTATTAAATATATATGTTGCTCATAGCTCATGTAAAATATTAAATCTATCCTTTGTTATTGTAGTATAAAAATAATACTGCATGTTTTAAAAAAGCTTTTCTCTGTTATGACAAACAGCAACATCTAGGCTGTTCATCTGCCAGGAAGGGTATTTTTCATTTTAGTGGCTAGCTGAGATATATATGTGAGGATATTTTCTAACTTGTCTGATGTATTGTCACTTTTCTCTGGTGGATTCAATTTAAAAATTAGTCCAGCATAATTTAATACCACATAATATACAGGAGTACATTTGAATCAATAATAGAAATTCAAAAAGATTTCAACTATTTTTTAAAGAGAAGGATGAAGTCAAAAGTAACATTTTTGTCATAATGATAATCTATTAATAATTTTAGAACTAGTCCCTGATGAAATTGTTTTCAAGATTTTATATTAAAAACACAGCATATCTCTTGGATTAAAAAATCAAAACAATGAAAATAAATGTATCTGTATCTAGTACAGGTCAAATGTATTTTATGATAGGAATTGTAAACTACATTTATGTTATATCTTTCTTATTTTATAGAACAATGGACTTACACTTTTTTTACTTAAAAGGTATATAACTGATAGTCTTTATAAGTCAATGTAATACTTTTACCAATATGTATTAAATACAGTTCATGAGTGTTCTCTTTAAAACTCTATTACTCAAATAATCACTCCCCAAATGACTGTAATAGCCAGAACTTGTCCAGGCTGAAGTCAGGAGATGGATACTCTATCTGGATCCCTTACTTGAGTCAAGTATTTGAGACATTATATGCACAGTGGTTTGAGTCCTTCCTGTGTCACTTCCCATCCAGCTCTGTGCTATGGCCTGGGAAAGCAGCAGAAGATGGCCGAAGTGTGTGGAGCCCTGCACCCATGTGGAAGACCCAGAAGTAGCTCCTGGCTCCTGGCTTCAGCCTGGCTAAGCCGTGGCTGTTGCAGCCGTTTGAGGACTGAACCAGCAGATGGAAGAATCTGTCTTTCTCTCTCTCTCTCTCTCTCTCTCTCTCTCTCTCTGTATCTCTGTCCCTTAAATAATTAAGTAAATCTTTTAAAAAATTATTCAAGAGACAGAGACACACACATAGAGACCGAGAGACAGATTTCCCATCTACTGGTTCACTTCCCAAATACCTGGAAGTCATGATGAATCCTGGTAATTGCTGGAAACAGGGAACTCAGTTCAAATCTTCAATAAAGTTAGTAGGTACCCAAATATTTGTGCCACCAATTGCTGCCTCCCAGGATATGCAATTTTAGGAGGTTTAATCAGGAGCCAGAGTCAGGATTTCAGCCAAGGCACTACTATATGATACAAGGAAATCTCAACAAGCATTTAAATGCCTACTTAAAGTTGGATTTACTTCAAGTAGGAATTTCATTTGAAGTTGACTATCCAACAAAAATACCCAGCCCACAACTCAGGAAATATTCATCCAAACCAGAGTAAAAGTAAGGAAGGAATTCAAAATTAAATGTTAAATTTCAATCAATGAGAGAAAATGCCTATCCACTGAGAGTGGTATGCATAACAGTGTTTAAATATGTAAATAATAAAAATTTACCCTGAAATTTGCATGTTTACTACTTCTCCTACTGAACTATACTGCTTTATCTTTTAATAAGATGTCTTCATGTTATATTGAGGCACATAAAATGCATACACACATAAATATACATATAGTCTATACAGACTTATTAAATATTTTTATATAAATTGCAGGCATTCATCTTTTTGTCACCCATATTATTTTGCCTTTAGTCAGGAGGAGTTCTCCTGTCTTTCTGTCAGGAAGCCATTAGCTTTTGATAGTTAGCTTGTTGTAGGTTATATCAACAGGCCCATATTTTATATTTACCAACCAGACTTGGAATAAGCCATGTTCTAAATCACCCTGGGTTCCTTTAAGTAGGGAATACTATTTTAAATAACGAATCAATATCATTGTTCTTGAAATCCCTTTGTTTTAAACTTTTGTTTATGTATTTAAAGAGCAAAAAGGGCAGAAAGAAAGACAAAATTCTCCTCTTCCCTCTATTGCTTCACTCCAAAAATACCTTTTTAAAACCTCAGATTGGGCTAGGTTGATGCCTGGTGGCAGAAATTCAGTTCGGGATTCTTATCTGCATGACAGGTACCCAAGTATTTGAGTATTAGCTGATTCCTCTCAGGGTGTACATTATCAAAAAATTGGAATTGAGAGTGGAGCTTGAACTCAAACCAGGCACTCTGACTTGAGATGAGGGTGCCACAAGGGGCATGTTAACTACTATACTAAATGCCTGCTTTCCAACACCAATTTTTACATTTTTTCCATCAAAATAATAACAGCATAAAATATCTGCATAATTCTTTCATATTTACTTTTAATAAAGTTTAATATTAGAACATAATTGCTGGCCGGCACTGCGGCTCAATAGGCTAATCCTCCGCCTGCGGCGCTGACACACCAGGTTCTAGTCCCGGTTGGGGCACCGGATTCTGTCCCAGTTGCCCCTCTTCCAGTCCAGCTCTCTGCTATGGCCTGGGAGTGCAGTAGAGGATGGCCCAAGTGCTTGGGCCCTGCACCCCATGGGAGACCAGGATAAGCACCTGGCTCCTGGCTTTGGATCAGCGCGGTGTGGGGCCGCAGTGCACCGGCCGCGGCGACCATTGGAGGGTGAACCAACGGTAAAGGAAGACCTTTTTCTGTCTCTCTCTCTCACTGTCCACTCTGCCTGTCAAAAAAAACAAAACAAAACAAAAAAGAACACAATTGCTGAGCACTTCTTCCTACCACCCTCTATTCCACATATTGCAATAACGAATTCCATTAATATTTTTAAAAAGTCTTAATGTTGGTAATGCTTTCCTCATTCATAAAGTTAAGCTTTTATTTTATAATTTATTTCCTTCTTCTTGGTTTTAATTTTTGTCTTTTATTATTATCTTGTTGGATGCATAGTTTATAACATAAATTTAATTTACCTGTACAATGTCAACATTCCATGTTGTTTATATCCCTAGAATTCAAACCACAAATAATACATATTCTATATCATGTAGTTCTAAGTATTTTTGAAATTCATTAATTTAATTGACTCAGCTCATATATTTCAATTTAAATTGCTACACAATTTGAAATGTCTTTCTAAAGAGTCCTGTGATCAAAAATTGTATATACGACATTAGCTCTTTTTTCCTTTGTTCATATCTACTTGCTAAATTAGATGTATTAAATTCTACCATGATAATGATACATTTATAAAATTTGTATCCATCTATTCCTTGATAAATTTTGAGACTATGTAAATAAGAGCATAAAGTTTAAAAATTGGCATTGCTGTTACAACATTATATAGTAAATATCTTTAATAATGTCTTTTAAGGATAACTTATTTTTATATTCTTTTAACTGTAATAGATAATTTTTTGGGGTACAATGTTATGTTACAATGCCTACATATATTGGATAATGTCCACATAATTGTTAATACGTCTTTTTCCTCAAACATTTATCATTTCTTTAGGCAAAACTATTAAAATCATTTTCTAGCTTTATATCTTCAGAATATACACAGTACATTATCTGTAGACATCCTATTGTGCAATGGAACACCACCTCTTTTTAGTTCACTCTATAACAATATCTTTCAATCGTCCTTTCCCAGCCCTCCTTCAATGCTCCTCTCTATTGTCCACCCCAGCCTGCTCCTCTCCCATGTCTCCATTCATAAATAAGTATGAAACTAGGGCTCTAGTTCTTGCAATACACAAAAATCAACACAAAATGTACTAAGGAACTAAATATGAGACCTGAAACTTTGAGACAATCATAAGAAAGCATAAGAGAAATAATTAAGGATATTGGAACTGGTGAGGATTCTTAAAAAACTGACCCCAAAAGCACAGTACACCAAAGCAAACATAGTCAAATAGGATTTCACCAAACAATAGAGCTTCTGGACAGTAATCAAAACAATAAACTTAAAGAGAAGGGAAAAATATACAAAAACTGTACATCTATAAAAGGGTTAATACATAGACTACATTAAGAAATATAATAACTCGATGGCAAAAATCAAATTTTAAAAAGTATTGAATAGATTTTATTAGTTATTTTTCAAAGACGAACAAAATGGTTACCAGTTATATGGAAAAAAACACTAAAATCAAGAAAATGCAAATCAAAATCACCATGAAACAATACCTCATCCTAGTTGTATTTGTTATTATAAAAATTTTTAAAGATTACAAATAGGGAGGGCAAAGATGTGCACAACTTAAGACTCCAACAGCAGAGATTATTGGAACCAACATTGGAGTGCATGGTGAGACCAGACTGCAACAGCCCAAGCCACTGGTAAAAAAGCTGCAAGAAAAGCCTAGAGGGAATCTGGCTTGGAGCTCCATAGAGTCCATAGTTCATTGTTAATTTTAACAAACTTGTAGATATAAATAAATAAGGAGCTATGAATCTAATTTAAAAATACAATGCATATCTTGAGAACTTCAACTGCTATTACAAAGACAATAGTAATTCACATGCATTTGATATTAATCTAAGGACCCCAAAATTTACTTTAAATGAAAAAAATAAACTCAAATATTTTCGAGTGTAAATCAACAATACCATCTGAAACTATGCATCTTTCAATTTAGAGAGAATTTTAAAATATCCATGTTGTTCTTTATTTTTGCATAACACTCAAGTAAAATATCCTATTGTGATTTAATTACAATTTGATATATTTTATGTTAGTATGCTCAATAAGAGAAAAATAACTCTTACGGTCACCATAGGGAGATAGTAGATACCTTTCCAATAACAGGTCAGATGTCAATACTAATGACTCAGACATACAGCAAAAGAATCGTGGGAATGTATTACTCATAGAGTCCAAGGTGGTCCAGCATTGGCTGGAATGTTGTTAGACAATGAAGAGATGGGTGGCTCTGTACTTTATTGTGGCTGAGGATAGGGGTCAGAGTTTGCAAACATGCGAGGGCTTGCTTGGCTTGAACATTGCATTTTCTTACCTACTTAGGAAAAAGCTTTTGGTGGCACTTGAAAACTGTAAATAATAAAACAATAAAAAAGATTATTACACCAGCTTTCAAAAGGGGCATGATTGTATATTAGAGATTTTATAAATAATTACTTGTCCATCCTTTATAGCATCATGGGTATTTTTAACTTCCTTGTTCTTTAATCATTATCTGAATCCTCTCTGTGTTTCTGGCATTCTTCATAGTGTGACACAAGACATTGTATCTTGTTTATAGAGTTCTTATATAGTGGAGTATTGTCCAATATACAAATAAATAGATAAGAAAGTACCTACTATTATATCCTGTAAATAAAATAAATTTGAGGACTCTGATACAGAATGCATGTGGCCTGACTCACAGTGCATGGTCAGAGATGATATCTTTGATAAGAGCCTAATAACAGGAGATAATCAAAAGGTAAGTGTCTAGGGGAGGAGCACTTGTCCCATACCAGATATTTATACAATGCTCCAAAAAAAAAAAAAAAAAAAAAAAAAAAAAAAGACAGCATATTTAAGTCAAACAAAGCAAGTGTGTTTAGAGGGGGTCCGTGTTGTGGTACAGAGCCTCAGTCTATGATGACAGCACTGATTGAAGTTTGGGGTTGTTCTGGTGCAAATACAGCTCCCTGATAATGTGCTTAAAAAGCATCAGATGGTGACCACATACTTGGAGCCTAGCATGCACAGGGAAGACCCAGATGGAGGCCCTATCTTCTGCCTTTGGCATGGCCCAGCCCCATTGCAACCATTTAGGGAGTGAACTAGAACATCAAATATTTCTCTCTCTCTCTCTCTCTCTCTCTCTCTCACACACACACACACACACACATTTTCTCTCTCTTGATCTCTTTCCTGCTCAACTTGTCACTCCGCCTTTCAAATACATAAAATAAATCTTCTTTTTTAAAGAAAGTATTGCTGAATGATAGACAGCTACAATACACTAAAGGAAAAGAAGATGGAAGGGTAATCAAAGGATGCTTCATGTAGTCCATTTTAACTAAGTTCAGAGACAGCTTTATTCTAATTGGAAGCTAGAGATTTTTTTTTTTTTTAATTTTTATTTTTTTGACAGGCAGAGTGGACAGTGAGAGAGAGAGAGAGACAGAGAGAGACAGAGAGAAAGGTCTTCCTTTACCATTGGTTCACCCTCCAATGGCCGCTGTAGCCGGCGTGCTGAGGCCGGCGCACCGCGCTGATCCAAAGCCAGGAGCCAGGTGCTTATCCTGGTCTCCCATGGGGTGTAGGGCCCAAGTACTTAGGCAATCCTCCACTGCACTCCCGAGCCACAGCAGAGAGCTCGCCTGGAAGAGGGGTAACCTGGACAGAATCCGGTGCCCTGACCGGGACTAGAACCCGGTGTGCCAGCGCCGCAAGGCAGAGGATTAGCCTATTGAGCCACGGCGCCGGCCGAGCTATTTTTAAATAGTGGAATAAATGACCTAATTTATTTATTATTTATCATTCATTAGATTATTTGGTAACCTAAATTAAACAGGACAGATTTAAAATAAAAGATCAGTTCTGCAGACTTTGAAGTGGATCATGGCAAAAAGCATAATAGTTTCGTCAAGGATAATATTAATGGCTGGACAGAGAGCTGAGGTCTTTGGGATCTAGTTTTGAAGAAAGATATGACAAAGACAGTACTAAAATAAAATTTTTTTCCAGGTGGAATTTTCTTGTCACTTTTTTGGTTTTTGTAATTGAAGTCATGGATGAGAAGATGCTTGTGTCTTCCATTGAAATGGAAGTGGAGGGAGTGAGAGAACAGAGGTTGTCTTTGCAGACATTAATTGTAAGATAAATTTTAGATGTTCAAGTGGAAAGGTAAAGGGTAGACCTGTTCATAATAACCTTACAAGTTTGACTTCATCAACCAAATATCTATATATCACCCACTGTATAGTCATACACATGCAAGAAAAGGTGATTTCTGTTCTCTCACTGTTTGTTACTATGACCTTTGTCTTTCACTAGTGATTGCTATGTACTGTCATAGTCAATAATCAAAAATATATTTACTATGCTAATTGTGTTCAAATGTGTTGTGAAGAATCCAAGGCATAATAACACAGTTTTCTTATATTAAAATGTTTATTTAAATTCATGTTAGGATACTTTCTCTTTCCAAAATCATTTCAAAGTATTTTGCTCTAGAGCAGTTTTATTTTGAGACATGCACTAATCATACTATCCTGCTGTAACTGCTTTGGATCACAACGGATCCTCCAAGATTTATGTTACACCTTTAGCTATAAAATCCTTACAACATCTATTTCTCCAGAAAGTTTTTATATTATCATTTTAGCCTCAATCCACAGTTATTCCTTTTACTGTGAAAAAAAGTTATAAACAGGCAATTTTCATTCACCCTGACTTATATTCTATATAGCTAGAAGATGTTTTTGTCTTTGTTTATTCACTTTTCTTTCTTTTTACTCTAAAGGTTTTAAACTATTACCAACTAAGTGAGAGAGCCATCATTTTGAGAAAGGTTTACTTAATTGTTGTAACTTATTTTGCTATCAAAATTACCTTCATGTGCATTTCACTAAAAGGTACATTTGCTCTAACACATACACTTATCTCCAGTTTTCAGCTTATAATGATTCTCTGTACAGGTAATTTGGAAGAAAGAGATAATCATAAAGATATCCTTTACTTAACTATAACACAGACAAAGTCATGTATTTAGAAATTCACCATGATGCAGAAGAATTATTGTGCACTGATTGAAGTCCTACTCTGCAACATGTCAAGGTAACAAATGACTTAGAGAGTGAAAAATTTTTCACATGATTGGTTGATAAAGCTCATGTTGGGTAAATTTTAAAATTGCTATGTTTTGTATTTGGTTTGTCCAATAAGTGTTCATGTTCTGAAAAGTTTGTTCCCTGGTATAGTGGTGTTGAGGTGGTAAAAATTTGAAGAGATAGGTCCCCCTGGAAGGCAATTAGATCATGAGAGGTATCCCCTTATTAACAGATTGACATCACTTTACTAAATCACAGGAGTGTATTAGGTCTCCAGATACTGGATTAGTTCCTGGGAAAGCAGATTGCAATAAAAGGGTGTGCACAACATCTCCTCACTTGCTCACTTCTTCCCTCATAAAAGAGTCTCTTCTGAATAAGGCTGCTTCCCTTACCACTCATGTGCCATATTGTGGTATAGCTAGGGGCTCCTTAGTAGCAGGCAGATTGAAAAGAAAATTGTTACCAAGAGTGGGGTGTTACTGTAACAATATGTAGAAATGTAGACATGGCTTTGGAACTGGGAAATGGTCAAATTTAGAAAAAAGTAAACTGGCTGGCACCGCGGCTCAATAGGCTAATTTTCTGCCTACGGTGCCGGCACACGGGGTTCTAGTCCCAGTCAGGGTACCGGATTCTGTCCCGGTTGCCCCTTTTCCAGTCCAGCTCTCTGCTGTGGCCTGGGAGGGCAGTGGAGGATGGCCCAAGTGCTTGGGCCCTGCACCCCATGGGAGATCAGGAGAAGCACCTGGCTCCTGGCTTCAGATCAGCGCGCGCCGGCTGCAGCGGCCATTGGAGGGTGAACCAACGGTAAAGGAAGACCTTTCTCTCTGTCTCTCTCTCTCTCACTGTCCACTCTGCCTGTCAAAAAAAAAAATTAAACTAGAAAAGATTAAATGGCTATAAAGGGAGTGCTATGTGTGGTTTTTTGGGGGTCTCAGAAGACAAGAGGTTTAAGAAGGAGCTAGAGATTGGTTAAGTCATCACAGCCAACATGTAGCTGGGAAGGTGGACAGCAAGATTCACGATGACAAGACCTTAAATGGAAATGAAGACATTATTATTGGCAACTGGAGTAAAAGCTTCCCTTGTCACTTGATTGCAAAGAATGGGTCTGCGTTTTGTACATGCCTTAGGGCTTTCTGGAAGGCCAAAGGCTAAAGCGATGATATAAGTTATCTGGCAATAAAATTTCTGTGCAGAATGTTGAAAAAGCTGCATGGGTGCTTTTAAACCCTTGTTTTGCGAATATGTAGGGAAAATATTATTTAAAAGAGGAACTAATAATTAAAAAGAAAGCTGAACAGAAAAGTCGAAAAAGGTCAGCTAGGGAAAAAGAAAGATGAAAGAAAAGAAAGAGAAAGAGAGAAAGAAAGGAAGGGAAGGAGGGAGGAAGGAAGGGAGAGGGAGGGAGAAGGGAAGGAGGAAAGGAAGGAAGGAAGGCTTAAATAACATGTTTTTCTAGGTTTGGAATTTAACTCCCTCTGCCCCACCCTATTGACATGCCCGATATTCCATTCTAGATGAATATATTACTGCCCTTCTTTGGATCCACTATTATGACTACAGGCACCCTAAGCACAGAAGCATCCTAAACTATTTCCAAAGCACATATATTTTCAATGCCCATCTTCACCATACATATTCATTCTCCCTGAAATTCTGTTCACACTCATTATCACTTCTAGCTTTGGTAGAATGCCATTTTTATGTCAATACCCAAATGTTTGAAGCTGTGAGAGCTTTTCAAAAACTTCATGGAATATAGGATCAACAGATAAGTTTACTTGGTAGCAAACATTTTGTTGAAATTCATGGATATCAGGGCGTCTTCAAAAGTTTCACAGAAATATGTAGACTTTGAAAAAAGCTAAACATGTATTTCAAAATGTTTTGCACCAAAATAAACTTGTATTTAAATGACATGTTACAATTAACTATCTGAATTACACTTGGATGGTATCTGTTGAGACAGAATTAATTGTTAGCTCCTGGTCTGCAATGCTTTCTTCCTACTATGATACAATGTATTACACAGGCTTTATCATTTAGATGTTGACTTTCTAGATGATAAATATCCATCTTTTATTATAAATTTCAATAAAGATGCCAGGAACCAAAGTAATAAACACACACATCTTACGAGCATGTATCATACAAGTAAATATGAAGTAGACAAGGTGTACGTCATAACGGTTGTTCTTATTAAAAACAGAATGAACACTTATTCAACATGTCATTGTGGAAATGCCATTTATAGTGATTTCTTAACTACAAATCATATGCCAAGTATTCCAAAATATAGTAATTGTGACTCTCTCCTCATAGAAAAGCCTTTATTGAAACCATGAAATTATTGAAATAACACATTTAAGGTATAAACATTATGGTTTGTATATACAGTATCAAATTCTATCTGTTCTATGCTAGATATCTGCATATTTCAAAAACACAGATAACAGAGAGGGCATTGTGACCTTCTAGGGAATGAGCCAGTAGATGAAAGATCTCTGCCTGTCATTCCCCCTCTCTCTGCAACTCTGATTTTGAAAATGAATAAAATGAATATTCTAAAAAATAGAAAATTGTGCAAGCAGAAGAAAATGCAAAATCTGATAACTTCTCCTTCAATAAGTTATCCATTGTGAAGTAAGGACATTTGATTTATATCTCGATTCATAACAAAACAAACTATAAAATAAATCTAATAAACATGGTATCAGACAAGCTTTTTAAAATATCTGGAATTAAAAATTAATATTGACATGCTTTTGTATAATGATATTCCAATTTATGAATGCATTCATAATACAATCATATAACAAAGTAATATAAACAATCAGTTTTTTCAAGAAACTACATTCTTTTAAATTCCGACTTTCAATAACTTATTTTCATTCATTTGTTCATCTTTTGATTTAAAAGGCAGAGACACAGAGAGACAGACAGATTTGCCATGGCTAGTTCACTCCCCAAATGCCTAGATAAGCCAGAGCTTGTTCAGGCCGAAGCTAAAAGCCCAGAACTCAATCTGAGTCTCCCGCATGGGTTGCTGTGAATCAAGTATATGAGTCCTCATCTTCTGGCCTCCCATGTGCTCATTGGAAGGAAGTGGGAATCAGAAACAGAGATGGGATTTCAACACAGGGATTCCAATATGGTGTGAAGACACCTCAAACATTGTCTTAACTGTCAAATATCTCCCTGAAATAACTTTTAAAATACATATTTATACAATGAATAACTCTATACTATAATTATTATTTATATGCCTGTAGAGAAAGTTAGCCAATGAAAATATTTATATTATCCTCAAAAAATCCTCCTTGGATTCCTTTTAACTTAAACTACTATAAATATTGGACATCATTGTTATAAATACTACGTCCACTAAATTTTAAATAAACTTATTAATTAGATAAATGATCATTCTGTCATGAAAGAAATTTTAATGATTTAATTCATGAAACATAACTGACAATGTAACTAGAGGAGTTACTTTTTGGGAATTAATAAAATAATTGAAAAATGAATATCAGAGAATTTTGAGTATATCTCAGTATGTCCCTAAATATCAAGGACAACAAACAATAACACAAATTATTTAATCACCAGCTAGTGGCAAGATGTGACAGATGCTCTACATATATATTTGTCTAATCTTGCAAAATATCAATATTTTGATCTCCAGACTAATGACAAATTTAACAGTTTGTTGAATATCATAGACCTGATAAACGGCTAAAGTGGAATTGAAAATCAAAAACTCCCATATATGCTAGAAATATTTTCCCTTTACTTATACGCCTCTCAGCTTTCTAGTGAATTAGTGATGCATAGATCTATTTGGCTTTTTGTAACTTCTGAATCTATAAATGCACTATTTGAATTTCTGTGTATTTTCTTTATTTTTCCTTGTGTACAGGTTCCTATACTCTACAGCTAGAATGTGCATAGTCACATTTCATATCTTGGAGTGTTAGTGTCAAAGATTAGCCAGGTAATATTCTTGCTGATATTAAGTATTCTGAGGACTAATTTATTTAAAATTAAGGGTTATATTAGTATTCTGTTTTCTACAGAATAGTGTTCTTTAGAAATGGCTGTCAATGCTATTTTTTAAGAAATTAAAGAAGCAAAACTGAATAACAAGAAAAGGAACTATCCTACTACACATATATAAAAACAGAAACAGTTACAACTTTAAATTTTCTTAGAATACCTGTGCTAGCGAATTAATATTCTCTGTAAACACATTTTTTAAAAAATTATTTCTTTTTGTGAAAATCAGAGTGACACAGAGAGAGAAGGATTAAGTGAGAGAGATTTTCCAGTCACTGGTTCACTCCTCAAATGACCACAACATCTAGAACCTGGCTCAGTCTCAACATCTAGACCACAACATCTAGAACTGGACAATAGCCAGAAAATGCATTCCATCTCCTACCTGCATGGCAGTGGCCCATGGACTTGAGCCACTTTCACCTCTTTTCCTGGTGCATTAATAAAGAACTGGATATGAAGTCCAATAGCTCAGACTTAAAGCAGCATTACTCTGTGAGACACTGGCACTGCAAGTGACAGCTTAACCTATTGTGCTACAATGTTGGTCCCTCTTCAAACAGTTTTTATTGCCATTTTACTTTGGTTTGGTTTGAGTAATATAGCACAGCCAACAAACACAGGCAAAGGACAAGCGTAGGCACCAGAATTGGTGAAATACAAATTCTTGGAAAAAACTAATGAAATCATGAATGAATAAAAAGTCAGACAGGTTAATAATAAAAAAAAGTGATGTGTATTTCCACTTATACTTAAGAAATGTAGAAGTTATTAGGTAATTTAGCATTAAAATAATACATTTGATATGTTGTTTCATTAGTGGTGTATAAGATGATTTAAAACTTATGGAAGGTGAATTGGCAATGTTTACACCAGGTTTTTGAATTTTTCAAAAATTCTCTTTCAAAACCTTAATTATAGGTTAAACTCCTATATAATATTAAAAAAATACCAATGTGACATACATATAAATAACAGTGTAAGTACTATGCATTTAATTATTTTAATATAAAATATTTATAATATTTCATTAAATGAAATTCAGCCAGTTGAAAGTTATATAAATGGTGTAACTATAATCTTTTAAAACTGAAACATATATATACATATATATATATGCTCAGAAATATCAGAAAATTAATTACTCAGTAAATTTCTCAATGTGAACATGGACATTAAGCATTGTCTGCTTATTCTGAATGGAAATACATTGCTTCTATAACCAAAAGAAATTACAAATTTCATTTGACAAATAAAATAAAATGAGTTGAGGTAGTGTTAGGTAAACAAACCACTGGCATCATAACACGTTTTCTCCTCCAGCTGCTCTTCTGGATGGTCAGCCCATTTGTTACAGCGCAAAGCCATTAGAGCAGGTGGCTGTTCATTTTATTCCGATATGGAAGATTAACCTTAGAGCTATTTCTGCATTTACTAGAAAACACTGAGTCATGACAATTATAACAACCATCTCCACTGATATGCACTCAAATTCTCCTACACCAGGGCTTATGCTCACACAAAAAGTGTGTTAGCAAAGGATATAAATGATTCACATTCTCATTTTGTCAACTACATGTGCATGAAAACACAATGGAAATGTTATTAACTACATCATAATATAACTAATTTCATTTTCTAAACTCTGAAAGTTGAATTGTAATTAATGAACTTCTATTAAGGTAAAACAGAAATTTGTTTAAAACTCAAAAGAGTTTATATTTATGCATTATTTTTATTAATCTAAAATAAACCTGTCCATGTTGCCCACATTATTTTAAATTTTCAGTGTCGCTTTGCTATGTTTCCCTCATATTTACTTAAGAAATCAACACATCTTAGATCAATATTAGTCCTGGAGCTATTTTGACCTTGTATTTTAAGTTGACTTTTTCTCCTCAGGTCAAGAAATAGATAACATTAGGAAAAAAACTGTCATTTAGTATACATTTGTTTGGTAGGGTCAAAATTAGCCTTTGTGAATTTGGCTAGAACATAATCATTATCACACTATAATCAGCATTTGTCAGTTCTCATCAAGAATAACATTTGCTTCTATAGGACTATCTTTGGCATTTCCAGGCCCTATAATGAGAAATCAATTGAAAATGATGAAAAGTAGATTGTAGCCAAAAAAGAAAACTGTACACCATTAGGAAATTGTAAACGATTTAATTACCTCCAAATAAACTTTCCATAAGCATGAATTTAATGCAAATTTACAAATTATGTTATCCTGGAAACTATCTCTTTTATCATCCAAGCCATGCATTTTATTTAGTTAATGATATAATATTACAATGCTAACTTTCACTAATAAGGGGATTATATTAAGATTATATAATACACAGTGACATGGCAAGCTGTTAAAAACCTAAAACTGCAGTAATTTACTTGTATTAATTTTTAATGAGATATTCACAATTTAAAAAATATGAATGTAATAATTTAATATGTGCTTTTACCTAAACTATGGTACCCGCTTGTTTGGTATACCAGTAGTCTAGATGTTGTGAAGGTATTTGTGAATGTGACTACATTCACAGTGAACTTAAGTGTTTTGCTATTCATGAGGTAGATGGACCTCATTCAATCAGCTAAAAGTCCTTCAAGGTTGAGTTTCTGGAAGAATCAATTCTGCCCAACATGTGCAGCCTAAAAACCTGAGTTTCCTGAAAGTTTGCTTGCCCTGATGATTTTTGAACCAGGACCACAACATTAATATTTAGTGAAATCTCAAGCCTACTGGATTGCCTTTCATATTTCTCACTTGGCTCCCCACAATCACATAAGTCAGTTGCTCATAATCTTTCTTCTCTTACCCCTGTTTTCCTTCTCTTTCCCTTTTCCCTCTCTTGTCTCTGCATCATTTGGCTGAATTTCACTTGGGAATTCTGACTAACTCAATGACCAGATACTATTTAGAGAGTTTCACTAGTGTGAAATCACTTTGCTGTAAATTTACTGTGTGTCATTAAAATATTTTCAAAAATAATTTTCAAAAATTTCACACTGGTCGGCCGGCGCCGCGGCTCAATAGGCTAATCCTCCGCCTTGCGGCGCCGGCACACTGGGTTCTAGTCCCGGTCGGGGCATCGGATTCTGTCCCGGTTGCCCCTCTTCCAGGCCAGCTCTCTGCTGTGGCCAGGGAGTGCAGTGGAGGATGGCCCAAGTGCTTGTGCCCTGCACCCCATGGGAGACCAGGAGAAGCCCCTGGCTCCTGCCTTTGGATCAGCGTGGTGCGCCGGCCGCAGTGCGCCAGCCACGGCGGCCATTGGAGGGTGAACCAGAGGCAAAAAGGAAGACCTTTCTCTCTGTCTCTCTCACTGTCCACTCTGCCTGTCAAAAAAAAAAATTTGTTTAAAAAAAAATTCACACTGGTCACCAACCTCACTCACCCTTGAAAATATTGTCAACATGACCAATGTGGAAAGGTAATGTCTATAGCTTTACAATTCATGTATTTTTATTAATATAATATTAAGTTTGAAAGGAAGACGGCAGTATCAAACTTTAGATAATGTGTCCCATAAAAGTTAAATATGAGTATCTGACTTATATGTGCAGTATCTGACTTATATATATATCTGACTGATAATGTGCAGCTTTGAGAGGGAAATAATATGCTCACAAGGAAAAAAAAAACATTATGTTAATAGTTACCCAAGAAGCAGATGTGAATGGGGAGTTACTGCTAAATAAAAAATCTCAGGAAGAGAGAGCATTTGGGAAGTCCATCCTGTTGAAGGGAATACTTGAAGCCAAGAAACTGCCAAAAATGTGTTGAGAAGAGGAAGGATAGAGAAAAGACAGAATAGAGGCAACTATCGTGATGCAGAGGATTAAGCTGCTGCTTGGGATGCCACATCCTATTTGGCCAGTGCTAGTTCACATCCTGGATACTCCACTTCAGATATAGATCTCTGCTAATGCACCTTAGAATCTGCAAGTGATAGTTCAAGTGCTCGAGTGCATGCCACCTATGTAGAAGATCTGGATGGAGTTCTGGCTTCTAGCTTCAGCCTAGCTAAGCCTTGACTTGGGGCCATTTGAGGCCCTAAACAGCAGCGGATGGAAAATCTACCTTGTCTCTATCTTTCCTTCTTCTGTCATTCTGCCTGTCAAATAAGAAACAAACAAATAAATATATCATTTAAAAAAGAAAACATAGAATAGTATTAGGAAGCCTAGAGCAGAAAAACATTGTCCCAAAGAAATTATTTTTTTCTCATTTTTTTGCTCCAATATTACTTATTGTTCTCTATTTATTACATACGTTTATTTAGAGCTTATGTCTATCTAAATATTTTAGAACATCATTTTTGGCCAAGGATATATATATATATATATATATATATATATATAATGTATATATAATGTATATATATATATAATGTATATATATATATATTTAAGATTTATATTTTTATTTAAAAATCAGAGTTACACAGCGAAAGAAGGAGAGGCAGAGAAAGAGAGAGAGAGAGAGGTCTTCCACCTTCTGGTTCATTCCCTGATTGGCAACAATGACTGGAGCTGCATCAATCTGAAACCAGGAGCTTCTTCTGGGTCTCCCACGCAGGTGCAGGGACCCAAAGACTTGGGCCAACTTCTACTGCTTTCTCAGGCCATAGTAGAGAGCTGGATTGGAAGTGGAGTAGCTGAGACTCAAACTGGTGCCCATATGGGATGCCGGCACTGCAGGTGGTGATATTACCCACTATGCCACAGCACTGGCCCCAGAATATATATTACTAATGCCTGGTAAAAGCAGCATGATATGGTAAAATGTTGAGTTCCATTCATTTTATATTCTTGACAGAAGTAAACAGAATATGCAAAAAGCTTAATAAGAGATTTATTCACAGCCGAATATGAGTGACCTAGGCCTAGGAGACACAAACCAAATAATTCCCACTGTGTCTTTGCAAGAATTCCAAAGAGGTTAAATTGCAATCAGAATTTATGTATTAAACAGTTAGCATACACTGGGCTTCGTTTAAAAGGTAAGGAAGACTGAATTTCTCATTGGTAAGAGATCATTTAGAATATGATTGCTTCCAAGAATCTTCAGAATAGAGACAATTTTCTCTTTGAAAAGAAGCTACTTGAAAGAAGACCACTGGTGAATTTTCAGAAAGAAATTTATATGACTAGATAAGGAATGAATAGTTTAAAAGGTTGCTCCAGGCAGCTAAAACAGACCCTATGTGCACAACTTCCAACTCAAATTGACTGGGTGGATAAGATTATTAATTCTATCCAGCCACTCCTCAGACAAGGCTCAGAAGGTGTCTCTTTTATTTATTAATTTATTTAATTATTTTTTTTTAATTTATTTGAAAGTCAGTTACACAGAGAGGAGAGTCAGAGAGGGAGAGAGAGGTCTTTCATTTGATGGTTCACTCTCCAAATGGCCACAATGGGCGGAGCTGTGTCCATCCAAAGCCAGGAGCCAGGAGCTTCTTCTTGGTCTCCTGTGTGGGTGCAGGGGCCCAAGAACTTGGGCCATCTTCTACTGTTTTCCTAGGCCATTGCAGAGAGCTGGATCAGAAGTGGAGCAGCTTGGTCTCAAACGGGCGCCCATATGGTATGCTGGCGTTTGAGGCCAGGGCATTAACCCACTGTGCCACAGTGCCAGCCCCAGTAGGTGTCTCTTGAATGCTTTTTAGGTTTTGCAGTGGTAGTTTGTTCTCAAAACACAAGAAAATCTGAATGCAAAATTAAAACAAGGAAAGGCATTAATCTCTAATTTTAATGTGATATTTAATATCGAATAAATTTGGGGACATGCTTTAAGAACGGACATTTCTTGTCTTCATGTCTTAGGTGTTGAACTTATTATTAATTTGAAAAATATTTTTTTATTTATATTCCACTTTCAATAAAAAAAGAAATAGGCTGGCCACACATGTTTTTGGATTTATTATAAAGCTGAGGCATCTTAACAGGAACATTGAGGGACTAGCTCCTAAGTGGAACTCTCAGCTTGAAGATATTTTTATGAATTATTTCTGGAATAAGGCAAGGCATAAAAAAAATTCCGAAAGTAAATACAGGTCTCTGACTAGTCAACAGAAGACAACTGTTGTTCTTTTCTGCAAGTTTTCCTCAGGATTAGATCTAAGACACAGTGACAGCTTTTCTGTTCATGCAGCCTTGCTATCAGTTGCTCTCGACTTCTAAAAACAATGCTGCCTTATGTTTAGTCTGAAACAACCTTGAAAATAATGAGTCCTGTTTTAGTCATCATTTGAGAAAGTAACTATAGCTTCCAAGTCACCATAAATTTGCTACATTCATCAATTTCTCTGAATATCTTTACAGAATTTCTGTGATTGCTTTTGCTTAATTGTGATTTTCCTTCCTCAAAAAAATAAATCTTCAAAATCTTTGTTTTTAAAATGTTTATTTTATCTGCATAGCAGAGAAATGGTGAAGGAAAATCAAAAAGAGAAAAGGAGGGAGAGAGAGATTTTTCCATTCAATGGTTCGCTCCCAAATGTCCCCAGTATCTGCAGCTGGGCCAAGGAGAAGACAGAAGCTATGAGCTCCATCTGGATATCCCACGGACACAGAGATCCAAGCACTTGAGAAGTCATCCACTGCTTCCCAGGTACATCAGAAGAGGAAGCAAAATTGGATGTCAAGCACAGGAACATGGAATGTAGGCATCCCAAGAAGCACCTTAATCTGCCATGACACAATGCCCACCCCTTTAATCTTGTTCTTTTTGAGCTCAGGTTAATTTCTCTATGCAGGACTTGCCCTCAGAGAAAGATGACATACATTATCTGAGACCCTCAGAACTATCAATCTTCTATCTTAAAATAGAACTTTCCTTTGTGAATTGTGTGCAAAGTTTATTTCTAATCTGAGCCAATCTTCAGCTTCTTTGCTAAAAGTAGATACTAAAACAGTGTTTTGTCTGGTGAAAAATCACAACTGGTTGCAGTATTCTTTGTTTTTTCAATCTCTTGCTAGAGGAATATTTAGAAGTTCTGTGTCTGAGGGAATTCCAATTGTCAGGATATATGAGAACTTAGAATCTTAGAAATATATCATAAAGTAGGATACAGCAATTATTATTTATATCCTCATATCAATAGTTGCTGACTAGGCCTGCACCGCGGCTCAATAGGCTAATCCTCTGCCTTGCGGCACCGGCACACCAGGTTCTAGTCCCGGTCGGGGCTCCGGATTCTGTCCCGGTTATCCCTCTTCCAGGCCAGCTCTCTACTGTGGCCAGGGAGTGCAGTGGAGGATGGCCCAAGTGCTTGGGCCCTGCACCCCATGGGAGACCAGGAGAAGCACCTGGCTCCTGGCTTTGGATCAGCACGGTGTGACAGCCGCAGCGCGCCAGCGCAGCGGCCATTGGAGGGTGAACCAACGGCAAAGGAAGACCTTTCTCTCTGTCTCTCTCTCTCACTGTCCACTCTGTCAAAAAAAAAAAAAAAAAAAAAAAAAAAAAAAAAAAAAAAAAAACAGTTGCTGACTAATTAAACAGTTTACAAAGCTGTTTTATGTGAACTATGTAGAAATCATCAATTTTCCATATTAAACAACACTATTAGCTTTTTTGATATTTTGAATGTCTTAGTCAACAATGAAAATTACAGGTAGACAAAACCATGGACTAATCCTTATCAGTTCTGGCATGCAAGTACACACAGGAAATGATCATTTTATTTGTTATGATCCTTATTTGCAATTAATAGATTCCTAGGTAAGCAACAATCAAAAAGAAAGATTTTTCAGAATCTCAAGTGTATGTGAGAAGATCTATATTATACTTGAATCTCAGAGATAATTGGGATCGATGTGAAATGAATATCAACCCTTTTTTTCTGTTGATTGTGGTTGTTTCATTCTTCATGTCTGTTCCAGCTTCTTCAAATGCACATCATCCTTCCTCTACCAGACAGTGATTTGTTTGTCAGCATTTCTCAGTTTCCACATCTAAACATTTTTGCTTCTTTTTTCTAGTTACGATTTTCCATAGAAATACGATTGTGTCAGTTTGGGTCAACGTTACCATTGTTGGACAATCAACTGTGTTTAGGAAAATAGCTACATTAATTAATTTATTTTACACAAATGTAAGCCACCAGATCAATTGTCTAGTCAGGAGAGAATACAAAGCTGCATTTCCCCAAAACTCCACATAATCAAATTAGACAATGACCATTTTTTAAGGAGAAACAGATTCTTGCTTAGAAATAAAAACGGGGGCCGGCGCCGTGGCTTAACAGGCCAATCCTCCGCCTAGCGGCGCCGGCACACCAGGCTCTAGCCCAGTCGGGGCGCCGGATTCTGTCCCGGTTGCCACTCTTCCAGGCCAGCTCTCTGCTGTGGCCAGGGAGTGCAGTGGAGGATGGCCCAAGTGGTTGGGTCCTGCACCCCATGGGAGACCAGGATTAGCAACTGGCTCCTGGCTTCGGAACAGTACTGTGCGCCGGCCGCAGTGCGCCAGATGTGGCGGCCATTGGAGGGTGAACCAACGGCAAAAGGAGGACCTTTCTCTCTGTCTCTCTCTCTCACTGTCCACTCTGCCTGTCAAAAAGTAAAAAAAAAAAAAAAAAAAAAAAAAAAAAAGAAATAAAAACGGGATTATCATACACAATTTGAATGGAGAACACCTACTGACCTACTGAAAGATAGCTACTTTTGGCTTAGGGACCAAAGTTGCTTGCCACATGGGTGGCACAGACCCAATATTCAAACCATGACCTGCTGCCTTCCAGAGCATTCTTTAGCAAGAAGCTAGAATTGGAGACAGAGCTGGAATTTGAACCAAAGACCGAGATTAAAGATGCAATCAGCCCAATCATTGTCTTGACTACTAGACCAAAAAGCTGTCCCTTCCTCCTTATTATTGTTATCAATCAAACACATGCCATTTGAACTATTGAAACTCAAATATAGTCACAACTGTAATTGTGATTGCATTTTATTGATTGTATTGGTGATGAAGCAGAAAAGGTCATAACTATAATTGTATCTTTGATGGATAATCAGTTCATATTAGCAATTATTCAAAATTATGTAAGTGTAATTTCACTGTATTCATTAATATATGGTATTTGTAGGATTGGTGATGGAGTAGCTGGCACTCAAGCCGGAGCCCATATGGGATGCCAGCACTGCAGGAAGCGGCTTTACCTGCTATGCCACAGCATCGGGCCATAGTTACTTTTTAAAAGACTTTTTATCTCAAAATAGTTTTAAATTTAGAAAACAAAAATCCGAAGTAGCACATAAGATTATCACACTCCACACTCAGTTTCCCCTGTTACTCACATCTCATATTAGAGTGACATATGTGTCACAATTAATCAACCACAGTTTCCCCTATGTTTACCTGAATAATACTAGTACAGAAAATGTACAACGGATAGCTTCTAAAAAGTAAAATACATACATACATACATACATATATATATATACATATTATTTATTTGTAATCCAATTCAGTTGCAAGAGCTTTATGTAACAATTAAGAGGCTCTGTGAGGAAGAAATTAGTCTAAAGATTTAATTCAAAAGAAAACAAAGATAGTGATCTGTCAGTTTGATATGGACTTCAAGAAAGTTTCAAATACATCATCAGAAAATCCTCAACAATTAGTAAGGAAAGATTATTAGGCAAATTGATATCTTATTAACCCCTAACTGATTGGAGGATAATGTTAAACAGATGGTGATGACATATCTGAAATTAGCTTGTGCAAGTGATATTCTCTAGAGCTCAGACCTGATTTCAGTTTTAAAAATATTTTTGATGATCTGGTTGAAGTATTTTTGAGTGTTTGATTTTTGTATCTTTTAAAATGTATTCTTCTGGATGTGTTAAAAAAGTGTATATATTAGTTATTAGATCAATTTTTTTAGAATTAACTTTTATAATTTAAATATTCTTGTAAACATCTTTTGAATATGATGGCATTTTCCTAGTAAGTAATGATTCTATGTGGAAAAGCAAAAACCCTATCAAATGTATGAACCTATATTAAAAATATAGGGTTATTGAGAATCCTCTAAATCCATATGTTTAAATTAAGCAATACTTTTAGTTTATATTGAATCATTACTTTTAAATTACTTGACCAAAAATTATGAAAAGCCTTAGGCATTGTAGTTAATATTACATTTTTATCACTCAATATCCTGATACCCTGGAGATTTCCTAGTTGTAATGAGTTCATAAAGTCAACTAAGAGATGTCCTTCCTTTAAATGAGTAAATTAAATTCTGTACTCTCTAAATATACTTTTCTATACCTGATAATTATTTATATGACAAGTTTTGATGTCTATTTCCAAATTAGCTTTAGTAAGTCAAGCGTGCTTTAAATGGAATGCCACAAAAAATCAGATTATTCAGATTTTAAAAATAGCTTCTCAATAAATGTTCTGAAAATGATCAAAAAGAGAAACTTTGCAAAACGATAATTTTATATTCTTCTGTCACAATCATTGAGAAAAACCATTTTGTATTATTCATCACTATTATTTTTACTGTTCATTCCTGAATGAAGATAAAAGACACAGCTTTGATATACTTGGTCATTCACACCTGCAGCTGATAGTGTGGATACAAATGAAATTAGTATCCTGAAATGATCAAAGCCTTCAAGCAAAAGTGGCACACAAAACACAACCCAGCTGACAAGATTATTCCTTTGTTGGTAGATGCATTCTAAGTTTTTGAATGGGAGCAGTTTCCTACTTGTGTACTTAAGATAAGTAAGCACACATAGTTACTCCATTACAATTTTTATATGTATACGTATACACAGCAATGAAAAATTTATTCAATACAGTGAAAAATGAAGCACTTTAAAATCAGGAGATTGTTATTGTGCAAGGACTGTGTCTACTATGAAAAAGGAAGAAAGCAAACAGGCAGTGCCTATTAAAATATTTTGGCCTGAATTGAATTGTCTGTTGCACACTCAATAAATCATTTATGGGTTTATGTCTTTCATTTTCAACACACTTTAATTTACTGTAAAAAGTAATGGGGTTCCTGCCACAAATGCATGATTTGCAATACCTTATAAAAGGATGTGATGTCTTATATCCAATATCTGTATATAAACTCTAAAGTTTATTGTGTCCTTAGAATCTCAATATTGTGATAGTAGTCTGCATTTCAGCCCAAGAAACAATAAATACTACATGGGTAATATGTCCAACTTTTTTCTGGAACAAATAAATGTGTCTATTATGGGGCAGCTCAGAACATGATGATATTTCTACCATTTTATGTATGTTTGGCACTATTATAATAAAGTGTAGGTACAGTAGAGACCTGCATCTTTCCTTAAAGCACTATAATACTAATGAAAATTTCCTGCAGTCACAAAAAGTAATAATGACTTACTATAGAAGCTCTAACCTGACAATTCCTCATATGATATTAACATTGTTTTTGTTTAGCTTTTACAAATTACTGGAGGCACCCAAATATTTTCTTTAATTGCTAAATAAATGAATTTCCTGGACAAATGCTTTGGTTAATAGCAGCAAGTTTTATAAAAGAAATATTTTTAAGAACAAGCTCATTACTTTGAATATTTTAATCTACTTTCATCACATTTAGGGATATCAGATAAGTCTTTAAACACTTTCATTCAAAATTATTGTATGTATTAATGCATTCATGCACTTATAGATGAATGAATTACATATCTTCAAAATGAGAAAAATAATGGTTCTACATAGATATAAATATTAGTACATTGATGTCATAATAAAGCCAAAAAAGGGAATATCTCTACCTCAAATTTGGGGAACTAATTTTCTAAGCTGTTATAAAATCTTATGTTTCATTTTGAGAATATAAACACTACTGTAAATATTTGATCATTACACAAATTTAAACCTTGACTGTGTACTGAAAACTTGGTAGCTTTTGAGTGAGTGCTCAAAGTACACATATATATTTTCCTTGAATGAAATATCTTGACAACCTGAAAAACTACCAAATATACTTAAATTTCAATGATATTTTTTTGTTGACAGGCAGAGTTAGACAGTGAGAGAGACAGAGAGAAAGGTCTTCCTTCCGTTGGTTCACCCCCAAAATGGCTGCTACAGCCTGCACGCTGCGCTGATTTGAAGCCAGGAGCCAGGTGCTTCCTCCTGGTCTTTCATGCGGGTGCAGGGCCTAAACACTTGGACCATCCTCCACTGCACTCCCAGGCCACAGCAGAGAGCTGGACTGGAAAAGGAGCAAATGGGACAGAATCCGGTGCCCCAACCGGGACTAGAACCCAGGGTGCCAGCGCCACAGGCGGATAATTAGCCTAGTGAGAGATGGCGCCAGCCTCAATGATTTTTTGAAATGATTTTTTTAATAAAGTGGTCAGACTTTTCAAAATTTCCAGTCACTTGTGTAAAATATCACTTTCATAAATGCAAATAATATTTCTCTACTTTCTGGAATGTCCAAAGCTTCCTTTCTGATATGGTTCTATGAAGTGCTGTCTTATTTTGCCTGTATGTCTTTGTCAGCAGAGTCTATGAGAAAGAGAGGAGGGAGCTACTATCCTCATTGGAATTACTCATGTAGCTATTGAAGGCACTGTGTTACTCAAAAATTATTAGAAGGAATTATACAAACAATGTTGAGTAAGTATACATCCATGCCCAAATCCAGATAAGCAGAGACCATGGAAACAAATGATTCAGGATTATTAAGAAGTTTTTTGGTGTAATGATCTCCTCCATACCTCCCAATCCCTTCATCAAGAAGTACCAGAGAGAAAATACATACACTGTTCACATTCTTTAAAACTAGTTTATAATCTTCCCATGAAACATTTAGATTAGGGTAGTATATAGACAACAAAACATGTGCTGAGCATTGTTTTTAATTTCAAATGTTTACATTTTTGTCTTAAACCAATAAACTTGAAAATGAAAGGATGTATTTGGGTAAAGAGAACAGAAGAAAACTTTGCTAGGAGCCTGTGGATTGAGTTAACTGAATATGCTTCAATGAGAATTACATGATGGAAATGATAGACTATGAAGAAGAATAAAGAAAGAAAGGTGAATATGGTGACTAGAGAATAAAGGACATTTTGAATTAATTTATATTAGTATCCCATATTAGACATCTCATCTATTCTAAAGCTATAAAACAGAATCAGTTGCATAACACATAATTATTTTCACTTCAGATGATGCTATAATTTGGGAGAGCCCAGATCCTGCTAGCTAATGCTGATGTTACACTACTATTTGAAAAGAGCAGAAATTACAACCATCCAAGTAGCCTGGTAATCTGTAAGGCTGTTCTGTTAGACTTTCAGGAGTAGAGTGAAAGTTTTAAAAATTTATTTACAATATGGGAACAGAAAACAGACTCATCTTCAAAAAAATATTGAAACAAATATATCGACAACTTATAAGATGTACATAATTAAAATGCATTAAATTAAAATGTACATTTAAATATTTAAATAGTAAATAGTAAATAAATGCGAACTCATTATGTTGATATATTATGAACACATACAGTACTGTGTGAACATATTCCACATAGATTTAATGAGAAATAACTAACAATATCATAAACATATCTGTCACACCCAACAGCTTTCCTGTGCTGCACTGTTTTACTCTGCACAGTTTGTCTTCTTTTCTCCCAATAATAGAGATGTTCTGTCCCATCTGTTGTCAGTATACAATAACAGAAATTCTAGAAATTTCTATATAAAGGATTTATGTGTGCTTTTTGTCTTTCTTCTTTACTAAGAATAGTTATTTCAGATTCAATCATATAGTTGCTCATATAATTTTATTGTGATTAGTGTTACATAGCATTCATATGTTCTTTTTTTTTCTTTTTTTTTTTTTTTTTTTGGACAGGCAGAGTGGACAGTGAGAGAGAGAGAGAGAGACAGAGAGAAAAGTCTTCCTTTGCCATTGGTTCACCCTCCAATGCCCGCCGCGGCTGGCACCGCTGCCAGGAGCCAGGTGCTTCTCCTGGTCTCCCTTGCGGGTGCAGGGCCCAAGCACTTGTGCCATCCTCCACTGCACTCCCTGGCCACAGCAGAGAGCT
Source organism: Lepus europaeus (assembly GCF_033115175.1). Classification (NCBI taxonomy): domain Eukaryota; kingdom Metazoa; phylum Chordata; class Mammalia; order Lagomorpha; family Leporidae; genus Lepus; species Lepus europaeus. The sequence goes on along the minus strand of NC_084832.1, from coordinate 48,667,321 downwards.
GGCCTGGAAGAGGGGCAACCAGGACAGAATCCGGTGCCCCGACCGGGACTAGAACCCAGTGTGCCAGCGCCACAAGGCAGAGGATTAGCCTATTGAGCCACGGCGCCGGCCTCGTATGCTCTTTTTATTATATCCGTTCTTATTTCTTCTCATTTGCTATTAAAAGAACTTTAAACATTCAATGCATGTATTCACCCAAATGTGTGGTTTTTATTCTTTTGGGTAATAACCTTGCAGTGCAGCTCTAAGTCTGTGATGAATTTAACATTTTAAGAAACTGCCAGGAGATGGGGATTTGGTGCAGTGGGTTAAGCTGCCTCCTATGATGTTGGCATTCCATAAGTGCTGCTCCACTTCTGATCCAGCCCACTGCTAATACACGTGGGAAAACAATAGAAGATGGTCAAAGTCCCTGGGTCCCATGTCCCCATGTGGGAGACCCACTCGGAGCTCTTGTCTCCTAGCTCCCGCTGTTGCAGCCATTACGGGAGTGAATCAGCTGATGAAAAATTCTCTCTCTCTCTGTAATTCTGCCTTTCAAATTAAATAAATAAACCTTAAAAAAAGAAAAGAAATTGCCAAACTGTGTCTAAAGCAGTTCCACCACAATGCAAAAACAATACTTGCCAAAATTACGTGTGATCAGCTCTTTAATTTTAGACACTATGATAGGTATGCAGTGTTATCACAGTATAGTTTTAATTGCATTCCTCTATAATAAGTAGTAATTTAAGCATTTTTCTCACATATATATCTTCTTTGATGAAGTGCCTGCACACATCTTTTGCCCATCTGTGTTTTAGATAGCATATTTTCTTGCAATTGATATTCATGACCCTATCATATAATGTACATACAGGTTCATTATCAAATATGATTTGCAAAAATCCTTCCATGTCTGAGAAAAATTATTTTATTAACTTAATTATGTATAATTTGGAAGAAGACTGATTTATCAATTTATAGTTTTTATGTATTATGTTTTTGCTATTGAATCTAATTTTTGCCTAACCCACATTTATGAGGAGTTTCTTTTATATGTTTATATATTCAGGTCTTAAGTTTTTTTTAATTGTTTAATTTTTTAAAAGGATTTTTTTGTTTATTTGAAAGTCACAGTTATATATATATAGAGAGAGAGTAACACACACACACACACACAAAACAGACACACAGAGAGAGGGATCTTCCATTCACTGGTTGACTCCCCAGATAGACACAATGGCCAGCGCTGGGATAATCAAGAGCCAGAAGCTTCTTCTGAGTCTTCTATGTGGGTGGCAGGAGACCAAACCCTTAGGCTATCTTCCACTGTTTTTTCCAGGCCATTAGCAGGAAACTGGATCAGAAGCAGAGCAGCAAGCACATCAACCAGTGCTCACATAGGATGCTGACATCACAGGCTGTGGCTTAACCTACTATACCAAAATGTCAGGTATTACACTGTTTATTTATATTTCTTTAATTGTAACAAACATAAAAATGTACATAGTCATATGTTACTGTGGATGACTTGGTATATGCATAGATTGTGTGATTACCAATCATGGTAAATATGTTTATCTCTTCAGACACTTAACATTTTGTTATAGTGAAAAAAATCCAAAGTCTTATCTTGTAGTTTGTGTTTCACACAGAAATTTTACAATACATTGATACCATCCATAGTCATCCTAATGTGCAATGGCACCACAGAACTTCTTAACCTTATCTGATTATAACCTAGTTTCTGTTGATCAAATTTTCCCTTTCCTCCATCATAATACTTTTAACTTCCATGATTTTTTTGAAGACATTTGGTTTTTAAAATAGATAACAAGCTCTGTAGCCTGTATGTTTTTAAATATTATGCAAAAATATGGAACAAAGTTCAATTTTAAAAAAAATATGTATTTATTTGAAAGTTAAAGTGGCACATTGAAATGGGGAGAGAGAGGGAGAAAGAGAGAGAGAAGGGGAGAAAGAGAGAGAGAAAGAGAGAGAGAGAGAGAGAGAGAGAGAGTCATCTTCGCTACGGTTCATTACCAACTACCTGAAAGAGTCAGGGCTAGGCCAGAAAGAAACCAGGAGCCAAAAATCCCATTTCCCCATATGAGTGGGGACAACATTGTGTGCCTTCTCAATCATATTAGCAGGAAGCTGAATCAGAAGCAGAGTAACAGGGACCAGAACTCGCACTCTAGTTTGTGTGATACTGCATGTGGCTCACTCCCAAATCTAATTTTTTTAATTTATAGTAAGCATTTTTATTAAATTTGATTAAAAACCTATTCTATTTCAAATGAATTGCTTTTGTCTCACTGTCATAAATCAACTAGACTTAAACATGTCATTCTCTTTCTGAATTTTTATTGTGTTGCATTGATTTAATTTTCTATCTTTACAGCAACATCTCACTATCTTCCTTGGTATAGCTTTATAAGAATGTTATAATTTTATTTTTTAAAGATTTCAAAGCTTAAGGATATTTTAATTCCTGTGCATTTTTATATAAATCACAGTGCCAGTCTTACAAAACATAATTCTAGTATTATGACTTGGGTTATGTAAAATATATAGACTCATAAAAGGGACAACCTACCCTTAAAGAACATAAAAATTTCATGGGACTGGCATGGCACAGAAAGTTTAAGCCTTTACCTGTGACACCAGCATCCCATGTGTGCAATTGTTCCTGTTATGGCTGTTAAACTTCCACTCCAGTTCCCTGATAATGCTTCTGAGAAAGCAGTGGAAGATATCTCAAATACTTTGGTCCCTGTACTCACATGGAAGGCCCAGATAAGGCTCCTGACTTCCTCCTGACCCAGCTCCAATCTTTGCTTTCATTTGGGGAATGAACCAATGGACAAAGCATTTCTTTCTGTTGCTCATTCTGTCTAGCTCTGCCTTTCAGTTAAATAAATAAATCTTTAAAACATTTTTCACCACTAAAAATAATACTCAATAGATTTTACTATTTGAGCATTATGGTTGGTGATACATTAAGCCTGTTATTACAAAGTAAATAAAAAGTATGTCATTGCAAAAATTAGAGAAAAAAAGAAATAAAAGAGGGGAGTTTGAGAGAGGGTAGGGAAGTACGGTTTTCTTAACCTTGTTCCTATGAAATACATGAAACCTGTTCTCTCTATATTAATAAAGATTTTAAAAATCATATGTTTAAATACTATTATCACTGATATTCTCTTCAATGTATAATATTTCATTGCTCAAATATACAAAACACCTATTTTTGTATAATGATCTTGTATCCTGAAAGTTTTAAAATTCATTTATAATAGCTCTTTCCAGAAATATAGTAAGAATATAGTAGCTACATTCCAGAAATGTTCCATGTATATTGATCATTTACAAGTAAATACAGTTTCCAATTTATCAGTCCGGTTGTTTGCTTCTTTTTTCTTTGCTTGCTTGTTTTCTTTTTTTATTTATTTTTTTTAACTTTTATTTAATGAATATAAATTTCCAGTGTACAGCTTATGGATTACAATGGCTTCCCCCTCCCATAACTTCCCTCCCACCCACAACCCTCCCCTCTCCCGCTCCCTCTCCCCTTCCATTCACATCAAGATTCATTTTCAATTCTCTTTATATACAGAAGATCAATTTAGTATAAAGATTTCAACGGTTTGCACCCACATAGAAACACAAAGTGAAACATATTGTTTGAGTACTAGTTATAGCATTAAATCAAAATGTACAGTACATTAAGGACAGAGATCCCACATGAGGAGCAAGTGCACAGTGACTCCTGTTGTTGACCCAACAAATTGACACTCTAGTTTATGGCGCCAGTAACCACCCTAGGCTGTCGTCATGAGTTGCCAAGGCTATGGAAGCCTTCCAAGTTTGCCGACTCTGATCATATTTAGACAAGGTCATAAAAGACAGGGTGAGGATAGTAACCAATGATCCTAAGAGTGGCATTTACCAGGTTTGAACAATTATACAGCATTAAGTGGGGAAGAGGACCATCAGTACACACAGGTTGGGAGTAGAGCCATTGGTGGTAGAGTAGAGGTTATGATTACAAAGGAATGAGGCCCAAGTGCGCTAGACAGGGTCTAGAACAAAGGACAGAGTCATTATTAGAGGAGCTAAGAAAGGTGCTGTCTAAGCTACAAGTAAGTTTTCTGATTGAGAGGCAAATAGAACCTGACAGAAGGGGCTTGATTATAATCTGGTGGGCTTTAGGCCTTGTAAGTTAAGAGGCCCAGACCTATCTATCTCTTCATATGGGGTATATCCTAAGGGAGGTGTGAAAGTATGGTTAACTGAGGTTACTAAAAACAAAAAGCAATTCAAATCAATTGGCAATCTACAAAAAGAGTTAAAGATTTTAAAAGCTATTATTAAAATTGCTATATTGGTCTATTATGTTTTGTTATGTGTGTGTACATATTGTATGTTCACATGGGGAAATTTTATTAAGAGTTTTATTTTAAATGGCTTATAGATAAGATTGTCCATAAATTTAAGCTGCTAAAATCAATCAAAGATACATTTTAATTTGTGAGACCTGAATCTGTGTATCATATGTTTTAAACGTGTTGGTAGAAAGAAACTAAAAACATTTTATATGTTTGTGCTTAAGTTTACTGGTTAAACAAACTACACCATGTTAGATATTTAAGAGGTGTTTCCAAATACATGATTCTTAAAATTTATAGAAGGCATTGGACCTTCTGGTAAATGTTTTCTTAAGTTGTTATCTAATGGTTGAAACGGTTTGCTAAGTATTCATGTAATATTGCTATTGTTAGCAAGTGATCTAGGACTTGCTCCCTCAATTCTCTATTCTAAGCCCAACTTGTTCTTTCATTTCTCTATTCTCTTCAAGGTAGGAAACTAATTCTATTATGAAGGAATCTGTAGGACGTACAATTTAATCTTTAGACCTTGTAAAAGAGATGGCTAACATTTTTCTGTAATAGCATAGCCAAAATAAGAACTTAAATAATAATCTCATAGCTAGATTCACTTCGCCATCAGCGAAGTATACAGTAAGTAGAAAAAACCTCCCTTTCAGACCAAAGGGAAAGAAAGTTTTAAAGTGAGAATATAATTTTCCTCATGGGCATTGTCTACCTTAGAAAAACTACTACAGAACATGCCTGTGACTATAGACTTGTAGTTCAGGCCACCGAAGATCAGAGATGGGACATGGGCACTCCCTTGACTTGCATCCTCTGGTCTGCTTTAACACAAACCAGGAGGAAAAGAAAGCTAGGCATCAGAAGCAATGGGTGGCAGGCCTATTAATGGCTGATCTGTACAGTGATCTGCCCTCAAGGAGACCCAACAGGCCAGTCCACTGCAGTGGCTTTCAATGTGGTAAGCCTGGGCTTCAGCAGAAGTCAGCTTGTGAAGAGCCCTGGCAGCTCTGCCAAGAGTTGGATCACTGGAAATGGACCTGCCCTGGAGTCGAAGGATGCCCAGGTCAGAGCCACAGATCTTGTTGGCTCTAAGCTGAAAAGCCCTTCACTCAGCCCAACTTCCAAAGTGACCACTGTAGCTGAGGGGACGGCCAAGTAGGGTCAGCAACATTGCAGGCAGAACTGTAAATTTCTTGTTAGAGATGCCCCCTGCATTTACCTGGCCAGCTCTCTCCCAGGCCAGCCAAGTAATGAAAGTCAACAGAGTGCCTTCCCCTAGGAGTTTCACACCTCCCTTAGGATATACCCCATGTTTGCTTGTTTTCTAGATGGCCTTAAAGATAAAATGTTACATTGAAGTAAGAAGGGTTGCTAATATTGTTCTTCATTCTTTGTCTTCAAAGATCTATCAATTTGAAAGTCAGAGCCACAGAGTAGTAAAGGCAGAGAGAGAGAGAGAGAGAGAGAAAGAGAGAGTCTTCCATCCTCTGGCTCCTCCCCAAATGGCTGCAAAGGTAGAGCTTGGCTGATCTGAAGCTAAGAGCCAGGAGCTTCCTCCAGGTATCCCAAGTGGGTACAGGGGCCCAAAGACTTGGGCCATCCTCCACTGATTTCTCAGGCCAAAACAGAGAGCCAGATCGGAAGTGGAGAAGCCGGGAGTCGAATTGGTGCCCACATTGGATGCCAGCACCACAGGTAGCGGCTTCACTTGCTAAACCACAGCACCAGCCCTGAAAGCCTTTAATCTTTCATCAATAAGTGTGATGTTAGCCATCAGTCATAGGTTTTTCATGCATGCTCCTCAACAGCTGCAGATATTCTAGGATTGGATGCTCTATAAGAAAAGAAGAGAGAATCTCTCTTGCTTTCTCTCTCTCTCTCTCTCTCTCTCGCCTTCCACAAGCATCAAGGAAATTTTACTAGAGCTTGTGGCATCAATTTCAAGCACCACACCAATAGTCCTTTTTGTGGCCCATTATTCATATTGACTGCAGAAAATAATTATATGAAATTACACTTCCACATCTATTGATATATGAATATGTGTACATTAGTTATAATTTTTTAAATAACACATTTTTAGTTTTTTCTGTTTATCTTCTACATATTCAGAATGCAATTAATAAACACTATATCTCACTTCATTATGACACATATGCAAAAACTCATTGCCACTGCAAAATCTTCACGTTGATTCTTATTGATGAACATACTCAAAATAACATCAGTTAAACCAATTACAGAATTAACACACTTAAAAGAAAACTGAAGCAATATAAATTTATATTTATCTTAGTAACTGTCTACAAATTAGAAGAAAAATTTAGTAGCACACACAAATTTGAAAAATACGGATCAATAAACATAAGAGTAATCTGAGCAAGGGTCAAGAACATGAGTCTCTGCTGCCCATGTGAAAGCAAAAATGAAGTACTTCTCTTAAAAATCTGTCTTTTTTATTAATCGAAAGGGCAGAGGGACTCATAAAGGGAAGCAGATAAACACACACAGACACACACAGACACACACACACAACAGAGACAGAGACAAGAGAAATCTTTCATCCACTGTTTCACTCTCCCAATGGGTGCTTCAAGCTCTGAGTCAGACCAAAGCCAGGAGCCAGGAACCACCCTACCCTGGTTTCCTATATGAGAAACAGAAGCCCAAGTACTTGGGCCATCTTGTGCTGCTTTCCAAGGTGGGTTACCTGGAAGCTGACTTTGAAGCAGAATGATCAGGACCCAATCCTGCTTTCTAATATGGTATGCTGACATCTCAAGTGGCAACTTTACCCACTACACCACAAGCCTCAATATTTTTCCATCTCTGGCTTATTTCACATGACATAATGACATTTATTTTGCTGCAAAAATTTCATTTTGTATGATTCATGTTCAGTTATGCATATTTACCACATGTTCTTCGCCGTTCATCCATTGGTGAACACCTAGCTGCAATGAACATTGTAGTTCATGTACATAGAAAACAAAATGAGATATGATCTCACTCCTGTTACAATGGCTATTATTGTTTTAAAAATTCCTGTATTTTTAACTCCAACATACTGAAATTAGCCAAGTACTTGTGAATTTTATTCATTAAGTTATTAAAAATTAATAAACAAAAAAGTAATATTGTCCTCTATAATGAAAGTTTTGCCCACAAGAATTGTGATAAGAATATTTTTAGCACCTAAACATAGTGAATGCTTCAGAGTAATTGAATACGTAGGACAAAATGTAGACAAGGTCTTGGCTTTTATTTTTAAAAAAGATGTTGATTTAGTATGAGCAACAAGTTGATAGTCATTTCTAACTATCATTGGCTTCTAAACATTTCTGATAAAAGGAAAATAATAGATTTTTCCAATCTTTCTCTTTTTAAGGTAAAATTTTATTCCATGGAATGATTTAAATTCTTATGACAAAATAAACATTTCTATGACTTCCCAGTTAGTTATTTGTGGTTGTTTGTTATCTATTTAGTAAAAGATCCTTATTCTTTTTTCATTTATCAGAAAAATACACCTTATACTGCAAATCTAAGCAAGAATTTCTTAGTGTAAATAAGTCTCATGGATATGTGTCAACAAATTGATGACAAATATTTTAACCATCATCTAAAGTATTGCATTAAGATTCTTACTGATGGTTTGGGGGTGAAAGGGCGGGTATGGAGGGAAGAACTGCTATAATATAAAAGTTGTACTTACAAAATTTATATTTATTAAATAAAAGCTTTCTATAAAAAACAAAATATTGCATTAAATATTGGGAACTTGAATTACATATATTCAAAAATAATATTTGCAAATACAGTAATTCTTCATCTGTAGAAAAATATTATAATTTATTTTTGGTGAGGTTTTGATGATTTCCACAGTGGTATAAACTTGAAGTTAAATTTGGAGAAGTGCTTAAAGGTTTTGGCCCACAGCTTCTTTCATCTGTTGAATTAAATGTTACAATGATGAAGACAAAATATTACTTCCTATTGAAAGTTGTGAATGTTTCAGCACCATTTCATAAAATGTTTTGGAAGATATATGTGTTTTGAAACTTTCAGAGATTAAAAGAACTACTTTATAATAAACAAAAAGAAGTATTACCTAAGCTTTGCAAAGATCTGCAAATTATACTGCCATGCAATATTTGTGGATTTGTCCAAATTATTAAGTTCAATATATTGAGTACCTTTTCTTTTAGTGCAGTATTTATGTTCTTTTACTCATATTCCTAGGGAAAGGAGAATTCTCTGTGAAGAATAATTCAGGACACTGTCTCCTCTCAAGGCACTCTATATTTCCATAAAAAATATAATTTATCTGAGAGGTAAGAAAAAATAAAGATTACATTTCTTACAGAAAAACATATCCTAAGGACTGGCTTATTTTTCTTCTGTACTGTGAATGTATACCCTGGAAATATAGGAGAGGTCTATGATTGTCCACATGAGATGGATAACTTGCAAGAAGTGGAGTATGGAGTATCTGGGGGGTGGGAACTCGTAGTAGTGATATATGTAAGCAGTAAGTATTATCAAGCCATTGATCACATTCTTGTTTTGTGAGCAAATTTACCATAATTAATACTAATAGGGTTTGAGGCTTATTAAATTAGTAAATATAGATAAATCAATTAGGAGAATGCCAAAGAAAACACTTGTAACTTGTGTTAGCCATTATCAGTGTTACTGTTTTATTTACTGATAGCATGTTTTGCTCTCCACCTCTGAATCTGTTGTTGTAGCTGTTTCGATTCATGAAGGTATGAGAGAAGCACTGCTTTTGTTCTCATGAACATTAAAATCATTAAATGCTTTACAAAGGAGTGATGTCACAAAGGCCCAGAAAAGTTATGTAACTTGACCCAGAGCTCGGAATAAGTCTGTTGGCTAAATTTGGAATATAATACACATTTCCTTGAAATTAAAGCTGATATTTTTCCATATGTCTCAGTGCCTCTCAGAAATGAACAGTATCAACAAAATGAATTCCTTTTCCATGTGTCTTTTGTTGAGAATATGGAGAAAAATGAACTTTTGAAGCTTTGGAATGTTTTACAATTTCATTACAGTCTCACTATTTTAATAACAACTAATTTAATGGACATAAAAATAATACCAACAGTTTTTCACACTACTTTAAAAACAGTATTGTAAAGGTAAATTAATGGAGTTTTTTTTTTTCAGTTAGTGTTCAATGTTAAAGAGCTAAATTTCAGAATTAATATTTAAGGTTAATTTTCTTAATCTATATTTGCTTATGAGACTCTATATGAAAATGATCAGCACTAATTTACAATGCATTATGAATGATACGTACATTAATGTTATGACTGCTTTATTTCAGTTTTCACTTGATGGAATTATAAAAAGTAACCAATATGTTATCCCTATATCAATTTTACTAGTATTGTATCACTTTACTTTGATAAGTGCTTCCTGGACTTTTATAAACCTTATTCTCATTATTTCAGTTCATTTCAAGACATCAACTATAACTGACTGATTATGAGTGGATCTGGATATATCAAATTTTTTATTATTTGTTATTTTATTAAGAAAACTCTCTTTTAAATGTGATACAATTACAGTGGCAATTGGCACATATCAAGTGATGAATTAATTTCTACTAAATTGAATTAAAATAGTAGAACATTCTTTTTATATATTAAAAAACACATTTAACTCTGAACCTTGGGAGATGAACACAATTCTTCCCATAAAATGGAGTAATTTATGTTTCTTCACCTCATGGATTTCCCATCACTCAGAAACACATGGAGAGGCTTTCAATGAGGCATGCACAAGAAGGCTCAGTGGGAAGTCTGACAGTTTAAAGTAAAGAGAGAGGAGGATCGAGAATTTGTAAGGATGACCTATAAGAGACACCAAAATAAAAGTCTTTCTAGTTGTATTTTTCCCTTTGTCAGTAGAAAATGAAGGTATTATGTTACCAGTTAATCTATATTTTAGCAATTTATCACATTTCATTTTACCTCTGTCACTTTATACTGGCATGCCTGTATAATCATGGTGCTGTTACATTATTTGACATCTACATATGCAACTGAATAAATTAAACTAAACCCTAGATGAAATCATCTGGGGGAAACTGATATTTATAAAAGTGTCTGGATTGGTAGATAGAAAATTGACATAGATTATTAAAATAAATGGCATACATTTTCCAGAGGGAAACATCATACATGTACAATTATGACTTATCATCACAAGGATATGCATTCTTATTTATGGTCTGTTATATATACAAGTGTACATTATCATCATTTGGTTATCATGTCAAGTGTTTTACTGGGGGACACAAATGCAAAATTCAAATTGTTTCATAATACTATATATGATAACATGATTTAAGCATTCTATGTAACACATTTCAGAAATTTGTGCAAAAACCAATGTGAAGAAAAGAAAATTTTAGCAACTGCCCAAATCTAAAGCTATTATTGACATTAAAAAGGCAAGCGATGACAATTTTAATCAGTTGTTAGAGTGAAATAAAAGTCTGTGTGTATCATTTACCTATTCAAAATCAAAGATTATGAATACTACTACTGAAAGAAATCTTGGGTAGCAAGTTATTGAATGTGAATTCAATTGATGCTACTCCTTATAGCTTTCATGGAGAATAAAGAAGATGAGTAAGAATGAAAGCTTAAATAAATTTAAGAACAGAGGGAGAAAACCATAGGCTCTTCTTCCTAGAACAGATAACAAAATTTTAATGGGAAATTCTTAATATTATTATGATTATATAGACAATTTGGGAGATCTTGTTTTAATATTGGTGTGCTCATTAGTTGTATTAATGTCTGGTACCAAAGCTATGTTGTGTTTATACATTTGCTTTTTCTGCTCATTAAGCATTACTCCAGTTACAAATGATAGGAAACATATGGGTGAACAAACTTTAAAATTATGGTATTTATGTGAAATGTCCTTTAACTTAGGCTTCTGTCATTTTTACATTTATATTTCATATGCCATGTAAAGTTTTCATGTAGGACTGTCATAAATGATTAGCAGTGCTTACTTCTCACACGAGCTGTGATCCAAACATCAACATTTTGCCAGAGGCTTTTATTTCAGTTTGTTTTATGCCAGACAACTTCTGCTTTAGAGTCATTAATAAAATTCATGGAACATTCTATAGATAAGTTATGCATGAAAGGCCAATGATGATATACTAAAATGCTAAATACTGTCACTTTGTAAGTTGGAGGTAAGGATATGAGTATGGTTAAAGAAAAACAACTTCAAACTTGGGAGAAATCATATTACTCACTTTTCTTTTTAATTTTTTTTCATTTTATTTGAAAGGCAGAGAGGAAGACAGAGACAGAGACAGAAAGGACTTCTATCACTCATTTACTCTCCATTTTTACAGTTATAACTGGGCCAGGCCAAAGCCACATACCAGGAACTTAATACAAGTCTCCTATGTGGCAGTCACCCACATACTTGAGCCATAAACTGATGCTTCCCAGGGTGCACATTAACAGGAACCCGGAATCAAGAGCAGACACAAGACACAAATATGGGAATTAGATGTCCTGGCAGTGCGAGTGTCTGCCTAGCTTTACAACTGGAGAAGTAGCAGGAGGAAGAGATAGAAAAGGAAAACAAGAAGAAAGAATGTCATAGGCCAGATTCTTTTTCCAAATACTTGTAATTTTCTCTTCAATTTTCAAATATCTGAGAAATGTATGACTTGAAGTAAGAATTGTGAAATATTTGGTGGCCACAGATAAACACAACAAGGCTGAGTATCTAGAAATAAGTAGTAAAGGATGGGAAGCCAATTTGAGCAAGTGAACATAAAAATCATGGTTGGAAAGTGCTGTGATTTTATTGTCTTAAGGACATAAATTGCTTGCAGCAAATGCTAATCTTCTCCCATGGTTGCTTTTATTTCAATTGTTTATTACATATAGTATTTCCTCAATTTACACAAAAAGAAAAAAAAAGCAATATACATAATAATCATAAATTTTAAAAGAAAATAATTGTTACAAATAATTTAGCACTTTAAAAGCACTTCTTTTTATGCATACAAGTTGCTTTTAGTTCAATCTGTCTCATTAGAAAATATTTCTTTTGGGCCTGGCATTGTGTTTTAGCAGGTTAAGCTATCACCTTCAGTGCTGACTTCCCATATGGGAAATATTTTGGGTCCAAGAAGCTCAACTTCTGACCCAGCTCCCTGTAATTGCACCTGCGAAAGCAGCAGAAGATGGCTCAAGTGCTTGGTCCTCCGTACCTGTGTGGGAGACTTGAATAGAGTTCCAGACTCCTGTCTTCCAGGTCAAGTCAAGCCTCACCCATTGAAGATACTTGGGGAGTGAACCAGTGGATGAAAGATCCCTTTCTCTGTTTCTTCCTCTCTCTCAGTAACTCTGCCTTCCAAATAAGTATATCTTCTTTTTACAAATTATATATTAATATATATATTAATTTATATGAAATATATATTATATTATAAATTAATATATTATTTTATTTATTTATAATTATAAATTGATATATATATTAATTTATTTGAAAGACATAGTTATAGAAGGAGGAGGAGAGAGAGATCTTCCATCTGCTGGTTCACTGCTCAAATGGCTGCCTGGGCCTGGATTGAGCCATGCTGAATCCAGGAGCCCGGAACTTCTTCCAAGTCTACCACCTTGGGTACAGGGACCCAAAGACTTGGGTCCTGTTCTGCTACTTTTCCTGGTGCAATAGCAGTGAGCTGGATCAGAAGTAGAGCAGCCAGGTCTCAAACCCACACTCATATGGGATGCCTGTGTAAAAGGTGGAGGCTTAATCAGCTACACCACAACACCAGCCCCAAAAATCTTTTTAAAAATAAATAAATAAAAGGAAATTCACGCTCTCTCTTGCTCTCTCTTTCTTTCCCTCTATCTCATTCAAACACACACACACACACAATATAAATTTCTACTTACAATCATTTTTTTTTTTTGGCAATTAGGGATTAGGTGTATTCAGGATGATCTCTTTTTTAAAGCAGAACTTAAATATATCTGAAAAAGCTTAAGGAGAATATACCAGAGAGAAGATTTTTTTCATGTACTGTTACAGAGTAATCATAATGGTAGAAAATAGGTTTTTCTCAATAGCAGTCTCAGTAGTATTCATTTGCCCTTTATAAACCATAAAAAAGTTATCCAACAGCAAAAGCACCAAGCAGATTCAATTTTTTTCTGTGCATACTGATAACCACAAAATTCATAATTCTTTTGTGAAAAGTCAGAGTTACACAGAGAGAAGGAGAAGCAGAGAGAGAGAGAGGTCTTCCACCTGCTGATTCTCTCCCCAAATGGCCCCAATGGCCTGAGCTGCAACAATCCGAAGCCAAGAGCCAGGAGCTTCTTCCAGGTCTCCCAAGGGGGTGCAGGGGCCCAGGGACTTGGGCTGTCATCCACTGCTTTTCAGGGACATAGCAGAGAGCTGGATTAGAAGTGGAACAGGGGCCAGCACCGTGGTGCAATGGGTTAATCCTCTGCCTGCGGTGCCAGCATCCCATATGGACACCGGTTCTAGTCCTGGCTGCTCCTCTTCTGATCCAGCTCTCTGTTATGGCCTGGGAAAGCAGGAGAGGATGGCCCACATCCTTGGGCCCCTGCACCCATGTGAGAGACCAGGAAGAAGCTTCCTGGCTCCTGGCTTCAGATCAGCATAGCTCCCTCCGTTGCAGCCATTTGGGGAGTGAACCAGTGGACGGAAGTCCTTTCTCTCTGCATCTCCCTTTCACTATCTGTAACTCTACCTCTCAAATAAACCAGCTCCAGTATGGCATTACCAGCTCCACCACAGTGTTGGCCCCATGTATGGTTTTTAACTTTGGCTCAACCATATAAGAGAAAACACACAGCTTATTTTATTCAACATGCTGTCCTCTAGTTGCGTCAATTTTGTAGCAGTTGGCAGAATTTCATTCCCTTTTATAGCAGAATAATATCCCATTATGTATATATACCACATATTCCTTATCCACTCATCTGATGATGGACACCCTGGTTGATTCCAAATTTTGGCTATTGTGGAAAGCACTACTATGCACATGGTAGTGCAGAAATTTTTTTTTATTTATTTAGTGAATATAAATTTCCAAAGTACAGCTTATGGATTACAAAGGCTTCCCCACCCCCACAACTCCCCCCATCCCTGCAACCCTCCCCTTTCCCACTCGCTCTCCCCTTCCATTCCCATCAAGATTCATTTTCAATTCTCTTTATATATAGAAAATCAGTTTAGTATATATATATATGGATTTGATATATTATATTCAAGTCTTCTGTGTTTGTACCCAGTAGTGGGATTGCTGGATATTATGGCAAGTCTATTTCAAGGTTTTTGTTATTGCCGCTGCTTTTTTTTTTTTTTTTTAAGAAATCTCCATGCTGTTTTCCACAGTAGCTGCACTAATTTACATTCCACCACCAGTGTATAGGTATTCCTTTTTGTCCATGTTCTCTCCAGCATTTGTTCATCTCTGTGATTTGGATTCCAGTCATTCTGACAGGGATGAGGTTATATCTCATTGTGGTTTTGATTTGCATTTCCCTGATGGCTAGTAATGTTAAGTTTTTTTGTTGGCCATTTGTGTTTCTTCTTTTGACAACTGTCTATTGATGTCCTTTGCACATTTCTCAATTGAACTGCTTTGAAATTGTTGTTTTTGAGTTGCTGCTAATATTCAGCATATTGATCCTTTGTCAGATGGTAGTTTGCAAATATTTCTTCTCATTCCATTGAATGTCTATTCACTCTATTAATTACTTTCTCTGTTGTGCAAAAGATTCTGAGTTTTACATAATAACATTTCTTTAGTTTTGCTTTTGCTGCTTTTGCTTTGGGGGGTCTTGTTCCTATGTTTTCTTCTATAAACTTCATAGTCTCTGGTCCTAAGAACTCAGCATTTGGAGATGACTCATGATTTCTGAGTGCAGCCCATCTATGATGCAGGAAAAAAGGTTGAAGGCAGTTATGTGTGGTATCAGGGATGTCTGTTTTATTTAATTAATTAATTTATTTATTTTGATTTGAAAGGTAAAGAGAGAGACAGACATACTGGAAGAGAAGAATAATTCAGGAAGGTTTTAGACCATTGACATTAACTATGGTCACTCGACGTGTTCAAATCCTCAAAAACCTAATTTTTTCCAAAATATTTTACGTGTAAATTAAAAAAAATTGTTCATTAAACTAAGATTATTTTATTCCACTATTTTATAGTCATTAAAGTGTAAAATTTCATAAATAAAATTATTGTTTAATTTATTTTCCTTGTTCACAAGACAGCTGTTATGCTTGAATGTTTGAAGCCATTGATTAAATATATTTTGATAGTAAATAATTCAAATTAATTGAAATTAATGAAAAATAAGATCTCTGAGTAATTGTGAGTTCTGTGATCTGACTATCCAAAGTCTGGAATGGTGTTTAAACAATAAAAACACTTTGGTAACAGTGTTGAAGGCTTGGGAATAACCTTTCTAAGCAATAAAATAGTATGTGTGGGAGGGGGTTCTAAGACAAGTAGTAGATAATTAATATTTTCCAAGAAGGTCATATGTATAGTCAAGAATATGACAAAACATTAATAAGTGAAATAAGGCCCAACTGCATACGGAGAGGGAGCAATGCTCATAATGTTACGTTGCAGGGTGACGTGAATCATCTTCTTGAAAAGAGGAGCAGCCTCAGATTGTTTTCTGTGCATATAGCTATAAAAGACATTCAATCCTTTAGTTCAACATTGCTTCACAGGTCAGTAGTGATTTCCATCAAGTGTCATTGTCAGTCTCAAGTTTGTTCATAATACACCTTTTGAAGTCCACTGTCTGCACTAGAATGTTGCTTTTCTTTGATACCTTGATACAGAATGACTAGAACAGACAGCATGACAAAATTTGTGAATGGTGTGTGATCATTTGTTAAAGAAAATAAAAGGAAATAGCAGAATAAAAATTCACAAGGATTGGTGCACAGTAAAATAAAATAGTGTAAGACAACTGATTGTAAACACTACTTGTATGACAAGTAGAACCTACCAGAGACAAGATACATGACTGAAATCTAAGCATTGATATATTTACTCAAAAAGCAAAACCAGTACTAAATTCAACTCTTCATCTTTCAAGTAGAGAGGGGAAATAAAACCAAACACATTACTTAAAAATAATATCAGATCCAATTGAAGATGCTTAGCTTTTAAATCCTAGGAAATAGAATGATTTGAGAGAAAATCAGGAGAAGAGAAGGTATAGAAAACAAGAGTGAAAACTGATAAAAAAAAACAAAGAAAACAGAAGAAAATAAGAGAGAAACAGCATATGGATAAGCATAGCTAAGATTATTATTTTTAGATACACATTTACACATGTAAGTATTTTTGTGTCAGTCTCTCTTGGGTGCATTTATATGTATTGACAAATTTACTTCTGTTTTTTTTTTTTTTTAAAGATTTTATTTATTTATTTGACAGGTAGAGTTACAGACAGTGAGAGAGAGAGACAGAGAGAACAGTCTTCCTTCTGTTGGTTCACTCCCCAAATGGCTGCAATGGCCAGAGCTCCGCCAATCTGAAGCCAGGAGCAAGGTGCGGGTGCAGGGGCCCAAGCACTTGGGCCATCCTCCACTGCTTTTCCAGGCTACAACAGAGAGCTGGACTGGAAGAGGAGCAACCAGAACTAGAACTGGTGCCCATATGGGATGTTGGCACCACAAGCGGAGGATTAGCCTAGGACACCATAGCGCTGGCCCCACAAATGTAGTTCTTACATTATTCCTCTTCTTAAATGACTTTTTAATGCTTATTTTGTAGGTAATGGAAACATGTCAAATAATTATCTTGAGGTACATGTAGCTGTTTATGCACAGCTTAGATTTCAGTCTAGGCACTCTGGATCCAGCCTGTTTTTTAATTGCTTAAAAAATGAAGTACTATACAAAATAAAAATTGGAGGAGGAAATGGTAAGGGAATGACTGAAATGGTAGTATATGAGTGAAAGGGATGATACCAGGGAGAGTTGAATAAAGATTAGAGGCAAATATGGGTGAGTGACAAGAGAAAGGAAACAAGATTCTGGTTTTGAGAGAGAGAGTGTGGGATATAAGAAGGGGTTTGGCACTGTGATGCAATGTATCAAGCCATCATTTGGGATGCCCACATCCCATATCAGAGTGCCAAGAATTGAGTACAACTTCTGCTTCTCCTTCAGCTTCCATATATATATATATATATATATATATATATATATATATATACACACACACATATATATACATATATATAGAGAAAATTTATATATACACATAAACACACATAAATATAGTATTTACATATATACATATAAAGTATTTGTGTATTTATAAGATATATATTTTTCAAATAAAAATTTTCTATGGACCAAGTGAAATTTCACATTTGTTCTTTAGTGTATTAGGATAGAAGTACAACTTGAATGAAAGAGGACTTACTTGAGGGTGCAGAGCAGTAGGGGAGAGTCATGGAGAGAGTCACAGAGTCACAGATGCTGGCAAGGGATATCTTACTCTCTGCTGGGTCATCAAGTGAAGCTCATAAAGAAAAAGAAAAAAAAGTAAAACCTAGGAATCAGAGAAAAATTAAAAAGCTGAGACAGGAGATAATGTGACTTGTTCACCATCCATCCATTTTTTATTTATTCATTATGTATGAAGTGCTTCTTCTATGACAAGGAAAGTCTAGAGCTACAAAGGGGAATAGGGCAAAGTTCCTGACATCAAAATTGATGGAAACTTACATGAATTTAGAGTACCATTGTAGGGAAAGTAGCAGTCATTGTTTTGTGGGTAGGTAGGTTATATAACAAGGGAACTACACAGTAAAAAGAAACAGTGACTCAATTTTGAGGATCAAGCTTGATTTTAAAATTGATAGCTATACAATAGGTTTGAAAGATTGACTTTGTTGAAGAAGAAGGAAGAGTGATAGAAAGAACTGTAGGGATTACACTGGGATTGGAGCTGAGGAGAAAATGTAAGTTAATAGAACTATTTAAATGAGTTTCATTAAATCAGAGAGTATTGGGGTTTGTTCCTCACTTATCCTGGGGCATACTGGATATTCTTCATGTCTTAAGTTCTGCATTTGGTGTAATGCCAAGTCAAGCCTGATTCAATGACATAAAGCATTACTTCTGTACTTCGGCACTTCTAACATTATTCTCCAAATGATCCTTTCCTCTAAGCAAAAGTATCCTTGGCCTCTATCAAGTAGTTAGTAGCAGCAGCACATTCTTGCTATGACAACATAAACACCATTTGACATTTTCAAAAACCTTCTTGTAAGTAAATCACTTTTGATTGAAAAACCACTGCATTAAATCAAGGATGATTGAGGGAGGAACTAAGATAGTTTAACAGAGTACCATAAAATACAGCAAAATGTAAAAAGAACTGGAGTTTTTTGGGTGTTTGGAACATATATGGGATGGGTACATAGGAGGGTCTAAATGAGTTAATAAACTAGAATAAACCTTGGATCATAAGAAAGTAACTGCAAATTAAAGGGAAACTAATTGGGAAGGAAGAACTCAAATTATCCCTCTTTGAAGGTGATATGATTCTTTATTTAGGGGATCCAAAGAACTCTATTAAGAAACTATTGGAACTCATAGAAGAGTTTGGCAAAGTAGCAGGATATAAAAACAATGCACAAAAATCAACAGCCTTTGTATACACAGGCAATGCCACGGCTGAGAAAGAATTTCTAAGATAAATATCATTCACAATAGCTACAAAAACAATCAAATACCTTGGAATAAACTTAACCAAGGACGTTAAAGATCTCTACGATGAAAACTACAAAACCTTAAAGAAAGAAATAGAAGAGGATACCAAAAAATGGAGAAATCTTCCATGCTCATGGATTGGAAGAATCAATATCATCAAAATGTCCATTCTCCCACAAGCAATTTATATATTCAGTGCAATACCAATCAAAATACCAAAGACATTCTTCTCAGATCTGGAAAAAAGGATGCTGAAATTCATATGGAGACACAGAAGACCTCGAATAGCCAAAGCCATCTTGTACAACAAAAACAAAGCCGGAGGCATCACAATACCAGATTTCAGGACATACTTCAGGACAGTTGTTATCAAAACAGCATGGTACTGGTACAGAAACAGATGGATAGACCAATGGAACAGAATAGAAACACCAGAAATCAATCCAAACATCTACAGCCACCTCATATTTGATCAAGGATCCAAAACCAATCCCTGGAGTAGGGACAGTCTATTCAATAAATGGTGCTGGGAAAACTGGATTTCCACATGCAGAAGTATGAAGCAAGACCCCTACCTTTCACCTTACACAAAAACCCACTCAACATGGATTAAAAATTTAAATCTATGACCCAACACCATCAAAATATTAGAGAATATTGGAGAAACCCTGCAGGATATAGGTACTGGCAAAGACTTCTTGGAAAAGACCCCAGAAGTACAGGCAGTCAAAGCCAAAATTAACATTTGGGATTGCATCAAATTGAGAAGTTTCTGTTCTTCAAAAGAAACAGTCAGGAAAGTGAAGAGGCAACCGACAGAATGGGATAAAAATATTTGCAAACTATGCAACAGATAAAGGATTAATAACCAGAATCTACAAAGAGATCAAGAAACTCCACAACATCAAAACAAACAACCCACTTAAGAGATTGGCCAAGGACCTCAACAGACATTTTTCAAAAGAGGAAATCCAAATGGCCAACAGACACTAGCCATCAGGGAAATGCAAATCAAAACCACAATGAGGTTTCACCTCACCCCGGTGAGAATGGCTCACATTCAGAAATCTACCAACAATAGATGCTGGCGAGGATGTGGGGAGAAAGGGACACTAACCCACTGTTGGTGGGAATGCAAACTGGTTAAGCCACTGGAGATTCCTCAGAAACGTGATTATAACCCTACCATACAACCCAGCCATCTCACTCCTTGGAATTTACCCAAAGGAAATTAAATTGGCAAACCAAAAAGCTGTCTGCACCTTAATGTTGATTGCAGCTCAATTCACAATAGCTAAGACCTGGAACCAACCCAAATGCCCATCAACAGTAGACTGGATAAAGAAATTATGGGACATGTACTCTATAGAATACTATACAGCAGTCAAAAACAATGAAACATGGTCATTTGCAACAAAATGGAGGAATCTGGAAAACATCATGCTGAGTGAATTAAGGTAGTCCCAAAGGGACAAATATCATATGTTCTCCCTGATCGGCGACAACTAACTGAGCACCAAAGGGGAAACCTGTTGAAGTGAAATGGACACTATGAGAAACTGACTTGATCAGACCTTGTCCTGACTGTTGATGTACAATGTAATATTTTATCCCTTTTATTATTTTTTGTGTTAGCACTATTGTTTGAACTCTGTAATTAACACACAATTATTCTTAGGTGTTTAAATTAAAAAAAGAAAGTAACTGCAGCGGCTGGCATTGTTGCACAATGGGTTAATCAATCATTAAAATAAGAATATTTTTGGAAAATAATGACACTCCAAAAATGATTCACCTGGGTAAGTCTAATTTCATTGATTTGCTGTGTGTGCATCAACAGAATTGGGCATGGTAAGAGGAAATCCCAGGTATTCAACCAAGGAATAAATAAAGGATAGGATTTTGAATATATGGAGAAAAATATACAACATCAAAGATATTTTCTGGGTATAAGGTTACGATTAAAATAAAATACATATGTTAGACTCAAATTTAGGGATATATTATAACTGTACTTTAACAGAACAAGCAAATATTACTTGAAAGTATAATAATACAAAGATCAAATAGGAAATTTGAGTAGATTAAGCACGATTAGAATCCAAAATAAATGACTAGAAAAAAATTATTTTAATGAGTGTGTGAGAAGCGAATTTTGCATGGGAGACATTTTGGAAAGCAAAGATAATTCATAAATTTGAGAAGAAGCCTACAGTATAAATTATATCATGACAAGTATAGTTAAACATATAAGCCTTGCTTCTAATAACTCAGATGTGTTTATTCTGTTTGACTCTAAGAAGGTCATTAGTGATCGTCAAAAGTAAGCCGTCCAGCTAGTGGCTGTAGTGCAATCCAAAAAGTATTAAGAGGAAAGTAGTTAATATAGATAAGTCTTTTATGAAGTTCAGGGGAAAGTACTCTGTAAACCAAAGAGGATCATTTGTCTTTGAACACAGGGATTTATAGTACCGAAAGAATTGATAATGGATGGAGAAAGGTCCACAGCAAGCAAGATCAAACAAGATCCAGAGTCCAAGGATTGGAATCTTCTAGTCAATAGCAGAGAAATGCTTGTGTTCTTATCACGACAGTGAGGAAATCACAAGATTCACAGAAGTGGGCAGGCATAAATATGAACAGTCCCCAATTTTATGTCTTCTATTTCTGTTTAAAAAGCAGTAGATAAGAAGACTTTCTTTTCAGAGTGAGGGGAATGGAAAAGTGGAGAATGACTGAAATAGTTTCAAATAATTACAATGAAGAATTTTAAAAGGATAGCTTGGGTTATGGAAGTAGTGTAAATGATGATTGTGGATTTAATTGTGCCAATCACTTAGAAGTACTACTATAGCTTATGGGCAATGATCTGTCAGAGAAGACCCATATAATTAGGATAAATAAGTATTTCTGTATTAATTTGAAAAGAAAAACATCAAACAAGACAAAAAGGTAAACATTACATGAAAAAAATACATGTGCCTAAAATGAACTTAGCTAACTACAATTTTACTGTTAGTCCTATAATAAATTTGCTCAATAGTACTTATTGATAGAACTTACTGGTTTAAGCAAATGAAAGACCTTTCAAATTCAAGCATTAGTTCATTTTATTGGGCATATTTGAAGACAACTGAATGATTAACACACACTTCCTTAGAACATGTTTACTGAAGTTGTAATTGAATGATGTGCTTTAGTGTCCTAGAGATATGCTTGTAAAGGAAAACAGGGAATATGTGTATCAAGATTCAACCAGAGATAATGGAGAGAATATATATGAAAAGATACATTGCACAGAATCAGCTTGAAAACTTGTGTGAGCTAGCTAGTCATCGGAAATCCATAGGGCAGGCTATAAGGAACAATAGGATGGAACTCTAGGAATGGGCTGTAGCATGCCCACAGATAGACTTTACTCTGAATCAGGAAGGCTTACTTCTGTGAGTATCTTTCAATTTATTGATTCAGATCCAATGAGATCATCCTTGATTTTCCCTTACTTGTTATGGACTTTAATCATATCTACAAAAAAAAAAAAAAAAAAAAAAAAAAAAACAACTTCAGGAACATCTAGATTAACATTCAGTTGGAAAATAGATGCAGCTGGTTAAGCGGTTAAGCTGCAACCTGTGATGTTGGTATCGGCATTGAGTCCCAGCTGCTCCATTTCTGATCAAGCTCCCTGCTTATGCACCTGGGAAACCAATGGAAGATGGTCCAAGTACTTTGATCCCTGTCACCTGTGTGTTGATCCAGAGGAAGCTACTGGCTCCTGGCTTCAGCCTTGCCCCTAGCCCCCTGCAATTGCAGTCATTTGTAGAAGGAACCAATGCATGGAAGATTCCCCCCCCCTTCCCCGCCTTTAAAAAAACAATAAATATTATAAAAAAAAAAGAAAGAAATAAAACAAGGTTTATAGTATAGCCAAGTTGAAATTTAGCAGTAACCATAATGTGAAGGCAGGATTGGATTGGACATTCTCTGCAATGGATTTTCCACAGAGTCTTCAGTCCCATCTCAGACATTTGAACTGAGCAGTCAGCATTGTCCCAATTGAAGTACCAGTGGCAGACCACATCTGCAAGATACTCTAAGTTTCTCACTGTGGAAATCAATTCTTATTGAGAACCTCTACCTGAGCACATGAGATGTGAGAAGAAAATCAAAATATTTGCTACACAGATAATTTAAACTTCTGGTGTAAGTCAATGAAATTTAGATTAAGCTAATCTAAATATTTATTGTAACTCAAGCCAAGCTTTACTTCATGTTGTAACTCAAGCCAACCTTTATTTAAATATTTACCGGCTCTGACCCTTGTTCAGTCTACATCAATATTAATTCAAATCCATAAACACAAACAGTACAGCGTATCATTTTACTGTTTTTCTATCAGTTTCCTCATTGGCTTCTGAAGTAGTTTACTGACAGTTACAGATTGATTGTTCTTCATAAAAGTTGACAAATGTATCAATTTTAGCTTTGGAAGTAGCCCATCAGTGAAAATAAAGAATTGTTTTTGTTGTTGTTGTTGGGCATTTTTGTTTATTGGTCTCTTTTTTGGTGGGATGATGGTGGGCTAAAGCCATAGGAAGAAAAATGTGATGTATGTGTCCAGTATGTACTATTTTGTTTTTGTTTTGCAAGAAGAGTTTTTGATAACAAGAGTAAATGGTGGAAAATGGAAAAAAAAATGATTATCCATCCACTATTATGCTTTGCATTTGTTTCAAAGTAAACTCAGCATTGTTGACTCTGAAATTGGCCCTAGAGATGGTGGGTTCTTTCTTCTTTCCTGAGTAGTTGGCACTTGGTTGTAGAAATCCAAGTTTATTTGGTATAATCTACATTCAAATACAAAGCAAATTTCTCTTTCTATGTTTTGATGCAGCTATTTCGACTAACCCAGAACCTATTGTCCCTCACTATCTTTGATGTTCTGGTGCTTTCATGGACACATTTACAAGAGCAGATAAGAGTAATATGTTGATGCAAATTCAAATTAACAAAATAACTAATTAAGTAAGTGACTTATTTATTCCTCTGGGCTAAACTTATCATATGACTGATGATTCCTGATTGTGATGATTTTTGTCTAATACTCAGTTCTGAAAATAGCCAAAAGTACCTACAAATATCCTAGTTCAACAGAGAATCATTGACTACCTTTGTAACTCATTAATTACCTAGTCTTCCTTCATTTTTATATGATACTGCTTTTATTTTAAATGTGGGTTTAATCTTAAAGTGTGAAACTTTTTCTAAGAAACTCCACATTTATGAAATTTTCTAAAATAAAAAACAATAAGTTTGGCTACAAACATATATAAAAAGACATGCATATGCAATCCTAATAAAAGGGTGATTTTCAATTCTAGCCTTTCAGTCTTTGAATAAATCATACTTAAAGATTCATCAAAATTTATATAAAATATACAAATTTAGTATGTCAAGTACCATAAATCCTTCAGGATTTTTTCCCATTCAGCACAAGTAGGCCTTGGTTGCACTCAATCACAATCAGGATCCAGTAGTTGATCTTTTTCCCTTCATTCTTTCTCTTTCCCCTATCATGCCTGCCCATGCGTGGTGCAATTCTTATATTTCATGGTTACGTCCTATGCTTTTCACAGCCCATTAGGTAGGATTACATTGTTCTTATGTCTCGTTTCTCCCTCAAAAACACTATTCCCAGAGAGTAAAAATTCCGTAAAAAATGAAGGAGTGTAAGTTTCCTGATGTTATCACTGTTACCCTAATCATAGACATGCACCATTTTCTTTCTTCTGTTCCTCTCTTTTTTCTTTTCTTCCTCTTCCTTCTCTGCCATTCCTTCTTCCCTTCCTTCTTTTTTCTTTATTTCTTTCCTTTCTTTATCCCTCCTTTCATCTTTCCATCCTTCTTTGCTTCCATCCATAGTGCTGGGCCTAAGTCTCTTCTTACTATCCCCTTATTCTCCAACATATCTCCCATTTATCTAGGTGTATATTGGACGTTGGATGTTAAAACCATAGGGAAAACTTAATTCATATGACCAACCATTCAGGTAACCATGATATTGAAGGAGATTATCGATTCCAACTTATTGATGAAGAAAAAAGAATTTCATACTATATTCATACTGTATTTTAAGCACATTTATAAAACTTTAAGAATACAACTTAAAGATTTATGCAAAACATAGGCCATTATTTCTAAATAGTAAGATGACAACTGGTTTAATTTTTTTCTACCATATATCTATGTATCTGTCTGCCTACCTGTATACTTTCTGAGTTTTCTAAATTGAGAATGCACTGACTTTGAAGGCAATATATAATGATTTATCTTGTATTCAAAGGAACAAACCTTATTCCAAAAAACACAGTATCTAAGAAAGATAATTGACTATGAGGTATATTTTAAAATCATTCCAAACTGCTTTTATTTTTAAGTAGTTAATATGTACTCCAAAAGTGCTTAGATTCTAAAATGTAGTCATTTTTATGGGGCACCAACATCGTGTCATAAATAATGCCACCACCTTTGACACCAGCATCCCATATATGCACCAGTCCATGTCTCCACTGCTCTACTTCCAATCCAGCTCCTCGATAATGGTGTGAGAAAACAGTGGAAGATGCTCCATGTGTTTGGGTCCCTGATACCCATGTTGGATACACAAATAAAACTCCTAGCTTTAGCCATTGGAGCTATCTAGGAGTATGAACAACGGATGGAACATTTCCTTCTCTCTTCTCTCTCTCTCTCTCTCTCTCTCTCTTGCTCTCCTTCCCTCCCTCTCCTCTTCTCTCTGTAATTCTTACAAAATAAATAAATAGTTTTTCTTAATAATATTACTTATGAAATATTATGTATGCTATAATTTCAAAAATTATGAAATCATATAACCCTCTTTCTTTTATTGCTAGATTCTAAACTCAGCCAAGTCTGCACAGAAGAGACTTACACTACAAAAAATATCTTGTAGGCAAGCATTTTATTTAGTATTGATTAATTTGTAGTTGGATTATTATTTGTTTCACATGATATTTAGAGGCATTGATTTGTTTTACCAGTTATGTGGCTCTGTCATAATTTTTAAAAATTTTTATTTCATTCTAACTGATGTATAAAAACTGTATGGTTCTAGAGTACCGTGTGATTTTTCATAAATGTATAGATTGCATAAAGCTCAAATTAAGCTAAATATACCTATGTCCCCAAACATTTCTATTTTTTTTACAGTGAAACCATTCCAAAGCATCTCTTTATTTCTACATAAAAGTTTGTAATACATTATCATATCTACAGGTACTTTCTGCTATCTGGACAAAACTTAGCACCTGTTAAATAACCTTTTCCTATCCTTCCTACCCTTCTATACTCCATAGCCTCTGAAAACCACCATTCTATGAAATAACAACCATTGTGAGGTCGATTTTTTAGATTCCATAAGGACTTTTATAACTTTTTCTATTCTCTTCAAACTGGTGGAAGTCTTTATACTCTTCTTAGTAACAGTTGTTACTTACTTCCTGAACACTCTGTCCCCACATATAATATACTTCAACATTTTAAAGATATGCTTCATGGAACTGTGTTAATTTATGTTACTAACATTGGAGAAGCTAATATGGTTTGTCCTGTCTCTTCCTGGGCCTAGGGAGGGGACAACTCATCTTTACTCTATCTTTGTGTTGAGGTATGAATATTTAAAAACTATATCCCAAATTGCTCCTATATTGCACATGGATCCAGCTACAGGATGCCTTTGGGGGTATAAATGGCTTAACTCACTTATATTCATTTCCTTTAGCATTTTCTTTAACTACTCCATATGCACAGAAACTGAAATAGAGTGTGCTTGCTCTATGAGTGCATATCAGGGCACCCACTTGATTCTACACTTCCAAGGAGTTCAACACCATAAGCCACTAATATGTAGCTAGCTGGAAGTTTTTTGTATCCTAAAGTATCTAAAGTCTAACTAAATTCTACTTTCTGATTTTGGAATTACTTCCTGTTCCATGCAGTTTTAGAGTCAAAATCCCCAATGTCTACTCATTTCAGTAACTTGGAGGGAAATGAAAACTTAAGATTAGGAAATATGATTTATGAGGAAAAGAGAAAGATTTATTTGCATATGCTCATGCATTTTTGTTATAGAGAATTCTCTTATAATTTAACATTATTTGCTGATATAAAATCAGCCATAAATGGTCTGAAGCCATGTTTACTTCTTCAACATTTCTAATAAAACTTAAAGAGAAATAATTGAAAATAATCGAAGAAAGTAAAAAAGGACTTGGAAGACCAAAAAATTGAGTTTAGTATTTAATGCATTTTTAAAAGTATATATGTATATTTAAGGCCAGCGCCGTGGCTTAACAGGCTAATCCTCCGCCTTGCGGCACTGGCACACCGGTTCTAGTCCCAGTTGGGGCGCCTGATTCTATCCCGGTTGCCCCTCTTCCAGGCCAGCTCTCTGCTATGGCCCGGGAGTACAGTGGAGGATGGCCCAAGTCCTTGGGCCCTGCACCCCATGGGAGATCAGGATAAGCACCTGGCTCCTGCCATCGGATCAGCACAATGCGCCGGCTGCGGCGGCCATTGGAGGGTGAACCAACGGCAAAAAGGAAGACCTTTCTCTCTGTTTATCTCTCTCACTATCCACTCTGCCTGTCAAAAAAAAGTATATATGTATATTTAAAAGTGTATATATGTAGATAGATAGATAGATAGATAGATAGATAGATAGAAAGAAAGATAGATGGCTGCAATCACACGCCCACACTTCTGTGGAAACATAAAGGAAAACAAAATCTGCTGCCAACCCAGAAATCCTTGGCATAAAGTTAGATGAGAAGGTAAACACTTTTAATATTGAATAAGTTTTATAGCAAAATGTATTGCACACCACAATCTATTAGGAGATTGCAAAGACCAAAATAAATTTCATTCTTTTATAGAATATTCTCCCTTCTCCATGGTGGAATACCTTCTCAGACCTCCAGAGGATATCTTAAATCACAATAGCATTGAACTCTATTTTTATATGCATACCTTTGAAGAAGTTTATTTTATAGCTTAGGCATAATAAGATATTAGTAATAATAATAAAAACATGATAAAATAGGATAAATATAGTCAAACAGTATTTAAAATTCAGAGTTTTTTATTTCTGGAATTATCTATTCAGTATTTTTGGTCTATGGTTGACTGTGTTTAAAATGAAACTGGATTAGGAGAACTATTCCATAGTGTGGCAGATTCTACCATTACACACATGTTCTCAAGATAAACAATAAGTGATCTTCAAGTAGAAGAACTTGAAACCACCACTTGTCACACATAGTTCACATAATTGGAGTGGGCATTTATATTTGCTGATTGGCTTTATCCAGAGGGAAAAATAATCTTCTTGTGTCTTTATTAGCAGTAGAGTTTTGCAACTTGTAGTCAGCCCTCACCCCATGAAGTTAGGTTTCCACCCTCCCACAGAAACTGTGAGGAGAGAAAAACGGTAATCCTTCATGATTACTGTCCAAAGTGATAGTCCCAAGGTTTCTAAGAGAGGTATTCTACCACAGGCAGAAGGCTTTCTTAGCAAAAAGTTTAGCACTTTTAAAAGATTATATACATTTCAAGGAGACAGAGAAAACTTTATGATGGAAAGATTTCCAATGTAAATGTTCTAAGAAAAGAGACTGCTGGAAGTATCTTCCTTATTTTCAAGAGGGGATTAAGCTGCTTCTTTCTAATTTACATTTATCCTCACAACACACAAGCATGGGGAACTACACACACACACATACACACACACAGTATATGAAAGCAAACTAAGTTCTGAGAAAAACATAAAATCATATATGTTTTTTCTGTCTGGCCTTAGCCCTCTCTTATTTTTTTATCATTATCTTGCTAAAATTCCAGGACCAACAATTAACTAAATCACTTAGGTGTTTCACATAGGTCACTTTTTTTTTTTTTAAGATGTATTTATTTTATTTGAAACACAGAATTGAATGCGGTGGGGAGGGAGAGAGAGAGATCTCTTATCTGCTGTTTCACTCCCCAAATGGCCTAATTGGCTGGAACTGTGTCATCCGATTCCAGGAACTTGTTACAGATTCCTCATGTGGGTGAAAAGGCCCAAATATTTGGACCATCTTCCCAGAAAGGATCATCAGGAAGCAGGATCAGCAGTGGGTGCTGGCACTGCAGGCAGCTGTTTAACCCACTAGACCATTACATAGGTCACTTCTACTGATATTACTGCATAAATGTAAAGAAAACTCTGTAGCCCCATTGGGGCTGTTGAACTGACTTCTGTTCATTGATCAATCTCTGCAATGACTCATCTACACATCCTACATTCTTCTGCAGATTTCATTATTTTGTAAAATGCACTTGATGTCATGAACAAGTTCTTAGGAAACTAGCAAGAAAGAAAATGATATGCAAAGTACTTTCAATGTTGACTTTGTTCTCCAGGTATTTGTCTATACACCAGAATCAAAGCAACTTCACTGTAAGCCATTTTATTTCTAGAAAGTTACCACATATTCTACTCCAGTTTCAGTTCCAAGAATTTCGCCCATAGATACTGGATATTTGGAGCTTGCAGCTGCTTGATCTGTTTCTAGAAAGTTCTGAATTTATTTCTTGTCTACACTCCCTGCCTGAGTCATCCTGTTACATATTTGGTTATTACACAATTACTTTTGATTGACTCTGTTTATTTTCAGATTTTTCTTCCCAATTTCTGCTAGAAATTTCCCTCTATAACTCGTGGCTTGCTCTAAGTTTTATTCAAAGATTTTGGATCATTCTTTTAATATTTTCTTGTGTTTCATTGCTAAATCTTTATATCATCACATTGTAAAATTCTGAATTATTTTCATTATCCCCAAATAAAATAATCTTATTTGCAGTAGAAAAGGTGGCAGTAGTTTTAGACTCCTTGAGAAGAGAAAGAGTATAAAGCATATTCTGTACCTTTGACTTTATGATCAGACTGGGTGTGCTTGCCGCAGCTCACAAGGTACATAAGATACATCAGGCTCTCTCTCCACCCTCTAAAGAATAAGAAAATCCACCTTAAATTTTAAAGAGTTATGGGGTAAAAGTGATAAGAAAATAAAATTTTCAATGAATATGAAGTTTTGGAAACTAACAGACCACAATGTAACCATAACCATGCATTAATTTCTGAGTACATTTCAAAATCACATTTTTGTCTTATCATTCTACTTTGAAAAACCAAATAATAGATAATACAAGAACTACAGAATAGTACAATGTAAAGCAAATGTTTGTCTCAAGGAATAATTTAAAACAATGCATCTCTCCAAAATGTATAGTTTGGAGAAATTAGAGGAAAAGTTAACATACATGAATGACTTAAAATAATGTTATTATGACTCGGGCAATATGAATATACTTTATTCAATGTAAAATTAAATTCCTAGCATTATTTTTATCAAGTTTATATCTAATGTATTCTACAGTTAATATCAAAGTAATAACTTTTATTGTTCCTAAATTGCCTCTCAATTCTTTTTTTTTATCTCTTTCAAGTACTTGTAGGCAGATATCATATTACTACCTATTTGTAGAGCAAACTGATCATATTTACTTTTTTAAAGAGGTCTAGGAATTCCAAATCAACCCTGGGAAAGAATCACAACTTTTCAAAATATTCTGTAGGGTAGGCATTATGGTGCAGCAGGTTAAGTCATCAGTTGCAATGCCAGAATTCTGTATTAGAGTGCCAGTTCAAGTACTCATTGTTCTGCTTCCCATTGAGCTCCCTGATAATGGACCTGGGAAAGCAGCAGCAGAAGGTCCAATTACTTGAGCCTTTATCAGCCATGTGGGACATCCATATGGAGTTCTGGACTCCTGGCTTTGGCCAGGCTCAGTCCCAGACATCGGGGTCATAAGGGGAGCGAACAAGTGGAAGGAATTTCTCTCTCTCTTTCTCTTTCTCTGTCTCTGTCTCTGTTTCTCCCTCTCTCTCCTTCTCACTGTCACTCAAAATTTACATTCAGAGCACTAATTGTTATAAAAACTAAATGTCTGATGTTATTTTCAAGTAGACATAGAAGTTAGTTGCATTTAATTTATAGAGAAAGAATGCAATTTAGAGGTTTAATAATATAATTTCACTCTTTACATATTATTTTACTCAAATTTTACCCAAAGTAAAATTAGTAAAAATAATGATCAAAATGCATTACTTAAATGCATCTTAAAATATTCAGATACAGCAGTTGATTTAAATAATAAGTATATGACTAACTTTAATCTTTTATTTTCCATACATATTCTCAAATAGCATTGTACTTGCTATCAGTTTATAATGAGTAAAGCCATAGTTTTGAGCTTAAACATCATTATTGATCATCAGTTGATCATTGATTCATCATTATTGATGAATTAATCCATCTAGTTAAAGGATGATTTGATAAGATATTAGATGTGTCAAATCACTGGACTGGAAAGCTAAAGTAAGTGCATTAATCCTATTAATTTTTTTCTTTATACCATCTACATCAATGTATGTAACATTATGAATATTTATATTTGGGCATCAAATAGTAACACATGAGCTATCACCAAATAATTCTGTACAGTTTTAATATTATCAAGTTATTTTGCTAGATATTTTTCTAAAGAAGGCTTACATTATTGCTTGGCTGTAAGAAATGATAGGTATCTGTTACTTTTGTATTCATAATTGGTGGAGAAGCTAGACAACAATTAGTATAATTGTTAACCGGCAATATTTCAATAGAACTAGGATTAGCTTTCTCAATCTACTTGAATGAATTTTGATCATATTTTAATTCTTAAAAATTTATTGATACTACCTTTCAAATTTTAGAACCAAGCTCTCACTTTCTTGAGAGATTTTTAGCCCTGGCATATATCAGAACAGATCCTCTTGACATGGAATTTTATTGAATTGACTATTTCTAGAAAGCATTTATACCAGATTCAGCATTTAGTGTTGTTATAGACTGGAGTTTTTAAGAGCTGTGGTATAGATGTTTAGTAACTTTCATATCCCAAGTACATAGCACAGTGTCTTGCACATAATATTTAGTCAAAATCATTAGAAAATACAACACATTAAGAAATTTAGTACATGTTACTGAAAACATAGCCTTAGGCAAGATTACATTATACATGATATTATTTTATAATTCATATATACATATATGTTATTCAACAATATGCAGATGGTAATGTTTCAGTAAAACATTTTTAGACTAGAGGAGCCAACAATTAAACTACCTTCCAAAATAAATTTCCAAGTCTAGGGCATATGGACAAAGGAAGCCTATTACTATTAATAAACTAAATTGGTATTCCAAAATCAGTATTAGTGTTAAACATAACAGCACAGCAGACACAGGATTGTAAGGCAATTAAACCAAAGGAAAGCCCACTATTTTGACAATGGCTTACTTATTTTTTTAAAGATTTATTTATTTATTTGAAAGTCAGAGTTACACAGAGAGGAGAGGCAGAGAGAGAAAGAGAGGTCTTCCATGTGATGGTTCACTCTCCAATTGGCCGTAACGGCTGGAGCTGTGCTGATCCAAAGCCAGGAGCCAGGAGCATCCTCTGGGTCTCCCACGCGGGTGCAGGGGCCCAAGGACGTGGGCCATCTTCTACTGCTTTCTCAGGCCATAGCAGAAAACTGGATTGGAAGAGGAGCAGCCGAGTCTTGAACCGGCACCCATAAGGAATGCTGGCGCTTCAGGCCAGGGCATTAACCCACTGAGCCACAGCGCCAGCCCCTAGTTTACTTATTTTAAAAATGAACAGGTCTCAGGGCCAGCGCCATGGCACACTAGGTTAATCCTCCACTTGCAGCGCTGCATCCCATATGGGTGCAGGTAGTCCTGGCTGCTCCACTTCCAATCCATTTCTCTGCCATTGCCTAGGAAAGCATTAGAAGATGGCCCAAGTGCTTGAGCCCCTCCACTCATATGGGAGACCAGGAAGAAGCGCCTGGCTCCTGGTTTCAGATCGGAGCAGCTCCAGCCATTGCGGCCATTTGGGGAGTGAGCCAATGGAAGGAAGACCTTTTTCTCTGTCTCTCCCTCTCGCTCTCTGTGGCTCTACCTCTCAAATAAATAAATAAAATCTTTTTAAAAAATGAACGGGACTCTATCTCAAATCTACACAGAAGAAAATTGAACTTTCATACAACATGGAATAAGATAGCACATTAAATAAGTTTAAAATGATAAGAAAAAGGAGACAGTAACAAAATACTAGATTACACAGAAACAATAATAACAAATAAACCAAGGTTTTTATTTTATTTTTTTTAAATTAATGGCAACTGTGAAGCTGCTAACCAGGAGAAAAGAACACTGAATCTGAAGCAGTTCTTAGGGAAATAGGCTTTATAAAAGAGAGAGAGAGGCAAGCGAAAGGCTTGCCATGAATGGATTCTTTGAGTGGCAAAACAGATGGCAAAAGAGAGAAGGGGGTGGGGGGAGTGAGAGCATAAGCATGTGCAATGGTTCAATCCCCATATCCCTGCAACAGCCACAACTGGACCAAGGTCAAAGCCTGGAGCATAATACAAATTCACTTTTTCACATGAGTGTTAGCTTTCTCTTGTTTGCACATAGAGAATACTTTCAGGTTTGTACTTAAGTGCAGGTCTCTCATGTTCTAATGTTGTATTTGCTTCTGTGTAAACCCATAATATTATTTAATTGTCATTAGATGGAATGTTGAAAAAATATTTACCACATGGAAAAACTCATTTTCTAGGTCCATAAAAACTTAAAGGAAAGCACTAGCTTTTAAGAGGATGATGACTTCTGATTGTGAAACTGGGGACTTGGGGCATTATGAGTCATTCCTGTAGTAGTAGTAGACTAAGATTGTGCATTTGGATCTGTATTTAGGAGCCTTGGCTTAGAGATAGATTTAGTAGTTACAGAATACACGTAAAAACCTATGGAAAGGGAATAATGCAAATCAGTTTTGTATAGACTGAAATAACAGTTTAATCACATTTAATCTACACTCTAGACAACTGATCCAACTAAGAAGCAGGGCCAGCACTGCAGCCAATTGCAGCGCTGGCGTCCCTCATTGGAGTGCTGCTTAGAGTCCTGGTTCTTCTGCTTCTGATCCAAATTCTTGCTAATCCACCTGACAAAGCAGCAGATAATGGTCCAAGGACATGGGCTCCTAGCACCCACGTGAGATACTCAGTTGAGTTCCAGGTTCTTGGGTTCAGCCTGGCTCAGCCCTAGCCATTACAGCCATTTGGGGATTGAACCAGTGGATGAAAAAATATTTATCTTCCTGTCTCTGTCACATTTCTTTCAGATAGATAGATAAACATTT
Organism: Lepus europaeus; assembly: GCF_033115175.1. NCBI lineage: Eukaryota > Metazoa > Chordata > Mammalia > Lagomorpha > Leporidae > Lepus > Lepus europaeus. The sequence goes on along the minus strand of NC_084832.1, from coordinate 48,632,756 downwards.
TTTTTAAAAAAAATAGGAATTGACTATCTTTAAAAGAACAGTTGAATTCAATGATCTCTTAAATTCCTTTAAAGCTACTATGATAACTAGACTGAATGAAATATTCTCTTATAGGATGATCTGAAAGTGATGTTTTGTCAAACTTTCCATAATAATTCCAGTTACTTTTCTAAACCTTTATTCACTAAAAATAATTTAATATCTCCCCACTACGTACAAGTGTTAAAAATAGCCTATATAAATGTCATTCATAACGCATCTGTCTCACTCCATTATAAGTGATTATGTTTGTTTATGTTTTCTAATTAGGAATTAAGGATCAAGGATTTCTTCCTCAGTTTGGCACACAGGAGCACTTTCATTGACATTTTTTTTTTATTGTGGTCCATTTATCTGCAATCCTGAAAAAAATTTGAACTTTTAACTGAGGTTCAACAAATGTTTACTGAGTTAAAATTGACTTAAAATCCTTCACTGATATATTTCACAGCACTATTGCTTTACCACCAGCTCACTGCTGGTATTTCTCGTCTTCCCAATTATGAAAAACCTTGGTTTCTTCATCTGATTGATTTTTTCTATTTTGGAAGCTCTTTCTGATTTCCTTGGGCTAGAGAATAGTTTATTGATTATAAGGAATAGGGGTACAGTTGCTAACTGGTGTAGTTGCTTTATGCTTTAAATTGAGATTCACTGAAGTTACAGAATCACTTTGTGTAATGTTAACTATCTGTTCACTCACCAGAGGATTTCAATTTCTTTGCCCATGCTTATTTTAGTCTTTCCAAGGCAAAATTTGTGTCCTTGACAGAAAATGTAAAAAAAAAAAAAACTTTGCAGATGACACTTTTTTTCTTTTTCTATGTCATGTTTGAATGAGATACCATCTTTCTCAACAATAATCTTAAATTTTCTAGTTCTTTATTCTTTGTTTCATAAATATTTTTTCATAAAAAGAACTTACAAAAGGATTTTAACGTGTACCACACTCTTCTGAAATTTTAGGTTCAGATTTTCCTGAGCTGCATTGTCATTTAGTTTGTCTTTGGTTACACATCAAAGCTATCCTATGTTATACGTACCTCTTTAAAAACTAGACTCAGTGGCCAGTATTACAGCACAATGGGTTAAGCTGTCCCTTACAATGCTGGCATCACCTGTCAGAGTGCTTGTTCAGATTCTGCTGCTCCACTTCCAATCGAGCTTTCTGAAGTGCCTGAGAAGGCAGTGGCAGATGGTCTAAAAATTTGGGTCCGGGGACCAGCGCCATGGCTCACTGGTCAATCCTCCGCCTACAGTGCTGGCATCCCATATAGGTGCTGGGTTCTAGTCCTGGTTGTTCCTCTTCCAGTCCAGCTCTCTGCTGTGGCCCGGGAGGGCAGTGGAGGATGGCCCAAGTGCTTGGGAAACCAGGAGGAAGCACCTTGCTCCTGGCTTCGGATCAGCACAGCACTGGCCATGGCAGCCATTTGGGGAGTGAATCAACAGAAGGAAGACCTTTCTCTCTGTATTTCTCTCTCACTGTCTATAACTCTACCTATCAAATAAATTAAAAAAAAATTTTAAAAGAGAATTTTGGTCCATTCCAGTCAGGTGGAAGACCCTATTTCCTGGCTAGAATATTCATATTCTGTCTCTCTCTCTCTCTCTCTCTCTCTCTCTCTCTCTCTCTCTCTCTTTCTCTCCCTCTCTCAAGTAAATAAATCTTTTACAAATAAGTAGGCTCAGAAAATCCTGTCAGTCCCATCAGCTTCTTTTGATTCTTCATTGTCTTTTGTTGTTTATTTTCTGGATTACTTGGTTATTTGTCTTGGTAATCAGCTGAATAAGTCAGAAACAGTATTAATAAAATTCTGGTAACATGAGGTCTCATAATAACTTAAGCCCTTGACAGTATTTGAGTCTAAGACTGGAATTTATGAATATTTCACCAGAGTAAAAGTTTAAAATGTTCACTTTTTAAAGCACATACCCTTACTTTCTCATTTTGGATGATATACAGCATACTACTTGTTAGAAAAGGTTATTTATAAGATATTTCGACACCTGCAATGCAATCTGCTTGAGGATTATTACAATAGCCTGATTTAAATATCAATTTTGTCAGTTTGAAGAATTAGATTCCTACAGTATATCAAAATTGACTTCTGGTTCTTAATAAGATGACAAACTAATGTGGGCTGCTGACTCCTTCTCTCAATTGTAACACCAGATATGCTGTAGGAGGGAGACTGACAGAACTGAGATGCTCATATAAAAGTTTTTGAAAAAATATTGAATAAAAAATGTAGATTGAGGTGCTAAAAGATGGAAAATGCCAAGCCAGAGCACGGGAGGGCCTGGTGTCACATACTGGGGATGAATGTGGAGGGACCTTTTTGCTGTGCAATTTGTGACTTTCATATTACACTAAGTCCTTCATTTCTTTTCCTATCACTCTTGCAAGCAGAACAATACAATCACCAGTGTCTGAGAGCTGGACAGTGGGGGACTCGAACACAACTTTCCCAAGGATCTGTAACACAAGGGATGGTACTAAATCTGCCCTTGACCATCCTTCCTGAGACCCTTAACATAGGATGACACAACCAAAGGAAACAGCTAAACAAGAAATTACAGGGAGCTCATAGCTGGGTAGAATCCTCATGAAGGGATACATGAGTATGGAGCTCTTCCATATGGAGCACAAGACAGAAGTTCTCAGAACTTAGCAGTGTACACACATACACACACACACACACAGAGAGAGAGAGAGAGAGAGAGAGAGAGAGAGACCTGCTTTTTCCCGTTTCTGCAGGATATCACCTGGGTAACAAATGAGCATGAAAAAAATAGAATCCAAGACAAAATGTATGTCGCCACAGATAAAGAAGGATTCCATATGTTAAAGGAAAGATCTGCTTGATAAAATAACTCTGAACATACAAGTATAGTAAGAAGATGTATATAAATTATCCAATGCAGTGAAGCTTTTAGCACATAGTTCTCATACAAAGAAAGTTAAGTTATTGAAAGTTATAATAATTTAATAATCATCTAGGATTAGTAGATTTGTAATTATTCCAACAACACAGTACACTGACTGAGCAGACTTGCAACTTGACATTGAGCAAGTTTCAAATCAGAGTGGTACACCAAAAAAACTTCAAATAAAATCCTAAAACAAAAATATGCATACAATATGTTAAGACAGGTATAAAAATATTAGATATCAATGAGAAAGCATCAATTAAAAACTAACAGTTATAAAATAATATGTTTTAGGCCAGTGCCGCAGCTCAATAGGCTAATCCTCCGCCTTGTGGCGCCGGCACACCGGGTTCTAGTCCCGGTTGGGGCGCCGGATTCTGTCCCAGTTGCCCCTCTTCCAGGCCAGCTCTCTGCTGTGGCCCGGGAGTGCAGTGGAGGATGGACCAAGTCCTTGAGCCCTGCACCCCATGAGAGACCAGGAGAAGCACCTGGCTCCTGCCTTTGGATCAGCGCTGTGCGCCGGCCGCAGCGCGCCGGCCGTGGCGGCCATTGGAGGGTGAACCAATGGCAAAAGGAAGACCTTTCTCTCTGTCTCTCTCTCTCTCACTGTCCACTCTGTCAAAAAAAAAAATAATAATAATGTTTATATAAATTAGAATTAAATTGAATAACTCTTAGACTAAAGAAAAAATCAGAATGGCAGTATTTATTCGTAACAGCAAAGATTCAAATTGACTGTGATATTTAGAAATTTACTTTATTTTACCTCTGACATTGAAACACAAGTCTTTCCTGGGCTTCTTGACAGCACTCCTCCCATCTTTCTGACCTATTTCCTCCGTTTCCTGACAAACTCATGCTATTCAATTTTATGTTTACATGTTCTGATTCTTCAAGATCAGGCCTTGCATGTGTTCCCTGTGTTTTCAGTGTGATACATATAGACACACTCATCCATGTACCTGCTTGTAATGATCAAGTGCTTTCAATAGATTTCCAAGTCCATGCTTCTATCCCACATCTCTCTTTTCAGTGCTTGATACCCTATATCAGTTGTCTATATGACATCTGTTCTTTATTGTCTTAAGGCATATGATACTCAAGACCACAAACAGCATCCTTGTGACCTTTATCCCTTTGTCAGATTCCCTTTCAATGTGAGACTGATGATAATATCTAACATCACAACATATTAATTAAACATTAATATATCAATGCTGAAAACATATTCTCACACAGTTTACTTTTCACATACTAGTTAGCAAATTACTATATCATATTTATATTTACTATAGCTACTCTGCAAGCTGGATATAAATTGTAGTCCCAATGAGATCCCAACAGAAAGATCACTCCATCAAAGAAGGAGGTACCTTTCTCTGAAGGGAGGAGAGAACTTCCACTTTGATTATGGCTTTCTTTAAATAAGGTTGGAGTTTGTGAACTCAAGAGGCTTCCATAGCCTTGGCAGTTCATGACAAGAGCCTTAGGTGATTACTGATGTCATAAATAAGAGTGTCAATTGTTAAATCAACAACAGGAGTCACTGTGCACTTGCTCCCCATGTAGGATCTCTGTCTTTAATGTGTTGTACTAGTATTAAAAGAGTACTTTATACTTTGTGTGTCTGTGTGGGTGCAAACTGTTGAAATCTTTACTTAGTATATAATAAATTGATCTTCTGTATATAAAGATAATTAAAAATGAATCTTAATGAAGAATAGGATAGGAGCAGGAGTAGATGAGATGGTTTGTGGGTGGGAGGGTTGTTACAGGAGGAAAAACTGCTATAATCCAAATGTTGTACTTTTGAAATTTATATTTATTAAATAAAAGTTTTTAAAAATATTCTTTCCTGTTGGAGACTTTCAGATGAGATCGGGTGAGTTCAGGGTGTTACGGCCATAGTCCTTGTTGGAGACTTTCAAAGCAGACTTCCCACATCTTAACATATGAATACATGATTCAGTCTTCCAACATAGAGACAACTTGTATCCTTTGGGTGAATATCTCGCATCTGAGGTTATGAAGAAATCCTCCCTTATCTAACCTCTAACATGCTGTGCTATTACACACTAACTAAATGACAGAAAGGAGACTAGTGTTCAGCCCTAAGAAAACAGAAATATAGAAGACGAGTTTCATCTGGAAGTGGCAGTACATCATGACTAAGTAGCCTAGAGTTCACATAAAATCAGAAATTTACAGATTAAGTTATTTTTTCTTATTTTCTTTTTGGAATAGTGGTGAGTGGCCCTAGGAACAGAAGTAAGAGTTTTTTTATGAAGAAAATTTTTGTTGTTCTAATCTAAAGTATCAGGTTGCAAGAAAATTTTTCCAAGTAGATTATGAAGAAATTAAAGTTGGAAGGTATACCTTTTGTATGATGCTTAAGGAAAATGTAAGAAATGACATTTATGAGAGAAAATATATAATAAATGGAACTATCCTCCATGAAGACTGTAACAGAAACTTTGAGGGGCATTGTGTGGCATACTTCAAATTTTATGGTGTTCATCGATATGTTTAATGAGTATATCAACACAAGCTCCACCATAGCTTGTTGTCAATGATTGATTTAATATATGAGATATAACTATTGAATCTTAGCTGATTTGATCATACTTCTTCAAGAAGTAATGTGTGGCTTTATGTTATACTCCAGTATGTGCTTACAGTTTATAAATTTATTCAGAAATTAATCAGGTGGCCATGAAATGTACATAGTATACCTCTCAAACATCAGATTTCCCTGAATCATCATTGTTTCACAACCCGGACATTTCCAGGTATAGAAAAGAAGTCTGAAAGAAAAGCTATTGTTCTTCATTTCATAGAAAAAAAAACTAGAGTCTATTTGAATGTATCAAGCATTTTGAGTCTGTTTTGTACAAAATTCTGCACTTCCACAAGATGCAGTGGGTACAAAAATGAAAAGAAAAAGTCTCTGGCCCTTTGGCTGAATCACTTAGCAAGAAGGATTAGAGAAAAGAATCTACAAAGAGTGGAGATTTTTCTTACACATAAAGGTGGCAATGGCTGTAGGAGAAAATCTGAAGCAGCTGTTGAAGGATGAGATGAAAAAGGGAAGCCACAGGCATTTGGACAGAAGATGGTCCTAGCACAACACAAAACAATTTCACATAGTCACGGTTGTTTGGAAAGTGAAGGCACTAGAGAGACCACCCTGTGAGTGATCATTTGAGATGCATTGGCTCCATTTCAGCAAAACTGTCATGCAGCCTCAGGGACAAACCCATAAAAAGAATGTTGAAATTAGGCAGTAGGTTACAGCATCACAGATCGTGTTTGAAGAGAAAAGAAAAGGCCAGGAAAAAGCCATATACTGGTATTATTTAAGGGCAGCCAATATATTTTCATCAAATGCTTAATAAAAATGACAGTGTCAGCTCCTTCTAAGAAAAGTAAATGCTAAATCAGTTCACTGAACAGAAAAGTGTCAGACATTGGCCCTTTCAGTCTCTTTAAAGTTTGTTGGCAGTTTTGGCCGTTGACTCAAGGCTGGTCTTAGAATGTTGAGGACTAACATTTGGTAGTTCTAGAATGGTTGTAAATCATCTCTTTAGTTTTCTCAAAGCAAATTGATGACTCTCTTCCATCAAAAACCAGGAAGAAAAGATAATACCCACATATTTCTGAATGATGGATGTTTTTAAAATTATTTATGAGATAAATTTGACTAGTACTCTTAGCAATTGTCAGAAAGTTTTCTGAATCCTTATAGCATTTCTTATTATAATATTTAGCATCTAAGAGAGAAAATGGTAAATATTTGAAATTATGCATTTCATAAAACATTTGTATTATATATAAATTCACATATATTATTAATAATAAATTTAAAAAGGATTTTTTAAAGATCTATTTTACTTATTTGAAAGGTAGAGTGACAAAAAGAGAGGGAGAGACAGAGATCCCATCTGCTGTTTCACTGCCCAAATGGCCACAATATTCTGGGCTGGGTCAAACTGAAGTCAGGAGCTTGGAACTCTATCCAGTCCCCCACATGGGTGATAGGATCCAAGCACCTGGGCCATTTTCAAATCGCGTACCGTGTTACATAAGCAAGGAGCAGGATCAAAAGCTGAACAGCCAGGACACCATAGCATTCTAACATGAGATGCCTGCCTCACAGGTGAAGGCTGAACCCACTGTGCCACCATGCCACCTAAGCACATTATTTTAAGTGACCTTCATCAGATTAAAAAATATGTATTTTAAGTTTGTATTTGTATTGTGAGTATTCTCACTCTGGTTAAAGCTAATGTAAACCACTCCTTGTTCTTTCTGAGTGGTCAATAATTTCTGCTCTGTTAATTCTAGGTAATTCTTTCCCAGATTTTGAAGAAATCCTTATATGTATCCAAGAGGCATATATGTCATTTTGTTGAGCTCTCATTTTTTCTACAGCCCTTTTCTATTTCTACTCTGCCTTCTTGTCTCTAGTTTCACAGTCCTCAAGAGACAACTGGCTCTATCTCCCCAGCAGAGAAACAAAATCAGGCTCTAGACAAGCTCCTCTTTCTTACTCCACAGTCTGGAGACTTTTGGGGGTAAAAATTGGTACAACAGAGCTCACCGTACTGAGGCCACCTTTCTCAAGCATGAGTTCCTCAATATGTAATGTTTAATGTCTAAAATCCACTAATTCATGTATTAATACACAACTTATGTGTTCATGTGACAGAATAGGGCCAGTGCCTGTTATTTTATCTTATTCAGAAACAAAATTATTCTTTCAATTTGATCTTAATTTTCTTCTATAGAGATATATAGTTTTGAATAAAAGAAGTGTTACTCATTATTCAGTTAAATAATAAGCAAAAATAAATTTTAAGTCAAGAACTATCATAATTCCCAATTCTTCAATCCAAATATCATAATTCTAAATACTGAAAGAGTATATATTATGCTAAGTACAATTATATAACTATAATTATAAATATGAAATCTTTTCAATCTGAAATTGCTTGAATGATAAAAATATCTATCTTAACAAATCTATGATTTTCATTTAAATAAATGTGTAGATAATATTCTTAGAAGTTACTAATGATTATTTAATACAAGAAACAAACTGCTGTCGAGATATGTGCATGTGTATTGAAGACGAATATCATATATATAAATAAAGCTTGGGTTTCCTAATTTCTAGGCATCTGGGAAACATCGAAATAAAGATTTTAGTGGAGAGGTGTCAGTATTCATCTGAAATTCATTGGAAAGTGACACAGATTTCTGGTAGTGTAAATAAATAGTTAATACATTGAGTATGATGAAAATGTCAAAAAGAGTGTTAAAAATGAATATTGAATCGAATAACATGATTTTGGAAAACTTAAGTACACAGGATCCAATTAAAAATGAATCATGTAAGAAGACAGGATGAGATAATGTTTCTCAAGAGTTATTGCATTATTGAATTAAATAAAAGGCTATTCTTCTATAAACAAGAAAATAGCCTTTATTATTTTATTCAGCCACTGAAACTATTGTATTTTTCATTTCTTGAAATTTTATCTGTATAAGGTAATGCCAATTCTTGCAAAGGTGTTGGTCATACACACCTTTTTTCTGAAGAAGAGAGTATTTTATTATTAACATAGGTCAGGAATAGTGAGTGTAGATTAATGAGCTCATCATCAGGTAGTCAGGGATTTTAATTGAGCCTAGAACATTTTATTTAACAGATATTTACTAAGTGCTTACTACAATCTAGTCATAATTTGCAGGACCAGCATATGTCAGAAGATAATGAAAAAATATTGAATTGATGGAATGAAGAATGTCTATAATTTATGGAGCATAATACACATGAAAATGTAGAACTTCTCTCTATCTCCACTTTTCATTTTATTTTTTAAATACTTATTTATTTGAAAGTCATAGTTACAGAGATAGGGAGATACTGCTCTTCCACCTGCTGGTTCACTCCCCAAGTGGCCACGATAGCAAGGGGTGAGCCAGGCTGAAGACAGGATCCAGGAGCTTCATCTGGGTCTTCCATGTGGATGGTGGGGGCCCAAGCACTTGGGCCATCTTCTATTGCTTTTCCCAGGCCATTTACAGGGAGTTGGATGGGAAGAGGAACAGCTGGGATGCAAACTGGTATCCATATGGGATGCCAGCGTCTCATGTGGTAGCTTTATGTGCTTCACCACAATGTCAACAATAAAAGGTAGTCTTTTAAAATAAAACAAAACAAAAAGCTTATTAAGAAGTTCATGAAGTTGATAGCAGAGAATTAAGCCATACAGGTGGTCCTTCATTGCATATTTATCTGTGATTTCACAGGTCACACATCCATGAAACCAGATCAATATGAAGTTAAGCCCTGTGGAACAAAATATATAGTATGTAGAGTTTTTAGTATATGTCCAATCGTTTCTTTTTTTAAGATCATCTCTTCAATTTCAGACTGAAGTGATTTCAGTGAAAGAAAAGACTGTCATAATCTATTGTTATATTAATTTGATAATTTGATAATTTTATATAATTTTCTTCATACCTATAATTAGTAAGCAATTACATCAATATTTACAAAAATTGAACCGTAGGTGGCCAGCATTGTGACGTAGCAGGTAAAGTCACTGCCTACAATGGTGGTATCCCTTATGGGTGCCGGTTCATGTCCCGTCTGCTCCACTTCCAATCCAGCCCCCTGCCAATTGCCTGGAAAAAGCAGCAGAAGACTGTCCAAGTACTTGTGCCCCTGTCACACAAATGGGAGAACTGGATGAAGCTCTTGGCTCCTGGCTTCAGCCTGACTTAACTGTAGCCATCACAGCCATCTGGGAAGTGAACTAGTGGATGTAAGATCTCTCTTTGTCTCTTTCTCTAATTCTGACTTTCAAATAAATAAATGAATCATTTGGTAAGAATTCACTCTATAAGATTCTGTATGGGGGCTGGTGCTGTAGTGCAGCGGGTTAATGCCCTGGCCTGAAGCACAAGCATCCCATATGGGCCCCGGTTCGAGACCCAGCTGCTCCACTTCCAATCCAGCTCTCTGCTATGGCCTGGGAAAGCAGTGGAGGATGGTGCAAGTCCCTGGGTCCCTGACCAGGGGAGGCTCCTGGATCCTAGCTTCAGATCTGTGCAGCTCTGGCCGTTGTAGCCATCTTGGGAGTGAACCATCGGACGGAGGACCTCTCTTTCTCTCTCTCTCTCTCTCTCTCTCTCTCTCTGCATAACTCTGACTTGAAAATAAATAAATAAATCTTTAAAAAAATATTCTCTATGGAACACATAGTACATAAAAATTTATTTGAAAAATTTTCAACAACTATTACTTATATTTTATCTTTCTTACATTCAGGTGTTCACTGTCAACTATATTTAATATATAAGCCTACTATGCAAAATTTAAAAATCATTGCTTGATTTATATGAATAACTGAAATATTCTTAAATTCAGAACTCTGTTTCCTTTTCTGTCTCTTTTAATCTGTATTTGAATGACAGAGATTCAGAAACTGAGAAAAACAGTTAGATCTATCATCTACTGGTTCATTCCCAAATGTTCTTAGTGACCAGGGCTGACCCAGACTAATACCTGTAGTCTGGAATTCAAACCAAGTCTCCTACATAGATTTATGGACTGAAGTATTCGAGCTACGGCTTGCTACCTTCCAGAATGTACAATAGCCAAAAGCTGGAATTGGATAAAGAGTTGAGACTTGAACTGAGGCTTCCTCCAATATGGAATGTAGCTGACCCAAGAGGTATCTTTATTACTGCCAAATGATCTCCCATCACTCTCTTTTCCTCTGCCAACTCTCTTGCACTTTCCAGGCTCAAATATACTTAATAAAGTGTAATACTAGGGCCCAGCACTGTGACATAGCGGGTAAAGCCACCACCTGCGGTGCCAGCATCCCATATGGACACGGGTTCAAGTCACTGCTGCTCCACTTCCCATCAAGCTTTCTGCTATGGCCTAAGAAAGCAGTAGAAGATGGCTCAAGTTCTTGGGCCCCTGCACCCACGTGGGAGACCCGGAAGAATCTCCTGGCCCCTAGCTTTGGATCAGCACAGTTTTGACCTTTGTGGTCAATTGGGGAGTGAACCAGCAGATGGAAGACATCTTTCTCTCTCTTTGCCTCTCCCTCTCTCTGTGTGTAAATCTTTCAAATAAGTAAATAAATCTTTTAAAAATATAAAGTGTAATACTGTAAGTACTCAAAGAATATCCTATTTCCACTTTAGGATTTACATTTTATAACCTAGATATCTGTTCTAACAGTTAAATCATTATTGTGCCATCATCTGATATGTGTGTTATTTTGCAAATGATCTGCAAACATTAAAATTATAAATTTTGGGAACCTGTAATATTGTACTGTCAATGTTTCTGGATTACAATTTTATAATGGATTTGAATTTATTTTTTATAATTTCATTTTCTCAGATATCTAAGAGTAAACTTTAGTTCAAATTCACATTTATATTAATACATGTGAAAGTTTTGATGTGGTATTTGTGATGCCCATTATTAATAGTAGAATTATTATCAAGTCATCACCCCAATATTGATATTAATTTTTTTCTACAATGAAGACATCTTTCCAGTCAACAAAGTAAGACACATTCTTAATAAAGTCTTAGCACACAGAATACTTGTTTTTTTACTTACATATATTTTTTCATATTTAATTCCAAAATAATTACATGCAATGGAGATCATTGGAGGATTCAAAATGACTTCAGACATTTAATTTTATTTTTTTTAAATGATTAAGATGGCAAATTCTATACTCTGTATTTTATAACACAATAAAACTACTTTCATATGTCCAAGTATATTCTGTTTTTTGGTAAAGAAAACAGCACTTGCTTTGTCTCCAAACTCTTTTGGTCTTTTTTCTGAAAATGAGAAGACATTATTCAGAACAGAACATACAAATGTATACGCCAAAATAATAATCTTAAACTAAGGGTACATAGGGATAAAATGTGACTAAAACTCAGGTAATAATTCTATTGTGTACTTTTCCTAAGCTTACATTATAAATTATTTTTGTTTAATTTATTTTACTTTTTGTCTCATTTTTACTTTTTGACTTATATAAAGGGACCAACTTTCATGTATTTCATATGTACAGTTTGAACAACATGATGATACTTCCCAACTTATCCTCCCTCCATCACTCCCACCCTCCCTTCTCCTACTTCATTTATTTTGCTTTTACTTTTTACAATGAAGTTATTTCAATTTTCTTTATAAACACAAGTTTACTCCTCCACTAAATAAAGAATTCAACAAACAGTAAGTAGAGAAACCACTACTCCATGAATATAGGAAAAGGCTATAAACAATTATCAAATAAAATTGAATTTTCTTACTTTAAAATATTTGCTTCAGTTTACAGGTGTTATTTCATTCCATATATATAATTAAATTCACTTTTGGTTTTTCTATCTGTTGCCGTCTGTGAGATAAGTTGTGTTTACTAGACATAGAACTCAAGATGATTTTTACAAGTGTATAGATAGCTAGATAGCTAGATAGATGATATTTCAGATACTTTTTCGATAACATGTTAAAAATTCATGTTATTTTATAATAAATAATTTGACTAAATTACCTGCATTTAGAACATTTTCCTAAAATATATGTATACTATTCAATTATGAAAAAATCATATGGTTAGATTTATTTCCCACAATTAGTTATTCAATATATGCTATGTATTCACAGTTTCTCAGTTCATTTGTAAATGCAATTTTGGCAGACACAAATAATGGCCCTTGAATTATTTAGAAATTAATGCTGAGGGAAGCTATTAATGGACATGTATGTACCAAATATCACAGATAGCCTATAAATATGTAAAATTATTATGTGGCTATTACTTTAACAAAATGGAAAAATTGAACAGGGTTCTAAGTCTTTAATTTCTCATGAATTAGAAGAATCTCCAGACATTTGATCCCATACTGGAAATATAAGATCTAGGATCTTGTAAATTTGTAAAATATAGCTATGTCCCGTTCTTTCCACTGGGATCTCACTCACAGAGATCTTTCATTTAGGTCTTTTTTTTTTTTTTTCCCATGGTATCTTGGCTTTCCATGCCTACAATACTCTCATGGGCTCTTCAGCCAGATCCGAATGCCTTAAGGGCTGATTCTGAGGCCAGAGTGTTGTTTAGGACATCTGCCATTCTATGAGTCTGCTGTGCATCCCGCTTCCCATGTTGGATCCTTCTCTCCCTTTTTGATTCTATCAGTTAGTATTAGCAGACACTTACCTAATATATACTAAACTGATCTTCTGTATATAAAGAGAATTGAAAATGAATCTTGATGTGAATGGAAGGGGAGAGGGAGTGGGAAAGGGGAGGGTTGCGGGCGGGAGGGAAGTTATGGGAGGGGGGAAGCCATTGTAACCCATAAGCTGTACTTTGGAAATTTATATTCATTAAATAAAAGTTTAATAAATGAAAAAAAAGCTATGTCAGCAGATATATTCCATGATGGATTTGGACTGAAACTAAGGAGAAATTTGAGGAATCCTAGGGCAGAGATTTCTGGTGATATTCCAATGGCATCCTAATTTCCAGATCTTATCATATTGAGACCAGGCCCCATCTTCTGTCTTTGCTACAATAGAGATACATTGTTTACTCACTCAAATGTTTGCTCATTTTTTCATTGTATAATTTCATGTGTATGTACTGCTGCTATGAACCAGCTATGGTCTCAGTAAATATAAGATGACATATTCAATGAAGAAAATTGAAATATATGCATTATATATAAATAGTACCTATACAAAAATATGGGCATATAGCATAGAGAAATCACAAGAAGTGGCAAAATACTATCTCTCCTTGTTGAGAAGCTGGCAAAATAGGAACATAAATACATAGACAAAAAATGATAAAGAGATGAATGCCCAGACTTAGAAGAGTGTGAGATCAATTACCCCATAGAAGCATAGGTCTTCAGTAGAGAAAGGCAACCAACCTAGGAAACCTACAGAGAGAAAGCTAGGGGAACAAATAATTCAGTCTCATTGTATTCAACTCAGTGTTAACCATGTCAGCTAAAATGTGAATGATAAAGGGACCAGAGCAATATTTCGATATTCACTTAATGGAATAAAAAATTAGGTGCTCAAGGATGAATAATTGGATCCAGATGAACACATAGAAAATATCTAGCTTAGGAGATAGCCACAAACACTTTAACAAGAGGAAGCTAGAGCAAATGATAAGAATTGCAGAGTAGGACAGTGAAGCAGCTAGTGAAATTGTAAACAAAGCAAATAGATATCAGGTTCTGGAGGTAGAGTAAAGGACACATGGCAAGGAGGAAAAAGTGATCAACAATATTAAAAGCTACTAATAAGTCATTTAAGATGATAATTTAGGATGAACTATTGGATTAAGCAGCATATTAGCTCTGATGCAATTTACGAAGAATTTAAATGGACTCTTGAGAACTAGTTGATTAGAACAGATTCTGAGTGAAAATAGATAAAAAACGACATCATATGAAGGGAATAGATTTAATATGCACATCAAAATTGCAGCAAATACTGCAAAGATTTCTTGAAATTGGAAAGTGCAGTCAAGAAAAAAATTTAAGCAAGACACAAAAGCATATTTTATGCAAATGAAATTATATGCAGGTGGAGAGAAAAATGTGATGTTGCAGAACAGAAATTATATATTTATAGGATTTATGCACTTGAAAGAGGGGATGTGACCTAGTTCACAAGTGAAAACACTGGGGTTTGGCAGGAATGCATAGAAGTTCTCATATAGTAACAAGAGGGAAGACATATGCTCTCAGGCAGGTGGATAGGTTGTGAGTGATTCATTTTTGTGTATTTCAATTTCCTAGACAGAATTTAAAAGCTAAGAATCCCATTAAGGAAAGAGTAGGTGAAGTACTGAGAGAATAGAAGTTGTGTTATATTTATCTGGGAAAATAAGATGGCAATATACTGAGAAATGTAGTAAGGCTTTTTTTTCAACTTTTATTTAATAAATATAAATTTCCAAAGTACAACTTTTAGATTATAGCATCTTTTCCCCCCATAATCTCCCTCCCACTCGCAACCATCCCATCTCCCACTCCCTCTCCCATCCCATTCTTCATCAAAATTCATTTTCAATTATCTTTATATACAGAATATCAACTTAGTATATACTAAGTAAAGATTTCAACAGTTTGCACCCACACAGACACACAGAATATAAGTACTATTTGAGTAGTAGTTTTACCGTTAATTCGCACGCATCAATAGCAGCCTACTTGTATGGCCATGGCATCAAAAGGAAACAGTAACTACAGATTATGCTTTCCCCCATAAACCTTCAATCACATAGGATCTGCCAGAGAAAGAATGAAAGTTAGAATCACCAATGCCAACATTGCAAAAATGTTTAAAGGGGCGAAGGAAATAATGCAAAAGAATGATTATGAAAATTAACCATAAAGTTTAAGTTGAAGATGCTATGTTGATGTCCAAGATTATCTTTTACTCTACTGATTCACAGTATAAGGATATAGTAATACCCACATTATTATACCCCAATACCCCAATATTATTTATTACATTGAAATAATACAAAGCATTCAACGCAAGGAAAGATACAAGGTGTGAAGTCCAGGAGAAAACTGTCAAAAATTTCTGCAAATGGAGTTACACAGAATAAAAATTATTTCCAACATGGAAGCTTACTACCAACTCAATGTCATGAGTTTATTTTGATGCCTAGGCGTTGAAACACCCTCTGCCTGGTGTGTAGACTCTCAACAGCTATGTAGGTCTCATCACAAGTCACATTGTTTTTACAAAAAGCTTAGACAGTATGATTCAATTTTATCAATTATTGTAGTAGAAATCTTCTCTAAATCTAAGTTCCCAGATGCCAACCAGGGATCAACTTTAGACGAAGCTCTGTCCACAGAAAAAGTAGTCTTTATTGTTAAAGCTTTTGTGAACACATAGAAAAAAAAAAAAGGCACATTGGAGAAAAGTAAACTGCAAATATGTTGCAAATGTTGGATTATAGATTGAAAGAATTTGGAGTAGAGGTACTTGAAACAATAAATTGAACAAATGGGAAGTAAAAAATACCGGTAGGATAACGGAGCCGTTATAGAGACATTGATTATGGAGTAACTGCTAGGGTAAGAGTGAGTGATTAAATAGGTCCAGTAATAAGAACAATGGAAGGATAACAAAAACGAAACAAAAAATATCATGGTACTCAAAGACTAAAGATTGGAAAATAATGTATGTATATATAGAAATCATTAACTATTGATATAGACAGGATTTCAGAAAATATCAGAGTCGAAATTACTATTGTGTGAAGGAAAGTAACACCTTGCTTGACTTGATAGATGATTGCATTTATTGATGTGCAATATTAGTCTAATGATGGATTTTGAATTTTTTATTGTTTTCATCATTTTAATTTTAATTTTTCATTTCTATAAAGGGAACAAATTTCATGTATGTCATATATACAGTTTTAAGAGCATAATGATACTTCACACCCTACCCTCCCTCCCTCCCTCTCATTACCACCTTCTTTTCTTATTTTTCTTGTAACTTTTACAATAACATATTTTCAATTTATTTATAATCACAACCTTAATCCTCATATATATATATAATATATATAATATATAATATTATAATATATTATAATATTATATATAATATATATAATATATAATATATGTATATATATATAATTCAACAAGTAGGAAACAGGAAAACTACTATACCTTATAAAAGCTAAAAAATAGTCAAATCTCAAAATCTCAATTCTGCTCACATACATTTACATTTTATGTTATTTTAAAGCAAGCATTACACACAGAGAGAGAGACAGAGAGACAGAGAGAGAGATAGAGAGAGAAGGAAAAAGGGAGAGAGAAAGAGATGTAGAGAAAGATTTTCCATCTACTGTTTAACTCCCCAAATGTATGTAATGGTCAAAATTGGGCCGACCAAAGCCAGGAGGCTGGAACTCCAGCAATGTCCCCCTTGTAGGTGGCAGGGGCTGAAGTATTCAGGTCATCTTCTCACCTTCTGCTGCCTTCCCAGGAGTATTTGCATGGAACTGGATTAGAGTTGGAGCAGCTGAAAGCAGTGTTGTGTGAGATGGTGTATCACAGGTGGCAGCTCAACCAGCTGTGACCCATGCAGCCCCCTGATGTCTTAGATTTTAACTGAATGTAAAATCTCAAAAGATTGCAGTAGAGAAAAAGAACTGGAAAACGAAACACCACCAAACCACCACCACCAAAATCCAATATAATAGAAATACAATGTTCTGTAAAGATTTTGGGTCTTATTTGATGGTGATCTCATCTAATTTCTTTATTATATCAACTTTCTTCCAAAGACTATGTTTCATGTTTTGAAGGAAGAAAATATGAAATGCAATATGTGAGACATGATGTGATACAACAGTGAGAAAAAATGACTGCTCTCATCTACCATCAGCCATTGATGTAAATGCTGTAATTTAAACATGGCCACCCAGGGTGGGCATCTGGCCTAGCAGTTAAGTCTTGCATCTCATATCAGAATGCCTGGGTTTGTTATTCGCCTCCAGCTCCTGACTCCAACCTGCTAAAACAAACATTAGGAGCTGCAACAATGGTTCAAATAATTTAACCATCTTGCCATTCATGTTGGAGATATGGTTTGTGATCCTGCCTTTGACACATTGCAGAGATTTGGGGAGCATACCAGCAGATATGATCTCTCTTTCTCTGAATCTATTTCTGTCTGTCTGTCTCTCCAATAGTTCAGTGATAATTCAGAAAAACCAAACAAAATAAAGCCTTCCTTTGAGGGGGTTTCAGGAAATTCAAATCTGACAATTCTGATGTCTAGTTTCATTACATGTACCTGGGATATTATTATCTTCAAATTAATAAGAAGTTTCATTTGTATCTCATTCATTAAAATTGTATCAATTTATTCTTAAGTTTATATGTCTAAACAGATTGGTCTTATGAATCTAAGACTGATTATCCACCTGCATAATTTCTCAACTAAAAGAGCACTTTTTGCAGGCTTGTACTTTAAGTCAATACATCCACTTTGCAGTTGCACAGCTCAGAAACACTGATGTTACCCTTGACTCCTCTTTTGCGCACTTCATCTCTTTTTCTCGAGCAAATCTATTGACTAATTCTTCAAAATACATCCCCAAATCATGAAATAAGGAAATACATGCATGCCTATTCTGGATATATGATCTGGCTAGTGACTAAGCTGTACAAGCTGTACACTTTCAAGATTGGTTTTAAAATGGTATCAAGGAACCCCACCCAAAACACACTTATAGCTTATAGCTGATAAAATTTCCCCTGAAAAGCTATATAAAATATCCAGAAAAGAAAAAAAATATGTTTGAAGGCATCAGAACACTGCAAGAGCCAGAGCCTGAGGAATCAAGATGCCAAGAAGAGTTCATTGCAAACCCACCATTCTGCAGGACGTTTTTCTACTCTGCCCCACTGTCTGCTTTGGACATGTGATGATGCTCAAGGGTTGCTGAGAAGAAAGAAGCCAACATAAAAGAATAGAGCCCAGTGAAGCTTGTGGCAATATTGCAAAGACAAAGTGATAAAAGTTATAGCTTCAGATTGTAAAGGCAGCTAGGGTTTTAGAGAACAAGTTCTTAGAGAAATGTCCGATGCAGAGAAGTGAGGTTGACACTACATTTCTTACCTTCAAATCAATTGATGAATGTGTAAACTGTGCACTATAAGATGCGAAGAAGGTAAGCAAAAACAATTGGGTAACAATGTAACATTTAAGCCAGAAGAATAATACTTACCATTTGGACTGACAAAAATACTCAGTTTCATTTTGTAAGAAGAAAAGAGAAATGTTGAAATTCACTGATGATTTAATTTTTACTCTTGGAAACAGTGAGTTCACTTCTTCAAACAATAATGTAGATCTATATAGCTTTCTTATTTTTACTTTTACCTTTTTTCCATGACGTATCTTTTTTTTTTTTTTTAACAGGCAGAGTGGGACAGTGTGAGAGAGAGAGAGACTGAAAGGTCTTCCTTTGCCGTTGGTTCATCCTCCAATGGCCACCACAGCTGGCGCACTGCAGCAGGCGCACAGCGCTGATCCAAAGGCAGGAGCCAGGTGCTTCTCCTGGTCTCCCATGAGGGTGCAGGGCCCAAGCACTTGGGCCATCCTCCACTGCACTTCCAGGCCATAAGCAGAGAGCTGGCCTGGAAGAGGGGCAACCGGGACAGAATCCGGCGCCCCGACCGGGACTAGAACCTGGTGTGCCGGCGCCACTAGGCGGAGGATTAGCCTGTTGAGCCACGGCGCTGGCCCCCATGACGTATCTTTAAACAATCAATTTTATGCTTTAACTATTAGCTCATATTAATTTATTTTCTTGCCTAATTTTTAAAAGCTCCTAGAAATAAATAATTATAGAAACATATTCTTCTAGCAAGTATATGAAAAGCAATGGTTCCATATTTTGTGATATTTGGCTCACAGGAATTGCAAGAAAATTAGCTAGGGAGCCAGTGCTGTGGCGTAACAGGTAAAGCTGCCGCCTGCACTGCCAGTATCCTATACGGGAGCTGGTTCAAGTCCCGGCTGCTCCACTTCCAATCCAGCTCTCTGCTGTGGCCTGGGAAAGCAGTAGATGACAGCCCAAATCCTTGGGCCCCTGCACCCACATGGAAGACCTGAAAGAAGCTCCTGGCTCCTGGTTCCTGGCTTTGGATCAGCTGGCCGTTGTGACCAATTGGGGAGTGAACCAGCGGATAGAAGACCTCTCTCTCTGCCTCTCCTTCTTTCTCTGTGTAACTCTAACTTCCAAATAAATAAATAAATCTTTTTTTTTAAAAAAAAAAGAAAATTAGCTTAATGATTCCATTCTGATAAATTTGTCATTTTATATCACAAGTAGTGAATGTTTTATTGGAAAGAATAAAGAAGTGCTGAAATAGTATTAAATTAGAGCTACTATTAGCTGATTAAAAATATTTGTTTACCTCTGCTTTTACAAAGTAAAAATCAAGTGTCAGGAGAAATAATCTATGATATTTATCCATAGAATAAGAATCTCATTTTGCCAATTTATAAACTGTTGTAAGGAGTATTTAGTTTTTTATTTTTAAAAAGAATATTAATCAAAACTCAAAAAACATTAACTTGATCTTTATAAAGTTCCTGTGGTTGCACATTGTAAATTTAAATTACATATGTCATATATAAAATTGATAAATAATAAATTCTGTAATTATAGCAAACTCCAATTTATCATTATAAAATCACATAAATATCAGTTTTAGGGGGAAATACCACATTTATGATTTTATCGCTTCATGTGCTGAATAGATTTGCTGTCAACCGTTGTTGACAGTTTCCAACTGTTCAATGGAAAAGTCATGAACTCATAGTTGAAAAGCTTCAATCATATTTCAAGCTTTGGCACATTGACCAACTAAATTAATATTTCCTGAACATAGGTTAATTCATCTGGAAAAAGGAGAGTTAGAGTGGCAAATTTTTAATATTTTACATATCTGAAAAATTCATACTTGTATCTTCTGAAGTCAATGTGTTCACCTTAAATGTGTGGGTACTTGCTCAACATTTATAATTGATATTCACAAACAAGGTCAAGCTTTTAAAACATTCTTTTTTAATCAGTTCATTAAGAATCTATACTTTCTTGAGTGAAAATTGAAAGTACTAGTGTTCTTTAGTGACTACCTTATAAGTAGTGTGTTGAATATTCCTTTCACATCTTCCAATGGCATCATGTGAATGAGGGCATAATTTTCCAGTCACTTCGGATATAAACCAGTTGAGATTCTATTAAATTCCAATGTAGATGGAACCCCAAAGAAGTAATAACCATATTTGTATCACAGAGATATTTTTCAATAAAAATCAATGAAGAGAGAGAGAGAGGAATAAGGAACGTCATAATATAAAGCTAAAGAGTTCAATTCTTTAGAAGTAAATAACAGTTGTAGTTATATATGCACCTATATTGGAACAACCAGATACATAGAGCAAGCATTAATATCTAAAGGGAGAGATGAACTCCAATGCAATAATAGTAGTGGCCTTTAATGCTCCATTTTCAAAAATTTGCAGATCATTCAGACAGAAGATCAACGAAGAGATGGTAGAGTTAAAATGTGTCCTAGAGTAAATGGATCTAACATCCACAGAATATTCTACCCAGGGGCTGTAGAATACATATTCTTCTCAACAACATGAAAGGCCATGTCTTATTCAGTTTGGTCTTTATCACTTCATGTTATCTACCTGCTCCTTTCAGCTGAGGAGAGGACACATTTAGATTTTTCACACCTTTTCCTCTCTCTCCTTGCTTTGAAATTCTGAATGGATATTTTCAAGAAAATTAGAAGATAATTATTGTCTATATGTTATGCATTATATGGTTAAAAGGGGTGAATTTAGCACGGGTTCTGAAAATCTGTAGATTATGTCATTATTTATAAATCTGAGGCATGTTATATCAAGAATAGATAGGGAAGTAGGTCATTTAAGGTTAGATTTAGTAGAATGAAACAAAGAAACTCAAGAATAGCTTCACTGAAAAAAGCTAAAATATTTGTATGATGATAGTTTTGGGAAACATTGTTTACACTTTGGTCAAACCA
Source organism: Lepus europaeus (assembly GCF_033115175.1). Lineage (NCBI taxonomy): Eukaryota > Metazoa > Chordata > Mammalia > Lagomorpha > Leporidae > Lepus > Lepus europaeus. Next base: position 48,611,096 of record NC_084832.1, on the reverse strand, counting down.
ATGGTGAGGAATGTTATAGCACTATAGTTGTAATAATCTGTTATTATTTTTTAAATTTTACTTAAGCTATAAAAATATTCCAAGTATTTTACATATACAGATTTAGGAACATAGTGATAATTCCAACCGTACTCTCCTTCCCATCTATGCCTCAACCCTTCTTCCTCCTTAATTTTTACAAAGATCTATTTTCACTTTAGTTAATGATCATATAGTTAATCCTACACTAACTAAAAGAGTTCAACAGAAAGTATGAAGAAAAAAAATTGTTCCTCAATGGAAGAGACAAGAACTGTAACAATCATCAAATCTAAAGATGTCCATTTCTCTTCAATATATTACACTTTAGGTACTCTATTAGTTACCTTGGATCAGGGAAAATATATAATCATATCTCTCTTTCTGGCATTGGCTTATTTTACTAAATATAATGGTTTCCAGTTATGTTCATTCTCTTGCAAAAGACAGGATTTCTTTTTTTTAACTGCTGAATAGTATTCCCTAGTGCATACCTACCATAATTTCTTTATCCAGTCAATATTTAATGGACAACTAGGTTGATTACATATCTTAGGTATTGTAAATTATACTGCAATGAATATGGGTGTCCAGATAACTCTTTCATATGCTGATGTCTTTTTGTTTGGGCAAATTCCCAGGAGTGGGATGGCTGCATCACATGGTGGGTCTATATTCAGATTTCTGAGGTATCTCCCTACAGTCAGGACAAGAGCAGATCAAGACATTTTTTCTCATAGTGTCAGTTTCACTTCAACAGGTTTCCTTTTAGGTGCTCAGTTAGTTGTCACAGATCAGGGAGAACATACGATATTTGTCCCTTTGGGATTGGCTTATTTCACTCAGTATGATGTTTTCCAGATTCCTCCATTTTGTTGCAAATGACCAGATTTCATTTTTTTTTTTTGCTGCTGTGTAGTATTCTATAGATTACATATCCTATAATTTTTTTTATTCAGTCTTCTATTGATGGGCATTTAAGTTGATTCCATATCTTAGCTACTGTGAATTGAGCTGTAATAAACATTGAGGTGCAGACAGCTCTTTTATTTGCCAATTTAATTTCCTTTGGGTAAATTCCAAGGAGTGAGATGGCTGGATAATGGAATAGGGCTATATTCAGGTTTCTGAGGAATCTCCAAACTGTCTTCCATAGTGGCTTTACCAGTTTGCATTCCCACCAACAGTAGGTTAGTGTCCCTTTTTCCCCACATCCTTGCCAGCATGTTGTTGGTAGATTTCTGTATGTAAGCCATTCTAACTGGGGTGAGGTGAAACCTCATTGTGGTTTTGATTTGCATTTCCCTGATGGCTAGTGATCCTGAACATTTGTTCATGTGCCCATTGGCCATTTGGATTTCCTCTTTTGAAAAGTGTCTGTTTAGGTCCTTGGCCCATCTCTTAATTGGGTTATTTGTTTTGTTGTTGTACGATGTTCATAGAATTGTATCAACAAAGCAAATTGAATATATTAAAACTAATTAAAAATAAAATAATTCAACATATTGTGCTATAAAAAATAAATTATACTTTAACAGTTTAAAAAATGGGGTCACTGTGTCAAAAATTACCTCCATTTCACTTTAAGTGGAGACACAGTTATATAATCCAGAGCTCACTGTTTCTAACTTTTCACTCAGGCAGTCTTTTTATGCCACCCTCAACTTCATGAGCAAATGTGGTTGTCAGAGCTCTAACTGTTACATCTACTTTTAGGCATCCAAATTGGGAAAGAGAAAGAATTCAACCATAACAAGCCTTTTACCACCCTCTGCCAAATTCTTTGATATTTCTGTTTATGTCTTATTGTTCAAAATGAGTTATCCATAAAAATACAATGGTAAATATTGGAAGCTTTACTAAAGCAATGATGTAAGAGAATGTGAACCAGAACTTAATGACATGGGAAACACAATCAATATTGATATCAATATGAGAAAGAGAATAGTAGCTTCTACTAAAAAATAAGTTGATATGTTCATTTAAGGCTTAAGATGCTTAGTAGATATCCAAACAAAGAAAACAAATACAAAATTGGACTCTTCTATATCTAGAGTTGGTAACTCTTTCTTATAAGGCAATGTAGTGAATATTACACAATTTTTTGGTCTCTGTCCCAACAACTTTACTATGCCATTATAGTGTGAAAGCAGCAATAGACAGTATTTTAAAAATGGGTGTATATGTTAAAATAAAACTTCAAATCCAACTCCCAAGCTCCAAAATTTAATCAGCTAACCTCCTGCATTTATGTTAATAAAAACTTTAAATTCCATTATCCAGTTATAATGTCCTCCTTTGTGTGTCATCGCTTTTCCTTCTACCATTTTGCATTTCTTGGCCATCTTCAATATATACTATGTGACATTTTCTATTGTTGCCCTCTTCTAACCAGTCGTGAAACTTATCTCACTTTTTGTCAAGATCACCAAGTTCTTTTGTGACTCTGGACATTTATAAGACATTTTCTCACTTAGCACAATTTTTTTCCTCATTCTTCACTGGGTTAAAATTCTCAAATTAAAATTCTCAAATTAAAGTTCTGAAATTAAAATTGAATCCCTCCTTTTCCTAAAAGGCTTCTTTCCTCATAGCCTATTTGGGCAACACTGTCTTGCATTTCCAAAACATCGAATTTACCATGGAACTCATACTAACTGGGTTGTAAAAGGGACAATGTATAAACCAAAGTTTCATAAAACTGTGGTCATACACATTCTTTGCCTTTTACATTGAACCTATTCTTATTTTAAATTCTTTGTTTCATTCCACTAAATCTAGCCATAAATGACCCATGTCAAGGTTCTTTAATTAAATTTGACGTATTTATTTTCTGTATTAGATAAGTTTTATGATGAAAATCCTATCTTTTGTGCAAATGATAGCAATATAATTTTTCATACTAAATATTTATTAGATATTTTAAATGAGTTAGTTAATGAATATGTGCTACCATATAGAGTAAGATAATTGTTTCCTTGGGATTTAAGAAGAAAAACATAAACTTAAGGTGACTAGAACAATACTAACAACACAAATTAATAAGGGCTGGGGAAAAATAAATGATTTGTGAAAATATACAAGGAAATCTAACTTAAGAGCAATGCACTTAAATTGAAGTAGTATTGTGTGATGGTTGATTTTTGTGTTCATTTACTTGTATTCAGGAATATGCAGACAGCTGGCAAAGCACTATTTATAAGTCTATCTGCAAAGGTTTTCAGGAAGATATAGGCATTTGAATCAGTGGACTGAGTAAGGAAGTTCCGGTCTTCAACATGGAAGACCTTTCAATCATCTGAGGATCCAGATACAGCACCAGGCCAGCAGAAAGCTGAAAATATATAATGTTGAAATTCAATCCTAAATTATTCTCATAACAATACTAGACATATGCTTGTATAGAAAGTTGATTAACCGAATTATGATACATCTACTCCAGAGAATATTAGGCAGATATATACAAAGAGGATTGAGAAAGATCTTAAATTCTGTTTTGATACAGTTTTCAGAACATATATGTAAGTTAGGAATAAAAATGTTGCTGAAGAGAGTTTATAGTCTGATACATACATGGGTATGTCTTAAAAGAAGGACACTCAGATAGTTGCTTGTTTCTTAGAGACAACATTCAAGAACTTATCTATATCTTTTACATCAGCTTCTTCAACTGAGGCTTCTTTTCAAGCAGGCTTTTATTCCACATTTTATTCATCTTTTTAGAGTCTTATAAATGGAAATAGAATACAGGAATAATTTAATTGATATAGCATTAATTAGTTATGGAGAAAATCTCTGCTCAACATTTCCAAAGTACTCTACAAATTTCTATCAACACTTTTCCAGGACCTAAAGTGAAGTTTTTGATTAGTAGGCACACACTGAAAGATGGCATCTTAATAAAAAAGCAACATACTTTGAAAGCATTCTTAACCCTCTGGTTAATGAAATGGAATTCTTTATTTAGAACAAAATAATATTTTGGAAATTTTAACTATGCTGAATAATATTTGTCATGTGTTTAGGAGCATTTCAATGTTGACAAATGCCTTCTTTCTGATAGCTGTTTCAAGGAAACAAAAAACATTTGACCTCACCCAAGCTTTGTAATTCAACCTCCAAATAATTGATGATTTTCCTTTGGTCTTTTATCTGACAGCCTGGAGGTTTTGTTGTTGTTGTTGTTGTTGTTGTTTTTCAGGCAGAGTGGACAGTGAAAGAGAGAGACAGAGAGAAAGGTCTTCCTTTGCAGTTGGTTCACCCTCCAATGGCCGCCGCAGCCGGTGCACCGCGCTGATCCGAAGGCAAGAGCCAGGTGCTTCTCCTGGTCTCCCATGGGGTGCAGGGCCCAAGCACTTGGGCCATCCTCCACTGCACTCCCTGGCCACAACAGAGAACTGGCCTGGAAGAGGGGCAACCGGGACAGAATCCGGCGCCCCGGCCAGGACTAGAACCCAGTGTGCCGGCGCTGCAAGGCAGAGAATTAGCCTATTGAGCTGTGGCGCCGGCTCCAGGAGGTTTTTATAATGTTGTACTAATAATATTTTTAACTTAATGTTTTTTTAATTAACCCTACCACACAAAAGTTACACTGTCATTGGAGTCTTTGAAACCAAGCGTTTCTTCTGTTAGATAAACAAATAGCATGAAAGTGGATTTCAAATCCATTTTATTTCAACAACATAGAAATGCTTATTGGTATTTTCTCTTTCATCAATAAAGTTTTGTAAGTGAGAATTATATACTTCTGTCTCAATGTCAACTATGGTGTACCCTCTGTCACTTAGATGTGGAGGAGCTTGACAGGACTCATGAATCCACTAACCATGTAAGATGCCTTTCAATATCAACTTCTTTGCTGACTCAAATTTCCTCCACAATCTCTGTCTTCTGCTTTAAAGGAGGTCATTTCTTGAAGCTGGATCGACAGAGTTAAAAAAGGGAAGTTACTACCAATCTCATTCTTTTACTATTCTACTAATTGTTTCACCATATTTCTATATCAGCTGAGTAGGTATTGTTTTTACACTGTTCACCACATTGTTACACACTGTCTACATAACTTCTTGTTTACTATTCATGAATATTATCCTAGTATACACCATGGTAATTGGTGCCATCATTACTTTGCAATTACAATGTAATTTTCAGAAGACTTTCTTATATTCTCTTTTGCATTTATATAAAACATCTTATAAAATTTGCATTTATATAACATTTTATAAAATTTCAAATATGATTCAAGAGAGATGAAAAAAATCATGGCTAGTGGATTGGACACTGGTATAGCAATAAAGATGCCATTCGGGATGCCCAAATTTCATGTTGGAGTTCATGAGTTTGCAACCCAGCCCTGCTGTGGTTCCAGCTCCGTGCTAAATTCAAATGCTGAGAGACAGCAGTGATGACTCAGATAATTAGGCTCCTTCCACCTATGAGGGAGATTTGGACTGAATTTGTGGCTTGTCTTTAGCCTGGTCCAGCTTGAGCTGGTATAGACATCTGGAGACTGAACCAGAAAATGGGAGATATCTCTCTATCTATCATCTATATGATCTATCTTCTCTGCCTTTTAAATAAATATTTTTTGTTTTTTATTTTATTTTTAAAATATGAATTTGGAAGGTAAAATATCAAAGAGAGTCAGAGAGAAGTAAATTCTCCAAGAGATATTCCATCCACTGGTTCTCTCCCCAAAATGGTCAAATCATACAGGTCTGAGCCAGGCCAAAGTCAGGAGCCCAAAATTCCATCTGGGTTTTCCCCTTTGATAGTAGGGGCCCTAGTATTTATAATCATACACTACTATCCCAGGCATATGAGCAGGAAACTGGATCAGAAGCAGATTCCTGGCAGCATTGTAGTTACTCCTGTTGACATTCTGCATGTTTATCTGTACCACATAGCTCTTAAGCTCTACCATTTAATTTAAATATAATCAAGAATATGTCTGTGCATAATTTTTTAGTTCAAAAGGACTAAACATATAAATGAAAGATTCCTAAATGTTTAGTCAAAATATTTTAATTGAAAGAATGTCATTTATAATTGATATAGTCTGTTGGGAACATATTAGGAACCAAGGAACTTTCCAACATTTTGCAGAAGGTAGCAGTTGGCAGGGTATGTCTATAATTATGCCTGTGAATTTCAAAATCAGGAAATAAAAAGAAATATTACATTTAAATTACTAAAATTATTTTAGAAGTACTATTTACATTCTTACTTGAAACTATTATGTTTATAAAAGAAAATAAAACAAATAACTTATTCTGTTGAACTCATCAGAACCTAATAATCTAAGTTTAAGGGAAGATACTGAAGTACAAAATTTAAAAAGTTAACTGAATTCAATATTGTTAAACTTTGAGTACAGAAAATTAAAATTATATATTATTTAAATGGGTATTGAAAAATCTTACATGTTATGACCAAAAGAAACGATAAACCCTGGAATCTCAAGGATCTCTGCGTATATTGTTTACTAAAAACAACACCAGATTCTTGATTTGGATAAGAAAAATTTCAAAATGAATGTCAAAGGAAACTAATGAGATTGTATCAACAGAGCAGAGGAGCTCTCCCAGAAGTGGCTTTCATGCCATAAAAGATGGAATACTTTAGATGTCATAATTGTTAATACACTTGCATCCCACACTAGAGCACCTGTGTGTGATTCCCGACTCCATCTCCTGACTTCAGCTTCTGGCTAATGCGCATCCAGAGAAGCAATTGTGATGGCTTAAGTAAATGGATTTCTCCGACCTATACTGGGGACCTGGGTTGCTTTCCTGGCTCTTACCCTGGCCAGCCCTAGTCCACATCTGAGAAGTGGATGGTACTTCACTGTCTATCTTTCTCTATTTCCTTCTCTCCTTTCTGCATCTGAAATAAATGAAATTAAAACAAAATTGTTAATACTTTAATTGAAATGTGTTAAATCTATAAAAATTGATCTTTCCATAATGACATTCAAGTACAACAAAAATAGGTTCATTGGTCATCATTGGAGGTTGCATGAAGAATGAATAATCATTCTGAAATTTGCTTTATAAAGGCAAAAATAAAATAATAAAAAATAAAGATGTAATGAATAACACATACTAGAATTGTGAGGATCACAATAAATTGAATTAATTTGAATAGAAGTTGAATCAAACAATTAGAAAATAATTCTGCTCCTCTCAATCTCCAAATGCCTACGTAAATATCCCATGATTTTTCAGTACAAACATTGCTTTTGTACGTTGTTAAGAGAACTACAAAAGCATCACACTTTTCAATTGTTCTGTCACCATCCACTCCTATCTCTATGTAAATTAAAATGATGCAGGGGCCAGCATTGTGTCATAGTGGGTAAAGCTGCCTTCTACAATTCAGCATCACGTATGTGCATCCGTTTGAATCCTTGCTGCTCCACTTCCCATACAGCTCCCTTCTAATGTGCAATGGAGGAGGATGGCCCAGGTCCTTGTGCCTCTGCATCCACGTGGGAGGCTTGGAAGAATCTCCTGGCTCCTGGCTTGTGCCTGGCTCAGTCCTGTCAGTCCTGGCTTTTGCATCCATTCGGAAACAGGTTTATGGAAGATCTCTTCTCTCTCTCTCTCCTTCTCTCTCTGTAATACTTTCAAATAAATAAAATAAAATCTAAAAGAGAAAAAAAAGATGTAAAAAGATGCTAACCAGCATCCTAGATAAGTATAAACTGATGAGAAATATAGCTCAACATTTTCTAAGTTATTACCTTTTTCTATTTTCTGGAATATAACGAATGTTAAATAATTACACAATAAGGGCATAATTTAATATTTTAAGAGATCCAAAACCTAAATGCAGTAGGACTTCTTGGTTTAATGACCTTGGTATTTTAGAGTCCAAGAATTTTTATGAAATTTTAAGCAAAGATAAGTTTATACTTTAAAAATGTAGACTGTCTCAAGTGATCTCTTATGTGAAGGAAAAAGGGTGCTATTTCTGGAAATATGCAACATTTGCATCCTGACTTTCATTCCCACGCTTAAAAACAATTTATTCCTCATGTACTCGTAAAATAAATGTTTCAGGTAAAACAAAAGATGTGGTATTCATGTCAATATCCTTAACATGGTAAACTGAAAAAAATAATAACAAAATTACAGCTCTGAAGTATTTACTATTAACATGGAATCTAAAGCATGGTTTAATTCAAGTTCCTCAATTTACTAGAACTGCCTTAATAAAGTACATGAAATATGGCAGTATTGACAGTAACAAAATATGTATAATATTGAGTCTTAAAAATCTATTGAACATCACAATGACTATGTTGATATGAATATTCAGTATACTTGAAAAATTGCTAACAGTAACTTAAATCTTGAAACCAAAATATGGAACCTATATGTGGTAATTTCATATCTTAATTGGCTCAATTCATCCATTCCAAAAAATAAACACACATTAAAACATCATGTTGGGAAGCTGGCATTGTGGTAGAGTGGTTTGACCCATCGCCTGTGATATGAATACTAGTGTGAGTACTGATGTGCTGCTTCTAATCCAGCTCCATGATAAAGTGCTTGTGAAAGTAGAAGATGACCCAAGTTCTTGAGCACTCAAGTAGAAAATCCAGATGTAACTACAGGCTCCTGGCTTTTGCTTGGCCTTGGTCCAGCCATGTCCTCTGCAGCCATTTGAGGACAGAACCAGCAGATGAAAGCTTTCTTTCTCCCTCTGTCTCTCCCTGTTTCTCTGTAACTTTTCCTTTCAAATAAATAAACTGAATCTTTAACAGAAACAGGTCAATTTACACATGATAAATAGATGATGATTTTGACAGTTAAAATAAAATTTAAAAAACTTTTCAATACAGTTTAATTAATAATCTGTTATAGTATTATACTTGAAATTTAGGTTATGATAATTCATTATTTATATTCCTGCCTTCAGAAGACCAAGAAATGCATTACAGTGTGAGAAATAAAGAATATTTTTTGGAACATAGTACAGAAATTGAACCAAGAACTATTATATAATAATCTTCAATCCCTGCAAATAATGTCCCAAGAAGGAAAACTTCAATACAAGCTGCTTAATGTGGGGTAGTTCACATTAGGAAGAATAATAAGCAGCATGTACTCTTTAGGACATTTCTGTTGTAGTGAAAAGGAATTTGAAGGGGAAAAGGAGGTCCCATAATGTGTTGAGTAAAAGTAGAATAAGAAAGGATGCTATTGTGACTCAGTATGACCTGCTTTGCACATCCAGGCATTCTTCAGACTACCATGGCTTGTAGAACCGTACATTTATTTGTAGACAGAAAAATCTTCAAGAAGTTCTCTTGAGAGGACTCAGAGTAGAGATACTAACCTTGTTTTACCATATATTTCTATGTCACTTATGCCATTTCATGATAGTGCAGGTGCATGCACAACTTTGGCCACGGTCATGAGTGAAATAATTCTGGAAGATAATATTCTCTTTTATTTATAACAAAAAGTTTTCTACAATCACTAGGCTCAGGAGAATGTGCTAGTAGATTAGAAGAAGGATGAGGTGAGAATGCAGATGCAATGTAGATTTCCACTTAAGGTGAGTCAGTATATTTATTATCTCAAAGTTGATGAATTGCATCATGATTTTTGAATTCTCACTTATTTTGCTTCAACCCCCAGTGCATCCAATTTTTGCAAGTAAACTGACTGTCTGAGTCTTTACAGTAAGGATTGAATTGAGCCATTACCATGGATATCCAGCATCTAATAGACTCCAATTAACGTAATGATTTCAATGTATTCGGTCAATGATCTGTGACCAGAAAAATTATCTAAAACTGTTTTCACAACATAGATCCAGTGAAAGTATTTCTTTAAATGTTATTTTCCTTTAGAAGATAAAGAATAGAAGAAAGCAGAACATCTTTTTAAAGTCTTGCTAACGATATAATTATTGGATAGGCAGCCAAATAAACAATTACTCATTTTTCAGAAAGTCACTAGGTAATAATTGTTGGATGATACACAAATTAATTTCAGGTCACAAAGCACAGCAAACTGTTAATTTACTAGATTTTCAGAAAGTATAAAAATGTAACATGCATGCCTGCAAGTCATAAAAATAATGGTATTCAAGGACTAAGAAAATACCTAGTAAATCAATCCTCCAATTAACTATAGAATTTTACTTGCCTTTTCACCAAACCTATTACTTGAAAAACACATAAACTTAAGGACAGCAAGGTTATGCTTGACAGTTTTGTTATTTCTCCAAAAGGTCATCAATGTTGTTGATAGCATAGAAAGATAAAAGTCAATTAACTATCAATCAATTAAAGATCATTTCAGACCTAGTTGTGATGTTCAATTAGGATATTTTTAAATGAAATTTTGCACATTAATAAATATTTTTGATACAGAATGTAATATGACTAGGGTGTATTTAAAACTTCAAATTATAAAGAAGACCATGTAAAATTAAAAGCTTTTTATATGAAAATACTAGTAGATGATGTATTCAGCAGAATATTTAAAATTGTTTAGCCTCAAAATAATCGCTTAATTTTGCAAATAATGCTATTTTCTAAAACTTTTATTTAATGAATATAAATTTCCAAAGTACAGCTTATGGATTACAATGGCTTCCCCCCCCCATAACTTCCCTCCCACCTGCAACCCTCCCCTTTCCCGCTCCCTCTCCCCTTCCATGCACATCAAGATTCATTTTCAATTCTCTAGGCCAGCGCCAGTGGCTCAACAGGCTAATCCTCCGCCTAGCGGCGTCGGCACACCAGGTTCTAGTGCCGGTCGGGGCACCGGATTCTGTCCCAGTTGCCCCTCTTTCAGGCCAGCTCTCTGCTATGGCCCGGAAGTGCAGTGCAGGATGGCCCAAGTGCTTGGGCCCTGCACTCCATGGGAAACCAGGAGAAGCACCTGGCTCCTACCTTCGGATCAGCGCAGCCCGCCGACCGCGGCGGCCATTGGAGGGTGAACCAATGGCAAAGGAAGACCTTTCTCTCTGAATCTCTCTCTCTCACTGTCCACTCTGCCTGTCAAAAAATAAAAATAAAAAATAAATAAATAAAAATAAAAATGCTAATAATTTTTAAAGATTATTTATTTGAAATGTAGAGTTACAGAGAGGCAGAGGAAGAGAGAGAGAGAGAAAGAGGGAGGAAGGGAGGGAGTCTTTCATCCACTGGTAGAGAGAGAGAGAGAGAGAGAAAGAGAGAGAGAGAGAGAGAGAAAGAGAGAGAGAGAGAGAGAATCTTTCATCCACTGGTTCACTCCCCAATTGGCCACACAAGCTGGAGCTCACGGATCCTAAGCCAGGAGCCAAGAACTTTCTGCAGGTCTCCTACTTGGGTGCAGAGGCCCAAGGACTTGGACCATCTTCCATTGCTTTCCCAGGCCATAGCAGAGAGCTGAATTGGAAGTGGAGCAGCCAGGACTCAAACTGGCACCCATATGGAATGCTGGCACTGCAGGCAGTCGCTTCACCCGCTACACCACAGCATTGACCCCACTAATAATTCTTAATACTATATCAATTAAAAGATGCTTATTCTTAATATATATTGAGTGCTTACTATAGGCTAGACATTTGGTTGAGAGTTTCAAATATCACTTGTACTATCACTTTCCGTGTTTACTCTCATGATCATTACAATTACTGCCATGATAGATGGGAAACTATGGACAAATAATAGTAGTACAAGTAATGATAATACAAGTCTACTATGATTCTAATACATCAGATTCATGAATCCTGATGTCTGCAAGGACACAAATATTCATTTATCAATACAATTTTTCTATCTGATAATGCACACATTGCACAAAAGTAAGAAGTATATTTCTGATAATAAGACAGACATCTATTATCCTTATTATTAGCTAATATTGTATGAGAAATTTTAGCTAATGAAATGCATAATGGAAATAATGAGAACAAGATGAGGTATTTCTTGAGTGGAGATGTGTAATAAACAGTATTTTAACCCCAGTTTCATTGTCTATTTTTTGGTGACACTGGATATGTTATGATACAAGGCAAGAGGGACTTTATTGACATGCTCCAAGGTATTAATCTGCAGACTACCTATAATGAGATTATAATACATTATTCTCATGGTTCAATGTAATCACATGAAGCCTTGAAAACATATGAAAAAGTCAAGGAGATTAAAATAAATGATCAGGGTTCAATATGTTGATTGACTGGCTTGAAGAGAGAGGTGACTACAAGTTACAGAATGTGGCAGCCTCTGAACAGAGGGTGACCCATGAAAAACAACCAGCATGGAAAACCCAGTTCAAACACTACAGAGAACTTGAATTCTGCCAACTCTTGAAATGAGCTTGGAGAAGTAGATTCTTCTCCACAACTAACAGATTAGAGCTCTGTCCATCATCTCACCATGACTTCAGTTTTGTGGGACCTTAAACAAAATACCTAACTGAGTACCAACTCATGACCTATAAAACAGTGGTAGAAAAAAATGGGTGGAGCTTTAAATCACTAACTCTATTGTAACTGGTTACAGCATTAATTGAAAATGAATACATGGAACCATTATCTAGACTGACTCCGCAGTGATGCTATAAAACCCTGCCAATTTTTTTAATATTTATTGATTTATTTGAAAGGCAGAGTTGTAGAGAGAGAGGGACACATACACACACATACGCACACACACACAGAGAGAGAGAGAGAGAGAGAGAGAGAGAGAGAGAAAGGATCTTCTATCTGTTGTTTCACTCGCCAAATGACTGCAATGGCTGCAGCTGGGCCAATCCAAAGTCAAGAGCCAGGAGCTTCTTCAGGTCTCCCACATGGGTACAGTGGCCCAGTCACCTGGGCTGTGTTCTGCTGCTTTCCCAGGCCATTAGCAGTCAGCTGGATCAGACGTAGAACAGCCAGGAAACACACTGTCAACAATATGGGATGCTGGCATCGCAAGCATCAGTTTTACCCACCACACCACAATGCTGGCCCCAAAGCAGTATATTTATATGAATTCGTGGAACTGAATATAAAAAAGAACTCTGATACATGAGATGTTAATTATTAATTATAAGATTTACTACTGTAGCCATGATCCAAGAAAAAGCAAACACTACTGCCACTGTTTTGAAGCTGCTTCCTTATCCACATAGGTTTTGTCCGGCAACTACTATCATAGCAACCGTCAGCACCCTCAGAGCAAGAGGTTGAACACTTTTCTCTAAGGCCTGTCAATTAATTTTTTTAAATAAAATTGTTCTGTTTATTTTATAGAGTACAACATGATATGCGATACAGCAATGAAATGATTACTATAGTGAAAAAATTAACAGATCCACCTTGCCATATAGCTATCCAAACCCCCTTCTCCTGCATGACAAGAGCAGCAATCATCTACTCATTTAACAAAAATCTTGTATACAATATATTATTGCTAAATGTAGTCCTTCCATTGTATGTTATATCTTTCAATTTGTTCATCCTTTGACTCGCATCCTCTCATTATCTCTCTTCTACCATAACCCTAGTAACCACTGTTTCTTTCTCTGATTATTTTATTTTTTAGATTCCACACAGGAGTGAAACCACACAATATTTTTCTTTTTCTGTCTAGCTTATTCCACTTAGAATAATGTCCTCCTTTGGGAACATGTGTATCAGTAAAAAGAAACAGCATTAGAGAAGTGGCCTTTCTTTTACTTTGTCTTTCCTTTACAGTTGACTAAATTTAATGTCTTCCAAGGCCTAAGAGCATCTGGGAAACCTCAGCTTTAGCTTTCTATCCTAACTGGCACACTAAAAGGATGTTGCCATCATACTGAAGCAAAATCCATAGTGTGCATTGCAAAAATTCAGTTAAATAATTTTCAATGGCCATAAGATTTAGAAAAAGTCCTAAAAATATTTAAAATATTTATAAACACAATGTTAAAATCCTGTCTTTAATTTGGAGTTTAGAAGGGGCCATGGTTTCAATTGAGTTTGCTTTGTTACCTACTTTACAATCTTAGAAGAGTAAATTTCTTGGCCTATCTCAACCTTCTAAGCTAGACAGAATGACAAGGTGCTGAAAGCCAGTTCCACCTATACAATCGTTAAACATCTAAGCATCACTGAATTAGCTATAACTGGCATGACTAAACCCTATAGACCCTAAGAGAGTACCTTGAGTCAAGAACAAATGACAAATTTCATCTTGCTGGCAATGTGTATGTGAGCTGCGTAGCAATGTAATTTAAGTTTCCAAAACAACAATTTCTTTTTTTTTTAAGATTTTATTTATTTATTTGAGAGGTTGAGTTACAGACAGTGAGAGGGAAAGACAGAGACAAAGGACTTCCTTCCGTTGGTTTATTCCACAAATGGCCGCAATGGCTGGAGCTGCGCCGATCCTAAGCCAGGAGCCAGGTGCTTCTTCCGAATCCCCCATGTGGGTACAGGGACCCAAGCACTTGGCCATCTTTTACTACTTTCCCATGTCATAGCAGAGAGCAGCTGGGACTAGAACTGCTGCCCATATGGGATGCCGGCACCGCAGGCGAATTAACCTACCGTGCCACAGTACCGTGCCCAAAACAACAATTTCTCTAAATGTAGTTTTATTGATTATAAAATAGGTCAGTGACATTATTATAAAAACCCACTGTCCTCATAAATTTTAACATTTTGGAGATAAAAAAATGTCATGAACAAGTTAGGAATATACTGATTGTATCACATTTAGAAAGTCAGGATGTTTGTTTATTTAATATTTTGTAATCTGCCAATTTGAAACACAGCAAATAAAACATAAATGGGAAGAACTGGCACTGTGTTTAGCTACTTAATGCTTTGTAAAACTGAGATCCCTTGTTTGGCTGGAAATTAGCATGGAAGAAAGTTACACACAATGATACTTAGAAGGAGTGTGTCCTGTTTCTATCCCTCATACTATCTAATGGAGAATTTAAATATCATTCTGTTAGTTTTAATATTATTCTGGTTAGTCTACTATAGCCAATAGAATTTACTAGATTCATGTTATTTTTTAAAGATTTTATTTATATATAATATTTGAAAGGTAGAGTTACAGACAGTGAGAGGGAGAGATAGAAAGAGAGAGGTCTTCCATCCTCTGATTCACTCCCCAAATGGCCACAACACCCGAAGCTGAGCCAATCCAAAGCAAGGAGCTTCTGGGTCTCCCATGCTGGTGCAGGGGCCCAAAGACTCGGGCCATATTCTACTACATTCCAAGGGCTCATTAGAGAGCTGGATCAGAAGTGGAGCAGCTGGTACTTGAACTGGCGCCCATATGGGATGCTATCACCACAGGTGGAGGATTAACCTATTGCTCCACAGTGCAGGCCCTGCTTTCATTTTAGAAATAAGAAATTAGACAATATTTCATATAGGAGCTTCTTTTATTAAGACACCATGTAGAGGAATAAATTATGTGTCACTTAATCATTAATATTCTCTGAGATATATCTATGTTATTTGTTTTTGATGATATAGTTTTTCTCTGATGAGTAATCAAACCAGAGATAGTAGGAGATAGTAAATATCTATTGAAACATTGTTCAAGGATTTTTGGTAAGTAACAGGGAACAATAAATTTCAGTGTAAAAAATTATAAGTGCTGGAAAAAAGCATACCAAGTTCAAATCCGGACTCTTCCAATTAATAGATACAAACAGTGGACAAGTCACTTAACTACTCTGAGACACAAAATTCCCTGCTCAAAAATAGAAGTAATTCAGCAGATACCAGAGAGATTTCCTTATCAAAATAAATGAAGATAAACTAAAAAAGTAATTATTATAACATAGAAGAAAATTTTAGAACCTTAGTATATGTAAATTCCTTCTCAAATATATTAATTACATCAATATAATGACTACAAATTCAACTTTATATCATCTCCAACTGGGGGCTGAGAGCCTGTAACATAGGATGTCCAGAGAATCATATAATCTAGGTACATCAGAGAGACAAAGGGTATCTTTAATGGCTCATAATTTTATTTTATTGTATTGTATTTTCTTTTATTTTTATTTTTAAAATATTTATTTATTTACTTGTAAGTCAGAGTTACACAGAGAGAGAAGGAGAGGTAGAGAGAGAGAGAGGCAGAGAGAGAGAGAGAGAGAGAGAGAGGTCTTCCATCCTCTGGGTTACTCCCCAGATGACTGCAACAGCTGGAGCTGTGCCAATTCAAAGCCAGGAGCCAGGAGCTGCCTCTGGGTCTCCCATATGGGTGCAGGTGCCCAAGCACTTGGGCCATCCTCCACTGCTTTCCCGGCCATAGCAGAGAGCTGGATCGGAAGCCGAGCAGCCAGGACTCGAACCGGTGCCCATATGGGATGCTGACACTTCAGGCAGGGGCTACGCCACAGCACCGGCCCCAATGGTTCATAATTATAAACAGCATGCAGTTTTGTAGTAGCTATAAGAATGTGTGTGTGTGTGCGCATGTGTGTATGTGTTGAGTATTGTGTATTTCATTTCATTTCATTTCATTTCTTGATCTATCCGAATCTTAAGACTTCTGGCCAAAGTAAAGGAGTCTTAAATGGACAGGTCTGTGGAATCTAAATAAGACAACGGAGGAAAGGGAAATTTTATTGCAAAAATATGATTAGATAAAGAAAGATCTGTGGTCATAGAGACTCATAAATTCAAAAGTTCCTTCTAATCAGGCAAGCAAAAGGAGCAAAGATTGAAGTTTTCCTATGACTTGTGAAGACTTTCCTATATTTTGGTGTATCATTGTGTGTGTTTCTGGCTGTGTGTGTATGTGAGAGAGAGAAAAAGTGAGAGGGAGAGAGATTTAGTTAATAATTACAGGCAAGAACAATTTGTATAACTTGGATTGTAAGATTGATTTGGAAAATGTATCAGCACTATAGAGCTAGTTATCCTAGCTAGATAAAAACAAGCAGCAAAATTATCTCCTAGCTCTCTTTTGCAAATAATTACATTTTATAAAGTAGTTTGAAGCTTAGAAAAGCTGACCAGATCAAAATATCTCGCCACAGAAACAATAAATGGAGATCTAATCTATTCATTATCATATGGCATGTGTTTAAGTAGGTTTAAAAAATTCAAGGAGTTATATATTAATCAATGTCAGTACCTTAGTTTGAATCTATAAAATATATATATTTTCTTACTATAAAGATATTCTCAAGTAAAGTTATCAACACAGTTCTGTTGTCTGAAAAGTGAAACTTAAAGTATTTCAATGAACAACCTTTAAGATAGTTACAATTATAGTGAAATTAATACTAATTAACATGTTAATGTTGGCAATTAATTGATATCCAATCAACTCACTATAGTTATTTTGTTAAAGACCAGTTAAATGTTCAAATTCTTTGCAAGTTTAATGTATTAATTAGGTCAATAAAACACACTTATTGTTTTCCTTGTTTAGATAATTATATGGCAACTAGATAAGTCCCTCTTATTCATTTAAGTTTATTATAATATCATGTTTTTAGTGTACAATAAATGCGTAATCTAATTTAAAGGTTTATGTAATTCAAGACTATGTAAGGACAGTGCCTTATAACCTTCCTAGGAGGAGTTGCATAAACTAAATATTTGTGGAATTTATTCATTTTTTTAAGTATTTACATTGAAGTGTGTGTGCATCTAGATATAGATATATACTCTATTAAATATAGTATTAGAAATACAGAAATTATTCCAAATTATTCCATTTATAAAAGTATATTTGTCCTTATACATTGTGTTTCTAGAAAATCATCTTGTATGAAATCAGTATCTTCAAACTATTCAGGCAATTTTTACTTATTAGAATTACTCTGATATTGATAATGTAAACTACGGGCTTCTCTCCAGCCCAGTCTCATTCTTGAATCAGGTGAGTAGGGAAAATAATCTTATAATTAAAATGCATGTATCTCCTTTATAAGCATTTGGAATTTCTCATTTTTATTCTGGTCAGCTGTGTAAAGTATATGTTACCAAGTTTGAATGTGTGTTTTGATGTGAATTAAACTGTCTTTATTTACTGTATTTCACAATAATATGGACCTGCATTGATACCCTTTACTGTTATTTCATACATTATGTCCTAACCGAGATTTCCTTTAAAATTGTTTGAGCTTTGTAACAAAAACAAATAATTCCTGTACTCATTCCAATTTGTATGACAATTCCAGAGTTTTCTCTATGGGAAGAGGTCATCATTTCTGCAGTTATTAGAGTATGCAGCTAGAAACCCTAGTCAACTACCAGCAATCATAGCGAACTATGCTCCCCAGAGCAAGGAACACAGGGAGCTAATTACCACTCCATCCTCACCATCTCATCAGTTCCTGAGAACGAGGAGGGGTCCAAAACATAAATTCCAATAATTATTGCTCCATGTGCTACAGGGAAGCATCTTAAATATAGTAAAAAAAAAAGCATAATAAAATCCAATTTTATATTCAAAGTTTAAGGACAAGTCAAAACAAGTGATTGCTTCTCTAAATTTCATAGTGGCTTCAAACAGTACATATTTTTGCTAGAAAAACAAAAAAGTCAATGAAAAGAATTATTGTAATACAGTAACTTGGATTCTTAAAACTGCAGCAAAAATAACAACTCAAAATTTGCTGTTATGAATTGATTCTGCTTTTGAATAAATTTAACTGCAAAGAAGATAGATGCATATCAAGGAAATACAAATCAAAACAACAATATTGTTTCACCTTACCCCAGTTAGAATGACTTTCATACAGAAATCAACAAACAATAAATACTGGCAAGGATGTGGGGGAAAAGGTACCTTAATCCACTGTTGGTGGGAATGTAAACTAGTACAGCCATTGTATAAGATAGCATGGTGATATCTTAGAAAGGTGAAAATAGATTTACCTTATGACCCAGCAATCTCACTTCTGGAAATTTATCCAAACAAAATTAAATCAGTCTATGATAGAGTTATCTGTATCCTCAAATTTGTTGCAGCTCAATCCATAATACCTAAGATATGAAATCAACCCAAATGTACATCAACTGACTTTCAGATAAAGAAATCATGGTATCTATACACTATAGAACACTACTCAGTGGTTAAAGATGAAATCTTGTTTTTTGTAACAAAATAGATGCAACTGGAAACCACTATACTTAGTGAAATAAGCCAGTCCCAAAAAGACAAGTACCATGTGTTTTTTTCCTGATCTGTGGTAATAGAGAACTTAAAGTGTTATGTACAGGAGTGAAATTGACAGTCTGAGATTCGATAATTGTTTGCAGCCCTTGTCTCTACTGTTGAGGAACAGTGCTTTTTTCTTCTTACTATTTGTTGAACTCCTTGTTTAGTGTAGGGTTAATCTTATGAATATAAATTAAACTGAAAATAGAGCTTTGTAAAAATTTAGAATGGAAATAGGAGAGAGAAGAAGAAGAGTGGGAGCATGGGCAGGAGATAGGGTAGGGCAGGAAGTATCAATATGTTCCTAAATCTGTATATATGAAATACATGATATTTGTTTAACTTAAATGAAATTTTTTAAAAAAAATAATAGAAGCACCATGAATTTTGAAAGAAGAAAAATGTGATGCTATAATTTCAGTGATTGTGCCCTCTCCCAAATTCATGGTGAAATATTTATTCCCTATAAAACAACATTAGGAAGTGTGACCTTTGCAAGCTGGTATTCTGTATATAAAGTTAATTAAAAATAAATCTTAATGAAGAATGGGATAGCAGAGGGAGTAGGTTGTGGGATGGGATTGGAAGTGGGAGGGTGGTTTTGGGGGCAGAAAAAACACTATATTCCTAAAGTTGTACCTATGAAATTTGCATTCATTAAATAAAGGCCTTAAAAATTTAGAGAATGGAGGGGCCGGCAGCTTGGTGCAGTAGGTTAATCATCCACCTGTGGCGTCGGTATCCCATATGGGCGCAGGTTCTAGTCCCGGCTGCTCCTCTTCTGATCAAGCTCTCTGCTGTGGCATGGGAAAGCAGTAGAAGATGGCCCAAGTCCTTGGGCCCCTGCACCTGCGTGGGAGACTGGGAAGAAGTGCCTAGTTCCTGGCTTCGGATCGGCGCAGCTCTGGCCATTGTGGCCACTTTGGGGAGTGAACCAACAGAAGACCTTTCTCTCTCTTACTCTACCTCTCACTGTCTGTAACTCTACCTCTCAATAAAAAATAAAAACAAAAAAAGTAGGAAACGGAGTGCCTCTTTTATGGTAAGAATTCCGCACATGAATGTTCAGTCAAATTGAGTGTTCCTGAATATCTCACTAATTTTTAAGCCACTTGTAGGAATATATTTTATCATATGCAAATTACTGTGTAATAATTATTAGCATATTGTAATGATTTTGAGTTCACATGACAAAATACATGTAATATGAAATTTATAAGTAGGTATTAAAGGATTAACAGTGAAAATTATTCAAAACAATACATATCTCGATATGTATAGGTATGTATGTGTATTTCATGAGTTACCAGTTTTATTACATCTTAAATTATTTTTTACGTTATTTGGAGGGAGTCCAATTACACATTGAGATAAGGTGTTCCCTTCATTGAATAGTCTTACTCTACATATAGATTAAGTTAATTGCATCATTTCATTTGTAAAAAATTAACATTCCTTTGATATAGCTGTATCTCCAAAGAGTTTGATAACTCCTCAAATTAGTGTACAGACATACACACAACTTCTACAGTAGGCAGATATACTTCATTAACACCTTTAGTTAGGTTCTGATTCCCACCTATGTTTCTATGTCTACCTTTACATTGTCATAGTGACAATTTGCACTTTCCTTTGTTTATTACTTTCTCATTTTTTTTAATTAGAATTAAAAATTATGGCAAAATGACACAGGCAGTGCCAGGTCTCGGCCAGTAGGGGGTGCGAAAATTCTATCTGTCAAATGACAAAAGACAGACCTGAATTAGGACTTCTTTTTTAAAATTTCAATGGTTATCCATTTGAAAATACAAATGCATTATTTATGAGTAAATTTAACATTTCTTGAATTTTATAATTTAATCTCCATGCTACTACTGTTGGTCTGCAAACTGTATTTAAGTCATTCATTTCTTAACATAAAACAAATCTGAGGTTGAGAAAATGGATATAAAATATACAGTGCAGTAATTGCATGTGTGTGTTTGAAAATCTCTTTTTCAAGTATATTTTTGATTCAGTTTAATTGTGGATGCAGCTTTGGTGCAAAAGAGAACAGTCATCATGTTTTGTATGTAACAGAGAAGGAAACAAAGTAGAAATCATTCACTAAACTTGATTCACTTGCCCAAACCCAACTTAATTAACATAATGTATTTATTAATTAGATACATTAAATATTCATTTATATAAAATGCACTACTGTAAGTATATATCAAGCGAGATTGGGTAATACCACGAAATTAGGGAACAAGTATAGTGGCCACACCGGAGGAAGCTTCCCCTCTACTATGCAGAACTGTGTCATTTTACAGCTGTGGGAGATTACCAGACGTTCTAGCAAAAATCTCCTTTTTTATAATATAAAAATAATGAAAACTAAATCTCTGAAAATAGTTATGACAAGTGTGGTGACATCAACATTGTGAACAAAACCAGACCTTCTGACTGAATACATAGTAAATAAGTCTTTTATGTGACAGAAAAAATCTCACATCAAGTATCCTCAGGATGGAGTTTCATCACAATTGGAGAATTTATGGCTAGATATGTCAATATAATTAAAATGGAATATATTGTATTTCCCAAAAGCAATAGCTATTTTTTTGAGAAGGGAGGGGGGGCAATCCCAGAGGGAGAGAGAGAATTCCAATCTGTTGGTTCACTCCCCAAATGCCTGCAATGATTGGGACTGGACTGAGGTCACCTCTGGGATCCAGGAACTCAACCAAGTTTCCCTCATCAGTAGGAGGAACCAAATTCATGTACCACCACTGCTGCCTCCAAGGCTGTGCACTGACAAGATGTGAAGTTAGAATCCAGATCTGGGAATCAAATTCAGTTGCTACAATCTGTTTTTGCAGGCACCTTAACAACTAGCCTAAATGAGACTCCATTCACACAATTTATAACAGCTTTTGTGTCTGTTAGGCAATCTAAAATTAAGAAAAATACTTTTTATTCACCATTTTCTGTCTTGTTTACATTGTTATTGTATTTAAGTAATTTCAAATAGAAAAAATAGGACAGAAAAAAAAAGAAAAATTAGGAAGAAAAGAAAGAATCTTACTCTCTAGTAAATAGGGGACAACCACCCTACTTTCCTGGTCTCTAATTTGTCAATATAAAGCAAGAAAATCAGACCTCAAACTTTTTATATTCTGAGAATTATATCTGGAATGCAAAATATGAAAATATCAGTATAATGTCACATATATTTATTCATTTTCAATTTTGTCTTCCAAGCATTTTCCTTCTCCCAATACCATTAACTTTTGGTAAGAAAATCAGTTTTTCTAACGGTTTCTACTTGAAACCAAGATAAGTACATGAAGACAGAGATGACAGACAATGCGTCAAGTGAACATTAATATTACTAAAAGTTAATTTCAGTACTTCTTCACGCATTCATTTGTTAATGAACATTTTGTGTCAGGTACTAGAAAAAAACAGTGAAAATAAAATACAGCTTCTGAGCACAAAAATATGTAATAGGAGAGGAAGATGGTGCATGAAGGAAATATTCATATTGATGACTACTCAAAAGATATGTATGAGATGCTGTAAGAAGGATGCTGTAATTATAGTGGAGGGCAAAATAATAGTAAGTCATTCCCAGAAAGATGATGCTTCAGTTGAATTTTCAGTGATAGACATGAAAGAAAAGGGAGAATGCCTCCTTTAACAGATGCAGCACATACAAAGTCTGAAGGAGATCTGGAATATTTTTAAGTCATATACAAATTAAAATTGAGGGTTCCAGTGAAGTATATAAATACATTTATATATAGTCAGGTTCTCATACTATAGAAGAGTATAACATCTAACATTTGTTGAGCCTGGACTTTTAGGTTGAATAGATATATTTTTACAGACCTTTCATCTTAGTAGTAGTTGTTGACAATAGGCAAGTTCCCCTTGTGCTTGCAACAGTATTCTCAATCTCAGCTGAAAACAACACTACATATCTCACGCATTGTTGAAATATTCATTGTGGTGACGATTAAATTCCAATTCTCCACCTACATAAATGTATTAATTCCAATCATTCTTCCCTTATATCTAAGATTCTGTTCTGCACATTTTTCTGGTATCCCATGTTAGACATCTATGTTAATTAATTCTCTTTTTCTTTGTGTCCTTAATTGTGAGATTAACCAAGCTTTTTTTCCCTTTATTTTTCCTTCACTAATGATTCTGTGTTTTATTCATACTTACTTCTTTCATTCTCACAACTTTGAAAAGCATCAACATCTTCCACGTTTATACTCAACGGTTCAGATATGTCCTTTAAGATTTAGATCTATCTGTATGAATACCTGACATGTATTCCCAATTGGTATTGTACTGGTATCTCAAATGTAATCAAAAACTCTTGACAACAAAAATACATGTCTTCCTTATATTTCATCTTTGTGAAGAATGCTATTATGTACCTGGTTGATTCTTTTTTTTTTTTTTTTTACAGGTAGAATTATAGACAGTGTGAGAGAGAGAGAGGTTTTCCTTCCATTGGTTCACTCCCCAAATGGCCGCTAGGGCGGGAGCTGTGCTGATCCAAAGCCAGGAGCCAGGTGCTTTCTCCCGGTCTCCCATGCAGGTGCAGGGGCCCAAGCACTTGGGCCATCCTCCACTGCCTTCCCAGGCCACAGCAGAGAGCTGGACTGGAAGAAGAGCAGCCAGGACTAGAACCCGCGGATATATGGGATGCCTGTGCCAGGCAGAGGATTAACTAAGTGAGCCATAGCTCCAGCCCCTATTCCTCAATTCTTAAAATGGAAAACAACAGTCATGGTTCAGTCTTCCTCCATTCAAATATAGACCAGCAATAATCCAATATATAAATTGGAAATATCAATTTGTGACCATTTTCCTTCCTAATCTTGCATTGGCCTTTGAACTAATATCTTTTTCTTACTCCAACCATAGACACCATGACAAGCTATTCTTCAAGAATACTCAGAATAATCTGATTAAAAGTATACATCATCATTTAAAATCCTTGAAATTTCATTATTCTCTACTTGAAAGATAAAATTATTGGGGAGCGGCAAGATGGCGGAATAGGAAGGGAGCACATTAACAGTTCAGCAAGACACACAGGTTAATAAAAGTGGAGATACTGCAGGGTCAAGGAAGAGTAGGGGAAGAAACAGCAGCGGAAACCCTTTCGGAACTAGTGATTCACAGTGGACCTGCATGGAGAGCGTGGGAGCCCAAGTTCGGGACACCAGCGGCAGACTCAACACACCAGCGCTGGAACGCGAGGTGAGCCAAACCTCAATAGCCCGAGACACCAGCGGGCAAGCAGAAAGAGGAGACTAGAGGGAACGAGGCTTGAAACTCCGTGGGGAAAAGTTCACCAGGCTAACTAGAAGAGAGAGAGGAAAAAAAAAAAAGTGACCGATACGGACACGAGTTTCTCTCTCTCTGCTCACCCCTCAAAGGCAAGCAAGACAAAGAGCAGGTGCCATTTTGGACATACGTCATAAGCAGGGCGACCTCAGATCTACACCGGCCCTGAGCCTAGCAGAAAAACCTGACTCTGGGGGGAGGGGTGAAATAACAGGAGATTAGGATCTAACTTGGCAATCCAGTGGGACACTGCAGGAGAATTGGAGCCCACACTGAGGGCAGCACAGATTCCCTGTGTGGTCCTTGGGAAAGAGCTTCCAATCTCTGGCTCCTGTGGGTATATCATTCGCCTGCTAACTACCTCCAATTCCGTTCAGCTGTGTGGAATTACTTCCCTTTTGAATCAAAAAAAAAAAAAAAAAAAGAAAGAAAGAGAGATTTACCACACCTAACCTGGGAGTGTCATTTCTGACACACCCTCAACCCTGAGGAACCAAACACAGCTCTCAGTCCACACTCATCTCAAGACTCTAAGGCTCCACCGAAAGCAGACAGTCCACTTAATATAGAGCCACAGTGTAACAAGAAAAAACACCACAGTGAAGAAACCAAATATCTCCAACATGCCAAACAACAAACACAAAAACCGAGGTAACAAGAACAAGGAAGACACTATGATGCCCCCAAATGAAAAAGACACCCCAATTCAAGATTATGAAGATGATGAGATCGAAGAAATGCAAGAAGCAGATCTCAAAAAATTGATAACAACATTAAGAAGTTCTCAAAAACAAATTCTTGAACTACAGAAATACTTAATGGACAAGATAGAAAAAATCTCTCGTGAAAATGAAATATTAAGGAGGAATCAAAATGAAATGAAACAACTGGTAGAACATGAAACTGTGATAGTGACAAAAAACCACAATGAAATGAAGAACTCAATAGATCAAATGACAAACACATTAGAGAGCCTTAAAAACAGAATGGGCGAAGCAGAAGAGAGAATATCAGACTTAGAAGACAGAGAACAGGAAAGGAAACAGGCAAACCAAAGAAAAGAAGAAGAAATCAGAAATCTAAAAAATATTGTCGGGAATCTACAGGATACTATTAAAAAACCTAATATTCGGGTTCTAGGAGTTCCTGAAGGCATGGAGAGGGAGAAAGGATTAGAAGGCATTTTCAGTGAGATACTAGCAGAAAATTTCCCAGGTTTGGAGAAGGACAGAGGCATCTTAGTACAGGAAGCTTATAGAACCCCTAATAAACATGACCAAAAGAGATCCTCACCACGACATGTTGTAATCAAACTCACCACAGTGAAACATAAAGAAAAGATTCTAAAAGGTGCAAGAGAGAAACGTCAGATTACTCTCAGAGGATCTCCAATTAGACTCACAGCAGACTTCTCATCAGAAACCCTACAAGCTAGAAGGGAATGGCGAGATATAGCCCAGGTACTAAGAGAGAAAAACTGCCAGCCCAGAATATTATATCCTGCAAAGCTCTCATTTGTGAATGAAGGTGAAATTAAGAGTTTTCATAGCAAACAGAAACTGAAAGAATTTGTTGCCACTCATCCTGCCCTGCAAAAGATGCTTAAAGATGTGTTACACACAGAAACACAGAAACATGGTCACCAATATGAAAGAAGGTAAAGGAAGGAAACCTCACAGCAAAAGATCACAGGCAGCTCAATTTCTCTTTGACATAGAATTAAACTCTGATGCTCTGTTAAAGCAATGTGTTAAAGTAATCTAAAAACAAAAAGCAATTCAAATCAATTGGCAATCTACAAAAAGAGTTAAAGATTTTAAAAGCTATTATTAAAATTGCTATATTGGTCTATTATGCTATGTTATATGTGTGTACATATTGTATGTCCACATAGGAAATTTTATTAAGAGTTTTATTTTAAATGGCTTATAGATAAGATTGTCCATAAATTTAAGCTGCTAAAATCAATCAAAGATACATTTTAATTTGTGTGAACTGAATCTGTGTATCATATGTTTTAAACTTGTTGGTAGAAAGAAACTAAAAACATTTTATATGTGTTTCTATGTGGGTGCAAACTGTTGAAATCTTTATACTAAATTGATCTTCTGTATATAAAGAGAATTGAAAATGAATCTTGATGTGAATGGAAGGGGAGAGGGAGCGGGAGAGGGGAGGGTTGTGGGTGGGAGGGAAGTTATGGGAGGGGGAAGCCATTGTAATCCATAAGCTGTACACTGGAAATTTATATTCATTAAATAAAAGTTAAAAAAAGAAAGATAAAATTATTATCAGTATTAGTCAATGCCTCCTCTGAATCTAAAGGATAGAACATATGTCTTTTAAAATATTTATTCATTTAAAAGGCAGAGGAAAGAGGGAAGAGAAAGAGAGAGAGAGAGAGAGATCGTCCATCCACTTGTTCACTCCCCAAATGGCTGCAGGTTTGGGCCAAGCTGAAGCCAGGAGCCAGGAACATCATTTGGGTCTCCCAGGTGGGTGCAAGGGCCCAAGTACTTGGGCAATCTTCCACTGCTTTCTCAGGCACAGTAGCAGGGATCTGGATCAGAATTGGACCAACCAGGACTCAAACCCCTGCCCATATGAATGTCAGCATTCATATGGTGGCTTAACCAACTGTGCTGTCATTGGGAGATTGTATGTCTTTATGATTATATTAACGCCATATTTTGCTCTCTGAAAACTTGCCCCTTCGCATTACCAGGTGTTAATATCCACCAATCTTACAGATCTCAGCTACATCCTTACTCAAAGGGACATTAAATAGCACAATAAGTTTGACCCACCTTGCAAGTTATTCATCAATTCTATTTCAAATAGTCAGTGTTATAAATATCTGAGTAATATTTTGCTTTATGTTTATATCTAACATAAGCATATGACATTTAGGACACCACAGATTATACATGTGTTTAAACCCTATATTACCATTTTCTAATGCAAGTCATAGTAATTAGCAGATGTACAAAAGCAAATTGTTGAATAAATAATTGGAAAAAATGACTTTTTTCTTGCTATGAGGTTGCATATTCATAGTATGAGAATAATTTTGGCTATAATAAAGTTACTTTTTTTAAGCAAAACATATAATAAAAATCTAAGTTCCATGAGCAAGTAACAGTTTTGCTTGGACTGTGCAACATGAATACTACATTTGCTTAATGTGTTCTGAAGAAGGAAAAAAAAAACTATATCATCAATTTTATCATGGTGTTTTTCTAAGCAAAAATAATACAATAACAAATAGTTTTTCAAGGTAATGAAAAATTACCTCACCTTGAACCACTATTGTAAAGCTTTAGACAGTGACATTCTATTGTTCTGTTTTATTTATCTATTTTAGAAATCAATGTTGTTGGACAGTTTAGTTTTCATCAGCAAAAACTTGAGATATTACTCCATAAAATATCAAATTAAGAGTGATATATTGCTGTTCTTAAGATAATTAGTCTTTGCTAAAGATTCCCTTTATCTTATCATAGAGAACCTGTATTGTCAATAAAAGAGTTGTAGTACTAATGTATTTATTATTATTCAGACTTTTGCCAAAAGACAAATTTCTGTAAAATTAGCTTACTTTATTTTTAACAGATTGAAATGCAGTGATATATGGTAATTAAGTAACTTGTCATGATCAAATTTTAATGTTTCTCCTCTGCAGAAAAATATAAATAGATCTAAAAACCAATATGATGTATATTTTATAAAAAAGTCTCAGAGTTAGATTCCCTCATTTACTTACCACATAGTTCCTGGAATGGATTTGATGAAACAAAGGGCCTAAGAGGTGGATCAGAAACTTCCTTGAACTATGGAGAAAGAGAACTCCTAAATGAAGAAGCCTATGCTGTGTATGATTGTCCTGGTCCATGCCTTTATCTCTGCCTATATCTATCTCTACTTCTACATATCTATTTCTATGTATATATCTGTATCTCCCTATAATAAATCATGTTGCTCTTTTGCATAAATCTCAAACCTGGAGAAACTTTTAGATAATGACAACCTTGGGGACATTTGAAGTATTGTGAGTTCTCATGTTAGTACTAAGCTTTTATAGAAATAAAGATAATGGCAGCTAAAGACAATGAACAAGGAATTAATCAAGCATGACAATGATTCCAAAGAAGCCAACAAAATGAAACAGAAATGAAATAGGCAAAATCTGCATTCATATTTTGCTTATTGTCATTAAGTTTATTTGGAAAAAACCAATAACATATTTATCATGTTAAAATTAGACTTTTAAAACAATTATTTTATTTGTTCTATTTCATTACTCCTAAATTTTTGCTGCTTACACTTTCTTTCATTTGTTAGAGATTTTAGCATGTTAAATGATTTCTCAAAAAGAAATGTAGAATGTAATGAAATGTAAAATTTTCAAATACATCAAGAAATACACACTATTGCAAAACAATGAAAATCGCACTCAACTTTTCTCACCATAGTTTATTATTTATATGTGCTTGTATACATGTGTGTATATATTTCCTTTCCATGATTTAAAACTCTGTACAAAATGTGCAAAAGTAATCTCACATGTCTTAAAAATCAGTTCACTGACTGTGGGGCTGGCACCGTGGCTCACTTGGTTAATCCTGCCTGCAGTGCCAGCATCCCATATGGGCGCCAGTTCTAGTCCCAGTTGCTCCTTTTCCAGTCCAGCTCTCTGCTGTGGCCCAGGAGGGCAGTGGAGGATGGCCCAGTGCTTAGGCCCCTGCACCCGCATGGGACCAGGAAGAAGCATCTGGCTCCTGGCTTCGGATCAGCTCAGCGCACAGGCTGTAGCGACCATTTGGAGAGTGAACCAACGGAAGGAAGACCTTTCTTTCTGTCTCTCTCTCTCACTGTCTATAAATCTACCTGTCAAAAAAAAAATCAGTTCACTGCATAAAAATCCGTACCACTATTGCTCTACATATGCTATGTAGTTATTTCATAGCTACATTTGATTCCTAAGGTATTAACTTACTAAGATATTTTCTGTCATGGCAGAGTTAATTGTCCCCCTTCTTTGAATTTTTCTATTCTGACTGTTTCTTCTCCTACATTTACGGCAACTAATTCTCAGATTTTTGTTTGAGTTCATTTTGTCTTAAACTGAAATGCTGGTGTTGCTCTGTATTCAGTGTTGTCTGCTGTGTTTCAGTTACTTTTGCTTCCCACTCCAAACGTTCATTCTGTGAGATAAGCACTGTCTTCTTCTGGTTACTTGCACTGTTTCAAAGGTACTGGAATACTCCTCTGTGGGGTCTGTCCCTCTATCTCCCTAGCCCTCTCTTCCCTCTTTATCAACTCTCTCTCATTCCTCTCCTATCTCTCTCTTTCTCTTCCTTCTCTGTCATTATCTTGTTACTAAGTTTTTCCATGAGAATATATGAAAAAACTCAAATTTTAAAATGCCAATAATTCTTTTTTTAAAGATATTTTATTTATTATTTATTTATTTATTTATTTTAAAGACAGAGCTACAGAGAATGGTAGAGAGGGGAAGATCTTCTATCCACTGGTTCACTCCCCAAATGGCCAGAACATCTGAAGTTGAACCTATACAAAGCCAGGAGCCTCTTCTGGGTCTCCCATATGGGTGCCAGGGTCCAAGAACTTGGGCCATTTTCTTTTGCTTTCCCATGCTCATTAGCAGGGAGCTGGATTGGAAATGGAGCAGTCAGGACTCAAACCAGCACCCATATGGATGCAGACGCTGCAAGCCAGGGCTTTAACCCACTGCGCCACAGTGCCGGCTCACCAATAATTCTTCATCCAGACACTCGGTTTCATTATCATTGTACTCATGAATCAAAGGTCTATTTCCTGACTCATACAAACTAGAAACCCAGGAATAATAGTTGATTTTTTTTTCACTATAGCTGTTTATTCCACCGGTGGGGAAAAATACCATTGCAATTGTCTCCTTAATATCTTATATGACACTTTTATCTTCTCTCTTCCACATCTCTGCTTTAGTCAAATTCTTATCATTATTCATTATTTCGGAACAGTTTCTGAATAGCTTCTCAAAGTCTCTTATACACTGTTACAATCTTCACAGTGTAACAACAGTTAAATATAATCTATGTAAGTTCAAATTTTAGTGTTCAACCTGTTAACTGATTACACCTCAGTAAATTACTTAAATTAGATTTAGATTTAGATTGCTGGCACACAATATGAGACAAAGTGTTACATATTTTGTGACCATTTATTAAGACTAAATATACTTCAGCTTTTAAAATGTGCACTTTTTTTAATCAGTCACTGTGCAATGTGGTATGAATAAAATGGTAAACAGACTGTGGCTTATGCTGTTATGTATAATTCATTCTTAAAGGAGATAAAGACAAGGAAATAATAAATACAGTGTGAGAGAAGCTGTAGAACATAAGAGAACAAAGGGAGACCTCTAATGTCACTTCTCTGACAGAGAAACTTTCAAACACAAAGTCTTTTCTGATAATAGAGTTGGAGGCTAGGGTTAAAGAGGGAAATTTTATGTCAGAGGCATGAGAGTATGCCCATTTCATGGGCTTGAAAGTAATTTTGAATGCCTGCACCACAGTCAGGGAGAGCCATGCAGAGAACAAAGACTGGGTCCATATACCTCACAGCACATGTTCAGTACATTATAGCATATCTTTTACCTTTCTTCTGTACAAATCCTAGTTATGCCTCCCTGTTTTAATTTCTTTAGTTATTTTTTTTTAAATTTGGCACGTAGAGTTATAGACAGTGAGCAAGAGAGAGACAGAGAGAAAGGTCTTCCTTCCGGTGGTTCACTCCCCAAATGGCCACCATGGCCAGCGCTGTGCCGATCTGAAGCCAGGAGCCAGGCGCTTCTTTCCTGGTCTCCCACATGGGTGCAGGGGCCTAAGCAATGGGCCATCCTCCACTGCCCTCCTGGGCCACAGCAGAGAGCTGGCCTGGAAGAGGGGCGACCGGAACTAGAATTGACACCCATATGGGATGCCTGCGCCACAGGAGGAGGATTAACCAAATGAGCCACAGCCACTTTAGTTATCTTTGACTGCTAAAGAAAGAATGCTTCAAAATCCAGTATGCTATGAAAAGCCCTCCATTATCTCACCCCATGAATAAATCTTCAACTTTCCCTCTTATTCCATCCCTCTTTTCCAATGCTTATCCCCTAAAGCAACACAGTCCAACAGAAAGTCCTGAGGCAGAAGATATGTTCTATATCTGCACTATCCAATGTGGCAATTAGTAGTTTCTAATTGGGCCATTCAGCATGTGGACTATGGCTAGGGTAACACAGAAACTGCATGTTTTATTCTATTTTATTTCAATGTAAATCATTACATGTGACCAGGAGCTAGCATATTAAACAGTACAGATCTATTAGCTTTATTTAGCAGAATATTATTTATAGCAAATGGATTTTTGTTTTTAAACAACAAATATCTTTTCATACATGTTATGTTCATTTGGCATGTCTCAAAAGGTGGAAGTGACTGCAATTATAGGTGAGTTTAATCCTCCCTCTATGCTCTTTCTAACAGTGTATGCATTTATACTTTGGATGTAAGAACTACTGACAGTTCCCTGAACTCACTATGCTGTTTCACACCTCAAAGAGTTTGCTAACACACATCTTCTAGGAATGCCATTCCACCCTTGGCTGCCTGGTAAACACATTTATCTATCAAAACACAGCTCAATTGTCATTCCTTAGACATGTTTCCAGGAAACACTAGAACTATTATTTAAGTATATGATGTTTTCTCTAGAATTCTCTGCCGCTCTATGGCTTGAAGCACATAATTCCACTAAATAAATTACAACAATTATGCTTTTTCTTTTTTTTTAATTATCCTTTATTTATTTGAAAGACAGAGAGACAAACATGAAGAGAAATAGAGTGCTCCCATCTACTTGTTTACTCCTCAATTGTCTGCAGCCATGATTGGAAGCCTTGGTCGAAGTAGGGAACCTGCAACTCAATACAGGTTTCACACCTGGGTGACAGGGACCCAACTAGTTGAGCCATCACCAGCTGTGTCACAGGGTGCACATTCACAGGAAGCAGGATTCAGGAGGGATGATAGGACTTGAACCCAGACATGTGTTTGGGATTGGAGACATCCCAAGTAACATCTTAATTGCCAGGACAAACAACCACTCTATGCCTTTTCTATTTCTATTCTGGAGTTTCTTTTTTTTTTTTTTTTGACAGGCAGAGTGGATAGTGAGAGAAAGAGACAGAGAGAAGGGTCTTCCTTTTTGCCGTTGGTTCACCCTCCAATGGCTGCAGCGGCCGGCGCACCGTGCTGATCCGAAGGCAGGAGCCAGGTGCTTCTCCTGGTCTCCCATGGGGTGCAGGGCCCAAGCACTTGGGCCATCCTCCACTGCCTTCCCGGGCCATAGCAGAGAGCTGGCCTGGAAGAGGGGCAACCGGGATAGAATCCGGCGCCCCAACGGGGACTAGAACATGGTGTGCCGGTGTCGCAAGGCGGAAGATTAGCCTGTTAAGCCAAGGCGCTGGCCGCTATTCTGGAATTTCTCACATTTCTTTCAGATAGATGCTCTTGATGCCAATATTTTTAGGGAATTTTTATGACATCTTAGATATTAAAAATGATCTCATAATGCTGACACCTAATATATTTGATGCAATTCATTGAGTGACAAATTAGAAACCTATGCAATGTATAATTTCCATTAACGGTCTCCTGTTTTTTTATGTTCTATTTTAATTTAACATATTTTACTTATTTATGTGGCATTTCAGTAATTTTAAAAACCTATTCAGCCAAGTAGGGTCAGCAACATTGCAGGCAGAACTGTAAATTTCTTGTTAGAGATGCCCCCTGCCTTTACCTGGCCAGCTCTCCTCCCAGGCCAGCCAAGTAATGAAAGTCAACAGAGTGCCTTCCCCTAGGAGGTTCACACCTCCCTTAGGATATACCCCATGTGAAGAGATAGATAGGTCGGGGCCTCTTAACTTACAAGGCCTAAAGCCCAACAGATTATTATCAAGCCCCTTCTATCAGGTTCTATTTGCCTCTCAATCAGAAAAATTACTTGTAGCTTAGACAGCACCTTTCTTAGCTCCTCTAATAATGACTCTGTCCTTTGTTCTAGACCCTGTCTAGTCCACTTGGGCCTCATTCCTTTGTAATCATAACCTCTACTCTACCACCAATGGCTCTACTCCCAACCTGTGTGTACTGATGGTCCTCTTCCCTACTTAATGCTGTATAATTGTTCAGACCTGGTTAAGGCCACTCTTAGGATCATTGGTTACTATCCTCAACCTGTCTTTTATGACCTTGTCTAAATATGATCAGAGTCGGGGAACTTGGAAGGCTTCCATAGCCTTGGCAACTCATGACGACAGCCTAGGGTGGTTACTGGCGCCATAAACTAGAGTGTCAATTTGTTGGGTCAACAACAGGAGCCACTGTGCGCTTGCTCCTGATGTGGGATCTCTGTCCTTAATGTACTGTACATTTTGATTTAATGCTATAACTAGTACTCAAACAGTATGTTTCACTTTGTGTTTCTATGTGGGTGCAAACTGTTGAAATCTTTATACTAAATTGATCTTCTGTATATAAATAGAATTGAAAATGAATCTTGATGCAAATGGAAAGGGAGAGGGAGCGGGAGAGGGGAGGGTTGCAGGTGGGAGGGAAATTATGGGAAGGGGAAGCCATTGTAATCCATAAGCTATATACTGGAAATTTATATTCATTAAATAAAAGTTAAAAAAAAACCTATTCAGAATTTTTTAAACAGTTATGCTGTATTCAATTTGTTATTATATAACATGTTCTATATTCAAAGATATAAGGTATTTCTCTTAAACCACTAATTTACGTGTCTGTTTTATTTTACTTTTTAAGTAAGCATAGCTTGTCCTCTTTTCTTATTTAAGAAAGGCTTATATTAGAAGAGGCCAATCTGTTACTGGAATTTATCTTGCTCCTTTTGCTGCAAAAACCTTTACTATTTTATCTTCATCTTTTAAACTTGACACTTTGTATTTAATTTTTATCAGTTTTGTCATCCCCATTCTTTTTGCTACATAGGAGCTTGAATATCTTTCTAAGGTTTATTGATTTCTATCCTTATTTAAATATTGTAAAAATTGCTATCGATTGTCTCAAGAGTGATTCTGATGCACTCGCACCCCCACACATTCTTCACTGCCAGTGTCTTCTTGTTCTTGGTGTGAGAGTGACTTTGGGAGAGATCTAAATCAAACCAAGTCATGCTTACCACTCTGTCCTTGGAATACTTTTCTTTTGGCAGCAGCACATTGTCCTTTTTTTCTTCAGCTCTTCCTGCAGTTTTGTACAACAACTTGTTTCAGACATGCAACTATAGTACTGAGTCCAGCTTTGTATCCATGGCAGCAATTTCTGCCCTAGTTTTATCTGACTTTTCATTTAATTCTTCTGAAAGGGCATTCATCCCTTTGTGGAGGAAGCTAATGAGGCGCTGGTACCAGAGGCCTAGTTCCTATGTGCCAAAAACAGCATCTTGCAGAACTGCAAGACGTATGACCTTGGTGAATAAGTCTCTGAGTAAATTTTGCATTTCGAAATCTGCAAGCATTATCCTACAATATTAAGTTTTGAAAGAATCAGAAATAGAAGTAGAATAAAAATTTTCATTGAAATTTTTTGTATATTATTAGAATAAAAAAGCTCTTTCCCCCATCACTACTGAAATTTGTTAAGCATTATCCAGTTTTTGAAAAATATTGCAAGTACAACTTCCATTGAGTGTATTATGTTGATAACAATTTGATTGTTATTGCGAAGAAAATCCTATACTATTTGACAAATTCTAGTGAGATTTCATAGTTCATGGTATATTTAATTTCTATTTACAATGAACAGGATCAATTTTAAAAACAATATCAGAAAATCATGCAAAATAGAAACATATAGTAATGACATCTAATTTTTATCAAATAATACATAGGATAATACAAAAAGTGAGAGTGGTGAATGGAAGATTTTTATCATTGTTCAGTATCTATTACCATTGTTCAGTATCTATTTACTAGTTGGCTCAGTTCAAAATGTCTGAGGGGGAAATAGGTAACTATTAAAGTCCAGTTACACTTTTCATATGTTCTCCAAATTAGTGCAACTAAGCTAAATACAATATCTTTTTGCTTTGTATTAAAAAATTCAGGCACCATTTTTAAAAATTAGGTTGAGCACATAAAACTACAAAGGAAAATAAAAAAGCATTTTATACACTTGAACGTAATTGTCAGTTTCTCTCTTTCTCTCTCTCTCTCTCAAACACACACACACACACATACATATACACAGAGAATGTGTAGATCATAAGTCTTTGTTGCATGTGCATTTTTGGTGTTTGTTCTTTGTGGCTTTTTTAAATTAGAATTTCTTGCTGTATTTCTGAAAATCCCATTCATTTATAATGTGTATGTTTTAGCATAATAACATTAAAATGAAGAATGACATAACCTTAAAACCAAAAAATTACTCAAAAATAGTGTATTATTGCTAATCAGTATCTGACATATATGGGATTTTGAGAAATTTAGCATTATTGCCATAGCAATATAACTATAAAAAGTTTGAATTTGCTTGAAAATTAATCACATGTGCATAAAACATACATATCTATTCTAAAAGCAGTTTTCACTTTGAATAATGCCATTCATGCTAAAGTTAGCTTTTTTACTTAAGCAGCAAAAACAACATTAAAAAAAAGTCCTATTTCATTTATCAGGAACTAAAGGTAACATGAAAACAGAGAATGTCACAGAATTATTCTCTTGGAAAAACAAAAAAAATAGATTTTAATGAATAGAAAACATTTTCTAAAAATCTCTGTTTCAATAATATTTATGAAAAGCATACATTCATTTTTATCATGTATCATGGAAATGGCAGAGTTTCATGTACTAAATAATGAGATGTATCTCAAATTTAATAGGTGAATAATATCTTTAGCAGAATAAATTTAAAGGGTATTTTTAAACTAATTATGCACTGATGCATTAATGCTAACTAGCAACCAGAGGGGGAAGGAAAAATACTGCTAAAAGAAAAAAAAAGTGTATTCTGACAGAAAGTTATAACTGATTAGATTTCAATGAATTATACTTGTCACAAAGTGATAGAAGGTATTTTAGAAAACTCGAAAATAGCAAAAATTAAAGGAAATAAAGGAAAGGGGGTGAGGAAGGGAGGGAGGAAAGTATGGTTATCTTCTTAGGATTGTATTATGAAATACATAGACTTTGTTCTCTTTACATTAGCAAACATTTCAATCATTACGTCTTCCAAGGTAAGTCATGAAAACTGTACTTGGGAATAGTAGAGGGAGTAGGGAGAAGGGTGGGAGTATGGGTGGGAGGATAGGTAAGGTGGGAAGAATCACCATGTTCCTAAACTGTATTTATGGAATGCATGAAGTTTGTATAACTTAATTAAAAGTTTTCTGGTTTTCTCAAGAAAGAATATGATGTGATATCAGTTATCCTTAGTTATTCCTCTCTTTATTGTTAGATGATTACTGTAGTAGAATGCTGTAAATATATTTAAGGCAATTTTTTAAACCCATTACATTGATTTTCAACTGAAAATACTTGCCTTTATGTCACCTTTTGCCAATTGTAGTTATCTTAGTGTGTTTCATTTGTCATTTTCTCAGGTTTATCAAAGACTTTCCAAGGAAACATTACTCAAAGACGCTAACCCAGTGAAACTGGAGACCACTGTCTATCATCAACATGAAAACAGAAACTTCTTGGTAATTCCTAAGCCACTCATGGGTTTTTTGTTAACTCTATCCTGATTCCATTTGTGCAGAAATGAGATTTTTTCTTTAACTTAATTTTTATAGTTAAAGTTAGTAGGTATTCTGATCAAAGCATTTCCTTTTGAAAATAGGCATTAACAAAAATATTCAAAACATGATTCCCCTTCCAATCTTCTTTAGATAATGTAGGAAACATGAAAAATAATATGGAGTTAGAAGGCAACAACACCTGAATAGGTCTATGCTTCTCTTGATTTTCCATGTTCAAGAAATAACAATTTGCAGCCGTCTTCATTTTGTACAGTTAGACACCTCACATTAATTTCCTAATCACTCCCAAATATTTATACACTTAATTAATCCTGAAGATTCTCAATGCCTACTTATATGTATACAATTTCAAATAAATAGCTAATTTTAACCACTGCTATTAGACACCATTAGATATCAATATACTTCTGAAACCTGTATCTGCATTTTCACTGCACACATCATTTTATGCATGAAGATAATACTGTACAGGCTTATGAGTCTTATGACATTAGAATGAATGGTCCTAACTGTCCTTGCTTTGTATTTTCCTATATTTTTCTCACATCTATTTAATAAAATTGAATCATGTGCAATTATAGGCAAATCATCAAAAAATGCAAATAAACTATATTGAGAAGGCTAATTAAAAGGAAATTTGAAAATTAATACTTTTATGGTGAGTTAGCTGGAACAACAGAACACAAGATAAAATATAAGAAAATCAATAGGAATATAATGTATCTGAAAAAATAAAAAAGCTTTAACTGAAACTCAGATCAATTAGGCTTTATTAAAAGGTACACTCTATTATTTTGTTTTTAAAATATTTCAGTAATTCTGTGGTTTACTTGTTTATGAGTGTTTCAAATAATTATGTATATAATGAATGGAATTATTTCATCGTAATCATTTCCTTTTTTGGATTCAGCATAATTTCTGTGTTCACATCTCTCATTTAAATATTTCATGATATGATTTACTTTATAATTGTTCATCTCTTTGGGTGTTCTCTATATGTTTTCTAGATTGCTACTATGTTCTTTTCGAAGAACAAGAAACAACTGTGGTTTAATCCTGCATTATGATTTAAGTTCATTCCTCTCTTTGTGTATTGAGCCCTTGAATATTTTATCAGCTTGTGATAAAATTTACCCTGTGTCCATAGTTCTTCAGTGGCTGGGATTCAGTCATTGCTTTACATCTGAATGCCTAGTGTCTCTTTTTGGCACAGTGTATGCATGCATCCTAAATAACAATGTGCATAGTTGCATAATTTAATCATATACATATTGAATGTTGTTTAGCTAGAACACATGATTGCAAACCTTTCCAATGCAAAAGATGAATGTTCTTGAAGTTCCAATTTAAAATGATTGCTGCTTCTTTTACTAATGCATGTGCTAAAGCTGACTAAAGCACCCCTTTTGCCCATTCTTTTAATCTCTCTATATCTTACTGAATCTTAAATCTTGAATCATAGTATTTGCTTTTTCTCTCAATTTTGAATCATCTGCTTCTCAGCACTCTCTCCAGATTGTTAATAAATATGTTAAATAGCTAAGGGTCTGACACTAATCCTAGTGGGCCTTACTAGGTGCTATTTTTTTGAAAGCTCAATATGTTCCTCTAATAACACCTATGCATTTTAATATAGTTCTCCTTTTGATAGCCACCATATAATGTTGTAGTGGAATAAATTTCAGTAAAATATGTTTGATAATGTACTTCCCAAGTCTTTTATTTTGAAGCAACTATTAATTTGAAATTAAAAGAATAGTATTCTTCATATCTATTCCAAATACATATATATTATATGTATATGTATGTAAATTTATTTAAGCAAACATAAAGAGTGAACACATTATACCAATACAGAATCACCCAGGAAGAAACTTTTAAGCTATCCACTGTCGATTACATAATTTTCTGAGTCTTCCTATGGGTATTGCAATGAGCATAGCAAATTCCAGGCATTTAGAGATTATTGTGATTTTCTCTTTGGTAATATTAATACGTTGAAATCATGTCAAAAGTGGCTTCTCTTTTTAAGACCCACAGGAATTAATAAAAGCAGTGCCGGAAAGAATACTTTCAGTAAAATGGTTCTTTGAATCTAAGTTTGCATGTAGCAGGGAGGTTGGTAGTCTTTGCAACCTTAATTGTCAGAAGCGATTGGGTACATTTAGGAATCTGAGGCTCACTGAAATTCAAGTCAGCAGCAGATGAAACCAGCTGTCAGCGACATCTTATCTGGTCTCTTATAGAGTAGATTCCTGCTTCTTATAGGGTAGATTCATGTAAATTTTTGTAATAAATGCATACTTCATTTTAATATATTTTGCTTTCTTGTGTTTTAACAAATTCAAATATATAATTACACACACTTTTTTTCTTCTACTTGGAAAGAAACATAGATCAATAATCTGTAAGAAAATAAATAATCTGTAAGAAAATAAGTCTAACATTTGTGTTAGACTTGAAAAGTTATTTGTTATTTTTATTTCCAACTATACTTACACTAAATTTAAAGGTTAACATACACTTAATCACAGAGAAGGCTAAATATAAAAGGAGCCACAAAGTTTCTTTATGTTTATGTTGTGACATTTAACTCTTTGTCACTGTCTCCACTCAAGCAGAGGTATGCAAACTAGCTCAATCATCATTCAAAGCAAAATAAAACATTTTAACAATTTGTATATAAAATATATAACTCAACATGCAAACTCAGGATATTTCCCCAAAAGAGAACCAAATAACACTCTTCCACTAAAGAAAGAGGAAGGAAAAAGCAACAAATACACATAGGGTAGATAAGGCAAATTACAAAATAAAAAATATTTTGGTGAGATTATGTGCATATAATAGAATTTCAGACACAAAATCTTCCCTATACAGAAAGACTGGAAAGCAAAGATTGAAGGCAAACTGAAGTAAAACTGATAAAGCGCACATTTGTGAGGTGAGAAGGCAGTGGAGAATCTGTTGCTCTGTACCTGATACAAGGAATATTATTAATTCTGGTGGATATTAGTCATTTCACTAAAGAGAAATACTTTGTTATGGGACAGTGGTTGCTTTAGTTCAGAGTCAATACTGTTCCACGATGTTGATATTTCTCATTCCTCCCCAGACAACATTCTCTGTGTGCCCTATATGGGCAGTATCCTCAGGGGACTGGTTCCAGGAGCCACCAAGAGGCTGACATCCAGAGATGCTAAGTCCCTTACATATAGTTGCAAAGTATTTACACATAATTTAAAAAGCACATCTTCTTACATGAGTACATTTTAAATTATCTGTATTATCATTTATAAAACCTAATGCAGCATAAATGCTATGCAAAAAGTTGGGGGTTTTTGTTTTTATTTTTTTCTCCTTTCTAAATTTTTTTAAAGTTTTTTTATTTTATTTAAGGTAAAAAATTTCATATATTTCATATATACAGAATCAAGAACATCGTGATGGTGACACCTCTCCTTTCTCTCTTATCCCCTTTCTTAATTTTTGCACTGATCTACTTTCAGTTTATTTTATACTCAGAGAATAACCTTACACTAAAAAAAGAGAGTAAACAATCATCAAATCTCAAGTTGTCAACTTCACTACTATACATTACTTCATTCCTATACGTTTTAGTACTCTATTACTTACCACAGATCAGGGAAAACATATTTTTGACTTTTTAAGGACTGGCTTATTTCACTAAGTATAAAGTTTTCCAGTTGCATCCATTTTATTGCAAAACACAGGATTTTAGCTTTTTTTTTTTTTACTGTTGAGTATTATTCTATAGTGTGTATATATATATTTATATGTACATATATATAGATACCATAATTTCTTTTTTTAAAGATTGATTTATTTATTTGAGAGTCAGAGTTACAGAGAGAGAGAGAGAGAGGTGTCTTCAATCCTATGGTTCACTTTCTGATTGGCTGCAACAGCCAAATCTGCACTGATCTGAAGCCAGGAGGTAGGAGCTTCTTCCATA
The DNA here is from genome assembly GCF_033115175.1 of Lepus europaeus. Classification (NCBI taxonomy): domain Eukaryota; kingdom Metazoa; phylum Chordata; class Mammalia; order Lagomorpha; family Leporidae; genus Lepus; species Lepus europaeus. The sequence goes on along the minus strand of NC_084832.1, from coordinate 48,569,769 downwards.
TCTCCCACGTGGGTGCAGGGGCCCAAGGACTTGGGACATCTTCTACTGCTTTTCCAGGCCATAGCAGAGAGCTGGATGGGAACTGGAGCAGCCAGTTCTCGAACCAGCGTCCATATAGGATGCTGGCACTTTTGGCCAAGGCGTTAACCCACTGTGCCCTGACATAATTTCTTGATCCAGTCATCAACTGATGGACATCTAAGTTGATCCTTTATCTTAGCTATTGTGAATTGAGCTGCAATAAATATGGGGATACAGATAACTCTTTCATATGTTGATTTCATTTCCCTTGGGTAAATTCCCAATTGTGAGATTGTTTCCAAACTATGTTGTTGCAAAATAATGACAAGAATTAAAATTATGTATATGTTCAGTACAATGGGATTTTTCTCTAAATTTTGTATCTATGACTACTTGAGTTATACTATAGAACCTGGGGTGGGTCTAGTGACATAACAGATAAAGCTGCAGCCTGCATAACCGACATCCTATGTGGGTGCTGGTTGGAGTCCCAGATACTCCACTTCCTACCCAGCTCTGTACCAATGGCCTGGAAAGAGTAACAGAGGATGGCTCAACTGTTTGGGTAGCTGCCACCCATATTGGAGACCCAGATGAAGCTCCTGGCTCTGGCTCAGCCTTGGTCCAGCCCTGACCATTGAGGCCATCTGGCAAGTGAACCAGCAAACGATAGAGTCTCACTCTCTCTCATCTTATCTGTCCCTCTCTATAACTCTAATTTTCAAATAAATAAATAAATAAATCTTTAGAAAATGGGTATAGAACTTGTGAATACAAAAGAACAAGTATATTTGGCTTACACTTACACTACAGTCAAATTTAATTTGCACGTTAAAAATATTTTTTTTCAAAATTCTGACCATCAAATTATTGTCAAAGAATATTGAATTCATTAGCTGCAAATATCAGTTAGACATCTAGTTTATAGATTTTTTTTAAGATTTATTCTATTTATTTGATAGAGTTATAGAAAGAGGTAGACGCATAGAGAGAGAGAGAAAGGTCTTGCAACCACTGGTTCACTCCCCAAATGCCTGCAAGGGCCAGAGTTGAGTCCATCTGAAGCCAGGATCCAGGAGCTTCTTCTGGGTCTCCCATGCACATGCAGGACCCAAAGATTTGGGCCATCTTCTACTCCTTTCCCAAGCCACAGAAGAGAGCTAGATTGAAAGTTTAGCATTCGGGATTCGAACCAGCACCCATATGGGATGCTGACACTGCAGGACAGGGCTTTAACCTGCTACGCCACAACGTCAGCCCCTAGTTTATAGAATTTTAAAAATGAGTTTAGCCAGTCCTGCCTCAGCTTCAAACCCAGATTCCTATTAATTTGCCCTCTGAGATACAAAATGTGATGGCTCAAGTACTTGGATCCCTGCCAACCACATGGAAGTTCTGGTTTGAGTTCCTGGCTCCAGGCTTTGGTGCAGTCCAGCCCTGGCTACCTGCTTATTCTGGCATTTGGGGAATAAACCAGCAGATAGAAGATTGATTCTCTCTCTCTATCTCCTCTCTTTCTCTCTGCTCTTTCTCTGTCTCTCTGCCCAATTTTCAAATAAATGATTTTAAAAAGTTTTAAAAATATTACATCTGTCTGAATCTATAATTGTATGGTATTGTGAGGCACATACACACACTTAAGAGATAAAGCATATATTTCATTTCTATAATATAAGTTAAAGGATTAAGGGATTTGGAAGAGAAGATAAAAAGCTATAATAATCAGAAGCTATTTCATAGAAGACATGGAATTTCATTTGGTCTTTGGTAGAGTTTTATCTTTATGTTATCAGTATAAGAAATGTTAGAATGATATGATACACTTTGAATATAACTTAACATGGTGAAATACTACTGATATTCACCATTACAAATGAAATTTCTTCATGTTTCATTATAATGGGTTATTATGTAGCTAATTAGGATTTATAATGAGTGTTGTGTATAAATTTCTTAATGTAATTTAATAAACTGATTTATTACTCAAGAAATATTATTGTACTTTGTTACTTTGTTATTTTAAAGTAAATGACGAATTATAAGTATTCAATTATAAAATCACATTTTGGTTTCATTTTTGACTTTTTTTGGAAGGAGTCTGGAAATAAATTATTTTTAGTATAAGAAGAAAAATGTAGTTTTACATGTCTACAGAAATCCATGTTGACTTATTTAATCGCATATATATTTTTATTTATTCTTTTAAAGATTTATTTATTTATTTGAAAGTCAGAGTTACATAGAGTGAAGGAGAGAGAGAGAGAAAGAGAGAGAGAGAGAGAGGGAGAGAGAGAGAAAAGGTCTTCTATCCGCTGGTTCACTCCCTAATTAGCCACAACAGCGGGACCTGTGCCGATTGAAGCCACGAACCAGGAGCTTCCTCTGGGTCTCGCAGGCGCAAGGGCCCAAGCACTCGGGCTATCTTCGACTGCTTTCCCAGGCCACAGCAGAAAGCTGGATTGAAAGTGGAACAGCCAGGACACTAACCGGCGCCCATATAGGATGTGAGCACTGCAGGCAGCGACTTTATCCACTATGCCACAGCGCTGGCCCCATCATATATATAAATTTTACCTATTTACACAATCTGTTTCTGCCAATAGTCACATTTATGACTAATTCATTTTAAAAGGCTGAGAAAAACTTACCAAGGACTTTTAAATTTTAAATATTTCTTTGAGCTTCTTACGACAACACTTCACTTTTTCAATATGTTTGTGCTTCTATAAAAAGGATAAAGAGACAGATGGAAGATCAGTCCTCTATTATGGCAATTCACCTGTATAATTTTGTTTAAAAAATATATGTAATTTTCTTATAAACAGATATTCAGGTTTATATATTCTCCATATCTACCCATTTACTTATTCTATTCCTTTAATAATGACTTTAAATATTTCCAATATTATATTTATATATTCTCAAAATATCAATTTTGTAAAAGCTATATTTAAATAACTTATCATTCTCCAAATATCACTACTTAATCTTGTCTTACATGACTATTTTAATTAGGTTTTTCCTTCAGTATAATTTAGTTTTAAAATGTGTTGTTAGGGAATCGAAGTTTGTATATCTGCTCCAACATTTTAAATTGTGATTTTGAGAGGTTGCTTCTTTCTCTCTGTCTCTGTTCTTATACTGTAAATTGAGATAATAATAGCACTCCTCTCCTGGGGGTTATACAACTTTGAATAATATAATTTATGAAATATGCTTGACAACTCATGAGTACTGAATGACTGTTAGCTATTATTTTATCAATTGTATTTAGAAATCTTCCTTTCCTACCTCCATATTTAAATTACAACCCTCATCATCAGTCTGCAATGGTTTTTAAAGTGTGGATTATTGCTCATTAATTGAATGTAAAATCAATTAATTGAATAATGATTGCATTATCTGTTTTGAGGAAAATATAGAAAAGACTAGAAAAATTAACAGATTATATCAAATATAGTAGAGATAAGAATTTTTCATGATATTTTATTTTAGATATATGTCGTTTATTAATATTCTTATATGTAGGTCTCCTTAAAATATTAAAAAGTATTGTTTTAGTGTACTTATTTTTTAGTATACTTAACAACTTTTTTTTTCTCTCTGTCTCTGTCTGTCTGTCTCTCTCCTTCTCTGTAACTTGGCTTTTTAAATAAATAAATACAAACTTAAAAATATATTTACAAAAAAAGAAGAAGCTAGGAATCCTACTATCATCATTTTCTATTTATCTTAAGGCTGTCAGAAATAATGCTCTAAAAATGAGTTCATAGAACAGCAATCTACTTTAACAATGAAAACCAACAGCAAACATCCACTCAAGATTAGTGTTTAACACAAGCATTCTTACAGGACATCTCTATTCACAGTGGTTTGCTTGTACTAAATGTCCTTTACTCTCTGACAAACCTGAAGTATCTTCCTCCAATCCGTTCCTCAACACATGACTCAAGTATTTCCTACTTATTCAACAGGTACTTAGTGGATTCCTCCTCCTTTATCTCACAATGGTTTGCTCTTTATTGTATTTATGGGCATGTATTGTTGTTTGCTGTGTGTGTGTATTTAAAATAATACAATTAATGATGGAATAGATATTAACATATTCATTCAAATTTAACAATGGCTTGATTTAAGTAATAATTACTTTGTTACATTAGAGCTAGAAAGTGATATTTATGAAAATAGGCTATAGTTTTTGTCTTACAAATGAAATAATTTAGATAAGAGGGTCTGAATTAGATAAATTAGGAGAACTAAATTCTCACAATCACCATCATGTTCCTCATGTTATATATACGTCATGCAGCACTACAGAAATATGCTCACTGTGACACAGATCTATCATTTAAGAATTCAGTAGCTGGGGCTGGCACTATGGCATAGTGGGTAAAGCTGCCGCCTGCAGTTCCGGCATCCCATATAGACGCCAGTTCAAGTCCCGGCTGCTACACTTTCAATCCAGCTCTCCGCATTGGCCTGAGAAAGCAGTAGAAGGTGGCCCAACACCTTGGGCCCCTGCACCTGCTTGGGAGATCCGGGAGAAGCTGCTGGCTCCTGGCTTAGGATCAGTGCAGCTGGTTCTTCGTGGCCATCTGGGAAGTGAAGCAGCAGATGGAAGACCTCTCTCTCTCTCTCTGCCTCTGCCTTTCTGTAACTCTGCCTTTAAAATAAAATAAATAAATATTTTAGAGGGCAGTGCTGTGTCTCAGTGGGTTAAAGCCCCAGCCTGCAGCGCCAGCATTCCGTATGGGTGCCGGTTCCAGTCCCAGCTGCTCCTTTTCTGATCCAGCTCTCTGCTATGGTGTGGGAAAGCAGTAGAAGATGGTCCAAGTCCTTGGGCCCCTGCAGCCACGTGGGAGACCTGGAATAAGCTCCTGTCTCCTGGTTTCAGATTGGCACTGCTCTGGCCATTGCGGCCAATTGGGGAGTGAACCAGCAGATGGAAGTCCTCTCTCACTCTCTGCCTCTTCTTCTCTCTCTGTTTAACTCTGACTTTCAAATAAAATAAAATAATTCTTTAAAAAAATAAATATTAAAAAAAATAATTTGGTATCTTTAGAAAGCCTGCATAACTTATCTGCCTTCAAACCTGTCAATTAATTTCTCTAAATTTAATTGATTTATAATTGTTTGAGCTTCTGTACTATTTTAGTTTCTCTACAGTTTTAATAGAGCACATTGTACTTGAATACATATATACAGTTTGCAATGATCAAATCAGAGTAGCTAGCTTACTCATCTAAAACAGTTTTAAAATTTTATTAAAATGTAATAATTGTATATATTTTGGTGGTTACATGAGATATTTAAAAACATATAAATTATATAATGATCAAACATGGGCAATTAAAATTATTTTATTAAAATTATTTATTAAAATTTTTGGGCCCTTTGCTCTCTTCTCTTCTAATTATTGATAAAATAACAGGTAATGTGAACTGTGGTATAACTATTGTGCTGTGGAACACATTCTATTTAATGCACTCTATTTATAGATAAATTATCCAAACTTTCTCTATCCTTACTCCCCTTTCCTTCCCAGTCTCTAACATCCCTATTGTATACTCACATCAACACTTTTTAACCTTCCTATATGAGAAAGCAAATGGTATTGTTTGTATCTAGCTTAGTTCACTTAACATATAGTGTCCTCCAGTTATATCCGTGTGCTGTACATGCCAGAATATCATTCTTTTAAATATCGTAAAATTCCATTGTGTGCAATATTTGTGCCATATTTTTTTTTCTAAAAAAGATTTATTTTAAAGACAGGATGACAGAGAGGGATAAAGAGAGAGAGACATAAAAAGAGAGAAAAAGGGAGAGAGAGAGAAAGAGACTTTCATCCACTGGTTAGCTTCTCAAATGCGCACAACAGCGGGGGTTAGGCAAATTCAAAGCCAGGAGGTAAGAAATCCATCAAGGTCTCCATCTTGGTTTGCAGGGAACCAAGTACTTGGGATTTCATCTACTGCCTTTGCAGATGCATCAATAAAAATTTTTGTCAGTGGTGAAGGAGCCAGGATTTGATCCTGGTATGATGCATGGATGTCCTGAGCGGTAGCTTAAACCCCTGCCTGAAAACACATGTTCCTATGCCACATTTCTTTATCTATTCATATATTGGTATCTAGGTTGATTCAATATCTTGGCTGTTGAAAACACAGTAGCGACAAACATGGGAGTACCAGTATCTTTTTAACATACTGACTTCATTTCCTTTGGATATATACCTAGAAGTGGGATTGCTGGGTTATATGGAGATCTATTTTTTTTAAGAAAACTCCGTATTTTTTCTATAACTTTTGTTCTAATATACATTCCCATCCACAACGTATAAATATTCTCTTTTCTCCATATCACAGCCAGCATTTGGCATTTTTTGTCTTTTTCCGTAAAAGCCATTCTGTGAATTACATGGAATCTGCATTAATATCATATTAACATGAGAATTAGGTTGTAATAATTATCTTGCATTCACTGTCAACCTGAGACTCTAATGTATTAGTAAATTTCTTTGAAAAATAAAAAAATGGCAATTCATTGTCTTGATTTACGATGGCCTGATGGCTAATAGTGCTGACCATTTTTTATAATTTTATGTCCATTTACATTTTTCCATTAGTGCAACTTTCTTTTCACAGTTAACATCATTTCAAAACATAGCATTATTCTTCCTAATTTGGCTTATTTGTATAAAGTAGATGTACCTTTATGTTTTTACATTTAGGAATCTGTTTATTGTGTTCTGATTTTCTTTGTTTAAGTAATGATTAAAACAGATTTTATAATGATATTAAGGAGGGAAATAGCACTAAAAAATTTAGACACACAACAGGGTAAAAGTAGATATTTCAGTATAACCTGTCTAGGAGGAAAAAAAAAAAAGCTAAAATAAAGAGTTTAAAGTCTGTACACTTCCACATAAAGGGAGGGAAGATGGGAGAAAGGACATAAATAAAATAGATGGCTTATTTTTGGACAAGAGACATTTAAATGCCCATTATTTTGTGAGAGGATCTAAGACCCCTTCACTGAGTTACACGTAGCTTTTAATTATTTGCTCTGAAGCCTTGAAAGAACTCAGATTATAAAAATAAACAACTTAGGATCATAAAATCAAAATGGCATTTCTTGGTTTTATAAAAAGAATCAAAATCAAGGACACAATATATTACTGGTGGCACCAGAAAATATACAATGCAATAGTGGGGTGGCTTACTATTAATTAATAAATAGTATAATAATATCCATCTTAAAACAGGGGCGTATTTATCCCTAACAAGCTATATTTATCATTTTACAAATTTATACAACTTATGAATTGACTTCAAGTCTCAGTGTAAAGAGCCTAATGGTTCAGAAAACTTTGCATTTCTAAGTTTTATTGTTCCATGGACATTTGGGGAATATAATCCTTATACCACTTGCGCAGTGTAGCATAAGAAATGAAAAAAATTAATCCACAGCACATAGTATTTGCATTCCCACATCTCAGAAACTGGTTGAAAATAGCATTTAAAGGATTCAAAAACCAGGCAAAGACAGAAACTACACCAACATGTGTGAAGTGCAGAGTTATCCAGAAGACTAGAAAAATGTGGATACTTAGCGGGCATGTTTAAGGTAATAAAGTGGAGAAAATTTCCCAAAATGTCAAGAATCAAGTAAATAATTATGAATGTGAAGTGCATTTGTAACATAATATTCAAATGGTACTAGTAAATCAACACTTTGTTTTGCACTATTAAAAAAAAAGTTCCAGATTAACAGATGGCGGTTGATTAAAATGCCTAAAGTTATTGTATGTAATAGCTAAATAACATAGATATTATGTTACAAGAGGATAACTGATTAAGGCTACATGAGTTATTCATAAGATTTGTTTAGTTGAGGGAAGAATCACTGTGGAACATGAAGGCCAGGGGCATCTTACTTGCATTGTAATTGAGTCAGTTATGATTTAAATAGATACAGTGGGATTTGAGATTGTTCTATGCAAGGAGAAGAATATACTTCAAATAAATCTAATAAGGGTTTATTTACAGACAATGACAAGACTGGATTTTTTCATAATTTTTTTCAGTAAATAAGGAAAGATAAAACTCGGTATACTGGGCAGATACAAATTGTTGAGGAATACAGATGCCAGCAAAACAATTCTAATGACTTGTGTTATTTGTTGTGTTTTATTACCATTGCTAGTCTTCCAGTGTGCACAACTTACAGTGTCAAAATATGCTCATATACTTGACACAGTAATATCAGTTGTCAAAGATATTTGCTGTGTAAAGTAAACCTTAAAGAGTTTAAATTATTTGTCTCAGGTTTACATACAAAGAAGATTCACATATGAAAAGACAGGTTGGAAAAGCTAGAAAACAATGATTACATTAAGCATACAAAATTGGAATGAGTAAATATGAAGAAGGAAGATTTGTGAACATAATGAGGTTTAAATTATGAGAAAGTTGTTTCTTCCAAATATACAGACATACACTCGCACCCTTGTATTAGCATTTGCTTTGTCACACTAGTCTGAGAATCTGTGAGTTACATTCATTGATGTTCTCTTGTTTAAGGAAATTTATTTAAGAAACTCTATAAAATTAAATTTTGCAGAGTCATTGTATACCGGATATGAGGAAATATGGAAAATTACCAAATCCAGAAGTACCCTCATAACTCTTGATCATGCAGGTAAGGGTGGGTATTATGTTGCTTTTGTAAAAATGTCCTGATAGATGTTGTAGATACATTACAATTGCAATGTTTACAACAAATTATAAATGTCAAGACATAATGAAGTTTGAATAGCTGAATCATGGGGTCAAGATACATAACATTTTAAAGTTATATTAATTATAAAATTAATTAGATTGATAAATTGTGTTTTTTATTGCAATTTATATCTTTGGTTTTCGTTATTGAAGTAGAAAGTAAAACACACACATGTGCCCATGTGTACACGCAGTATAGCTGTCCAAGTAAATATGTACCTAGTTAAGCGAGACAATAACAATGTGCTATTGCACATATTTTTCTAGTTTCCTTTAACATGGTAAATCTTCTTGAGTAATAAGATTCTTGGTATTGTATAATGAGGAATATGGAATGCTCTATTTCTTTTTTTATTTTTTAAACTTTTATTTAGTAAATATAAATTTCCAAAGTACAGTTTATGGATTACAATGGCTTTTTCCCCCTCATAACTTCCCTCCCACCCGCACCCCTCCCATCTCCCGCTCCCTCTCCCATTCCATTCACATCAAGATTCATTTTCAATTATCTTTATATACAGAAGATCGATTTAGTAAATATTAAGTAAAAATTTCATCAGTTTGCACCCACAAAGAACAGTGTAAAATACTGCTGGAGTACTAGTTATAGCATTAATTCACATTGTACAAGACATTAAGGACAGAGATCCTACATGGGGAGTAAGTGCACAGTGACTCCTGTTGTTGACTTAACAAACTGACACTCTTGCTTATGGTGTCAGTAATCTCCCTAGGCTCTAGTCATGAGTTGCCAAGGCTATGGAAGCCTTTTGAGTTCGCCAACTTCGATCTTATTCAGACAAGGTCATAGTCAAAGTGGAAGTTCTCTCCTCCCTTCAGAGAAAGGTACCTCCTTCTATGATGGCCTGTTCTTTCCACTGGGATCTCACTCGCAGAGATCTTTCATTTAGTTTTTGTTTTGTTTTGTTTTGTTTTGTTTTGTTTTGTTTTTTCCCCAGAGTGTCTTGGCTTTCCCTGCCTAAAATACTCTCATGGGCTCTTCAGCCAGATTTGAATGCCTTAAGGGCTGATTCTGAGGCCAGAGTGCTGTTTAGGACATCTACCATTCTAAGAGTCTACAATGCTCTATTTCTAAACTTAGATGTAACACATAACCCCATCTTGGTGGTATCTTATTTCATTTGATCATCTTTTAGATTTTTGGAAACAGGATGCCATAAAATCATCTTCTGACTATAGAAATACATTTCAGATTAATCCCTTTGAAACTTGCCCATAGCTTTCATTATTTATACACAGTTTTATTACAGAAACTACTATAAAGAAAGGTCAAATCTAAGGATTTTAATGCACATGTGAAAATGTATTGTTTATTGTTGAAATCTAGGAAACACTTTTATATCTTTAGATTTTAATTCTTTAAGACTTGATGTGATAATAACAAAATTCTAAAATATTAAATATAAAAATAAATAGATGCAATAGTTCTTTGTATGAGAGGAATTCCCCTAAAAATTTTATATGCCTCTCAATTGTCTTCATTTCTCAAAGAACTTCTTTGGAACTTCAGATAGTGACTATGTTCCTCTTCTTCCTGGAAATTACAGCTGTTAATGATCATTTCCACTATTGCACCATACAGTCTTTCAATGATTAGAATACACATCATGAAATAATCTTTGAAATATAAATAAATATATTGTTCCTACTATATAGAATATTAAAAATGCATATGTCTGTATAAAGAATGGATGTGAAGGATTCAATTAGAATTGAAAAGATTTTCAGAAAAGCTTGTCTGAATTTTATAAAAATAACAACGGACAAATGCCATGATATAACTATCATGATCATGTTTGTGTTTATCCTGTGCCTAAAAAATTGTGTCCAAAATTGCAATTCTGTCACGCCTTGTGCTTTTGGAGAAAATCGTTATTTGGATTTGAGACTTCTTAAACATGGTCTGTGATTACATAAAATTGGAACAGAACTGAAAAAGGTATCCAGTAGAACAGATCCACTTATTGTTTAGTAGCTAGGCTTTAGATAACTTTAGCAAATATTTTTCACAGGAAAATATAAAAATTAAGGATATTTTCTGTGATCAGCTGTGAGTATTCCTTCAAGCTGAAAAGCCCTTCACTCAGCCCAACTTCCAAAGTGACCACTGCAGCTGAGGGGATGGTCAAGTAGGGTCAGCAACATTGCAGGCAGAACTGTCAATTTCTTGTTAGAGATGCCCCCTGCCTTTACCTGGCCAGCTCTCCTCCCAGGCCAGCCAAGTAATGAAAGTCAACAGAGTGCCTTCCCCCTAGGAGGTTCACACCTCCCTTAGGATATACACCATGTGAAGAGATAGATAGGTCTGGGCCTCTTAACTTACAAGGCCTAAAACCCAACAGATTATTATCAAGCCCCCCTATCAGGTTCTATTTGCCTCTCAATCAGAAAAATTACTTGTAGCTTAGACAGCACCTTTCTTAGCTCCTCTAATAATGACTCTGTCCTTTGTTCTAGACCCTGTCTAGTGCACTTGAGCCTCATTCCTTTGTAATCATAACCTCTACTCTACCACCAATGGCTCTACTCCCAACCTGTGTGTACTGATGGTCCTCTTCCCCACTTAATGCTGTATAATTGTTCAAACCTGGTTAAGGCCACTCTTAGGATCATTGGTTACTATCCTCACTCTGTCTTTTATGACCTTGTCTAAATATGATCAGAGTCGGCAAACTTGGAAGGCTTCCATAGCCTTGGCAACTCATGACGACAGCCTAGGGTGGTTACCGGCGCCATAAACTAGAGTGTCAATTTGTTGGGTCAACAACAGGAGCCACTGTGCGCTTGCTCCTGATGTGGGATCTCTGTCCTTGATGTACTGTACATTTTGATTTAATGCTATAACTAGTACTCAATCAGTATGTTTCACTTTGTGTTTCTATGTGGGTGCAAACTGTTGAAATCTTTATACTAAATTGATCTTCTGTATATAAAGAGAATTGAAAATGAATCTTGATGTGAATGGAAGGGGAGAGGGAGTGGGAGAGGGGAGGGTTGCCGGTGGGAGGGAAGTTATGGGAAGGGGAAGCCATTGTAATCCATAAGCTATATACTGGAAATTTATATTCATTAAATAAAAGTTAAAAAAAAATTATTACAGCCTCTGTTCAATTTAGGGCTACTGTAACAATAGAAAGACATTTTATTATCTTACTGAAAAAATAAGCATATCATATACAGAATTTGCATATTTTTTCAGTCATTTCGATCTACTTCATTAAAAATTGCATCATTCTGGTAATGAGATATTTTAGAAAGTTTCAAATGGAGCTAGTACTGTCATAGCAGGTAAAGACGTCGCCTGAAATGCTGACTTCCCTTATGGGTTCATGTACTGACTTTTCCACTTCTGTTCCAGAAAGCAGAGGAAGATATCCTACACACTTGGGCCCTTGCACTCATGTGGAGACCCGCAGAAGATCTTGGCTTCTGGCTTCAGATTGACCATGCCCCAGCTACTGCAGCCATCTGGGGAGTGAGCCAGCCAATGGAAGATCTCTGTCTCTCCTCTCTTTTTCTCTCTCTGTAACTCTTTTTTCAAATAAAGAATTTTTTTTTAAAAAGAATATGTCAAATAAGTCCTTTCCATTATGGGGGTAGAATTTAAATACAGCCTGGTGAACTGAAATATATTGAAATGTGACTTCCCTGAAATAATACAGTAAAATAATTTACATATGTAAATAAGACTCGGTGATTAATTTATTAATTATTTAGAATATGGCTAAAGTAATTAGATTATTTCTAATCACAATTTTTATTTTTTTTTCATATTTATCTTTAATGCTAATAGCAATTGGGGCAGTAGCTTCATGAGGCCCACATAATTACCATAGACTGACCATGATTTTAGAATGTTATGCTGATATATGATTCATAAATAAGCATTTATTTAGAATAGTACCTTTGAAAAGAAGTGAGACAGAGAAGACCTCCTTTTTAAAAATAATCATTTTAGTAAGAACAATACAGAAATTTGAGTAAAAACAATCAAGTCACAGTATTTCAACACTAAAATTTTCTTTTAAGATTATAAGTTCCACTCCCATAGAACTCCATAAAACATGCTTCTCCTTCTACTTCCTGTTTCTATTTGTTTCATTCAGTTACCAAAACTAGATTGTGGAGTCATTTTTTACTGCTTTGGCTTTTGATCTCCTGGATTCCTCTCTCTCTTTACTTTCCAGATAGGTCTGGGAGTAAATATGGAGCATGGCAGTTCCAATGAGAACGGAACTTTGAAACACGCAGGTAGTGAGTGTAAAGCCTTTAGCATGCTCAGATGATACAGTTAATAGACAGGTGATAAACCTAGGCCAGTTGTCCAGCATACCATACTCAGTGCAGTAACAGTATGTACTTTAGAGTCCAGAAGGATTCTAGCAGGCAGGATATTCCAACATGCAGCTTCAGGGCAGGGAATACTCAGAGACTCCAACCAGAACAAGAACATAAGAGACAGCAAACATGGAAAGAAACAGGGTAACAGTGTCAGAGTCTAGATTTTGGGCAGAGAAGAAAGAGCTGGATTCTACAACTTAATACGACTGTTGACAGTTATCTCAGTATTGACAATGCTGAGGTGAAATGCTACTCATGATGTTGGCTCTGTGAGTGAAGCTGACTTAATGTAGGATTAATTAGATGTCTGTATTAGAGACCTCATCTTTTATCTATAGGTTGTTCTCTCTTGAATTGAAAAGATATCCAGGTCTTTTTAGACTCTTTTTTCGCACCCTTTGTTGAGAAATCTCAGTTTTATTACTGTTGTATGTGTCTTAATAAAAATTATCAATTTATCCTATCAGTATATAATGATCTTTTCAGTGAGTATTGTATTTTTTTATTTTTTTAACTTTTATTTAATGAATATAAATTTCCAATGTACATAGTATTGTATGTTTTTTATTGTGTGTTTTTTCTCTTTCTTCTTTAATCCAAAGTATGTAATGATGCTTGATTTAATATATGTATATAAAGCTAAATACAACATATGTCAATTGACTCCATGTATTTATCAAATCAAATGTAAATTTCCCTTTATGGCACTTGAATCTTTTATAGTAGAAACTCAATTTATTACTGAAACCTCCGTGTCTTACTCTTCTAGCATCATTTCATATTCATCCTACATGAAAATTTGCTTCACTTATAAGGAATTAGCATTTATTGAGCTTTTTAAAATGTTTTCATAATTTTGTTTCTAGCTCTTATTTCTGCTGAGAATATAATTTTTCTTAATTTCCTTTAAAATTTTCTTCCAGAAAAAATTCATTCCTTCCATAAACAACCACCAAATAAACCAATTTCTCTAAATGCCCTTTCATTATCTCCATATTGCAATAAAAATTTTGAACAGTGATGGTGTGAGAATGAGGATTATGGCTGATCACAGATTTCTCTCCAATTTGTTTCAGAAAATCATACGTGCTGATGCAGTGAGGTGATTTTGGAGAATGAGGGGAGGGAAACAGAACACATTGAATATGTCATGGTTTCTACTTAACATAGAAACTAAAGGTATCTTTAAAATGTAGTCCTTCAGGCCAACCAATGTGCTCTGCTGCACAATTCCTGATTGGCTTTGCTAGGCTTGTGTTTGACAATGTACAAGTGTTAGATAAGTATATGCATATATTCACATAGATATTAAGTTGGAGTTGTCAGCTGCTGATTTCTACAGCTCCAGGCCGGATTTGTTTCTAGAATGACATCTGTAGTCAGATTTTTCAAGTTCAGTTGCTTGCCCAGAACTACTTGTTTATTTAATTACAAATTTATACTCATACTGCTTTATACTTAGATTTCCATATGCTGTGCCATTCTGTCACTGAGTAAAGTATGTTGAGTACAAGGTGTCATATATTTATCTCATTTCCATAATTTTTCTTACACTTTATTACTCTGGGTGCCTAAAGTATGGAATTCATGAAATTAAGTTGCAATTCTTTTGGGAAATTAGGCTAACAAGATTTGTAACTTTTAAAATTTAGATTTACTTCAAACTTTTATAATTAGTATCCCACAGGAAACATCTTTTCATGAAAAAGACTATGATTTTTCAATAGTTATTAGTAGCTACTAATAATAGTTATTAATATTATTTATATTTCATTTCCACTGAAAAAGTGTAATGAATAACCTCATTAATGGAGCCTAAAACATAAGTTCTAATGCATCAATACACGGATGTTTTAGTCAGCATCCAGGGACTATAGTAAGAAAAATAAAGCAAACACTATAATGCACAAAATGAATAAAATACTAATGTCCTGAGTGTTAGCAGACATTTATACTACATTTTGGTTAGACAGTGTTATTTATTCCTAAGTTGTGTCATGCTGTGTGCTGTGTGTATTTTAATTTTTAATATATCCCAACATTGCTCTGGATCTCAGGTTTGACTTTGAATCAAAAACAATAATAAAATTATCTCCAAGAACTTTGCAAATACAACTTGAAAAATAAATTCTCTTTCAGCAAGTAAATAAATAAGGCCTCAGGGAAAAAAATAGTTAAGTATGATTACATTTGGGGACAATAAGTAAGGTATTAGATCATGAATAGGTAAAGTGTTTTAAAACAATGAATGCTAACTAGTTTGGCAACAATGATACAAGAAAAGAAACAAGAAGCATCAGTATTTACATTAAAAAAAAAAACCAAGAGGCTTTTCATAAAAAAAAAAACTTAAAAAATTAAAAACCCATAAGAATATTTATGAAATTAGTTTAACATTTTATTTAAACTGTAGTCTGTCTTTGTATTTTGTAAATAATAAAATCTTTGAATTGCCACAATTCATTTGAATCTAGCTTGCTTGCATTTCACAGGAAGGGTTCCTCACTTTTTCACCTAGCAGCACACCAGAGGCAAGGAGCTGACTTCAAATAACAAGAGATTGCTTCCACAATAAAAAATAAAATCGTCCTGGATACCTGACTCTGAAGCCGTAAAATGATGTGTGCATAATGTGCAAAAGAGACCTGGGGGAAAGTGTGTTACCAATAGCAATTTCTGACCTCAGTGGAGTGCTTTTTCTCTTTCAAAGTGACATTCACTTAATCCTCACTGTAGGGAAATGTCAAGAAGGGTGTCCTTCTCTATTGATGAAGGGGAGAGTTTAGAACAACAATTTTCAAGTGGTTTGCCCAAGGTCATGGGGAGATTAAGACCTGGAATTAAAACGAAGATTTTTAAATGAAAACTCTGTTATCTTTGTCATTGTATATAGCACTTCAAAATCCACACCCACATTTATATTTTGATAGAAATAATGCCTTTCTAATTTTAATTAGAGATTTAGTAATGCAAAAAATTTCCAAAAATATTCTTTCAGTTCCTGTTTGCTATGAAAAGTCTTAATTTCACCTTCATTCACAAATGAGAGCTTTGCAGGATATAGTATTCTGGGCTGGCAGTTTTTCTCTCTTAGTACCTGGGCTATGTCTCGCCATTCCCTTCTAGCTTGTAGGGTTTCTGATGAGAAGTCTGCTGTGAGTCTAATTGGAGATCCTCTGAGAGTAATCTGACGTTTCTCTCTTGCACCTTTTAGAATCTTTTCTTTATGTTTCACTGTGGTGAGTTTGATTACAACATGTCGTGGTGAGGATCTCTTTTCGTCATGTTTATTAGGGGTTCTATAAGCTTCCTGTACTAAGATGCCTCTGTCCTTCTCCAAACCTGGGAAATTTTCTGCTAGTATCTCACTAAAAAGGCCTTCTAATCCTTTCTCCCTCTCCATGCCTTCAGGAACTCCTAGAACCCGAATGTTGGGTTTTTTAATAGTATCCTGTAGATTCCTGACAATATTTTTTAGATTTCTAATTTCTTCTTCTTTTCTTTGGTTTGCCTGTTTCCTTTCCTGTTCTCTGTCTTCTAAGTCTGATATTCTCTCTTCTGCTTCGCCCATTCTGTTTTTAAGGCTCTCTAATGTGTTTGTCATTTGATCTATTGAATTCTTCATTTCATTATGATTTCTCATCACTATCACAGATTCTTGTTCCACTAGTTGTTTCATTTCATTTTGATTCCTCCTTAATATTTCATTTTCACGAAAGAGATTTTCTATCTTGTCCATTAAGGATTTCTGTAGTTCAAGAATTTGTTTTTGAGAACTTCTTAATGTTCTTAGGACTTTTTGAGATCTGCTTCTTGCATTTCTTAAATCTCATCATCTTCATAATCTTGAATTGGGGTGTCTTTTTCATTTGGGGGCGTCATAGTGTCTTCCTTGTTCTTGTTAGCTTGGTTTTTGTGTTTGTTGTTTGGCATGTTGGAGATATTTGGTTTCTTCACTGTGGTGTTTTTTCTTGTTACACTATGGCTCTATATTAAGTGGACTGTCTGCTTTCGGTGGAGCCTTAGAGGCTTGAGTGTGGACTGAGAGCTGTGTTTGGTTCCTCAGGGTTGAGGGTGTGTCAAAGATGACACTCCCAGGTTAGGTGTGGTAAATCTCTCTTTCTTTTTTTGATTCAAAAGGGAAGTAATTCCGCACAGCTGAACGTAATTGGAGGTAGTTAGCAGGCAAATGATATACCCACAGGAACCAGAGATTGGAAGCTCTTTCCCAAGGACCACACAGGGAATCTCTGCTGCCCTCAGTGTGGGCTCCAATTCTCCTGCAGTCTCCCACTGGGTTGCCAAGTTAGATGCTAATCTCCTGTTATTTCACCCCTCCCCCCAGAGTCAGGTGTTTCTGCTAGGCTCAGGGCTGGTGCAGACCTGAGGTCGCCCTGCTTATGACGTATGTCCAAAATGGCGCCTGCTCTGTCTTGCTCGCCTTTGAGAGGTGAGCGGAGAGAGAGAAACTTGTGTCTGTATCGGTCACTTTTTAAATTTTTTTCCTCTCTCTCTTCTAGTTAGCCTGGTGAATTTTTCCCCACGGAGTTTCAAGCCTCGTTCCCTCTAGCCTCCTCTTTCCACTTGCCCGCTGGTGTCTTGGGCTATTGAGGTTCGGCTCACCTCGCGTTCCAGCGCTGGTGTGTTGAGTCTGCCGCTGGTGTCCCGAACATGGGCTCCCACGCTCTCCACGCAGGTACACTGTGAATCACTAGTTCCGGAAGAGTTTCCTCTGCTATTTCATCCCCTACTATTCCTTGACCCTGCAGTATCTCCACTTATATTAAACTATCTCTCCCCCGGACTAATAGTGTGTTCCCTGCCTATTCCGCCACCTTAAACAGAAACTGAAAGAATTTGTTGCCACTCATCCTGCCCTGCAAAAGATGCTTAAAGATGTGTTACACACAGAAACACAGAAACATGGTCACCAATATGAAAGAATGTAAAGGAAGGAAACCTCACAGCAAAAGATCACAGGAAGCTCAATTTCTCTTTGACATAGAATTAAACTCTGATGCTCTGTTAAAGCGATGTGTTAAAGTAATCTATTATGTTCTCTTGATGTCTGTTAAATTCTAATTGTTCAAAAACAGCTGAATTTTTATTAAGAGCTATGGGTTATTTAAATATGAGCTTATTTTCAAAGATTTGAATAATCACCTTGTAACAATGATCAAATTTGGTCTATGTTATGTCATGATTTTAAGGAATCTTATTTCAACAAGATATTTTGGATTTTGAGCCTTCTTGGCATTCTTGACAGGCATTCAAAAAATCAAAGTTTCAAACAATCTGGTCTCTAAAATTTCCAGTAAATCCTGGATTTTGGTTTTTCTAGTTTGGGCCCAACTGAAAAAATCGAAGGACCTATGTCTCTCATCTTAGAGAGACACCAACTAATCAGGCTATTTGGATTATATTAGAAGGATTGTCAAGATGTGATGTGGTACCAGACTTTAAGTTTCTATAATGGAAAATGCTATTAATACAAATGTTTGAGAATTAAAAAGTCTAATGATCTTGTGTTACTAGACATGATAGTTATCTTAATGAGAAAGCCCCAGAGGCCTAACGGGTTAAATACTTGTAAAATCCTACAGGTGCTTTCAAAAATACTGTGAAGTAAGCAAGTGCCTCTTCTTGGTGGATGAGTTTATAATTTTAAACATGGCGACTTAAAGTCTTTTGTCATCCATAGTTATATATGATGTGCTGCTCATAAAACTAAAGTGTTGTTGGTTCTGTGTTTAGCTGTCCTCCTATAGGTTCCTATGGAGTTTTTCCAGCCACTTTTATTGTATTCAGTACTTTGGGATGGCTCTGTAAACAGATGAAGCCAATAATGTATTAACAGTACCAACTGAGAGAAAGTATGGTTAACTGAGGTTACTAAAAACAAAAAGCAATTCAAATCAATTGGCAATCTACAAAAAGAGTTAAAGATTTTAAAAGCTATTATTAAAATTACTATATTGGTCTATTATGCTATGTTATATGTGTGTACATATTGTATGTCCACATGGGGAAATTTTATTAAGAGTTTTATTTTAATTGGCTTATAGATAAGATTGTCCATAAATTTAAGCTGCTAAAATCAATCAAAGATACATTTAATTTGTGTGACCTGAATCTCTGCATCATATGTTTTAAACGTGTTGGTAGAAAGAAACTAAAAACATTTTAGATGGTTGTGCTTAAGTTTACTGGCTAAACAAACTACACCATGTTAGATATTTAAGAGGTGTTTTCAAATACATGATTCTTAAAATTTATAGAAGGCATTGGACCTTCTGGTAAATGTTTTCTTAAGTTGTTATCTAATGGTTGAAACGGTTTGCTAAGTATTCATGTAATATTGCTATTGTCAGCAAGCGATCTAGGACTTGCTCCCTCATTTCTCTATTCTAAGCCCAACTTGTTCTTTCATTTCTCTATTCTCTTCAAGGTAGGAAACTAATTCTATTATAAAGGAATCTGTAGGACGCACAATTTAATCTTTTGACCTTGTAAAAGAGATGGCTAACATTTTCCTGTAATAGCATAGCCAAAATAAGAACTTAAATAATAATCTCATAGCTAGATTCACTTCGCCATCAGTGAAGTATA
The DNA here is from genome assembly GCF_033115175.1 of Lepus europaeus. NCBI lineage: Eukaryota > Metazoa > Chordata > Mammalia > Lagomorpha > Leporidae > Lepus > Lepus europaeus. Next base: position 48,549,994 of record NC_084832.1, on the reverse strand, counting down.
CAGTAAGTAGAAAAAAACCTCCCTTTCAGACCAAAGGGAAAGAAAGTTTTAAAGTGAGAATATAATTTTCCTCATGGGCATAGTCTACCTTAGAAAAACTACTACAGAACATGCCTCTGACTATAGATTTGTAGTTCAGGCCACCGAAGATTAGAGATGGGACTTGGGCACTCCCTTGACTTGCATCCTCTGGTCTGCTTTAACACAAACCAGGAGGAAAAGAAAGCTAGGCATCAGAAGCAATGGGTGGCAGGCCTATTAATGGCTGATCTGTACAAGTGATCTGCCCTCAAGGAGACTGGCCCTCAAGGCCAGTCCACTGCAGTGGCTTTCAATGTGGTAAGCCTGGGCTTCAGCAGAAGTCAGCTTGTGAAGAGCCCTGGCAGCTCTGCCAAGAGTTGGATCACTGGAAATGGACCTGCCCTGGAGTCGAAGGATGCCCAGGTCAGAGCCACAGATCTTATTGGCTCTAAGCTGAAAAGCCCTTCACTCAGCCCAACTTCCAAAGTGACCACTGCAGCTGAGGGGATGGTCAAGTAGGGTCAGCAACATTGCAGGCAGAACTGTCAATTTCTTGTTAGAGATGCCCCCTGCCTTTACCTGGCCAGCTCTCCTCCCAGGCCAGCCAAGTAATGAAAGTCAACAGAGTGCCTTCCCCTAGGAGGTTCACACCTCCCTTAGGATATACCCCATGTGAAGAGATAGATAGGTCTGGGCCTCTTAACTTACAAGGCCTAAAGCCCACCAGATTATTACCAAGCCCCTTCTTTGAGGTTCTATTTGCCTCTCAGTCAGAAAACTTAATTGTAGCTTAGACAGCACCTTTCTTAGCTCCTCTAATAATGACTCTGTCCTTTGTTCTAGACCCTGTCTAGCACACTTGGGCCTCATTCCTTCATAATCATAACCTCTACCACCAATGGCTCTACTCCCAACCTGTGTGTACTGATGGTCCTCTTCCCCACTTAATGCTGTATAATTGTTCAAACCTGGTAAATGCCACTCTTAGGATCATTGGTTACCATCCTCACTGTGTCTTTTATGACCTTGTCTAAATATGATCAGATTCGGCAAACTTGGAAGGCTTCCATAGCCTTGGCAGCTCATGACGACAGCCTAGGATGGTTCCTGGCGCCATAAACTAGAGTGTCAATTTGTTGGGTCAACAACAGGAGCCACTGTGCGCTTGCTCCTGATGTGGGATCTCTGTCCTTAATGTGCTGTACATTCTGATTTAATGCTATAACTAGTACTCAAACAGTATGTTTCACTTTGTTTTTCTATGTGGGTGCAAACTGTTGAAATCATTATACTTAATTGATCCTCTGTATATAAAGAGAATTGAAAATGAATCTTGATGCAAATGGAAGGGAAGAGGGAGCGGGAGAGGGGAGGGTTGTGGGTGGGAGGGAAGTTATGGGAGGGGGAAGCCATTGTAATCCATAAGCTGTACACTGGAAATTTATATTGATTAAATAAAAGTTAAAAAAAATTTCCAAAAATAAAAAATGGCTTTATAATTCAAACTAGCTTTGGAACTCTTAGTTACAGTTTAATTTACCTTTTAATTGGGAGTCTACATAATATTCTTTAGGAAAAAATGTTATCCTATCTTGCATACTTCAGTCAGTTTTTCTCTACTTTGATCATGGAATATGGAAATATATAATATTACAGAGTTTTTCTGACTGACGGTCTGTGGAAATTCCTTTTTTATGCCTCAGTACTTTTTAATTTCACTATTTCAATTTCCCAAATTGTATTTAGTTTAGCTATACACCATATTGTTTACTGTTCCTGTGCCCTCTATTAGTTTTCTCAACGTTGTAACATTTGATTGTTTCCTTAGCTCTCATTTGGCCAGCTTCGCCTTTGAAAAAGAAATGAAGTTTCTGTAAATGCTGTCTCAGAGGTATAAAAGTACTGAAATGTTCACAGAAATACCACATTTCTATGTAATATTTTGAAATATATAATAGAGCACTATAAATGTTAGGATAATTACATTTATTCCCAATCACAACTTTCTTATTTGTATGTATATTTCTAAATTTTATAAAACACAAAATATTTCATCATTGTTTCAAATAATATTTAGTGATTTCCCATCTAAGTTTGGTAATCAGGAAAAGAGTTTCCTTAGAAGCCTGCAGATACTTAAGCTGAAACTTAAAAGGTAAGTTGACATAGTCAACAGAAGACATGATATGTTTTGGGTAGAGAAGCCAGGTGGAACAAAAATAGATACAGAAAAGTTACAATGAAAATAGGCTTTACAAACCTTCAAATTTATTGAAATGTTAAAAAAAATTGTACCTCAGTTTTCTCATCTTAAAATGGTAGTAATGAGAGTACCTATGTTTACTATGAAAATTAAATATGGTACTAGATATTAATTGTACAGAACAATGGTGGGAAAATAATAAATTTAAAATAATTACAGCTACTATGAATGTTTATGGTTACCACATAATTATTACTTTAGCATAACTACATCTGCTATCTATGAAACTAAAGCTACACAAAATTTAAAAAATAGTCTTATTTTTATATAGTGGACAAACTAAGGACTATATTCTCCAAGTTTAATGAAAAAATACATTGCCAAATGACAGCATGTTATTTTTATAATTATAATTTTAATTTTTAAATCAATCTCTGTTTACTGATTTATTTGAAAGCTAGCGTGTCAGAAAGATAAGAAGAGACAGAGAAAAATTTTCCATCTTTTTATTCATTCCCCAAAATGCTGCATCAGCCAGAGCTGAGCCATGCTGAAATCAAGAGCCAGGAACACTGATCTTCATCCTTGAGTCACAGGGGGCCAAGTACCTGAGCCATTCTGCACTGCTTTCATATCAACATGCCCAGGACATGAAGTGGCTATCAGATACAGGATCCTGACATTGCAAGTGGCATCTGAGCCTGCTGAGCCACAACACCAGCCCCAACTATGCTTTTACATGTTAATATAATCAGACAGCTAAGATGACTGAATAGGGAGAAATTCCATTGACTTAAGACACAGACAGGTAACATGAAATCAAAGGGAGGACTGGTTCTAGGAGCCTAATTGAGATAAATTTTCAGTGGAGAATGGACTGAATGTAACAGAGATTCCAAGGGGTGGTGAGCAGAGGGTGTAGACACACAGCCGTGGGTGTGTGGCTCCAGGGACTCCTGCATATTCATAGCTGGTACCCCCTGGGTTTCCCAGGCAAGAAGACAGGACACTGCCTCAGCCTATGCCATTGGTAGCTTTGACTGAAGGAGCTATCCATGGTCCTCACTGGATAATTGTCCAATCTAGGGAACTGGTGGGAGACTGAATGACTCTTTTACTACATGAAGGGAGATGACATTGCTTCTATCCCTCACCCCACCAAAGTATCTGGCTAAATTTGCTGACAAGCAACTACAGCCATGTCTGTCCTGACATGGGGAAAACAGGTAGCTTGTATCAAAGATTGGATAGCTCACAGGGCAAAGAGTAGATCCCTTGCACCCTCTGACTTTGAGAGTTATGGGTACGTGCCATGAATCAGCGAGGGATATGGGTTGTGTCTGGATTCATGCGTGTGATCTAATGTGCCCGTGACAGATTGCATAAAGTGCTTTGGAGACACTTTGAACACAGTCTGTGTTCTGATGGTACAAACACCTGGGTGGTTGAGGTGCACAGACATCCCTGCACCCACATGGGAGATCCGAAAGAAGCTCCTGCCTTCTGCCTTCAGTTCAGCCCAGCTCCAGCCATTGCAGCCATTTGGGGGAGAGAACCAGAGGATGGATATTCTCTCTCTCACACTATCTCTCTATCTGTTTCTCTCTCTAACACTGCCTTTCAAATGAAACAAATAAATTTTTTTAAAAAATCAACATTAAAGACCCTCCCAACAAAGAAAAACCCAGGACCACATGACTTCACTACTGAATTCTACCAGACATTTAAAGAACTAATTCCAATTCTTCTCAAGATATTCAGAGCAATTGAATCCTTCCAAACTCCTTATATGACTCCAGCATTTCTTAATTCCTAAACTAGAGAAATATAAAACAAAGAAGACTATAGACCAATATCCTTGCTGAACAAAGATGCAAAAACCCTCAATGAAATACTAGCTAATAGAATCCAAAAAAAAAACACATCACAAATCAATAAACGTGATACATTACATTAATAAACTGAAGAATAAAAGCCATATGATTATTTCAATAGGTGTAGAGAAAGCAGTGGAAAAAATTAAGCAAACTTTCATGATGAAAACCTTAAACAAATTGTGTATAGAAGGAACATTTCTTAACACAATCAAGACAATCTATGGCATACTCACCGTCTGCATCTTATGGGGGAAAAGTTGGAGGCATGCCCACTAAGATCCAGAACCAGACAAGGATGCCCACTCTTATCAGTGCTATTCAATATAGTTCTGGAAGTTTTAAACAGAGCCACTTCTCTGCTGCTTTCCCAGGTACATTAACAGGGAGCCATTGCACACAGTGCTGGCCCCAAAAATATATAAATATCTTTATGTCTACTCGAAAGGCAAAGTGAGAGTAAGAGCAAGAATGATAGAGAGGTGGCCAGCACTATGGCATACTATGTTAAGCCTCCGCCTACAGTGCTGGCATCCCATATGGGCACCAGTTTTAGTCCAGGTTGCTCCACTTCCAATTCAGCTCCCTGCTGTTGCCCTGGGAAAGCAGTGAAAGATGGCTCAAGTGCTTGGGCCACTGCACATATGTGGGAGTCCAGAAAGAAGCTCCTGGCTCCTAGCTTAAGATCAGCACAGAATTGTCTATTTACAGGCACCTGGGGAGTGAACACGAGGACAGAAGACTTCTCTCTCTGCTTCTCCCTCTCTTTACCTGTAACTCTTTTTCTTAAATAATTAAATACATCTTACAAAATGACAGTGTGTGAGAGAGAAAGAGATTTTTAATCCATTAATTCAGTCCCTGAAAGTCTGCAGCCAGAGCTGGACAAGGTAGTAGATAGGAGGCAGAACTCCATCTAAGTTTGCCATTTGGGTAGCAGGGACCCAAACACTCTAGTTATTATCCATCATCTCACAGGAGATATTAGTAATAAGCTGATTCAGAGCAGCCAGGACTTGAACCAAAATTCCATATGGAATTTGGGTGTCCAAAACAGTAGGATAACCCTACTATACTACAATATCCACCACCAAAACATTTTTAAGAGTTATTTATTTATTTGAAAGAGTTACCGAGAGGCAGAGGCAGAGAGAAAGAGGTCATCCATCTGCTGATTCACTCCCCAAATGGCCGCAACTGCTGGAGCTGAGCTGATCCGAAGCCAGGAACCAGGAGCTTCCTCCAGGTCTCCCACCTGGGTGCAGGAGCCCAAGGACTTGGGCCATTTTCCAGTGCCCTCCCAGGCAACAGCAGAGATCTGGATCAGAAGTGGAGCAGCCCAGACTTGAACTGACACGTATATGGGATGCCAGCACTGCAGGCAGCAACTTTACCTGCTATGCCACAGCACCAGTCCCACCCCAAAACATTTTAATTCAGACCAATGACAAGCCATGCTAAGCTTAATTTGTAGAGAAAATTTGTAGTTATGATTGTCTTTGTGTGTATAATTTCCCTGTCAGTCATATATATAGATATACATATATCTATATATACACATATATGTCATTTATATATATGTCATTTATATGTCATTTATATGTCATACATATATATGTCACTTATATATATATATATATGAAGGTATATTTATTTTATACACACGGTAATACATTTCTAATTTTTCAAGTGACACTAAATCTATATATTCAGTTGGCAGCTGGTTTATTTTTGTTTTTTTTTTTTTTACTTTAAATGTATTTATGGTTTTTAATTATAATTTTACCACTCAACGAACCTCACAATGGAAACATTTTAGCATCTATATACTATGGCAGATGGCAAACTAATGAGACCTATTCTACTTGCATGCTGGTATCTTTGTTACACAACATTTCTATTATCTCTAGGGAGGTCAAGAAGTATGATTTATCTTCCTTGTTTCACTTGCTCCTTAAGAATCATAAGGTTGGTTATTACAGAATATACATTTTACACTTCATAATTATACTCACTAATGCTTATTTTATACATTTGACTGCCATAATGAAAAAAAAATTAAAATCAATGCCTGAAAAGATGTTAACAATTAAAATTGTTAAATGCTGTGTTGGATTAACCTTAATCATTTTCCACAACATTGATTAAGTAGGCCTTTTTTAGCGTATATACTAATTTTTGATATATGTGTGTGTGTTTGTATGAACACTAGTCATTAGCGTATTTTAAAAACAGATGTATAAGCCGGCGCCATGGCTCAACAGGCTAATCCTTCACCTTGCGGCGCCGGCACACCGGATTCTAGTCCCGGTCGGGGCACCGGATTCTGTCCCAGTTGCCCCTCTTCTAGGCCAGCTCTCTGCTGTGTCCAGGGAGTGCAGTAGAAGATGCCCCAAGAACTTGGGCCCTGTACCCCAGGGGAGACTAGGAAAAGCACCTGGCTCCTACCTTCGGATCAGCGCGATGCACAGCGGCCATTGGAGGGTGAACCAATGGCAAAGGAAGACCTTTCTCTCTGTTTCTCTCTCTCACTGTCCACTCTGCCTGTAAAAACAAACAAACAAACAAACAAACAAACAAAAACACATGTATATACAATTGTATGACAATGCATCTTATTAATAATTTGTATGTGCTTAAGTTCTTTCCTGAGGTCTATGCAAGCTTTCACATTTTAAATGCCAATGCATTAGGGCTCATTGTAGTCTGAAGATAGCCTGAAATTTATCTCTCTATATTCAGTGAATATTTTCAGAAGCAAGTCATCGTTAAATGAAATGAGCTTCATGTGAGGAGGGGCCTTATCTAACTTGTCAATCACTATCCTTTACAAAAGTTGGCTTAGAGTGGCTGTTCATTATATAATAAAATGAAGTAATCTCCTTAATATTCACTTTATCTTGCTATGTTTCCATTCGTTTCAAACACTGGTCAAAGGAAAAATTCTGTACAAAGACAAGGTCAGGAGAAGAGTTCAAAACTAGCTTGAAATTTTTAACAGCTATTGAATGAACATAGCTTAATTCAGGAATACAGATTGCAGATATTTCTAAATAACTATTAAAATAAGTGTTATCAAATCACATATTGAATTTAGAATTAAAATATGATTATTCATGTACTGTTATTTCATGTTGGTATTGAATTTTTACCCTGAATTATTTCTATTTACTTAACAAAGAAATATTTTGCTAACTCATCTTTTTTACTTAGCATTTATTTGATGTTTGTTTGCTATTTTTTCTCTCCTCTTTACTGGCTGAACATCAGGCAATAAATTATTCTAATTTCTTATCTTCCTTTCCTTTTAAATCTCCCAGCACACACAGCTCTTCAGAAACTGTTCAGTGAAGGCACTGGAGAATTATCAGTTACCATTAAGCAATGGAGTATACCAAACCCATCCTAATTCACTTCTGTGGTCGATATTTCTGACATTGCTTCCAATATTGCAGGTCTGTGTGGAGTAGGCATCCATGCAACTGCTGAAAGGAACCATGGCTACCTTAACCTAATGATACAATCACTCACTCTGTACACAGGCCTGGACAGTTGTTTGCAACATTTTCCTTGCAAACAGATTAGTTCAGAAAAATGAGGCATAAGGAGAGGTTTGCTGGGATAGGCTAGTCCTGGGAAAGAAGTTACCTCATTTTTCAAGGAGAGTCAGGCTTCTCTGTTGTGTGGTGCATAGATATGGAGAAATAAGGATCTGGAACCTAGGTCAGTCATGAAGGTAGGCAACATTAGAAAAAAAGTGAGGAAAAGAGGGCACCTTTAGCAAATCAGCAGAGCAACAATAAGCTGCAAAGAGAAAATGACACACCATTATCTGGGTGAGATAATATGAGGGGACATATGAATGTATTTTATTTGAAGAAATTTTAAAACACACAGAAATAACATTTTAAACCTTAGTTTGTTCTAATAACATTTAGGGCAGATATGTGGCACAGTGGGTTAAGCTACCACTAGAGATTCAAGAATACCATATCACATTGCTTGCTCCAGTCCAGATGACAGCACAAGTATTCAGGTCGCTGCCACATGGCAAGAGGCATAGGTGGACTTTCTGGCTCCTTGGTTTGATCTGACCCATCCCTGGCTTTTGTGGGCATTAGGAGTAGTGAACTAGGAGATGGAATATCTCCCTCTCTCCATCTCTCTCTACCTCAACTAACAAATAATTGAATTCACCTTTAAATATTTAAAAATATATTATTTCTGAAGCATAGAAAGAAAAAATCATAATTTTGACAATATTTTCCAGATTCTGAAGTCCTTGGTCCTCTTTTTTTTTTTTTTTATTTGACAGGTAGAGATATAGACAGTGAGAGAGAGAGAGAGAGGGACAGAGAAAAAGGTCTTCCTTCTGCTGGCTCACTCCCCAAATGGCTGCTACGGCCAGCGCTGTTCTGATCCCAAGCCAGGAGCCAGGTGCTTCTTCCTGGTCTCCCATGCAGGTGCAGGAGCCCAAGCACTTGGGCCATCCTCCACTGCCCTCCCAGGCCACAGCAGAGAGCTGGACTGGAAGAGGAGCAACCGGGACTAGAACCAGCGCCCATATGGGATGCTGGTGCCGCAGGCGTAGGATTAACCACGTGAGCCACAGAGCCAGCCCCTTGGTCCTCTTGAAAACTAGCAAGGTAGCTTTTTTTCAGTATCTCAAAAATTCTAATGTACTTTTATTAAATAGTAGTGAGAATAAACATAAAATTTCCTTTTTTATAATTTTCCTTACAATTAAACCACCAGACTATATTGGTAGTAGATAGATAATTAAAAGGAAATAAACAGAAAAAGCAGTGATAGATGGATACATAGACAAAAACATAATGAATACATATTAGACTCACTGTTAATAAATCCAGTTTGGTAGTTGGTGAGAAAATACAGTAAAATATTTGCTTGCTGATAACATTGAAATCACTAAATATTTTTTAAAAATCTCCAATAATAAAATTCTAATAATGCAGGAAGAATTTTCATTTTATACAAATCACTTATTAAAACTGTCAAAGCCATTGTAAACTTAAATATGTTATCTGGGAATAAGGCAACAGTAGAAACAAGGCATTATGAAACATAAAGCCTTATATTGTCAAACATATTTTTGAATTGAGTAATTCTCATGTTCAATTCTAATTCTGAAGGATTTTTATCCTGAATATTATCCATATCAACAGGAAAAAAAAATAAACTGACTTAAGAATCCATTTCCTATTTCCCACCAACTAGAAGACTCTGGTGAGCTAATCTAGTTCAAAGAAAGCTTGCATTTGAAATAAAGAACTTCACAGGGAAACCTGGCTGGTCTCCCAGAAACTGCATTGCCTTGTTTGGTTCAGCACAGTTCCAACCAGTCCTTGGTTAAAGGCTAAGAAACTTGCTTTGCCAGCAATTGGCCCTGCAGTGCAGACATGTCTCTGAGGGCTGGTTTTGTATTTGCTAATCTCAGAGAAAGTGGGAAGGTTTTCTTTGCAGGGACAAATATGGCTGACATAAGAACCAGAGGGATGGTCTGTCATTAAGCTCATCTTTTTCCTTTAAAAATTCTGCAGGCAAGTCTAATTGCCCCTAATATGTAAGTATATTTACATGTAAAGCATTTTTAAATGCTTTGCTTGCATTACCTATTTAACATTCCCAGTAGTCTTTTAAGGAAGATATTCCTGGTAACCTCGTTTCACAGATGAGAAAACTGAAGGAGCTTAAGTAATTCTGAGTAAGAGAACAAGATAACTGGAGGAGCCAGAAATTGAGTTCAATCAATCAGATTCAGGAATAGGGGCTTTTATGCAACTTGTTACACTGTCTTTCTTGAAAGGAAGTATAATTTGACAGTTTCATTCTCAAATTCCTAATCTAGTTTGATATTAAACTCACCATATTATAGATATATTTGAAACCACAAGAGTCCAAACTCTCTATCAGATCTCTTTTATGTTTAGAGAATTATTCAATACGTACTACAAACTTTACAAACAATACCTCTCCATTTTTTAAATGTCCATAATAGATACATTCTTTCTGGAAATTTAAATACTATAATCAACTTATAGTGATGTAAATATTAAAGGCTTAAGAGACACTTTATGGTGACCATATGTATATATATATATATATATATATATTCTTTAATTCATGTCTCAGCGCTTTTTTAATTTTAATTCTCAGAGAGTTTCATACATTGTAAATTATTGAGAGAAAAAAAGCTTTGTGGAATTATCCTGGTAACTCTTAAGTCAAAATCTTTTTAAAAGTTTTTAAAAGAAGATATGAACATGAAAAGTCTTTTTCCCTTTGTCCACATTAAGGACATAGGAAGATATATCGAAGAATATTTCTTCCTTGTCAGATTTCTTCTCTTCTATATTCTACAGTGATAGTTAAGCCAAAATGGTAAACAACTACAGTTCCAGCCTTACTCATTATTATATCCTCTAAGGGAAATTCTGCTTGAAGTCTTTTAATTTTGCAATTAACAAAGAAAAATTTGACCTTGTCTGGAATTGTGTCTAATTGCCCAAAGTTCTAATTTAAAACACAGTCTCGAAGGATTGCACATCAGATTCTCCCTTTCTGAACTCTTCTACATAAACATACACGATCTCTTACTGCTGTTGGGACCCTGGTTTATTGTCTGCTGACAGGGATTCAAGGTGAAATGCTGGATCTCCATTGACTGTATCTTTTACACAGAGCATCTCATTGTTCTCTGCTTTCTATAAACAAGATTTTTTATTCTCTGAATCAAATATAGGGGAGTGGAGGGATTTAAATAATAAATACATAATTTTAAGACATAAAATGTTACTTATTTTCTAAACTAATATTTCTATAACTATTTTGATATAAGACACTTAAGTAGATCAAATGGATTCAACATATAAATGTAAATACTGATTCAGAACATTAAGCAACTGTTTAAACAATACATTCCAAACTAATTTTATAAACAATGATATACAACATAAATTGAGAAATATTCAGATAAAAATACAATTCAGAGGAGGCACACTCTACTATTCATGCGATTTATATATTTAGAAATATGAACCTGGAAGGCAACAGACCTAGTGCTAGAAAGTGAAGGCTCCTAGGAATTTATTTGCTGGATTCTGAGCATTTGGTTACCGGGGTGTGAAGGCGTAAAAGGAATTACCTCAAATGCTGGACTGCCTTTGAAAAATATCAAAATGATAGCACAAATACCTTTGGTAAATACTTAATATGAGAAAAAAATTCAGAATTTACTGTAGACTTGAACAAGCATACTTTTGGTAACTCGTTTGTGCTAAACGACTGTTAGAAAACGAGATCACAAATTGAAAAACTTGGTGAAATGTCAAAATAGAAATATGCATCTTACTCTGGCCTGTTGTAAAAATTTAGAAAAGTCATTTCTCCACTCTGAGTCTCAGTTTTATAATCTATTACAGGAGTAGGTATTTGGGATACAGTCTATTCCTTGTTTGAACTAATTTTTTGCCAATTTTTATCAACATTCATGCAATCAGATGAGTTAAGTTCTCAAATACAAACCTTGATTTATAGCACTCATAATGAAGGCCCTTTCTCTGTTTATTTTCCTATGGTAACTGTTTAAATTATATCAATGTACTTCCACTCTTGGTATTATGCCAAATATTTTACATAGATTTCTCACATAACTATTAAAACATTATTAAGATATGAATTCTTACATAACCATCACATTGCCATTTACTTTTTGCGGATGAGTAAAGTATAAGTTAGAAAAATTTAGCCACCCTCCTGAATTAATTTTGCCAATGGAAAGAGTCCTCTGGACTCAGAACTCTGGTAATCTACCCTCAGTTTGTGTTACAGACCCCTTAAAGTCTGTTTATCTTTGCATGTGTGTTGTTCTGTACATGTTATTTCAATAATTTAATTTTCATATTTATGAAATAGAGCTTATCTTTTGCTTTGTAGATCTTTGAGTAGAAGAACAGTGAGAAGAATTGATGAGACACATAGAAAATTATATTGATGATAACTAAGACATCACAGATGCTATAAATATTACAAACTAGTGGCAAAAGGAGTAGACTCAAACTACCATCTCTGTTCTTTCCTAAAAACTACCTCTCAGTACTTTAACAATTTTATGAAACAAAATTGTTTTTTCAAGAAAATAGTGAATGATAATATTAAAGTAAAAGATTTGTTATCTCATAGATACTATTTTTAAATAATAGTGTATTATTTGCATTTCTTTGCTTAATTGAAGAAATAGAACCAGTCCCTTCTTTACTGCCAAAACCTGTGGAACAATAATTATGAACTTGTATGTTTGTTTAAGCGGAATGTTAGATTAAACCCCTTAACTTGATTGCAATATTCACAAATCTAGAACATATTTTTGTACTTAAGGTGCCAAAATATGTATATAAAACATATAAAGAATAAATTATTTCAAACTTCAGAAACTCTTGACAATTTCAATTGCACTGTATTTTCATGTTTATATGAATAGCATTTGGGAGATTTTTTCAATATATCTACTCAACTTAAGAGTTTTTTTGAATGTGATTAAATACACAGTAATCTATTCATTACCTTAATTATTTGCATGGAATGCAAATTACAGTTTGAAGCTATTCAATCAATGTATTTTTGGAAAACTCATGCAGAGAATCAACATTAAACAAGTATTTGCTTTCAATTAGAAATGTGTGACTGTCTTAGAGTCAGTCATTTGAAAATATAATCTGTGCTCTAATTGTAAATTGCAAAGTCATCTCCCAGTTAAACTGCTTCTCATTCCTTTTTTTTTTTTTAATATTAACTTTAACTTTTCATCTCTAGATGGTGCTCTAAGTACCTGCATTGCAGCCAGACATGTTAATACTAGAATAAAAGGAAAATGAGAGAAACAGTTTCGAAACAAAAAAGGATACTAAAGCTAAATAAATTGATTTCAAAAAGTATTAAAACTTTTACTTTAGGCCAGAAAAGTTTATGTTGTTAGGTCATTAAGCTCATGACAAAGGAGTTTGAGAATTACCTTTATTACCATTAGAGAAAGAATTACTGCAAAGAGAGATATAAATTTTTTTAGAAAATTCAGAATCAATACTTCCCAAAATAATTTTCATTTGTTTTTGACATCTGCATGATGCCATAGTCCTACAAGAAACAAATATACCAAAAGGAATTATTTAACTATGAGTCAACTTCAAATCCTTCAAAATATCTTAGAAATAAAACTGGAGCTATAAATGAGTAGATGTAAAACAGCTAGTCTGTGTTTTTTGTTTGTTTGTTTTTTCAATTGTTAATCAATCATTGATAAATCAAGTTCTGTAAATCAAATCCTGCCTGCTGCCTCTTTTTTTTTTTTTTCCTCACATAAGCTGAGAATGCTTTTTATGTGGTTGATTTTGGTTTTAAATAAGCAATTGTAATATCTTGAGGCACATAAAAATTACAGAAATATAGATTTTACTGTCTATAAATAAAGTTTTCTTGGGACAAGCTCATTTAAATATTAAGTATTGTCTGTAGCTTGACAATCAAGGACCACATATCCACCACAGCATATATTATCTTGCTTTAATGAAAAACATTTATCGACTAGTGGATTAAATAAAAGTTCTGACTGTTGAGTGATCTAGTTCACTGTTAACTTTTTTTTATTAGGAATGTTTTCAAAATAAATACCACAAGCTCAAAATTAGCAACCACAGTTAAAATAACACAATCATACCACTAGGAGATGTTAAGTAACTTTACAATTTAGTTCTTTAGAAAATTTTTCAATAAAGGAGATTCTGTATCTTATATCTACCCAGCAACAAAACAACATATGCAAAGATTAAAAACTCAGCCAAAGTCATCATTTGGCATCATGTGGCTGGACAATCACAATGCAAGCTCAATAGAATTTTAATGAATTTAAATGGTTATGTGAATCTGCTATCTCCTCAACATGACACTTGAATATTAATGAGAATTTTGATCCTCCTATGTTTGTTAGTTTTCATGAATTGTTCCAATGAAGGATGGGACAATTCCAATAATTCCTTGGAGGGGAATTAGAGAGAGACATATTTCTGCTAATGCAGACTTGATAGCCTTATCACTCCTCCTTGATAATTATTTTGAACTTACTTTTTATTATTATGTTACTAGTACTCTGGGTTGTAAGTGGGAGAAACACAAATACAAACTAGCTTAAGAGGGAAAAAAGAGTTTGTTAGAAGGAAAAAATGTAATGGAAGAGGAGAAAAGAGCAGATTAATGAACTTTTTCCCCACAATGTCACTGTGGTGATTTTTTTTTTTGTGCTTTTATGCTAATAAAATTTAAGAATGATTCAAACCTCAGAAAAATTATTAAGAAAAATAAGAAAAAGTAATCTTGAAAAGAAATATATTCCGTGTGCAATCTGTCCTTTTTTAAACAAGGTCATAGAACAGAGTATTTTGAATCATTTATATGAATAACAGATACTACATTCGTTATTGACTCAACTCTCCACTTCATTTTTCTGAGATAGATTGCTATTTTAGAGTTAGAATAGTCTAAATTTTAGAAGTAGTACCCATTATAGAAGTTTTATTAAAAAGTGTAACTGCATAAGCACAAAATGGAAATCATCACAACATTACACATTAAACTACTGAGGCTCATTTATTTGTACCTTGGAATTAAATGTAGTAGCCTCTGATTTGTATTTGACTTCTACTAAAGTAGAAATCATACTTCTATTAGTAGGAAATTTTATATTAGAATGTTATTAATAAGTATATCATATGTGTGTGTTGTTCATTATACATAGTCCATTTCTAGATAATATAAACAACTGGAACACAAAACATCTGTTCAAGAGATTTCTTTTAGCTAAATGGCCAATTCAGTTTGCCACATGGTCAATATGATTCATTGAGTAGTAATTAATTGGCAATTAACATGAACCCTACCACAAACAACCATGAACTAATTTAATGACTGATTATGAAAATGACCACAGATGTGAACAACATGCTCTCAAATAGAAAGGTATGATTATTCCTTTGTAAACAGTCTATTAATATACATTCATAAAGAATGTGTGCCCAATATATCAATTCATTTCTTTTCGTACATTTTATTGGATAGATTTAATTCAACCTCTAAATATTATAAAAGAGAAACTTATAGAATACATTGGACCTTTTGATAAATGGTTTTGAAAGTTATTGTTTAACAGTTAAAATTATTACATTTTCACTCTCTATTAAGTTACTAACTGTAAGCAATCTGTGAAGACCGACTTTTTCCCTCATTTCTCTATTTTTTTCAAGATGGAAAATTGATTCTATTACTAAGTACTCTGCATTGAGATGTGCATTTGATCTTTACACCATATAAAAAGGATGGGCAACGTTTTTTGTAATAATAGCTTGGCCAATAAAAGACCAAATAGCCTAAATGAGAGCTTATTATGATTTCACAGCTAGATTTTACCTAGCCCTAAGCACAGTAAACAGACAAAACCTCTCTTTTGGAACTAAATGAAGGGAGAGAAAGTTTTACTAATGACTGCAAAATTTACAGATAAGGTGGTCGTCATGTTTGATCTCAAAATGAGGGCATAGCTTTCCTCGTGTGCACTGTCTACTGCACAGAAAAAGATTTCTAGTTCAGGTCACCAATGATTAGGAAGGTGACTGAGCACCCTCTTGGCTGTCATTAAAGGCTGCCTCTGTGGTCTACTGCATCAGAAACCAAGAGGAGAAGGAGCAAGCTAGGCAACAGGAGCAATGTAAGTATAGGTGGCAGGCTTTATGCAATGATCTGCCATCAAGGAGACCCAAAAGGCCAGTCCACCCCAAATGGCATTGGTTTTTGATGTGGAAAGTCAAGGCTTCATATGGACACAGAAGTCAGTTTCTGAAGAGCCCTGGCAGCTCTACCAGCCAAGAGTTGGGTCACTGGAAATGGAACTGCCTTGGAATTGAAGGACTCCCAGGGCAGAGCTGCAAACCCTGTTGACTCCAAGCTGAAGAAAGCCCTTCACTTAGCCCAGCTTCCAAAGTAACCACCACGGTTGAGGGGGCAGCCAAGAAGTGTTAGTAACATTGCAGGCAGAACTGTAAATTTCCTTTTAGAAATGGCACCTATCTCTATTCAGGCCAGCTCTCTTTCCAGGCCAGCTAGGTAATAGAAGTCAACAGGGTCCCTTCCTTAAGGAGGTTCACACCTCCCTTATGATGTTCTTCTGGTACTCCATGTGAAGCAATAGATAGGTCTGGGCCTCATACCTGGTCAGGCCTTAAAGCCTACCTCATTATTGTCAAGCCCCTTCTGGCAGTTTCTATTTGCCTCTCAATGGAAAAACTTCCTTATTGTTTGGACAGCACCTTTCTTAGGTCCTATAATAATGATTCTTTCCTTTGTTTTAGACCCTGTGTATTTACTGCTCATTAGATTCATTTTCTCCAGACTTGAAACAGTGAAATTCTAGGTGGCCATCCACAGAAGCCTTGGATGGAAGTGGTTTCTGTGAGCAGGTACTGTGTTCCACTTGAGAGGCCACCTTCTGTTAGAACCCTTTCTTGACTACTGTTCCCTACTGTGCCCCTGCTCAACTTGAAGAAGCCAGATCATCATTCCATTATCTCTAACAGAAGTTAGGGTCCATTTTTCTGGAGGAGAGAATGTGATGAGTCAGACAGGTTAATAGGCAGCCAGGTTGGTCCCAGTGGAGATGAAAGGTGTAGGGATGCTTGCTTTCCCAAATGTTATCTTTACCCAGGTCAAAAGTACCTGCCCACTCCTTGTGAGCTTGCAGTCATAACCTGAGCATAGCAAGAGAGCAGTGACACATCACAATTTTGAACTCCCATTTTATTGTAAAACAAGTTATGTATCCCATCCTGCTGATGGCTCTTTTGCTTTGTCATGAGTAAACCAGACAGGGTAAATAAGATTATAAATCAGGTCTTCTGATGGTTTTTGTCCCCACCTTGTACTGATTCACAGTTTCCCCCCCCAAAATTGTGCTTAAAAACTCCACTATCACCAGCCCCTTTGAGTTTTAACATTGGAGCCCCTCTCCATGACACTCTGACTCTAAGTCTCTTACTTAAACAAGTCTTGGTTTTACATACAAAAAAAAAAGTTTCTCCAAATATCTTTTATTATAGCAACATTTCTAGTAATTAAACCTGATATTATACTTTTTTCAATTTCCCACAGTAGAAAAAAAACTCAATTTTCGGATCACTCTCTATTCTATCTTTTTCAATCATTCTGATCATTTACTGTCCATATCCTAGTATGTTTAAATCTCTTTTAACATATAGTGCCAAAGAATTCAGATGAGTTCTCAATAGCTCACTCTGGATATGATAATACTATTAATAGTATACTTTTTTGGCAACTTCATTGCACTTTATCCATAACTAGTAAACTACCGAATGCATTCAAGGCTTTTTCACAATCTCATCTACTAATAATGTTTTCCTCTTCTTTAATTGTTGTTGTTTTCTCTATAAAGCGCATACATTAAAAAAAGTAACACATCTTATACTACAGAAATGTATGTAATCCTTGAACATGGTTTTATTTTTATTTTTTGAGTAATGCAATGGAAAAGGACCTTGTAAAATTTGTGCACTTTACTTAATTAGAAAGACTCCAGATAGTATCACAATAACAGTATGCACTTACTTGCAAAATAGTCATAGAAATATACATGCAAAATAATGAAATTGAACACTAATTTTACATCACACCAAAAAGGACTGAAATTGGATTACAGACTTAAATGTAAGACTTGAAGCCATGAAAATCCTAGTGGGAAACAAAAGAGGAAAGCTATTTGACATTCGTTTTGGCAATGATTTCTTGGATATGAAACAAAATACACAAGTAATAAAAGCTAAACTATACAAGTGGGAATGTATCAATCTAAAAAGCTTCTGCACAACAAAGGAAACTGTCAACAGAGTGCAGAGGAAGCCTATGGAATGGGATAAAATATTTACAAACTGTATTTGGACAAATGGTTAATTTCCAAAATATATAATTAGCTGATACAAGTTAATAGGAAAATATATTTTAACGAAAAATAATTGAATAGACTTTATTCTTCAAAAAAAGATATACTACTGGTAATCATGTGTATGAAAAGGTGATCAGCATCACGAATAATCTGGGAAATTCAATCAAAACCTCAAAGTGATATCACCTCATTCTTCTGAATAGCATAAAATGCTTTTGAGTGTTGGCTAGGATATGTAGAAATAGAAACTCCTGTGCACTGTTGGTGAGAAAGTAAGATGGTTCAACCGGCCTCTATGGAATTAATTATAGAAATTCCTCAAAAATTAAAAATGGGATAAGATATGTCCACTTTTGCCTTCATAAATAACATATGCTATGATAACATTAAGAATGCCCGAGAGGAGACTAGGAATCCAAAAACAGCTCATGAAATCATATTAAAAATAAGCTATGAATCAGTAGAAGGAAATATAAAGCAAGGAATGTCAATGAGGGAGTCTCCTGTATCAGCACTGTTAGAGGGGCTGATATGCCGAGCATTACCCAGGGGGAGTCCTCATTCTGACCTCAAAGAGAGGACTGTGCTGTCTGGCTCCATAATGCAAGGCACACCAAGAGCAACAACTGAAAGCTTTGAAGATGGCCTTAAATAGCCCAAATTAAAAGGGAAAGTCCTCCCATAAGAGCATTTGAAGGAGCCATTACCAAAGGCAAACCATGTGATGGCATCACCACCATCAAGGAGATGGGGCGTTCCATTCACGAGATCCCACCGCAAGAAATTTTAACTCAGGAGAGCCGGAAGACTCCAGAAGTAGTCCAGAGCACGAGGCCCATAAATGAAGGTTCCATTTCCCAGGGCACACCAGCAAAGTTTGACAGCAACTCAGGTCAATCTGCCATCAAACACAATGTCAAATCTTTGATCACGGGGCCTAGTAAACTACCCCGCGGAATGCCTCCTCTAGAGATTGTGCCAGAGAACATAAAAGTGGTGGAACCGGCAAAATACGAAGACGTAAAGACAGATGAGCCAGTGCGTTCCCGGCACACATCCGTGGTGAGCTCGGGCCCCTCCGTTCTCAGGTCCACACTTCACGAAGCTCCCAAAGCACAGCTGAGCCCGGGCATTTATGACGACACCAGTGCTCGGAGGACTCCCGTGAGTTGCCAGAACACCATGTCCAGAGGCTCACCCATGATGAGCAGAGCTTCCGATGCTACAAATTCTTCTAGCAAGTCTACCAATCATGAAAGGAAATCCACACTGACTCCTACCCAAAGGGAAAGTATACCAGCGAAGTCTCCAGTGCCTGGGGTGGACCCTATTGTGAGCCACAGCCCATTTGACCCCCATCACAGGGGCAGCACCGCACGAGAGGTCTACTGGAGCCATCTGCCCACGCATTTGGACCCAGCCATGCCATTTCACAGGGTTCTGGACCCTGCAGCTGCTGCTTACCTGTTTCAGAGACAGCTTTCACCGACTCCAGGCTACCCAAGTCAGTATCAGCTGTATGCAATGGAGAATACAAGACAATCTTAAATGATTACATTACCTCACAGCAGATGCAGGTGAACTTGTGCCCTGATGTAGCCAGAGGACTCTCCCCAAGAGAACAGCCACTGGGTCTCCCAAACCCACCACCAAGAGGAATCATTGACCTGACCAGTATGCCTCCAGCAATTTTAGTGCCTTACCCCGGGGGAACAAGCACTCCTCCCATGGACAGAATCACATATATTCCTGGTACACAGATTACTTTCCCTCCCAGGCCATACAACCCTGTGTCTATGTCTCCTGGACACCCAACACACCTTGCTGCAGCCGCAAGTGCTGAGCGGGAGCGGTAACAAGAGCGAGATCGAGAGGAGAGAGAGAGGGAGAGGGAGAAAGAGCGGGAACAGGAATAAGAGCGAGAGCACATCGCCGCAGCCTCCTCTGACCTCCACCTCGTCCAGGCTCAGAGCAGCCCGGCCGGCCTGGCAGTCACGGATACGCTAGCTCCCCGTCCCCGTCAGTAAGAGCTCAGGAGACCATGTTGCAGCAGAGACCCAGTGTTTTCCAGGGAACCAATGGAACCAGCGTAATCACACCTTTGGACCCAACTGCTCAGCTACGAATCATGCCACTGCCCGCTGGGGGCCCTGCCATTAGCCAAGGCTACAACACTGCTGCGGGATGCCCTGGCTGCTCTTGTGGACGCTGCAGCTTCTGCACCCCACATGGATGTGTCCAAAACAAAAGAGAGTAAGCATGAAGCCGCCAGGTTAGAAGACAATTTGAGAAGCAGGTCAGCAGCAGTTAGTGAGCAGCAGCAGCTAGAGCAGAAAAGCCTGGAGGTGGAGAAGAGATCTGTTCAGTGTCTGTACACTTCTTCAGCCTTTCCAAGGGGCAAGCCCCAGCCTCACTCTTCAGTAGTTTATTCTGAGGCTGGGAAAGATAAAGGGCCTCCTCCAAAGTCCAGATATGAGGAAGAGCTCAGGACCAGAGGGAAGACCACCACTACTGCAGCTAACTTCATAGATGCGATCATCACCCGGCAAATTGCCTCGGACAAGGATGCAAGGGAACGTGGCTCTCAAGGTTCAGACTCTTCCAGTAGCTTGTCTTCTCACAGGTATGAAACAACTAGCAATGCTATTGAGGTCATAAGTCCTGCCAGCTCACCTGCACCGCCCCAGGAAAAACTGCAGGCCTATCAGCCAGAGATTGTTAAGGCAAATCAAGCCGAAAACGACCCAGGCAGACAGTATGAAGGACCATTACATCACTATCGACCACAGCAGGAGTCACCATCTCCACAGCAGCAGCTGCCCCCTTCCTCACAGGCAGAGGGGATGGGACAAATGCCCAGGACCCATCGGCTCATCACACTTGCCGATCACATCTGTCAACTTATCACACAGGATTTTGCTAGAAATCAAGTTCCCTCGCAGACTCCCCCACAACCTCCCACTTCTATATTCCAAAATTCACCCTCTGCTTTGGTGTCAACGCCTGTGAGGACTAAAACATCAAGTCGTTACAGCCCTGAGTCCCAATCTCAGTCTGTTCACCATCAGAGACCAGGTTCCAGAGTTTCTCCAGAAAATCTTGTGGACAAATCCCGGGGAAGCAGGCCTGGAAAATCCCCAGAGAGGAGTCACGTCTCTTCAGAGCCCTAGGAGCCCATCTCCCCACCCCAGATTCCAGTTGTGCCGAGAAGCAGGAAAGCATGCTGCTCTTGTCTCAGCGGGGAGCTGAGCCTTCGAGCAGAGGAGTGATTCCCGCTCACCAGGCAGTATTAGCTACTTGCCTTCATTCTTCACCAAGCTTGAAAACACATCACCCATGGTTCAATCAAAGAAGCAGGAGATTTTTCGTAAGTTGAACTCCTCTGGTGGAGGTGACTCTGATATGGCAGCAGCTCAGCCAGGAACTGAGATCTTTAATCTGCCAGCGGTTACCACATCAGGCTCAGTTAGCTCTGCAGGCCATTCTTTTGCTGATCCTGCCAGTAATCTTGGTCTAGAAGACATTATCAGGAAGGCTCTTATGGGGAGCTTTGATGACAAAGTAGAGGAGCACGGAGTGCTCCTGTTGCAGACTGTGGGGGTAGTGCCTGGTGGAGCCAGCAGGTCAGTTGTGACCAGTAGTGAGACAGGGAGAGAGGAAGGGGACCCATCACCTCATTCAGGAGGCGTTTGCAAACCAAAGCTGATTAGCAAGTCAAACAGTAGGAAATCAAAATCTCCCATCCCTGGGCAAGCCTACCTGGGAGGTGAACGGCCCTCTGCCCTCTTCGGTCTCCTCAGTGCATTCCGAGGGGTACTACCACAGGCAGACGCCAGGGTGGGCCTGGGAAGATAGGCCATCTTCAACAGGCTCAACACAGTTCCCTTATAACTCCCTGACACTGCGGATGCTCAGCAGCACGCCACCAACGCCGATCGCATGTGCCCCCTCTGCTGTGAACCAGGCAGCTCCTCACCAACAGAAAGGAATCTGGGAGCAGGAGCCCGCCCCGCTGCTCTCAGCACAGTATGAAACACTGTCGGACAGTGACGACTGAACCACACAGACGGGGGGACACGGCATGGGCAGGGGCTCGTGCTCGGGTATTTTAATTGCAGGTCAAAAACCTGTCCATATGATTTGTGCCCAGAGACTTTTCAGGAGAGCCAGGGCCATAGATGATGGAGAAATGATGGAAATTCATTTGGAGCATCAAACGGGAAGAAACAGAAAATAGCCTTTGATACGCCGCAATTCAGTGGATTTTTTTTTTAACTTTTATTTAATGAATATAAATTTCCAAAGTACAGCTCATGGGTTACAATGGCTTCCCCCTCCCAAAACTTCCCTCCCACCCACAACCCTCCCCTTTCCCGCTCCCTCTCCCCTTCCAATCACATCATGATTCATTTTCAATTCTCTTTATATACAAAAGATCAGTTTAGTATAAATTAGGTAACGATTTCAAGAGTGGATTCTAATAGTGGAGGGTTGAAATGTAGAGTTTTTAAAAGTGGACAATTCCTGTTTCTACATCTGTTTGTAAAGAAAACCATAATGTCTTTAAATCACTCATGTGAATAGAAAAAAAATTTTAAATGGAGCTACTATAGGATTTAGCAACTTTGATCCTGGGTATATACATAAGAGATGAACACAGGATCTGAAAGAAATAATTGCAGTTATAACAGCCAAGAGTCTTGAAAATATTTAAATGCATATAAGAATGAAATCCTCTGCAAGAAGAGATGAAACCTGAGGACATCCTATCAGAAGGGGAAATACTGCATTATTCCATTTACATCACATATCTGAAGTAGTCAAATCACAGAAGCAGAGTTTGGAAGGAGGGAGAAATGGGGAATTACAGAGTTTCATTCATACAGTGGCAAATTTTATAGAAATCCTCAACATCCCAGTGTGAACATACTGAATGACATCCTATTATACATTTAAAAATTCAAAGGAATAAATTTCATTTTATGCATCTGAGCACATACGTAAAAATAAGTAAACAATAGCAAAACCATTAATAGAAGAATGAAAGAAGAGATTTTGCATCACAGATTTTGGGAAAGAATCCTAAGTGAAATGAAACCAGGCCTAAAATATTTTTCTGAAATCATACACAAATATTTTGATGCAGTCTTTTCTTAGGGTATGAAATACTTCGAACATAGATAAGAAATTAGGAAAGCACAGTTTAGTCTCAGCTGTCAGTTGATAATCCGGGAAATCGAGAACCAATTATTTAACCTCTGGAGTTCTCCTGTCAAATAAATGAAAAGAATACTGCCTTGCTTGCCACTTTCCAGACAGTTATGTATTTTCACACCTCCCTGACATTTCTCACAGTATTCTTTCTGCTTGAAAGGTCCTTGTTCCCAGCCCCATTTTAAACATTTATCATACATTTCAAGGCCTCTCATAATAGTTTTCCCATGTGCCCTCTGTGATATCCACAGCCATAATGATTCTATAGTGCCACTTTCAAGGATGGGGAAGGTGTGCACCGGAACGAAGAAAATAGCAGTAACCGAACCAGTTGCCGGGTCTTCTGCACTGATCTGTTCCTTGCACAGGAGCTTGTTTAAGCTCTATATTGGAGGCCCAGTGGACTGTGAGAGGCCTGACTATAAAATCTCTGTGGGAGAATATTCATTCCTATAGAAAATAAGTCATTATGTTTATTTTCAATAACCCTCTTGCAAATAATTACCGCTTCTAGTGAAGAAATTGCCTGAAGATATACTCTTTCCAAGAGATGTAAAAGTTTTCTGTTTTCACAAAAATAATCTCTAGCAGCAATCTTACTGTTACATTTCCTTGGACAAACATTTATAAAACATTGTATTATTGTTCTACACATAAAATTCCCAAGTAGCAAAATTTGCAAAAAATACGTTTTGTTTTATTGTATATCTGAAGACAGCTTAACTCCAACTCCACCGAGTGCTGGCTAGATGTAAAACTGTAAGGTATTTAAGCCAAAGTCATCAGTCCTAGCTTGCTTTGTAGTGAGACTCTCCATCTTAGTTATCACATCACACATGCCAACATACAAACTTAAAATACACATTCTAGGGTTACTAATCCAGGTGGAGTAAACATATGACATTTTGCTGTGCATTGATATTGAGTACCTTTCATTTCAAAGTATATGTGACATTTGGTGTACAAGATGTAAATTATTGCCTGAAGGGAAGAAAAAGAAAGCAATATTAATTATGAAAAAGCTGGATTGTAGACCTAGTTCAGCTCATCATTAGCTGAATAATTGGGAAAAAAACGATATCCCTGATAGTTTTATTCTGAATGCAGAAATCCACATCTCTTCTTGAAAATCTTACATTTAGTTTCTTTATCTAAAAAGTGGGTTCCATGAGTTAAGCCAGTCACAGCATAATGTGAGTTTACCTGGAAGTGATAATGCACTTCCTAAACAGTAGTTTCTATTTGATCACTTTTCTTAACATTAAATATCAAAATTTAAGCAGAATGAGAGTAAATATTAAAACCATTCTAATATAGCAAAAGTTGAAGATTAAAAGAAAGTGTCTTCCATACTACACACGAAAAACTGTTTGTTTTTCATTAAATAAAGTTAATGGAATAACTTTTAAATCTGATACCAGTAAGCTGAAAATTAATTCAATGTCTCCAGTGGCTAGAACAAGTTCTTTAATGCAAAAGTTTTGATTGAATGAAGTTATTTTAATTTGTATAGTTCCTAATAGTGTAAAACACTCTTCTCTGTCATTCCCCTAGATCTGCATAGTTACGCTAAAGGGTGAGGAGGTAAATGACAAGGAGCTAAGAGCTTGGGTGACTGGGCTGTCATTGCTGGTACTTGTTAGAGGAGTGGTATTGTTTTCTTCTATGCATTAGAAAACCAAAGCAATGAAAGTCAAAAGACTTGCCCAGGGGCACAAATCAAATAATTAAGTGAACTTGGTTTCAGTGGGGTAAGGCTTTAAGAGCCCATATTCTCTGTTTCTTCTCCCAAGTGACACCGGATTTCAGAAACACACGCGATTTTAATTTCATTCCTGTACTTCAAATAATTGGAAATTATCTTTGAAAGAGGAAAGATTAACACTCTATAAAACAATCATTATTAAGGGCATATTCGAAATAATTTACAATATAAGAAAAACAAAAAAGCTACAGTTTTAAACATTTCAAAGGTATTTTGAATCGGTATAGAGATAAATACAACAGGTAAAATGCTTAATGGGGTTTTTAAAATATAAACTCTAATGTATTTCGGAACAAAGCTTAATTTTTGTTCAAAATACTTATTCCACAAATTATTGTTCTGACTAAATAGAAATAAAAATATATCGCTGAGGAGCAAAAACAAAAAATTGAAAGACTGTCAAGGACCATAATTTTCACCCCAAATAGGAACAGTTTCTTCCCTGATTTTGACTGGCATTTTGAAATGTGCTTGTGAATAAAACAGGAAGAAAATGGCATACCTCACATTCAAATGCCCACATAGAGATAATAATGGAAGCTGTGTTTTATGGGTCAGTGGGGAAGGCAATCCTATCTCAATGCTTGCTCCTGAGGATAAGAGTAGAGTGAACATTCTTCTGCATCATATAATCCAGGCTAGAGGAAAGACTGATGGATGATCATTGATTTAATACTAAAAGCACGAGTAACAGAGAGTGGAGGAAAAAAAAAAAATACCTGAACAAGAGCTATTCCTTTTTTTTTTTTTTTTTTTATTTTGACAAATTCAGAACTCCAAAGACCTGAACCCAACCTTTAGGTTTCATCTATAACCTTGTCCTGCTGACTTTAGATGTGAAAGAATACTGGAATTACACAGCAAACACAGGGAACATTGTAAGAGACAGGTTTTTCATTTGTTTTGTTTTCCATGACTAGAATAAGTTCTTCCTCCAAAACAGATGGTTGTCTGTTCTAGTATGAAAGATTAGTAGTGGAGGAAATTCTTCAACCTTGCTCAGAAGCACAGTCTGTGCTAGCAGGCAGTAATCAAAAAACAAACTGCACCTTTCCAAGCAATGTTTCCATAAAATTTGTATTTGAATGGCAGAGTGGTGGATAATATTATCTTGTTTCTTATTGGTATTTTTTCATCTTTCCCATAAACACTGCCTCTTAGCAGTGTTTATTGGAAAAATTCTTAAATAAAATTTTCCCATGTAGACATACAATATGTACACACATATAACATAACATAATAGACCAATATAGCAATTTTAATAATAGCTTTTAAAATCTTTAACTCTTTTTGTAGATTGCCAATTGATTTGAATTGCTATTTGTTTTTAGTAACCTAAGTTAACCATACTTTCTCTCAGTTGGTACTGTTAATACATTATTGGCTTCATCTGTTTACAGAGCCATCCCAAAGTACTGAATACAATAAAGTGGCTGGAAAAAGTCCATAGGAACCTATAGGAGGACAGCTAAACACAGAACCAACAACACTTTAGTTTTATGAGCAGCAAATCATATATAACTGCCTCTTAGCAGTGTTTATAAATATGAAATTTTATTTACTTCAAAATATTTAGTTTTGGGATTATGTGGAAAAATAAAATTTATTACAATTTTCACCTATAGAATGTAAAAAAGATGAACAAAATGTGTTCATAATAGTTGTATATAAAATAATTTGAGTCTTCTTTCTGCTTTTTTCCCCACAAAGTAGCTAAGTAATTATGTACATTCTTTTATTATTATTATTATTTATGTGATAGGTAGAGTTACAGACAGTGAGAGAGAGAGAGAGAGACAGAGAGAAAGGTCTTCCTTCCATTGGTTCACGCCCCAAATGGCCACCATGGCCAGCACTGTGCCGATCCAAAGCCAGGAGCCAGATGCTTCTTCCTGGTTTCCCACGTGGGTACAGAGACCCAAGCACTTGGGCCATCCTCCACTGCCCTCCTAGGCCATGGCAGAGAGATGGACTGGAAGAGGAGCAACTGGGACTAGAACCAGTGCCCATATGGGATGCTGATGCTTCAGGCGGAGGATTAACCAAGTGAGCCAAGGTGCCAGCCCAGTAATTATGTAGATTCTAATAGCCTCAAATCAGTAAATATTGCACGTAGATCACTGGGAGTTATCATAATTATTCAGAACATGGGAAGGCATTTGCTAGACTATATTTGCTCCATCAACACATCAGTACATACAATACACATGCAAAGTTTTATGTGGTTTTATGAGATAAGATAGTTTGATTGAATTTTAAAATGTGGTTGTGTGTCCTTATTCAACCTTTACATGAATGGTTTTCATATGAACAATCAATGTGTTAATGATTAGACAATTATAGCTATACATTTGGTGCAAATAATAAGCAAGTAGCTATAATTCAATTTTTATGCCATAAGTATACTTCTGAGAACAATAAGTATGCCAAAGGGAAATAGTACTGTGAATAATATAAGGGTTAGCATGGAGAGTTCTTCTAGATTTCATGGTAAAAGAAAGAAGGACCAAAGAAGACAACATGGTCAAATAAGAATGCAAACTAAAATGTTTTACTGTACCAAAATGTAATTGATGATATGCCCTTATATTTCAGATTCAATATATACGTTATATTAACATGATATCATGCAGTTGACATAGGTGTTTTATGGGAAATTAAAGTGGTAAGATTGAAATAAAAATGGCAGGGCAGGCGCCGTGGCTCATTTGGTTAATCCTCTGCCTGCAGTGCTGGCATCCCATATGAGCGCCGGGTTCTCGTGTCGGTGTCGGTTGCTCCTCTTCCAGTCCAGTTCTCTGCTGTGGTCCAGGAGGGCAGTGGAGGATGGCCCAAGTGCCTGGGCCCCTGCACCTGCATGGGAGACCAGGAAGAAGCACCTGGTTCCTGGCTTCGGATTGGCACTACGCCGGCCGAAGTGGCCAATTTGTGGACTGAACCAATGGAAGGAAGGACCTTTCTGTCTTTCTCTCACTGTCTGTAACTCTACTTGTCAAATTAAAAAATAAATAAATAAATAAAAGAAAGAAAGAAAAATAGATGTGGGGTGAAGAGACATGAAATCCAGGATTTTTATCTTTCTCTTAATGAAGAAATTATTGTCACTAACATAAACCATCAGTCATTTATGCCATCCTGCTTTACTATCTCTATCGCCTTGTTTTACTTGAAAAGTAAACTAATCAGCTAGAATTTGCGATGTTATCTCAAAAACTAAAACAAAAATAAAAACATGGAAAGGTAGAATGAAGGAGGGTGGTAAGATGGGAGGGAGGGAGGGAGGGAGGAGGGGAAATCATTATGGTCTTAGAATTGTATCGACAAATCATATTGAATCTGATAATTAAAATTGGAAAGAAAAGGAAAAAAGAAATGAATTATTATTTTTCAAGCCACAGAGCACTAAGACTATAAGGCCAATTATATTTTTGCAAATAAATACTCTGTCCATTGCTGCTAGAAATATAAATTGGAATAACCTTTCTTGAAGGTAACTTGAAATAATTAAAAAATACATTTGGGTGATTCTAAATTTTACGTTGTGACTGAGACTATGAACAATTGAAAGAAAATTTCACTAGTTAGAATTTTGGGCATTGGTTGAATAAAATTTATTTCTATAGTAAATAGTTCACTTTTTTTTTTTTTTTTTGAGTTTGGTTATTTAGTCAAATATCACTCCTTGATCACAGCAAAGAGGTCAGTTTTGGGTATGAAAAGTGTGTCCCCAAGCAAAGCTATATGAAACAAGTAGAACAGAAATTTCATGAAATATGATTTTCAAAAGAACATTGATAATTTGAAAGACAAAAAAATGTGGAATTAAAGCTGAGATGCCATGAAGGTTAATGAAATTAAGATAGTACACAAAACATAAAG
The DNA here is from genome assembly GCF_033115175.1 of Lepus europaeus. Classification (NCBI taxonomy): domain Eukaryota; kingdom Metazoa; phylum Chordata; class Mammalia; order Lagomorpha; family Leporidae; genus Lepus; species Lepus europaeus. The sequence continues at coordinate 48,521,021 of NC_084832.1, read as the reverse complement.
AGTGGCAAAATTCCATACTTTATTATTAATCCCCAGCTTTGAAAACTTGCTGGTTAGGCTTTTGTCTATAATTATTTCAGCTGATCATTTACAGCTATCATATGATAGAAAAGGCATAAACTTGCTGCAACTCTACTTTGCACCCGTTGGAATGGAACTTATTGACCGAAAGGAATTGCATTTATCACATGCCTAATTGGCTTTGTGAATGATAGTAGGAAAAATGCTAACTTGTGTACTTTCTTAATGAGTAAATGTAATATATTTCATTTACTTCTATAATATTAAATCAAATAAAATTAATACAAATCTTAAAAATTCATGCATTTTAAGTTTTGACTACTCAGGGAAAATATAGATGAAATGATAGGAGCAAAAGTAATAACAATTATCATGATATGAAATTCAATTTTCTAGGGGCCAGTGCTATGGTTTAGCTGGTAAAACCATCACCTGCAGTGCCAGCATCCCATTTGGGCGCTGGTTCTAATCCTGGCTTCTCCACTTCTGATCCAGCTCTCTGCTATGGCCTGGGAAAATAGTAAAAGATGGCCCAAGTCTATGGGCCCCTGAACCTGCTTGGGAGACCCTGAAGAAGCTCTTGGCCCCTGGATTTGGATTGGTGCAGCTCTGGCTGGTACAGCCAATTGGGGAGCGAACCAACAAATGGAAGGCCTCTCTCTCTTTTTCTGCCTGTCTTTGTAACTCTACCTTTCAAATAAATAAATAAATCTTAAAAAAATCAAAAAGAAATTCAATACTCAAATAAAACGATCTACAGAGACAGTACTATGCTTTAGAGCCTAGAGGAAGACCAATGGATTTACTAGTTCATAAAAGCAAGGTCATACTTTCAGACGAGATCGGGCACATTCAGGGTGGTATGGCCATAGAAAAGGTCATGCTTTCAAAAAGAATGTATTCTATTGGACAAGCTGTGAGAATATTTTTAATAGAAAGAGAATCAGAATGAGTTCATTTAGAAGAAACATGGCATGATTTAGAGGAAAAAAATACAATATGAATACAGGATGCTGATTACTAGAGGCCGGGAGGAATGAGCAGGATTAAAAGAACTTGAATAAAACAAATGGCAGAAGCAGTGTATGGTTCACTACTTGTGAGGAAGATACTAATATGAGATGTTAGTAGGGGAAAGAGGGTGAGTGGTACATAAGAACTCTGTATTTATGCCTCATAGTTTTTTTCTGTAAATTTAAAATAATTACGAAATAAAATATTAACAAAAAAGCAATTAAGATAACCAACTTTAGTAAACAGCAAGGTATTTCCAATTGACTCAGAGTTTTTTGAGCATTGTCCTGTTTTTAGTCATATTTGGTTCTGAGCAGCAGAGAGTTATTTATGGATTCCTCCTACTACATATTAAGGATAAGCATTTACCTCTTTTCCTTTCCATCATACCTGTTTCCAGATTGTGTAAAACTAAACTTTCCATTATAGAAGTTCTTTGAAAATTGGCCTTGGTTGCTTCTGTATTTATGTGGTGAATGATTTATACTTCTGTGCTCCTCTTCTTAAATCTGAACAAGTTCGTGATTCACTGTCATACCACATAGTGTTGCAGAAATGCTGTTGTATAACTTGGAAGGTGAGGCCAGTAAAGGAATGTGTCTTCTCTCTTGTTGTTAGAACAGCTTGGACTTGGAGCCCTGAGCAAAGGAGTTTGCTGTTCAAATCTCATTCTGTGAAGAAACTTAAATGAGCCCTTAAAAAGAGAACCCATGGAGAGGCCCTGAGAATACATGAAGAGGAAGAGACACTTAGCTACTCACAACTTGCTCAACCTCCTTCTCTTTCAACATATAACCCAATCTAATTGCAACCTCGTGAGATATTTAGAAACAACACTCTTGGACTGGGCAATTGACCTAGCAGTCTATATAAAGTGGTTGGGATTCATAGTCACTTCTTCCTGCTAATGCCAACCTTGGGAGAGAGTGGTAATCAGTCAAGTAATTGAGTTTCTGCCACTTAAGTAAGAAGCTAGCTTTGTGTTCTCAGCTCCGTTTCAATTTGGTCCAGTCTGGAATATTGGAGGCATTTGAGGTGTGAATCAGATAGTTCTCTCTCTGTCTATCTCTCTAAATCAATCTCTCCTCCCTCTCTTTCTTTCTCTTTTTTTCTCTCTCTACCTCTAAAATAAGTAATAAAAATTTCAGAAAAAGAAAAATAATACTCTTTATTTGAATCTCCCAGTTACTTGTAGATCATTATAATGGCAGTGCTGAGTACATGTCAAGTGAGATATGATACTGTTAAATTATAGTGCCTAATGTAGTAATATAATCAGCTATTATATTAATTTGCCAAAACTGTCAACATAGAAAATATGTACATTTATTCAAAGTTATGTTATCATTTTATACTAAAATGGAGAAACATATTAGTGATATAGCTCCTCTAGGCCACTTGATCAGTCAACTCCAAGGGGTATTATATATATATATATATATATATATCAATCAAAGTCAGGTAACCTGAATGTAAAATAGAAGTGAAGAAGATTCCCAGAGATTTAGAAGTTTATGGGGTAGGCTGTCCATGTGAGGGAATTTGTAATGCCATAAGAAGATATGCAATATTATGTAAGAAATTAGAGCTATACTAAAATAGGAATAAATGTTTCAGAAAAAGTAAGTAGGGTTTTGAGGGAAAACTCTACCTACATTAGAAATAGTCTTCTTGGTTCCTACATTTCTGATGGTCTTGATTTGAATTGTTGTAGTTAATAGTAACAGCATTCAATTTACATGAATTCATATTAAGGTATTTTCTTCCACTTTTACCACTTTAAACTAAGCACATTTAGCTTGACATTTTATGTTCAGCCAAGCCAAAGCAAGCTTCCAAATTGAACATAAAATGGGTGTTTCAGCCAACTCTCTTGGATTCACAAGATTTTGACAAGCATTGTCATATTCTGCAAAGAAGCATGGAGATGAACTCAAGGAATCACAAAACCCTATGAATACTCAAGAAGTTTTTATAAAAATTGGACAGCTCAACTAAATAGAAACAGTTAACCTAGGTCTCAGCTAATCCTAAAACAATGGAACATTTCATTTCAAAAGCTAACCAAGGTCTAGACAAACTTGACTCTTTTCTGAAAGTGAGCTCCCAAATAGCTGAGTTTGCATGCTGTTGGATTTAAAATGAAATCTCATTTTGACATTTGCTGAGACAAAAATGATGAATTGCAGAAAGTTATAAAAGAATAAGAAGGAGTTCTGAAACACTCTGATTATATACTAAAAAGAACATCAAGAACATTTGTGCATGGTTTTAAAACTCAGTACACTGTGGAAGAAAGGATAGCCACAATTTTTTGGTATCATTTCAATCAACAGGTGGATTATATTTCTCCTCTTACAAAAAACGGGCTGGCCAATGATCATGTCTGAGTCAATGCTTTTACAAGAACTGTCAGGTCCTACGTTCTACATTTTGGAGCATTTCTTTTTGGTACACTAAGTCATTATATAAGCACAATATTTACTAGCTAGACACTAGAAAAGTCCAGAAAGAATATACTTCTTGAGGTAGCCCTCCAAATATCCCTACTAAAGCCCTTGGCATGTTAATAAAGATACTCCCATATCTGCAGATCAGCACAGGAACCAAATGAGTAAATTCAGCGATCATAGGCACCACCTATAGAATATTATCTAAGAAAGTCTTGCCAAGATTTTTGAGAAGAATTTACTGTTTAAGCTGCAAATTTTTGAAGTTCTTCTTACACACACACACATGCACACACACACTGACACATATAGTGCATTATGTTATTAACTAACATTCATTTACGCACTATTTAGGCATTGAAGGAGATTTATTTCTTGCATAAACATATTATCCCAGACGTAATTTTGTGAGTTTTATAAGATTTACAGTAGAAAATGTCTGTTTCTGTCAAGGAAGCAAAGATGTTGCTAAACTACCCATTTTTTCCCCAAACTAAATCACTCCAAAAATAATCCTGTCATATATCATCCAAAACAAAAGCCTCTAGTTTAAAATCACTTTATATCAAAGCAAAAAATAAATTAACAGAAACACAAAATGCAAAGAAGACACAAAGTACATGGATAATTGGTTAGAATTTTTTCCAGAGGTTATAAAAAGAAGTCACATTAGTCTAATATGTGTTCTTTCAGAAAACTAACAGCCATAGTGTCAGTTGTTTTTACATTGATTCTGGTTTTTGCAATATAAATGATCAATTTCTGCACCATTGAATCAACTAGTCACAAAGTCAAAAGCATAACAGAAAATGGCATGAAGAGTAGACAAATTTTGAAAGTTTTATTATAAAAGTATGGTGATCATTTTTAAGAACATAAACTATATTTGTAAGTTTTCTTTTATAAAAGAATTGCCTGTTTCTTAAATGCCCTAAGAACAATTTTAATATTTGAATATGAGATTTAATTTAAAATATTTTACTTATTTATGAAGTTAAATTACTAAACAATAAAAATTTCAATAAAAAGAAATAGATTAAAAGTAAAGAGAATTCATAGCAAAAAATTAAATGCAATAAGAAATTAACTTAATAGCACTAAATATTAATTCTAGAGTTGAACATAGGATAACAAAATGACTACATAATTTTATTTCATTTTATATTTAATTTTTCTCCATAAATAATAATAATAGTAAGGATAGTAGTAGTAGTAGCGGTAGTAGTTGTAGCAACCATAGTAGTAGAAGTTGTAGTGAATTCCTTGATAATGATTTTAAGTTTCAAATCACAAAAATTAGACATCATTCTTTTTCCTTGTCACTGTGTAAACATTCTAGTTATTTAGATAGTACTTGTTTAATATTTGAAAATTTACTTTTTAGCACTCCCAGGTTAGCCAGTTTGAATGTTTGTATTTTACACTTTTTTTAAAGATTATATATTTTCATTTGAAAGACAGAGTTGCAGAGAGAGAGAAAGGTCTTTCATCTGCTGGTTCATTCCACAGATGGACGCAGTGGCCAGAGTTGCATCAATCTGAAGCCAGGAGCTTCCTCTGGGTCTCCCATGTGGGTGCTGGGGCCATCTTCTACTGCTTTCCCAGGCCATAACAGAGAGCTGGATTGGAAGTGGATCAGCTGGGACTTGAACCGGCACCCATATAGGATGCCGGCACTACAGGCAGTGCCTTTACCCACTACGCTAGAGTACCGAACCCTGTATTTTACATTTTGATTTCCAATCCATGTTCCAATAATTTTAACAACACCTCTGGGAATGGATGGTTTAGACAATGCTTAAAACCCTACCTCCTAAGTAGTTCTTTCTCTTTGTAAACAGCTCTGAATTTTGGGACATTCTTCATTACAATGAGGACACATGCAATTATTTTTCACTTCCATTTACTCATATATTTTCTTTTTAAGTTTCTTATTTCAGATTAATTTTAAATTTACAAGGCAAATCGAGTGAAGTAATAAAAAGAGTTCTCATGTACCCCAAATCCAGCCTCCCCTATTCTTAACATCTCAGTAGGATATATTTGTAACAAGCTATAAACCATCTCCAGTTTCCATGCTGTTATCATGTCTTGTTGGCATAATATATTTGTCATACTTTTACTCATACTTTTAATCTTTGGGAACATATAGAACTTTTCCTTCCATTATCTTAGTTGCTTGAAGATAGCTCTCCATTGCTCTGCATCCAATAAACTCTCCAACAGTGATCAGACCTTCATTCGTTCTTCACATAAGACATTTCACCATCCTGACATGGATATTCTGAGTATGACTTATAACACAAAGTTCAGAATTAAGGATAACACATTAACTGTGACTGGAAGAACACAAAGTAAAAAGGATCCATACATATTTATTTTAGTGCTTACCTCAATTATATAATAAACACTTCTTCTTTAGCACTTGCATTTAATCACGTGTTGTCCCAAGATGGAAATGTAGCAGTTTAAATTAAAAAGTAAATATCAAAAGTTCAATTCTTACGAAGACAAATTAAGTGACCATGCTTACATGTAAGCAAAGGTCTTATTGCTAAGACAATACAATAAAAAGAAGGCATGTATAAACTACATACTTTCTTAGAATATGAAAAGTGCCACAGGAAAAAAATGGATATGCAATGGGTACAGAAAATGATGAAGATGGTGAGATTTGTAGAAGAGGTATAGTAATACAGGCAAAAAAAAAAAAATACAAAAGCAATGAAGAGGAAGCAAGTTCACATATCATAAAAAGGATGGAGTCCCTTAAAATAATAGGGTGGCCAATGATATTCTATCACACCATTCTTTAAATTTTTAAATTAACAAACTGTATAGTACATATTTATAGCTATAATCTACCATTTCAATATTTGTATTAAATGTATACGGGTCAAATCAGTATAATCAGCATTTTCCCTTCTTTGACATTACTTTATACCTAGAGTGGTAAAACTCCTTTCTTCTGTTTGCTCTTAAAATTTTTTTTGTTATAGATTATTGTGAACTATCAACACCTCTCTAAGATGTGCAACAATAAAGACATAGTCCTTTTCTCTAACTCTCAGCTGGCATTCATTATCTAAATTCCCTCTCTCCTCTCTACACTTCCCAGATACTAATAACCATCATTCATTGTTCAGATTCAGCTTCCTAGCTTTTACTTTTGAGCGAAAACATGCCATTTGTTTTTGTGGCTGGTTTATTGCAGGTAACACAATTTACTCCAGTTCCATCTAACTGGCTGAATTCTGTTCTATTTTCTTAACTGCTCTCATATTGGTGAATTCCTTGGTTGGTTCCATAAGCTAGCTATAGTGAATAATGTTGAAATAATCATGGTGGATCATGTACCTCTTTGAATTAATGATTTCTTGTCTTATGGACATTTAGCCAACACTGGGATTGCTGGATCACAAGGAAGTTCTATATTAAGATCTTAAGAATCTCCAAACTGATTTCCATACTGTGTACTAGTGTATATTCCCACCAACATTGTATGAAGCTCTCTTTTTCCACACCTTCTCCAGCATTTCTTACTTTCTGTCTTTTTGATAATAGTCATTCAATTAGGGGTGAGTAGTTGTTGTCTAAAAATGTTGAGCATTTTTTCATATTTTTATTGGCCATTGGTGTTTCTTTTTTTTTTTTTTCTTTTTTGACAGGCAGAGTGGATAGTGAAAGAGAGACAGAGAGACAAGAGAGAAAGGTCTTCCTTTGCCATTGGTTCACCCTCCAATGGCCACTGCGGCCAGCACGCTGCGCAGATCGGAAGCAAGGAGCCAGGTGCTTCTCCTGGTCTCCCATGGGGTGCATGGCCCAAGCATTTGGGCCATCCTCCACTGCATTCCCGGGCTGTAGCAGAGAGCTGGCCTGGAAGAGGGGCAACCGGGACAGAATCCGGCGCCCCAATCAGGACTAGAACCCGGTGTGCCAGCACCACAGGCAGAGGATTAGCCTATTGAGCCGTGGCGCTGGCCAACCATTGGTGTTTCTTTTAAGAGATATCTATTCAGTCTCTTCACTAATTTATTTTGTTTTAATATGTTTATTACAACAACACAATTCACATCTGATTAGCTTATTTATTTGTTTGAAAGGCAGAGTGACAGAGAGGTAGAGGCAGAGAGAGAGGTCTTCCATCTGCAGGTTCTTGTCCCAAATTGCCACAACAGCAGAACAAGAGCAGGAGCAGCTGGAGCCAGGGCTGTGGCATAGCGGGTAAAGCCATGGCCTGCAGTGCCGACATCCCATATGGGAGCCAGTTCGAGTCCTGGCTGTTCCACTTCCAATCCAGCCATCTGCTATGGCCTGAAAAAGCAACGGAAGATGGCTCAAGTCCTTGGGCCTCTGCACCTAGGTGGGAGACCGGAAAGAAGCTCCTGCTCCTGGCTTCGGATTGTCTGAGTCCTGCCGTTGCAGCCATTTGGGGAGTGAACCAGTGGACAGAAGATTTCTCTCTCTCTCTGACCCTCCTTCTCTCTATGTGTAACTCTGACTTTCAAACAACAAAAACAACAAAAAAATAAAAGTGGAGCAGCCAGGACTTGAACCAGTGCCTATACGGGATGCCTGCACTGCAGGCCATGGCTTTACCCACTACACCACAGCACAGGTTTCTCTGACTAGCCTTTTTTCCTCTTTCCCCTCCCACAATGATGTTCATTGGGACATTTCCTCGTATTGGAGTAATCACTGTACTTTCAACACACATGCCCAACAGTGCTTTTAGGTCCATTCTTACAGAGCGCAAATGTATTTCAATAATTTATTCAAATAAGTGGGTTATGGTCAATCACTTCAATTTAAGCTACTGTATACAGAAATGAAAAGATTATAGAAAAGTACCATAGCAACAGTGCCTTAAGAAAGGAGAAAAAGAGTAGCCTTTCAAAATGGATAAAATCAGATCAGCAGTTGTACCCTAGAATCTTTACCAATTTGGAAATGGGTTGGTTTGTTTGTTGTTGCTTTTGTTGTTGACTTTTTTGAGTGCCTGATATATTCTGGAAATCAATCCTATGTCAGATAACTAGCTGTAAATATTTTCTCCATTCTTTCAGATGTTTTTCCACTCTATTTCCTATTTCCTTTGCTGTGAAAAAAAAAAAAAGCACAACAAAACAAAACTTCAGTTTGATAAAATCCTATTTGTCTAGTTTTGCTTTTGTTGTCTGCATTTCAGAGAGTGTTTATCCAAAAAGTAATTGCCTACACCATCGTGTTGATCCGTTTCCACTATGTTTTCTTCAGCACTCCATGTTTTCAGGTCTTGTATTGGGGTCTTTCATCCATCTAAAATCAATTTTTGTAAATGATGAGATTTAAATGTCTAACATTTTTTACATAGGTATATCCTCTATTGCCCACACACTTTATCCAGAAGTTTACTCTTTTCAGTGCATGTTCTTGACACTTATGTAAAAAATCAGCTGGCTCTTTGTACAAGAATTAATATCTAGTTCTCTATTCCATTCTATCATTCCATATCTACCACGCTGGCAGCATGTAGTTTTAATTACTATAATTTTGTATTGTGAAGCTTTGAGGTGAGAGATTGTGATACCTCCAGTTCTACTTCTTTTACCTAGCAGCATTTAGACTTTCTGGATCTTTTTTGTTCTTTATGAATTTTAGGATTATTTTTCTGATTACATTTTTCTAATGTTACCAAATTGAAGGATCTCTACAATATTAATTAGAGACATTGTCAAAATAAATCATGGAGAACAAAAAAAAATAAAAAGGGAAAATATTTTGTGTTAATAAATTGAAAGATTTAATGTAGTTAAATGTATATAATGCGGCCGGCGCTGCTGCTCAATAGGCTAATCTTCCGCCCTGCATCGCCGGCACACCAGGTTCTAGTCCCGGTTGGCCCGGGAGTGCAGTAGTGGATGGCCCAAGTCCTTGGGCCCTGCACCTGCATGGGAGACCAACGTAAGCACCTGGCTCCTGGCTTCAGATCAGCGCGATGCGCCGGCCGCAGCGCACTGGCCGCGGCGGCCATTGGAGGGTGAACCAAGGGCAAAAAGGAAGACCTTTATCTCTGTCTCTCTCTCACTATCCACTCTGCCTGTCAAAAAAAAAAAAATGTATATAATGCCCCATCTACAAATTTAATATTTGAACTTATTCCTCATTTTTTACCTTGCTATATTTAGTTAATCACTAAAAATATTGTCCTACATATTTTACTTGCCCCTCAGAATTTTATCACTTGTAAATTTCATGTTCTCAGATATGTAATTCACTTCATTGCTTATGGCTTTTTAAAGAACAAAGGTCATGTCAGACCATTGTCTAAAATATGACATTACAAATTTTCTTTATGCTTGTTTTGGGTATCAAATTTTTGTCATGAAGAATTTGTTATTTCAAGTGTTTTTAATTTGTAAAGGTATTCTAAATTTTTTTATAAAAATTATATGCTTATCTTTTTGTGTACAATTGAATGTTAAGGAATATCAGACTATAAATTATGTATAAATATTATATATATATCAAGTACACATAATTGTTTATAATAAATATATATTTCAAGGCAATGAGAAATTGCTTATACTTCTGGTGTTTAAAGAGAAATTTCATAGGTTGGTGTGTGATGTCCCATGATAGAAATAAGGATAAGATAGAACAAACTAAAAATGGAAGGCATGTAAGGATCAAAGACACAGAAATGGGAAAAATCATGCATTTAGGAGTTGAAAAGCAGAGCAGTTTGAACCTGAAATGTCATATCTGAAACTAGAAGGTATTTTAAGGCCACTGTGTGAAGTCCTTGAAAAGAACTCTAAAGCATTACAACCTGAAAATATGATTAGAAGATTTTGAGTTGGTCTTTGAAACTATCAAATGATATTTCTAGAATTACAAATATGCATGAAAGTTTAAATATTATAAGTACCAAGATTGGAAAGAATGAAAATGTCTACTCTGAACTTCAGTCAAAGGAAAAAACAAATGTCACAAATTTGGGAGGGGAGGAAGAAGAAATTATAATCTCAGAAGACCAGTAAATATAACTTTGCATCTTAGTAGATACACGTGAGAAATGTTGATGAATGAATTACTCTTAATTAGATTTGTAAAAGTGAAAATCAAGAGATGAAATATGAAAACAAAACAAAATTTCTATGTCAAACAAAACAAAACAACACTGAACCAAGTACATAACTATGAAAATTATCAAGTTTCAAAACAAGCAATACCGAGGAATCTTTATTTCCTTTCTGTACTTTGTCTGCCAAGCCAGTGACATGCCAACGTGGACAGCTGTTGCTATTTTTGACTTCGTTATTATAAACAGAGCACACATATCAGGAAGGCTACAGTCTCTCTGGGTATTGGTTGGAGAGGATCGGGTATACTATGTATAGTACTTCCTCCCCAAAGACTTATCTTCACCTTTTACAGGATAAAATATAGAGACATATTGAAGGCTTTGTCCAATTTAACTCCAACCTCTATTTGGAAAATCAACTTCAGTTATCACCACCTCTAACTTAGTAATTTGCAAATATCACAAAAGCTTTTTTATTCAAAACCTAGAGGACCCAAATGCTCAACTTAATAAAATGTCATTTACAAGAAATTTTATAAGGGAACAGATTTTAGGTATATTAGCCAAACTAATACATACACATACACATGCACACACACATGCACATATACACATAAAATAACTAGGGGGTGATGGATGTTATTTTATCTGACTGTAGCAATCGTTACACAATATGTATTTATATAAAATCCTCAGATTATAACATCTTGAATATGTACAATTTTTGCTTGTGAGTTAAATTTATTTTAAGAAAATATGGTAAAGTTAAATAAGAGGGTTTTGATGAACAGAATAGTCAGGACGCCATTTGTATCCAGTCATGTCAATGGGTAAAGTACTGGCTGCCTGCCAGGCAGGCAGGTACTATTGCTTTGCAAATTATCTTTTTGAATGTACTTACCATATTAACATTTTTCTTTTTTTAAAAAGATTTATTTATTTATTTGAAAGTCAGAATTACACAGAGAGAGAAGGTAGGCAGAGAGAGAGTTCTTCCATCTGCTAGTTCACTTCCCAATCGGCCGCACCACCTGGAGCTGCGCCGATCTGAAGCCAGAAGCCAGGAGCCTCCGGGTCTCCCATGAGGGTGTAGGGGCTCAAGGACTTAGGCCATCTTCTACTGCTTTCCCAGGCCATAGCAGAGATTGGAAGCAGAGCAGCCGGGATATGAACCAGCATCAAAATGGGATGCCAGCACTGCAGGCGGCGGCCTCACCAGCTACACCACAGCACTGGCCCCTTTTCTTGTTTACTGTCATCCTTTGATTTTGTTTAAATTTTTACTTACATGAATGTCAATGACTCTGTCTTATTTAACATTCAGGTTTTAGTAAAAATTGTACCCATTCTCTGTATCAATTAGGAAATGTTTATATCATATTACCACAATAATTCATAAGTGTATTTGCCTGAACAATCATAATGTTTTATTCTATTAGTTTTATTACTTTAATTTTAGTAAAATATTTCTCACCACAATTACAAATATACACACACAGTATGTAAATTCAAACACCATGTAAAAGTTTTGAATTAAATGTATTCCACTGTGAAGAATTATTATAAGAATATAAAAATGAAACAGCCTATTATAATTTTGGAAGTAAATTTAATCTCCATTAATAATAAATCTTTGAGGGCCAGCATTGTGGCACAGCAGGTTAAAGCCCCAGCTTGCGGTGTCAGAATCCCCCAGTTTATGTCCTGGCTGCTCCACTTCTGATCCAGTTATCTGCTTGTGGCCTGGGAAAACAGTAGAAGATGGCCCAAGTCCTTAAGCCTCTGCACCAGCGTGGGAGATTTAGAAGAAGCTCCTGGCTTCTGGCTTCAGATCAACCCAGCTCTGGCCATTATGATCATTTAGGGAGTGAACTAGCAGATGGAAGACCTCTCTCTCTCTCTCTCTCTCTCTGGCTCTACCTCTCTCTGTAACTCTGTCTCTCAAATAAATAAAATAAATCTTTAACAATAATAATAATAAATCTTATAACATATCCCATATGTAGGGATATTGGAGATGACTTTGGGACTTCACCTTTCCTTAGATATTTTCATTAAAAATCTCAGAAGAAAATTATAAAACTGAGTTCAGATTTATCAGAACAGAGCTTTTGGACGGCCCTTGCTGCATAAAAATATTCAAGTTACATGAGGTTTCTAAGCTTTCAATAAATGGAAAGATAAAATACCATGAATGTCAAACAGATATAATAGAAATGAGATAAAGATCAGCAGGGAAAATAGGGGTCTATGATTAGAAAAAGGAACATCAGCAGTGAACCAAGTTCTATATGACACAGAGCAGCTGCAAATAATGGTGGCATCCAAGACACCATCTCTGCTACAGAAAGCAAAGGAATATGGTCAAAGATACAAGGGCTTAGTAATGAAAATAATTTATTAAAAATTCTGATATTAATTTAAATAATTTTTCAAAAATTTGAGATGCAGGTGTTGTATGTGTCACTCACATGAAGAACAGCTCCCAAGAAAGGGTGGTATGACTTTATAACCGAATTAATGAGCTGGATACCAAGGACTTCAGTAAATTTTAGGGCATGTTATAAATTAGTTAGTTAATTGACATGAAATGAGAGAGAGTGAATGTGGAGTTATTTTACGTACTGCAGAGGGGATCTATGGGAATGTCCAACCTGTCTGTGTCATAGGAAAGAAAAACTCTTGTTTTTAAAGAATATGTGAAGAATTGGTATCTGAAAACTGAATAAGATGTCTTTTAGTCAATTTAGATGTCTTTGACTCAAAGATTACAAGTGTCAGGATTTAGAGGTCAGTGCGGTGGCTTGTGGGTTGTCACTGTGGCTTGTGACACTACCATTTCATATTGGAGTGGCAGTTCTACCTCTGGATAATCAGCTTCAATTCAGCTACCAACCTGGAAGACAATGGAAGATGGCCCAAGTACATGGCCTCCTGCCACCCACATCGGAGACCAGGATGGAGTTTCTGACTCCTGACTTCTGCCTGGCCCTTAACTGTTTTTTTTTTTTTTTTTTTTTTTTTTTTTTTTTTGCCATTTGGGGAATGAACCAGCAGATGGAATATTTCTGTCTTTACTCTCTTATTCTGCCATTGAAAAACATACTTACATACGTATATACATAAATCCTTACAAAATAGTAATGCCAAGATTTATAAAAGTGTTATGTTGTAAGCAAAATTTTTTGTATGAAATAAATATTCTAAAAATATTCTACTAGTTATTGTTGAAGTAAGACTTTACTCATTATTCTGGTAATAAAATGCATAGAAAAGTTGGAGGCTAAAGATAGCACAAAGGATATAGGGCCTTCCATTCTTTTTTTTTTTTTAAGATTCATTTATTTTACTTGAAAGTCACAGTCACACAGAGAGAGGAGAGGGAGAGAGAGGAGAGAGAGAGAGAGAGAGAGAGGAGAGGGAGAGAGAGAGAGAGAGAGAAAGGTCTTCAATCTGCTGGTTCATTACCCAGATGGACGCAATGGCCGGAGTTGCGCCAATCCCAAACCAGGGGCCAGGAGCCTCCTCCGGGTCTCCCATGCAGGTGCAAGGCCCAAGGACTTGGGCCATCTTCTACTGCTTTCCCAGGCCAAAGCTGAGAGCTGGATTGGAAGTGGAGCAGCCGGGTCTCAAACCGGCACCCATATGGAATGCCGGCACTGCAGGCGGCGGCTTTACCTGCTATGCCACAGTGCCAGCCCCTAGCCCTCCATACTTAATAATAGTATAAATGGGTACTGGTATTGTGGCAGTGGGTTGGGCTATAGTATCACAGGTTTAAGTCCCAGTTATCCCACTTCTGAAACAGTTCCTGCTAATGTGTCTTAGGAAAGCACTGGAAGATGGGCTGAGTACTGTGACCCTGTTATCCATGTCAGAGACCCAGATAGAATTTCAGGCTCCTGGTTTTAGTTTGGCCCAGGCTTGGCCATTGCAGCTCTTTGAGGAGTAAATCAACAGATGGAAGAGCTTTCTCGCTGTTTGTACTTCTTTCTCTGTAACCCTGCTTTTCAAATAAATAAAATAAATCTTTTTGAAAAAATAGTTCAAATGGAATGGATACATATATGTTGGTATTAGGTTGATTTAAAAATCCAAAAAGAAGGCTGATCAAAGTATGATGCAGTTGAGAAGATTTCCTAGTATCTAGGTAGGAAGGTTAGGATGCTGTAATTTTTTTTTTTTTAGCAGACTCTTAATAGAAATAGTAATTATTCTAAATGTTGAACTGTACACCACCAAATGAGTCAGTTGTAATAACTCATTTCACACTTGTAACATTTTATATATTTATATGCATAAATACAGTAGATACTAACATAAAGCATTTTTTCTTGTCCCCAAGTCCTTACCTAACAGAATTTCTTGTCCCAAAGTCCTTACCTAATAGAACTGCTATTTAGGTTTCACCCCTCTTTCTGTAACTGTGAAATAACTTGTAACATTGAATCAGGTTCCAAAATCATCCATTCCCAGCTACATTGATTTATAGGAACATTTTCCTTTTCAGTATTCTGGGGCACTTGTCATTGAGATGTTTATTCATTACATTCAGAATCTTAGTTTCTTTTTTTTTTTTATTAAACTTTTATTTAATGAATATAAATTTCCAAAGTACAGCTTATGGGTTACAGTGGCTTCCCCCTCCCAAAACTTTCCTCCCACCCACAACCCTCCCCCCTCCCGCTCCCTCTCCCCTTCCTATCACATCATGATTCATTTTCAATTCTCTTTGTATACAAAAGATCAGTTTAGTATATATTAGGTAACGATTTCAACAGTTTGCCCCCATATAGCAACACAAAGTGAAAAGAAAAGAAAAAAAATACTGTTGGAGTACTAGTTATAGCATTAAATAAGGGTGTACAGCACATTAAAGACAGAGATCCTACATAATATATATTTTTTTAAGTTAATTAATTTTCTATGCCATTTCCAATTTAACACCAGGTTTTTTTTTTTTTTCATTTCCAATTATCTTTATATACAGAAGATCGATTCAGTATGTAATTAGTAAAGACCTCATCAGTTTGTACCCACGCAGAAACACAAAGTGTAAAAATACTGTTTCAGTACTAGTTACAGCATCACTGCACATTAGACAACACATTAAGGACAGATCCCACATGGGATGTAAGTACACAGTGACTCCTGTTGCTGACTTAACAATTTGACACTCCTGTTCATGGCGTCAGTAATCTCCCTAGGCTCTAGTCATGAGTTGCCAGGGCTATGGAAGCCTTTAGAGTTTCCATTGGTTTTGTTGGTCATCTTGTATTCTCAAAAGAGATATTGTTCAGACAATAAATTATATGGCCAGCCTGCATATAAAAACCCCTATTCCCAGATTTTATAGATCTTAAAAAAAAAAAAAATTTGGGGCCGGCGCCGTGGCTCACTTGGTTAATCCTCCGCCTGCGGCGCCAGCATCCCATATGGACACTGGGTTCTAGTCCCGGTTGCTCCTCTTCCAGTCCAGCTCTCTGCTGTGGCCCAGGAGGGCAGTGGAGGACGGCCCAAGTACTTGGGCTCCTGCACCTGCATGGGAGACCAGGAGGAAGCACCCGGCCCCTGGCTTTGGATTGGCTCAATGCCAGCCATAGCTGCCATTTTGGGAGTGAACCAACGGAGGGAAGACCTTCTCTCTCTCTCTCTCTCTCTCTCTCTCTCTATTAACTCTACCTGCCAAATTAAAAAAAATAAATAAATAAGATAAAAACCCCTATTCCTACTCTTTCCCACTTCACATCAGAATCCAATTTTTTTTTACACAAAGAGGTGTACTGAAAAGGATGGCAGTGCAGTTGGGAGAACTGATAGTAATAGAGCCTGCCTTAGATACAAAGACTTGGCCTCATGGAGACAAGGAAGCTTTGTTCATGAGAATACTGAGAAATAATGCTGTTCATGGTTCCTCTCTATTTTTCTTATTCTTTTCCTTCTCCTCCCTTTTCTCCTCCTAATTGCAGCTATACATTCAACTGTGTATGAGTACTATAATTTATATAAAACAACTGATGTTGTTGGAAATTTTGATAGGCTATTACACATAATGTTACTATTAATATTATTGACCATATGCTACTTCACAAAACTGAATATATTTGTGATAACATTTTTAGAAGTGAAATTGCCAAGGGAAGTACATATTTACATTTATATTTTATTGAGATTTTCTCTATAGAGTGTTATTTATACTAATTTACACTCACACTAATTTCTTCAAGTCCTTGCCAATGTAGCATTTAATCAAATATTTTGCTTTTTTTCTAATCTAATAAAGTGGTTTGCTTTTAATTTATCTTATCATAAATTAATTTGAATATAGTTTTACATAAGAATCATTTTGTTATTTTCTCTATGTAATGCTTTCTCATCATATCCTTTGCCCAATATTCTATGACTTAGAATATGTCTTCCTTATTTACACAAACACTTTATACTTTGAAGGGAATTGTTAGTTTTTTGGTTTTATTCTTAGAAATTTATAACCTTTTATGCTTAGTTTTTTTAAGCTTCCTTGTGTTTAGTTATACTAAAAATACATTATGTATTCAAATATTATCTTACAAAGGTATTACAATATTTCTAAATGATATACCTGTATAAAATATTTTGTTAATTTTTTTACCTTTTAACCTTTTATCTAAGGTATACAAACTTCATGCATTTGATAAATACAAATTTAGGAGCATAGTGGTTCTTTCCACCCTATCCAGTTAATTTATTTTTTTAACCCAGATGCAACTTGTTTTATATGAAGTTTAATGATAGGATTTTAGTTTATTTTTCTTGCATACAGTTATGCAGATGTTTGAACACATTTCTTAACAGATCAATATTTACCTTGATTTCTTTTTTTAATTAGTTCTTCCTACACAGCAGTGGTTTTTCATTCTCTTTAGTGGAAAGTATGGGAAGGTGTGAAAATCAGAACAATACAAACAAAATCAAGTGTTCAAATAACTGCAGCCTCTTATAATCAGTTTAAATATAAGCAAATTAAACATTTCCAAAATCATTTTAAGATCTGATTAGTGCTGGTTGCCATCACTTTTTAACATTATGAGAACAAAATTAGATATGGTATATGCATCTTCATATTTCACATACTATAATATTTAATGACTAACAAATCCTCTTATTTCATTAATTGTGCTACCAAAATACTCATCGCCATGGCTTCCAACAGCCTCACCATCACCTAGGATCTCATTAGATATTTAAATACTGTGCCCCAAACACAATCAAATGCAAGTAACATTTAATAATGCCTGTAATGCACCTCTGATTTGAATCAACTAACAGCTACTTACTGTATAGGGACTCTTTAGAGAATAAAGGAACCTGTGGTTCCAAGAGAAAGCTTCTATTACAAATTGTAACAAAGTATCTAAAATATTTAAGTTGCTTCTCAATTTTGCTTAGAGCTATGTTTACATTAAAGCTTTGACAAAGGATGATTTTCTAGTATGATAGAAAATGTTCATATGGCTTGTAGAGGAGTTAGAAGATAAAAATGGGTTTGACTATTGTTCCAGAATGTTAATAGTCACATATAAATGAGTTTCTGCATTAGGTATTAATCTTAGCTAACTTAATTAGGTTTTCTATTATTAGTCAACTCCTATTTGCATGGTAAAATTTGTTCTTGGATTATATAAATTTTTTTCTGCAATATTCCTGCTGTCTCCTTAAAATCTCAACATTTTACATTTTAATTGCTAGACTCAAGCATTTATGTAGATTAAAATAAACTCACTGTAATACTAAATGCTTATACAAACAACAAAGCCATTTTAAACAGCATAAATTGATATCCTCCTCTCCTCTTCCACTTTATTACTGTGATACAGTGACCTTTAAATTGTAGCTTTGGAGTTATTATAATATAGATGGTCGTGTCAGTGATATAATTCTCAAAATGTTTAATGTCAAGTCTCCCCCTCAAGGAGTACGCTCTATATTGGGAAATGAATATAACGTGAGACGTGGAGGGCAAACATAAGTACACTGGCTCAGATGTACTGATAAACTCATATGCTATGTTGGGTGGTAGATGATGGCTGGGAATAGGAAGCATGGAGTTCTAAAGTGCTTCGCAGATTCATGTGGCTGGCTCTTGAAAGCTGTCATCTATTCAGACTAAAAGTCAAAAAGTATATTTTATCTATTCTTCTACTAACCATAATCAGGGATATTTGAATATTCGTTAAGTCTGAAATATAGATGCAAACATTTCAAAGACCAAGTAATCTTAGAAGTACATGGAGAATTTTTTTGTCAGACAACAGGAAGAAAAATATGAGATAAAACCTAATAAATAAATAAACATATGTATGTAAGTGTATATATTTATATATTTGTATATATACATATATATATACATATATATATATTATATATATTGCTGGTGGCATTACAGTGCAGTAGCATAAGCTGTATCTTCCATCACTGGTCTTTCAGCAGATGAATATAAACAAATTAACATAAAAAGAAACCATATATCAAAAATGTTTATAATATTCCCATAAAGCTGTATCTTAGCCCTTAGAATATGTCAATGTTATAGACAATGAACAAACAAAATATGAGCCATCAACAAATACTTGTGACTCGTATTTATGTATATGAGTGTCTTTTTCTTTTCCTTTTCGATTTGAAAGCCACAGAAAGACAGAAACTTCCCACACTTTGATTCACTCCCAAAATAACTGCAACATCCAGGGCTTTACTAAGCTGAAGTTGGACGCCAGGACTCAATTCAGGTCCCTCTAATCGATGGCATGGACCCGACTACTTGAACCATCATCTGCCTTCTCCCAGAGTGAGTATTAGCAGGATTTCGGAATCGGGAATGGAGCCAGAGACAGTACTCAGGCACTCTTCTATGATATGTAGGTGTCCTAATTGGTGTCTTAGCAGCTACAACAAATGCCCACCACATTTACACAATTTTGGTTGGATCTACAAATGACAGAGAGAAACAGGGTAAAAAGGTTGAGGGTGTTGAGCACTTGAATAAATAACCAGAGTAACAGCAGAGATACAGAGAAAAGGAAAAAGATTAACAGAAACAGAAAGAGGATTTATTTTTCTGAGAAGTTTCACATTATCTTATAATTTAAAAGCTGTCTTTAACTTGGATGTATTTACAGTGGGGAAAAACAGACTTGAAAAAGGAACCTTATAGATTCCTTCAAAGCAACAACAACAAATTAAAGTAGAAACTATGCAAAGGAACAGGTAATATCAAATTAAAATAAGCAAATCTGGGCCAGTATTGACAAATGCTGCATTTGGTTGTGAGGATTCATGACTAGAAGTGGTGAGTACAAAATTAATGGCATGACTAACGCAAATAAATAGAAGATGAGACTGGAAGCACTTCCTGAAGATAGTGTCAGTTGTTCTGAGAGAGAAAAGGCAAGTATGTCATTGGTCAGGAAACAAAGAAATAGTATACAAACTGAAATTTTAGTAGGAGGACACAGTCACTGGTCAATATCAATTTTATTTTATTTTTTTAAGATTTATTTATTTATTTGATGGGCGGATGCTGTGGCTCACTTGGCTAATCCTCCACCTGCGGCGCCAGCATCCCATATGGGCACCGGGTTCTAGTCCCAGCTGCTCCTCTTCCAGTCCAGCTCTCTGCTGTGGCCCAGGAGGGCAGTGGAGGATGGCCCAAATGCTTGGGCTCCTGTACCCAAGACCAGAAAGAAGCATCTGGCTTCTGTCTTCGGATCAGTGTAGCTCCGGCCACAGCAGCCATTTTGAGGGTGAACGAACAGAAGGAAGATCTTTCTCTCTGTCTCTCACTCTCTCTCTCTCTCTCTCTCACTGTCTAACTCTATCTGTCAAATAAAAAAAAAAGATTTATTTATTTATTTGAAAGTCAGAGTTACATTGAGAGAGGAGGTGCAGAGAGAGAGAAGAGAGGTCTTCCATCCGATGGTTCACACCCCAATTGGCTGCAACGGCTGGAACTGCACGGATCCGAAGCCAGGAGCCAGGAGCCAGGAGCCAGGAGCTTCTTCCAGATCTCCCACACAGGTGCAGGGGCCCAAGGACTTGGGCCATCCTCTAATGCTTTCCCAGGCCATCGCAGAGAGCTGGATCGGAAGTGGAGCAGCCGGGACTCGAAATGGCTCCCATATGGGATGCCAGCGCTTCAGTCCAGGGCATTAACCCACTGTGCCTCAGTGCCGGCCCCTCAATATCAATTTTAAATCAACCTTTCCTAAACATTTACTTTATGAATAATATTCAGTGTGCTTCAAATGAATAGGACTCTCTTTTTGGATCCTATCTAGAAATAATTGGTATACCACATTCCATTGGCTAGAAAATTGAATCAGTGGAAACATCTTATGAACTTAAAAGAGAGGTTTTAAGGCTCTTGACTAAATTCTTCATAAAGCACTACCAATGAAGGGGAAATTTTTGCTCAAATGGCATTCTGCCTTTCACATAAAAGAGATTTGTGAAAATAATTCAATTTGTCTCAGCATTTGAATCTTAGAAGCACAGTCAATGAAATCCACTGCTTAATTTTTCATTAGTCTTTGACTGTAGAACCAAAATTAATTTGTTGCAAGAGTACATGATAGCGTCTTTACATTTTACTCCATGTAATTTTGTCTTAGCACTTAATTAATCTTTTGAAACACATACTGGTAAGATCAAGAATTGTCTTGTAGATTTTTATTTAGCAATAAAAAATCTGTGCTTGATGTGTAATTGAGTCCATGGTAATAAAGTAAACAGATATGGTATTTTTTCTTTTGACTTAAAGACAAGAAAATGTCACTTAAAAAACGAACAAACAGAATTGGTAACATCACTGTCATTTGATTGTCTTTTCATCACATTTTGGTTTCAGAAGCATATAAATAGCTTACTTTGAGGCATTCTTTCCTGAGATTAAACTTCTCATTTTACAAAATAAAAATAACACAGAAAACAAAAAATGTAATTCTTAGAAGTCTCTTAGAATTTTAAAATTCCGATTTTATATCTAGTAGAAATGGAACATGTTTGTCATTTGAACACTCATGACACATAGTCCTATGATATGTTCTCTAGTAGAAATCAACAAATATTGTGTGGAATCAATGCCTAATCTTGTGTTGTTGGAAAATCCCATTTGATACAGTAATTTAATTCAACTGCATAAAAAGGAATTTAGACTCAAATAAAATGCTGGTAGTTCTAGTTTTACTTCTACTATATTTATTACCTGCTGTAGTTATGAAGGCTTCCATTACTGTGTTATCATCCATTAATCATTCATAAATTTAACACAAAAAAGCAAAGCATCATGTAGCATTCATGTTTCTTTTTTTCATTTTTTTCTTAGTGTTTTTAGTAAACCTAAATTTTAAAAGTTTGGTTTTGTGAATAGTATTTCTTTTTCATATTAAAGTCCTCTGGTTGCAATGAGGTACTGACGATATTTTTAGCAACAGTCTGATCCAGGGCCTGCATTAGACACTTAGTTGGTTTTTTTATGTGTACCAGTGAGCAAAGATAAGATGATCATGGTGATTCTTTAGCTTAAGTAGTGCCCAGCCAAACTAACCTGGCCTGAGAAACAGGCAGTGCCATGGTCATCTTTACTGACACTAACTCAGCCACACAACTCTGTCCTTGCTGTTGTCAAGGCTTCAGAGAGTGTTTATATGGTAGCTGACATGTCCTTCATGTAGAGTTAATGCCATCCCTTCTTGGCATAGAAACTTAAAGATATGGGGCGTAGCAGGTAAAGCCACAGCCTACAATGCCCGCATCCGTATGGGCGCTGGTTTGAGTCCTGGCTGCTCCATTTCCGATCCAACTCTATTATGCCCTGGGAAAGCAATAGAAGATGACCCCTGCACCCATTGGGTTGGGAAGCTGACGATCACTTGTAGCTTCTTTGTTCTTTGTTGTTTGGTACTTGGCTAAGTCCAAAAACAAAACTGATACAAGATTGACAGCAAGAATTATTAATCTTACATACCCATAGGCTGTATCACAATAGGATGAACAACTAAATAAATGATGGAAGAAAGAGGCTTTTATATCTTTAGACAAAGTTGTGAAGAAGTAACAAGAAAAGGCTTTGGAGCTAGAGGCAGTAAATTGTTTGGAATTCACCAGATGGAATGAGTGGAATGGGGAACACTAGCAGAAGATAAAAGTTAGCTTAGTAAGTTTATCTGTTCAGATATATTGTAGCACTAAGTTTCAGTCTCTGGTGATAAGAGCTACATGTTTATCCTGGCTCAAGAAGGGCATATTTCACATATTTCACAAGTGTAGTTAGAGCAGGTCAGACAGCCTGTCTGCATCCATTGTTTCTGAAGTGCCTTGAGCTTAAAATAATCAATATATCAAATTGGCATATTTGGAGGGTGGCTTGGTCTTAATTTTCCAAATTCAGACATCAGTAAAATATAAATGATGGTTGGAACACTTGGGAAACATAGAGCATACAGATAATTGTTGGATAGAAATGCAATTCTGAAAAATACACTGTATACAATGCGTCACAGGAGAAAAAAGAGTCTCTTAAAGATTAAATTGTGGAAAAGTCAAAGAAATCTAAGGAGAGAAGGATAGTGTAACATTATTACAATAGTCAAGGGGTGGAAAATTTTATGAATGGCTACCAGTGTAGCAGAGAGCATAAGAAAAATGTTGCAGCATGTTATTTAAATTCTAGGATGTTTTTGGCAATGATATTGATGATAACCCATTTAGTCGAGATTACAACCGAAAAGTAAAGTATACAAAGATTAGATGCATACTCTTTCCAGAAAATCTGGATAAAAGAGAACAGAGGTGGATTGGATCTACACTCGATACAGAGAAAATGCAGGAAAATGATCAATAATTGGATGAACCAAATATGGAGGAAACCCATAGCTATAAGGAGGATGGGAAAATACAGAAGATGCAAGCTCAATAAGGAGGTATAGAAAAGAGTCATTTAATGAGATTTCTGAAAATAAGACCAAAGACATATACTGTATTCAGCCATTCTCTAGCTTTTTAGTATTTGTGGCTTGGCTTATGATATCATGTGTCCATATAATATTTTTAGAGGTAAATTATTCTATCATAAATCCACTCTGCTTAAGGTTAGGTCAGTTCATCTACTTTTGCCAGAAATACATGAAATAGAAATTATACTAAATCCTATTTATTTCTAAGCAGTTCTTAAAAATCTGGGAAGAAAAGACAAAAAGTTTATAAACCATGCAAAGAAATAATACACTTCTCTTCAAGAATCTGAAAGTTAGTGATACACTTTGAAATGTCTAGGAAATATTACATGAGTTTATATAAATGTTTAACTGATTTACTACTACATTCATTTCAAGTTTAATAGTGACTCCACATCTTCAGTAACACCTGTTCTATTGAGTTCTGAAATGAACAGTACAGCAGATTTTCTTAGGAGATTGTGACATGCTCAAAGGGAGTGCAGGGTGAGGATGTGTTCCTTGTGCAAATTGCTTTTTAATATTTCTAGACATATAAACCACCCTTCAGTCGTCCTCTCCACACAACATCATATTAACCTAATGATCTGACTATAACAAATTGTTGAACTACATTTTGCTGCCAAACCATTTTACAGTTAAGCTGTTGATTTCCACTTGCCCCTTTCTGTTCAGCCAAATCATGTGCTACTCAGCACCACGGCATACTCAAAAGTGATACACAGGGATTTGGAATGGATGTAATCATGTACACAGCAAGACAAATCACATTAATTTATTTCCAATGCATTCTACAGTGCATATTTTGTGTTTAGTTGTAGAATTACTGCTTTATTGAGAAAATATAATGTGGAGAGATTTATTTTGTTGTTGCTTACCATTCAAAAATAATATTTGTTAGCATACCATAATAATTCACAATAATAAATATTGGATAGCATTTTCCTGTTCAGAAAATGTTTTATGACTTCTAATCCACTGTTAGAAGAACAGTTTATAATTGTAGGGCAATAATATTTGTCTTCCATATTACCTCAGGTTTAATTTTTAACTTTGATTTAAGGGATATTTGATCACTGAAGAAGTGAAGAATTTCCTCACAGAAGAAACTCCATAAGCCATAGGAGCAAAGCTAAGTTGCCCAATACAGTATTATAATGATAATTACTGAGTTTTTTCATAATCTGATTAATATTTATTGCTCTTAAGATCATTATAGCCATGTAACTATCATTTAGTGCCATGCTACCTCCCTCCAGCTTTTAATCACATCATATTTCACACTGAGTTATGTTGAAGGTATTGATGCATACTTACCTTACAACATTTATTACCCAGATTCAATGCACATATGCTTTTTAATTAATTAAAGATATTAAAACATGTTTTTTCTATTTTTTACAATGATTGTGAAAAGATTGAAAGGGTTGGCTGCAAATTCTTGATATGGGTGACTTTTGAAATGAAATTGTGCCTGAAAATGCAGTAATAATTTTCTAAAGTGTTTATATCATGCTATTGATTGCTTAGGCCAATGAATCTCTATTTATTTATTTATTTATTTAGGCATTTTTCTAGGCAATGCTTTAAATCATATTATCTATTCTCATTGAGTTAATTTAACATTTTCTTATCTTTTTCTGAAATTCTTGGGGATACAACTGCTTCTGAAGTAGGAATCCCTCTCACTACATTTACATACAGTGTTATATAAGTAAACTACATAAAGTAATTATTGGTAAATTGAGGACAAGTCTTTTTTTAAAGGTTTTATTTATTTATTTGAAAGTCAGAAAGTCAGTTGAAAGAGAGAGAGATCTTCAATTTGCTGGTTTTTCCTTAGTTGGCTGCAACAACTAAAACTGGATCAGGATGAAACCAAGGGCCCGCGACTTCATCTGGGTCTCTCATATGCATGCCAGAGGCTCAATTACTGGGTCCATCTTCTGCTGATTTTCCCAGGCCATTAGCAGGGAGCTGGATAGGAAGTGGAGCCTGGACTCCATAAGCACTCAAACGGGATTGCCAGCATCTTGGCTTTATCCACTAAACTGCAATGCCAGCCCCTGGCTCTGCTTCAAGAAGTTCTGTTTGGTTTGACCAGACTAATATGACATTTGGTTTTCTCCTTCATCATCAGCTTTTTTTTTTCTGATTAATTTGATTCTGATTAGTTTTTCGATTCAACAATTTTGAATTGACACCTCATTTCTTTTTTTTTATTTTTTGTTTTTTTTTTAACTTTTATTTAATGTGCATATAAATTTCCAAAGTACAGCTTATGGATTACAACGGCTTCCCCCACCCCAATAACATCCCTCCCACCCACAACCCTCCCCTTTCCTGCTCCCTCTCCCCTTCCATTCACATCAAGATTCATTTTCAATTCTCTTTATATACAGAAGATCAGTTTAGTATACATTAAGTAGAGATTTCAACAGTTTGCACCCACATAGAAACACAAAGTGAAACATACTGTTTGAGTACTAGTTATAGCATTAAATCACAATGTACAGCACAGTAAGGACAGAGATCCTACATGAGGAATAAGAGCACAGTGACTCCTGTTGTTGACTTAACAAATTGACACCTTGTTTATGGCATCAGTAATCACTCTAGGCTCTTGTCATGAGTTGCCAAAGCTATGGAAGCCTTTTGAGTTCACTCTTATCATATTTAGACAAGGTCATAGTCAAAGTGGATGATCTCTCCTCCCTTCAGAGAAAGGTACCTCCTTCTTTGATGACCTGTTCTTTCCACTGGGATTTCACTCATGCAGATCTTTCATTTAGGTCATTTTTTTTTTTTTTGGATAGAGTTGACACCTCGTTTCATCAATTATTTCCACTTCACCATCTGGAACATTTTTGATCAAATTTCATTATCATACTCTATTCTTGTGACTTCTATAATACTGCAGTAATCTCTATTTTTTTTTTCTCTTCTATGGTTCCCCATTGTCACATTGATGTTTCCGTCTTTAAATAAGGAAAATTACAAATATACTTTGAGTAAATAATTTAAAGAAACTTAATGTAATTTTCCAAAACCTCATTCTATGTAATTAATGGAGATTCTCTTCAGTTTTTACGATCAAATATACAAAGATCTTCAAATATTCCCTTTCATGTCACTTTCCACTCAAATTTAAAAATAACAAAGTAGGTGCTGTTGCTGTGGTGCAGCGGGTTAATTCTCTGGCTTGAAGCACTGGCATCCCATATGGGCAGTGGTTCGAGACTTGGCTGCTCCACTTCCAATCCAGCTCTCTGCTATGGCCTGGGAAAGCAGTAGAAGATGGCCCATGTCGTTGGGCCCCTGCACCATGTGGGAGACTAAGAAGAAGCTCCTGGCTTCTGGCTTCAGATCAGCACAGCTCTGGTCATTGCAGCCAACTGGGGAGTGAACCATCGGATAAAAGACCTCTCTCTCTTTCTGTTTCTGCTTCTCCTGTCTATGTAACCCTGACTTTCAAATAAATAAATAAATCTTTTTTAAAAAAAGAAGTATTTAAAAAAGTTTGTAGAAAATGTATTTAAAGACAAATTTTTTGGTGCAAAAGATAATTGAAATACATACATTCAAGGGGTCACCAAAAACTTCCAGAAAATGCTTAATATGAATAGATTTTACATCAGTATTTAAAAAAGTTTACACCAAAATAAGCATAGTTTTAAATTCCATTTTCCATGCACTTTTTGAAATATCGTCTTACACCAAACTTTGAATTATGAAAAACACAATGAAGGCTTGAGAAATGAATCATATTCTAGGGACTAGTTGGGACCTTAGACAAAACCCTTCACGAGTAAATGCACTTATTCCCAGTAATCTCAAATAAAATTTGATTAGGTCATCATTGACAGCCTTTATAATTCTAGCTTTCTGTAGGGCTAAGAATCAGTTCTAACTGGATATCCCAAGAAGACCATCACTTTACTCTCCAGATTTATTTCCCTCATTAATTTTTTTATTAAACTTTTATTTAATGAATATAAATTTCCAGCAGCTTATGGGTTACAATGGCTTCCCCCTCCCAAAACTTCCCTCCCACCCACAACCCTCCCCTTTCCCGCTCCCTCTCCCCTTCCAATCACATCATGATTCATTTTCAATTCTCTTTATATACAGAAGATCAGTTTATTATATATTAGGTAATGATTTCAACAGTTTGCCCCCATATAGCAACACAAAGTGAAAAAAAATACTGTTGGAGTACTAGTTATAGCATTAAATAACAGTGCACAGCACATTAAAGACAGAGATCCTATATAATATTTTTTTTAACTTTTATTTAATGAATATAAATTTCCAGTGTACAGCTTATGGATTACAATGGCTTCCCCCTCCCATAACTTCCCTCCCACCTGCAACCCTCCCCTCTCCCGCTCCCTCTCCCCTTCCATTTGCATCAAGATTCATTTTCAATTCTCTTTATATACAGAAGATCAATTTAGTATAAAGATTTCAACAGTTTTTAAAATTTTTTTTAAAAAATTAATTAATTTTCTGGCCGGTGCTGCGGCTCAATAGGCTAATCCTCTGCCTTGCGGCGCCAGCACACCGGGTTCTAGTCCCGGTCGGGGCACCGATCCTGTCCCGGTTGCCCCTCTTCCAGGCCAGCTCTCTGCTGTGGCCAGGGAGTGCAGTGGAGGATGGCCCAAGTGCTTGGGCCCTGCACCTCATGGGAGACCAGGAGAAGCACCTGGCTCCTGCCATCGGATCAGCGCAGTGCACCGGCCACAGCACGCCTACAGCGGTGGCCATTGGAGGGTGAACCAACGGCAAAAGGAAGATCTTTCTCTCTGTCTCTCTCTCACTGTCCACTCTGCCTGTCAAAAAAAATAATTAATTAATTTTCTATGCCATTTCCAATTTAACACCAGGTTTTTTTTTTTTTCATTTCCAATTATCTTTATATACAGAAGATCGATTCAGTATATAATTAGTAAAGATCTCATCAGTTTGTACCCACGCAGAAACACAAAGTGTAAAAATACTGTTTCAGTACTAGTTATAGCATCACTGCACATTAGACAACACATTAAGGACAGATCCCACATGGGATGTAAGTACACAGTGACTTCTGTTGCTGACTTAACAATTTGACACTCCTGTTCATGGCGTCAGTAATCTCCCTAGGCTCTAGTCATGAGTTGCCAGGGCTATGGAAGCCTTTAGAGTTCGCTGACTTTTTGATCTTATTCCAATAGGGTCATAGTCAAAGTGAAAGTTCTCTCCTACCTTCAGAGAAAGGTACCTCCTTCTTTGATGGCCCCGTTCTTTCCACTGGGATCTCACTCACAGAGATCTTTCATTTAGGTCTTCTTCTTTTTTTTTTTTTTTAATTTTTATTTTTTGACAGTGAGGGAGAGAGACAGAGAGAAAGATCTTCCTTTTGCCGTTGGTTCACCCTCCAATGGCCACCGCTGTAGGCGCGCTGCGGCCAGCGCACCGCGCTGATCCGATGGCAGGAGCCAGGGGCTTCTCCTGGTCTCCCATGGGGTGCAGGACCCAAGCTCTTGGGCCATCCTCCACTGCACTCCCTGGCCACAGCAGAGAGCTGGCCTGGAAGAGGGGCAACCGGGACAGGATCGGTGCCCCGACTGGGACTGGAACCTGGTGTGCCGGCGCCGCAAGGCGGAGGATTAGCCTAGTGAGCTGCGGCGCCGGCCCTCCCTCATTAATTTTTATAAGGATTCCAGCCTTATCATTATTTAACATTAATATAAATAAATTGTCATATATTATATATACGTAATATGTATGCATGTGTATAGTTTCTATACATGTATATATATGTATATACATGTATATATATAAGTGTATATATATATATATATCATTTATCTCTTCCTCTTTCCTAATCCTGAAACCTAATTAACTGCCTAAGTGAAAGAATAAGAAATGTCAGACAGATATAAAGCCAAAAAAAAAAAAAATCCTTATTGAGTTATATATGGGGACACCCAAGTGAGAATTTTAATATTTTACCATGTTAAATGAATTTTTTTGGCACATTGGATGCAGCTATCTCACAGAGCAAATAAGATTTTGTTGTTTAGGCTTTCAAGAACTTTTTTCAACCATATGATTATATAGCTCAGTTTGCATAAAATGAGCTTAAGTCTGTAAATAAAGAAGTGTAAAGAAATGTAGCTGGAGGAAGATGCAAAACAAGAGACTCAAAGATATTATACCTTGCATTATGAGAATTGGATTTTACCTTGAAGGAAAGAGGAACTCAGTGGAATAATTTACATAGAACTGTGACACCAACATTTTCTTTTTTAAAAGATCAAATTTTGTAACAGTTAAAAGATGAACTGAAGAGACAAAACAAGAGGCAAGAGGATCATTTAAAATGCTTTGCTGACCCCACATATGAAATGGTGACGTCTTTCTCAGGGGTCACATCAAGAGTAGATTATATGACAACACTGGAGTAATTTTAGGAATCTATGATTGACAGCATGCTTTTATAACACATTTTTATAAAGAGTATGGTGGATGAAAATTGAAAATGGCAAAGAATAACATAGTCTAAACAATACTGAAGATATTGGTGCAACTCACAAAACTAGGGTGTGGATAAGAAGAACCATCAATAGGGAAATAGTCACTTATGAAATTTGAGAAGCCTATGGGACATGTGAGTAGACCACAATTAGTTAGCTGTTTGGATGTTCTATGTTGCCAGGCAAGAGTTATATATCAGAAATACATCCTCCAAACAGTTTAGGTTGAAATCACCACCTCCATATCAACAATAGCAGCAGTATTTATATATGATATATTATCACAAAACGTTTAATACATGTCACACATGTCCCTAAGGCTATAAGAAAGTTCAGATGATTTTAAAAAGCCTCTGAGAAGTTGTAACTTTCCTGTGTGGACATAATTTTTATTAATGGTAAGAACAAAAACTAATGATGTATCCTTAATTTCAATGATTTCAAACTGTCTATATACATTAATATGTTTCAGAGAATTACAGAGAATTGATGCTGGAATTTTCAGACACACCATGTCACTGTCAAAAAGTTTTACATTTCAGAAATTTAGAAATATTTGCCTGAAACTAGAATTGTCCGTAGCGAGTCAAGCCGCTGCCTATGATGCCAGCATCCTATATGTTGTTGGTTCACATCCTGGCTGCTCCACTTCTGCTCCAGCTCCCTGATAATGTAACTGGGAAAGCAGTGGAAGATGGTTCAAGTGCTTGGGAACCTGTACCATGTGGGACACCCAGACGAAGTGCCTGTTTTCAGTTTGTTGCTGTCCTGGCTGTTGCAGCCATTTTGGAAGTGAACCAGTGGAAGGAAGATCTCTGTGTCTTTCCTCTCTCTCTCTTTGTAACTCTGTCTTTTAAATAAGTAAGTAAGTAAATAAATAAATAAACAAAAACTATTTTCCTATAATAGGCTAGACAGTAAATGCCTCTGTCAAAAAGTTTTACATTTCAGAAATTTAGAAATATTTGCCTGAAACTAGAATTGTCCATAGTGAGTCAAGTCACTGCCTATGATGTTGTTGGTTCATATCCTGCCTGCTCCACTTCTGCTTCAGCTACCTGATAATATAACTGGGATAGCAGTTATATTTCTGATTTTCTTTTTTTTTTTTTTTTAATTCAGGCCCAGTGGTATTTCTCACAACTACTCCCATCTGCTGTTTGCAGAATTAAAGCAGCCTTAGATAGTCTATGAAATAATGGTTGTTACTGTTTCCCTCTTTCCCTACCAACAAATTGCACCAGTAAGAATTAGCTCACAGGGCAGAATCTCTTGACTGTGTGATGAATTGGTCATACGCTCAAAGAGACTACATGACTCTATAGGAGAGCATTTAGGGTGATAATATATGTTTGCTAGTAAAAAAAAAAAAAGAAAATCTAATCTGTCAATTATCAATAGTACAAAGTAGTTTCAATAATATAAAAAAAAGCTCTGTTTTTATTTTTATTTATTTATTTATTTTATTTTTGACAGGCAGTGAGAGAGAGAGACAGAGAGAAAGGTCTTCTTTTGCCGTTGGTTCACCCTCCAATGGCTGCCACGGCCGGTATGCTGCGGCTGGCGCACCGTGCTGATCCAAAGGCAGGAGCCACTGTTTTTAAAAGCAGCAAAAAGTATTGTTGGGGAAGGGGGAAAGAATATACTTGTTAATAATACACACAGGCTGCCTGCCCTCTCCGCCTGCGTTTCACTGCTTGTGCTAAGCTGCTTGCCGCTGCTCATAACCAAACGCTTGCTGAACATGGCTCTTGCTCTTGGTCTGCTCTCTGCCTGGTATTGACCCCAACTTAATTTTCAGACTTTTCCTTCTCCCTTAAATCCCTCACTCTCCTATATATTTCTCTCACTAAATAAAATGCTTAAAAACTAAAAACTAAAAAAAAAAAAAAATACACAGTACTATTGTACTTCTTAATCCCAGAAATTATTTTATCAGATTCTTGGGTGAATATTAAATCTTGATTCACAATTCTTTGAAATGACAATAAGAATTGCTAACTGCATTTGACTAGTTTAGGAAAGAGATAATAATATATTCTCAATAGATTATTCTGAATAATCTTGATCTTATATATAGATGTGATGAGAAAATCATCTATGATTGTACTTTTTGTGAGGAAGTTATCATAAATTTATGAAAAGTAAAATTATTTTTAGGGGCCAGCACTGTGACATAGCGGGTAAAGCCACTGCCTGCAGTGCCCACATCCCATATGGGCAACGGTTTCAGACCCAGCCGCTCTACTTCCGATCCAGCTCTCAGCAATGGCCTGGGAAAGCAGAAGATGGTCCAAGCCCTTGGGCCCCTGCACTGATATAGAAAACCCGGAGGAAGCTCCTGGCTCCTGGCTTCGGATTGGCACTGCTCTGGCTGTTGCAGCCAATTAGGGAGTGAACCAGTGGATGGAAGATCTCTATCTCTCTCTCATTCTCTTTCTTTCTCACTCTCTGCCTCTGTGTAACTCTTCCTTTCAAATAAATAAAATAAACATTTAAAAGTATTTTTTAAAACTATGATAAGAGCATTTGGTATTTAAGTAACTTTGACCACAAAATACTTAGTAGAACTCTGCACTAGATTTTTGGTATTCTGGCCTTCTATAGCAGAGCCATTATATAATGAGAAGAAATATGAGGTGGCTGAGGTATCTTTTCCAAACACATTTTCTTGTTTTTTCTTGCCAGAGAAGTAATTCCTTGGCCCCTCTCTATTTGACTTGCTGTCTCTTTTCTGATTTCTTTTCAGGGCAATGAACAATGTGTCAGAGTGTGAGGTACATATGAATTGAATCCAAAAAAAGCAGAGTTATTATTAACATTCAATTGTAAAAAATTTGCATTGCATTTGGGTTCAAAAGGGATAATTAGAATTTGGCTCAAATTCATGGTTGATTTTTTTTTTTTAGTCAATACTCTAACATTCTAGACATTTCCTCAGAAATGAAAATGTGCATTTTTAAGAATAAAAATCTCTCTACTAAATTTTTCCATTACAAACCATCAAAATGAGTTGGCTTTAAGACCTCAGACAATATTAACATAAAAATTACATACACAAATTATAAACAGCTATAATGTTTTTATTTAAGAGAAGATATAGCTTACTTAGAAAGGATGGTAAAATTATTTTCTGTTTTCATATATTTTGAAAAATAAAAATTAGCAAATTTCTTTGTAAGTAAGAGAAAAATCACAGGAAACTACAGAAAAATAAAATCTGCAATATTTTCATTTTATCACCCGTGAGGGAAAGTTGTATCCTACTGTTATTAAATGTTTAATGTAGCTATTGGCAGGTGTGTATAGTCAGGTATGTTTCAAAACTGTAAAACAGCTAATGTAACTTTCTCATTCACCTATTGCAAAATGGGCAAATCATTGCTACTCTTTTGAAAATCCATTATTGTATTTTTCCTTTAAGTTAAGTTTGCCTGTGGCATGCAGTGGTTTTAAGATTAGTTCAATTTTTTTCTTGAGAATAAAATAGACATTTTCGTTTCATAGGAAAAATAAAGCTCAGCCTCTGGAACACTTAAGTTTGGGAGCAGGCATTGTGCTGCAGTGGGTAAAGCTTCTGTTGCCATGGCTGTCCTGCTAATCAGAATTCCTGGGATGGAATTCTGCCTCTGCTTTAGATCCCATTTCCTGCTAATGTGCATCCTTAGAAGCAGCAGACTAAGGATGTAAATACTTGGGTCTCTCTCACCCATGTGGAGGACCAGGATGGAGTTCCTAGCCTCTAGCTTCATTCTTGCCCAGGCTCAGCTGTTGTAGGCATTTGGGGGAATGAACCAATGATTTGGTGATCTCTCTCTCTCTAGTGCTCTCTCTCTCTTTCTCTCTATTTCTTTCTCTGTGTGTGTGTGTGTGTGTTTCCCTCTACCTCTGCCTTTCACATAATAAATAAATAGACTGAGACAAAGAAGTTTGTTCATTAAATGGCAAGTGCGTTGGAGAGTATTATTTGATATAACTTCATTGGACTTCCTTAAGTCTAAGAATGTTCTCTAAAAAACTGATTAGCTATCTCATTTTTTATGAAACTAACTCATTTCATTTTTGATCAATTAGTTGATTTAGTTCCTTCACTCACTATCCCACAAATTAAACTTTTACTCAAATGAAAAACAGAAATTGAAATTTGAAAGAACTCAATATGTAAACATTTAAAGTGGCAAATATGTTTCTAGTTATATGGTTTAGATCATATATTTTCAAACACTAGAAGAGATTCCATATTTTCAAACTCCAGACTGTGTAAGTATAAACTGTCTAGGTTGCTTCAAAATAAATAACGCATTATCTCTAAAGGTTTTTATTCATGAGACTCAATAAAACATTCATTCTTATAAAGCACTCCTTATGAATGGAATGCAAAGGAGAAACCCACTAACCAAAAAAAAAAAAATACCTAAATAGATAATCATAATGTACCTATATTGAATATTAAAAACTTACATAAAACAATCTCTTAGGGAAAACATGAAGAAGAATATTTGCATAAAATTTGTATTGAATATAAGGGCAGCTTTGAGCAAAACATATAGATCTTATTTCTCAAATATATGTGTGTATGTTGGTATTGCAAAATCACTGAAGTTGCTACTTTCTAAAGCGCTTATTGCTAGAAAAAATGGAAATATTGCTTGTATGACAAAGTAAGTAAAGAACACATGGATGTTTGAAGGTTAAGTAATAAATTAGTTATTAATCCATATTATTTCCACAGACTTACTCTATATTTAAAAGGCATAGTAATCAATTATGACACTTGTTAGTAGTATACAATCTTCGATACTACATTTAAGTCTTCTGATCTATAAAGTCTGACCAAGCAAATCAATTGCACAGTGTAATAGTATTCTATAATGTGGTTTTGTTCCAACTGACTTGGACACCATATCCTAGAACACTGCAACGTATTTGAACACTGGAATTGAACACTAGAATGGAATTAAATGACAAAATTATCCAGAAAATAGCTTGCTGGATATTTACTGGAAAAAACAGAGTCTGTATTCAAGGCAAGCAGTAATTCAACTTCTTGTCATTAAGACATTGAGTTAGCTACTTCTACTATTAGAAAGAATGTCGTTATTTACTCCTAAGATATATTTACATGAGTAGATGATAGTCATCACAATATTTCTTCAAATACAAATATCTGCTTAAAATTTATTTTGCTCTTAGGTGATGTCTGGAGTAAAATATGAATGTAATATAAGAATAAATAAGTAATCCTAATTAGAAAGAGGGGGCATGCCAAATGCAGTGTAACTTAATGTTCTTTTAATTTCAGATAATATAATTTCTTTCAATATATTTGACCAAAAACGAGATGTGCTATTACTTACCGAAGTATCTTACACAGTCCAATGGGAGCAAAACATCCATTTCTCACAGTGAAATTGGGAGTTATGTTCTGAATGTCTCACGCTATCTCTCTGGAACCAAATAATCTTACATCCTCATATCAGTTTCCTTATTCCTTTTTACTTTGCCATTTCTCAGAAAAAGATTTTCCTACCTTCTCACCTGAATGAGTTGCAAAATATGCTACTAGCTCCTATATTGACAATTTTCTTCTTCCTTCAAATTTTATGCTCTAAGGAATTGTTTTATAGAAAAATATAATTTTAAAATATATTTTCAGCTTGTATTTTGACACCACTTAAGTCAAATGTTTCCACATTCCTGCAGTTCAGGACATTCAACATTTATTTATTCAATAAACATTTATCTAGAATCAACAATGTGCTTGACACTCATCATAAATTTGGAAGAAAAGTACATGACAAGTTACAGTCAAAAAAGATGAAATGTAGTAGGAAGAGAGGCAAGCAAGTAAACTACATATGATGTTATATAATATGGGAATATAGGAATATATTCCTAAGCTTTCTTATGTAATGAATGGAATCATGACAAAGCTCATTCTGGAGATGGTTGAAGGACAAATATGGTATTTTCAGATGGACAAAATGAAAGCTTATTTGATAGAGGAGAGAGAAGATATACAGGCAAACTGATTTAGAATATCATAGTTTATGAGCAAAATGATAAGTTTTACACTAAGGAAAAGCACGAGATTCAAATGGGAAAATGACAAGGAAATTGGCTGGATAAAAAGTCAAAAACCAGATAAGGAGTCTATTAGATAGAGCAATACATAAGGAAAGTTACACCTGTTAGTCAACAGGTATTCACATCTATTACACAGAAATTCTTTCCTGATGTCCCATGATTTTCCTAAAGATAATTCACCTGTATAGACTAGTAAAAGATTGGTTGTATGTATTTTGTGTTCAGGTTCAAATATATGTCTCAGTGTTGACTAGTCAGAGCACAGTATGTTCCAAACCACACCAACTTTTTCAGATATTGCCTCATCTCTCTCACACACACACACACACACACATACACACATATTTAAAAACCTTTTTCTGCAACCATTTTATAGAGGTTGGCATTCAAATAGCAATATTCCCTCATGTTTAGGAAAGTCTTGATTTATTTTAAAGATGTGTGCCAAAAGAACTGACAATTTTTCCCCTTAGAAAGAAAAAAAATAACCTTATTTATAAAAAAGTGTACCTATATGTAATTTCACAAATAAAATATCTGGCACACAACCAAAAATGATCACAAATATGAGGAAGCAAAAAATGTGAGTGAAAAATATCAGAGAACAAAAAGAAAAGACAATTAAAGGTAATCACAAGAAAAGTAATGTATCAAATGAAACAATTAGAAATTTCAGAGTAATTTTTTGATCAGTGACCAAAACGATTAAAGAAAAATTAAGAGTTTCAAAAAAAGAAGAAATCATGGTGGGAATGACTTGTAAATTCTAGAATTCAAAAATAAAATAACAAAGGACTGCATTTTATCACATCAAGTTAAGCCATGCTTTGCTGAAGCCCCAATTCAAGTTCCAGTTGCTCCATTTCCTGTCAAGCTCCCTGCTAACATCTTTGGGATGGTAACAAAAATGATCTGAGTACTTTATCTCTACCACCTATGTGGGAGACACATATGGTGTTTCAGGCTTCTAATTTTGGCCTAACCCAATTGCAGCCATTTGGAGAGTTGAGCCAAATGGCTCTCTCTCTCTCTCTCTGTCACTCTGCCTTTCCAATAAATAAAATATCCTTTTTAGTATTTGTTGTTGTTGTTGTTGTTCTAGTACTAGTGGTTGAACTCTGTAATTAACACACAATTATTCTTAGGTGTTTAAATTTAACTGAAAAGTGATCCCTGTTAAATATAAGAGTGGGAATAAGAGAGGGAGGAGATGTACAAATTGGGACATCCTCAATCAGACTTGCCCCAAATGATGGAGTTAGAAATGTGCCAGGGGATTCCAATACAATCCCATCAAGGTGGCATGTACCAATGCCATCTCACTAGTCCAAGTGATCAATTTCAGTTCACATTCGATGGCTCTGATAGGTCTAAGAGTCAAAGGGATCACACAAACAAGACAAGTGTCTGCTAATACTAACTGATAGAATTAAAAAGGGAGAGACAGATCCAACATGGGAAGTGGGATACACAGCAGACTCATAGAATGGCAGATGTCCTAAACAACACTTTGGCCTCAGAATCAGCCCTTAAGACATTCGGATCTGGCTGAAGAGCCCATGAGAATATTGTAGGCATGGAAAGCCAAGATACCATGGAAAAGAAAAAAAAAAAAAAAAAAAGAAGACCTAAATGAAAGATCTCTGCAAGTGAGATCCCAGTGGAAAGAACTGGGCCATCAAAGAAGGAGGTACCTTTCTCTGAAGGGAGGAGAGAACTTCCTCTTTGACTATGACCCTATCGGAATAAGATCAAAGTCAGCGAACTCTAAAGGCTTCCATAGCCCTGGCAACTCATGACTAGAGCCTAGGGAGATTACTGACGCCATGAACAGGAGTGTCAAATTGTTAAGTCAGCAACAGAAGTCACTGTGTACTTACATCCCATGTGGGATCTGTCCTTAATGTGTTGTCTAATGTGCAGTGATGCTATAACTAGTACTGAAACAGTATTTTTACACTTTGTGTTTCTGCGTGGGTACAAACTGATGAGGTCTTTACTAATTATATACTGAATCGATCTTCTGTATATAAAGATAATTGGAAATGAAAAAAAAAAAAAACAACCTGGTGTTAAATTGGAAATGGCATAGAAAATTAATTAATTATTTTAAAAAATATTATGTAGGATCTCTGTCTTTAATGTGCTGTACACTCTTATTTAATGCTATAACTAGTACTCCAACAGTATTTTTTTTTCCTTTGTGTTGCTATATGGGGGCAAACTGTTGAAATCGTTACCTAATATATACTAAACTGATCTTCTGTATATAAAGAGAATTGAAAATGAATCATGATGTGATTGGAAGGGGAAAGGGAGCGGGAAGGGGGAGGGTTGTGGGTGGGAGGGAAGTTTTGGGAGGGGGAGGCAATTGTAACCCATAAGCTGTACTTTGGAAATTTATATTCATTAAATAAAAGTTTAATTTAAAAAATATTTAAAGTAAAAATATGAATGAATAAATTAATAATAAGTTAATAATCAGGAAATTTCTATATTGTTTTCGATTACTTGAAATGGTCATTTTTATTTTTCTTTTTGGTTCATAAATATGATAAGCTTTGTTGACTCATTTACAAATTCATTTTTAAAAATCAATTCCACATTATTGGAGTAAGCACATTCTTTGTTGTGATATTATACTTGTTACTTGTGTTCAGATTCCACTTTTTAAAGTTTTGTTTAAAATATGTACATCTATAATCATAAAGGATACTGTAATAAAATTTTTACAAATATACACCATAACACAGAAGAACTTTACAAAATGACATCAAGCTAAAGAAGTCAACACAAAAAGCTATAAAGTGGATAAATTGTTTTAAGCAAAATTATTTTATTGAGAGTGTGACTCAGGAATGATGTAAGGACCATAAATGTGAAGAAGGGAGGTAAGATGGTTGTCAGGAAACAGAGTTCCTAGAACAATGAGCACAGGGGTTTATTGTATTTATCAAAATGTGTATCAACTCAAGCTGTGTTTGTTTTGTGATAAACAAAACATTTTGTTTTCTCTAGATGAGGAAGTGGGAGTGGCAAGTACACAATTTGGTATGTGTAACATTTTAACAAAGTTTTAAAATATATAGTTTGATCATCTGAAAGTAAGTTTTACTAGTTTAAGAATACATTTCGCTGGCGCCGTGGCTCAACAGGCTAATCCTCTACATTGTGGCACCGGCACACCGGGTTCTAGTCCCGGTTGGGGAGCCGGATTCTATCCCGGTTGCCCCTCTTCCAGGCCAGCTCTCTGCTATGGCCCGGGAAGGCAGTGGAGGATGGCCCAAGTCCTTGGGCCCTGCACCGGCATGTGAGACCAGGAGAAACACCTGGCTCCTGGCTTCGGATCAGCGTGATGCACCAGCCGCAGCGGCCATTGGAGGGTGAACCAAGGGCAAAAAGGAACACCTTTCTTTCTCTCTCTCTCTCACTATCCACTCTGCCTGTCAAAAAAAAAAAAAAAAAGTACATTTCAAATTGGATAATTCTCATTTCAATTAAAGTGTAATCCATTTTGAACTTGAGATTAAAAATGTAGATTGAAATCTTATATCTATGGTCTATAATCCTTTTGAAACTGTAACCTCAAAGGGTATTATTTTTATCTTTTCAATGGAAACAACAGAGTTTAAGAGAAAAACATATTTCAGAAGTGATTGGAGATTAAATGAAAGTGTTAATAACTTCTAAGAAGTACTCATATTCATGAAGTTAAGAAAATTTTTCACCAAAAAAATTCTCACCGTTAATTCTAATGTCCATTAATTTTGTGAAACACTCTCAACATGTATTTGAAGGCCAGTCTCTCTCTTGCTTCTTTTCTAAACTCTGAGTTCAAGGAACCATCACCTAATACCAGAATTATTCCAACATCTGGATTTGTATGTTTTAAGCTTATTCTCAAAGTTTGCTCATTTTCATAAAATAAGCTGGTAATATCTTTATTTTAACTTGTCATTTTGCTTGAAAGACCTTCAGAATAAGACAAAGGTCTATATCTTTAGCATGACTTGGAAGACAATTTTCTCTTTCTATGCTTCACTCCCTCACTTCTCCATGTTGACAAATCTGTCTCATGAAATCTATTCTTCCACAAGAACTTACAGTTCTTCATGCTTTTTTTCCCACTCCCTATAGTTGAACACCATGATCTCTATAGCTGAAAAGCTCCCCATGTCTTGAGTGTCTGATAAATGATTTTTCCAGGTGCAGCTTAAACATCATATTCAATAAAATCATATAGGTTTTCACTGACACATTCAGATTTCTAAGCTCTGATCTTCTCCTAGTACATTACTGATATCTGTGTAATGCTGGAAAATTTAGTATAACATATTATATTCTGTACCTAGGGTTTTTATTAGCCAAGCTTAAGAATTTTATTGACATTTCTACAGAAAAGATTTTTTTTTCTTATCTAACAATTCCAAGAAAAAAATAAAGAGAATGAGATAATGATAGGAGAGAAGCGGGGTGGGGTGGAGAATTGTGCCTCATTGAATCTAACAGGACAAATCTGAATGAGGTTTTTTTTTTTTTTTTCCCCATTATACCTACCTATACTCCCAGAATTTTGAGCATGGAGAGGTGTTTTCAAGAAAAGTGAATGAAAAACAGGAAGAGCTGTGTCCCAAAACTAAAGTTGTAGGAGTCTATTGTGAAAAAATAGAAATAAAAATAGAATCAATGCAAGTTAGAGGATCTTTTGCAATGTGGTCCACATTCCATGCACATATTCAATACATGCAGTCACTTTTGATACTAGTTACCTATGTCTAATGTTGTTCAATGAATATTTTGTACCATTATGACTCAACTAAATTGTATTAAGAGGTCCTAGAACAACCATTTTCACTCACTTTAGAATGTGGCAAAATGAATGAAACCCAGAAGCACTGGGAAACCTTCTCCCATGAATAAATGTTATTCCTACTCAAAGAGACCTTGTTCCTACTCAAGGAGACCTTGTGCTGACTTGTCCTTGTAAAACAGAGCTCCATCAAAATATATAACTTGAAGTGTGAAATTTGAAGCCTTTGTGAATAGATTAAAGATTTATCTGAAGCACAAGCATTTCATGCATCCAACATTTCTCTCATGCTTACCATTTTCATGGATCTTTTATTGAAGCTCAGTTGTAGCTAATTTGGAAGATAATTGCTTATTTCACTTAATGCACACCTGGGATATACAAGTTTTGAATTCCCCATGTCATCCCAAATTCTGGAATATAATTCTCTGAAAGTTTCTCATATTTTTGTGCATCTTGAAAGATACATAAAATGCCCTTGTCTAAGCAGCATATTTGTAAGGCTATTTATGCTGCTTTACTTATAGGGCTTTAAACAATATCACGTTTATATTTATGGTACTTTATTTTTTATGGAAAATTAAGCAGATAGACATATTTCCCACATACTTTCGTTTCCTCTCAATCTCAGTTACCAATGATTGACATTTTACATTAGTGTGTTATCTTGTTTAAATAGACGGGTGAATCTCGGAATATTATCATTAATTGATTTTCATTGTTCATATTAGAGTTCATACTTTATGCTGTGTAATTCTGATTTTTGACTCCTAGTACCATGTGTACTCTGTCACAGGATCATGGAAAATAATCTCAGTGCTTTAAATATCCCTTTGCTCCACATACTCATCAATTCCCTCCTAATACACTGTAGCCACTAATCTCTTCCAGTATCTATAGTTTTCCCCTTTTCTGAATGTCACATAAGTAGAATCACGCAGCCTTTTCAGACTGACTCATTTCACTAAGGAATATATATTTTAGGCTCTGCAAGGCTTTTCATGCCTTAATAGTTCATATATTTTTATTGCTGAGTAATCTTCTATTGAATAGAAATATTCGTTTAGCTTTTCCTTTGAAACAATTCTTGGTTACATCCAGTTTTGGGTAATTATGATTAAAACACTCTTGTGTGCAGATTTTTTACTCTTGACACCAACATTTGTACAAATTCCAAGGTGAGAGGTTGATATTTTGTTTGGTAAGATTATGTTCAACTATATAAGAAATTTCAATAATGCCTTTCAAAGTATTTGTACCACTTTGCATAACTACAAGGAATGATATCTTACTATTCTACATTATTTTAGTTAATAATAAAAATTAATTAATTTTCATTCTGTTTGACAGAGGGAAAATCAGTAAGAGACAGAGTTTTGTTCGATACTCTGCTTCAGTCCCAAAAAGGTTATAAAAGCTAGAGTTGGGCCAGGCCAAACCAGAAGCCTGAAATGCAATTCGGATCTCCTACATGTGGGCAAGGTGCTATGTACTTGAGCATTCTGCTGCATTTCAAGTTGCACATTGTCAGGAAGCTGGATCAGCAGTGGAGGAGCTGTGACATGAACCAGGTATTCCAATATGGGATGGGTTTGTCCCTAGTGCTGCTGAATTCGGACATGAGCCCCTAAAATTTATACCAAAATGTGGCCCTTTAGAGCTCCCCAGAAGTGCTATCTGGGGTGCCACATATGCTACTGGAATTTGGGGTGCCATACGATTTCACCATGAGCCTATTAATAAATCCCCAATATTAATAAGTCCAAGAAGGTTCTTGCCTAATATGTAGAGAAGAATTCTAAATACCGGCACAGATAAACTAGGCAGCATGGTACGTTTTAGGCTTTTATTTGGTGAGGAAGGTGCATAGGAAAGTGAGAGCTTTATTTAAGAGAGAGAGGTAAATACAGGTTCATACCGAGCACTAGGAACCAGCCACATGGATGAGCATCTAGGCCAGGAAGCCTAGGGCCCAGGGCTACAGCAAGCCCCCTCCTGGCAAGAGGCCAGGAAAGAAGAGAAGGCCCTGACACACTGTGTTCCAGGCTTTTAACCTACTTCCAAAGGGGAGTGGTTAATTAACCTGATTGGCTGGTGGGCACCCAGGTGTGGCCAGGTAGGGGGATGAGGTCAGACAGGGGCGTGGTGAAGGCGTTGTCTTCCAATTCACAAATCTAATCAATTTTAGCCTGTATGTCTGCCTACTTCAGAGCCTGAATTGTGGTGACCAAGGTCCACTCCATGTTCTACATTCTTCATAGAATTTGTTCTTATCACTTTTGGGATTCCAGCCATTTTAATAGGTATATAGTAGTGTCTCATTGTCATTTTATTTTATTTATTTATTTATTTATTTTTAATTTTTGACAGGCAGAGTGGACAGTAGAGGGAGACAGAGAGAGAGGTCTTCCTTTTTGCAGTTGGTTCACCCTCCAATGGCCACCGCGGTTGGCGCGCTGCGGCCGGCGCACCGCGCTGATCCGATGGCAGGAGCCAGGTGCTTATCCTGGTCTCCCATGGGGTGCAGGGCCCAAGAACTTGGGCCATCCTCCACTGCACTCCCTGGCCACAGCAGAGAGCTGGCCTGGAAGAGGGGCAACCGGGTCATTGTCATTTTAAAAATTCTCTACAGATACATGATGCTGAGTACCATTTTATGCTCATTTGCGATCTGTTTATGTTGCCTCATGAAGTGCCACTGAGTCCCTTTGTCTATATTTTGGTTAGATTGTTCTATATACTAAAGTTCTTAGTATATTTTGAATACACTTGCTTTATTGGATTTGTTTTATAAATACCTCTAGTATTTTACGAACATTTTTTGTCTTTCCATGTTCTTAGCTGTGTGACTGAATAGCAGTGTTTAATTGCAATGAATTCCATTTTATCTATTTTTTCTTTCATGAATTGTTCTTTAAGTTCTGTTTCTAAAATTTTAATGCTAAATTCAATTTGACATATATTTTCTCCTTTTTTACATTCTAGAGTGCATACAGATTTATATTTTGAATTTAGGTGCATGATCAATTTTCAATGAAATTTGATTTAAGCATAGCTGTATCAGATTATTTTTTTCATCTGATTATTCAATTACTCTAATTTTTTTTGAAAAGAT
The DNA here is from genome assembly GCF_033115175.1 of Lepus europaeus. Classification (NCBI taxonomy): domain Eukaryota; kingdom Metazoa; phylum Chordata; class Mammalia; order Lagomorpha; family Leporidae; genus Lepus; species Lepus europaeus. The sequence continues at coordinate 48,476,948 of NC_084832.1, read as the reverse complement.
GATCCTTTCTCCATTGTATTTAAATTGATTCTTTGTCCAAGATAAATTGACTATATATTTATATGGGTCTTTTTCTAGGCTCTCTATTCTATTCCTGTATACTTATTCTTTCACCAAAACCATAATGTCTTGATGACTGAAGTTTATATTATGAGTATCTAAATGGATATGTATATTCCAGCAATGCTTTTCTTCACATTATTATATCCATTTTATTTGTGTAGTTTTTTTCAACATATTGAGATGAAGATAGTCTTCTCTTTATTCCTTTCATGATTTCTGATGAAAAGTTTAATGTAATTCATATTCTTGTTCCACTATAGTTAAAAGTGATTTCCTTAATCTGACTTTTTTCTAGATTTTATACTTCTCTTTGGTTTTCTGAAGTTTGAATATGATATACTTAGATATGGAGTTTTTCATATTTATTTCTCTTAGTAAAGTCTCTAAAATTTTGGTCATGTTGTTTATTTTTTGCTACTAATTTGGGAAAATGTTCAGTTATTACTCAGAATAGCGTTTCTACTCTTTCTTCTCATATTTGATATCTTTTGAAAATGTCCCACAATTGTTAGATAACTGTTTCATTTTTTTTCCAAAGCCATTTATACATTACCTGAATGGGTTTAAAATAGCAGCAAATCCATCAAAATCACTCCTCAATTGGGTCATTGTTTGGTGCTGTGGTTAAGAAGCAACTTTGGATGCCCACATTCCAGAGGAGTACCTGGGTTCCAATCCCAGCTTCACTTCTGATTCTATCTTCTTCATACACTTATTTGGAAGCAGCAAGAGATGGCTTAAGTTCTTTGAATTTGAATCCTTGTCAGCTAAGTGGGAGACCCAGATTGAATCCCTAGCTCCTGGATTTGGCTGTGCTCCAACTTTTGTGAGAATCTGGCAACTGAACCACAAGATGGAAAACCTTTCTCTCAAGTAAAAAGAAATCATTTCTCATTCCTTTTGTAATGTTTTTGATTGCTAGTATTGTGTTTGTATTCATTATTACATTTTCAATCTCTCTACTTATTTTTTTCCATCCCTTTTTTTCATGCTGTACACTTTTTCCACGTGAAATCTTAGTATATTCTTCATGGTTACTATAAATTGTTGACCTATTAAGCCCCAAATCACTGTCAATTGCATCTAATTCTGTTTCTGGTATTTTCTTTTTTGACTGTTTTTTCCACTTACCTCTAAGCATGATTGTAATCTTGTTGTTGTTGAAAGAATATGTGACATACTAGGGAATAGAAGTTGAGCTGAATTGGATTTTAGTAGAAAATTTATATTTATTTAGATGGTAGTTTCACTGTGTTTCTCATTTGATGTACTTGTAGGTGGCTACAACTTGTATTTTCCATAAAAACCTTGTGTTTTTCTCCTTTGCTGTTGTATATGTGTATACTCTCCCTAGAAACTCTTCCTTAAATAGAGTCTGAACATTGGAATTCTATCAATCACAATCTTCTATAGGTATAATGTGATGATGTAGAAGCATCATGTAATTGTGCGATTAAGAGTCAGTCTTTCAACAGAAATTACAATTTGGATGTGTTCACCAATATTCCTCAGCTTTTATTTTTCCTGTTTGTGTGAGACATGAAAGCTAGAGCAGGCTGGACTTGGATATGTCCCTTCCTATATTTCAGTGAGGTAAAGTACTTTCCTTTTGAAGTAGTTAGATAAGAAGAGACTCTCAGTGTATCCCAAAATATTTAATTTCTCCTACTCCTGTGGCTACATGAAAAGATTTTTCTCTGATATTCTCAGTAAAAACTTATTAAGATTCCTGGAGATAAGACAAGAAAAGGTCCCTTAAGACTGAGCTTCCAGAAGTTCTTGTATCTAAAATTATTCCATATTCAGCCTCCAGAATTTCATCAATTAGGCTTAAGTTTTCCTACAAGTTTCTGGCTTGAAGGACTCCTGTTCCTGCTAAGCTGTGGTTCTACTTCAGTATTCAGGGTATAGGTTTGCCCTGTGACATCTGTTCTCTGATGAATCTAAAAATGAGTCATTGATTTTATTTGAAAAATCGATTTTCTTATAATAAGTAAATTGATAACATCTAAACCACTTACATGTTGGAACGGACAACAGAACTGATTTTTTTTAAAGTTGGTCAAATGAAGGGCACAAAACAAAACAAACAACAAAAAAATAGGTAATATTTCCTTTAGCCAGCAAAAAGCCAGATTTGTTGAAGCATGTCAAAATAGTGGTCCCCTCCATATCAAAGAGCAGGTAAGCTTATTGTCCAGAATTAATAAGACAATCTGCTTCCAAAACAAAGGGCAAGTTTGTTAACTGTCCATTATAACACATTGAAGTTTCCTATATTTAGAATTTGCTTTTAATGCTGCGCATGGTATTCACAGATGTCACTTGGGATTTTTGTTTGTCTGTTTCATACTGTGAGACCTACAGCTCACATTATTGGTGCAAATATCCTGATACTTGGATAAGTTTTAGTCTGTAAGGTAAAATCTCTGATGCTTCACAGATCTGTACTTAAAAAGTAATTTCTAAAATTAGCGAAATCTTTTTCACATATTTTCAAGTGAGGAAGTTGTAAGAGGAAAGTAGATGATTAACAGTATTCACATAGAAAATTTCCAGCACCAAAAAATAGTATGTATAGTAAAAGATGTACAGTAATTCTGTCTGAATGTATCAATCTATAAATGAATGTTATGATTCATTCTATGTGTCAATTGGATAGTGTTTTTGGATGAGATTAGAATTTAAATGGAGAACTGTAAGTAAGCAGCTTGCCTCTCCTAATATAGATGGGCTTCCTCCAATCAGTTGAAGGTCTGGATACCACAGAAATTCCATCATCCTCAAGCATAAGGGAATTCTCCCAAAAATTGCCTTCAGATTTCATTGACACCTTTGGCTTTTCTGGAGTCTATCAGCTTTTAGACTTACTTTCCTACCAGCAATCTTGGATCTCAAATGAGGTAGCCCACACTGCAGATTATGGACTTGGCAGTCTCTATAACTGCATGAAATGGTTCTTATTAATACACATCTTCCTATAAATAACATTCTTTGTTCTTTATTCACAGAATAACTAAAATTAAAAATTATTTTCCTAAATTTGTTGTACTTTGAGGAAAAAATGGATAATTGGGAACAATATACAAGAAGTTAACAATTCTGATTGTTATTTAGCAAAATATAATGAGACAACATATTGAAAATCTGAGAACTCAATAAGCTTGATGAATTTTTTGCAGAATACAGAAACCACATATTAGCATGGCCTCACTTAATTTGGAATCTAAAATAAGGCATCTAAACTTTTATACCCTTTTGTTGCACACTCATTAGATACTAAAAAAGATTAATGCATACTAGCATCATCTCCAAGTGATTACAGTGAACATAGGAACCCAATATATCAAAATTAAAAAGAAAAGTTTTAAATTTTAGCAATTTAGTGAGTTACTTATTATCTGATTTGCTTTCTCTGTGGGATTTAAAAGAGTAAAGACATGCATAATTTGCATTTTGAATTGATAATTTGGTTATACTGGCCATAAGGTGGAGCAATATAACAAGATGGGAAACTGATGATCTATTCAACATGGGATACAGTCAGAAGAACCAACAGGAAGCCTAGGAAATTATGAAGCATATATAATATGTTTAGTATTTTGCAAATTATGACAAACAAAACCACAATATTTTCTGTAGAAATAAGACATTGGGAAAAGTTGTAATACATATGCTGATTACTAAATAAATGAAATATTTAAATTAAACCATAGCGACAAGGGATGTAATGAATAATCAGTTCTCACAATGTCAATTTTGTTCATACACATTACATTGTTTTACTCTATTAGTTAAAACAGATCAGGGAACACATGGTATTTGTCTTTTGGGGACTGCCTAATTTCACTAAGCATCCATTTTGTTGTGAAAGACAGAATTTCGTTCTTTTTTGCAGCTGAGTAAAATTCCATAGTGTATATATACCACATTTTCTTTATTCAGTATTTGGTTGATGGACATCTGGATTGATTCCATAACTTAGCTATTGTGAATTGAGCTGGAATAAACACAGGGAAATAGATAACTCTTTCATATGCTGATTTCAAATCCCTTGGGTAAACTCCTAGAAGTGGGATGCTTAGGTCATACAGTAGATCTATTTTCAGATTTCTGAGGAAACTCCATACCATATTCCACAATGGCTGTACCATTTTACAACCCCAACAACAGTGTATCAGTATACCTTTTTCCCCACATCTTCACCAGCATTTATTAGTTTTTGATTTCTGTAGGAGAGTCATTTTAACTGGGGTGAGGTGATACCTCATTGTGGTTTTGATTTGCATTTCCCTGAGGTTAATGATCGTGAGCATTTTTTCATGTGTCTATTTGTCATTTGAATTTCCTCATTGGAAAAACCCCAGTTCAACTCATTTGCCCATTTTTTTTTTTTTTTTTTTTTGGACAGGCAGAGTGGACAGTAGAGGGAGACAGAGAGAAAGGTCTTCCTTTTGCCGTTGGTTCACCCTCCAATGGCCGCCGCAGTAGGCATGCTGCGGCCGGCGCACTGCGCCGATCTGATGGCAGGAGCCAGGTGCTTTTCCTGGTCTCCCATGGGGTGCAGGGCCCAAGCACTTGGGCCATCCTTCACTGCACTCCCTGGCCACAGCAGAGAGTTGGCCTGGAAGAGGGGCAACCGGGACAGGATCGGTGCCCCGACCGGGACTAGAACCCGGTGTGCCAGCACTGCAAGGCATAGGATTAGCCTACTGAGCCGCGGCGCCGGCCCTCATTTGCCCATTTCTTAACTGGACTGTTTGTTTTGTTGTTGCTGAGTTCCTTGAGCTCTTTATAGATTCTGTATATTGATGCCTTATCAGTTGCATAGTTTGTAAATATTTTCTCTCATTCTGTCAGATGCCTCTTCATTCAGCGGGGTATTTCTTTTGTGGTGCAGAAGCTTCTCAACTTGATATAATCCCATATGGCTATTTTGTCTTTGACTGCTTATGCTTCTGGGGTCTTTTCCAAGAAATCTTTGCCTATTTCAATGTCTTGCAGTTTCTTCAATGTTCTCCTCTAGTAATTTTATGGTATCAGATTGTAGATTTAGTTCCTTGATCTATTTTGAGTTGACATTTGTGTAAGGTGTAAGGTAGGGATCTTGTTTCATACTTCTGTGTGTAGAGATCCAATTTTCCCAGCACCATTTGCTGAAGAGACTGTCCTTTATCCAGGGATTTATTTTAGCTCCTTTGTCAAAGATCAGTTGGTTGTATAGATTGATTTCTGGGGATTATATTCTGTTCCATTGGTCTATGTGTCTATTATTGAGTATTTTTTTCATTTTAAAATATCTTTATATACAGAGATCAATTTAGTATATATTAAGTAAAGATTTTAACAGTTTGCACCCACACAGAAACACAAAGTGTAAAGTACTGTTTGAGTACTAGTTATAGCATTAATTCACATTGTACAACACATTAATGACAGAGATCCTACATGGGGAGTAAGAAAACAGTGACTCCTGTTGACTTAGCAAATTGACACTCTTGTTTATGGCGTCAGTAATCATCCTAGGCTCTTGTCATGAGTTGCCAAGGCTATGGAAGCCTTTTGAGTTCACCAACTCTGATCTTATTTAGACAAGGCCATAGTCAACGTGGAAGTTCTCTCCTCCCTTCAGAGAAAGGTACCTCCTTCTTTGATGGCCCATTCTTTCCACTGGGATCTCACTCGCAGAGATGTTTTAGTTTTTTTTTTTTTTTTTTTTTTTTTTTTATTTTATTTGCCAGAGTGTCTTGGCTTTCCATGCCTAAAATACTCTCATGGGCTCTTCAGGCATATCTGAATGCTTTAAGGGCTGATTCTGAGGCCAGAGTGCTGTTTAGGACATCTGCCATTCTATGAGTCTGCTGTGTATCCCGCTTCCCATGTTGGATATTTCTCTCCCTTTTTAATTCTATCAGTTAGTATTTGCATACACTAGTCTTGTTTATGTGATCCTTTTGACTCTTAATCCTATCATTATGATCAATTGTGAACAGAAATTGATCACTTGGACTAGTGAGATGGCATTGGTACATGCCACCTTGATGGGATTGTATTGGAATCCCCTGGCACATTTCTAACTCCATCATTTGGGGCAAGTCTGATTGAGGATGTCCCAATTTGTACATCTCCTCCCTCTCTTATTCCCACTCTTATATTTAACAGGGATCACTTTTCAGTTAAATTTAAACACCTAAGAATAATTGTGTGTTGATTAAAGAGTTCAACCAATAGTATTAATTAAAAAAAAAATACTAACAGGGATAAAGTATTAAGTTGTTCACCAACAGTCAGGGCAGGAGCTGATCAAGTCACTGTTTCTCATAGTGTATTATTTCTTACAACATAAAATTACTATCCAAATGAGTTACTGACACTGTTTTATTTGGAAAAAATAAAAAATAAGAAAGTTTCTAAGTATGTTTGGCAATCTTGGCAAATCAACATTTTTATTCTATTCTTAAAAGGTAGTTTGAAACAAAGTAAAATTTGAAAAATTTGTGTGGTAAATTCATAGCTTAAGTTCAAGTACTAACTTAAGATAAGATACAGTTTGTTATTTTCTATAGTTATGCTTGTACACAAATTTAATACATGTCTAAACTATTTTGAAACAAAAAAAGCCTACTAATTTTTAAATGTCACATGTTTTTAATTATAATAAAATATATATGTACCTATACAAAAATGCACACACATGCTGATAGCTATACTAGCAAATCTGGAAAATCCACAAAAATAATATGAAAACAAAATTTATGACATCACACATATTCTCAGCTAATGAATATTTCAGTATTTGATCTCATCAAAGTCATTTTCATGCAGTCACAACTATACATAATTGAAGATCAGATAGCAATGTGGAACTTCATTTGCTCTAATGCAATAGTATTGTGCCTTAAAATATGAATAATCAAAAATTATATTACCTTTAAATATTGTTCCAGATCTAAAGGTTTTTACATATAGATAATATTTAGCAGATAAGTGAAATATAATTTACTTAATCTGCCTCAGCCTTAAACTTATAGACTATTTCACATTTCCTTTATTACTAATAATTAATTGTGTTTCTACTTTCCCCCAATTCGTTACAAACTCCTATTATTGGAATTCTATCTATGGAATTCATGAACTCCATTGTCTCTAAATTAATAAATAAATGAAGAAGTCATAAAAATAACATATAATAACCTATAGGTAAATAAATTATCTCTTTCTTAGTCTGAGCTACCTAACAGAAATTCCATGTCCTTAATGGTTTAAGAACATTTATCTCTTACTTCTGGAGACTGGGAGTCAAATACCTCTGTCCTAAAAGTTGTGTATTTGGTAAGGGCTAGCTTCCTAGATAATAGATATCATGCATTGTAAATTCTGTTTACAAAGTTGTTGTTCTATCCTGTTTAGATACTATTGCCAACAAAATCTTTACATGTTTAGTACAGATACTAAACTAAAAAACTAAATCCTAAACTAAAAAACTAAGTTTTTAAAAAATATTATCAACACACAGTTATTTGAATCCATAGATGGAGAATCATGGAAACAGAGGGTTGATTGATTTTCATTGTATCAGAGTTTCTAAATTTGTACAATATCTTCAAACAAATTTCTATGAAATGAAAGAAATTTGCTTATAAAATATTGCTTTTTTCCACTTCTCAGATACACAAAAAATGATGCTGAAATTCACAAGAAAACACAGAAGACCCCGAATAGCTAAAGCAATCTTACACAACAACAACAAAAAAAACCCAGAGGCATCACAATGCGAGATTTTAAGACATACTACAGGGCAGTTATAATCAAAACAGCCTGGTACTGGTACAAAAACAGATGGATAAACCAACAGAATAGAATAGAAATGCCAGAAATCAGTCCAACCATCTACAACCAACTCATATTTGACAAAGGAGCTAAAACCAATCCCTGGAACAAGGACAGTATCTTCAACAAATTGTGCTGGGAAAACTGGATTTCCACATGCAGAAGTATGAAGCAGGACCCCTACTTTACACCTTACACAAAAATCTACTCAAAATGGCATAGGGAAAGCTTTCTTGGAAAAGACCCCAGAGACACATGCAATCAAAGCCAAATTCACAAATGGGATTACATCAAATTGAGAAGCTTCAATTTCTCTATTTCTTGCTAGATATAATTTTAATCAACATTTTATTTGGTGATATTCAACGATTAATTGAGATTGAACAAAACAGATTTCAACTTGCTAAATCTTAGACATTCTTCTTCCTGATTAATAGGTTTCTATTTTCATTTCTTAGGAAACTCACTTTTTAAAATTCTTACCCTTCCTTTTTTTGAGGTAGAAAATCTTCTACAGCTTAAGCTCTTTTTCAAGGATCTGAAAGTCATCCCTTTGAAATGTAAACATAATGATAGTCTCCTATCTAAGAGTCTCTATAAGAGAATGGGAACCTAAACTGAATAAACACAGGTTAACAAACCTAATGAAGTAACCACATACTCCAACTTTCCCATAATGCCCTCCAGTTCTTTTCCATAGATCTAACACAGTTGCTAAAACTCTTCTACCTGGGACAGACATCCTGGGGCAGTGGAGGAAGCAGCTGCTTGCAAAACTGGCAGCCCATTATCAAAATACTACTCAGCTCACAGTCCACTTTCCTGCTTAAGCAGTTGAAAGGCAGTGGAAGATGGCACCCACATGGCAGGCCAGGATGGAATTCCAACCCGCTGGCTTTGGCCTGGTCCAGACCAAGATGTTGTGTCCTTTTGGGAAGTGAACCTGGCCCTGGAAGATCATTTTGTTTCTCCCTCTCTCCATCTCAGACATTGTACTTTTCAAATCAATCAATCAATCAATAAATATTCTAAAAAAACTCTTCCTCCTCTTGTTTCAGTTAATTTAAGCTATTCCCACTCTCACAATAGTATTTACATTGTTGAAGTAGTTTGTTTTAAATAAATTCCTCTTTGCTGTTTTTAACAAGTGCCCCATGCAAATATTTCTTTGGCAATATATGATACAAGGTCATCCATTTTTAAAAGGAAAAAATTCCATTTTAAAAGAAAAAAAAGGATAAAAATTAACAGTTTTGAATAGACTTCTGCTAACAGTGTTGTTCTTGAATTTCATTCACTAAAGTATTTCTATGTTTATATTTTGTAAATTTCAAGTCATATGTACTTGAATATATGTGAGAGAACATCAAAATTTCAAGGAAAATTCATTGAAAATATATTTATTTGGGTATAAAACTTTTGAAATAAGCATATTTTATAATATGCATTTTTCATAAACTTTTGGAACAGCACACATTTATATATGATGTTATTTCATTGTGAGGTATAATATAAATAAATAGATGGAATAGATATAGAACAATGAAGTATAAATGTCTTTACCTTTCCACACTTAAGATAAATAACACAAAATAAATTGTTCTTAGCTACTCCTTCTAACTTGTTTTTGGCATGTGAATTCCAAGAAGGATTTTTGATCAGTTAAAATCAGTGAAACCCAAAGTTACCTAGATAGAACACATGCTGAGAATGGCATTGTTTATATCAGCTGCAGTTGTATGTCGCAGTACCTTCAGGTAAATGAAATTTGAAACTCAACTCGTGTGTGGATACATAACGCCAGCTCCAGGTTAAAATGCCCAGGACTTAACCTACTTCCTCATACCCTGAACCTAAGTTTTGTAAAATTGTTTTGCAGATTATTGATATTTAAATTTGATAACAATCTATGAAATACTGTGATGAATTCTAGCTCTCAATGCAACTTGCAATTCTCTCTGTTGTTAATTTTGTATTTAAAATTAAAGTTTATGTTTAAAGTCTCGTATGTATGTGTGCATTTGTGTAAATGAAACCTACTCTGAAAAATATTTTGAAAATGTCATTCTAACACTAATTGTGTTTTTCTAGAAGTTACAATTTCTTTCATAAAAAATGGAAATGAAAGATATCCTAAATAAGATTTCATGAAAATATCTTCAAATCTAGGAAAATAGTCCAAAATCATGAATTCTGGTAGTTATTGAAATCTACAAGTGACATTGGGTAAACTGTAGCAAGCAATGATTTCAATACAATATAGTTTTAGAAAACACTTTTAATTGATAACTTATTTTTTAATATCAAAATATATTTTATTCTGGACCTCTTTCAGATCTGATTCAAATTACAGTTGTCAAAGCAATCCAATGCAAAGTGAAACTGCAACAACATCAACAAAAAATGTGCCTAGAAAGGATAATAGGGTCATTGGGAACAAATCATTGTGATGTGGAACCAAAATACATCGTAAGTGCAATTAACATGGTCCAGGACAGCATAGAACATCTATATCAGTCTTCCTTACACAATAATCATGAAAACTGAACAATAAAGTTCTTTAACATGTATAAAAACTGTCATGGGCTGGTTAACACTTTTACAACAGTTTTAAAGTTAACTGGATAACTAAAGAAATGATGCAGACATTTTAATCCAGTGCTATAGGTAGGCTCACAGAATTAGACTCAAAGGATTTGTAAAAATCAAAATGAAAACATTATAGCTACAATGTCAAAGTCAGGAAAGAAGAAAATTACTTCTGTATTCAAGGATTTCAGAGCTACAAAATGCAGTCTGTGTGGTTTTTTTTTTTTTGTTTGTTTGTTTGTTTGTTTTGTAATGAGATGGATAAGTACATCAGACTAGATAGAACATGCAGAATGTTTTCTTCAACTTATCCAGAAATTCCAAAGAAAACATCATGAAACAGCTTACTAGAAAAAAATTTCTTCCTATTTGAATACTGCATGTTCTTCCTCTGCATTCTCTTTATACCCCATCATATGATTCCCCATGTATTTTGGATGTTATGTAGCTGATAAAATGGATATTTTTGTGCTGATAACTATTCTGATCCTGGAGAAAATAGCTAATGTCCACTTATAGATTTTAAAATGAATATATGATCACTTCATATAATAATTTATTCTTTATTTAAATATATAATTTTTTCATAAATGATATTAGTATAATAATATTTATCATGCCACCATTGGAGTAAAAAATAATGTTCAAAAGTGTACAAAAGAGGGCCGACACTGTGGCACAGTGGGTTAAAGCCCAGACCTGCAGTGCCAGCATCCCATATGGGTACCGGTACAAGGACCAGCTTCTCAATTTCCGATCCACTTCCTTGTTGTGTCCTGGGAAAGGAGTAGAGGATGGCTTAAGTCCTTGGGCCCCTGCATTCACTTAGGAGACCCTGAACAGCTTCCTGGCTCCTGGCTTCGGATTAGCTCAGCTCTGACCATTATGATCATTTGGAGAGTGAAGCAGCAGATGAAGGACCTGTTTTTCTATGTCTCTACCCCTCTTTGTAACTTTGTCTTTCAAATAAATAAAATGAATCCTTAAAAAAGATGTACAAATGTTATTGCATTTCATAATGTCCTATAGTTGCACCAAATAAAACATTTTTTAAAGATTTATTTTATTTATTTGAAAGAGTTACAGAGAGACATAAACAGAGAGAGAAAGATATCCTCCATCCACTGGTTTAGTCACCAAATGACCACAAAGGCCAGAGCTGAGCCAATGTTAAGTCAGGAGCCAAGAGCTTCTTCCAGGTCTCCCACACACGTTCAGGGGCCCAAGGACTTGGAACATCTTCTACTGCTTCCCCAGGCCATAGCAGAGAGCAGGATCAGAAATGTAGCAGCCAGGACTCAAACCGGGGCCCACATGGGATGCTGGCGCTACAGGCTAGGACTTTAACCCACTGCACTGGCCCCGAAATAAAACCTTTTGATTGAGCTTAAATGGAGAAATTTCTTGATGCCATAAATAACACTTAAATTGTTCACAGTTCTGCTAAGATTGCCATAGAAATGTTATATAAAATAGAGTGACTTACTTTAGCAGAACATTTTCAATTGAAATAAGATTTTAAAGCAGAGTACAGCTAGAATAGTTATTAAAAGACATCGAAGCAAAACCAAATAGGAAGAATTTATGTTCCTGAGTGCTTTGCTGAAATTCTTTCAGTCATGCTGAAGCAAGATTGAGTCTGTGCTTTTCCAGTTTAGTGTGTCAGGTAAAACATAGCAGGGGGTGAAATGAATTCATCTTTCTGTCTTCAAGTAAACTAAAAGCAATTTTTGTCTTCCCATGTGGTCACTTGAGGTGCTTGTCATGTTCAAGCTAATGATATCAGGCACCCTCAGGTTGTTTAAGTATTCATGAAGTAATTAAATTCTCATTAACATATAAATAAAAGAAAACTGAAAACAAGTTTAGCAGGCACCTAACATCTGTTCTAATGCTTTTAAGTATTAAAATGTGCCACACACAGAAGGAAAAGTGCATTCTGTTCAGGAGAGTATTTTGCATAGATTATTTATAGAAACTGTAATTAAACTGATTTGGCGTATTAAAGAAAGTTAACAGCAGAGGATTATTTAGACAGTTTGTTGGTCTCTGTCACCTACATAGGGATTTAAAATAGATATGGGGAACATAAAATTAGGTTTTGTTTGTTTTATGTTTCAGATGAAACTACAAGAATGATTAAAATGCATTTCCAACGTGAAACAAAATGGTTAAATTTCAGACTGTACAGGCTTACATACAAATTCACAGCTTTATCACCTTCATTGTAAACCTTAAAATGACTTAGGTACTTGCTGAAACATTTCACCCAACTCCTAAATTTCCCTCATTCACACATACAATTATTTCCTCTTTAGTGCTTTTTGGATACAGATTTGTCAAAAGTAGAGTGAAATGTGCTGAAGAGAACCTTGTCTTTTATGATTAACCTTTCTGTTCCGTGATATTTTTCACTTACACTAACTCTGCTGATGGTAAATTTTCTATGTTATAATTGCAAATTTCTCAAATCGTTTTTTTGTATTTCCCAAGCATCCCAATAACATTTGGCATTCAAATAAAAAAAAAATCCACTAATTTTGCCTAGTGTTATGTAGGAGAAAGATAGTATTTCTTTTTAATCAATCCCCGTGGGCTGTTAATTGAAATGAACTCCTATTAAAAAGATTAGTAAGCGAATAAATTTTTTAATATTTAGGGGGCTCAGACATGATATACTGAAATATGACAATTTGGCACACTGATTATTTTCAAGTGAAGAAAACTGTATAGATCTCAGAAGCAATGTCTTTCTGACCTCCCTGCCTCCTATCTCCTTCTTTCTCCACTCAGAAAGTTATAGAAGGCAGAATTCCTTTTCCTCAATGTTAATCATAGGAGATAGCACTCTTAGCTCTCAAGCAAGGCTTAAACCTAGAAACTCCTTTCTCCCTTCTTCTTTGAGGACCTTCTGTAAAGTGATACCTTGCCCCAGAATGCAGGAGGAAGGAAGGCAAAGAAAAGAGACCAAGAATTAAGAGTGGGAATGTAAGAGGAAGGAGAGGAAGGGTTGGAGCATGGCAGGAGGTAGGGTACGGAGGGAAGTATCACTATGTTATTAAATCTGTGCATATGAAAAAACATGAAACTTGTATAACTTACATAACAGCTTTTTAAAAATTATCTGAACAGAAAAGATATGGTCCCCATCACATACAACATCAAAGAAATGGATGTTATGCTTTCCTCTTGTTAATCTTTCTTTAGTTAGAGGAGTGTTATCCATGTCCCTTGTGATGGGTGAGGAAAGGTTCACACTTTTGTACACCTACAATATGTATACTTCATATATGAATGGGAGACACCAGAGAACTAGCAGTTTTCAACAAGGTGACTTTGAATTCCAGTTTACATAGCAATTTTAACCTTTGTTTTTCAGCAGGAAATACTTATAGAAGTGACAAGACAAGTGAAAAGTACTTTGTATTTCTATGTGCAGCAATTTATGAAGGCAAAAAAGTCATAAAGTCTAGTTAATAAAGTCAGTATTTTGGTTTTTCTTTTAGACGATTTATTTATTATTTGAAAGGGTTACACAAAGAGAGAAGGAGAAGCAGAGACAGAGGTCTTCTGTCTGCTGGTTCACTCCCCAGTTGGCCCCAATAGCTGGAGCTGTGCCAATCTGAAGCCAGAAGCCAGGAGCTTCCTCTGAGTCTTCCCAGGCTGGTGTAGGGGCCCAAGGACTTGGGCCATCTTCCACTGCTTTCCCAGACCATAGCAGAGAGCTGGATCAGAAATAGAGCCGCCAGGACTTGCACCAGTGTCCATATAGGCTGGCATTGCAGGCGGTGGCTTTACCTGCATGCCACAGCGATGGCCCCATAAAGTTGATATTTTGAATTTTTATTATATTTATATGAGAGAGAGAGAGAGAGAGAAATTTACTGATTCACTCCCTGAGTGCCCATGAGAGCCAGGGATGGCTCAGGCTGAATCTAGAAGCTCAGGACCCAATGTGGGTTTCCCATGTCGGTGAGAGAGATCCAAAAACTTAATCTAATACCTACTTCCTCCAGGCTGTACATTAACAGGAAGCTAGAATCAAAAGCAGAGCTTCAACTCCAACCCAGACACTCCAATATAAGATCTGGGTGTCACAAGCAGCGCAGTGACTGCTGTGCTAAAAACTAGTCCCAGTAAAACTTGTTAAAGTCGATTCTTCTGGTACCTTTCAGACAACAAGTCTCTAAATATTTCTTTGGCAGTAAATCAATTCTTATTTTTTTCCTTCCTCCCTCCCTATCTCCCTCTCTTTTTCTTTTTCTCTTTTCTTTTCTCTCCTTCCCTCCCTCCTTTCCTTGCTTGCTTCTTCACACCCTCCCTCTCTTTCCTTTTGTTTTCCTTCCTACTTCCTTTCCTTCCATCTTTCTTTCTCTCCTTACTTCCCACTTCCCTTCCTTCCTCTCTTCCTTCCTCCCTTCCTTTCTCCCTTCTGTTCCGATCAGTAAGAGGGAAACATTTTAGAGGCCCCAGGACAGGATTCTGGGGTGGAAAGACATTTTGCTACACACACAAATGTGGATGGATGGACCTTGTCTAACATTCTTGCAGTGGAGGTTGCTGGTGTGGCCACACTTACTGCAGTAGTTGACAGCATGGGTGGCACCCAGCATATCACTTGCAGATCATCTTGTTGTAGTTAAGGCTGGATGATGCTTCCTCCCAGTCAAAGAGCTGACTGCAGAGTTGATGCTTTCTTGATAGTGTAGTTTGAGAGAATGTGGCCATCCTCTCTCTTCATAAGAGCACAGATCAGACCCTGCTGGTCAAATGAGATGCCCCTCATTTGGATTACAATGTGGCTTGGGCATTCTCCATGTTCTCTTTGGGTATTCTAGGTTTTTTGTGACTCCATATGGATTTTAGAATTGCTTTTTCTAATCCTGTAAACAATGTCCTTGGTATTTTGGTAGGTATTACATGAATTTGTAGATTGGTTTAGGCAGTAGAGACATTTTAATGATATTAATTATTTTGATCCATCAGCAAGAATGATTTCTTTCATCAATTTATTTTTAATATATATTGTATTTGAGTTATACAAGTTTCATATATTTCCTTTATACCATTATAGGAACAGTGGCACTTCCCCCTACCCTCCCTCAACCCTTCCTCTCTCTCACTCTCAGATTCCCACTCTTAATTTTTACACAATGATCTTTTGTTAGTACACATAATGCTGCCATAGTTAACACTACCCTAAGTAACAGAGTTCAACAAATAATATGAGGAGGAAATAAAACAAAGCAAAAAACAAAATACTGTTCTTCAATGAAAGAGACAAAGGCTATAAACTGTCACTGGCTATCAAAATGTGTATTTCAGTTCAATACATTATATTCCAGGTACTCTATTCATTATCTCAGTCTTTTTGGGACTGGCTTATTTCACTAAGCATAAAGAATTCCAGTTATGACCATCTTGTTGTGAAGGACAGGATTTCATTTTTTTATAACTGAGCAGTATTCCATAATATCTTTATCCAGTCATCAGTTGATGGACATCTGGGTTGATTCCATATCTTAGCTATTGTGAATTCTGCTACAATGAACATGGGGGTACAGTTAACTCTTTCATGTAGTGATTTCTCTTGACTTGGGTAAATTCCCAGGAGTGGAATGGCTGGGTCATATTGTATATCTATTTTCAAATTTCTGAGTTATTTCCATACTGTCTTTTGCAATGGCTAGGCCACTTTACATCCCTACCAGCAGTGGATTAGGGTACCTTTTTACCCACATTCTTTTTATTTTTAAAGAATTATTTATTTTATTTGAAAGTCAGAGTTACACAGAGAGAGGAGAAGCAGAGGTCTTCCATCTGTTGGTTCACCCCCGAGTTGGCTGCAACTGCTGGAGCTGTGCCGATCCAAAACCAGGAGCCAAGAGCTTCTTCCGGGTTTCCCACACAGGTGCAGGGGCCCAAGGACTTGGGCCATCTTCTGCTGCTTTACCAAGCCATAGATAGAGCTGGATCAGAAGTGGAGCCGCGTCTTAAACTGGCACACATATGGGATTACAGCGCTTCAGGCCAGGGTGTTAACTGGCTGCGCCACAGCGCCGGCCCCCTTTACCCACATTCTTACCAGCATTTCTTGTTTGTTCACTTCTAAAATCATTGGAAGCAAATACAAAAGGATGATATAAGATTTGTTGATATTTAAACTGGACAATTTAGGGGCCAGCATAATTGTGGTATAGCCGGTGAGGCCTCTTCCTGTGCTGCCAGCATTTCATATGGGTGTCTGTTTATGTCCAGGCTGCTCTATTCATATCTAGCTCCCTGCTGATGGCCTGAGAAAAAACAGCAGATGAAAACCTAAGTGTTTGGGCCCCTAATGCCCACATTGGAACCCAGCAGAAGCTTCCGGCTCCTGGCTTTGGACTGGCCCAGCCCTGACTGTTGGGACCACCAGGAAGTGAACCAGCAGATGGAAGATCTCCCTCTCTTATCTTTCCCTCTCTCTGTAACTCTGACTCTCAAAATAAATTTTTTAAAAAAGTTGACATTTTAAGCTATTTGACATTTAAAATATCCTTTAGATTGAATGAACATACAATCCCTTATTTTATATCCTGTTTATCAACTCTACTCTATGTGTAGGACCCAGAATATAATATTACCTCTTCCTTAGGAGTGTTCTCTTTTTTTTATTCTAGGCAAGCATTTATCACAAGTTACAAAAGTATTTAATTTCCTCATTTAATGGGTATTTTGTTAACTCTCTCATGCCTCATATAGCATGAATTTCCTAGGTGTTATATGACAAATTTCCACAATCCTGATGGCTTAAACCAACAGACACATATTCTTTCACATACCTGGGGTTCAGAAGCCCCAAATCAAGGTGTCTGGAAGAAAATACTCTCAGTGCTAGAGGAAAGGGTCCTTTCTTGCTCTTTCAGTTCTGGTGGCTTCAGGCACTCTTACTTTTACATCTGCATCACTCCTGTAACTGCCTCTATATGCATATGCTCATTTTTCTGTTTTGTGGCTTCTCCTCTCCTTACCAAGACTCCTGCCATCGGATTTAGAGCTCACTTAGATAATTCAGGATAATCTCACTTTGAGATCCTTCATCTAACATGGGTAAAGACCCTTTTTCTAAATAAGTTCACATTCAGTGGTATTGGTGGTTAGGACTTGGACATGTCTTTTGCTGGTTAATAAGAAACCACATGTTTTACATTTTACATCATCATATCCTATGAAATTTGACGTTTTTGGAGTCCTATGAAGGTTATAATGTCTGTGCCTCTTGCCTGGGTAGCTTATCTCAGTTCCTTGCACATAGGGTCAGTTTAGTGTAGATCACTGATTTCAAACATTCATTGGAGGATTACCCTATTTTCTATTTGATTATGTTTAATTAAAATAATGTTACTTACAGATAGGAAACAGTATAAATTTTGATTTGGGGGTATAAATTACATATATTCAGATACATAACTAAGAAGATGAAAACAGTTTTGAATGGGTACAATACTATAATATATAAATGATCACTAAAAATATGTTATGATCTTACAAGCTTTCTGAATCTTTTTTTTTTAAAGATTTATTTATTTATTTGAAAGTCAGAGTTACACAGATAGGAGAGGCAGAGAGAGAGAGGTCTTCCATCTGATGGTTCACTCCTCAATGGCTGCAACAGCTGGAGCTGCACCAATCCAAAGCCAAATTTGTACCAGTCTGGCATTGTGGCATTGCTGACAAAGCTACAGTTTGTGACACCAGCATCACATATCAGAGGACCAGTTCCAGTTCTGGCTGCTCTGCTTCCATTCCAGCTTCCTGCTAATGTCCATGGTAAAGCAGTAGAGGATGACTCAGGAACTTGGGCCCCTCACATCCATATGGGAACCTGGATGGATTTTCAGATCCCTGACTTCAGCATGACCCAGCATGACCACTGTTGTGGTCATTAGAGGAATGAAACAGAGGATGCAAGATTTTTTCTCTCTCTCTTTTTCTCTTTCTGTATGTGTATGTGTATTTGTGCGTGTGTGTGTGTGTGTGTGTGATTGTGCTTTTCAAATGAAGAAAATAAATACTTATGTAAAAGAATTTTGGGACCTATTCTGTAGTGTAGCTGGTAAAGTGCTGCCTGCCATGCTGATATCCCATATGGATACTAGTTCAAGTCCCAGATGTTCTACTTCCTATCCAGCTCCTGCTGATGCACCTAGGAAAGCAGTGGAAGATGGTCCAAGTCTTGGGGCCCCAACACCCACATGGGAGACCTGGAAAAAGCTCCTGGCTCCTAGTTTCAGATTGGCCTGGATCCAGCTTTTGCAGCCATTTGGGGAATGAACCGGTGGATGGAAGATTTCTCTCTCTCTCTCTCCTTCTCTCTCTGCCTCTCTGTAACTCTGCTTTCAAATAAATAAATAAATTATAAAAAAGAACTTTTACCTGTAATTATAAAGAGATAATAGAACTACAAAGTTCTTTTGTAGTAAGATCTGAGACAACCACAAGACTAATATATCACCTGATGACAAAGGAAAAGTGTCAATGAAAAAAATCATTGTATTATTGATATATTTATTTCCTGGATATTCTAAGAAGCAATAGTATATTAGTTAGGTACCATCCTAGCTATAGTGCCTTTTATGTTAAAATTACATAATCACTGTTTTAGTTTTAAGCAGTCTATAGATTATTTTTCTCAACAAAATCACTTTTTAATGTAATTTTTTCTTCAATAAACCATTGATTCAGGGCTGGCATTGTGGTGCAGCAGGTAAAGCCGCTGCATGTGACACGGGCATCTCATATGGGCCTATTCCTGACCAAGCTACTCTACTTCCAATCCAGCGCCCTGCTAATGGTCCTGGAAAAGCAGCAAAAGATGGTCTGAATGTTTGGGGCTGTGCTGCCCATGTGATAGACCCAGATAAAGCTCTGAGTTCCTGGCTTTGGTGTGGCTCATCTCGGGACATTGCAACCATCTGGAGAATGAACCAACAGATTGAATATGAATCAATCTCTTTCTGTCTCTGTCTCTCTCTCTCGCTGTCTCTCTCTCCTCTTTCTGTAAATCTGCCCTTGAAACAAATAATCAATCTTAAACATGCACACACACACACAAACTGGGGTCTTCACTGTGGTGCAGAGCATTAAAGCTCTGGGCTGCAATGCCGGCATCTCAAATAGGCACTGGTTCAAGTCCCAGCTGCTCTACATCCAATCTAGCTCTCTGCTATGGCCTTGGAAAGCAATAGAAGGTGGCCCAAGTCCTTGAACTCTTGGATCCATGTTGGAGACCTGGAAGAAGCTCCACATTCCTGTCTTTGGATCAACTCAGCTCTGGCCAGTGTTAGTCATCTGGTGAGTGAACTAGCAGATGGAAGACCTCTCTCTCTCTCTGGCTCTATCTCTCTCTGTAACTCTGTCTTTCAAATAAATAATAAAAATTAAAACAAAAAAAATTGATTCATTGACTTAGCAACTATTTAATGTTTATTAGGTTAACTTACTGTGTTTTGGATCTGGATATATGGTATGCATACAACAGGCAAAACAAAAAATATATATGAAGACAAGTATAGATATAACTAAATGTTTATACATAGTAACACATATATTTGTATGTTGAATGAATATACATATAAATATATTCTGATGTAATTGTATGGCAATTTTATTCCAGTTACAGCACAATTTTAAACTGTTGCCAGGGGAGACCTCATTGAGATAATGAAGGATACTTCAAATGGTTTGGGGAACATAGAATTAAAATACGTTTATTTTGGTGTGAAAATATTTTGATATCTGTGTATATGAGAGGCATTTATTGTTTTTAGAGTTCTAGCTTCTCTTTAATCTCTGAATTTCTGTTTTTACAAATAATCTTAGGATGATTCAGTTTTTATACATGAAAGACTATTGCACACTGCATTTTTCTGTAAATAACAGATGAGCTGGATTAACAAACAAAAAATTTTAAGCCATAGATCATTGCATTTTTGTTTATATAAGGCCAACTTCTTCTTTGATAAGAGGACTTCAGTTATTTCAACATTAAGACAGTGATGATTCTAAAACATAAAAAATTCTAAGTTAAGGCTTTGTATTTGTTTTGGAACTTAAATGGCTAGGCAAGTGTGACCAAAGCATTCTTCTATCTACTAGGCTGAGTTCATTTGCCCAGGATATGCTAGTAATCGACTATCAACAACTCTTCTGTATCTGATGTATGGGACTATACTATCAATGTAATGAGTCATTAGTTCCCTCAGTAGCACAAGGCTGTTCCACAGAAAAGGAAGAACATTTGTATTTTTCTTTTTTGTTTGTTTTTGTAAACTAGAGAACTTACAGGCTGTACCGACACTCAGTTGCCTGAAAGTTGGAAACCAATGATGATCTCAGGGTCTCATAACTGCAGAAAATGCCCTGCAGTGTGCTCCAATCTCAAAACATAGAAAACATTCCCGGTTATTGAAGCAATACATCTCCACTTATTTATTTTCTTTGGAGAAGACAGTTTGGTATTGCTCTTCTTGAAAATAAATAAGTAAAGTAACAAAATATGGAATTCCATATTTTAGGGGGTTCTATATTTGCCAGCCTTAAGACACAAAAATTATCCTTGTTAGACCAACGTGCTCCCTACTTCTAGAAAAAATGTTGAGTGGAGGATGGAAGGAGAATTCACTTCAAAGTGATTGCAGTTGGCACTCTTGCCTTTACAAGCTTATTGAAGTCTAGAGTTGGTGATGTCCTTTGCTCCTTCCCCCTTTTTTTTTTCTTTTTTTTTCCCCTAACTTTTCTTCCAAGGGACAAGCCTGAGATTCTGCCTCAAGGTATACTTTTGAAAGCGACTCCAAAGTTCCACATTGGCCAATGGTGGAGGGCAGGATGTTCCCATGTGTGATTTTGTGATGGATTTAGTTTCCTGGCATACAGCTCCTAAAATCTTTTGACTTCAGAAAATGACATATCTTCTTGTACAATGAGTAGACTGGTACTGGCAGTCCCTAGGTAGCTTCAGGATGGGGACTTGTTCAAGGAAAGACCAAGTGCAAGATTAGAGGATCTGGACTTTGCAGCCCCTCCTGCTGTAATCGCCATGGAAGAGGGAGAGGTTTAGGCTTAAACTGATCATCAATAGCCAGTGCTTTGTTCAATCATGCCTAGGGAATGAAACCTCCATAAAATTCACAATCGACAGGGCTTGGACAGCTTCCAGAAAGCCAAGAACCTGGAAAAGGACACAGAAGCATCAAATCTTTCCATGAGAGATCGTAAAATAAAGTTCATGGAAAATATCTTATAAAAAAGCTAAACACTAAGCACAAATTTTAAAATATCTTGTGCGGAAATGAACATTTCTTTTAATTTCCTTTTCCAGGGATTTTTTTGAAGTACACTTGTATAATATTTGAGCAAAGTATTTGTTATGGGTGATGGAATGAGAGCTGTGCATATTTATGAGAAGAGATTTCAAACAAGCCATGAGGATAAACTATGCTTGTCATATTCAAGCAATTTTATCAAAGTAGCTATGGTAGAGGATGTAAAGGGGAGAATTGTAAGAGAAAAAGACAAAGAAGTAATGGTGATAGGTCATTTGACACCTTATAGTCCATGACAAGATCACTATCTTAGGAATCCAATGCAGGCAATGAAGGACAGGACTGATACAATCTGATATCATAAAAGCATCACTCTTCCTTCTTTCTTGAGAATAAACTCTAGGGAGGCAGTAGGGAGACCGGCAGGGGATCAGTAGGGAGAGTACCACAGTAAGCCATGATCAAATGATGATTTGACTCTGATAATAGTGTGGACAAACTTACAGGCTGTAAGTTTTTTAGGTATGTCTTGAAGATGAAGCTAATAGTGTTTGGGCCATAAAAAAGAGAGGGGTGAAGAAAAATTCAAGGTATAGATCTTGAAAACTTGAAAAATGAAGTTGTCATTTACTGAGATAAAGAACATGGGTAGAAGAGCATAAGGGGGCACTTTTGAATGTGTTACACTTGAAATGTTTCTTATCAAGGCAAGTACATCAATCAAATAGGCAGTTGAATTAAATGTCACTACATTTCTGAGGGAAGGTTCAAACTTAGGAGGTAGTGGAAAATTAATGGCATTTGAAACCACTGGGCTCAATGGGATCACAACAGAAATAAATATACATGAAAAGAGAGTTAGTTATGTGGGCACACCAAGATCTTAAGGTCCAGGAAATCAAAATAGAGTCATAATCAACACTATCAAAAGTTAGCTAAAGACTGGAAATTTATTATTGAATTTTTTAACGTAGTGCTCACACATGGTTTTGATCAGAAATCTTTGCTGAAATAGTATTGGTTATGACTGACTAAGTGGGGTAAGTGAAAATGTCAAGAAAGAAAAGTTAAACAGGAAATACAGACACTAGAAATGTGTGACTTAGGTTCCATTTCTTATTTTTTTTTTATTTATTTAGAATGCAAAGGGGAGGGGGGAGGGGAGGAAGAGAGAGATAGAGAGAGTCTAATCTGTTGGTTCACTGCACAACTGCTCACAACAGACAGGGCTGTACATGGCCAAATCTAGGAGCTAGGAACTTCATCCGGATCTCTCCCATGGGTTGGATGGACCCAACCACTTGGGCATCACTTGTGATCCCAGGGGGTTCACATTAGCAGAAGCTCACTGAGGAGTGAGCCAGGATCTAAACCCTGTTATTTAGATAGATTTTGCAGGTATTCCAAGAGAGGCATGTTAACAATTGCACAAAACGACTGCCCTGGGATATATTTTTTTTAAAAGTTAATACTTATTTGTGTTAGTATTTAGGTATGCAATCTACTTATATAGCACTTACGTCACAGTAGGTAGTGAATATTCCTAGGATATATGGATAAATGAATTAATAATGAAAAAAGGATGAAAGCTCAGCCTAGCAAAAACACACCTGTGTTTACCCCAGCTTTAAGCACTAAGTTAGCAAACCAAAAAAGACCACTGGTTAGCTTGTTTAAAATATGTATTAAAAACAATGAATCATGGTAAATTAAACCTTATATCACAAAATAAAAAATTTATTCATTTTTGTAGTGGATATTCTTCTGTCATTTTCTCAGACCTGCAACCACCCTCCATGAGCCTGAAAATTATACATCTCAGTCCCTCCTGTAAATTCTATTTCTTACTCATTTCTACCTGTGGTAGGTACAGTTAGGACATTAGAGGATTGAGACTGTTGGTGACAGTGGCTGGAGATTGCTACAATATCTCTGTGTAGACACCCTATTCCCAGAAGAGGGAGACTGCATCCCTTTGGCAGTACAAGCTTTGGCAATAGTGATGGATCTTTGCTGATTCAGTCTCTAAACTCAGCAGTGTCAGCTGGTGACCCTGGCACCACCAGCAACAGAATGCCTTTTGCAAAGAAAATTCAAGAACTTGACAAACCTAAGGATTTTCTTGCTAGGTCCCTGCCTTGCCATATCTCCACATGTGTACTTCAGAAAAATTGAAGTCTCATAAATTTCATGAAAGAGTCTAAGGGGACTTGAGAAAATTAAATTCTTGGCTTCCTATTGACTATTCATCTTGCACCAACAAGCTTAGTTTGCAGTAACCAGAAATTGTTAGGAGAAGCTTATAAGGTAGACTTTTTTTCTGATTTTTCCCTTTAAATATTTGAAAAGGAAAATGATTTATATCCTTAGAAATTTTCTTGATCCACATAACAGATATTTTACTTTGGACCAACACTAAAAGAGTGGTTAGGTTGGAGTTTGTATTACAATTTAAAGTTCATTTAATTCTACTCAATATAATCTCTGAGATCATAAATAAGGATGATTCTCTATTTCTTCTTTCTTTTTGAGTTAGATAAAATTTCATAGCTGGCCTCTTCGTTCATTTGACAATCTCAAGGGAATGTCATAAAGCTCGACTCTAAGAGTGAGAATTGATAAATGACTTTTGTTAATATAGTGATACTTAAACAGGACCGAGTTTGTCAGCTAAGGATTTTTTGCAGTTTGAAGACATTCTGAGTATAACAACTTGGAAGAGGTTATAGGACACTGCTATTCATCATATTTTTATATACAAGATAGCAATAAGCAACAAAGAATTATCTAGTGCCAAACATCAATAGAGCTAAGACAGAGAAATCTTGTGTTAGATAATATAATTCTTTCTTATTGTATATGCTAATTAACTAAGATATAAATTTATGTGTAATAATGTATTATTAATACATAAAAAGGTATTATTATACATAAATTAATTTAAAAAGGTATTATTAATAAATTTATATCTTAGTTAATTAGTTAATAATACCTTTTTTAAGGTATTATTATAAGGGAAATATAATAAGGGAAATGTATAAATTATTATTTGACTTATTTGTTCATTGATATATCTATGTATGTGTGCACTTCTGTCTAGTGCAATAGAAACACTGATGTGGCAAAGTGATTACAACGCACTAATCTTTGCAGAAATCTTTCTAGAGAAGCAGTGTCTTACTTTTCAATTCAATTTAGTTAGCATTTGCTGTACATTTACTTTGTATAAGCACTTGTGGAAAATCCAAATATATCCAAATATAAATCTAAATGAAAGTTTCTTTCAATCCAGGGACTTAACTGGTGAGACTTACTCTGATAAGAAGCATAATTTCATTTAATAAAATGTCTCTGAAAGGAGAAAGAAGCAAAGATTAATTCTTGTTGGGAAGCTGTGGGAATGTCTCATTGAAGCAAAAAGATTTAAGTATTTTGGAAAATAATGTGAATACATCATGAATAAGAACTTGTTAGCACACACAGTAGTCTGAATGTCATGGAAAAATGAGTTAATTTTAATAATTTAAAATCATTCAAAATGCTTCATAAAAGTAGTGAGAATTAAGAAGAGATTTAAGAGATCTTTGAAAAAAAAACTAGTAAACTGTTACCTGGATATTGGAGATTGTCTTCAAGCATATGGTCTCACATGAAAATATGCAAGGAAAATTGAAGTAAGCGCAAACATGCACAGAAATGGCTTATTTGAATTTCAGATTGGTTGTTCAACATATTGTACACTAATAAGTATTCATTTTGCATTTCTTTGGAAGAGAAAATTGAGAGCATTTCCCTAATCAACAATATATGTACTTCTTCAGACATGTATCTTCTTGTAGACCAAGGTTAGATTTAATCACAGGTTAATGAGCTGGGTTTCATTCTAACCGTATTTATTGATGATTTTTGTAGGGATTTAGAGTTATAGATTAAGATCTTACCTTACATAGTAAAATTATAAAGATAAAACTACTTCACTGCATTTCATACAAATTATTTTTCTAAGTTTTAACCCTAGAATGTAAGCAAGGTAAAAGGAAAATGTCCTGTTTTGGTGCCATTGAAGGCTAGTACAATCCTATCAGCAACTTCTACAGAGGTCAACAGTTTATGTCTATAAATGTAAGTTTCAATTATCCTGGATACACTCAGAAATTGCCACACTAATTTATGCATTATGTTTGACTATTCAAACTAAGTAAAAAAAATGCATTTATGAGGAAAATTTTAAGGCATATTTGTTTATTTTGTATTATATAGTTTGAAACATGCTTATAAACATCAATTAATAATCTGGAAATTAAAGAATTAATATGAAAACTATTATGTTCGAAGTCTGCGAACCCTAAAGGCTTCCATAGCCTTGGCAACTCATGGCTAGAGCCTAGGGAGATTACTGACGCCATAAACAAGAGTGTTAAATTGTTAAATCAACATTAGGAGTCACTGTGTACTTACGTCCCATGTGGGATCTGTCCTTAATAGGTTGTCCAAGGTGAAGTAATGATATAGCTAGTACTGAAACAGTATTTTTACACTTTGTGGTTCTGTGTGGGTGCAAACTGATGAAATCTTTACTTAGTATATACTAAAGCGATCTTCTGTATATAAAGATAATTGAAAATGAAAAAAAAAACCTTGGTTTTAAATTGGAAATTACATAGAAAAATAATCAATATTTTAAAAAAAAATCTTGCAGGATCTCTGTCATTAATGTGATGTACACTGTTATTTAATGCTATAACTAGTACTCCAACAGTATTTTTTCACTTTGTGTTGCTATGTGAGGGCAAACTGTTGAAATCTTTATATATACTAAACTGATTTTCTGTATATGAAGAGAATTGGAAGTGAATCTTGATGGGAATGGAAGAGGAGAGTGAGTGGGAAGGGGGAGGGTTGCGGGTGGGGGGGAAGTTGTGTGGGGGGGAAGCCTTTGTAATCCATAAGCTGTACTTTGGAAATTTATATTCATTAAATAAAAAAATGAAAACTATTATGTTCGTTATAATATTTCATTACATTTTTGAAAACTGTTGACTCAGCATTTAAATACCAAAGTTTGTGATCTTTAAAAGTGATAATATAATTAAATTAAATTGATGTGAAAATGTTAGAGAATTCAAATAACATATGAATTACAACTGACATCATTAAAATATATTTATTTGAAACATTTATTCTTTTAGGACCACAGAATATTGTTTAAAGATTTATTTATTTAAAAGACAGAGTTATAGAGAGAGGTAGAGACAAAGAGAGAAAAGTCTTCTATCTGCTGATTTACTCCCCAAATGTCCACAATGCCTGCAGCCAAGCTGATCTGAAGCCAGGAGCTTCTTCTGAGTCTCCCATGTAGGTGCAGGAGCCCAAGGACTTGGTCCATCCTCTCCTGCTTTCCCAGGTGCATTATCAGAGAATTGGATTGGCAGTGGAGCAACTGGGATTCGAACCAGCATCTGTATGGGATGCAGGTGCTGGTGCTACAGGCTGGGGCTTTAACCTGCTTTGCCACAACACCAGACCCTGATCACAGAATGTTTTGGACATGCCAGTTGAGGCAATAAATAGTGTAATAAATAAAGTTAGTGGTTCAAAATAATTAATTTACTACCAGTTGGTAACTTGAGCTTTGTGTGTACCAGCCTGCATTGAATGGCTCAATTATAATTAAACAACATTTTACCAGAAGAGCTTAGAAAGACAATTTAACTTAAATTTGTCATAATCACAAAGTAGGTAAATAGGTAAAGAAGGGTTTGGACTTCTAGCCTTAGTAACTCTCCATTAGCATCAGAAGTACTATTATAATAACGGATATGGGGTCAACTAACTCATCCATTGTCTGAGTTAATACTAACCTTTATTATGAGAATAATTATTAAATGGGAGCTCTGCAGGCTCTCTATTATCAAACACATTTACTAGAAATAAGAATAAGACAATTTGAATTTTGAATAGTGTAGCTGGGGAGGTGAGTTCATATTTAGAATACTTTAAAAAAAAGATTTATATTATTTACTTGAAAGGTAAGAGAGAAAGACAGAGAGAGAGAGAGAGGCCCGCCATCCCTGGTTCACCCCCTCAAAGGCAGCAATGGCTGGGGCTGGGACAGGCTGAAGCTAGGAGCCAAAAGTTTCTTCTGGATCCCACACATAAGTTCAGGGGCCCAAGCAATTGGGTAGTCCTCCATTGCTTTCCCAGGTGCATTAGCAGGGAGATGGATCGGAAATAGAGTGCCTAGCACTCTAACTTGAAGAGGCTTAACCTGCTAAATACCAGCACTATAATACTTCTTAAAAATACATTTTTATTTATATATTTGTTTTATTCGAAAAGGTGAAATGAATAGTAATGGAGATGGAAAGACAGAGACAGACATATTGACAGACATTGTCCATCTGATAATCCTCTCCCCAAATGACTTCAAAATCAGTGATATGACCATGTTTAAACTAGGAGACTGGGTCTCCACCTCCCTCTGCCATCCCTTACTACCTCCCAAGGTGTGCATTAGAAAAAATTTAAAATAGAGTTGGGGCTTGAGCCTAAGCATTCTGATATGGGATGTGTATATACCAAAAGACATTTTAACGAATGTACCAAATGCCCTCACTGAGATTGGTGCATTTTTAGTTGTCTTAATTTCAAAATAAAGATTTTCAGCCATCAAAATAATTAAAGACTCCCAGACAGCATAGGGCAATTAAATGGAGATAATATTTTCTTAACATGCATGAATGTGCAAAATAGTTAAAAGTGTATTTAATCTTACTAGATAATTCTATAATTTCCATGACAGATAATATTTGAATATAATTCCTTGAAATGTGGAATGAATACCCACACACATATAAATATGCACACACATGTTTATATCATGTCAATCAGTTCAAATTCTATTACTTTGAAATTCAAGTAACTGTAGGATAATAAAGAATAGCAATTTGGGAGACACAGATTCAGAAAGCTCTTAACAATTGTTCTGAAGGAGATAGAGAAAAGTGAGATTGCATAGTCAAGTGGTGTTAATTTATTGCAAAGTAGTAAATTTGTGTGTGTGTGTGTGTGTAAATTCCATAAGAACCAAGAAAAACATGGGCTATGTAATTGATACAAGGTGAAGAAAGTAATGTATAAATCAAATGGCGATCTCCACAAGGTAAGAATATGATAATCTCTAGGCAAACATCTTGAATCCCTAGCACAATGTACTTATCCATGCTCCAGATTCCTGCAGTCAAATAGTGAAGGTGACCAAAAGTTCACATTCTTGGCAGCAGCTTGGGATATGCTTAAGTCCTTTTGCTAATGGCTTACTGATTCAATTTTAAAAAATTCTCTCAATGTAGCTCTCATTGTTATTTTCCATTTAGTTTTCACCACTGATTATCCTAGGAATAATTGTGATGCTAGATATTTCTCTTTTTTTTCCATTTCAATTTTTTTTTATTTCAGTAGGAGAGAATATACCAGTTGAAATCTTATATTTTTCTCATTTTACCAAAAAAGTTGAAAGAGAAGTTATCTATATGGAAAATTAATGTTATATTTATTTTTTAAACTTTTATTTAGTAAATATAATTTTCCAAAGTACAGTTTATGGATTACAATGGCTTTTCCCCCCCCATAACTTCCCTCCCACCCGCACCCCTCCCATCTCCCGCTCCTTCTCCCATTCCATTCACATCAAGATTCATTTTCAATTATCTTTCTATACAGAAAATCAATTTAGTAAATATTAAGTAAAGATTTCATCAGTTTGCAACCACACAGAACATAAACTGTAAAATACTGTTTCAGTACTAGTTATAGCATTAATTCACATTGAACAACACGTTAAGGACAGAGATCCCACGTGAGGAGTAAGTACACAGCGACTCCTGTTGTTGACTTAAGAATTTGACACTCTTGTTTATGGCGTCAGTAATCTCCCTAGGCTCTGGTCATGAGTTGCCAAGGCTATGGAAGCCTCTTGAGTTTGCTGACTTTGATCTTATTTAGACAAGGTCATAGTCAAAGTGAAAGTTCTCTTCTCCCTTCAGAGAAAGGTACCTCCTCCTTTGATGGCCCTTTCTTCCTTTCTTTCTTTCTTTTTTTTTTTTTTTTTTTTTTTTTTTTTGACAGGCAGAGTGGACAGTGAGAGAGAGAGACAGAGAGAAAGGTCTTTGTTTGCCGTTGGTTCCCCCTCCAATGGCTGCAGCGGCCAGTGCGCTGCGGGCGGGGCACCACACTGATCCGAAGGCAAGAGTCAGGTGCTTCTCCTAGTCTCCCATGCAGGTGCAGGGCCCAAGGACTTGGGCCATCCTCCACTGCACTCCCGGTGATGGCCCATTCTTTCTACTGGGATCTCACTCACAGAGATCTTTCTTTCATTTAGGTGTGGTTTGTTTTGTTTTTTTTTTTTTTTTTCCCAGAGTGTCTTGGCTTTCCATGCCTAAAATACTCTCATGGGCTTTTTAGCCAGATCCAAATGCCTTAAGAGCTGATTCTGAGGCCAGAGTGCTGTTTAGGACATCTGCCATTCTATGAGTCTGCTGTGTATCCCGCTTCCCATGTTGGATCATTCTCTCCCTTTTTGATTCTATCAGTTAGTATTCGCAGACACTAGTCTTGTTTATGTGATCCCTTTGACTTTTAGACCTATCAGTGTGATCAATTGTGAACTGAAATTGATCACTTGGACTAGTGAGATGGCATTGGTACATGCCAGCTTGATGGGATTGAATTGGAATCCCCTGGCACATTTCTGACTCCACCATTTGGGGCAAGTCTGATTAAGCATGTCCCAAATTGTACATCTCCTCCCTCTCTTATTCCCACTCTTATATTTAAAAGGGATCACTTTCCTTTTTCTGATAAAGCTTAACAATTTTGATCCATCTCTAAAAATCATAAGTGATTGACAGTGAATAAAGTATCCTATGCATATTTGGATTCAAAGAGACAGACAGAACTATATTATTTTAATATATTCATTAGTAATTGAAACAAATAAGTACAATTCAAATAATTTTCAAAGCTATATTTATTCTCAGGGATGCATAGAAATATGATCAGAATTTCACCTCTTCTGTATCATATTTATTTATGATAACTTCAGTATTTAGTGAATTTTAATGAAAAATAATAGTCCCATGCAAAAATAAATAAATAAAAGATTTCATGGCTAAAATAGTGATCTGATACTTTACTGTATTTTCTCAGACTACTTCAAAATTCAAACTTTGTATAGACTGCAAAAAATTAATTCTTTATAGTTTATGGATGACAAATTATAACATGGCTTTAAACTTTTTATTTCCTAAGAGTTTTAATATTCCAATATCATAATATACTCACATATATTACAATGTACTTTATAAATGAAAAGTATGTGTTACTGCTTTTTAAAGATTAAATATTTCATAGCTGAAATGTACTGCATCTGCACTGGTCTTTCATCGCTTGAAATTCTATAGGACATTGGAACATTCATTGACTAAATTTTAATGAAATATAGAGTTGAATTTAACTGGATTCTCTCTGTAAGTAATATGTTTTGTACAACATTTTATTATGTTATTTAAATATATGCAAAGATGTAATGTAGTAATTGTATAATTTTGGGGTCAAGTTCACTGGAACAACTGCTCCATTACTTACTAGCTATTTATAATCAGAGTTCCATGAGAATTTCTTTTTATTTATACAATAGAGATAAATATTAAATAAGATAATATATGTAAAACATTGAGAGTGACAAATAGCATATAGAAAGCACAAATTAAATATAAATAATACTTTATTTCACTTAGACATTTAGTCATTATTAATAAATTTAATATAGACCCAAATGTAGCATCCTAGCATGGATTGCTATTCTGTTACCTGAGAAGTCTTACCTAATAACACTTACATTATATATACATATTCTACTTGTATATAGTAACCTATATCTTCATTCAGTACCCATATCCTACCACATCTCTTGAGTTTTAGAACAGGCCATAGATGTAATTATCAGATAGCTAATTATCTAATATTTCCTTTTGTTTGACAAGTATAACTAGAGAATCCAAAAATAAGTTTTGCAACTAATCTTATATTATGGTGGGTGATATAAATCATGCATGCAGCACAAAGGGTAAGAACAAGTATTCCAGAGGAAGTAACTGTTACAAGAGTTCATATGGAGAATTGATCACATGAGAAACCTGGTGTGGAGGGAAAATGAGATAAATGCATCTCATAAGGGATAAACACTTGAGTAGCCCCAGAGATAAGAGAAATTCAGAGTAACTGAAGTAAGTACATAATAAAGTGGGGGTTGTGAAAAAGAAGATGGAAATGGATGAAACCATGCCAAGTTATTTAAAAATTTTCATTCAGAAAGTAGAATATTGCTGAAATAAATTACATATGAAGGATAATAATCAAATTCACCTTTAAGAAAAATCACTCAGGATATTTTGTGGAGAATTAAATGCACAGGAACAAATATCAAAATTGTGTTCATCTAAGATTCGTGAATCACTTGGAAAAAGGATCCAGAGAAAGGGTATTCAATTAGGAGATATTTAGGAAGTGTAATTGATCCTGATAGATGCTTGGCATTGAAGGAGAGGGAAAAATTAATCCTTATAAACATATTCTCTTGACCAGAATGAAGACATTTAATGCTGGAAGAGAATGAGTTGACATTGAGGAATTTTATGACTTCTTGGTGAATATTTTGGGAGCTCCTTTTCTGTACTGAAATATAATTTAGGAAAGTGCTACAGAGCATTTCATGGAATACAAATTAAATTACATTTAATTGAGCCCATAGGAAAGATCAGAAATTCAAAGAATCAATTATCATAGGCTCATTGATAAAACTATAAGAATATATTCTCATATAAGCTTAAGCAAAAGGGTCTTTAAAGAATGAAAATGTGGGCCTGCCCCATAGCGCAGTAAGTTAATCCTCCAACTGTAGTGCTTGCATCCCATATGGGCACTGGTTCTAGTCCCAGCTGCTCCTCTTTCAATCCAGCTCTCTGCTGTGGCCTGGGAAAGCAGTAGAAGATAGCCCATGTCCTTGGGCCCCTGCACCCACATGGGAGACCCAGAAGAATCTCCTGGCTCCTGGCTTCAGATCAGCACAGCTCCGGCCATTGCTGCCACGTTGGTTAGAAATGATCCAACTGACGGAAGAACTTTCTCTCTGTCTCTCTCTCTCACTGTCCATAACTCTACCTCTCAAATAAATAAATAGAAAAAATCAAAGAAGAATGAAAACTAAAAGAATATAAATTATTCCCAGGTTTCTCTAATATTTTAATCAGAGTAATCCAAATAACTCCCATAATTCAGTAATGTATGTATCAGTGTAAGCATAGACAACTTGCTGAGAGAGATGTTTTGTGACTTTATTGGAATATGACCAGAATTCTTTTGTTCCATAATTTATGTTACACTGTGTGTGTAAATTCACCTCTGTGTGTCTGTGTGTGTCTCTTTCTCAACACACACAAAATTATACATACACATACTCACACACACCAGACAGGAAAGCTTTTGTAGGTAATTCAACAAAGCAGATCATCTTTTAATGTCTCAGAACACAGACTTTCTCTGAATCCAGCATACTTAGAATGTGGTGATGATGTAAGATAGGTACGTAATTAATTTAGGTCTACTGAGCTGGAAGTCACTAAAAGCCCCATATTGCATACTTGGCAATAAAATTTCCCCTTTTCTGGGATTCATCTGCTTCGACTGGTATCTAAGGGGAGAACACCCTGAATATATGCATATGTGTATGCATGAATATATGCATGTAGAAATGGAGATGTGGCATTTAAGTCTCACATAGCTTCACACCTGGAGATCCACCACCTGTACTTCAGAATAACGACCACCAACTGGGAAGGGATCTCTTTCTCTCTCTCCTACCAGAGACCATGGCTGCTGGTGCTGCTCAGGTACTCCCTGTGTCTCCCCTGTACACTTTCTCCTTTTAGGAAATTTTCTGGCCCTCTGACCATTCATGATAGATATTTCTCTGGGTGGGGAAACTCAAGCTCACTTGTGTATATTCACTTTCTCACCTTTGGAATAAATGTTATTATCGATTTTATTATCATCTCATACATATGTGCATTTAGAATGTTGGTCTATGTGTATGTATATGTGAGTTAAGAGCTTGGAGAAAAATTAACAGACCCTAGCCCACATCATATTGGTGAGCCAGTCAGACGTTTGAGAAAGCCAGACTGTGACCCCAGAAGCTCCTAATTTGAAAGTGTCTCAGATAAATGTGTTTCCTACCTGCTTTTGCTACCTCGCACATTCTCTATTTGGAGTTACAGGCAGGCCTTTCAAAAGACAAATCTAGATGCTTTTGTCCTTAATGCTAATAGCTGCAGGACAAGAGCAATAGCTTACTGTTGTTAATGTTAACAGAATTCTGATGGTAAAGAAGGGAAAGAACAGGCTAAATCTTGGGTGTCTGCTGATAATTTATGAGCACCCACAGTTTTGCCACAATGTGTATCTGGATGTAGTCTCCACTGCAAGACAGGTCGGCTCTTAACACTGAGCCCCCACAGACACACTCCCTGTGCATGATACATCCTTCCTTTTTTAAAATCAGTTCTGGGGGCTGGTGCTGTGGCATAGCGGGTAAAGCTCATTTTTATAAACAGCTAGATTCACTGGCTGTAGGATGGCCTGCATCCTTATAGGTGGTTGCTGATACAGCACATTTGATGAAGGAAATCATGAAGTTGGCAATAGGTCAGAAACTTGAAACTCAAAGTCTGCACCAGGTGCAAAGTATTCTAGAAATAAAAGAGCATCAATTGCTACTGGAGGATGGCTTATACAATATCAGTCTCTTAATAAACTCTACTGAGTCTTGAATCCAAATCCTGATGCCAAGTCCTGAATCCAGCTATTCTCTTACCATCTGAAAGTAGAGGAGAATTAGCTCAGTCTTTTGTAGATACCATAGAGCAGGTGTATTTCAGCAGGTTTGATCTATGAGAAGGACCTCAGGAAAACCCAGATGTTGAACGATTTATTGATAGAAGTAGCTATTGAAGAAAGGAATTAAAAAGACAAGCTATGCCACAGTGGATCAAACTGAGGTTGTAGCAGCCCTGACACTGTCATCTGGCACATTGACACAAATGGCTGAATTTATGTTGCTTTACTAATGCCTTATAATTAGGAAAAGACAAATGAGTTAATACTTATACAAACTCCAATATGTTTTCCTTGTGTTACATGTTCATGAAGCAATTTGGAGAAAAAGAGTCATACTGACTGCAAACAACTCTTCTATTAAATATGGGAAAGAAGCTTTATCTTCCTTCAAACCGTACTCAAACCTCTGCAGGGACACCAAAAGGAAGATAGCCATTTTAGCAAAGAAAATGTACTAGGAGATAAGACAGAAAAAAGTTTTGCTGCACAGGAGATTTTAGAAGTAGCTCTAATACTTCAGTTGCTGGGGTTAATAAAAAAAATTTACTGTACTTAGCTTAAGAATGGGCTAAGCAATGAGGTTACACTAAAGATGTCAATGGATGGTAGATTTAAATCATAAGTTTATGGTCCCAAATGGCTGATCAGTAGAAATTTACTAAGAAAATAAGTGACTCTACCCATAGGGAGATTCTCAGATATTTGAAAGGAAGGAACAGCATAATGTCATAAGGGAAGTACCTCAATCCTGTCCTCTATTTATAAAATAATGTTAGTGGTTATATCAGGCCATCTCTCTTACTCACTCCTGTAAAAAGGAGTGGAACACACCTAGGTGAAGACCAGCAAATAGACTTCACTAACATGATCTCAGAAAATATATTTTTTAAACTTTTATTTAATGAATATAAATTTCCAGTGTACAGCTTATGGATTACAATGGCTTCCCCCTCCCATAACTTCCCTCCCACCCACAACCCTCCCCTCTCCCGCTCCCTCTCCCCTTCCATTTGCATCAAGATTCATTTTCAATTCTCTTTATATACAGAAGATCAATTTAGTATAAAGATTTCAACAGTTTGCACCCACATAGAAACACAAAAATAATTTTAAACATCTATTTAGTTATTACTTATACTTTCACAGGATGAGTAGAAACTTTTCCAACTTAAACAACAAAGGAAAAAGAGGTATCTAAAGTCCTGCTGAAATAAATAATTCCTCACTTCTGCCTTCGAAAGTCACTCCAAAGCGAATAGACCCTGTTTTGTGTCTAAAGTAACTTAGAAAAAAGTCATTGCTTTAGAAATCTACCATCTCTATTCCTTTTGGAGACTTCTGTCATCAGGTAAAGTTGAAAACTCTGATCATTTTCTTAAAGAATTATGGCAAAATACTGCCAGGAGACCTCAGAATCATGGCTTATGTTATTGCCTATCAACCTCTTCAGAATTAGGACAGCACCTATGGGTGCTTGAAATCTTATTCTACTTGAAATACTATATGGAAGGTGCTTCATTAGCTCTGACATCCTCTTTTGTTAAAAAAAATCCTCAATCTCAGATAAAGCCACTATCAATATAAGTGAGGTACGAAAAGCTGTGATGAAATATGGTAACAAAATTCTCTAAAGAGGCATTGTGGCATTACAGGTAAAACCTCTGCCTATGATGCTGCCATACAAAACTGGCACTAGTTTGGATCCCAGCTATTCTACTTCCAATCCAGCTGCCTACATGGCTTGAGGAAACTGGCAGAAAGTGGTCCAAGTGTTTGCAATCATGCTACCCACTTGATAGATGTTGCTGAAGCTCCTGGCTCCTGGTTTTGGCCTGGCCCCAGCCAGGGCCTTTGTAGCCATCTGGGGAGTGAAACAGTGGATGGGTGATCTTTCTCCTTTCCTCTCTCTCTATGTCTCCATCTCTCTCTATAACTCTGACTTTTAAATAAATAAATGAATAAATAATCTTAAAAAAAACTCCCAGTGCCAGATCATAAATGTCATGATCAGCCTATCTCCCCAGGAGACCTGGTTTTGTTAAAGAGTTGAAAATGATACTCTCCCTCTGACTAATTATACCTAAAGGGAATGGACCCTACCAGGTATTACTTAGCACTCTTACTGAAGTTAAATTATTGGTATTCGAAGCCAGGTGCATTTGTCAAAAATTAAACTTTAATCTCTTGTTTCTTCAAAGTACATGTAGAGGATAACTCTGCCTGCTCCTGTGAGCCAAATGAAGACCTCAAACACCTCTTCAAAAAATAAAAAAGATATGTAGACTATTTTCTTTTTGTCATTTTAAGACTTCTGCATTTTAAGGAAGACATATTTTATTCACCTTTCCTGATTTTCTCGGGAAGCTGCTACTGGCAGTAAAACTCTTTAGTGAGTTCTTCCATTGTAACAGGAGTAGATACTGATATGCTTCATAAAAGTATTTTTCAGAATCTGTTGCCTGGAGCAATGCAACCCATACTTTAGGCTAGCTTTTCAGAAACTACTTAAGTCTGTGGATGCACTAGCTAATGTACTCATCAGCAACCAACTGGCCTTAGAATACATACTGATACAACAAGGAGCATGTGTGTGATAATGAAATATGTCACATTTACTCTAACAGCAGTATGTTAACTGAAAAATGCACTATAAATATTTATACCTCATCTAGGTGGTTGTACAATTTGGGCAGGGACAATCAGCTCCCACAGTTTGGGAAACAATAGAATATATTTTTCTTTCCTAAGAGGAATCCAACCTACAGTTTACATTTTTCCAATTATACTCATCCTTATTGATAAATTTGTCTCTTTGAGAGCTTGACACCTTCTCAAAGTAACTATGAGAATGTATTGTTCACAGGCATTGACAATAACCAATAAAAATCCTTCAACACTTGAGATGAACCTAATACAAGATAGGTAGAGATTCTATACCCAGGATAGGTAGGGCCCATAACCCATAACCCTGATCAGTAGAATGTAAATACGGAAAGTAAAACATCATTCTTCAGCACCCTTTAAGACTAAGCATCAAATGTCTCTAAGGTGGGGAATGATGTGGGTACAATGATAATTAGTTTAGGACTGCTGAGTTGGAAGTCATTGTAATTCTATCATCATACTTCTCAATCCACACATCCCCTCTCAGCATCCTCCTGCTTCACCCTGGAACTAAGGGGAGGACACCATAAAAATATGGAGATTGAGCTTCATGTGGAATTTTGTGAAAGTGCTATATAATTCTCATGTGCTGTCACATGTGGAGAGACACCACTCTCTACTTTATTTAATTTATTTTTTAACACAGAAACCTTTTATTTAAGGTATCAAACTTCATGCATTTCATAAATTCAACTTTAGAAGCATAATGAGTCTTCCCACCATACCTACCCTCCCATTCCCACTCCCACCATTCTTCCTCTTCCCTCTCCTATTCCAATTCTTATTTTTTAAATAAGATCTATTTTTAATTAACCATACACACATAAGGTAGGATTAACTATATTCTAAGTAAAGAGTTAAAAAAATAGTATAAAAAAAAAACTGAACTAAAGTCAGGACACGAGCTGATCAGCTCATTGTTTCTTATAGTGTCCATTTCACTTAACAGGTTTCCCCTTTGGTGCTCAGTTAGTTGTCAGTTAGCTGATCAGCTCGTGTGCTG
Organism: Lepus europaeus; assembly: GCF_033115175.1. NCBI lineage: Eukaryota > Metazoa > Chordata > Mammalia > Lagomorpha > Leporidae > Lepus > Lepus europaeus. The sequence continues at coordinate 48,438,542 of NC_084832.1, read as the reverse complement.
ACTTTAGATGTACAATGTAATACTTTATCCTTTTTAGTATTTGTTGTTGTTGTTGTTGTTCTAGTACTAGTGGTTGAACTCTGTAATTAACACACAATTATTCTTAGGTGTTTAAATTTTAACTGAAAAGTGATCTGGAAAAAGAGAGGGAGGAGATGTACAATTTGGAAGATGCTCAATCTTACTTGCCGCAAATGGTGGAGTTAGAAATGTGCCAGGGGATTCCAACACAATCCCATCAAGGTGGCATGTACCAATGCCATCTCACTAGTCCAAGTGATCAATTTCAGCTCACAATTGATGGCTCTGATAGGCCTAAGAGTCAAAGGGATCACACAAACAAGACAAGTGTCTGCTAACACTAACTGATAGAATCAAAAAGGGAGAGAAAGATCCAACATGGGAAGCGGGATACACAGCAGACTCGTAGAATGGCAGATGTCCTAAGCAACACTCTGGCCTCAGAATCAACCCTCAAGGCATTCGGATCTGGCTGAAGAGCCCATGAGAGTATAGTAGGCATGGAAAGCCAAGATATCATGGAAAAAAAAAAAGACCTAAATGAAAGATCTCTGTGAGTGAGATCCCAGTGGAAAGAACGGGGCCATCAAAGAAGGAGGTACCCTTCTCCGAAGGGAGGAGAGAACTTCCACTTTGACTATGACCCTATAGGAATAAGACTAAAGTCAGCGAACTCTAAAGGCTTCCATAGCCATGGCAACTCATGACTAGAGCCTAGGGAGATTACTGACGCCATGAACAGGAGTGTCAAATTGTTAAGTCAGCAACAGGAGTCACTGTGTACTTACACCCCATGTGGGATCTGTCTTTAATGTGTTGTCTAATGTGAAGTGATGCTATAACTAGTACTGAAACAGTATTTTTACACTTTGTGTTTCTGCGTGGGTACAAACTGATGAGGTCTTCACTAATTATATACTGAATTGATCTTCTGTATATAAAGAGAATTGGAAATGAAAAAACAACCTGGTGTTAAATTGGAAATGGCATAGAAAATTAATTAATTTTTTTAAAAAAAATATTATGTAGTATCTCTGTCTTTAATGTGCTGTACATTGTTATTTAATGCTATAATTAGTACTCCAATGGTAGTTTTTTCACTTTGTGTTGCTATATGGGCAAACTGTTGAAATCTTTACCTAATATGTACTAAACTGATCTTCTGTATATAAAGAGAATTGAAAATGAATCTTTATGTGAATGGAAGGGGAAAGGGAGCGGGAGGGGGGAGGGTTTCAGGTAGGAGGGAAGTTATGAGAGGGGGGAAGCCATTGTAACCCATAAGCTGTACTTTGGAAATTTATATTCATTAAATAAAAGTTAAAAAAAAAAACTGAACTGATGCACAATAGACAAGAGAAGGCTCTTCAAAGTGAATGCATCTCAAAGTGTCAATTTTAATATTCCACTTCTATAGACTCCTATAGATCACCTTTTAGATGATCTATTAGTTACCACTGATTAGTGAGTAAATATGGTATTTGTCCTTTGGGGACTGGCTTATTTCACTAAGTAGAATGTCTTCCAGTTGCATCTATTTTGTTGAAAGCAACAGGATTTCATTTTTTTTTTAATGACTATAGTGTTTCATGGTCTACATATCACATAATTTCTTTAGTTGTTCTTCAGTTAATGGACATTTGGGTTGATTTCATATCTTAGCTACTGTGAATAGAGCACCAAATAACATGGGGGCATGATGACTTTTTCATATGCTGATTTAATTTCCCTTGGGCAAATTCCCAGGAGAGGGATGATTGGATCATATGGTAGGTCTATATTCAGATTTCTGAAGTGTCTCCATACTGTCTTCTACAGTAGCTATACCAGTTTGCATTCCCACCAATAGTGGATTAGAGTACCTTTCCCCCCATATCCTCACCACATTTGTTTTTTCTTGATTTCTGTCTGAAAGCCATTCTAACAGGGGTGAGGTAAAACCTCAATGTGGTTTTAATTTGCATTTCCCAGAAGGATAGTGTTCCTAAGAATTTTTTTTCATGTGTCTGTTCACCAATTGGATTTCCTGTTCTGAAAAATGCCTGTTTAAGTTCATTTCTTAACTGAGTTATTTGTTTTGTTGTTTAGTTTCTTGAGCGTTTTAGAGTCTGAGTATCAATCCTTTATCAGTTGCATAGTTTGAAGATATTTTCTCCCATTCTTTCTGTTGCCTCTTCACTTTACTGAGTGTTCTTTTATTTATTTATTTATTTGACAGGTAGAGTTATAGACAGAGAGAGAGAGAGGGAGAGAGAGAAAAATTTTCCTTCTGTTGGTTCAATCCCCAAATAGCCACTACAGCAGGCACTATGGCAATCTGAGGCCAGGAGCCAGGTGCTTCTTTCTGGTCTCCCATGCGGGCGCAGGGACCCAAGGACCTGGGCCATCCTCTATTGCCCTCCCAGGCCACAGCAGAGAGCTGGACTGGAAGAGGAGAAACCAGAACTAGAACCTGGTGCCCAAATAAGATAAGAGTCTTCCTTCACACTTCTGCATGTGGAAATACGGATTTCCCAGCACCCCTTGTTGAAAAAACTGTACATGATCCAGAGATTAATTTTAGCTCCTTTGTCAAATATAAGTTGGTTGCAGATGCATGGATTGATTTCTGGAGTTTCTATTCTATTCCATCAGCCCATCAATCTATTTTTGCCAGCTATTCAGGGTTTCCTGTATTTTCATATGAATTTCAACATCAATTTTTTCTATATTTGAGAAGAATGCCCTTGGTATTTTGATTGGGATCACAATGAAACTATAAATTGCTTTCGGTAGTATGGACATTTTTATGATATTGATTCTTGCCATCCAAAAAGGAAGATTTTTCCATATTTTTGTGTCTTCTATTTCTTTCCATAATTTTTCATAATTCTCATTGAAGAAATCTTTGACATCCTTGGTTAAATTTATTCCAAGGTATTTGATTTTTCTGTAGCTATTGTGAATGGGATTGATCTTAGAATTTCTTTCTCTGACATGTCATTGTCTGTGAATACAAAGACTATTGAGTTTTATGTGTCAAATTTACATCCAGACAGTTTTTGAAACTCCTTTATGAGTTTTAGTAGGCTTTCTGTGGAGATTTTGGATCCGCAATGTATAGAATTATGTCATCTAAAAGTAAACATTATGTAATCTACAAATAAAGACTTCCTCCTTCCCAATTTATATAAGTTGATTTCCTTTTCTTGCTTAATGGCTCTAGATAAAACTGCAAGGAATATAATGAATAGGAATGGGGACAGTGGGCATCTTGTCTGGTTCTAGATCTCATTGGGAAGGCTTCTATCTTTCTTCCATTCAATAGGGTGTTGGCCAGGGGTTTGTCATAAATTGCCCGGATTTCGTTGAGGAATGTTCCTTCTTTTTTTTAACTTTTATTTAATAAATATAAATTTCCAAACTACAACTTTTGGATTATATAGGCTTTTTCCACCCATAACCACTGTTCCCCCAGAAACTTCCCATCTCCCACTCCCTCCCCCATCCCATTCTTCATCAGATTCATTTTTTAATTATCTTCATATACAGAAGATCAATTTATTATATATTAAGAAAAGATTTCAACAGTTTGCACCCACACAGGCACACAAAGTGTAAAATACTGTTTGAGTACTAGTTATAGCATTAAATCACATAGTACAACACATTGAGGACAGAGATCCTACATGGGGAATACGTGCACAGTGACTCTTGTTGTTGATTTAACAATTGACACTCTTATTTATGGCATCAGTAATCACCCTAGGCTCTTGTCATGAGCTGCCAAGGCTATGGAAGCCTCTTGCATTCGCCATCTCTGATCTTATCTAGACAAGGTCATAGTCAAAGTGAAAGTTCTCTCCTCCCTTCAGAGAAAGGTACCTCCTTCTTTGATGGCCTGTTCTTTCCACTGGGATCTCACTCGCAGAGATCTTTCATTTAGGTTTTTTTTTTTTTTTTTTTTTGCCACACTGTTTTGGCTTTCCATGCCTGAAATACTCATGGGCTTTTCAGCCGGATCCACATGCCTTAAGGGCTGATTCTGAGGCCAGAGTGCTGTTTAGGACATCTGCAATTCTATGAGTTTGCTGTGTATCCCGCTTCCCATGTCGGATCTTTCTCTCCTTTTTAATTCTATCAGTTAGTATTAGCAGACACTAGTCTTGTCTATGTAATCCTTTTGACACTTAATGCTATCATTATGATCAGTTATGGTCTGAAACTCATCACTTGGACTAGTGACATGGCATTGGTACATGCCACCTTGAGGGATTGAATTGGAATCCCCTAAAGCATTTCTAACTCTACTACATATCAAAAGTTATGGGATACAGCAAAAGCAGTGTTAAGAGGAATGTTTATAGCAATAGGTGGCTACATCAAGAAATTTGAAAAGACAGCAAACAAATGAGCTTTCACTTCATCTCAAGGGTCTAGAAATACTGCAGCAAACCAAACCCAAAACTAGTAGGAGAAGAGAAAAAATTAAATTAGAGAAGAAATTAACAGAATTAAATACAAGAAAACATTACAAACGATCAGCAAAATGAAGAGCTAGGTTTTTGAAAAAATAATAAAAAAAAATGACACACCATTGGCCCAACTAACTAAAAAAAGAAGAGAAAAGACACAATTCAATAAAATCAGAGATAAAAAACAGAATGTAACAGTAAACACCACAGAAATAAAAAGAGTCATCAGAAATTACTACAAAGAATTGTATGCCAGCAAACACAGAAATCTATCAGAAAATGCAGCATTGAAAGAGAATTACAGACCAATTTCCCTGATGAACATAGATGCAAAAATCCTCAATAAAATTCTGGCCAATAGAATTCAACAACACATCAGAAAGATCATCCACCCATACCAAGTGGGCTTTATCCCTGGTATGCAGGATGGTCCAACGTTTGCTAGTCAATCAACATGATACACCACTTTAACAAGTTGCGGAAGAAAAACCATATGATTATATCAATAGATGCAGAGAAAGCATTTGATAAAATACAACACCCTTTCATGATGAAAACTTTAAACAAATTGGGTATGGAAGGAACATTCCTCAATACAATCAAAGCAATTTATGAAAAAAACATAGCCAGCATCCTATTGAATGGGGAAAAGTTGGAAGCGTTTCCACTGAGATCTGGTACCAGACAGGGATGCCCACTCTACCATTACTATATAGTACTAGAAGTTTTAGTCAGAGCCATTAGGCAAGAAAAAAGAAATTAAACGGATACAAATTGAGAAGGAAGAAGTCAAGTGATCCCTCTTTGCAGATGATATGATTCTTTATTTAGGGGATCCAAAGAACTCTACTAAGAGACTATTGGAACTCATAGAAAAGTTTGGCAAAGTAGAAGGATATAAAATGAATGCACAAAAATCAACAGCCTTTGTATACACAGGCAATGTCACGGCTGAGAAAAAAAGAACTGCTAAGAACAAGCCCATTCAAAATAGCTACAAAAACAATCAAATACCTTGGAATAAACTTAACCAAGGACATCAAAGATCCCTACAATGAGAATTACAAAATCTTAAAGAAAGACATAGAAGAGGATACCAAAAAATGGAAAAATCTTCCATGCTCATGGATTGGAAGAATCAATATCATCAAAATGTCTATTCTCCCCAAAGCAATTTATAGATAAGACATTCTTTATAAGGTGAGAAATACCACATACCAAAGACATTCTTCTCAGATCTGGAAAATTGATAAATTGATGTTGAAATTCATATGGAGGCACAGGAGACCTCAAATATCTAAAGAAATATTGTACAACAAAAACAAAGCCAGAGGCATCACAATACCAGATTTCAGGACATACTACAGGGCAGTTATAATCAAAAGAGCATGGTACTGGTACAGAAACAGATGGATAGACCAGTGGAACAGAATAAAAACACCAGAAATCAATGCAAACATCTACAGCAAACTTATATTTGATCAAAGAATGTTTCTTCTATACCCAATTTTGCTTATGGTTTTCATGATGAAAGGGTGTTGTATTTTATCAAATGCCTTCTCTGTATTTATTGAGATAGTCATATGGTTTTTGTTCTTCAGTTTGTTAGCGTGATGTATTACACTGATCGATTTGTGAATGTTGAACCTTCCCAGCGTATGAGGGAAAATCCCATTTGGTCAAGGTGAATGATCTTTTAAATCTGTTGCTGGCTTCACTAGTGGCTCATATTTTGTTGATAATTTTTGCATCTTTGTTCATCAGAGAAATTGCTTTGTAGTTCCCTTTCTGTGTTCTATTTTTTTCAGGTTTAGGAATTGATGTGATGTTGGTTTTATAGAAGGAATTTGGGAGGATTTCCTCATTTTCAATTGTTTTGAATACCTTGTGAAGAATTGGAGTTACTTTTTCTTTAAATGACTGGCAGAATTCAGCCATGAAACCATCCAGTCCTGGACTTTTCTTTTTTGGGAGGATTTTGAAATACTGACTCAATTTTGTCTTGGTTATAAGTCTGTTAAATTTCCTTTTTTTATCTTTAATCTCTGATTTTATTGATATATCATCCCCTACTTTATAAAAAGGGCTATTATCTCTCTTCTAACACAGACCGTGTTTGGATATGCTACTCAGATGCTCTCTTTGTCTCCCAACCCTGACTGTTCTCCTTTCATGCAATCTCTGGTTCACTACCCACAAATATGCATTTCTCTGTGTAGTGCAACCTAGGCTCCTATGTGTGTGTTCACTTTCTCACCTTTTTAATTCTGTTATCATTCATGCACCTTACACGTTTGCACTTGGAATGTTTGGCTACATGTGAGGCAAGAGCCTGGAATGAAATTAATATACCCTGAACCACATTAGAGACAGTCATCTATATGGCTCAAATAACAACTTGATTTCACAGAGAACAGAGGTGGAAAAGAAAAGAAAAACCTTGTATTCCAAATTTTCTGAAAAAAAAAAAAAAACAACAAAACAAACAAAAAAAAAAAAACAAAGCCATTCCTGTTTATATTTATGGTAACATTAAAAAAAAGACATCTGGAAGCCCACACTGTGGTGTAGGAAATGGGATCGCTGCCTGCAGTGCTGGCATCCCATATGGGCACCAGTTCAACTCTCGGCTGCTGCACTTCCAGTCCAATTCTCTGCTTTGGCCTGGGAAGGTGGTAGAAGATCCTCCAAGTCCTCAGGTACCTGCGCTTGCATGGGAGAGCCGGAGGAGGCTCCTGGCTCCTAGCTTTGGATTGACGTGGCTCCGGCCATTGTGGCCATCTTGGGATTGAACCAGTAGAACCCCTCCCCTTTACCTCTGCCTCTCTGTAAAAAAATAAATAAAAAATTTTTTTCAAAAAGAAAAAGATGTCTGGATAAACCAGTCTTGATTTTAGTAGCTATAAAAACAGCTGAGTATTACCCAAATACGTGAAGAAAGAAATTGGGTATTGGAGGATATAAAGTATCTTCAACTTTCATATTTTTGTTTCCTGTTTTTTAAGCCAAGTATTAATTGACACCTAAACCTGAATCTCAGGAAAGGATTGAGACTTCAATCTGTATATTCTTTCTAGATTTTTTATGGTTGTGGGTAGGGGCCCTGTGACTTCCCCCTCCTTCTTCTGGAATATTGTTTGTTGCCCTTTCTGAAATCCCTCCCAATACTTCACCATGGACTTTATAGACCCCTTTGTTTAGAGTGGGGAGAATTCCTCTCAGCTTCCCTCAGGAGAGAATTGGGACCTAACCACCAAGGTTATTGAGCAAAAACATTACATATAATATATAAATGCTGGTCAGGTTTGCTTCTACATTTCTTCCCTCACTGAACTACATGGAAGTTGGTTTCAAATATTTTCAAATATTTAGGCTATTTCTCTCTTCAAAAGAGAGAAATGCATAACTTCAATGAGGTATAATTTCTCTCACTCCTTTTCCTTTGTGGTTATTTCTTTGATGTATTGACACAAGAAGTACTTGCCTATCCACATCTCATGACAAAATTTTTTTCTATGTACCTATCAAAATATTATATTTTCCTTTTCCCGTTGGTTCACCCCTCAAGTGGCCACTATGGCTGGTGCATTGCAGCCGGCGCGCTGTGCCGATCCAAAGCCAGGAGCCAGGTGCTTCCTCCTGGTCTCCCATGCAGGTGCAGGGCCCAAGGACCTGGGCCGTCCTCCACTGCCTTCCCAGGCCACAGCAGAGAGCTGGACTGGAAGAGGAGCAACCGGGACAGAATCTGGCGCCCCAACCGGCACTAGAACCTGGGGTGCCGGCACCACAGGCAGATGATTAGCCTAGTGAGCCATGGCACCAGCCTTTTTTTTTTTTTAATCTTTTTTGACAGGCAGAGTTAGACAGTGATAGAGACAGAGAGAAAGGTTGGTCTATTCATTTTTAACAGATTCAGTATGATTTGTAGATACAAGTCTAAGAATGCGACGATGTTCCTTTCCTCACATCTCTTTCCTTCTTTCCTTTTGTCTTTTTTATTTTAGTTTTTGAGGTAACAAATTTTAAATTTTCATTGCTGTAAAAAGGCTCAATACTTCACCGAATAGGAAGTATAACAATTAAAAAGCAACAATACCCCAATTTAGTGAGAATATAGACAACAGTCATAAACAATAATTTAATGTGAAAATAATCATTTTACCCACATGCAGTTTTTATAATTTCTTTCAATGAAACTGAAAAAATGACAATGTAACATCTAAATAGTTCCTGTGTAGTTACAAGACAATAATTAAGTTCATTGAGACTTTAAACCATCTTATCTCAACAGTTTATGCATAGGAATAGTTTTGAAATCAGCATTTTCCTGTCTTTGCTCCACTATCCATAGTGAGGACTATAATACTCACATCCACCTCTCCTGGTGACTGTCAGCCTTTCAACATGGGTAGTATTTATACCCACTACACCTCACTGAAAAGGGGCAAGGCAAGTTGGAGGTAACTTGAAAATTGTCTGGATAGTTACATTTTATTTTGCTTAATTTATTTGATTTTGCTAGCAATACATCATTGCCTTTATGATGAAATCGATGATGCTAGCACCTAGTTCCATTTTTCCATAGATGTCCGCATTATCACTTAAGAATTTTTTCACAAAATTCAAGTATTTTTACTAATGAGACTCATATTCTTTGTTTCTCACATTTATGAACATAACAGAAAAAAGGACAGAACAGGATGAAAATATAGAAATGATAGAAGATAGTATGGTATGAAATGAGCATTTGTTTTAGACAATGCACAAGAATGAGAAAAGTATAAAGCTTGATGGTAAGAATTATACATGTTTTCTCCAAATTAATTATGGTGGGTCTAACTTTATTTGATTGCATTTCATAGGGGATAAAAGTGTAAGAATTTTGATTGATGATGTTCAAGGTAGGGGTAGCAGAGAAAAATGATTACTCCAGAGCGAAGTATTTGGTAGTAGTTAGAAAGAAGATTGGGATATCTGCATTCCATATCAGAGTGCCTGGGTTGCAGTCTGATTCCATCTTCTTGCTAACATGCATCCTAGAAGTCAACAGGTGATGCTCAAATACTTGAGTCCCTGCCATTCAGGTGGGAAACCTGGATTGGGTTCCAGGCTCACGGCTTGGACTTGATCCATCTCCAGGTGATAAGGGCATCCATAGAGTGAACCAGTGGGTGAAAAGTATTTTTCCGTCTGTATCTGTTTCTTTGACTTTCAAAAAAAAAAAAAGAAACAAAAGAAATAAAAAGTAATCCATTTAAGTAATGATATCCATTTTAGTAATGAAATATTCAAATTTGATATGAAAAATCTCAAAAATGTTAATATGGAAAAATAGCTGTGATGGAATTAAGAAGACATTTTATTTTCCCAATCCTATACTCCCATAGTAATATGGATTATCTATTCCAATACCAAGCATAGTCAAATGAAATTAACAAAGGATTACACATTGCTTAATCAATAATACATTTAGGGGCTGGTGCTGTGGCTCAGTAAGTTAAGTTTGTGCCTGCAGCAGCGGCATCCCACGTGGGCACTGGTTCAAGTCCTCCTGGCTGCTCCACTTCCAACCCAACTCCTTGCTAATGTGCCTGGAAAAGCAGTAGAAGATGGCTCAAGTCCTTGGACCCCTGAACCCACGTGGGAGACTCAGAAGAAGTTCCTGGCTCCTGGTTTCAGATCTGGGCAGCTCCAGCCATTAAGGCCAAATGGGGAGTGAACCAGCGGATGGAAGACCTCTCTCTCTCTCTCTCTTTCACTCTCTTTCTCTATCTCTCTCTGCCTCTACTTCTCTCTCTTGACCTTCAAATAAATAAATAAACCTTTAAAAAAGAATAGATTTAATTAGGAAGAAATATTTAATGATATTTATAATAAATTAATAATCTATTACGAGACTCCAATTATCAGAAGGACACTTATTCAGCTGTTGAAAATGGTCATACTTGTGTGGAACAAGCTTTATTTTATCCATCCCTCTCCATTCTTGCCATATTAAATGTGAGTTACCATTGAAATGCAAACAAACTCCACTTGAGTTTTTGCTAGCTGATTTCTGAAAGGCATTTTCCCCTTCAGTGACTCTTGTTGACAATTCTCAGAATAGTCCCCGCTACTTTTCCTTACATTACATATCTTCTAGTCACTACCTAAGGGCACTTGTTTTCTGCATTCAGAGATGAGGATACATTGGTGTGTTTAAAAAATTAGTAAATCTAACTACTGAGGAAGCTGCATTCTACCTCATCAGGAACCTGTAGCGATCACATGCATTCTAAAGAAATCAAATGTCTTTGAATATTTTATAAATAAAACAAGCCACATAACAAGCTATTTTGAATTTTCCGGGGTGTTGATACTGTATAATGTGATGTAGCTTGACATTACAGAAATTGGATTCTTTTTGGTTTGATGCTGTTTTAAAATGTTTTATAGCAAATCATTATGCAACATGTGTATTTATCTTCATATTACATTGACACTGTTGTAAATCACTGAAGTACTGCATTATATTTGCATTTATTTCCTTTGGCAAAACAATAGTTATATATTTTATTCTTATAATTTATATAACTTTATTCATATATACATTAACAACCACAGTGAAATAACAAAATCTTTAGACTGTTTTTATAATCATACAGCTGTAAACTTATTAAGCAAAAGATGTGATAATGAAATGCTATTATGTATACAGTGAAGATGCCACTTAAAAGCTACTCAATTTTTCATTTCAATATTTCAATTAATTTTGGGGCTTTTCTGGACTCCAAGTAGCAGCCGAGGAAAATTCCTTCTTTAGCCATTGTAAATCTCATTCAACATACTTGAGTGCTTGGTTCCAGACCCAGCTCCTTCTCTTCTGTTAAGTGCCTGCTAATGGGTACTCTGGGTCAGCAGATGATGATTCAAGTGCTGGGGTTCTCCATACCCATAGGGGAGCCCAGGATTGATTTCCTGGCTCCGCTTTTCCCTGACCCAGTCCTGGCTGATACAAGCATTTGGGGAGTGAACCAGCAGATAGAAGATCTTTTTCTCTTTTTCTCTTTCCATTTTTCTCTCTCTCTGTCTCTCTCTCAGGCTCTCTTGCTCTCTTTCAAGTAAAATGCAAATAAATATATAAAAAATAAAAATAAATAGCTATTAAATCTTACCAGCTCCTTTATAAATTTAAGGAAATTAACACCAAGGAATAATTGACTGTCCTCATGGGGATGATGTTTTATTGGAATAAGCCAAGAAATAAACAGGAAATCATAAATTATATAATGTGTGAGATGATACCTATGGAAAAATGAATCAGGGTGAAGAGAGAATAGACATTTCTGCTGTTAAGGATAAACTTCATTTTATATTGGCTACTCAAACAAAGTCTCACTGAAAAGATGATATTTGAGCAGAAGGAGAGAAGTTTGCATTTATCTGGGGAAAACAGCAAGTGCAAAGACCCTGGAAGGTACAATATTTTGGGAGATCATAAGTAACAGAAAGGAGGGTTGTGATCAAGATAGAAGTTGTAAATAAGTCACAGGTAACTCAGTTGAAGTCCTTATAGGACTTGGCAGGTTACAGGGTCATTTGTTTAGTTTTATGTTTTGAATACTAAAGAGACTAGACATAAATTTTAAGGGGATTATTCTTACTACGAGATTATGTCTGTATCTGTACCAAGGTTGTTGTGGTTAGTGGAGAATTTGTATCAGAATCTGGAAGTATTTCAAAGATAAAGTTCATAATATTTGCTTATATTTTGGATTAATAATATGAGAGAAATACTGGAATTAAGCATAATACCAAGTTTTGGACCTATACTAAAATTTGCAGGGAGTTAACCAACAGAATGAAAACTCACAGCCTCTGTTTCTCTCTGCCTTTGTCTCTTTGTGTCTCCTTTCTTTCTTTGTTGCTGCCTTTCTGTTTATCATGTAAATGAAATAGTTTTTTTTAAGTTAGGTTATGAATACCAGATTAAAAGTAAAATATAGTTATAAAACTTCTAACTTATGTGATACATGTTAAGCATCATGTATTTATTTTTATCGTATTATGCAGGAATAATTTGGAGATATTTAGATTCAGTTCCAGACCATCACAATAACACAAATATCATAAAAATGAGTCATGTAAATGATTTGGTTTCTCAGTGTGTATAAAAGTTGTGTTTACAATATACTGTATTTTGTTAAGTTTGGCTTTTCAAAAAACACTGAATTGCTAAAAAAAAAGGTTTATATAAACCTTCAGCAAGTCATACAGTTGTTGATGTGGCCAGCGCCGCAGCTCAATAGGCTAATCCTCCACCTTGCGGCGCCGGCACACCGGGTTCTAGTCCCAGTCGGGGCACCGGATTCGGTCCCAGTTTTCCCTCTTCCAGGCCAGGTCTTTGCTGTGGCCTGGGAGTGCAGTGGAGGATGGCCCAAGTGCTTGGGCCCTGCACCTGCATGGGAGACCAGGAGAAGTACCTGGCAGAAGATTTCTCTGTAGTTGAAGTTGTTTAACAACATTTTATTTATAGAGAAACTTCTTTCAGAATTGAAGTCATTCCTCTAAACTATTGACTCTACTTTGTCAATTAAGTTTATGTAATATTTGCTTTGTAATTTCAACATGGTTCATTGCATCTTCACTAAAGGTAATTTCTATCTGAAGAAATCTGTTTATTATACTTCTTTAAGAAGCAACTCCTGACCTGATAAACTTACTTCATTCCTGAAATTGAAGTTTAATCACACCTTCAGTCTTTACTTGTAATTCTAGTTTTCTTGCTACTTTCACCACATCTGCAGTTACTTCCTCCACTGAAGTCTTAAACCACTCATGAGAGTCAGAATAGACTTACTTCAAATTCCTATTAGAATTGATATTTTTACTTTCTCCTCTGAATTGTGAATGTTCTTAATGCCATCCAGAATAGTGAATTCTGGGGCTGAAGTTGAGGCATGGCGAGTTAAGGCATCACGTGTGTTGAAAATATCCCATATCAGGTTGCCAGTTCCAGTCCTGGCTGCACTGCTTCTAATCAAGCTTCCTATTAATGTGCCAAGGAAGGCAGCAGAAGATGGCACAAATACTTGGACCTCTACCATCCACAGGGAGACCAGGATGGAGTTCCTGGCTCCTGGCTTTGGCCTGGCCCAGATCTGAGTATTGTTCTCATTTGTTCAGTGAACCAGTGATTGGAAGAATCATTCTCTCTCTGTTTGTAACTCTCTCTGTGTCTGTTTCTCTCTCTCTCTCTTTCTCTCTCTCTGTGTGTGTGAATGTCATTATGTCTTTTGAATAAATAATAAATAAATATTTGAAAATATAGTGACCCTTTTGCAAATGTTTTTCAATTTACTTTGTTCACAAGTGTTAGAAAAATCATTATCCAGGGTAACTATATACTTACAAAATGTATTTCCTAAATGTATTTCTTAAACAATAAGACTTTAAAATTTGATGTTACTTATTGGTCTATGGCCTATGATATGAACATTGTGTTGTTAGTCATAAAACAATCTTAATTTCTATGTATATCTCCATCAGAGTTTTTGAGTCCTTGAGTGACTAGGTACATTGTCAATTAACAGTATATTTTGAAAGTAACCTTTTTCTTTTCCTGAGAAGTAGGTATCAATAGTTGCCTTAAAACTGGTAAATATGTGAGCTTTCATCTAGGATTTCTCTTTTAGATTTATGTAGCATAAGCAAGGTAGATTTGGCATAATTCTTAAGGGTCTAGGATTTTCACTACACTAAATGATGATGGGTTTCAACCCAAAGTAACCAGGGGTATTAGAGTCAGCGATTGACTTGTACTCTCCAGCTAGAAAAGTCACAAATAGTATCTTCCAATATTCAGCTGTTTCATCTACACTGAAAACCTACTGTTCTGGATAACTGGCTTGAACTTCCACATCAGAACTTGCTGATGTACCTTGCACATTCTTATTATGGAGACAACTTCTTTTCTTAAACCACTCTGCTACCTTCAAGTTTTTTTTTTTTTTTTTTTTTTTGCATCCTATTCACCTCTTCCAGCCTTCTTAGAATTGTGGAGAATTGAGGTCTTACTCTGGATTAGACTTTGGCTTGAGGGCATAATGTGACAGGTTCTATCTTCTATCTAGACCACTGAAACTGTCAGTGTTAAAAATAGTTATTTTGATTTCCTTCCTTCTGTGTGCTCACAAAATATGCGAATGAAACTTTCTGCAAGAACTTCTCCTTTGCATTTACAACTTGGCTGCCTGTTTGTTGACAAAGGCCTGGCTTTTAGCTAATCTTGGCATTTGATATGGCTTTTTTCACTAAGACCTATAATTTTTAGCTTTTATTTTAAATTGAAAAAAGCAGGTCCCTTCCTTTTATGTCAACAGTTTTGAGTTTCAGATAATAAGGACACCTAAAGGAATGAAGAGATGCAGGAATCAGTGGCAGAACAGGGAATCAGAATATATACAATGATTGTTGATTTAAGTTCACTAACCATGGTATAGGGGCACACATCATGACATAGGCATACTCAAACAGTTATAATAGTAACATCAACAGTCACTGATAAGATAACCATAACAGATGTAACAATAATAATGGAAAAGCTTGAAATGTTGTGTGCATTACTAAAATGTGACCCAAGTACATGAGTGAGCATGTGTTGTATCAACGGTTTATTTATAAAAACTGCAATATCTATGAAGTACAATAACCTGAAGACATACAATAAGGTATGACCTCAGTAATGTTTGTTATTTTTTAATTTTTTAATAAAATTGTCATTATGCATATGATTTCATGGGCTCGAGAGAGAGGTGTACATTCCCCTAACTGTACCTAAGCTAATTTCACAAGTTATCTAAGCCTCAGTTGACTAATCAAGAAGTTCTCCAACCTTCACTCATCCTTTCCTATGATATCCAATCATATTAATGAGGAAATTCTTGGCAGCAAAAAGCATATTTTCTTTTACAACAAACAAAATGTTGTAAATCTATAATATTACATAATACACAGACATTCAGGAAATAGAAACTTAGTTTCATTTGATTTAATTCAACATCCCAATTTACATCATTAAGAATGAAAATTCTTTCCCCTCTTCATAACATACAACTTTCAGTGTATCTATTTTGTCCTTAACTGTCTCCCTATAGTTACACAATGGTTATCATAGTTTCTTTCAGTGTTCGTTCTCTGTTTCTGGGCACTGGAAGCTGATTATTGTTATTTGTTCCTTTCAATGCCCACATAAATTCTCTATAGAATCTGTTAAGTAAATTTCCACTTAGAAATGCATTTGCTACAGCTCTGGTGATTGCCTGTTCCATTGTAAGGTGAATTGAGGTAGAGTAATATTTATTTGATCTCAACTAATATGTGGACTTCATTAAATGCAGAAATAATTATCTTTTATAATCACTTATACTAAAATGACTATCTTTTGTCATGGCTCAGAACACAACACTCCAAAGTGTGACACCAGGGCATAACACTTCAAGCTGAAGGAAACCGAAAACTTCTAAGTAGAGTTTTATCTTCCTCTCTCTCTTTCCCTGAGAAACCATCACTGGACAGGTGTTCTGCCCTATGCCATAAGGAAAGGAAGAAATACTCAGAAATGGACTAGACATATCTAAACAGGTTTTGCTTAGTTCCTCCCAGTTCAATAATTTTTGCTCATGTATAAGTGAGCAAAAATGTATATGATATGTATGATACGTATGTATGATATGTATGATATGTATATGATATGTATATGATATTATATATGATCATCATTATGCTTCAAACCCAAGCACATACACATAGAGTTTTCTCCATTTATTTGTGTCTTCACTCTTTTGTAAAAGATTTATTCATTTGCCGGGGCCAGTGGCCCTGGCCCGACATGAGATGCAGCAGGCTGAGGCTGTCCCTTATCTAATCCTGTTTCCTGTGCTTATTGTTCTGAAGGCACAAGACACATTCCTGCAGGCAGGATGTGACTTCTGATGAAGGTTTATGATGTTCTTTGCTCTATCTGCAGAGCTTTTACCCTGATCATTGCTACTTTGTAAACTTGCTCTGTTCCTGTGCTATGCTTGATTGCACACAATGAATGTTATCTGTATGGGGTCTGGGGTATATAACCTTGTCTTTCTGTGTGCTCCGGGCTGGAGACTGAAGGGTTTCCTTAGGGAGACTGCCTCCAGTCCCTCATCGCCGGGCCCCCTACTTTGGCTTGGAATGCAACGAGGCAATAAACGTGGTGATGAATTGACTGAGTGCTGCATGTCTCCGTGTGGTTTGTCGGGTGGCCTCCGACATTCATTTATTTATCTATTTGAAAGGCAGTGCAACAGAGAAAGAGAGAGAGGGAGAGCAATCTTTCTTTCAGGTCTGGGTCATGCTGAGGCCAGGAGGCAGGAACTCCATCCTGGTCTCCCACATATGTGGCAGAGACTCAACTATGTAGACTATCTTTATCTGCCTTCCCAATAACTTTGATATATGCTGGATCAGAAATGGAACAGCCGACTCTAACTAGCACTCCAGTATGGTATGTCAGTGTCACAAGCAGCAGCTTAAGCCACCACATGATATCATTGACCCCTGGTTCTTCGTTCTTGAAGCTATCATATCTTTTAAAACTTGTTCTCAATAAATTTGTTATGTTTTGTTTTCTTAATCCAACTTAGTGGTAGTGGTGCCAGTAACAAATGTTGCAATGGAAAGGAAAAGACGCTACTTGGTTTCTCCTCCAAAATGTACCAAACAGTTTCCACCTAATGTCCCTAAAATGTTAATCTCAACAGCTCTTGAGAGAAAATTGTGTAGCTCTCCATAATTAAACTCTTACAGCGAGGGAAATCCAGAATTCAACTCCATTATTAAAGCATCTTACCATTCCTATTACAGAATGTTTTGCAGTACCAGTTTCCAAATATTTTATAGAAGTATAAGTCAGGGTTAACATTATTATTGTTGGTTTTGTGAATCCCATAAATATGAGGTATGTGGGTTTCCAATTCAAAATTATAGTATTGAGGAAATGGATACCAATTAAGCCATTTATAATATCTGCTACAACAACTGAAAATACAGAAAGCCTCATTATGTGTGATACCACTAATATTGGAAAACCCTCCCCAAGAAATTCTTGTATTTATAGGTATAGTCAACTAGCCAAAACGGAAAGCTAATCTTTTCCCTTCAAAGTATCATTTATTATTCAACAATGGTTCTTCTGATGTCAAAATATAGATCCTCTGCATGCAGACATCCCCAAACACAAAGCCCCAACACAGACAAAAGTAGCCATAAAATTCAGCAAGAATTCATTGAGAGCTTAAAGAATCCAATGCAGGATGCAGTGTAGGGATTTTTAAGAACCGCAAATACATAAAGCTCAATATGTCTTCTGGAATACATTGACTACACAAGATTTTTATTGACTTTTCGTTTCCTTAGGCTCCTGGCTACTGTTTAGTTATAGGAGTCAGTTAATTTCCGCCTGACTGAGATTCCTTAATCACATCCCTCCCTACTGGAACCTAGCCCCTCCATTTGTCTTTCACTGCAATGTTAAGGCTAAAAATGAAAACAAAGATATCTTCCATCTATTGTGTTATTCTACAGAACAGCATCATCATGCAAAGGAAGCAATTTTACTTAGAGAAAAACAACTTCAGACATAAATATGCAGAGCAATTTGGCATTATCTCAGAGTCTTAAATTCATTGAAAGTACGTTCTTTCTCACGTATGTCACCAACGGCCCATTTAAGTGATTCCTATACTCCTACTTCTCCCCTAAGATGATCATCTGCCACGCTCAGTGATTTTTTTCTATAGTTAGTGAAACTTTGGAATTATAATTCTCCTGATTCTTTCCATTGATATCAAGATATTGAGACAAAGTCTTGAAAGATCCCATATAAGTAAGTGTCTTATAAATTTTTCTAGAAGTAGTATTTTCTGCAGAATATGGCATATATTTCATCTGAAATATGGCCAGACTGACAAAATCTTAAGGTAACATTAACTATGGTGGAATACATAGTTTTGCTTAGCTTAATCACAAGAAAACTATATTTGATAATAGGAAAATCTTCCTATTTCCTACACACTTAGGACTCAATGTGAATGACAAAATCATTTATCAATTCTGAAATCATGCCATATAACTGTTAAACTACGTGTACTAAGGTCATGAGTTTGAAATAGTACATCAAACTATTTCTGATGTCTTCTTATTCCTCTTGTGCACCAACTCATTTCAATGGAACATAAACTATCCTTCACTTATTTCCCAAGGAAAGATATATTAGCCTGATGTAGTCCTTCTAACATTTGAATTTTGCATGATTTCATATGATTTTTTTTTTTGCCAGGCATAGTTAGACATAGAGAGAGAGAGTTATAGACAGTGAGAGAGAGACAGAGAGAAAGAGAAAGGTCTTCCGTCGGTTCACTCTCCTATTGGCTGCTACGGCTGGCACTGCGCCGATCCGAAGCCAGGAGCTGGGTGCCTCCTCCCCATCTCCCATGTGGGTGCAGGGACCCAAGCACTTGGGCCATCCTCCACTGCCCTCCTGGGCCACAGGCGAGAGCTGGACTGGAAGAGGAGCAACCGGGACTACTACCCGGTGCCCCAACCGGGACTAGAACCCGGGGTGCCGGCGCCGCAGGCAGAGGATTAGCCAAGTTAGCCACGGCGCCAGCCATATGATTGGTTCTTGAAAAGAGTTGAAAAGATGCAAGGTATAGGCTTTTGAAGAGAAATGAAAAAATAGAGCAAGTGGAATGCCCCTTAAGATGAGGGAAATAAATGCCTAACCCAAAGATAGATGAAGATGGGCATAGATGTGGTTATGGGTTAGTCGCAGCAATTTTCTTTTTCTAAAATTTTTATTAGTATAAACAGAGGAGAACAGAATTCATATATTTCATAGGTACAGTTCTAAAAAATAACCATACTTTCCTTCCTCCCTCACTCTCTTCCTCAATTCCTCTCCTTCCTTCGTTTTTTCCCTTTAATTTTTGCAAAGGCATTTTCTTTCAAAGAAGAGTCTGTTTTCATATTCTCCTGTTCCAGGAGGGAGTAGATATACTTCAGAAAGTTGTTAAAATTTTAGTAGCAGAGGGAATATATATTTTACTTTCAGGAGGACCTAGGAGATGGATAAGAAAGAGTTAGGGAGCTAAAGAAAAATAATCAAGGGCTATATGAAGAATCTAAGTAGATTGTCTTAAACAATCCCGTATAGCAAGAAAAATAAGAATGAGTCCCTTTAATGTGACTATTAGCATTTTAACAGAGAATGACTTAGTAGAAATGTGTATGCACTGACAACTAAGGACATGGCAGGATGTGAATGCTTTAGTGAGCTCCATCATGGACAGGTGATGTTAAGAACCAGATGGCACTCTATCAGCATCCAGTAACAAACAACCCAACTAACATGGATTTAGGTAATAATGGCATCCTTTACCTCTGCTAACAAGAATTCATGAGATCTGATTAATTTAGTAACAATGGTGTCATTAAGTCCCTGGGGGTTTTCACATCCCTGTCATTGAACTTCAGCAGTTGGTTTTTAGTTGTTATCGTTCCCTCAAGGATCATTGAATTTGTACCACAGATCTTGGCAACATGTTTACAACGCTGTCTCCAAAGAAAAGGAGGATATGATTTTGAAAGCCTCTTCTTACCTGGAGTGGGAAGGGGGAGACTTGTCTGGAGTATCTGATACATTCTGCCTATTGGTATAACAGAAGACATGTTTATATCTTACTAAAATGCAGATGAAAGAATTGACCTTTTGGCATTCTCTGGTTCCTGTAAAATGTGGCATTTTGTATTCTTTTATGTGATAATCTCTTGTGGTTACAAGATCAGACAAAATAAAATTTCACAAACAAAATTTATTATAGTCACAAGTCCTGGGGACAGGTGGCATGTCATGCCATGGAGGATCACGTGATCTAGAGTCAGAAGACAGGGGGATAGGGAAGCACTTGGACAATGATCATTCATAGCAGGTTCTGAAGAAATGTCAAGGTAGGGATTGGCAATTTGAACATCTGAAGCAGACTTTGAATCATGAGGTAATCTCTAGTTTCCTGGCACCTGTCCCTGATCTAATTAAAATGGAGTAATATTACCTCCTAAATTTTGCAGGCCAGATGAAAGAGATTTGACTCTGGAATGGTTAGTTTGTATGTCAAAGGGATGTTTCCTATTTCTAAGTATTGAGCAGCTCACAGAAAGTCTCTTTGCAGCACAAAGTGGAAAAAATTAAAAAAAAAATGCCAATAACAACCTGGAAGTTTACATGCTCCAGTGAGAACACAGCATTATTTCTATGGTATTCCTGCCAACAATGCATATATCTAGAACATGATCATGGGGAAATAACAGATAAACTAAAGTTGATGAGCTTTGAATTAAAAACTTCCTTATAATCTTCAAAATTATAACAAATCTCCCTATATGAATGTGATATAGAAATATCATAACTAAAAGCTATGAATAAATTTGGATTGGTTCATTCTGTCATTGAGACATTGACATTTCATGGAACTGGAATTGGATCAGAAGGTTTCAATATTACAATCAGTAAACATTACCTGATACTGAAGAATCTTCAAATGGATATGTAGGAGAATGTTGAAAGGATCCACTGATTGTTATTTGGTAATATCACTTCTAAAAGTTACTCCAATAATCATAAATAAGATATATTTGTAGTCTACTCTTAAAATGCTCAGATGGTGGAGCTGGCACTGTGGTATTGCAGGTAAAGCCCCTGCCTGCAGTGCAGGCATCCTATATGGACGATGGGTAGAGCCCTGGCTGCTCAACTTCCAATCCAGCTCTCTGCTTTGGTCTGGGAAAGCAGTAGAAGATGGCCCGAGTCCTTGGGCACCTGCACCTATGTGGGAGACCTAGAAGAAGCTCCTGGCTCCTGGCTTTGGATCGGCACAGTACTGGCCTTTGTGGCCATCTAGGGAGTGAACCAGCAGATAGAAGACCTCTCTTTCTCTCTCTCTGCGTCTCCTTCTCTCTGTGTGTAACTATAACTTTCAAATAAAAAGATTTTTACAAATTTCTCAGCTACACATTTTATAATTCTATAATTTCCCCTCCTATTGGATTTAGTAATAAACTATTAATTTTAATTAATCAATAGAAATGAAGTGACTCAACCCAGGAGGATGAAAGCCAATATCTCAGACAAGCAAGCTCATATGCTGAATGCCTTCTGGTTCTTGGTACTATTTTCTAGTGTAGGATCACTAAAGGAGAAAGACCTATTTAGAGTTTGCATGTTTACAGGAACAGATGTAAGAGTAGAGCACTTTCACAAGAGGATGGTGATGCTATGTTAATCCCACAGGAAAAGGTCTTTCCTCGAGAAATAACAGATATCTAACACTGAGGATGGCTTCTTTTCCTTAGTCACATTTGCAAATTCCCCTGAGAAATGTCACAGATTTTATGACTAAAGAGAATATTCTATAAATCTTTAACACCTATGTTTATCATGCATAAAAATTTATAATTTAGTTGCTTCCATTGGTTGATTAAAAAAAAAAAAGAATAAGGGCAGTCACTCTGGCATAGTAGGTTAAGCTTCCCCCTGTGGTGCTAGCATCCAATATCGGTGCCAGTTTAAGTCCCAGCTGCTCCACTTCAGATCCAGCTCCCTGCGAATGGCCTGGGAAAGCAGTGGAAGATAACCCAAGTGCTTGGGGCCCTGCACCCATGTGGGAGACCCGGAAGAAGCTCCTGGCTTCAGATTGGCCCAGCTCCTGCTATTGCAGCCATCTGGGGAGTGAAACAGCAGACAGAAGACCTCTATCTCTGTCTCTTCCTCTCACTGTCCATAACTCTGTTTATCAAATAAATAAATAAATATTTAAAAATAAGTAAAAAAATAAAATATTTATTTATAAAAAAAGAGCAAGAACATAGGGAGATTTTGCTGTGAATCCTTGAAGTGTGAATTATGAGCATGTATTTTTTGTTCAAAGAAAAATGATTATATAAAATATTCCATTTTAGGTGTGCCAAAGTCAAAATGCAGAATTGCTTCACTTTTTCCTGTTTGGTGGAGAAAACGTATTTCTAAAGTATAGAAGCCATGGTGAGAAAGGAAACAAATATTCACATTTCTTCTCTTGGACAAATTCAGTTTATTGAGGTTATGGATTCTTAAATTATTGATCACTTTCCTTCAATGCATTTATATAAGCCTTAGGACTGGTATATATTCTATCCAATTTCTGATGTTCTGCTGCTAGTTAGTTATGGCTTTGTGTGCTGCTGAGTATTTTATATTTTAGGGAGTCACTGTGGGAATTTTAGAGAAATTCTGAATAACTCTGCATCAGAAATTTTTAGCCAAATATTATTGTATGCCAAAACTCACAACTAATTGAATCACAGACTAAATAGAATTAGCCTTAATTTTTAAGGTTTGAAGTAACAACAATATTTAATTATTATGTAACAAACAACTATGAAAATGTAAAGTATATTTTTAAATTGTTGCAAACACAAGTAGATTGAGTAGGCTAAACAAAACCATGCTCAATACAATAGTTACTCTGTTTTTAAAGCATGCTGCAAATGAATTTTATATAATGATATTATTATTGCAAATAGCTTCAAATAACAGACTATGACATGAATAGTGAATGTTCTAAAGATTCAGATATCAGACCGGGAATCAACCTAAATATCCATCAGCAGTAGACTGGATAAAGAAATTATGGGATGTGTACCCTATAGAATAATATACAGCAGAAAAAAAAAAAACAATGAAATCTGGTCATTTGCAACAAAATGGAGGAATCTGGAAAACATTATGCTGAGTGAAATAAGCCAGTCCCTTGGACCAGTGCTGTGGCTCGATAGGTTAATCCTGCGCCTTGCGGCGCTGGCACACCGGGTTCTAGTCCCGGTCAGGGGTGCCGGATTCTGTTCCAGTTGTCCCTCTTCCAGGCCAGCTCTCTGCTGTGGCCCGGGAGTGCAGTGGAGGATGGCCCAAGTGCTTGGGTCCTGCACCCCATGGGAGACCAGGAGAAGCACCTGGCTCCTGGCTTCGGATCAGCATGGTGCGCCAGCCATAGCGCGCCGGCAGTGGCGGTCATTGGAGGGTGAACCAACGGCAAAAGGAAAAGGAAGACCTTTCTCTCTGTCTCTCTCTCTCACTATCCACTCTGCCTGTCAAAAAAAAAAAAAAAAAAAAAAAGAAATAAACCAGTCCCAAAGGGACAAATATCATCTGTTCTCCCTGATCGGTGACAACTAACCGAGCACCAAAAAGGAACCCTGTTAAAGTGAAATGGACACTATGAGCAACGGTGACTTGATAAGCCCTTGCTCTGACTGTTGATGAACAACTTAATACATTATTCCTCTTAGTATTTTTTTTTGTCTGTTATACTTAATACTATTGGTTGAACTCTGTAATTAACAAACAATTATTCTTAGGTATTGAAACTTAACTGAAAAGTGATCCCTGTTAAATATAAGAGTGGGAATAAGAGAGGGAAGAGATGTACAATTTGGGAAATGCTCAAGCTAACTTGCCCCAAACGGTAGAGTTAGAAACATACCAGGGGATTCCAACTTAATCCCATCAAGGTTGCATGTACCAGTGCCATCTCACTAGTCCATTTGATCAATTTCTGTTCACAATTAATCATAATGATAGGACTAAGAATCAAAGGGATCACATAAACAAGACTAGTGTCTGAAAATACTAACCGATAGAACAAAAAAGGGAGAGAACGACCCAACATGGGAAGTGGGATACACAGCAGACTCATAGAATGGCAGATGTCCTAAATAGCGCTCTGACCTCAGAATCTGCCCTTAAGGCATTTGGATCTGGCTGAGAAGCCCATGAGAGTATTGCAGGCATGGAAAGCCAAGACAATCTGGAAAAAAAAAATGACCTAAATGAAAGATCTCTACGAGTGAGATCCCAGTGGAAAGAACAGGTCATCATAGAAGGAGGTACCTTTCTCTGAAGGGAGGAGAGAACTTCCACTTTGACTATGACCTTGTCTAAATATGCTAAGAGTCAGTGAACTCAAAAGGCTTCCATAACCTTGGCAACTCATGACAAGAGCCTAGGGTGGTTACTGATGCCATAAACAAGAGTGTCAATTTGTTAAGTCAGCAACAGGAGTCACTGTGCACTTACTCCTCATGTGGGATCTCTGTCCTTAATATGCTGTACATTGTGATTTAATGCTATAACTAGTACTCAAACAGTATTTTTCACTTTGAGTTTCTATGTGGGTGCAAACTATTGAAATCTTTACTTAATATATACTAAACTGATCTTCTGTATATAAAGAGAATTAAAAATGAATCTTGATGTGAATGGAATGGGAGAGGGAGCGGGAAAGGGGAAAGTTGGGGGTGGAAGGGAAGTTATGGTGTGGGGGGACCCATTGTAAACCATAAGCTTTACTTTGGAAATTTATATTCATTAAATAAAAGTTAAAAAAATACTAAATTGATCTTCTGTATATAAATAGAATTGAAAATGAATCTTGATGTGAATGGAAAGGGAGAGGGAGAGGGAGAGGGGAGGGTTGCAGGTGGGAGGGAAATTATGGGAAGGGGAAGCCATTGTAATCCATAAGCTGTATACTGGAAATTTATGTTCATTAAATAAAAGTTAAAAAAAAAAGATTCAGATATCATGAAAACCAGTTGACAAGACATTTACCTTTTAGGCTAATGCAGATTCCCTTTATATATGAAAGATTTAGGGCCTGCATGTGGCTTAATGGGTTAAGTTGCCACCTGCAATGCTGGCATCCCGTAAGGATGCCAGTTTGGGTACCAGCTGACCCAATTGTGATACAGCTCCCTGTTAATGCTCCTGGGAAAGCAGGGGAAGATGGCTTAAGGGCTTGGGCACCTACATTCATGTGGGCGACCAGGATGAAGCATTGGGATCCTGGCTTTTGCCTGGCCCAATTCTGGCCTTTGCAGCTATTTGGGGAGTGAACCAGCAGATGGAAGATCTCACTCTCTCCATAACGCCCCCCTCTGTAACTCTGCCTTTCAAATAAATAGAATTAAAATCTTTGAAAATGTAAATAAATACGTTTCAGAGATTTAGCAATATGATTCCACTAATTGTGAGAATCAAGATTCTTAAGAGGTAGCACTGTCACTAACACCTATGTTAACAAATGAACCTTATTAGAAGGGCTGTGCAAGCCACAGAATTTGGTAAGAATAAAATAAATTGCACATATTTTTCAACTGTGTCTTGAAAGTTGTGTCATCATGTGAATACATATGATATATAACAAATTTAGAAATCTGTGTGGAGGAGTTGATAGAAATTATTAAATGAAATATTTTTGAATAAAGACCATTTTTAATCCTTAGTCAAAATAATTTCTCATTTTTACATATGTACACATATACCACTCAAAAATAGCTCATATTTTCATCATTTTTGTTTTTAGCTCTTCTCAATTATGCCATATCATATATTCAAAATTTTCATGTTACCAATTTTTATTATGAAATTAGATCATTTTATAAATCACTGTTTTTGGTTACCTTCATTTTGTTGTGATTAAAAATCAGTACCATAAAATTTACTCTCTGAATCATTTTTTAAAATTTTTTCATTTTTTATTTCATAAATGTGAATTTGCAAAGTGCAACTTTTGTATTATTGTGGCTTCCCCCCAACCTCCCTCCCTCCCTTGGCCCTCCCCTCTCCCTCTCCCATCCCGCCCTTTATCTAGTTTCATTTTCAATTACCTTCATATACTGAAGATCAACGTAGTATATACTAAGCAAGGATTTCAACATGCTGCATTCACACAACCGCACAAGGTATAGGGTATTGTTTGACTAGTAGTGTTTTTAAGTTTCATAGTAAAACACATTAAGGACAGAGATCCTACGTGGGGAGCATGTACCCAGTAACTCCCATTGTTGATTTAACAATTGGCACTCTTATTTATGACGTCAGCAATCACCCGAGACTCTTGCTATGAGCTGTCTAGGCTATCTAAATCATTATTAAGCACACAACTCAATACTGGTAAGCATATTCACATTGTGGCATAACAGGTCTGAATAATTTTTTACCTTAAACTCTAGAAATTTTTAAACCACAACTGTCATTTTCAACTCTTCAGACTTTATTAGCCATTATTGTATTTTTTGTTTCCAAAAATTTGACTTCTTTAGATTCTTCATATATGTAGAATCATGTGGTATCTGTCTTTAGGCTGATTATTTCACTTAATATATTAATCTAAGTCTTCATCCCTGTGATAGCAATCCTGTGTTGTGAAGGCTGAATAACATTCCACCATATGTACGTTTAATATTTTGTTAGTCCATTCAACCTTTGATAAACGTTTTGGTTGCTTCCACCTCTTAGCCATTGCGACTACTGGTGCCATCTATGTGGGCTTGAAAATATCTGGTAGAAAAAGGCTTTCCATGCTTTTGGATATACACCAAGAAAAAAGGAATGCTAGGTCTTATGATAGTTCTATTTTTAATTTTGAGGGACTGCTATAATGTTTGTCATGGTGATTGCATCATTTTACCATCCCACCAACAGTACAAAGGGATTCTAATTTTTCCACATCCTTCACACCTTTTCTTATAATTTTAATTGTTAACCTAATGATTATGAGGTGATTACTTACTATAATTTTCAGTTTCATTTCTCCAGTGGTTATGTTGAGCTTCCTTTCATATGTTTGTTGGAAGTTTGGAGAAATATCTATAGAAGTTCTTTGCTCACTTGCAAATTGGACTTCTATGTGTTGTTACTGAGTTTCAGGAGCTTTACCAGGCTTTTATAAAATATATTATCTGATTATATGGGATAGAATTTGATTCTACAGCATATATTTTTGAGTTATTTTCTTTTGCTGGAACAAGGTTTTTAAGTTTGATGTCCCATTTACTTATTTATGATTTTATTGCCTATGATTTTGATGTCATATGCAAGAAATCATTGTCAACATCAATGCCATGAAGGTTCCCCCTATATGTTCTTCAAGGAATTTTATACTTTCTGCTCTTACATTATGGTATTTATCGATTTTGAGTTATTATTGTTTGGTGTAAGAAAGGAGTAAGTTGTCGTCATTATTTTGCATATAGATAGCCAGTTTTCCTAAGATCACTTGAAGAAGAAACTACCCTTTCTCCACCAAGTGACCTGATTATCTTGTCAAAGATCATTTTATCACATATATGAAAGTTGGTTTTCTTCTGTTTCATGGATCTATATTAGTGTATTTATGTCAGTACTACACTATTTACATTATTATAGCTTTGTAATATACTTTGAAATGATCAAGTGTGAGTTCCATAGGTATATTCATTCCTTGAAAATATTTTGGCTATTGAAGATTCTACATGAATATTAGGATGCAATTTTTTTATTCAAAGAAACATTATTGGGATTGTGATAGAACTTGCATTTGATCTACTGATTGATTTGAACAGTATTATTATCTTTTTTAAAAAAGATTTATTTCATTTAATTGAAAGGCAGAGATACAGAGACAGAGATATCTTCCATCCTTTGGATCATGCTTCAAATGGCTGCAATGGTGGGGGCTGGGCCAAGAAGAAGCTAGGTGCCCAGAGCTTTTTCCGGGTCTCCTAGGTGGCTTCAGGGACCCAAGCACTTGGGCCATCTTCTGTTCCTTTCCCAGGCGCATTAGCAGGAAGCTGGATGGGAAGAGGAGCAGTTGGGAGTTTAACTGGCACCCAAATGGGTAGGCAGCATCACAGGTGGCAGCCCAACCTGGTAGGCCACAAGGTAGACCCCCAGTATTATTATCTTAACAATATTGTTAGTCAATCCATGGACAAGTAATATCTTCATGTGTCTCTTTAATTTATTTTTTAAAGATATATTTATTTATTTTAAAGAGTTACACGGAGAGAGAAGGAGAAGCAGAAAGAGAAAAAGAGATCTTCCTTTTGCTGGTTAGCACTCCAGATGGCCCCAATGGCCAGAGCTGAGTTGATCGGAAGCCAGGAGCCAGGAGCTTCTTCCAGGTCTCCCATGCAGGCGCAGGGGCCCAAAGACTTGGGCCATCTTCCAGTGCTTTCCCAAGCCATAGCAGAGAGTTGGATCAGAAGTGGAGCAGCTGGGACTCCAACTGGCGCCCATATGAGATACCGGCACAGCAGGGGGCGGCTTTACCTGCTACACCACCGCATTAGCCCCTCTCTTCAATTTCTTTCAGTAGTTTAAGGGTACAAGTCTTCTGCTTCCTCATTACATTTCTTTTTTGATATTTTAAAATGTTTAATGCCCTTGAAAATGCTTTGCTATATATTCTTTTCTTCTTTTTTTTTTATTTAAGGTAAAAAGGTTTCATGTAATTTCTATATACAGAGTTAGGAACATAATGATATTTCAATCCTACCGTCCCTCCAACCCATGCTCTCACTCTTATTTCTTCTTTTTTTATTCCCCCTCTTAATTGTTACAATGATCTAAATCGTTTACTTTATAATCATAAGGTAAACTGAAAACATTGTGTAAACTGAAAATACATTGTGAAAACATAAATGCTTTTAAGTGTTTTAGGTTTTAAATTCTATACTAAAATTAAAGTGATAAAATTATAAAAATACAGTTTATTATTTTGTCCATATATTTATATTTATTATTTATTTTATATTAAATGTATTTATATTGCTGTTAAATATCATGCTTTTTCAGCATGAAGAAATTCTTGGGAATTTGTTATAGAGAAAATCTAGTTGTAATGAACTTCTTTAACTTTCATTTATCTGCTGAAGTTTTACTTTTGCTATATTTCTAAATGCTCTTATTTTTAATGTTTAAAATATTTATTTTTAATGTTTAAAATATCATTTATTTATTTATTTGAAGGCAGAGAGAGAGAGATGAGATAGAATGCATAAGAAGCCTTCTCATCCTCCCGATCATTCCATCAACATCTGTAAGAGCTCCAGGCTGCAGTCTGGGGCTTAGAAGTAGATCCAAGCCTCCATGTGGCTGTCAGGGAGCCAACCACTTGACTCGTCATTAGCTGCCTGCCAAATTATGTATCAGCAGGAAGCAGGAATTGGGAGTAGAACTGGGACTTGAACCCAGGCACCTCAATATGAGATAAAGCCATCAAAAGTTGCATCTTAATTATCTTGCCAAATGTATGCCGTTGTCCTCCATTTTTGAAGAAGAGTTTATCAGATAAAATATTCTTGTTTGACTATTTTGCCTTTCTAACACCTGGAATATATCATGCCTCTTCCCTCTGGCCTGAAAAATTATCCTGAGAAATCCACTGATAACCTTCTAGATGCTCATTTGTATGTGGGCAGCTGCTTTCTAGAGTGTTTATTGAATTTTGCCTGTTTGATGACAACATATCTTCAAGCAGGGATCTTCAGGTTTATACTAATTGACTTACAGTGAGCTTCTTAAATTTTTACATCCATTTCTTTCTTTGTTTATGGGAGTTTTTTTTTTTAATTTTTTTTTCCTTTCTTTAGGAATTTTTCATACTGGCTATATCGGTTAGTTTGATATTGGTAAAGACTATCTTTCTCGAAACTCTTGCACTCAAAGGCTTGAACAAACTCTAGCATAGTTTCTAGTGGCATGAAATTATCAAGAAAATCATACATCTTCAGATTATGGGATAGTTTCTGGAAGTTTCATTTTGTGCCATTGATTGGGATATATATTATATATATTCACGATTGGTTTATGATTTATGATCTATTTATTGATTGATTTATGGTTTTCAACTCTGTTGATCTTATTTC
Source organism: Lepus europaeus (assembly GCF_033115175.1). Classification (NCBI taxonomy): domain Eukaryota; kingdom Metazoa; phylum Chordata; class Mammalia; order Lagomorpha; family Leporidae; genus Lepus; species Lepus europaeus. The sequence continues at coordinate 48,408,270 of NC_084832.1, read as the reverse complement.
ATTGCTTATATTTTCTTTTATACATCTTGGACTTAATTTTTTCCTGTTTGGTAATTGCCTCTAGTAGATGAGTTTATGTCTGTTTTTCTAATGTATGAAATAAATGTGAATTTCCCCATAAGCTGTTTTCATGGCATTACACATATTTTCAAAGGTTATTTATTAATTTTAGAGACATATACACACCAAGAGGGAGTTCTTGGAGTTCCCGTCTGCTGGTTGAGTCCCCAGGTGCATTCAGCAGCCAGAGCTGGTCCATATTCAAAGGCAGGAACCTGAAATTCAATCCGTGTCTCCCACACTGGAACCCAAGTAATTGCTTATCTCTACTGCCACCCAGGGTCTGCATTTGCTGGAACCGAAAATAAGGAGCTGAAACTGCAATTTGGAATTCCAAAATGGCATATTAAGTACTAGGCCAAATGTCCCCTCCCATGCTGATTTTTCTGATTTGATCAGTACACATTGCATATGCATATTGAAATGAAATGTCAAACTCAACCACATAAATAGGGTTTTTATTGCCATAAAAATAAAAAAGAAACAAATATGTTTGCTGGAAAATAAGAAAATAAAGATTAAAAGAACTCTCTAGAAAAAAACTATAAATTGCTTTAAAAATCTACACCAAAATAAACATCATTAAAATATTATTTTTCCATATGGATGTAGAGAAAAACATAGAGACACACCTCCTTTTGTCTGGACCACCCCAAAAATGCCTGCATCAGTCTGAGTGCTGAGGCTAGGAACTCTGGTCTCCCATGTGGGTAGCAGAATCCCAATTACTAGAGGCATCATTTGTTCTTTCCCAAGATCTGCATTAGCAGGAAGCTAACCAGGTGTAAAAGAAGTGATCAAAACCAGATAGTCAGGGCTGGCATGGTGGCACAGTGGGTAAACATGCCGCCTGTAGTTCTGGCATCCCATATGAACACTGTTTCCAGTTCTGGCTGCTCCATTTCCTATTGAGCTCTCTACTATGGCTTGGGAAAGCAGTAGAAGATGGACCAAGTGTTTGGGCCCCTCCACACACATGGGAGACCCAGAAGAAGCTCCTGGCTCCTGGCTTCACATTGGTCCAGCTCCAGCCATTGGAGCAATCTGGGGAATGACCCAGTCTATGGAAGAACTCTCTCTCTCTCTCTCTCTCTCTCTCTCTCTGCTCCTGCCGCTCTGTAACTCTACCTTTCAAATAAATAAATAAATCTTAAAAAAAAACAAAACAGAAAGTCCAATATCACAAAAGTGTGCTAATGTCTTGTACTTATGCCAAATGTTTACCTCTAGGTTATATTTAATTCTATTTTTCTACAAGTCTTTAAGTATATGATAAATATGATTTAATATGATGATATAGGAATATATGTATATAAGCATTATCATGTAAAAGAGAAACTAAATTTCTAGTGTTGAGCAATCTAATATTTCTGTAACTTTGAACCTTGGTGGTTTTGTTTGTTTGTTTGTTTGTTTGTTTTTTCCAGGAAGAGTTAGACAGTGAGAGAGAGAGAGAGGGAGACAGTTACAGACAGTGAGAGAGAGACAGAAAGAAAGGTCTTCCTTCTGTTGTGAACCTTGTTTTGTAATTCAATGACGCTGTTATTTTATTTTTCTCCTTTGGATATATATATATATATATATATATATATATATATATGTGTGTGTGTGTGTGTGTGTATGTGTGTATTAAGACAGGAGAGAAAGAGAGAAGCAATAGAATTTGTGTCTCAATTGGCCTAAATTTTTGTCAGGTTTTGTATCAGGATGTTCTGTGTTTTGGCAGAATTTACAGAAGCAAATCAACAAAACTCACTTTATTTCACATAAAATAAATTTTTAAATCATATGAGGTAGCACACACCTTTTTCAAAAACAATCATAGAGTAGCTTGGAAATAGTTGGAACACTAGTTTTTTTTTTTATTTTTTTATTTTTTTGGACAGGCAGAGTTAGACAGTGAGAGAGATAGAGAGAGAGAGAAAGGTCTTCCTTCCTTGGTTCACCCCCCAAATGGCCGCTACGGCCAGTGCACTGTGCTGATCCTGAGCCAGGAGCCAGAAGCTTCTTTCCTGGTCTCCCATGCGGGTGCAGGGCCCAAAGACTTGGGCCATCCTCCACTGCCTTCCCGGGCCACAGCAGAGAGCTGGACTGGAAGAGGGGCGACCGGGACAGAATCCGGCACCCCGATCAGGACTAGAACCCGGGGTGCCAGCGCCGCAGGCGGAGGATTAGCTTTAGTGAGCCACGGTGCTGGCCAGAACACAAGTATTTCAGCAAGATTCATGCTTTTCTGAAAGCATGAGATTAAGCACATAAATTCAATCAGTTTTATTTTCAGAGATCCTAAAGCCTATAAAAAGTGAAAGAAGTACAACACATTAAGGACAGAGATCCTACATGAGGAGTAAGTGCACAGTGACTCCTGTTGTTGATTTAACAACTGACACTCTTATTTATGAAGTCAGTAATCACCAAAGGCTCTTGTCATGAGCTGCCAAGGCTATGGAAGCCTCTTGAGTTCGCCAACTCTGATCTTATTTAGACAAGGCCATAGTCAAAGTGGAAGTTTTCTCCTCCCTGGAGGAAAAAAAAAAAAAGTGAAAGAAGGAAGTAAAATGCAGGAATCCTAGATGTTATTCATCTTGGTTCCTTGATGAAGTTGAAATAAACTCCTTATGGATTGTCTGTTTTCTGAATTTTATTACAAAAACTATCATGTCTAATAACTTTTAGTTTCTTTTGTTGTTGATTTCATATGCATTAAGCTTTATTTTTACAAGCATCAAATTGCTATTCTGGGAATTTCATTTTTTCCTGCTTTCAGAACTTAAATAAATACATCTTTAACCTGGCATAATCCTTAAATTGGCAGAAAAAGCCAAGTGGAAACAATTAGAAGTCTTGTTTCTTACCAAAATTACAGTCCAAATGGAATGAGGCATCCCTGTGGGAACTGCAGAGATTAAGCCAAGGTCAAATTTTTGAATGCAACATCTATGCAGATGCTTATCATTTACCCACTAATTTTCCTGAATTGAACCATGCAATAATTTGGCATATTTTGGAAAATGATAATAGATTATAAGGAAATTAATCGAATAGTGACTACAATTATAACCATTATTCCAGATGCAGTTTCTTTTCCTAGACATTGTAATAAACCTCTGACATTAGGAAGTAGTTATGTGTCTGCAAGCTTGCTGCAGAACAATGGAACCCACTGCTTCAGTAAAAAGAAGTTGGCATCTGTGACACAAAATAGGATGATATGTGAATAGAGACTTGGTTAACAGGTTCAGACAGAACTCTCTAATACTGAGAAGGCAAATATAATTGGTAGATATCTTTGAGTTTTGGAAGCAAGCATGTGACTTTCAACTGACCTTCATTTGTTGATTCATTTATATCTAAAATAACACTAGCTCTACTTGGTAATAAAGACTAAAACATATAGTATCTTTATCCATCACTTGTAAAATTTGATTGGAGGTCTGGGATATATATTTGATTGTGATCATGCACTAAGTCTAAAAGATTCTAAGAAAGGAATAACATTAGAAACTGGAAGTTTAATGTATAAACTCACACCTTTTCCACCATTTACTTGAAATTTACTATTTTCTTGTCACTATTGTACTTTGTTAGATATTAAATGATTTATGTTGGGAAACTGGAGACTTTTACTATTTTTTCAGATCTCAGATAACCACTATGTTTAGATGTTTAGCATGCTCCCATATTTATATAAGCAGATGCTTACATAAAATCATGGCATTAGCTGTTTAGGATCTAAGCTTCCATGGAAAAAATTATAATATTATTTATTGTGGAATGGTATAAATCCTTTGAGTTAATGAACAACATAAATCTGTCTCTCTAATTGGCTCTCTAATTGTGTGTTTGTTTGTCCGCGTGTGCATTTAGAGTCACAAAGAGTGGAAGTATGAGTGATGTTTTACAAGAATATATTTAGTGATCCACATTAAAATTGTATCTATAATATCTATGACTCTGGATTCTGTTTGAGGTGTTGATGATCAAGTGAGAAAAATCTAGACCTATGTTTACAAGTAGAAGCCTTCATATGATTGCTAAGATAGCTATCTTCTTATTTCAAACAACTGCTGGCAAGAGAAACTGGAGAAAAAGGAGGATAGAGGGCCAGGTTAAACTGATGGACATGCTCTGTAAAAGTGAAGTATTATTGTTGCTAAGTAGCAGAATAAAATTATGTAAGGCTGTGTTATTTGGTATATAGATATTTATCGACGTTTTCTTCACTGACATACATTCTACATAATATTACACTCTCTTTCATTACTTTACGATTCTTGTTATGTAGCCCATATTATGAAATATTAATATCCCAACTTTCAACAAAAATAGTACATATGCAATATGTATGTGTGCAGTGAATATGGCAAGATGTTAAAAAATGATCAAATCTAAAAATAAAAAATATAGAAATATAGTTATTAGAAGATGGAGGAGTCTGTGATATAATAGCATACTCTTGTTTTGCTCTTTTTTTTTTTTTTTTTTTGACAGGCAGAGTGGACAGTGAGAGAGAGAGAGACAGAGAGAAAGGTCTTCCTTTTGCCGTTGGTTCACCCTCCAATGGCCGCCACAACCGGCATGCTGAGGCCGGCGCACTGCGCTGATCCGAAGCCAGGAGCCAGGTGCTTCTCCTGGTCTCCCATGGGGTGCAGGGCCCAAGCACTTGGGCCATCCTCCACTGCACTCTCTGGCCACAGCAGAGAGCTGGCCTGGAAGAGGGGCAACCGGGACAGAATACGGTGCCCCGACTGGGACTAGAACCCAGTGTGCCGGTGCCGCAAGGTGGAGGATTAGCCTATTGAGCCGTGGTGCCAGCCAATGTTTTGTTTTGTAAATGGGAAAATATAAAACAAATGATTCCAAAACGTTAGATACAAATAGTAATATCTGAAAGTAGTCCAAGTGATCATCTTCAGTTCACAATTGATCACTCTGATAGGTCTAAGAGTCAAAGGGATCACACAAACAAGACTAATGTCTGCTAATACTAACTGATAGAATCAAAAAGGGAGAGAACGATCCTACATGGGAAGCAGGAGACACAGCAGACCCATAGAATAGCAGATGACCTAAATAGCACTCTGGCCTCAGAATCTGCCCTTAAGGCATTTGGACCTGGCTCAAGAGCCCATGAGAGTATTTTAGGCATGGAAAGTCAAGACGCTCTGGCAAAAGAAAAAAAAAAAAAAAGACCTAATGAAAGATCTCTGCGAGTGAGATCCCAGTGGAAAGCACAGGTCATCAAAGAAGGAGGTACCTTTTTCTGAAGGGAGGAGAGAACTTCCACTTTGACTATGACACTGTCGGAATAAAATTGAAGTCGGCGAACCCTAAAGGCTTCCATAGCCTTGGCAACTCATGACTAGAGCTTAGGGAGATTACTGACACCATAAACAAGAGTGTCAAATTGTTAAATCAACAACAGGAGTCACTGGGTACTTTCGTCTCATGTTGGATCTGTCCTTAATGTGTTGTACAATGTGATTTAATGCTATAACTAGTACTGAAACAGTATTTTTATACTTTGTGTTTCTGTGTGGGTACAAACTGATGAAATCCTTACTTATACTGAATCAATCTTCCTTATATAAAGATAATTGAAAATGAAAAAAAAAAAAAAAACCTTGGTTTTAAATTGGACATTGCATAGAAAATTGATCAATTTTTTGAAAATAACATGTAGTATCTCTGTCCTTAATGTGCTGTACATTGTGATTTAATGCTATAACTAGTACTCCAACAGTATTTTTCACTTTGTGTTACTATGTGGGGGCAAACTGTTGAAATCTTTACTTAATATATACTAAACTGATCTTCTGTGTATAAAGAGAATTGAAAGTGAATCTTGATGTGAATGGAATGGGAGAGGGAGCGGGAAAGGGGAGGGTTGCGGGTGGGAGGGAAGTTATGGGGGGCGGAAGCCATTGTAATCCATAAGCTATACTTTGGAAATTTATATTCATTAAATAAAAGTTAAAAAAAATATGGGCAGTAGATACAGATACAATTCTCAAAGGCAGCCAGACAAATGTTCAAGAAATACATGAAAAAAATAATCAACATAATAATAATCAGTGAAATGCAGATCAAAACCACAATGAGATATCATTTCACTCCAGAAAGACTAGCTATCATCAAAAACACAAAAGGTAACAAATGTTTGGTTTGTAGGGAACGGGAAACTCCAGCATACTGCTAATAGGAATGTGAATTAATATAGCCACTGTGAACAACAACGTGAAGTTTCCCAAAAAAAGTAACATAGAACTACCATATATGATCCAACAACCCCACTTCTGGGCATTCAAGGTATAAGACAACCATCTGCTGAAGAGACATCTTACACTCCTATGTTTACTGAAGTAGCATCTAGGAAATGGAAATAACCTAAATTTTTATTGATGAGTGGGTAAAGACAATATGATTTGTGTATAAATTGAATATTATTTCATCACAAAACAATGAAATCTTTTCATTTGAAGTAACATAAATGGAACTGAATGTCATTATGGTAAATGAGATAAGCAAAGACCAGAATGATAAATATCACCTATTTTCACTCACATGTGGATTTCATGAAAATAGGTGATCTCAAAGATGTCAAAAATATAATTGTGGTCATCAGAGGCTCAGGATCCAAGCGGGGAGGGAGGATTGAAAAAATTTATTGTTGGATTCTACAGTGTAGCTAGATGGGAGTACTTTCTGGGTTGACAGGAGTCCAAGCATTTGAGGCATCATCACCTGTGGCCTTCCTGGATGCAATACCAGGAAGTTGGATCAGAAGCAGGATATCTGAGGCTCGAAGCAGCACTCTGGTCTAAGGTGTGAGTTACGCCACAATGATTGCCAATTCAATTTTTTTTAAGTAAAAGAAAACAAATATATTTAAAAGCAGAAAATATTTCTGTTAATCTATAAACAATTCATGTTTCCACATTAAGATATTTCAATTTCAAATTAATCAGTTGTTCCCCAAAATAATGTTTTAATATTTTATAGCATAAATAAAACCTAAATTTTTTTCTTCTATGAACTTTTATAAAATGTATAATCTTTTATAGAATACATTTAAAAGGATTTAAGAGCTTGTGTTTTGCATGGAGTGATTAAATTGCATTTTACTTCAACATTAAAGGAAGAATGAGGGGAACAGTCAAGTACTATGAGATCTTTTCTGGATTTCTACATTGGCTTTTTCCTCATGATTGAATTTTCATGTTGATATTCAAACCATGCAATTTATATTAATTAAGACAGACTAAGTCTGAAAGTTTACAAAATGAGTAAACGAAATACTTGTTTTATTCATTCTAAATACCCCTCTTTGTTACTGTGGGGGATTTCAGAGATTCAATGATATTAACGAAGACACTGTGGGAAGAGACTATGTTGCTAAGGTTCAGTAAAGGTTATATAAACCTAAGAATCTACTTTGAAAATCAATCACAAACAATCTATTTAGTCATCCAAAAACAACTTTCAGTCTAGTGTTCAGCTTTAAAAAAAAAAAGAAAGAATTCAGTATCCCATTTTTATTCACATATATTATGTGAGTGACTGAGTAGATTCTAACCATGTATATATTATATATTTCTAAAAGGTATAAGTCTTTTTCCAAATTGTAATTGAATAATGGCCAAAATGATCTCATTTCTATAAAATGTGCTCTTTCACATATAATTTTTTGAATTCATAGAGTCATAGTCAGATCTTAGTCATATTTATTTAATTTTGGGAAGTATATTGAATAAGGGGATGTGCATAATGTGGGACACTTTGACCATTCATAATAGTTTTCTTTTATAGTTCCCAATTTGAGAAATTTTCTGAGTTTTAAAAAATTCCCTACCATCCTTTGAGTTGAACCAAACTAAATAAATCAGAAATATTTCATTGAGAAATAATGGGCAATGCATTTTTGTGTAAGCACATTAGTTTCCATAGAAACATGGAACACATTCTTTATGTCATTTCAACTAACAGAATGTGTTATGAATTATTTTTTAAAAATACCTTGTATTACTTAGATATTACATGAATATTTCTAATAGATAATGTACTATTGGACTTCATAATTGACAATGAGGACCTATGATTGTAAGAAACAAAGGCATCTTTTCTTATGAACAATCTCCAACTCACAAACATGATTTTAGTTTAGATTTCTCTCTTTTCTTGAACCTCAGCAAGAAAAATTTAACAAGGAAGTTCTACTCTGTTTTGTGTCTAACTCTTTAAGTCTGACTAAGAACAAATTCAGCAGAGTGAGAAATCACCTCATGACTCCTGAACTTTCATGAGCTAAATAAAATTGTTTGTGGTGATCCCTTGAAAACTTTATCTGACACTCAATACTAGTTGAAGTGGAAAAATCGTGGCTCAAAATTCTATAATGCTGTAAAGAAGAAATTGGGTCATATTGGCCAGGGTTAGTGAGGGCATGATTGAAAAGCTGAACAGGAGCGTGGTTTGACTCAGGTGAGATCTTGCTAAGCTCTTAGGTCAAAGATGTGCTGACAGAGAACTGTGCATGACAACCAGACAGGACTTAGGAATTGTGCTATTATTTGGCCAAATAATATTCCTTCTATTGGAATTATTAAGTCTAGGTGCCAGAAATAGAGCATAGGCATATGTTACTTGATAGTAATATGGATAGGCTTGGCAAATTGTGAATCTTTCTAAAGTAGTTATTTATGCATTGTAAGAATGAGGAAAGAAATTACATAAATAGAGATGCAAATGTATGGAATATCATATATCATTAAGTGTGCAATTTGATATATTGTAAAATCTTATAGAATAAAATGCTGAGTTTTATACTTCATAGGAATGTTATATATATATATATATGTCAATAAGTTCATGGAAAATCCATATTATGAAAAAAATATGCATAGGTTTTAAAAAATAGCACCCAAATACACTTATCCTTTGATCCCATTTTTTCATGAGCTTTTTGATGTAGAGTTATCTTTTAGGTAAGGGGCCAGATCTTGCTTTTGATTGCACAAAAAAAAAAAATGCAAGAGATTTTTATATGTATTTTGGCTTTCTCCCTTTATGATTCACTGAGAGCTTTTCCTAGTAGACACTAGTTGCTATTAGGTGAATAAAAGAGTTTTACAAATCATATATTTAGGCTAACATAGTTTGACAGTTATCTATCTTAAGCAAATCTTCACCACAATCAACATACCCCACATTTCTGTCATCTCAGAAAGTTTCTTTATGCCTATTTCCAGTCAGTACCTTCACCACAATACTAGGAGAGCATCAATTTGTTTCTGCTATTTTTAGATTTTATGATTCTTTCTTATTCAAATTATTTTTGCACACTATGAACTAATGGTTGAGGGATTACTCTCAAATTGTCTTCTGAATCATTCATTGAAAACAACATGCTTTCTTCACTGACTTACTTTGGCATTTTTTATCAAAAATTAAACTTTATTTATGTGTATATATTTCTGCACTCTCTAGTCCATATAATTATCTTCATGTGAACTCTACATTGTTTTGATTATAGTATTATTCTACTCACATTTGAAAAAAATAGTCTAAGAATTCCAGTTTTATTCTATATTTCAAAAGTCAAATCCATGTGTACTGTTCAAAGTTATATTTATTTTTTACAGAAGACTTCATAGAGTTTCTAATATGATGATGTTATTTGTAAATCTCCAAGAGGAAATATCGAATAAAATACTTACAAAATTATTCTTCTGTGGGGCTAACATCCAGGACATTTTGCAAGCTTATTCTCGCCAACATACTTTAAAATGTTCTGAATTCCAGAGATAGGGTACTGCATAATGACGCAAGGTAAGCAATGTATTGCAATGTAGCAATTGGTGCAAATTCTTTATAAGTTTAAGAATATAAGGAATCAAAGTAAGTGGTATGGAATAAAAGTTGGTGCAGTGGCATCATTTACCTATTTAATACCATATGTAAATTCAGTCACTATTGTCTGGAAAGAAGGACAGAAGAATGATGTTTGATAGAAGAAAGTAAAAGTTTAAATATTATAGCAGATTCCCTCTCACCATGAGCCTACAATGTAAACATGAACTTAGAGGAATCTATTCCAATATGAAGAATTAAAGTGACTATGTTGAACTTAATATGATATGTTTGATTATGTACTTTGTGAATGATTGAGAGGATTATTTATAATTTTAAGTATCTGTAAAAGTGTTTCTATATACTGACTTTAAAATCAATAGTCATGTGAAATGCGACTGTTCTGTACTGCCAGGCTAATCTTGTAAAGTGGGGACCACATGCTCAGAAGGACTTAGTCTCAAAGTCAAGGTGAATAGAGGGCAAAGGCTGTTTCTAATAATAGGAAAGAAACAAAGTAGAACTGAGGGAACTGTCTTGGTTTAAAATAATTTCAGGCTAAGAGACAGTCCAACTCAGAGTCACTAAGATGGTTTCTTTGACAAGTATAGTTTCAGGGTTTACATTTTGATCTATGAATAAATTTAAGAAAATCTTGTATGTTCTTTGAGGTATAGATTGTTTCTTTTTCTTTTCTTTTTTTTAAGATTTAGTTTTTCTTTTTTGAAAGAAAGAATTACAGAGAGAGGAAGAGAGAGGGAGAGACAAAGAGAGGTCTTTATCTGCTGGTTCGCTACCCAAATGGCCAAAATTGCCAGAGCTAGGTCAATCTGAAGCCAGGAGACAGGAGTTTCTTCCCAGTCTTCCACATGAGTGCAGGGGCCCAAGACTTGGACCATCCTCTACTGCTTTTCCCAGGCCTTTAGCAGGGAGCTGAATTGGAAATGGAGCAGCTGAGACTCAAGCCTGTGCCCATATGGGGTGTTGGCACTGCAGGTTGGCTTTACCTGCTCCATCACAGGAAGCCACTTAGGGCCCCTGAGGTATGTTTCTTTACATATGAATAACTGATAGTTGAAATTAGTATACTTTCTCCGTTGAATTTATTTGTAATTTGTTAAAAATCAGTTTATTTGGGCTGACATTGTGGTATAGCAGGTGACCCTGCTGCCTCCAGTGCTGGCATCCCATATGGATACTGGTTCGAGTCCTGGCTGCTCCACTTCCAATCCAGCTCTCTTCTATGGCCTGTGAAAGCAGCAGAGATTGGCCCAACTTTTTGGACCCCTACACCTACACCCACATGGCAGAACCATAAGAAGCTCCTGGCTTTGGATTTGCGCAGCTTCTGCTGTTGTGGTTATCTGGAGAGTAAAACCTCTCTGTCTCTCTCTCTCTCTTTCTCTGCCTCTGCCTTTCTGTAACTCTGCCTTTCAAATAAATAAATAAAATATTTTTAAAAAGATTCCTTACTAAAAAAATTAATTCATCATGTATACTTATGCTTGGGCTTGTTTTCAGGTTTTTCACTCTATTTCATTTATCTTTGTGATGATTCTTTCACCATTACCCCATTGTTTTGATTATTTAAATTTTAACATGTCTCACGAACTTTGAAGTATATTAACTTCAAGTTGACTTTTTTCAGAATTATTTCAAGTATAGGTATTCTGAGGTTTTTACACTTCTCTGACATTTTAGAAATGCTGTGTAAATATGCACTTTGTTTCTGATACTTAAATTGAAATCAATTTGGGGAGAATTGATATCTGGCAAATAATGAATTTTCCAATTGATGGACACAGTGTATTTCTCAATTGATTTGGGCCTTATTTAATACAGAACACAATGTTTTCTACACTTCAGCTTATAAATTCTACATATATTTTACTGGAATTAAATATTCATTTTATGCTTTTGTAAATAGCTTCATTTAAAAATTCCATTTTTAGTTTGTATTGTTAGCCTGTTGAAATACAACATGCATTTATATTTACTTTATATTCTACAATTTTGCTGAACTAACTTATAAGTAACAGTGGCATATTATACGTTATTTGGATTTTGAATTTAGACACTCATACTTTTTGCATAAAAAGAAAATGGCATTTCTTTTTTTTCTAATCTCTAATAATATTTAATTTTCTTAGATTACTGTTCTGGCTAGGACATCCACTATGATGTAGAATGGGAATAAAAAGTGTGGATATCATTGTCTTGTTATCAAATTTTATATGGGGATATTCAATTTTTAATTGTTAAGTATAATCATTTTTTGGAAATTTTTATTATTATGTTATCTCAGGTTGAAGGTCATTTCTTATACTGGCTACAAAAATCCATAATCCATAACATAAGAAGGTTGATAACTGACATCAAAATATAAAACGTCTGCTTTTGCGTAGAGATGAAAACATCACACACTAAGCAAAACTATTTGTAAATATGCATCTATATGTGATGCTACCCAGAATATATGAATAATTTTTATATATCAATAACAAGGGATATTTTTATAAAATTTAGAGAGAAACAGAGGAACACACTTAGATGATAATAAAAGAATAAAATAGTGTTAAGTAATTTATCCATAAGTGAAATTAAACAAAATTATATTGATAAATCACTGAACATTAAGTAGAAAGATTAGGAAAAAGAATGACAAGACCTGGGACCAGTGTTGTGGCACAGTGGGTTAAGCTGATGTCTGTGATGCCAACATCTCATATGTGCACCAATTCATGTACCAGGTGCTCCATTTGTGATCCAGCTCCCTACTAATGTGCTTGGGAAAAACAGTGGAACATAGCCCATGTGCTTGGGAACCTACCATCCATGTTGGAGGCCTGGAAGAAACTCCAGTCTCCTGTCTTCCGCCTGGCCCTGTGTTCCGCTCTTGTAGCTATCTGGGAAGCGAATCAGTGGGTAGATCTCTTTTGTCTCTCCCTCTCTCTCTGTAACTCTAACTTTTAAATAAGCAAATCTTAAAAAAAAAAAAAAACTGGAAATAACGACAGTACCAAGTCAGGATTGAGATGTGTAGTTACTACAACTCTCATGCATGCTGACAGGCATTTAAAATAGTACTACCACTTTGTGAAACTGCTTCTAGTTTCTAATATAGCCAACCATGCATTCAAAATATGACACAGTCATTCTATTCCTTTGGATTATCCAAAAGGATTGAAAAAATATGCTAGCACAATCCCTTGTACATCAATGTAGATAGTGGTTTATTTACATTTGCCAAAAGCAGGACCAAATTAAATTTAAATCAAGAAGTGAATAAAAAAACTACCTGTGTATACACAATGACATAAATTTTACCATTTAAAAATTCAATGGCAGTCTAAATAATGTTGCACTGAGTGATTTCTCTTACATATATATTCAGGAACTAAAACAAAATAATAGGGACAGAAAATAAGCCAATGTTTTCTTAGAGCCAGGGATGAGAAGAGAGGATTCATTAAAAATTAGCAAGAGAGAACATTTCTAAACTTTACTGTGTTGCTAGCTACACAAATATGTTTGTCAAAATCCATGTATCTTCCCAGAAAGATGGATTTTATTATATGCAAATTTTACCTCAATAAACTTAACTTTAAAAATAGTTCAAATTTTAGAGTCCATTAGGCAGGGCCAGTCATTATTTTTAAGTATGTGTCATATACATGCATGATGATGAATCTGGGGCAACAGCGGTGAACCAATGAAGCGAAAATGCTTGCTCCTATAGAACATGGATCCTAGTGAGGGATAGATTAATACTGAATCCTGGAAGATTCTAATGGTTTACCAAGGTGGTTGCCACTGCAGAAAAGTGAGGTAGTCATTGTAGTGTGCTTATACATATTCCAATAATTCATACAGAAAAATTAATGTGAGCACAATTTAGATGTTGATGATGATAATAGATATATAGATAGATAGACAAAAATATCTCAGGACTTCCTAGTTCTGGACTTTATGTTTCCACTTTCATACTGTTAGACCCATAACAATTCATTATTGAGTTTTTGGGTTTTTCTTTTTTATGCCATAAAGTCTTTTTTAAAAAGCTAAATGGATTCCAAAATTCATAAAATGCACATTTTTATTTTACAGTTTTCATTTAATAATTATTACATTTTGATATGCCTTTACAATGACAAATTAATGAAATTATTTTCAAAAAATGCTTATGCATTATGATTCTTTTTCATTTGCTATCACTTTTAATGCCTTTAATTTATGCATAAAAATAGGGTATATTCATGGTTTATCTTCCACTTGATGTTTTGATATATACATACACTGTGGATTTTTTTAAATGGCTAGAGAATATGCTATCGTGTGAGTAGATCATGGTGAATTCAGTTAGTATATTCCATTGCAGTATTCCTAAATGTATGTTTGTTTGTCAATGTGCATGTTTGTCTCTACTCACGATGCTTTAAGAATATGCTTCTTCGTAAGTCTTCAGGAACTTTCTAAAGATGGAATTCAGTAAGAACTGTGTGCAACTACAAATGTGTTCCAAATTTCAAAAGATGTCTTCACACTCTAATTCACATCTCCATCATAATTACATGGTAGTAATTCATGTTAAATAAATGTGATGTAGAGGAACTCATTGCAACAATTGTCACTTTAATGTGCACAAATCAAGATCCTATTATGTTTCTTTGTATTTCTCTAACTACTATTATTTTGGAGAGTCTTCACTATTATTTAGAATTATCATATTCAGTTGTTCATTGTTCTCTAAGGGATTTATAGATTCTCTGTCAATTCTGGGAAGCCCTTGCTGGTTTTTATTCTATTTACTTGAAAAGAAGAGTGAAGGAGAAACAGACTGACAAACAGATATCTCCCATTCTGTATTTCATTCCACAAAAGAATGCAATAGCTAGGGCTAGGATAGGCTGAAAGACAGAAACCAGGCTTCTGATCCACATATCTCTCATGGATTATAACCAATCACTTGAGTCATCACCTGCTTTGTCCCAGAGCATGCATTAACTAGAAATTGTGATCAAGAGTAGAGTCAGGATTTAAACAATGCACTCTGATTAGGGTTGTAGTCATCCGAAGCACCATTTTAACCACTATAGCAAGTGCCTGACCTAGCCCTTGGATATTCTAATTGCCTGAATTATAAGACACGCCTTCCCCAGCAAGTGAATGATATCCCTAGTGATGTTGTTCATATTTTAAAAATAACACATATATTTATACATGTATTTATAAATCATAACTTATGTAATAATTATATAAACATATAACTTGATCTGTGCAGTTTAATATGCATATATATAATGTTTATAGTTAGATGTTAACTTTTCTTTAGCATCATCTATTGTCCCAGAAGATATTCAAGGTCCCTAAATATTTCCTAGTGATATTTGTACTATTTTTCATATGTATATTCTTTGCCCATCTCTAATTAAGTAAATCACATTCTGTGAGTTAAGAGAACAGTTTTAGTTTATAAATGTAAATTATCTTAATATTTGATAGGTGAATATGCATAGTTATATTCACTATAATTAATATAACACTAAATTTAATGTTCAATTCTTTATCATGAACTTTTTCTAAGAATTTATACCTTATACACCTTGAAGATTTTTCTCCTATCCTAAAAAAAGCCTATGGGAATAAGAATTTGACACAATTCTTTTAAGAAGCCTCCTAGAGAGTCGCTAAAATGGGAGAAGTGAGACACAAAGGTGGGATAATAGCCAACAGAGGCTGTATTAATAAGTTAGGACTAGATCTCTCTGCCTGTGTAGAAATGAGCTGACCTTGCTTTAGAATCATGTTCCTCCAAGTGAGATTGGGGTATCTTCCATAGAAAGTCAAATTGCTCTAATTGCCAAAGAGAACTTTCAGGTTGAGAATATGAGAGGAAGAACATTATGCCTGTGACTACAGTTGAATTCAGGTAACTGCAGGTGAATTCAGGAGGGAGAATGGGGAGGGCCATTAGTAGACTCTTCCAAGTCACTTTTCATTAATAATCAGACTGCTCTCTGCTCTGAATATTTTTTGAGTGTCATGGCTTTTTTTTTTAGCTATGTTTGGAATATTTCCTACAACTATCTACTATACAAAGCACTGTAAAATGAAAATATACCTAATGAACCCATATATATTAGCCAAGCCATAAATACACTAAATCCTAAGAGACTAGTATCTCCAGCTACTTTGGTAACTATAAAGGATATAAGAAAAGAAAGAATGAAGGCCCATAATGACCTGAATTGGACTCAATCTTCTTCTTTTCCCATATTTCCAAATTCTTAATCTTTACTTTATCAAATTATTTTCCAACATTTTTAAGCTTGGAAAACCGTCTTCCTCTTCTTGTTTTAATTGTAAACTAAATCTTCATTATGAAAATGATTTATATTATCATCCTTAACAAGAAGTTACTTGTTTTCCTTCAACACTCGCTTTGTATTTTAGGGTCTATTTCTCCCTTTTATACTATTTATACTATATGCTCTTTTATATTATTTCATTTTGCAAGTATTTTTCTTGCAACCTGCTTTACAGGATTGGATTTTGGGGAGAGGCCAGATACCCTCGGTGATCCTTCTGAACTCTCTTGCAGTTTGGCTTTGTGCATAATGACAACGAACCCAATGAATAAACATGTAACTAAACTGATCAGTAGGTAGTTACTAACACTATGTCTGTGCCTGCTTGACAGTCTAATCTGTCATAACTGACCTTACAGCTTTTAAAAAGCTGTTCTGTTAAAGTTGGTGTCTCATTCTTCCTTTTATGTCAAAGTTTTCACTGGTGCAAAATTCCAAACAAAAACAGGTGAGAATCTCATCCTGTTTTCATGATTTTTTCCATTTTGGTTTTCTTGCATTCTGTTTTCTAACTTTTAAATCTAACACTCCATACAATTTATCCAAATTAGTCCTATTAACAGGTTAAGAATTAAAAATTCTTCAAACTTGTATATACTAAGCAAAAGCCAGAGTTTTCAGTATTCTGCTTTTACATCCCCATTTCTCTTAGTCATATTCTATTCCAATGTGAAAATCTAAGTTTTGTATTTAACCAGAATATAGAAGTGTAAACAGTTCTAGGAAATAAAGAATAATTCACTAAAGCAAATATAAATATCAGAGCTGAATTGTGTATGCATATATAGTGTTTGTCAAAGGTACAAAATATGAAAGATTTATTTATTCAAGAATGTTTCAAATTTCTTCTAAGTATACTTGATCAATCAGGTAGAAAGTACACATAGGATTCATGATTCAGGAGCAGATGGTAGAATTAGAATTTGGGTCAGGGCACCTAATCTCTTAAAACATCTTTATAGAAGTTCAATATTGTCTCATCTGTACATCACAGGCAACTTGTTCTTTTTTCTTTTATTCTTTGTGCATATATGACCTAACATGCTCACCTAATGCCATACAAATTCTCAATTCCAACCATTAGTAAAAATTGATGCCAAATTCTTGAGAGATTATCCAAATGTCTTGATTTGGACTAAATTTCTAAACCTTGTCAATTTACTTTGGCTCAGGAGCTGTGTTGAGTGAACAAAAATGGGTCTAAAAGCTAGTTACTTGCAAGAGTGGTTTTCAAAAAATACTAGGTATTACCCACAAAAATAGTAAGAGATTCATGTTATGGAGTGGTGAAATAATCATTTTATTTTTATTTTACTTGTACATTTAAAGTTATCAAAATGTTATTTAAAATAAGTAATCTGGCCGGCGCTGTGGCTCAATAGGCTAATCCTCCGCCTTGCAGAGCTGGCACACAGGGTTCTAGTCCCGGTCGGGGTGCCAGATTCTGTCCTGGTTGCCCCTCTTCCAGGCCAGCTCTCTGCTGTGGCCAGGGAGTGCAGTGGAGGATGGCCCAAGTGCTTGGGCCCTGCACCCGCATGGGAGACCAGGAGAAGCACCTGGATCCTGGCTTCAGATCAGCGCAGTTCGCCGGCCGCAGCACGCCGGCCTTGGCGGCCATTGGAGGGTGAACCAACGGTAAAGGAAGATCTTTCTCTCTCTCTCTCTCTCTCACTGTCCACTCTGCCTGACCAAAAAAAAAAAAAAAAAGATAAAATAAGTAATCAAGAATAATTTTGCTTTCAACTCTTCATCAATAACTCTCACATTTAAATATAGATTTATGACCCTGGTGTCTTTATGAAATTTTTCCTCATAAATAATATAGTTGATGAATAAGCATAAGCCTGCATTGTTACTCTTCATATTATGAAATTGTGTTTTTAAATTATTTTTAAGTTTCTCAGCAGATCTTTTAACTGTATTGAGATATTATTTCTTCTCTTGAAGACTGTGGTATATTATGATCTTATAACATAGAGCTTCAAAAATGAAGTGACTCAAGAAATATGAAAATTAATGTCTCTCACATCATCTATGTTTACAAATATTTTCCAGAGTGAGACAGCAGTGCTTCTCCAGAAAAGTATTTGAGCTTAGGATCCTTCATTATAATCATTTTAGTTTTGAATTATCATGAGCACATACTTAAAAGTTGACCAGAAACCCCAAAATCACACTCAATCCTCAGAAAAGGTGAAGAGGTACAGAGAATAGCTTATTATTAGAGAGTATAAATGGATAATATCAATATAATTTATACTCACATTTCCATGTGTAAGAATTCATATAACTTCATTTCTATAAATTCAAGACAATGGCAACTGCAATAGATTTCCTCATTTTGAGCAGAAACATGACTAGAACTTTTGTTTGTTTTGTTTTTAACTAAAATAAAGTGACAAGACGTTATATTCAAGAAGGTAGAGAATTTTGTGCCATTCCAATTATTCCATGCAAGGCTTCCTTTCCTTGCATTCTTAATTTTGATTAATCTTCATGTTAACTGTTCTTTATCCTCAGGAATGATTTCTGATAGTATCTATAAAGTATATTTTTGTTATCTCTATATTAAGGTCAAATTAACTTCCTAGGAGAATCTACAAGCCTGCACCTTACGTTTTTCCCTTTCAAGATTTATTCGTCTTGAGAAATATGATTATATTGCTGTTACTTTTAAAATAAACTTGTTACTCTGCCTTGATGTTATTTTTTGTATCACCTTGAAATGTAATAATATTATTTAATAAAAGATATGGATCTCATTTCAACATTCTTTTTTCAGGATGAAAAAGGGAGTATAAAATTTAGATACAATGAGATAGATAGGCTTAAGAGACTTCAGAGAGTTCAAGGTCTTAGAACATTCAGGAAAATGTTACATAATGATTAAATATTTAATTCAGTAGAAAATGCTTGGTGCCAGAATATTGGTAAAGCTGGTTAAGTGGCTGCCTCAGACATTTACATTCCATATTAGAGTACAATTTTGAGAACTGACTGCTTTGCCTCCAATCCAGCTTCCTGGTAATCTGGATGGGAAGACAGTGGATGATGGTCCAAGCATTTGAGCCCCTGCCACTCATGTGGAGACAGGTTGGAGTTATTCACTCCTAACATGAGCTTAGATCAGCAATTGCAGTTCCAGACACTTGGGGAATGAAGCAATAGATGGAAAGCATTCCTCCACCTCTTTTCCTTCCTCTCTCTCTATCATTCTGCATTTCAGATAAATGCTGATCAGAAGCCAGGAGCCAGGTGCTTCTTCCTGGTCTCCCATGCAGGTGCAGGGGCCCAAGTACTTGGGCCATCCTCCACTTCTTTCCCAGGCCACAGCAGAAAGCTGGATTGGAAGAGGGGCAGCCGAGACTAGAACCGGTACCCACATGGGATGCCAGCGCTGCAGGTGGAGGATTTGGTATGTTTATTCAATGTGGATTGATCAAATCAGGTTATTTGTGGATTTTTTTAATATTAAAGGGAAAATTGGAAAACATTTGATATGAAAAAGGAGTTTTGACTGAGACAGCACTGAAAGTGGCTTTAAACAATCCTTGAAACTATAACGTGTTACAAATACAGGAAATGTACTTGTCACCATTTTTTTTTCAGAATGAATAGCTGCCAAGTATACCGTAGATATATGATACATGTTAATTAAATAAAAGTATACATGATTATATTAAAGAAAAAATATTTGATTTCCTGGGATGATCAGTGTTAGGAGATTTGTACATACCTTCCAGCTGTTCATCCATTCTAATAATTCAGTAAAGCATATTATTTGGAGCAGGGGCATTGGCTTTTGATAGAGCTTGATTTAAACCCTAATTATATTCCTTACTAGCTGTGTGGTAGATTTAAGTTTCCAAAGTCTCATACTCTTCTAGAATTGGATAAAATGAGTGTTACTACGTGGCAGATTTATTTTGAAAGTAAAATCTTACAGGCTACCTCTCATAACCACCTTGTAAGAAACACAAAATAATTATAAGTGTAATGGAGACAGTACTACCTTTTGAGGAAACTTGTTTTTCTAAGGTAGCTGCTGTTAAAAAGGATGCATCATAGTGAAAAAATCCATTGAAACTTTTCCTTGTTCAAATTAACATTTTTTAGTTAAAAAGGGTTTATTTATTTATTTTGAAAGTCAGAGAGTTAGAGAGAGAAAGAGAGAGAGACAGCAGGAGGGAAGGAGATCTTCTATCTGCTGGTTCATTCCCCAAATGACTTCAAAGGCCAGCACCAGGCAAGGCTGAAGCCAGGAGCCAGGAACTTCTGGGTCTCCCATGTGGGTGACAGGGTCTCATGTGCTTGGGCCATCATTTCCTCCTTTCTCAGGTTGTTAGCAGAGAGTTGGATTGGAAGTAGAGCAGCCAGGATACAAGCATGTGACCATATGGGATGCCAGCATCAAGGAGGCAGCTTTATTCGCTAAGCCCCGAAGCCAGCCCCATCAGTTTAACCTTAGTGTCTCTTCTATAGTACAGTATTCTAAAAGTATAAAGAATGTTAGTAATTTTTTCTCAAATTATATCTTCCCAAAGTTAAATATTGTTTTATTATCATTATTGCAGTGAAAAAACAAAACCAAAAAACTTTGAGAAACTGAAAACAACTCAGCTAATCCATTCCTTCCAGTTAATACTGTTTTTTTCGCCCAATTCTACAAAGAACATTTGTTCTAAGAAATTTTATTCACTTAGCAACCAACAAAATAACACAAGAAAACATTATCTGGGGGCCAGTTTCATGGTGCATTAGGTTAGTCTTCTGCCTGTAGCGTCAGCATCCCATATGGGTGCCGGTTCTAGTCCTGGCTGCTCCTCTTCCAATCCAAATCTCTGCTGTGGCCTGGGAAAGCAGTGGAAGATGGCCCAAGTACTTGGGCCCCTGCACCCACATGGGTGACCTGGATGAAGCACCTGGCTCCTGGCTCTGATCAGCAGAGCCCCGGCCGTTGTTGCCATCTGGGGAGTGAGCCAATGAAAGGAAGACCCTTTCTCTCTGTCTCCCTCTCTCTCACTGTCTGTAACTCTACCTCTCAAATAAATAAATAGAATCTTAAAAAAAAAAAAAATTAGCTGGCCAAATTAACCTTGAAAGTAAAAGAATTTTACTCTCTCCCATCTTTTTAAAAGAGAAACACAAGTATATATTGACTACAAGAAATTCACTTTAAAAATACACATAAAATCAAAGTGAAGAATTGGATAAAAAAGTTATATGTATATGGAAGCCAAAATTGAGCTGGGTTACCTGTACTCAGACATCACAGACTTTAACTCAAAAGACTGTAGAGAGACAAAGGGCCAGAGTATTGACACAACAGGAAGATATAAATACAGAAAAAAATTCCAGTTATAGGGGCTAGCATTGTGGTACATCTTACTAAGTTGATACTTAGGATTCTGATATCTCATATTGGAGTTCTGGTTGAAATCCCTTCTGCTCCACTCTGTTCCATCTGTTACCCATGTGGGAAACTTAATGGAGTTCCATGGCTGGTCCAGCCCTGGCTGTTGACGTCATATAGAGAGTGAATCAGTGGATAGAAGGCATTTCTCTCTCTCTTTTCCTTTTAGAAAGAAGAGAGAAAGAAAGGAGAAATAATCTTTTTTTAATAGTTCCATTTACAGGGTGGACATTGTGATTCATTGTTTCAAATTACCTCTTGGGAAGCCTGCATCTCATATTAGAGTGCCTGGTTTGAGTCCTGTATATTCTGCTTTCAATCCAGAGTCCTGATAATGTCCCTGAGAAGCAGTTGGTGGCAGCTCAAGCACTTGGGATCCTGTCATCAAGGTGAGAATTCTGGATGAATTCGCTGGCTGTTAGTTTCAACCTGGCCTAGTCCTGGATGTTGCAGGTATTTGATAAGTGGAGCACTGTATGGGGGATCTTTCAATCTCTATGTCTCTCTCCATCTCTCTGTTAGTCTGCCCTTCAAATGAATAAATAAATCTTTAAAACATTACAATTACATAAAAATTTCTATTCTTTACCATCTAGTTTTTATTTTCTGGCTCTATTATCCTTTCAACCCACATCATTTTCAATTTGTGCTATTTTTTGTCCTTGAAATCAATGAGTACTATCTGCACATTTGTATTTTTTGATTGTTTCCAGGTATCATGATATTAAATGTGTATATATTAAAATACATGAAATTTGCTCGTATTATGTAAATAAAATATAAAAAATTAATATCTAAGACTTCCATACATATTTCATGATTATTTTGACTCTCATTTAATCAGCTTTAACAACAGGTATTTTATTTGACCCACATTCTTGCATATGTCTGTATCTTTCATAAAGTAAGTTCTCATGAATGGTTTCAATTCTCTAACTAAAAGGAACATACTTCTCTAAATGTTTTTAACTATAATTGTATCCATAATTTACATTAGTGTGTGTATTATAATAACATATGGGTTTAGAGATTGATGGGAGAAAAATAATACTCAAGGCAGAATAGATTAAATTAATGAAGAGTGACCAATAAATGGGTGGGACAGAGTATATGGGAAGACAGGTGTTAGTATTGACCTTAAAAAGACAAAGGGATAACTCTTTGAGACAGATGGAAGAAGTTGAGAAGAGCAAAGTTAAGGCAATGAGTTATGAAGATATACATAAAATAGTTTACATCTTAACATTGTCTTTCTTGTTATTAAAATTTTTTTTTTTTGGACAGGCAGAGTGGACAGTGAGAGAGAGAGACAGACTCTCTTGTTATTAAAATTTTAAAGAATATATGCATTATTTATACTCATAGATATTGTGGAACATATGTTTAAATAATAATAACAGCAAATGAACAACAGAAACTAGAATAAAAGAATAGCAATGTGAATAATAGTTAATAGTTATTCAATATATATGCAAGACATTCTTCTATGGAATTTAAAGGAGTTATGTCATTCAGTCCCATAATGACTATATGACATCTTATTATATTTATTTTATTAAAACATCATTAATCAAAACACAAGGGCTTTTCAACTCTCTTTCAAAAAATCATTTACTTATACATTAATCAAAATTGATAGGGCACAATAATTTGGATTTGGATTTGGAATTATTATTCTTTCTATATTATTTAATAATACATAGAGTCCTGTTTTGTTTGTTTTACAAGACAGACTGTCTTTTTTTTTTACTGTATCATAAGGTAAACAATTTACTAAAAATGGGAAAGTGGTTTCTCTGATTCTTAATTTCCCTGTTCTAAGCACATCAGTTTTGTACTTTCTGCTATAATTATTGCCATCTTATTTTCAGCTTCTCTGTGTAATTTGGTAGAATGTGTATAGATTAGAATATAACAATAGGACTTTCTGTAACTGGTACTAATAACTCACTATGTCAGGTATATTTTTCCTTTATTGAAAATACCAGTTGCTTTTGAACTTGCTTGAGTTTGAAATAATGCCAGGGAAAAGTGGAAAGATCTAATTCCTTTTTCCAATTCAATAGAGAGCCCTTAGATTCCTTTGAAAAAAATCAATAACATTTCTCTGAAGATTCAAAGATAATTTACAGAAAATATAATGGTGCCTTTTACATAAAAACATACTTTTCAGAACCATTCCTTCTGCTAAGTACGCTGAAGTGGTTGTATCTGCACAGGCTGCAGTGATCTTATTCACTGGGTGCAGTTCTTCATTTTAATCATCATTCCTAAAATTTCATCACACTCAGCCTATCTCCTCCACTTTCTAATGGCTCATTGATTTTGGAAGTCATAGTCATTTCTTCTTTTCCATTTCTGTCAAGATAATTCTGTAGGATGATAAAAATTAGAGCCCTTTGAAAGGAGTTCCTGAATTTGCATATATGACTCATCTTTTTGGAGAAGACATTGAGAGTGATATTGAAGCATTCACTGAAGAACTAGGAATGCACATCTATATGAAACTATAATTTAGACACTTTAAAGACACGTGGATTTTGGGGTTGGGTTTTGGATTCAGGAGTGAAGCGACTGCTGGGCACCACCACTTCCGATAATGAGTCTCAGGATTTGAGTCCCAGCTCCACTTCCAATGCCACCTTCCTGCTAACACACACCTGAGAGGTAGCAGTTGATGCTACTTGGGTCCCTTTCACCCACATGGACTCCTGGATTGAGCTCTGGGCTTGTGACTTTGGTCTGGCCCAATCCTGGCTGTTGTAGGGCATTTGGAGAATGAAGCAATGAATGCAAGATCTCTCTTTATCTGTCTGCATCTATTTTTCTCTTTCTGTCTTTCAAATAAAATGTAAAAAAAGAAAATGTCAACAACTTAAAAAAATAAACAAAAGTATTTTATTCTTTTTTCTGAATTTCAGAGGAATTTATCCTCACTGAATGATTTTATCCAAGTCCTTTTGTCTTTTGTAGACTATTACCCCAATCATATTCTATAGTACTTAATAATTGAATTATAGCCCTATATTTAGCTTCAAAAATACTTATTAATTTTAATATTTATAACTTTTTAAAATTTTTTTTGTTTTGTTTTGTTTTGTTTTTTTGACAGGCAGAGTGGACAATGAGAGAAAGAGACAGAGAGAAAGGTCTTCCTTTTGCCGTTGGTTCACCCTCCAATGGCCACCGCGGTTGGCGCACTGCGGCCGGCGCACCACGCTGATCCGATGGCAGGAGCCAGGTGCTTCTCCTGGTCTCCCATGCCGGTGCAGGACCCAAGCACTTGGGCCATCCTCCACTGCACTCCCTGGCCACAGCAGAGAGCTGGCCTGGAAGAGGGGCAACCGGGACAGAATCCGGTGTCCCAACCGGGACTAGAACCCGGTGTGCCGGCGCCGCAAGGCGGAGGATTAGCCTAGTGAGCCGCGGCGCCGGCCTATTTATAACATTTTAATCAAATATCTAAACTTTAAATCACAGGAGTTAATATACATACACGTACACACACATTTGTTTTTCTTTAGAGTGAATTGTCACTTTGAATGCCTCTACCATAAGAAACCATTGGAAAAGATCAGAGAATGATGGTGACACACCAGAGAAACAATATATACACACCTATGTTACCCAGTGTTAACACTGATAATTTTTTCAAATTTTTATCTTGCTCTAAAATAGTGATTATTGCAGTTATCTACTATTGAAACAGAATTGGATCACAGGTAGAAAGATTTTTATCTGAAATTTCCTACACACTATGTTAAAGCTGCTCAAAGTAGATTAGTAATATCTGCAATACATTTGCATAATAGCATTTTCTTTTCCTTTTTGTTACCCCAACTGATTACTTGAGAACATAACCTCTATTCCATTATTCCCTTGATAAAAAAACAGTTGCCTGCTATGTAAAATTCATGTAATTTCCTGTTTTAAAGAACATGGTCCAAAGTATTAGCTTTAGTTTTCATCAGAAAATATCAAAGAAGACAATGTATCTGACAAGATTCTTTCTGGACTTTCTTCTCTTTCTTTTTTTTTTTTTTTTTTTTTTTTTTGACAGAGTGGATAGTGAGAGGGAGAGACAGAGAGAAAGGTCTTCCTTTTGCCATTGGTTCACCCTCCAATGGCCGCCGTGGTTGGTGCGCTGTAGCCGGTGCACCGCGCTGATCCGATGGCAGGAGCCAGGTGCTTCTCCTGGTCTCCCATGCCGGTGCAGGGCCCAAGCACTTGGGCCATCCTCCACTGCACTCCCTAGCCACAGCAGAGAGCTGGCCTGGAAGAGGGGCAACTGAGACAGAATCCGGTGCCCCGACCGGGACTAGAACCCGGTGTGCCGGCGCCGCTAGGCGGAGGATTAGCCTAGTGAGCCGCGGCGCCGGCCTTTCTTCTCTTTCTTTAACATTGGTGTTGGAAAGAGAGCAAAAAAGTGATGAAGGGAATACTTATAATTTCTTGTTCCTTATAAATTCTGATAGCTTACCTCTGTAAATCATTGCTTGACGCTCCTGGTATTAGGCTTTATGGTCAACACATGGCCATGAAGTGTCCTAAAACTCCACAGGTCAAAAATATACTTTTCTTTACATTATTCTATGGCCCTCTTAAGACCAATTCTTAGGTATGGTTTAATGGGAAAATAAGATGCTGTATACTATCTCCTAGAAAGAATTATTACACAACAATTTTTTCTGATTCTAGTATCAAGGCATTATTTGTATTACATTTTAGACTCTCTTTGAAATACCAAATATGGTTACGTTCTGATCATTTTTCAAGAAATTAATAAATCAAATGAGAAAAGTAAGAAACAGAGACAAATACAAAAGTAAGAAACAGAGGTATTGAGGGTGGCAAGTAACAATTTTATGAAAGCATTAAGTTATACATCAGAGTCTCACACATAATAAATGAAAATTTGCAAGATAATGCCACAATGCAAATCCTAGAATCCTTGGCCTAGTTTGTTTGTAATGTAGAAAACATTAGAAGGAAAGGACAAGAATAGAGTCCAGAGGGCCTGGTGTTCTAGGACAAGGCTTTGCCACAGGCTAGTAGCAGTTACTAATATTACTGGGGTGAATGATGACACCATTAGAATTTTGGCAAGAAGATTCTGATTGTAATAGTGTTAAGTATTCAGGCAATATAAGGGTATGGAAAATGCCTAGAAGAGGAGAACTAGAGAATGGAGGAAAGATCCTAAGTTAACAAAAGGCTGAAGAAAAGACAAAAATCAGCCAGTGAGGTTGAATATATTTGTAATTGCTGTATTTTCAAAACAATTGGACATGATTCTATAGCCATTTAAAAGATTGTTATAAAACATAGCATGAATTGTGTATTTATTTTATTTTTTATAATATAATGTAGAATAAATGTAAATGAAGAATTCTGTATATGTCCCTATATTATGCACATGAAGACAACAGCACAATAGTTATTAAAGATATAGTGATCCGGGCTGGCACTGTGGCATAGCGGTAAGCCTCCGCCTGCAGTGCCTGCATCCCATATGGACACCAGTTCAA
The DNA here is from genome assembly GCF_033115175.1 of Lepus europaeus. Taxonomy (NCBI): domain Eukaryota; kingdom Metazoa; phylum Chordata; class Mammalia; order Lagomorpha; family Leporidae; genus Lepus; species Lepus europaeus. The sequence continues at coordinate 48,381,052 of NC_084832.1, read as the reverse complement.
GTCCTGGCTGGTTGTTCCTCTTCCAATACAGCTCTCTGGTATGGCCTGGGAAAGCAGTAGAAGAGGACCCAAGTCCTTGGGCCCCTGAACCCCTGTGGGAGACCTGGAAGAAGCTCTTGGCTCCTGGCTTCGGATCAGCACAGCTCCAGCCGTTGCTGCCAATTGGAGAATGAACCAGTAGATGGAGAACCTCTCTCTCTCTCTCTCTCTCTCTCTCTATCTATCTCCCCTTCTCTCTCTGTGTAACTCTGAATTCAAATAAATAAATAAATAAACATTTAAAAAAATAAAGATAGTGATGATTGGTCAACGACTCCCATTCTTCTTAGAGTAAAATGCCAAGTATTATATTTTCCCTTCTATGGATTCAGTTGCTGTGAACTTGCTGTTATTTCCAAACAGCCAAAACACTTAAATAAAACCCAGATGCTGTATCAACACACTGTGCCTGCTTTCAGTTCAAATCATGAGAACTGATTGTATGTGAGCTGCAGCTGTGCCAGAATATAGCTTCTTTAATGCGTTCAGTTTCCATTTTTTAAGATGTTAATGTCCTTGTTAATAAATATGTTTGTGTTTCCTGCATTGTACCAGAAATAATTTAAAGTGAATTATAATATGTTAAATAACAAATAAGATAATATGTAAAAAATACAAGGTTACACATGGAAAAGTTATTATACTTATTCAAAATATGCATTTAATGAATATTTCTACACTTCTATTGTTTACCTAATAATGTGTTTGTTGCCTAATAGTCAACAGAAACAACATAAGCAATTTTATTAACCACAGAAATAACTGATCAATGTCATAAAAGCAAAACTATTGCTTATCTTAAGCACAAGCACAACTGTCTCCTGTGAAATCTAATAAGACAATAGCTTTTATCTATCATTTTAATATTTCGTGGACAATGTAAAAAATGAATTTTGATACAATTAAATGTATTTTTTTTACAGATTATTTATTCATTTATTTGAGAGGTAGAGTTCCAGGAACCTCTTCCCAGTCTCCCTCTTGGGTGCAGGGGCCCAAGGACTTGGGCCATCTTCTACTGTTTTCCCAGGCCATTAGCAGAGAGCTGGATGGGAAAAGGAACAGCCGGGACTAGAATTGGTGCCCATTTGGGATGCCGGCGTTGCAGGCGGATGATTAACCTACTGTGCCACGGCACCAGCCCCATGAAATGTATTGTCAAAGGTGAGAAGATATTGAATTGTAATTAATAGAAGGCCCTATGTACCTAGTGAACAGAAAAGTTAAGGAAACTGGGAAAATCATTTTCAAAATTCCTCATTACAAGGAATTTTCATTGTTCAAATTACCATTATAGTTCATATTTTGTATATGTCAAACCAACATTTATATAAACTACCTTAATTTTATTAAATATTCTTTCTTTGGGCCATATTTTTATATTCAAAGAAGCGGTTTTATTCTTGATTTCTCTTAAAACACACCCAAACATTAATTCAATATCCCTTATGCACGTGATATGAGGCTATAGTGTAAAAAAAAATCAATTTTTTAATTCTCCCAATGAATTTCTAACAAGCCATGTGCTTTGATGGAAATGATTATATTTTTAAAAGTTTTTATAAGTACTTAGAACAAAAGAGCATGATTTAGATTTGTAACACAGAAAAAAAAATCCCTAAGAAGATACACTAGTGATGCTTTAGGAAGGATTAAAAAGGCAAAAACTTTGGTTATGAGATAATTTTTTCTAAATAAAATACTCTGGGTGATGTTTCTCAGGTAGGAATAAGCTTGTGTCCTTGGAGAACAGTAATGGTTTTGTGTATCTCCAGCACCAAGAACAAAGGGAAGCATGGCATGAATAAAATTAGAGAATGGGGGCAAGAATATAAAACCTGTCTGAAATTTTGGCCTTTTACCACTGATGAGTCATTACAATATTTTATGTAACCTCACAAAAAACACAATTTTATATTTTGAAGGAAAAGATAAATGTTCCAGAAAAGACAATACATTGAGAAAATGTCATCACCTGTTGAATTTGATGTTCCTTGAGATATATGAATTATAAAAAGGAATAGTTGCATTGACAACATGGGAGCTTATTCTGGACAACTAAACTGATAATATTTATTTTGGGGCTCTAAAATATCAACTCAAAGTCATGACTGAGGGTGAAATCAATATTCATTATTTCTAACTTGTTTTTCATATGATATGCCCGTATTTCTCTCATCTGCACTAAAACAATCACTTCTGCAAAGATGTCTTTACAGTAATATTGATCTTAAAATTGTGTTTTAAAAGAAGAATATGAATTGTTAGAGAAGGACACTAAATCTAAGCAAACTATCTTGGCAATGTACAGAGCTGTGAATGGGCTTTCAGAGAATGGTGAATCACTCAGTAGGTTTGATGTTCTTTTTATTTTGTTTTATTTTTTTAATTAAACTTTTATTTAATGAATATAAATTTCCAAAGTACAGCTTATGGGTTACAATGGCTTCCCCCTCCCAAAACTTCCCTCCCACCCACAACCCTCCCCTTTCCCGCTCCCTCTCCCCTTCCAATCACATCATGATTCATTTTCAATTCTCTTTATATACAAAAGATCAGTTTAGTATATATTAGGTAACGATTTCAACAGTTTGCCCCCATATAGCAACACAAAGTGAAAAAAAATACTGTTGGAGTACTAGTTATAGCATTAAATAAGAGTGTACAGCACATTAAAGACAGAGATCCTACATAATATTTTTTAAAAAATTAATTAATTTTCTATGTCATTTCCAATTTAACACCAGGTTTTTTTTTTCATTTCCAATTATCTTTATATACAGAAGATCGATTCAGTATATAATTAGTAAAGATCTCATCAGTTTGTAGCCACGCAGAAACACAAAGTGTAAAAATACTGTTTCAGTACTAGTTATAGCATCACTGCCCATTAGACAACACATTAAGGACAGTTCCCACATGGGATGTAAGTACACAGTGACTCCTGTTGCTGACTTAACAATTTGACACTCCTGTTCATGGCGTCAGTAATCTCCCTAGGCTCTAGTCATGAGTTGCCAGGGCTATGGAAGCCTTTAGAGTTCGCTGACTTTGATCTTATTCCGATAGGGTCACAGTCAAAGTGCAAGTTCTCTCCTCCCTTCAGAGAAAGGTACCTCCTTCTTTGATGGCCCCGTTCTTTCCACTGGGATCTCACTCACAGAGATCTTTCATTTAGGTCTTCTTCTTTTTTTCTTTTCCATGGTATCTTGGCTTTCCATGCCTACAATACTCTCATGGGCTCTTCAGCCAGATCCGAATGCCTTAAGGGCTGATTCTGAGGCCTGAGTGTTGTTTAGAACATCTGCCATCCTATGAGTCTGCTGTGTATCCCACTTCCCATGTTGGATCTTTCTCTCCCTTTTTGATTCTATCAGTTAGTATTAGCAGACACTTGTCTTGTTTTATTTTTTAAGGGATGTATTAGGGGCTGATGCTTTGCCTTGGGCATGGGCATGGGTTTGACTCCTGGCTCCTCCACTTCCCGTTCAGCTCCCTGCTAATGGTCTGGGAAATCAGTGGAACATCTCCCAAGTGCCTGGGCCCTTGCAACCATGTAGGGGACCTGGTAGAGGCTCTTGGTTCCTGGCTTCAGATTGGTCAAGTTCTGGCCCTTGCTGCCATTTGGGGAGTGGAACAGCAGATGGAAGATCTCTTTCTCTCTCTCTCTCTTTAAATAAATAAAACCTTTAAAAATATAAATGTATTCTTTACTGCCACATAGTATTTTATAAAGTACATATCCCATTTTTTTGTTCTTTTTATCTTTTTAAAACATTTTATTTAATTGCATCTCCCACATACAAGGGAGAACATGCAGTACTTGCCTTCCTGTGTCTGGCTTATTTTATTCAACATGATACCCTCAAGTTGCATCCATTTTGATGCAAATGGTAGAATTCATCAGATATCATAGCTGAAGAATATTCTACTGGGTGTGTGTACATGTGTGTGTATGTGTGTGTGTGCTCTGTATCCATTCAAGTGGTTATGGACACCTTGGTTGATTCCATATTTTGGCTATTGTGAACAGTAGTAATATAAACATAGTTGTATAGGTATCTCTCGATAAAATATGTTTGTGTCTTTTGGGTATTAACACCCAGTTGTGGGATTCCTGGATCCTATTACAAATCTATTACTAGTTTTTTTTTTTTTTAATAAAGGTCCACACTGTTTTGCACAGCAGCTACACTAATATACATTGCCACCAGCACTGTATAAGTGTTCCCTTTTTTTCACATGTACCTCAGTATTTGCTGCTTTCTGTGTTTAAAGTTCTAGGTACTGTTAGAGTCAATTCAAAGACAAATTTCAAATAAGCAGTTGGAGATTATGTAAAACCATGAATTCTCTTAAGGAAAGTTTTTTTTTAATATATATGTGAATGAGAAACTAAATCATTGGATATGTTTAAAAAAGTAATTTCTAGTGTGTGTTAAATGATTGAAGTTAACAGTTCACTTTTTTCTTAGAACATTATATTTACACTCTCTGCCAAGTATTGTATCTTCCATCATCTATATTAGGACAGTTAAAAATATTGTGGGAATAGAATTAAAATATTAATTTATTTTGATATAAATATGTTTGGAATCCCTGAGTAGCTTTTCTTCATAATACGTATTTTCATGAACTTTCTGAATTATTGTTGTGTTTACTTTTTGGCTATATATTCAGAACTTACCTGATATTTAAGTATGCAAAGTCATGAGGTGGGCATTTAGTGCTGTGTTAAGAGTTAAGACATCTCTTTGGGACATCCACAATCTGTATTATGGTGCCTTGCTAAAGTCCCAGTTACACTTCCAATTCCAGCTTCCTGTGCTGAGTCACTGCAGATAACAACTGAAGTACTTGAGTCCTTGGAACTCATGAGAGAAACTCTTAGGTTGAGATTCAGGCTCCTAACTTCAGCCTGGCTCAGCCCTGGATATTTCACACAGTTGGGGAGTGAAACCAAGGATGGAAGAGGTTCTCTCTCTCTCCCTCTCTCTCTCTCTCTCTCTCCTTTTCAAATAAAATTAAAATAAAATAAACAAAAAAATAAACAGGGCTGGTGCTGTAGTGTAGCAGATAAAGCTCCTGCCTGCAGTGCCAGCATCCCATATGGGTGTCGGTTCGAGTCCCAGATGCTCCTCTCATGATCCAGGTCTCTGCTATGGCCTGGAAAGCAGTGGAAGATGGCCCAAGTCCTTGGGCCCCTGCACCCACGTGGGAGACCCAGAGAAGGCTCCTGGCTCCTTGCTTCAGATCAGCACAGATCCGACTGTTGTGGCCAGCCAGGGAGTGAACCAGCCAATGGAAGACCTCTCTCTCTCTGCCTCTCCTTCTTTCTCTGTGTAACTCTGACTTTCAAGTAAATAAATCAATCTTTAAAAAAAAAAAAAAAAAACATGGCCGGCGCCGTGGCTCAACAGGCTAATCCTCCGCCTTGCAGCGCCGGCACACCGGGTTCTAGTCCCGGTCAGGGCACCGATCCTGTCCTGGTTGCCCCTCTTCCAGGCCAGCTCTCTGCTGTGGCTAGGGAGTGCAGTGGAGGATGGCCCAAGTGCTTGGGCCCTGCACCCCATGGGAGACCAGGATAAGCACCTGGCTCCTGCCATCGGATCAGCGCGGTGCGCTGGCCGCAGCGGGCCTACCACGGCGGCCATTGGAGGGTGAACCAACGGCAAAAGGAAGACCTTTCTCTCTGTCTCTTTCTCTCACTGTCCACTCTGCCTGTCAAAAAAAAAAAAAATCACTCAGCAAATTAAGCTTCTAATTCGAGTGCCAATTCAAGTTCCAGATACTCCTCTTCCAATGCAACTTGCTGCTAATGTGTCTCAGAAGGCAACAGAAAATGACCTAAGTGCTTGTACACCTGCCACCCATGTGGGTGATTGGGATACAGTTTTTGGTTCCTCGCTTCGTCCTAGCCCAGATCTGGCAGTTACTTGAGTTTGAGGATTGAAATGGTGAATGGGATAGCTCTCTGTTTCCCTTTCTCTCTCTCTCCCCCTTCTTTCCTCCTTCCCTCCAATCTCTCTTCCCTCATCTCTCTGTCACTCTGCCTTTGAAATACATAAATATTCTTATTATTGTTTTTAAAGTTTATTTGTAACTCAACTTTACAAGTTTCATGTATTTCATATATACAGATTTATAAATAAATATTTTAAGTATTGTAAATGATTTTGAAAAATGACAGAAAAAATACTGTGTAGGTAAATAAATTTAAGTTAATACTGAGGATGCAGGCAAAGTTGTGATGCCTGGGGATGACATAGTGGTCCAGTGGATTAAGCTACCCTCTGGGATGCCAAGATCTCTTATTAGCCAAGGTTTAAGACCTGGCTGATCCACTTCTGATACAGTTACCAGCTAATGTTCTTGGGAAATCAGTAGAGCATTTCTCAAGTACTTGGGCCCCTGGCAACCATGTGGAAGAACTAGAATGAGTTCCAGGATCCTAACTTATATCTGACCAAGCACTTGGCTGTTACTGCCATTTAGGGAGTAAATCAGCAAATGGAAGGTATCTCTCTCTGTCTCTGTCCCATTCTCTTCTCTGCAACTGTACACATCAAATGAATAAATAAATCTTAAAAGTAGATAATTCCTCTGTGAATAATGCTGTGATCTTATCGTTCTCTCAGGTACTCTATGGGTAGAGAAAGCAGGAAGTTTGATAAATTTTATCTCTCATGTCAGTATCCAAGATTGCTACAGTAATATAACAGGAAAAGGATAACGGACATCAGAAAATTCCTGATACACTAGACTTTGACTTAGAATAAGAGATGGAAATCAGACACACAGAAATATCTAATAGACAGAGAGATAACTAGAGTATCAGATAAGTCAAGAGATATAGCCTTATAGATCTATTTGAGTTTTGAAATTAATGGTAATTTTTGAAATTGAAATTGTGGTTTGTGTTTCAGAATATATAAATTAATTAATTCACTCTTGAAATACTTCCAGTAGAGAAGCTATAATATATAGTGACAAAAATCGGTTATGGTTGATATAAAAAGACAATGTAATCAGCAGGAGAATTCAAATAAATGAGAAGATAGCATTTAAATTAATCACCCATTTAAACCTTACAATCATGCATAATGTCTAAAGACCTCAAAACTCTAGGGGTGCGCGCGTGTGTGTGTGTATGTGTGTGTGTATATGCATGCTTTGTTTTCCGAGCTTGCATCAATAATAATGTTTTTTGCTATAAATATCAGAAATGATCTTTGTATGGGATAATTAAAAAAATAAAACATTAGAAGGAAAAATTGTGAACCTGAAGACAATTGAAGTTATAAGCTACAGTTCAGAGAAATAAAAGCATGAAAAAAGAAACAGAAATTTGGAAATTTGTATAATATTGTATAGTGTTCATATATATATGAACACATATATATGTATATATATATATGTTATATACATATATATATATAATATATGTATGTTCAGGGGCCCAAATACGTTCCCAGGTGCACTAGCAGGGAGCTGCATTGGAAGCAGAACATCCTGTTGAAACCAGCACCCATATGGGATGCCAGCACTGCAAGCAGCAGCTTTACCTGTTATGCCACAGTGCCAGCTGCAAACATTATACTTTTAAATGTATAAACCAAATTAATTTTTCAAACCTAACATATATTAAAACACTGCTTTGAGACATATCAAATTTGGGTTCACATTTAAATATACTACAGTAGTAGGTGAAAACCTGGAGTTAAAGTGGAGCGAAAAGAGAGGTTCAGAGATAGAAAAACAAAGATAAATGTGAAAATGAATGCTTTGCTCTTTGAATGGCAAGTAAAGATGATATATTGTAGGCTATGTCAACAAATAATTATGCTTCCATGTATCAAGTGTTATAAGAATAATGTGATTTCAGAGGATAATGGAGGGTTTTAAAGATTATTCATGAAAAGAACAATAGAAGAGTACATTAAAGGGGTAAATTTTCAGCTCATTCTTTAAAAATAATAATACAGCAGGAAGAGAGAAAGACATAAAGCTTTTTGGTACTTAAGCAAAATTTATTCTAAATGCAAACATATATGGAAGGTTGTCACTAATATTGAACAATTGCATTATAACTAAGGCAGAGTACCTTGCAGGAGACACTGGATGAGGAAACCAGAGAGATGGGCTATATAAACATTATGGAGTACATTTTCATCTATTCTCAAGGTATTTATATTTCTGTAAGAAATTTGGGACTGCACCTAATACTATTATTAATCATGAATATTGTATGTTACTGCTGGTAAATGTCATGGTGTTTAACTGAACTTTTAAAATATGTGAAAAGAAAATCAAGACCAATTATTGTGGTAACCCTTAGGTGTGACTGAGTTATCACAAATGAAATTTAGTAGTATACATGGACTGCATGGTATGTTTTTCCTCCTTTGGCAGAGGGATAGTTTACTTGTAAAGGTCATTTTTTTCCTGGATGGCAATGAGCAGTTGGACATTAAGCTAATGTATTCAGAAGTGAGCCTGATGCCATTTTGTATGCATTACATGCTGTGGAGAGAAACTGAACTTTGGTAAAAATGATGGGAGAAGGCCTTTGGAAAATGTGAACTCTAATTTGATTTGGCACATAGCAGTGTTCTAATCTTTGGTGGGTTTGCAAAAATTAATTTAATATGTACATTTAAAATAAGAATGTTTTGGATAGAATCTCAGATGGGGAATATACACACTTGCTCATGTGCTCACACACACACAAACAGATTTAGTATTGAATTGAGACATTTAAAATTCAAACATTCCACTCAGGCCAACTTTTACTTTTATTGCACTGTGTCGCTTTGTCAGTTCCACCTAGCTTAAGTCCTTATCTTGTTGGGAATAGAATAGTCTCTTGGTGATTTTATTCTTTTCCTCGGTAAAGCTTAAAGATTTTCTTTAGTTTAACCAAAACAAAAACTAAGGAGAAGAAAAAGTACCTGCTGTACATCAAATAGCTCAGAAAATAGGACATTTTCAAAAACTATAAACTTTTTAGGACCAGAAAACTATGAAAGCCATGTTTACATCTGCTATCCTTTCTAAGAGTATTCTTTTAGGTTATATTATTATCATTTTCTTTCTCTTTCGAGGAGAACAATTTGTACATACAGAAAACTCAACTGTGTACACTTATTTAGGTTTTGTGATAATTTCTTTAGCCTTTGCCTTGTCCAGCTTTCAGTGAGAACCAAAGTGTCTAGACCCAGGAGATTGTCTCCAAGTAAAGGCAGATTTCAGTGAATCTGTCACTGTGTTTAATCTTTATACTTTCCACCAGCTTAACCAGAGCAACTTTGCCTTCTGACATCATCCTTAAGAAAGCAATGATGGTGGGGACTTTTGGTATATCAGATGTCCCACTATGGCCTTCCCTTTGAAGATGCAGTAGGAGATACAATTCTTAAAACATATGGCAAAGAAGATCACTAAACTGGATACCCATCATGTGCAATCACCATCAGCTAATTCTCTGGCTCTCCACCTAGGTGTTTGACAACTGAAGGACAGATGGTCTGTTTGTGGGAACATACCTTTTATGATACCTTTGTGGTGGGCCCAGGTCAACAGACTAGCTTATTCAGGTGCTTTGTCTCTGGCATGTGCTTGTGGACCAGCATAAACAGTTATGTAGCTGTTTTTTCGTCCAAGACTTGTGTGAAACAGTTACCCTCATATGGCGTATCTAGCCACTTGTAGAGGATAGCATTTAGGCATTACAGCCCTTAGTAGCAAGGTTATCAAACAAAACAAAAAGTCACTTTGAACTTGATGTGTTGCTCAGTGCGAACATATATAAGCCATTTTCACACAGATTTGCCGACGTTTTGGTCTCTGGTTCCTCAGAAGTGCAGGAACTTCTTCCCCTTTGAATTCTATCCTTTCAGTATTGTGGGCTGCTGTACATAAGGTTATTTTGTTGTGCATGTGTTTCCTAATGTAATTTTTGTTAAATATATTTTACCCTTTGTCTTGGCAAATGTGTGTGTGTGTGTATATATATATATATATATATATATCATATATATATAAAAGAATGAAACTGGAATCTTCACATTTGATTATTGTTGATAACCCTTATCTAATCCTGTGGAATTTCTAATTAAAAAAAAGTTTTTTTTATTTATTTTAAAAGCAGAGTTACAGAGAGAGAAGGAGAAAATAGGAGAGAGAGAGAGAGAGATCTTCCATCTGCTGGTTCATTCCCCAGATGTCCAAAATGGCCAGGCCTGGGCCTGACTTAAGCACAGAGTCAAGAGCTCCATCTCAGCCTCCCACATGGGTGAAAGAGCCCAAACACTTGGGCCATCCTGCAGTGCTTTTCCAAGTACATTAGCAGAGAACTGGGTTGGAAATGGAGCAGCCAGAACTCAGCATCCACATGGGATTCTGACATTTCTGGTGTTAGGTAACCCTCTACACCACAACTCCAGCCCCCCTATTTTCCCTTGTTGAATATTATGGTTAAACATGTGATTATAAAGTAAATTAAAACATATTATTGCAAAAAGTAATGGGAAAAAAAGAAAGAAGCTGGAGGATTGAGGGAGGGAGAGAGGTTGGAGGGAGGCGAATATGGTTATCATCTCAGAATTTTATCTATGGTATCTGTTCTCTTTACAGTAATAAAAACTATACGTATTTTAAATTGTATTGTTATATTATATGAATATGTAATCAGACTTAAGGTGTTTGATTGAAACAAAGACCTACAAGTTTTAACAAAGTAAGAATTCAGAGGGCCATCTCCTAATGATCCTGATATGAAGATTTAAGTAGATTATCTATACATGTTATCCAAAACAACTGCAATACATATATTTTGTAAAAGTCTATTTCAGATTAATTCTTGTTGAGACAAAAAAAGGTGTGCTCTTCATTTTAATTTAAGGTGCATTTAATGGTTATCAAACTGAGCTTATCTTTAAAGATTAAATTCATCTAATTGATGTGAGTGCTGTTTCTTACAGTCATCACAGTATGATTCAATTTAGTAGAGAAGCCAGGATGCCTTTATGAAGAATTTCACAGTGGGATTGAAGACTTATTCCCAAACAGTTAGTTTCTATTTTTATACCTGAGTAGGAACAGAGAAAACTATTGAATGGTTCAAAGGCATAAAAGTTAGAAAATAAACAGGAAAATGATAACATTATATGCATTATGTTTAGGCTTTGAGTGGATTGATTTTTTTAAAAAAATAACCAAGTTATATGTTCATTTTTACTTTGAATTAAAAAAATGCAAAATGCCTTCCTAGTTCATAATAATAGGATATACCACAGAAATAGAGTAACAATTCAATATTTTCATAAAACTAAATCAATATATTTCCTCATCAGTAATGCTTAATGGTGTTTTATTTATTCTATAATGTCAAAATGAGACAGCAAATACCACTGTAGGGAATTTATAATTATTAGAGATTTAAAAATAATTTTAGCATGCTTATGAAGCAAAACAGAAAGAATATGTGTGGGCATTTGTGCTAGCAGTGAAGGATATACTTGCGATCTCTATGTCCCATATTCAAGGGTTTTATGCTCATGTGTATTTTGGGAGGTATCAAGAGATGGCTCAATTCATTGGGCTCTTTCTACTGACATGGGATCCCTGGAATGATTCTTATCTAGTTTTACCATGGTGTAGGTCCAACTGTTGAGAGTATTTGAGAAGTGAACCAGTAGATGAAAACTGTCTGTCTCTCTGACTCTAAATACAGTAAGTAAAAAAAATTTTCATAAAGAACAGAAAAGTATGATGTTTATATTACATCACCATTAATTTAGGGTTGATATAACATGTTTACACTCCAACCCAAGAGCTGTGAAAACAGAGTACATGATAATAGGGAAAATATCATCATTTTCCATTCAATTATTATTTATAGCCTTTGCTTATATTCCCACTAAAATAAGATCTTTTTGCTTTTTACTTGTTAAGCTTATTATTTGGTGTAGCATTATACCTTCTTACTATAATGTGCATTTAAAATATGTTATCTCAAAAAATAAAATAAAAGAAGGAGGGAAAGAAGGAAAGGAGTGATAGAGAGAGGAAAATAGAGGGAGGGTGAGAGGGAGAGAGCAAGAGGGAGGGAGGGAAAGTGGAAGAAAATATTATTAAATTCTTAGAATTATTTCTGTGAACTCTACTGAGTCCGTTAAAAACTAAATTAACAGTTAAACATGTAAAATTGTGCACATTTACGTGGTACAGTGTGATGTTTTGGTGCATGCAAATATTGTATAATAGCCAATCAAGGTAAATATATTTATCTACACATGTAACCCTTCTTTATGTTGAAAACATCTGAAATATAATCTTCGTGAATTATTTAGTAGTGACATATGTAGTATGTTAATATTATGTAATAAAAGTGGGTTATTTTATATCTCAGGTTCACTGTTTATTCTAGAACAATGTGACAGTTTTTCATTGACTCAATCAGCTCAAAAGTTTTAATATTATTTTTCTCCAAAAAAGGAACATCTTGCTTAAAGGAGACCAAAACCGTGTGACTCTAAATAAACTGAAACATTATTACAATTTTCTACTATTCCAGATGCATATGTGAGTGCACATGAGAATGAGCACTATGCTGTACAAAACATTCTAAACAATGACTTCAGAATGTGTCCTTTGATGTTCTCTGTCTAACAAGATTATTCAAACAAGAAAGCAACATAGACCACTTGTGGAAAAACAAAATGCACTTCAATTTAAGAAATAAGCCTTTGTAAACATCTCTTTGGTTGTGATTAACTGTTAATATGCATGGGTACCATGGAAAATGGACTTGAAATTTGTCTTTAAAGAGTTTGATTTAAAAGAAATATTCAATAGAAGATTTAATAGAGTAACATTCAACAATCCAATGCATGCTGAAATAATTCTGTGCCTGTAACAGATGCATCCAAATGATAGGAGTGAAATCCTCTGAACGCTGTTTTGACATTAAAGAGCAATAGATTCAGCTACAATGCATTAATTTGTTTTTGCATTAGCTTCTTTGTTGTTTGTCTCAAAGTAAAAAGATTGAATGATCTTAAAATTGTGAAACTACTAAATATTTTTCCCTTAGATTTGTAAAGAAATAGTCTTTCAACAATAGTGCACATTATAACTGACTGATATTGTGACTGCATTTGATTTTGCACACAGTAACCATTACAACAACAATTAATTGTCAATTAAATATGTCCATACTAAAGAAAGTGCAGCATAAAGTACCACCAAATGTTTTACTAACCTTGATCTGTATGAAGGGACTTGATTTATTGTAAACTAATAGTTCAGTCATGTAAAACTCCTCTTTAACACTATGTGTACCTAGCAAGATTCTATTCTCTGGAACTCTCATGTTTGAGTAAAGAAATCAGATTGTATGTTAATGACATCAAGATGAAAATTTTAACTTTCTGTTTAAGTATCATTAGAGATTGAGAAAGAATTCATTATTACTGGGGAAGCTGCAAGTGCATCACTCTTCCTAGTCTCTAATAACTAGGTCACACGAGTTATCATTATTCAGGTATTTGCTTTTATTCACTAATATATATAAGTTTCTATTTTCCTGAAGTAACAGACTAAGTTATTTGGAAAAGCCCTTCCTACTGGACATAACTAGGGAAGTTGGATAATATTTATATTGAAAAATATTACCAATAGCATATATTTAATGATTTAACAAGATAATAAGAAATTATTAGACAAAATTCTAAAAAAGAGCAAGAAAACCTTGGAGTGGTTTTGGTCTTAAGTGTATATTTTTACTGACTTAAAAAGAGGGGAAAAATAAAAATGAAAAAAATAAAGTCTACAGGAAATAGTATTCTAACAGAAGACTCACCATACAAAAATTGAATCCAGAAGGGTTAGGGGGACAATGAAACTATATAAATTTTTGGAAATATTTATTTGTTTATTTGAAAGGCAGAGTTAGAGAAGAAGAAGATGATCTACCACCTGCTGTTTTACTTCACAAATTATTGCAATGGCTGTGTTTGAGCCCGGAAGCCAGGAAGATGGAGCTTCAACTAGGTCTCCAAAGTAGGTGTCAGAGACCCAAGCAAGGACTTGGGCTATCTTCTGCTGCTCTCTCACATCCTGCGGAGAGTGGTATCATAAACGCAGCATATGGAACTTGAGCCATTGTTCCTATGTGATGCTGCCCTTGTAGGCAGCAGCTTAACCCCCTACAACACAACTACACCCAATATGGAGAATTCGTAATGAAAAGTTAAACACGAGGCTTTAACAACTTGCTAATACATGACTAATTAAGTCTTCACTTGCATTGATGGTATTCCAAACTAGTTATATCTACAAGTGATTGATAAAAGCAAAATTGAATTCACTTGAAAGTGAGTAACCCATGTAAGGCTACATACACATTGCTCCACATTTTTTTTTGTAAGATTCATTTATTTATTTGAAAGGCAGAGTTTCAGAGAGGCAAAGGCAGTGGCAGAGAAAGAGAGATCTTTCATCTGCTGGTTTACTCTCTGAATGGTCACAATAGGCAAAGCTGAGCCTATCTGAAGCCAGGAGACTGCAGCTTCTTCAGGTCTCCCGTGTAGGTGCAGTGGCCCAAGGCCATCTTCTATTACTTTCCCAGGCCACAGCAGAGAGCTGGATCGAAAGTGGAGCAGCAGGGACTTGAACTGGAGCCCATATGGGTGCCAGCACTGAGGGTGGAGTCTTTATCTACTAAGCAACAGTGCTGGCCCCTCCACAATGGTTTTTGAATATGATAAACACATAGCTTGTTACAGTTGGTACAGAAAGAAATTAGATCGTATGAAGGACAGGCATTAATAAAGGGGGGGGGGGACTCATAAAGGACATAAGTCAAATACTAACAGCCTCATGGATCCCTGTAAAGGTATTATAAAATAATTCCATGCCTCAATCCTCTTAGTGGAACTATAGAAAATAAATGAGAGCTATTAAATCTTAAAAGAGTCTGAGGGTGACAGAAAGGGGGTAAAATTACTCTTAAAGGCACAAATGTAGGAGTGTTGCCTAAGATTTCACAGAACCTGATCCTGAACACATGGCTCTCTGTCCCTCTCTCTCCTTCTCTTGCTTTCTTACGCTCTTTTCCTTTTTAGCCCCTTCCCTCTGGACTGTCAGGTTTTCCCCCACCAATAAACTCTTTCCCTTAAAAAAAAAAAAAAAGTGCTGTTTGACTTTTCTTTTTTTTCTTTTTTTTTTTTTTTTTGACAGGCAGAGTGGACAGTGAGAGAGAGACAGAGAGAAAGGTCTTCCTTTGCCCTTGGTTCACCCTCCAATGGCTGCCGTGGTAGGCGCGCTGCAGCCGGCGCACTGTGCTGATCCGAAGGCAGGAGCCAGGTGCTTCTCCTGGTCTCCCATGGGGTGCAGGGCCCAAGCACTTGGGCCATCCTCCACTGCACTCCCTGGCCACAGCAGAGAGCTGGCCTGGAAGAGGGGCAACCGGGACAGGATCGGTGCCCCGACCGGGACTAGAACCCGGTGTGCTGACGCCACAAGGCAGAGGATTAGCCTAATGAGCTGCGGCGCCGGCCTAAACTGTTTGACTTTTCTTAAGTAAAAACGGAACTTTGATGTTATGGAATAGCATCTTTCATGTGCCAAAGAGAACTATATGCTGCCTTTGAATTCTTAGTTGCCTGAAACTAACTTCAGATATTAAACTGATAATAGTTGTTTCACATCTCAACACAAAATGAAGTAGACTGTTAAGAAATTTTAAAATTATATTTTAAATAAGTAAAAATATTATTAAATGTGATACTAAGTATCCTAGTTCAAAGAAAATTATTGAAGTACATATTATAATACATTAGTTCTGTGCCTAAATGTGTCTTTTCAGATTCCAAAGGACCTCTTTTTCCCTGACCTCTATTGGGTTCAATACTCTGGGACAGTTCTGTAAGTAGATAGAGCCAATAATCTTCTACAGGTTCAATCTTAGAAAAAATATAGTTAATTAGATTACTAAGAGAAGAAATGAATTCTAATTGGTTGAAGGTAAATAAAACCCAGCTAAAGATTTTAGAAAACTGTTGCTGAAGCTTCTCTATTGTTCTGTCTTGTATGTCATGTTACATGTGTGCACATACTGTGTGTTCACATGGAAAATTTATTAAGAGCTCAGTTTTAATTGGCTTATAGATAAAGTATTGCCCCAAAGTGCAAACTGCTAAGTTAATCATAGATTAGTGAAATGGAGAGCAAAAAATACCAGACTGCATTCTCTTCCCAGTAAAAATGTTTTATGGAGGAAATTTGTTTCCTTTCTTTTTAGTTGCTGATTTTTTATTGTAATGTAAACTAAAACATTTTATTGTAATGTAAACTAAAAATATTATCTTGAGTTTATGTTCTTATAGAAACTGATGAAGAGAGGGGAGGGAAGGAGAGAGACTGTGAGTGAGCCAGGCAGTGAGGGAAATAGATTGTCTATTGGAACTGTTCCTATGGAATGCTTACAATCTGTTCTCTTTATATTAATAAACATTTTGAAAATGAAGAAAATAAAAAATTACATTCAAAAATCAAACTAAACAAAATTTATGCTCCATTTTTGCCTATGCATTCAGGTTCATTCTTTTATTGAAATGACTAATATTTTTCTGCTAGCACTAATTTAAGTGTTAACACTAGGCAAATAATAAATGACAAAATCAAATTCATACAAAAATAATTAGCAGTACCTTGAAAATCAGTGGTTACCATATTTTCTTAGCATCTTCAGGGGAGAGTGTTTTTTGTTTTGTTTTGATTTTAATTTGAGATTGAGAGCAATATGTTTGTGTCTTTGAATAAGATTGCCAAGACATAGAAATTCTTGAGATCACTGCCTGTCTTCCACTTACAAAATTTATTGGGAAAATGAACAGTGAACAGTTCAAATTGAGAAAGTAAAGTACTACTGTTTGCCCTGTGGGTAGATTTAGCAATACGTGAAACCTTCATACAATTCCAAAGAGAACAAATCTGTCTAAGTCACTGGTTTGTCTGCAGGAGACTATAGGCTATCATGATAGCTTCATGTTAGAGGAATTATAAACAAAAGAGCTGGAGGAAACCAATATTTTTGAGGGATTTTGACAGGCTTCCCACGGAGGAGCACATGTACATTGCTTTATACCTGCCAGATGCCAGCCAGGTTAGTTCCTTTACCAGAAAACAAAGGGCCTGCTGATAACTGAGCACCACTTTCTGAAACATGATAAACACTATTTTTGTGAAAGTGTTCTCAGTAGTGGACACACTTCTGCAACTCCTTTTCTTGCAGCTAATAACAGATTATTAGAAGGTTTCAATTGGAGGAAAGCCTTCCTATATTCTCTGCATTATCATGGCACTGTTTTAGCTTGTATTTAGGGTATAACAGTCTAGCAGATGTAAAGTGATAAAGTACATATTTTAGTGATTCATAAAGAAATAATAATGGTTTAGAAATGAGATTGGTGAGATTGTATATCATTTCTACACCACGTCCTCATTGAATAAACCACATATTCTAGAACAGTACAGAAATCTAAACATGGAAACTGGTCTCTTTCATTTTGATACCTGTAAGGGGGGAAAAAAAAAATGTGCAAAATTTGTGTACTAGAGAAGGCACTTACTTTTTAACTGTAAAATAAAATTTTAAAAAATATAAAATCACAAGAAAACCTTTGCTTCCCAGGTGAATTATAGTCATTCCTATGTGAAGCTAGAATGTTCATGTAAATTCTATCTAGGATTCCACAGAAGGAAAATAATTGAGCAAGAGGAATGATTGGATAAATTACTTTTAAGTAGGCACTGAATGGTACCCTGAGTGTACTATTGTGATGAAAGTCAGCTAGACATTGATGAATGAGATTTCAGAATTATACTTGCCTTTGGTGGGATTTTAAAGAGCCCCATTTTATCATTTTTGGGCAATGGAAGGTTGAGATTCACTCAACAACTTGCAATCTTCAGACTCATAGGAGAACTGTTTGAAGTGAAGTGTGCAATTGAAGAGATTTTGGATTTTTCTGTGCAATATGTCACTACTTAGACTGAAGTCCAGGAGCTGAAGTTTATAATTATAAATAAATGTATCTGAATCTCTGCCAGTGACAAAGCAAACATTCTTTCTTCTTGATGAAAATACTTTGTTAGATACAGTAATACTACGTATCATGAAATTTGTATGAGTATGTTCAATTAAGTATTTACAAACTGTATCATAATATTTCATAACTTAAGGATATAATTCACTGTTACCTTTTTGATATTAGATTAAGAAATGTGCATCATAGACCTTGGTGTATATATAGCACAGTAGCAATATTCCTCATTCTTAGGCTTTCAAACAGTTTTAGAAAAGACTTTTAGTATGATGTGGAAAATAGTAACTCCTGAATTAAACTCTTTTTTGTATACCACTTAATCTTCAACCAAAACTATTCATTAGAAATCTGGTACATCATAAATGGTCATGAATAATCCAATATTGGAGAACACTGATGTTTTCTCATTAGTAGTGGAAATTTTGTGTTTATTTTAGGATAGAAGACACTTAAAGAATTCTGCTGAGTTCCTAAAATCTAGGAAGTAAACTCTTTAATGTATGAGTAAAGTAAATATATGTTATTTTTATTTTGTATCATTTATAAAACAGTAGATTGATCATCTTTTCTTTGAAATACCCTTGGGAAATTTCTGAGTGCTAAGTAACAAGAATAATGGCAATTTAAAAAACTTTTTAGAAACATTACAAAAAATGTAATTGCCTGTGATTTTTAAAATTTCTAATAAGTAATTCACAAACATTTCTCTAAAATGGAACTAATTGTCCTGCTTTGTATTTGGCTGCTTGCAAGATTCTGTACAAGATAAGAACAGACAGAAAGTGTCGATGTATTTTTATGAAAGATGATCAAGATGTATATTTTATGAAAATTCAGCATTTGTGAGGTCACTATGACCTGAAATTGCTTGAAGATAGCCAGATAATAGAGTAGTATATAAATAAAATTTTGTGAATAAAAGAAATGCTTTAGAAAAATCCATTTTTTCATAATGTTGCAGTACAATACAAATTGTAACTCAGTATATAAAAATAAATAATAGTTTAAAAATAAAAATTCAGTAAGCACAGATAAGATTTTCATTTTCAAAAATAGCAAATAGATACACATTAAGTATATACTGTATTATGTTTTTATAAGCCATTGGAATTAATTATTATTACAATTTATTTTTTATTTATTTGAAAGGGTTATAGAGAGAGGAAGAGAAACACACACACACACAGAAGAAAGAGGGAGCGAGAGCGAGAGAGAGCGAAAGAGAGCATCTTCAATCCACTGGAACACTCCCCAAATGACCACATTGATTGGGACTGGGCCAACTGCAAGCCAGGAACCTGGATCTTCCTCCATGTCTCCCACATGAGTGCAGGGGCCCAGACACTTGGGCCACCTCCCCTTGCTTTTCTAGGTGCATTAGCAGGGAGCTGGAATGGAAGTGTAGCAACTGGGACTCCAACCCGCACCTACATGGAATGAAGGAGTCGCAGGCAGAGGTTTAATCTGCTAGGCCGCAATGCAGGTCCCTAGAATTTATTGTAGCTCTTTTGAAATTACCCTGGAAAATAGGTGACTAGAACTTTTCCCATTTGAAAGAAATACAGTATATATTCTGTAGTGCAATCTGCCAATAGATATGCAGTTAATAAATTGGATGAAGATTCATACTCCAGAAATGTGTGGTTTGGTTCAGAACAATTGCAACTGTTTCACATATTTGCCCCAAGATCTGGAGAAAAGTACTGAAAATCTCTTTGACTAAGTTTTCTCAAATGAGAAATTGAAATAGCACTAATATTACAAACATGAGACTATTGTGTGGTTGAACATCTTAGTTTTCATTAACTCTTTAGATTGATACCTGGTCCATCATATACACTCAATTAATGTGATACAGTACTCATCTTGAGCCACTCCATTTTCTGCATTTGATTTGCTTAGAAAATTTATGACACTCTTTCTAATGGGTGAGCATTTGGTGCAGTCCTCAAAGACACCACTTGGGATACCTGAATCCCTAAATAGAGTGCCTATACTGTCTTTGTAAGCTATACTGTTTTTGTAAGATTTATCTTATTTTTTAAGGTTTTATTTTTTTAGAGACATTGTTATCTGAAAGGAGAGGGAGACAGAGGTGAGAAATCTTAATCTGCTGGTTCACTCTCCAGACGGCCACAACAGCTGAGACTGAGCCTTGCTGAAGCCAGGAGCCTCAATTAGTTATCTTAATTAGTTCAATTAGTTATTTGCTGCTTTTCCAGGCATGGTACTGGAAGTGGAATAGTCAGAGCTTTAACCTATACCTATATGGGATGCCTGCATTGAAGGTGGTTCTTAAACTGCTGCACCACAACACAAACCCTCTGTCTACACTTCTAATTCCAGTTCTTACTTACATGCTCTTTGGGAAACAGCAGGTTTCCTGGTCTTTGGAAACAGCAGGTCCCTGCCCTCTGTGGGAGTTTTGACTTTCTGGCTTCAGCACTGCCCAGCCCTAGCTGTTTGTAGACATTAGGGAGTTAGTTAGCGTAGAGAGGATCTCTGTCTCTCTGCCTTTCAAATTTATTTTAAAAATGCTTAAATATATGAAGGGTGCAGTTTGAGTACTATTTGTATAATCTAAATTCTAGAAACAACAAAATCTGTCTACCAGTAGGCTCCTGGCTGAGTCGATGAGTCTATAGAGCCATTGAAATTTCTTTGTAAAAGAATTTTTAAAATTTCACAGTACTGCATTTTTAAAAGACCACGAGTATATACAAGAGTATACATTTTTGATTTACATAATAATTATATTTCATAATTTAACAAAGATGGTAAGTAATGCAACATAGGTGAGCAATAGTCCTTTTTGTGAAGTAGATTGTAAGTGACTCTTCATATCTGCATTTACCTATTTGCTAACCTGTTCCATATTTTCACATTTTATGTGTTGAGTTGTGATTCTTTAAAAATTATTACATCTCATTACTTCAGACTTAGACTGTCTTTAGAAATTGGATCATAGCAGTTCTAGTTATGGAAGAGGAAATCAAACTGACTCACATGCAGCACCAACCCAATATGACTTCTGTCTTTATAAAAAGGGGAAGTATGAAGTAGAAGTGCACTGGGGCAGAACATCACATGACGATGAAAATGCAATCAGAGTGATGCAATAGAATTCATGGAAGAACGCAGATTAAAACAAAAGTAACAAAGCTACAGGAAATTCACTGGACAGTTTGTACTTCAAGAACTTCAGACGTATCTAACACTAATAACATGAGAATCATATAATTCTGATTTCTGGAACAGTTGGAAAATATATTTGTATTATCTAATTCATGTAATTTTTGCACCAGATCTAGGAAACAAATATATTATGTTTTGACATTTTCTGTATTAATTATTCTTCTTTGTATCAGGAAATAAAATACATTGTTATGACTGTTGGCAATCATAACAGGGAAGATTCAATTCTCAAAACAAAAGTACACCTTTTTCTGAGTGTATAGATCTGAAAAATGTCTATGCCATTCATTATATATAAGAAATAGAAAATGGCATGTTTTAATTATCATTAGATGTACTGATTATGATCCTGGGTTCAAAGATAATTAACTTTTTTTGGACAGTTAAGAAAGGATGAAATCAATGTTCTAGTATTTTCTCAAGTAAATTCTAATTTTAAAGACACATTTTTGACTCAAAATATAATAATAAAATATAAATAATTGCTTTTAAGAGACTATTTAATTCATTAATTAATAATGGGACCAAGAAGGTATTGCAAAGGAGATTCCGGATAGATAGATAGATAGATAGATAGATAGATAGATAGATAAAAGGTAGGCAGACATAAATTAACAAAACTATAAAAACTTTTGCAAACCAATAAAGGTTAAACTATAAAATCTCAGGTCACTGGGTATAATTTGTTTGCATTTGTGTCACTTTATGATCAGTTTTGTAGAACATATAGAGTTGTAATGAGTTGTAAATGAGCTCAAGGAATGAAATGCAGCGACAACCTGAGAAGATTTCCTACACAATTACTTACCAGTAATCTTACAATGCATTAGAAAGATTTTCACAAGTTTTTCTTATAATAGTTGAGTATGTTTTCTAATATTGCATATGTGGCTATTGAACAGCAGATATGTGCTTGTTGCTAATAATGAGCCACATTTTTAAGATACACATCACTGATCTCATTGCAATAGCAAAATTGATTCAGTTAGAAGGATTTGTTCTACACAATGATATAATATCTCAGCATGCTGTTTGAAAATGTTACTTAGGGAGCATGAGTACAGTGATAACATATATAAATAATTTTAAATTAAATTAAGCTACTTTTACTTTAAATATACTAATTTCAGATTGCTGCTCTAAAAATTTCTACAATCTTGGTGGCTTAAAGCAAAACAAATTTATTGTCTGGTAGTTTTGGAGGCTGGAAATCTGTAATGGGTGACACTGTGCTATGGCTAAGGTGTCAGCAGTGCTATTTTTCTTATGGAGTCTCAAGAGAAGAGTTGATTTCACTACCTATTTCATTTTCTAGAGGTTGTTCAAATCCCTTGACTCATGTCTCAATTCCTCTGTCTTCAATGTCAGTAACATCAGGATTAGTCTTTTTACTACTACTTATCTGGTTTTCTCTTCTCATCCTTACTTATAAGTACACATGCAGGTACTTAGATCACCAGTTTGAAAAAAGTAAATCTTATGTTTTGAGGATTAGGCATATTTTGGAGATTGTTATTCTGCCTATAACATAGAATTATTAAATTATTATTTTATTTTACAAGTAAGAACATTTAAAATTTTTAAAGCAAAACATACTTATATTGCAGAGTCAAGAGAAGATGATGGAAATCTGATGGCAATTACACTAAAAAGAATGATGATGAAGAAGGAGGAGGAGAAAAGAGAGAAAGAGGAATGATATAGAATTTGCTGCTACACAGTAAAATATAAAGGTTATTATTAGTGAAAACTTTAAAGATAATCAATTAGACACTATTAAAAGTTATTATCAGCAAAAATATAATGGATTTGATATGAAGTCTATATGTAATAAACAAATTCATCACCCAAAATCTGAGTTAAGTGCAAAATAGAAATTTCTTGATTTTTTTAAAATGCAATCTTAAAAATTTGTAGAGCTGTAAAACCCATATAATAAAACAATTTTTGGAAGGCTAGATGGTTATTTTTTCATATATTTTCATCTGTTAGAAGTACCTAGGAAGAGCCCCAAAATAATATTTTATAAAAATGAAATATCATTATATAAACACCCCAAACAATTGCCTATAGAATACAAAAACTTGGATAGCAATGTCAAATCAATTGATTCAAAATTTGCAAAACTGAAAAAGCTTATTAAACTTTAGATTGAGTATATAGGATAGGACACAGTGCAAAATTAATTTAGGTGTACACATCATGATTTCTTGATTTAGAAAGAATTGTTATCAATTCAAATCAAACAAAATCAGATATGACATAGATATTTTATGATATATTTGATCTAAATACATTAAAATGATTTCTATTTTTCTAAATGTTAGAAATTAGAATGCAATTCTATTAATTTAGCTAAATATTGAACTTGTTACAATGTTAATATGAGAAAGATGTTCTTCTTATTTAATACATTCCTGTCTATGATACAGATTAAAATATTGTGCTAAGTTCTCTGTAACTTACTGTGTCAAGCATCCAGTTGTAAAGTTTTCATGACATCTGTAATACTTTGAATAATTGCTGTATGAAAAGAATATTAAGAAAAATGAAACATTCAGCATACTTTTAAGAACCATGTGTTTTCTGAATTAGATCACTTTCTTTTACTAATAATACAAAACCTTTGAAGTAGGTGAGTGATAAAGCAAGGAGGCTTTGACTTACTTTCTTGTTCGAGGAGATGCATGTGATGATATCCTCTTGCTGGGAGAGTCCTCAGGCACTACAGGACATCACATGCTGAGAGAGAGGAAATGCAAGTGTACGTACATATCTTCTAGTCTCTTTCTCTAATATAAAACCAATAGTATTCACTTATGGGGCTCTACTGAAGAACCCCACATTTAAACACTGTAGTATGATTGACTTTTCATATTTGTAAAACTCCACTACAGGAATAGGTTATTTCTGACATGACAAATTGTATTTAAGCCACAAGATTTGTCAAAACTTATTTGAATAACTTGTGAAAATATTTTTGTAAATACTTATTCTATGGTTAAGTGTATTTCAATATTTTCTTGAAATAATTAATGATATTTGTCAAATATTTAATAATCAAAAACAAAAAAAATGTTTTATTTGTGTTTACTTATTATCACCCTGTATGTGTTATTTTATGTCAAATTAGGTCTAAAGGAATTTGTCTTAATATAAATAAATTACATTGATTCACTATACTTTTCTAATATTAATCAATGTGCAGATAATTTTAACTATAATGGACAGGAACAATGCTGTTCACAACAGTGACTACAAAATTTTGAAGAAGGCATTTTTGATGTTGGCAATTCAAAATTGCTTCTCAATTTATGCAATACCCCTTTAAATTCATTGTAAATTGTAATAAATTTACTCGAATCAATATATTTTCTTGCTACACAGTTTTGAATGTAATTCATTATTGCCTCAAAGCCAAATTAATTATTCTTGAAAGCATGAACAAATTTGATTAATGTGGATTTAAACTTTAATGGAAAATATTTCTGATACTTGATCTAGATATTGTAATATTTAAGTATATTAATTATATTTGACTAAGTGAATTTCTTTTCTAATTTGACAAACAGAGGGGAAGAGGGAGAAAGAAACAGAAGAGAGAGATCCCTTATCTGCTGGTTCACACCAATATGCTTATATTATCCAGGACTAGGTGTAGCCAAAACTGGGGTTTGGGATAACAGTCCAAGTATTCCTGGTAGAGGAATACTTTGAGTCATTAATGCTGTATTTCCAGGTCTGCATTAGCAAGAGCCTGAAGTCATGAGCTGGAGCCAGATGTTGAACCCAAGGACTCTCATTTGGGACACCAGCATTCTGATTACTATCTTGTTGTAAAAAACAAACAAAAAAAAAGATTTGCCTATTTATTTATTTGAAAGGCAAACATAAAAAGACAGGAGGAGTAGGAGGAGACAGGGAGATCTTCCATACGCTGGTTCAAGCCCCAAATGGCTGGAATGGCCTGAGCTCTGCCAGGCCGAAGCCAGGAGCTGAGAGACTCTTTCAGGTTTCCCAAGAGGGTGTAGGAGCCCAAGCACTAAGCCATCTTCCGCTTGCTTTCCCAGGTGCATTAGCAGCGATTGGATTGCAAGTAAGGCAGCTGGGACTTGAATTGGCACCGATCTGCGATGCCAATCTAGAGGCTTAACTTCTATGCCATAGAGCCAGCCCCCTAATTATCATCTTAAATAGCAGGCTAAAGTCCTGCCTTTAATTTAATTTCTTCTTCTTCTTCTTCTTCTTCTTCTTCTTCTTCTTCTTCTTCTTCTTCTTCTTCTTCTAATTATTATTTTAATTTGATAGAGAAATACAGAGAGCTTCTGTCTGCTGGTTGACTCATCAAATATATGCCATGGCCAGGAATGGAAGTCAAAGGAGGAACTGGAAATTCCAGGTCTCCTACAGAGATTGTGGCCTCTCAACTAGTTGAGCTATTACCCGCTCCTCTCTATTGGGGGTAGGGCTGGATCTTGAACTCAGGCATTCAAGTATGGGATATGGACATCCCAACCAGCAGTTTAACCACTAGGCAGGACACTTACCCCAGAATTTTCATTTTTTAACTGTAAATTTTATGCTAAATATAGGTCAACTATTTTTTATGATATTTTAGAACCTGATTGAGATATTTTGTATGCATAAAATAAATAAAAGATATAGATTATGTTATAGGGAAAATAACAAATGTTTCACCAGTCATTCTACACAAATTTTATATCGAATGATTACATTTAGAATTATTGTAATAAATAAGAGAAATAGTCCTTTTCAAGTGAACATTGAACAGATGCTGTTTTTCCTCTAAAAATAAACATTTCCGGTTTTATTTTTGATTAGGTAAAAAGTATTATAGAGACATTTGATGTCTATTTGTATATTGTAACTATGACAATATACAAACAATAGTATTTTAAACAATGTCTATAAAATGTTTAAATAAAGTATACATGCTATAAAAGTTTGCAATCTCAAGCATGCCTCTCTATTCAGTAAACAGTCATGCTGCCTGACTGCATAAATTGCTTGTGCTAGAAAATTTCTGTGAAAATATATTTTTAAAGATATAATACTGAATCTTATGATCACAAGGGCATATATTGTTATTCTGAGTTTGTCAGATGATAAATGAGGATAAAGCTGCCAGAAATTAATTAGCTGAAACGCATACCTACCTATTTCAGTGACTTTTCATGGCAAATGTGCCTCAAATCTTCCTTTTTAAGTTATTAGCTAGTAATTTTGTAGAATCTTAAATCTGAAGGAGAATGAATTTAAAGAGTGTTTAGCCATCTACAAAATGTAACTGATGTTGTTTGAGTGAAAATATCATTGTTATAAGAGAATGTTAAGACTATAAAATTGATTATTTTTGCCTTTATATGAAGGTTAATGTATAGTTAAAGCACTTGTTAAAATTACGTCTTCATAAATATTAGCAATAATATTCATTTTTGTTTTAAAACCATGTGTAAAATATCTCTAATTTGAAATTTGTCATGGCTCTCTGTCATAATCTATCTTGTATCTAGCTATGTCTTAAGCTGTTGTATATTTAAATTTTTAATGCTGTGGTTTTAGCTATACCTGTATTAGTTGATAAAGCAACCAGTTAAAATCCTTGAGCTTACCTGAAAATTAATATAATAATTAAACATTATCACATTTGATTTTTTTATGTTTGGTTATATCACATTAATTTCACGATTTTGTCATTTCCTTAATCATTTGCTTACCAAAGATCTATTTGGGATCTTTTCATGGGCCAGAGACTATACTAGATAATGCTTTACAAAGGTGACTGAGCCTTGATGCAACTATACAGCATGATAATTAATTTCATTGACTTTGAATCCAGGTAGACTTGAGCATGAGTGAAATTGTATCACTGAGCGCTGGTAAACGATACTACAGATAAAGGCTGTGTGAGTTTTTATACAATTTTATACACAGCTCTTACCAGTTTTTATTTTATTTTCTATTATTTATTTGAAAGAATTACAGAAACGGGGGTGGGGAGAGAGAGAGAGAGAATCTTTCATCTGTTGGGTAACTCCTTAAATGGCCACAGTGGCCAGGGCTGGTCCATGCCTAAGCCTGGAGCCAGGACCTTTATCCTTGTCTCCCACATGGATGCAGGGGTCCAAGGACTTGGAACACGCTTTGCCTCTCTCTCTGACACAGTAACATGGAGTTTGATAGGAAGTGGCGTTGCTGGGACTCAAACTGGTGCCAACATGGGATGCAGGCAATGCAAAGGGAGGCTTAACATGCTGCGCACCACTCAAAAAAATACTTTAAGATGAATCTTAGATCTAAAATAAAACCAGTAAATCCTAGTAAATAACAGAGAAGACTCTGGTTGCCTTTGACAACTTCTCTTTAGATGAAACAGAGCAAGCATGATTCATATAAAAAAGATAATTTAGAATAAATTACAATAATTAAAAAATATGATAGTCAAATGGTACCACTTCAAAATATAAAGAAGTCACACTGGAAGAAAAATTTTCAAAACACATGCATATATGTAACAAAAGGCTTGTACTCAAAATATACAAAGGATTGTGAATTACAATAATGAATAAGAAATAGGGTGACTAAACAAATGGGTAAGAAATCTGAACAAATGCTTTCTTAAAGAGGAAGGTGAATGTGCATAAGAAAAAGATCTACATACAGCATATGATATTACACATTTGCAAAATTTTAAAAAATATTTATTTTTTTGAAAGAGTTATCAAGAGAGAGGGAGACTGAGAGCAAAAAGTTGCAATTTGAGCTGTGATTTGAAGGCTAAGTAGATTTTTAATTGTATTTTCTGGTTTTTTTTTTTTTTTTAAGATGTATTTATTTACTTGAAAGGCAGAGTTACAGAGAGAGAGAAAGAAAGTGTTTTCATACTGTGGTTCACTCCCCAAATGGCCTCAATGGCCAGGGCTGGGCTAGAAGATTCTTCTGGATCTCTCATGTAGGTTCAGGGGGCCAGGCACTTGGGCGATCTTCCACTGCTTATCAGGGAGATGGACTGGAAGTGAAGCAGTCATATTGGTGCTATACGGGATGCCAGTATCTCAGACAGCAGCTTTCTTTACCTGCTATTTCACATGCTGGCCCCAGAAGGGTATGTAAATTTAATAGAACAGAGCAGAAGATAAGGAAGCTTCTCAGAGCAGAAATGATATTTGCAAGCAAACATATTATGTAAACAGGCAGATTTGGGAAATTGAGTATTAAACTTGTCAAAGCTTAGAATGCATAGCCAAACGTACAGTTGAATCTGTATGCCAGTAGTATTTTAAAGATATTCTACAAAATATTACATAGTTTATATTTTTAAAAAATAAACAATGACTATTGGATTCCTTTCACATTAGTTATTTGTTTTAATTATACAGATTAATAAATTATTGGAGAGGGCTTGTAGAGTTCTTGTCCAGTACATTAAGAGTTCATGAAAATGCATGATGTAGGATGTGGTTTGGGTTTTTCTGTTAAGTTTATGATTTATTGCAACTACAGATTGATTAATAAGTATACAATATTTAAGTATTCGAAGATTCAGGAAATTTTAATTGTTTATTTCCATACAGAAGAAAATAATGAAATATTTGAAATACTTTGCTCATGTTCTGCACCGAAAATTTTTGCTGAGAAGGAATGGGTTAAAATTTTTTATTGTTAATATTACCATTAATTGGCTGGCACCGTGGCTCAATAGGCTAATCCTCCGCCTTGCAGCACCGGCACACCGGGTTCTAGTCCCGGTCGGGGCGCTGGATTCTGTCCCAGTTGCTCCTCTTCCAGGGCAGCTCTCTGCTGTGGCCCGGGAGTGCAGTGGAGGATGACCCAAATGCTTGGGCCCTGCACCCCATGGGAGACCAGGAGAAGCACCTGGCTCCTGGTTTCGGATCAGCTTGGTGCGCAGGCCGCAGTGCGCTGGCCGCAGCGGCCATTGGAGGGTGAACCAACGGTAAAGGAAGACCTTTCTCTCTGTCTCTCTCTCTCACTGTCCACTCTGCCTGTCAAAAAAAAATTACTATTAATATTAAATTTTCATGTCTCACTGAAGAAGCTTAAAGGGAAATTTTCTTAAAGGTAATTATAAAGGAATTGCCAGAGAAATAACACTTAAGGTACATATAGCAAAAGCACTATTCATATATTTAATTTATATTCAGAGAACAAAATATATTATTTATGTACTAAACAGCTATTTTATTATTTTTCCCAGACAAGTAAGTAATGAAAAAATTTTCATATTTTTCTGTGCTTTTTTTAAAAATTGCCACATGTAATTCTTTAGATAAGATTTGTTTATTCATATGAAAGGTGGAGTGATGGAGAGAGAGGAGAAACAGAGTTAAAGAGATCTTCGATCTGCTGTTTCACTCCCCAGTGGCCACAATTGCAGTGGCTGACTGCATTCAGGGGTGTGGAACTCTATCCTGTTCTCCCAAACTGGGCCATCTTCTGCTGCTTTCCTAGACACATTAGTGAGTAACTGGATCAAAAGCAGAGCAGTGGAACTCATACTAGTGCTCCAATGTGGGATGCAGATGTCACAGGGAATGGCTTACCTCACTCACAGTTTGCAAAAATATTGGCCCGTATATACAATTTCTTGACTACTAAAAATTTAATTGTCACCATATATTTAATTTATAAGTATGAAATTTGTTGTAAGTCTACTATCTTATTTAAAATATATTTTCTCCACCCATGTTTTGTTCTTAAAATGTATTTGTCATTTATTTACTAATTTTGGGTGGTAGTTCCTTTATTGAACTATCATTCTCTTAGTAACTGCCATCAAGCTCTGATTTTTTTTTTTTAACATCACCACAATAGCATTGATACATGATCAGAGATCACGTTGACTGATGATTGCCTGTAAGTCTGACAGTGGCATTGTTTTAAATGAAAATGCAATTTATCTGATGTGAAAGATGCCTTTGTTCCTAGAGCCACTACAGTATCAGTGTGGAAGTTCATGAAAAACATCAATAGCAATCATTGTCCCAGTTTACACAGTTAAATTCTGTCTTTGAGACAGCATTTATTGCCATCCCAAGAGTTTTTGATATTATCCATAAGCAGAATTCATAATCATCCAATAGAGACCAAACTTATAAGTTACTGTATCAACTTCTTAAAGTTAACAAGCAGCCTGGGGACTTATGATTTACTGTCAGCCCACTAAGAAATGTCAGTGCTCTAGAATATGAGAAGGCAAGTGTCATCTAGCTGGATTTGTGAACTTTTCACTTTACCATTCAGTAGACAGCAAACAGAAAATTAGTCTATAAATAATTGAGCTTGAAAATTTTTGAAAATCTATCACAGCATGTTAAAAGTAATTTTGTTCTTAAATTAGCCTTCACAAGTAGTAAATATGTCAAGCAGTCTTTAAATAATGCAACATATAGAACAGCAGATAAGATGGTTTAATAAGAATATGAGGAAGGAAGACAGTACACAAGATGTATGATTTTGCTGCTTTCATTTTCTATCTGAGAAAATTAGAAAATAAATCTCATTTTAAAATGCCAATTAAAAGTAGACAATTTGGATAATCATAATTTAATATTCTTGGAAAGTGATACAAATTTGTAAACATTTCTTTTTTTTATTTTTATTTATTTATTTATTTATTTTTTTTTTTGACAGGCAGAGTGGACAGTGAGAGAGAGACAGAGAGAAAGGTCCTCCTTTTGCCGTTGGTTCACCCTCCAATGGCCGCCGCGGTAGCGCGCTGCGGCCGGCGCACCGCGCTGATCCGATGGCAGGAGCCAGGGGCTTCTCCTGGTCTCCCATGGGGTGCAGGGCCCAAGCACCTGGGCCATCCTCCACTGCACTCCCTGGCCACAGCAGAGAGCTGGCCTGGAAGAGGGGCAACCGGGACAGGATCGGTGCCCCGACCGGGACTAGAACCCGGTGTGCCAAACATTTCTAATACAACTTTATTCTGTGCATAGAGGAACATATGTTTCAGCCTGCTTAAGAAATAAAGAGGTACAAGTGACTCAAAAGGCTTGTGAAATATAGGACAAATGATGGATAAAGGCTTACTTAAAGAAAAGCACTACTATCTGATTATTTTTAAAGTGTTTTAATTAGATATTCAAACTGACAGCAAGTTTCTCCTGTGGTTGGCGGGAACTGAATTACTTGAGCCATGACCACTGCCTCCCAGTGACTGAATTATTAGGAAGTTGCAGAAGGCAGCTGGAAACAGAAATCAAACTTAAGTACTCTGCTGTTGAATGTGAGCATATTATCCACTCCATAATAGATATGTTTTCATGTTGAACAATATTAAAATTACAGGAAGTTATAAGGATATTACATAAAGCTTTCTTCTCCCAATGTTATTTGACTATCAGTTGCTGACTTGGTACTTCATGAAGACAAGAACATATGTCTTATAACCAGTAAAGATGCTCTTTGGAAAGTATCATTATGTTCGTATATATGAAATACATGAAATTGGTTCCCTTTTTATAAATAAATTAAAAACAGAGGAAAAAATAGATTGTCTTCTAGACCATGTAAAATCAATAAAATCAGGAAAATAATACTGGGAATCTAGTTTGAGACTATGGAAATATGTCATTCCACTTCAAACTTTTCATTTGTTTACTCATTTGTCTGTTATATACATATATATGTATGTATGTATATATATATGTATATATATATATAATCATTATTCATTTTGATGCTGTAACTATACCAGCTTTATATATTGAAAGTTCCTTCAGTGGCCAGCATTGTGGTGTCCCATCAGCATCCCATACAGGGACCAGTTTGTGTCTCAGCTGCTCCACTTCTGATCTGGCTTCCTGCTAATGGCCTAGGAAAAGCACCAGAAGTTGGCCCAAGAGTTTGGGCAGCTGCTACCCATATGGGATACCAGAAAGAAGTTCCTGGCTCCTGGCTTCAACTTGGCTCTGTCCCTGGCCATTGCAGCCATCTGGAGGGATGAATCAGAGGATGGAAGATCTTCCTCTTCTCTCCATGTCTGTCTGTCTGTCTGTCTCTCTCTCTCACACACACACACACAATACACACATAGACACACTCTCTGTATGCCTCTATTTCTGTGTAACTCTGACTTCAAATAAATAGATATTTTTTTAAAAAGAAAGTCCTTTAAAATTAGCTTTTGTTTGATGTTGACATGCTTGTATCACATGTGACCACATCCTTACTTTCTGGCATGTACGGGTGCACTCACACATACACAAAGACACAGGAAAACGATGTTGCAAATCATTTTCTAATATTTCATTACCAGAATTGGGTACAGTCATTTCTACAAGGACTCTTGATTCATTTTAGGGGCAAATAGTCTTCATAAATTAGTATCTGAGTACAGGGTGTACTGTGTGCTACTGGGATGTTCTGCTCCCAGTTCTTTTCAATGACAGTAACTACATGTA
The DNA here is from genome assembly GCF_033115175.1 of Lepus europaeus. Taxonomy (NCBI): domain Eukaryota; kingdom Metazoa; phylum Chordata; class Mammalia; order Lagomorpha; family Leporidae; genus Lepus; species Lepus europaeus. The sequence goes on along the minus strand of NC_084832.1, from coordinate 48,348,258 downwards.
ATTCTTGCAATGGAGAAACTTACATAAAAATTATGATTGCTTTTGTTTGACTTAGGCTGCTACACACGCTATCTTTTCACTTTGATCATGCTCCAGATCCAAAGGTCTTTGAAATGTATTGGCAAGTGCAGTCAAGTTGATTAAAAATAGTAGCAAAGATATTAGGATTGGATCAACTTATTTCTTCTTTAAATGTTGTGTGCAACCCTTGGCTATGTATATTACCTATACATTTATATGTCTATATTTTTAATTGCTTAACTCTTTATTAAGTAGATAATTAAGATTTTGATTATAATGTAAATTAAAAATATGTTATCTCAAAAACTAAAAGAATGAAAGATGCAAAGAAACAAAGAAAATCAAAGGAGGGGGAGGAAGGAAGGGAAATACCATTATAGTCTCAGAATTATATCTATAAACTACATTGAATCAGTTATCTTTATATTAATATCACATTAACATGAGAACTGATGAGAATTGTGTTGTAGTAAGTATCGTGCTTTTTGAGACTCTGCTGTATTAATAAATTCCATAAAATAAAGTTAACTCCTGGCTCTTCTTGGGCTTTGAGTAGTCCTGAATTGCTATGCAATCATGCAAGCTGAGCTTGCAATTCTGCACAGGGTGCTATTTTCTCTATCAACCTATAAATAAAGGTAAATATAATAGCAATATTCTATTGTTACCTGTATACTTTCTATGCAATATCAGGGTCTAGAGAATCCTGAATGTACAAATTATCGGGTTAAGCATGTTTAAACTCCAGTGCATCAGCTTCTGTTTCAGTAACACTACTCTCTCAACACAAACATATATTCCAAGATAGATTCATTAATATCCATGTCCTGAAGAACAAACAATTGACTATGATTTATGAATTTTGCATGATAGAGTAGCGCCAGCTGAGAAGACTACTAGAGCATTAAAGTTCCACTTAAAGTTATTCTTGAAAGATCATAATATAATTTCTTTTTGTAGTAGACTAAACTAAAAAAAATGTATGTCTTTGATATCTACTTCAGAAGATGACTTGTCCAGTAGTAACAATACACAATAATTTTGAAACAGTTTCTAGTTGCTCTATAAGCTATCATTAATTTGCATAATAAAGAATAATAACCGCTTACAAGGAGGTTTGGAGTATATGGTCAGAACTCTTAAAATGTGTTTGGATAATAGAACTATTTCCTTCTATGCTGGATGGTTAGCCAATTATCACAGTAATCTAATGATAAAAAAGATATATTGATTGGGATGTTTCAATAATTTTCTTTTTTTTAAAGATTTTACTTATTTATTTGAGAGGTAGAGTTAGAGAGATGAGAGACAGAATTTTTCAACCCCTGGTTCACTGCCCAAATGGCTGCAATGGCCAGAGCTGGTTGATATGAAGCCAGGATCCAGGAACTTCTTCCAGGTGTCCCACATGGGTGCAGGCCCCAAGCATTTGAGTCATCTTCTACTGCTTTCCCCAGTCATAGTAGAGAGCTGGATCAGATGAAGAGCAACTAGGACACAGACCAACACCCATAACGGGATGCTAGCACCATAGGCTATTCTGCTAATATATATCATGGAAATGGGGGACAAACATGGAAACCTGGAGAAGACTTCATCACCCTTACACGAAATGGCAAAAAATGTGGTTGAATTGTGTTACTATACTGGTACTTCATGGAAGGTAGAACTTAGGAGCATTCAACTGGAATATCTGGTGGAAAAAAAAAAAAAAAAAAAAAAAAAACCTCCGCGGCTCACTAGGCTAATCCTCCGCCTTGCGGCGCCGGCACACCGGGTTCTAGTACCGGTCAGGGCACCGGATTCTGTCCCGGTTGCCCCTCTTCCAGGCCAGCTCTCTGCTGTGGCCAGGGAGTGCAGTGGAGGATGGCCCAAGTGCTTGGGCCCTGCACCCCATGGGAGACCAGGATAAGCACTTGGCTCCTGCCATCGGATCGGCACGGTGCACCGGCCACAGTGCACCAGCCGCGGCGGCCATTGGAGGGTGAACCAACGGCAAAGGAAGACCTTTCTCTCTGTTTCTCTCTCTCACTGTCCACTCTGCCTGTCCAAAAAAACAAAAAAAAAAAAAAAAAAAAAAACTCTAAACAAAATGACAAGGCTACAGCATGGTTTCTTTTGCCTGTTGCATACCAAGCACAAGAAAATAGAAACGAATTAAAGATTGAATTAAAAAAAAAACAAAATGGAAGAAGTGTGGTGGAATGAAAAGGCCATGCCAAGAAGGTTGATGGCAAGCTAGCACCAGTTACTCAGGAATGGCTTCGGAACCCACATAGCAATGGAGCCTGCCTGGCATAAACTGGTTACAGCATAAACTGCCCTTTGACCAGATTGGCTGTTTTGGCTATATAAACTGCTGTACCAACTGAAATAAATGAGTCTGCAAGCTGTTCACCTCTAGCCTGCTTTCATGTGACTTCCAGTGTCTGTGTCCTGATTCTGCGCCTCTTGCCCCCACCATGCTTCTCCTCTCAGAATGAATCCACAGCAACAATTGGAAAATTCTCAGCAGAGACAGGCTATACAGAATGAAAAATGGTATCCAGTAGAGAATCCCAAGTATGTGGCCAAATGTTGGAAAAGGAGATTAGTAGGGATAGAAAGATGATGGATGATGCACATCAAGGCAATGGAAGAATGACTTCAAAAGACATTTCTGAGATCTTTGAGGCTATCAGTCCAATCACAGACAGAGAGTTTCAGTACCTTGAGTACAACATAATTTCAAGGGAGAGACCCAAGGCCCCTGTTGAAACTAAGAACTCAGTACCCAGAACTGTCTCCAGTTTCTTTTTGTTCTTTTTTAAAAATATTTATTTATTTATTTGAAAGTCAGAGTTACAAAGAGAGAGAGAGAGAGAGAGAGAGAGAGAGAGAGGCAGAGAAAGGGATCTTCCATCAGCTGATTCACTACCCAATTGGCCGCAACGGCCAGAGCTGCACCAGGAGCTTCTTCCAGGTCTCCCGCGTGGGTGCAGGGATCCAAGGACTTGGGCTATCCTCCACTGGTTTCCCAAGCCATAGCAGAGAGCTATATCAAAATTGGAGCAGCCAGGACTCAAACCAGTGCCCATATGAGATGCCAGCACTGCTGGCAGCAGCTTTACCTGCTACCCTACAGTGCTGGCCCCTCCAGTTTTTGCTATACACATCGTGGTATGTGTAGAATCCTCTCATTACCCTAAGTTTGGCTCAAGCAGGCCCTGGTGTACCTCAGGCTGCCCTTTCAAGAGGACTAAGCAGTAAATATTGGTGGAATCCATGTGGTGCTAACATTACAGGCACACATAGTGAAAGAGCTACAGTGACATGACTACCTCCACCAAGATTTCAAAGAATGTTCAGGACAGCTTTAGGGCCTAGGCAGGCAACTGCCATGGGATTGAGGCCACCACTGAGACCCATGAGTCTGATCCATAGAGCTGCAAAGTGGAGTATGTGTAGCAATGTTGGGTGTGGGATTATCTGAAGCCCTGAGAACACAATCCTTACCCAGTCTGTCTGGGAGGCAAAACAGACACTGAAAGATTATTATCTATGCTTTAATAAAGCATAAAATCTTTAATAAAGATTTAATGTTGGGGCTGTTAAGCAGCCATTTGCAGCACCAGCAGCCCAAATGGGCCCTGGTTCAAGTCTTGGCTAATCCACTTACCATCCAAGTCTTTGCTAACGCACCTGGGAGGACAACAGAAGATGTTCCAAGTCCCTGGCCCCTGTACCCACATGGGAGATCTGGATGGAGCTCCTGGCTCCTGGCATCAGCCTGGCAGAGCCTTAGCCTTTGTAGCCATTTGAGGAGGAAATAGCACTTTCCTCTCTCTCTCTAATATAACTTTGACCTTCAAATAAATAAATAAGTCTTAAAAAAGCCTAAATTTTGTATGCTGTGTTGGGTTTTCCCCTTTTTAGTATCTATATCCTTTTATTTTTTTAAATCATTGCAGTATTCTATTTTTTTAAATACTTCATTTATTTGAAAGGCAAATTTATGGGGAGGGAGAGAGAGAGAGAGAGAGAGAGAGAGAGAGAGAGAGATCTTCCATCTGCTTGTTCATTCCCCAAATGACTACAGCAGCTGGCCAGGAGGAAGCCAGGAGCCAGGAGTTTCTTCTAGATTTGCCAAATGGGTGCAGAGGCCCAAGAACTTTGACAATCATCCACTATTTCCAGTAAGCTTTAGCAGGGAGCTGGATCTGAAACAGAGCAGCCAGGGATGCAGACTCTAACTGCGTCCAAATGGGATGCTGGTGCTGCAGGCAACGGATTAATCTGCTAAACTGTTGTCCCCTGTACCTTTTTCTTATTATTATCCATTTTGAAATGGAAAATTAATTAGCAAATTTTACTAACTATATTTCATCTGCCATTTATTTACCTTTTCACATATTGCAGCCCCTGGAGACTGAAAGATTCCCTCCTTGTTTTGTTACTAAAATCTTCTTTATTGAAGATACAATGTAAGCAGAAATTCAGTTTCTTTTCCAGAAATATTCATTACCTAATGGTTCTCAAGTGTATATGAAATACATGTTTATAAACTTTAGAATGCTTTCCTCTTCTTAATATGTCTTTTAAACAGGATTATATTCTAAGAATTATTTTTTGGAGGGGAGGAGCAGTAGTTTTTCCCCTACCCAATGTTAACAACTTTTTTTTTTCTATAGATAATAGCTGTAGTCTACTCACTAAATCTGAGACTTGTAAGATGACAAAAAAGAACAAAAATAATTTCAGTAATATGGAATTGAACTTCAAAAGAGAAGTATAGACAAAGTAGTTAAAAAAACAAAAAGAATGAAAATTAACATTTCCAAAAGACGATTACAAAATATAACCAATATAAAACATCTTATTTGTTTAACTATATTTTATAGTATTTTAAATACTTTTGTCCAAAAACAGTTTTGCACCTAAACATTTAAAACAGAAAATATGTAACCCTTGAAATTACTTATCCCTTAATTAAAGCCTTTAACTTAAAAATAGTTAAAAAACAAAAGGTGTTATAAGATCAATTTGCTAGCACCTGAGTAAGAAAAGGTGACTTTGAAAGGCAAAATCACAGCTGAGAGTGACTGTTCATTTGCTTAGTGACCTGGAAAATAACTGGCAGTTTTTGTAATGTTCTTGGTAAAAGGGAGTAGACTGATCTGCTTTTGCCATCAAGTTTGCCTGCTGGCCAGTCACCAGGAGAATTACTCTGGTTGGTTTTATAGAGGTAATTGACCTCTGGAATTAGTTAATAACAACAATGGCTTTGTAAAATACAGGGCCCTATCAAACTAATCTAAACTTGATCAATCAAGGGGAAGCAATAGATTCAATCTTTGCAGACATGAGCAATCATTTTGCTGCTACCCTCCGTGAAATATTTCTCAGGAAACTGGGAAAATGTGTTCGTGTTAGAGCCTACCTCTTAAATGACTGTGTAACTCTGTTAGGTTCTGTGTAAACAAATGGTCACTGCCTTTTTAGCTGTAAAACAATAATAACAACAAGAATGATATCAATAAAACATAAGCAGCACATGGGGGAAAGGAAGGAATAAGCTGAATATGAGAACCAAACCTAATTTTACTCAAAAATAATGATATCAGTTATACTTTGGGCACTGCTGGGTAATTTATATGTAAATTTGCATTGATTCACTTTGGCTCAAGTATGTGTGTTAGGTATTAGTGTATTGAAGCTGAATCCAGTCTTGTTTAGGATCCAAAAATGTCGAAACCACGGTTCCCCTAGTTCCTAACTTAATGTTTACAAAATTCTATTTTATCATCATTTTTAATGTATCATTTTTACTGTGAATTTTTGCTTTCTTCTGTTTAAACAAAATAATATTTGGCTATCCCAAATTATTGTTGGAATAGATCATCAAGCTCCATTCCAGGGCATTCTATTTACCTGTTGGCCAACTGCTATGTATATATAAATATACATGGCTTTTATTGACATGAAAAAAATATTTATTGGTAATATAAACTTGAAGTTCTTGGATCACTTTTTCTCAGTATTTGGCTTGATATCTATTTCCATAGCAGAAATAATCCATTAGAAATTAGAAATGAGTCCAAATCCACAAGTCTGTTATAAAAGGATCATTTTAGTGTATTTTGGAGTTGGAAATGATATTCAAGGCCATTTAATTTAATCACCTTCTCTATGCCTCGATTCCCTTTAAACATCAAATTAAAATTTTCAGTTGAATTCAACTGAAACTACATTTATTGAACACTTCCTCTGTAGCTGGCACTATACTAGACTCTAACTATTCAGGTTCAAGGATAAAAATCTAACTTACAAAGCCTCAAATTTTAATAAAGCATTAGGGCAGGTGTAGATTTTACATAAATAAATATAGTCCAATAAGATAAATTCAATCAATTGTTTTAAAATATATGTAAGAGTCTGAGAATTAGATTCCCTAATATTGTCTGGGAATTGATCTTCTGTATATAAAGAGAATTGAAAGTGAATCTTGATGTGAATGGAAGGAGAGAGGGAGCAGGAAAGGGGAGGGTTGCAGGTGGGAGGGAAGTTATGGGGAGGGGGGAGAAGCCATTGTAATCCACAAGCTGTTCTTTGGAAATTTATATTCATTAAATAAAAGTTTAAAAATAAATAAATAAATAAATGTCCCTAAGTGATGGAACCATCAAAAAAAAAAGGGGGGGGGGAAGCGATGAAGACTGCGAAATACATGATTTGAGAGTGTTACAGGAGGGTGTCATTCTAACCACTTGGGTTCACTTTTCTTGACCACAAAGAATTAGGATAACATATGAGGAAAAGTATGTAAAGCAGAAACATTTCCATAAGTGAAATGAGAAAGCAAAAATGAAAGAAATGGTCCTGGAAGTGCCTAGTGGGGTAGCTGAAAGAGAAAAACCATTGTAGGTAAATTGTTTAGGGATTTTTATGGTCTGTCAAAGGGGAAGCTTTTGTGATTGGCCCCAGGGAAGCACTGAGGAATGATGGTTTTGATTGGTTAACTAAGTGAAAGTTAAGACTCCAATCAAGAATCAAAAAAGACAATATGGTTTTGCTGATTGTGCATAGCCCTTGCCTCTTCTGTTGAAGAATAAGAATTTTTTAATTCTTACTATTTGATGAAATCTTTTACTTAGTGTAGAGTTAATGTCACTATCATTAAGTAAACAAAGTAGATCTTTGTAAAAATTGAGAATTGGAATGGGAGAGGGAGGAGGAAGAAGTGTTGTAATGTGGGTTTCGCTTTGTTTCTAAATCTGAAATTATTAAATACATGAAACTTGTATAAGTTGTATACCTAAACTTAAAACTTGCATGAATTAAATAAAATTTAACAAATAAAAGTAAAAATTGTCCCTAAGCAAAAAATAAATAAATAGATAGATAGATAAAGACAACAGCGTTTGGAACTGGCATTATTGAGTACCAAGTGCTACTAATAAAAATGTCTAACAATGTACAATTTATAATGTATATCACCCCTAAATTCCAAATTTAATGGTCTTTATTTATTCACTAATGCATGTACTTGGAGGCCAGATACCTGGGAAATCAGATTCAAAAAGCTTTTCCTCTTCTCTGCTTGAATCTCTTGACATCACATTCATCATATTTTCTGATATATCTGAAAGTCAGATTTAGTCTATAGTATAGTATATAGTTGTAGATTTATATATTACTTTTTAGCTGTAAATAATATATCTGAATGTCACAGGAACTTTTATGTATGTTAATATATGGCTTTTATCATCATATTCTATTGAAAATAGATGGTGTATGATCATATATTATGATGATTATATAATCATATGATTATCTATATTATCTTTCTGATTATATAGATAGATAGAGCTGCATAATTATCTGTCATCATCACTTATTGAATAATATTTTACTGCATATGCCCTGAAATAAATGTTGGTTTTATCCTTCTTCACCATTTATTGTAAAAACATGTAGAATATGTATAATACACATAAAGAAAAGGTAAAAATCATAAGTTCAGAGTTGGATGAATGTTCACATACTAAATGCAACCAGTACTCTTTCTTTAAAAAAAAAAAAAAAAAAAGATTATGGGCCGGCGCCATGGCTCACTTGGTTAATCCTCTGCCTGCAGCGCCGGCATCCCATATTGGCGCCAGTTCTAATCCTGGTTTCTCTAATTCCAGTCCAGCTCTCTGCTGTGGCCCGGAAAGGCAATGGAGGATGGCCCAAGTGTTTAGGCCCCTGCACCCACTTGGGAGACCAAGAAGAAGCACCTGGCTCCTGGCTTTGGATCGGTGTAATTCCGGCCGTAGTGGCCATTTGGGGAGTGAACCAATGGAAGGAAGACCTTTCTCTCTGTCTGTGTCTCTCTCACTCTCTAACTCTGTATGTCAAATAAATAAATAAATAAAAAGATTATTACCAGAAACAGATTTCATGTTTTTCAAATATATAGTTTTAAGTACCAATACCTATCTTTAGGAAAAAAACAAGGGCACTACACCAAAGACCTACCTAGTCCTTTATTTTTTTTTTTTTAAATTTTTGATTTATTTTTTGACAGGCAGAGTGGAAAGTGAGAGAGAGAGACAGAGAGAAAAGTCTTCCTTTTCGCTGTTGGTTCACCCTCCAATGGATGCCACGGCTGTCGCGCTGCGGCCGGCGCACCGCGCTAATCCGATGGCAGGAGCCAAGTGCTTCTCCTGGTCTCCCATGGGGTGCAGGGCCCAAGCACTTGGGCCATCCTCCACTGCACTCCCGGACCACAGCAGAGAGCTGGCCTGGAAGAGGGGCAACCGGGACAGAATCCGGCGCCCCGACCGGGACTAGAACCAGGTGTGCCAGCGCCGCAAGGTGGAGGATTAGCCTAGTGAGCCAAGGCGCCGGCCCTTTATTTTCATCTCTAACTCCATGGATAACAGCAGACATTTTTATCTGTCTTTGTGGTATACATAAAAGAAACAAAAGGGTGCACTTTTTTTTTGCCTTTAACTTCCTTTGAGAGCATATTTGAAAGGTTAATATATGGTTTCATGTACTGGGAAATCATTCATTCTCACTGTAGAAAATATTTGGATAGCATATAGTGTAATATCTGTCCGTCAGCTGTTGATGGACAGTTGAGTGTTTTCCAGGTGGGAGCTCTTCATGAATAGTGCTAATATGAACAGGTAGTTCATATGTTCAAGCAGTGCCCACATTCGTATATGTGGGCATTTTTGATGGATATGTACATAGAAGGAGAATTGCAGCATCATAACAAATGTCTATATTCCACTTCAGGAAATGATTCCAAGCAGTTTTCCAGATGAGCTGTAAGTATTTACTATCCCTCCAGCAGTATATGTGAATTGTAGTTGCTCTAAATTCTTACAACTTAGCATTTTTACTCATCTTAATGAATCAGAGTAGAAGTTTGTGAGAGTCTCTCTCAATTCACTCCATGGAATAAATTGCGTTTCACTAGGTGACTGCTTGGGATGTTCCAAAAGTTGATTGCATCACTTCTTGAATTCCTCTCCCGTCTCTTTATTTGTGCTAAAGCACTTCAGAATACTTTCTAAGAGAGATGTTGAAATTAAATCTATCATATAAACTAATTCAAGTAAAATTAAAATGTTTTCCATATTCAGTGTTTTGTTCTGACTCACTATTTTGCACAACTGCTTGCATTATGTGTTTGTGAGTTAGGCAAGTAGGCAACCTTGTTCACATCTATGAATGCATGAGATTTTTCATTTATTGCTGATTTCTTAAGATGGTGAATTTTCCGCTTTTTTCCAGAATTATCAAAGATCTCAGTTTTGTCAATCAAGATTTGTATTAATTTTCTATTAATCCTACAACAAATTTCTACAATGTTGATGCTTAAAACAATTCTTATTTATTACTTCACATTCTGTATGTTAAAAGGCAGTTACTCTAAGCTAACATCAAGGCTTTGCTATTCCTCTGTTCCTCACTGGAGTGTCTAAGAGAGAACCTATTTCCTAGAAGAGCAGAATTCAGTTGCATGTGACTATAGGTCTGAAAACTATCCCCCGATTGTCACAACCTTGTTCCGCTAGTTTCTGACAAGAACACATTTTCAGTTACTAGAGGTCACCCACACTTCTTCAATCATGCCCACACCCCTACCCCTTCCTCTCCTTTACAGTCAGCAATGGTGTGCTGAAACTTTTCTCGCTTTTGGAATCTCCTGGACCTCCAGTTAAATATTGTATGTTCTGCTTTACTGTTTTCCATATTTCTTTGACTCTCACTGACACAAATTCTCTGTTTTAAGTGTGTTTAAAGTGTCCTACTTTCCCCAACAAATTTCTTCATATAAGTATTTCATCTTTGGCATTCCCTCAGTTCCTCTTTCTTATCTTTTCTCACTTCTTTCTCCCATTCATTCCACTCTAACCGCATTGTATTACTCCAAATGCAAGATATATACATCTAATGTAAGGCTGACATAAATCCAGTATTCCCCCCAAATTTTTTCTGACTATTTTTAGAATACTCCAGATAATCTCCCACTTTCAGTTATGTTCTTTTAATGGCATTTGCAAGACCTGTCCACCTCTGTCCCTTAATGAAGGTTTGAGCAACTGGGAATTAAGTGGTAAATGCAATGACCACACAAACTAATGGGTTAATCTGTCATCCTTTCATGGATGCTGGTACGAATTTGAGGCTCATATGAGACAAATGACTTTGTTACTAACAATATAGAAAGCAGTACATGTAACAGAATATTTGCTCAGACTTTATTTGTCTCTAAAGCCCTTGGGTAACACACAGAGAATCATATAATACATGCACATGCAATGGGTTGGACTGGACTGGATCCCAGGTTCAAGGGCCTACCACTTTTCCAGCAATCTGCAGATTTGTTTAGTTACCAGTAAATTAGCCAGTCTTTCTCCCCACCAGGAAGATGTACTAAACAAAGTCATCATGCCATAGTTGCTTTGATCTATTTATCTATCTAAGTGAATAGCTGCAGACATTGCTAAGTATCATAAAACTGATAACCCTGACAATTTGGCAAAATCAGCAAGGCTGTGCAGCAATGCCCAAGGCCCACAGTGACCATATTCTTCAGTAAATAGCTTCATGTAAGGTATTTAATCTTTGCCATTCCCTCTGTTTCTCTGTTTTTCTTTCTTATCTTTTCTTACTTCTGCCTCTCATTCATTGCAATCCAACCACACTGGATTATACCAAATGGAATATATATACAGTTAACATAAGGCTGACATAAATCCAGTACTGCCCAATAGAATTTTCTGCAAGGATAGAAATAGTATGTAATTTTCATTATCCATATGTGGCAAAGTGTTGGTATTCAATTGAGGAATGTTTAAATTTAGTTCCACTTAATTAATTTTAATTTAGATATCCACTTTGGTTAGTGAACTGTACAGTTCCGGATATTTCCTTTACTTGCAATAACAGTCCCTGAATACTTGCATGCTTAACTTTGTCATCTTCTCAATTATACCTCCTCAATGAAAACTGACTTCTCCATATGATAGTGCAATACAACCCACTTTACTGGCAATGTCTATCCTCTATCTACTTGACTATTTTACTTTATAATACAAATCACTGTGTGAAATTTCACTTGGTTATTCATTTATTATGTTTGTATAAAGTTAAGAGTTCCTGAAGATGTTTTGTGGAAATTATATTCTTATCATTTCTGCATTGTATTTGTTGTATTTTGTTTTCTGTAATAAAAAATATCACCTTTTTCTGTAAACTTCATTCATAGATTCTCAAGTTTGTCAGCTTATCATTATAGCTAATTTTATCTTTTTAAAATAGAAAATGTAAGTCTTCTGTTAGATATGTGGTGTTGTATGAATTATTAAGATTTGTGCATATATATAAAGAATAAAACTGTATGCTAATTATAAAATATATAATTAAATGTATTTCATTTGTAATTGATAGGTAAACATTGTAATATTGACAAGCTACAATGTGGTGTTCCATTACATGCATATGTTGTGTAATGTTAAAATTAGGGCAAATTAATCTATCTCCTCAAGCATTAGTCATATCCTTATGGGGAAAACATTCAAAACCATTTCTTTTAGCTTTTTGCGTTGTACAAAGTTTTCAGTATTTTATTGTTCTCTATAGTCACCCCACTGTGCAATAGAACACTGAAAGTATTTATTCCAATTCAGCTATAACTTATTACCCATTAATCATCTGCATGGAAATTAAAAATAAAACAATAAATGGATTTCAAAATTCTCTACGTGGAATGCTGAATATGTGACAAATTAATCCAATTATATGACATAATTACATTAAAGAAGGTGGGGGGGAAGTAATTTTGGAAATCTTATTTGAAAGAATATGAAGCTAATGCAAAAAAAAAATAAACCATGAAAAATAAATATGGCATTCTCCCTGGTAAATTTGCTTCTTACAGTGATATAGGATTATAGGTTATGAATTCTGAAATTACTTTTTATGTGTACTGCATTTGAACAAATGCGTCAATAAATTGCTGATAATTGGAACAAGGTTTCCCACTGTCAGAGTAAAGAGTTAATAAAGCAAGGGAAGAAAGCTATCATAAACTCTCTGGTGCAAAAGTGGAGTCAGAAACATCATCAAAACCTCATGTCTATTTTAATATGTGTATCTTTTTATACATAAATATATACATATTTCATCTTGTGAGAGCCTCTCCTGAACATGCAAATGTTTAACATTGCCATCTGTTATCAGATAGATAGCTGTCATCAAGTAAACAGGTATAGAAATAATTATAGAAATGCATGCACATGTGAGTTTAGATAAATGGATATATTTTCTAGTTATGTCAACTGAAAGGGCCTAGAATCAGTGGCAACTCATTACCTGTATACTTACAGTTCTTAATTTACATAATTACAACTAAGCTAACTTTTTCACAAACCAAGTTTAATTTTTATTACTATGTAACTTTGGGCATTATAAATTACTTTATTTTTACATCTTGAAAGCAATTCAAGCATATTTGTTATTCTTACCATATAAAAAGACAATTAAATTAATTTTATCACTTCAGTGTAAAAAATTATTTGCAATTCAGATGAAGCTCAACGGAGTTAGTCATGGAAATGATATCTTTCATTATAACAACTAGTTCAGAGATTTAAGAGTAGAATTTAACTTCAAGTTTGTCTTATGGGCTATAGATCAGGCATTTCCAACTGGGGTGTTTTGTAATGAGACAGAGATACAGAAGTAGGGAAGATAAATGGGTACATGAAAAGGAAAAATGATGACAAATTATGGACAAGGAAAACAGTTTGAAAGGCCTCTACAGTTGGAGAGCACATCCCCTTTTTGTTTATTTTTTAAAGAATTATTTATTTATTTATTTATTTATTTGAAACATGGAGTTAACAGAGAGGGAGAGGCATACACAGAGAGAAATGGCCAAGCCAGACAGGGCTGGGCCAGACTTAAGCCAAGAGGCAGGAACTTCTGGGTCTCCTACGTGGCTGCAGGGGCCCAATTGCTTGGGCCGTCTTCCCCTGTTTTCTCAGGCCTTTAGCAGGGAGCTGAGTCAGAAATTGAGCAGCCAGGAAACAAACTGGTGCCTATTTGGGACTCCTGCGCGCAGGCAGCACCTTAACCCTCTATGCACAGCAACAGCCCTGAGAACACATCCTTTTAAACATAACAAGACAAGACTTAAACCTATTATCCTTTAAAAATCCTCCCTAAGTATGTATGTTTTTATGGTATCATTTTGCTTTTATATTAATGTTATTATTTCTAGATAATTTCTGCTGGCTAGTTTTCTTCTCTAATATATTTTGTATACTCTGCATGAGAAAAGCATGTATCTTCCAATTAAATTTATATGTTCTCTAAGGAATATTATATTGTTATTCTTATGCAAGTACTATTTAATAAAAATGTGAAATGAATATTATTTTCTTTGCAGTCTTCATATTCCAATTTATATCCTATACACATAATTAATGAATGTGTAATCTATATGTTGGCTTAATTTTAAATAGGGCTATTCTGAAATATAAAATTTTAATGTATGTAGATAACCCTTCCTAGTCTCAATGACATTTATTCATTTGAATGATACATTTAATGTCACTGTCCATTTCCTGCTAAATCTCATATGTATGTTTCCACATGTATTAATTTTGGACTGATTTAACATTCATTTTTTCTTATCCTGTATATACCATTATTTATGTGTAAGTGTAGATAACTAAGTTTTTTCTTGCAGATTTTTTATTTCTAGAATGAAATGGAAAAATATACTTTTAAAAATCATAAAAGGTGAATCAATAGAAACTCAAGAACATTCCCAATTAGACAATATGGTTAATCATTAATTTAAACCAAAGAAAATCTCATCTCACATTTAACCTCAATTTTCTTCAGTTTTCTCATCTTAAAATTTGAACTTGTGTTGAATAATTTGTAAGTTTATATTATCTTATGACTGAGGCCATGCATCTATTAGGCATTTTTGAAAAAAAAATCACAAAAATGATATTTAAATATCAGATGCAATGACAAAGAAATTATTCACATAGAAAACATTCCTGAATCCAAGTGTTGGCCTAAATGTGATGAAAATGTAGAAATTTTATTAAGTCATGCAAATAGAAAAGAGCTTGTTTTTAGAAATCCCCTTAAATTATAACATACGATGAAAAGACACATTACTAATTAGAAAATATGTGTATTTATTTTTTTCAACATGCCTAATACCATTATTCAAAAATATGATTTTAATTTGTGGAGATATGAGTTAAATAACAGAAAACAAAATGAATGTGTGGATATTCAGACACAATTTTCTAAGGATGTCTTGAATTTTAGAACATATTAAGAGTGAGGCAATTCTGCCCACTATTCTGAATAATTTTCCAAATACCACTGAATGGCAATTGATCATTGAATACGTGAATTAAGATGTTTTTCCTAGAGTCAAAGGGCAAGTTTATAAGTGTATAAGCATACATTTGGAATATAATTTATTTTTTAAAGATTTGTTTATTTATTTGAAAAGCAGAGTTACAGAGACAGAATGAGGGAGGGAGGGAGGGAGAGAGAGAGAGAGAGAGAGAGAGAGAGAGATCTTCCATCATCTGAATCATTCCCCAAATGGCCGCAGTGGCCTGAGCTGCGCCAATCCAAAACCAGGAGCCTAAAGTTTCTTTGGGGTCTCCCACGTGGGTACAGGGGCCTAAGGATTTGGGCAATCTTCCAGTGCATTCCTAGGGCATAGCAGAGAATTGGATTGGAAGTTGAACATCATGGATTCAAACCAGAGCCCAATTAGGATGCTGGCACTGAAGGCAGTGGCTTTACCTGCTAAGCCACAGTGCTGGCCCCAAATAATTTCTTTCTCTGGAGCAGACAGCAGTGAAATTAAACATCTAGCTTAATAATAAACAGTGGTTAATATTAATAATAAACCATGCGTCCATCCAAGGGAAAGAAACAGGAATGTCAAATCCTCACTGTTCCCCAAATTCTAGGCTCCCTTCCTTACATGGAAACCACTGTGTGTACAGGTATCCACCTGGGCCTACATTCTTTGCACTTGAGGGCTAGAGTAACTACATTTTGAAAAAGTGTCTCCATTGGGGAGGCAGGCCCGACTTCCCGAAAAAGCAGCGTCATTCTGGGGAAACCGAAACTTAGAACAGCTCGCTAGCGTTCACTGTATAAGGAAATCCCCTGGGTCCAAACCAATCAGGAACAACAGCATTCAATCAGGAAATACCAGAGGTGACCCTAGCCAATCCACTGTCACCCGCACCCCTGGATGGCGTAACCCTGCTTTAAAAGAGGCTCCCGAGCACAGCTCAGGTCCTTCCTCTGCCCTCTGCTGCATGGTTGGTTAGACGGGGTCCCTGCCGCAGCTTGTACTTCCGAAACAAACCTTGCTTTTGCATTTCAGTGTGTTCGAGTCTCTGGCGGGGTTTGGGGATCCAAGATCTGGGCACAACAGCACCAGTGGTATTTTGCTGGAAATCACCTGTTGATATTCAAGCTGATTTCTGTTCTATGAGTGGTGTAGTCCTATATTATCTCTGATACAGTAACCTTGTGTCTTTTATCAGCATCTGTGAATTTTTGACAGGCTAACTTGTTAACTGGCAGGCAAGGCAAAATCTCAGAAAGTCGGTTATAACTTCTTGGCGGTTTTTGTACGACATAGTGAATTCTCACAGTGACATTAGTTTTTGAAGAAGGATGAAAGCTTCTAGTACAACTATAGGGCTTGAATGGGTGTATGTAAAACAGTAGAGAGCAGGTGGACAATTAGCAATAAATGATACAGGATTTTGTTAATTTTTACTGAGAAGGATTGAGGCACTGAGAGCTTGAAGAGTACTGGGGATAGTTTAAAAGAATCAGTCTTCTGTGTGTTGTATTGGTTATTAAATGTCCTCCCAGCAGGTGCACTTCCTTGCCTTGCCATTCAGCTTTTCATTCCCCTCTACTCCATTATAACTAGGATGATGATTTATCCTCGGTGGACAGAAGTCTCAGACTATCCTTGGTCTCTTCATCTGACAATGTTTATAGATGTGTGCTACCAAAAATGCAATAAAAGGAGGAAATTCCATTATTTACATGGGTCAAAAAAAAAAGTAAAAACACAGAATTTTTAAAACTTTGTGTCATTCGGGAATGAAGAGTTACTTGTTAAAAACAATGTCAGTAATAGCTGGGCAATTTTTCAACTCAGATCCTTGTATAATATGCCATGACACTCTGGATGAACTGAGAAAAAAGTGCATATATATATATGTATATGCACACACGCATATATATACATACACACATATATATACATATATACATACATATACATACATATATATACACATACGCGCAGACACACACACACACACACATATATATATATATAGAGAGAGAGAGAGAGAGAGTCTTTAGGGTATTTGGAAGTGACTGTGGTCTACAAGAAGGAAGATGTGGCAGTCTTGAAGAAATTTCTCTGCAGAAGGCAATCTCCCTTGTGAAACCACAGATAAAGCATTGGCTAATATTTTATATTTTATTGCTTCTGAGTGAGCACAACATCACAATAAGGTAAACTAAAATAATAAGCAGCACATTGAAATAAATCTAGAAAAAATTTTGCAATCATCCTTTCTAATAAGCACTATACTCCTTTCTCCTTGGTTAAAACTGACTAGAAATGTAAGATATGCTATGACAACAGAAGAATAGACAAGACTTGGATAAAGACAAACTTACAAAAAACTGCTACTGTGAATCCAGCACTAATAAGCAAAGACCATAAACTGTATAGTCCCAGGGAAAAGCAAAGTAATGTGCTTGTGAATGATGACTCAAAGGGATCCTCAAAGCTGAAACTGGTGTTATTGTTACTGAACGCTGTGCAGTCCACATGGGGCTTTGGGCGGAAAAAATTGTTCGAAGATTGCTTGGGCATCTGGCAACTAAAATGCTACTTGAAACTGAAAGTGAATGGCTTTCTCAGAGACACTCTTTTCCTCCATGCATCCTTCTTTCCTTCCCTTTTCATTCTGTCTTTACATGATTTTTTAAAAAGATTTATAAATTTATTTGAAAGGCAGAGTTACAGAGAGGCAGAGGCAGAGACAGAGAGAGAGAGGTCTTCCATCTGCTGGTTCACTCCCCAGATGGCTGCAATGGCCGGAGCTGCGCAGATCTGAAGCCAGGAGCCAGGAGCATCCTCTGGGTCTCCCACATGGGTGCAGAAGCCCAAGCACTTTGGCCATCCTCTACTGCTATCCCAACCCATTGGAAATAAACTTTTTCATTAATTTAATTTTCATTGTTTATTACCAGTTCATACAATTGGAATTGATTCTTGCATATTGATTATATAACATGCAATTTTACTGATGTTAGTATTAGTGCTAACATTTTTAGTGAACTTCTTAGGATTTTCAGATTCAAAATTATTTCAAAATAATTATTGTTTTATTTATTTCCATTGTTAATGGCATTTAATATTTTTGTTTCCTAATTTATCTAGCTAGAATCTCAATTACAATGTCATATGACAGTGTTTACAGATGACATCTTTAACTTCTTTTGAGGTTGGAGGGAATTATTCAGTCTTTGACTGTTAAGCATAATGTTTGTAGTAGGTTTCCAAAGGTAATTTTTTTTTTTCAATCAAGGTGATGAATTTCCTTTTACTACAGACTGATGAGTATTTTATCATGAAAGTATTTGGAGCATGTCTCTTTTAAACTTGTCTTTCTTCTTCCTGGGCCATACAAAATAATGAGCCAGTTTAGGCCATGTATGTAGTTAATTCTATTAAAGGGGATCCTCTTCTCTTGGTCACCTTCCAAAAAAAAAAAAACAAAGATGGACGGGGCCATGGTCATGGACCACTTGGTTAATCTTCTGCCTATGGCGCCAGCATCCCATATGGGTGCTGGGTTCTAGTTCCGGTTGCTCCTCCTCCTGTCCAGCTCTCTGCTGTGCTTGGGCCTCTGCACCTGCATGGGAGACCAGGAGGAAGCACCTGGCTCCTGGCTTTGGATCAGCACAGCGCGCCGGCCATAGCGGCCGGTTTGGGGATGTGAACCAACAGAAGGAAGACCTTTCTCTCTGTCTCCCTCTCTCACTGTCTATCTGTCAAATAAATAAATAAAAAAAAAAAAAGATGGACATGAGAGTAGACAGAACTGCTTTTGAATATTCACTGTTCTGTTCTTATCGTTCTTAAATGTGATGCTTTTTCCCCCTTCAACAGCACTTCCAGACCAAAGTGACAGCCAAGTGAAAATGGAACACAGAGGACTCAATCCTAATTCTGTTTCAAGTTTCAAGCATCTGAGTTCTCAACCCAAGTTAAGCAGTGTTTTCTGAGTTCACCACAGCTGGCTAGAATTGTCAATGTTGGTGAAATAATAGATTTCTGTAAACTTACAAAATTGCCCTCCACCTGCCTCACTCAACCTTTCAGATGACAGATCATTTTCAGAATATGTGATTATTAGGAAAAAAAAGTTACTAAAATATAAACTGATTTTGTCAAGGTAGATATAGTTCAACAAGTTAGGCACTTGTATAAGGAACATTTTAGAGCTTGAAAAGCAGAACAAAAAAGTCATTAATGATCTTTGTCTTTCAGACCTATACCTCAATTTTTTTTAAAAAAAGTGGTTTTTGTTGGTTTCTTTTGTTTGTTTGCTTGTTCCCTGAAAGAGAAAGGCTCTGATGTGACTATACCAAGCTAATGCATGCACCTTAATTTTATGCTACAATTTGCCTAGCGGATAGCTCTGATTATGGCTTAATCACATACCATTAGTATTAGCAACACGTCTTTCATACAATTCAAAACTCCTAGACGTTGCTTCTCCCACATTCAACACCTGTCAGCACCTGTGGATGACTTCTCCAAACCCATTTGTACAGCCATTTCTCAATCATTCCATGGAGCAGATTAGTGGCACCTGGAATATGGTGTGAAAAAGAACTGAATAGCCACAGTCAAGGAAATACCTTCAAAACTATACCCATTTTCAATTACTTAAATTGAATTAGGAAAGCAAAGCCCTGGTAGTCGTCTGGAAGACTGCATTAGATTTACCGACAGACGTACATCCCAGTTGGCAGACCTCTGCAATTGTACTCAACACATTATTTCCTGGGCCACCTCATGTGTCTTAAGCCTGTAGTTCTTATTTGCAAACAGAACATTTGCTTGCTTGCTGTTTTCTGAAAAGCAGTGTCTTAGACATAAGAGATTCTGAGTTGTTTAAGGAACTAAAAGCAGTAGCTTCTCGAAGGACTGTAGATTCCTACATGAAATGAGACTTCCATTGGTTATTGGAAGGAGCATTCTGGTGGAATGAGTTGTTTTTGCTTAATGTTTGGGAAGTTTGGCGTCATCCAATTAGAAAATGCAATAGGAAACTTCTTCTGGGCTTTAACAGAAGTGATTAGTAACAGGATCCAGCACTCAGAATGATGTATTAGGTCAGTTCCACCTCCCTGGTTATGGTCTTATTAATAAAAGAAAACTGCAGACCAGTTCGATTTAACAGAATGCCCTTGAGCAAAAAAGATAAGCAAGTGGGGCCGGAGCTGTGGCTCACTTGGTTAATCCTCCACCTGCGGTGCCGGCATCCCATATGGGTGCCGGGTTCTAGTCCCGGTTGCTCCTCTTCCAATCCAGCTCTCTGCTCTGGCCTGGGAGAGCAGTGGAGGATGGCTCTAGTACTTGAGCACCTGCACCAGCATGGGAGACTGGGAGGAAGCAGCAGGCTCCTGGCTTTGGATGAGCGCAACGCTGGCTGTGGCGGCCATTTGGGGAGTGAACCAACGGAAGGAAGACCTTTCTCTCTGTCTCTCTCTCACTGTTTGTAACTACCTGACAAATAAATAAATAAAATAAAATAAGATAAGCAAGCAGCACTGGAGACCAAACATGGTCTAAAAGCTCTCATTTACAATGCAATGAGCTACTTTTATAACCAGAAGGACAAGAAATGGCATACAGAAATTACTTGATTGGTTCACTGTGGCTGTTACCATATATGGACATACTCTGGCCTCTTTTAACTGCCTATTGCCAGGAAATACAACTGTTAGGAATTGTTGACACCCATTTTCTTGGTTAGCAGGGTATGCTCTTAGGTTTGTCTATAGTTTGTGAAACCCAAACAAAAATGTAAGTAAATGTAAACAGATGTGCTTGTGAAACAACTTATTGTTCAAATTAGGGGGCTGATTTATGCCATTTTATTCCAGTTCAGCATTATGAATTATAGAATTTCACTGGCTTTCATTCTCACAAAACAAGGTGGAGTCTATATAGTTGTTAAGGAGTTTTACTTTTCCTGAATAATAAATTAGATCAACTGGAAATAGCAATGAAAGTAAAAGAGAAAGTCACTGGATTTCCATTTTTTCCAAAATAGATTCTGATGGTTTGTGGAATTTTTTTTTTCTTGAGTAAGTTTAGTGTGGAACTCAAGGGGAGGGCATTTCTGAAGCCAAAATTGCAGGTTCATTTCACCTTTTTGTGTGAAATACCATTGAATGTATCCTTAATTGAATGTAGTACAAAACAAATTAAATGGATGTGGTCCCAGTCTTTTTTCAGTCAGATTAATCATTGTGGATGTGATATAATCATGAAAAACTCGTAAGCCAAGAAGGATAGAATTAAAGCAGGGATCTCTTTGGATTTCTCATAGTTGTGTTTATTTTTCAAGCAAGTTACTGAATGTGCTTTGTAATGGACAATATTTTCATAAATGTTTTCATATCACACAGTCTTGGAAGATAGTATCTCTTTTTCTATAGAACCAAGTTTAGGCATGCTATCTGATGTTATAAAAATAGCATTTTACTCCAGAAAAAAATAAAGAATTCATGCCTTTGCTCAATATAGAGCATTCAAATTTCCTCTCTTGTCAGCTAACCCACTGCATATGCAGTTTACCTGGGCCCATATTGTGTTGTCCCAGAATTTGAGCCTTAAGGAAAGCAACAAACGTGCTGATATTCATAAAGCAATAAAAATTTTTTGTCTTTAGTCCAGGAGTCTCAGATTTACCACTGGCTTCTAAGAGAAAAACTTTTGAAAATGCAAGTAGCAGAGCCGGCTACCGTGGCATAGCGAGTTAAGCAGCAGCCTGCAGCGCTTGCATCCTATATGGTTGCTGCTTCTTATCGTCCCTGTTCCACTTCCAATCCAGTTCTCTGCTTTTGGCCTGGGAAAGCAGGAAAGCCCCTGCATCCATATGGAAGACCCAGAAGAAGCTCCTGGCTCCTGGCTTTGGACAGGCCAGTTTCAGCTGTTGTGGCCATCTGGGGAGTGAACCAAAAGATGTATGGAAGACCTCTCTCTCTCTCTCTCTCTCTCTCTCTCTCTCTCTCTCTCTTTCTCTTTCTCACTGCCTCTCTGTAACTCTGCCTTTCAAATAGATAAGTAAATAAATAAATCTTATAAAAAAGAAAATGCAAGTAGCAAAAAAAATCAAATAGTACATATGTTTTCCCATGAATGCAAACTATTTTTGACATTTCTTTCAATTTATGTAAAGAATAGGTATAGATATAATAATAAAAGTAAAAAATTTCAATGAAAAATATAAGGCATCTATTTATTTATTTTTAAAGAATTTTTAAAATTTACTTGAAAGGCAGAGTTACAGAGAGAGAGAGAGAGGAAGAGAGAGAGAGAGAAAGAGAGAGAGAGAGAAAGAGAGAGAGGGGGAGAGAGAGAGAGAGGTCTTCCATATGCTGGTTCACTCCCCAAATGGCTGCAATGGCCGGAACTGGGCAGATTGGAAACCCAGAGCCAGGAGCTTCTTCTGGGTCTCCCACACACATACAGGGGCCCAAAGACTTGGAGCATCTTCTACTGCTTTCCCAGGCCATAGCAGAGAGCGGGATGAGAGATGGAACATCCGGGGCTTGAACCAGTGCCCATATGTGCTGCCAGCACTGCAGCTGGTGGCTTTACCTGCTAAGCCACAGCACCAGCCCCAAGGCATATCTTTAAGTGTATAGTTTCTTTAATCTTAAACCCATTTATTTTTAATAAAAATGGAAGATGGTGCATTTTCTTTAGTTAAAGGGAGTAAATTCCTTTGACTTACAGAAAATAGAGTTTGCTTCAGGATTTTAAAATGACATAAAAAACTTTCTAAGTTCTGAAAATAACAGGAATAATAAATGCAGACTTTAGAATGATTCTAGTACCCATTTTGGAATGCTTTAGTCAGAATATATTTAAGCATATTTAAGTATTCAGTTGAATTCTTCCTGTATTTTATGAAATATATTTTTCTCTATATTTTTGTAGCATATTTTATGTTGTTTTATTTAATATACTTTAATATAATGAAACTTCCACACATGAACATAAAATTAGTAAAAGTATGTTACACATTTGGGGACATTCAATTCTTTGCTTTAGAAAATAAATACTAAAATATAATTTTATATTTGCATGATACACATTTTTTAAAAATTTGTATTCTAAGAGGTCATTAGACTGAAGGTCATCAAAACAATTTCATCATCAAGAATGTAGGATGGAGGAATTATTTGCAAAGTATCAGTAATGTTATGTTTTAGAGCTGGTAAATAAATACTATAATATATAATACTAAAATAATTAAGTTTGCATAGGTTCATGAAATTACCAATTTATTCTTTCAAATATTTGTGTATTTTGGTAAAATTATTATACCGTCAGCTTATGTCTCATTTGATTTTTATCTGAGATTTTAATTTTTAAATCAAATTGGCCTTACTTAATTGCAGTTTGCCTCTGATTATTTTCTGATAAAACACAATACCATTTTGAACATTTTATGAGACCCTGCCAGACAGGTTGAACTGCAGCTTATTAGCATATGTTAACATGAACAAGCAACAATATTTGGAAGCTTCTGATAAACATTAATTAATTAATTATTAAGACATAGAAGAATTCATCATATATTCTTTAATATGATAATTAATGCTGGACTTTTCCAATTAAACATAGTTAGAAGGATGGGCATTTGGCATAGTGAACCAGCACACAAAACATCTCTCTCTCTCTCTTTCTCTTTCCTCTCTCTGTTCATATCGCTCACTCTGCTATTTAAATAAATATCATTAATTTTTTTTTTCTTCTGATGCTGGCATTGTAGTGCAGCAGATTAAGCTACCACTTGCAATGCTGGCATCCTATATCAGAATACTGATTCAAGTTGTGGTTGCTAAGCTTCTGATCTAGCATTCTGTTAATATACCTTTTTATTTTATAAACTTGCAAGTTTTCAAAAATTTCTACTGAAATGGAAAGCAGCAGAATATTTGCCCAAACTTGGAGAAGCAGTGCTGATACAATTCTGGTACAAACCCAGATCTGCCTGGCTCCTAACCACCATCTTTTCATTATGCTGATTTCCCTGCAAACTGGAAATGTAGCTTCTTACATAAAGAGTAGGATCTTATCCAACGGAATTATGAATCACATTTGTAAGGTGATTTGTATAAAATAATTCCTGCATTTATGTATATAATATAAAATATAATATAGTTTTAATGTATTTATATGAACTGAGTTGCAGTACTGTCATAGAACCATAAAACAATGCAATTAATTCACATTTATTTTACCAAAGCCTTAGAACAAAATAAAATGTGTGTGTGTGTGTGTTTAAAGGGGAGACATGTTTAAAAAGTGAAAAAATTAGTGACACTATCATAAAACTTTTTAAAATCATGGATTTTTTTGTTCTGTAATAATTTTTGTTCTGTAAATACTGGTTATGATTTAGGCCAAAATTTCTATTCTAGAGATGAATTAAATAAAATTACAGTATATGTTAAATAAATTGTTTAAAGTCTCTTGGAAAATTTGGTCCAATTCTGAATAAGAATTTACTTCCTCTGACTCCAAAGTATAGCTAGTTTTTATTTATTCCTAGAGTTTTTATAAATGATCATAGCTTAGAGAAGTATGTATGAAAATATCAAAATATTATAAAATATATTATGCTTTATTGATATATATCATATTTATTATATATATATAACATCACAGGTATATTATAAAGTATACATGAAAATGATACCATCAATTTGATGTAAATAAACTACTTTGGTACTTTTTAGTATGTTACTATTACACCATAATTTTTCTTTTAATAAGCTGGATTTGCTTTATTTATGTGGAGATGGGTGCTCTAACACACATGCATTTTATAAGTGCAGTAAGTTCTTGGAATTTTAAAACACTTCTTTCTTAGCTGCAAAGTAAAATTTGTGTAACAGCTGCATATAGTTAATAACTTCTATTTACTGCAATTTTACTTTATTCATCATCATTTAGTGTGCTACAATGTCTGCATTTTTTATTACATGCACAGATCCAGAATTAAAGTATTTTTTTTTTACAATTTCTAACTATGTAACATTTGGAAATTTAATTGAACTCTATCTGTCACTCATCTTACAAAATTATTTCATGCAAATTGCTTAAAATGGATTGTTTATTTTTGTACCTAATTCTTATATTTAATTCTGATATTATATATAAATTTTTAAAATGAGCTTCATTAAATATATTTAGTGAATTTAACTATATAAGAATTCATAGCATTTTGACTTTTGCTTCAATATTTTCTCTTCTTGCTGAAATATTGCTGTTTCCTGGAAGTGTGACTGTCTTAGAATGAGAAAAAATAGTGCATTCTCAAGTGTATTATGACACTCATGCACTCAATTTTTGGGGGAAGTGGTCTACATGTCACAGTGAGGTGCTTAAGTCAGCTCTGCCTCTAGCATTACCTACCACACAATATTTCTGCAGCTGATGTATGTTTTCTGGTGGAAAGAAGTTTTGTGATGTCAGTAGTTATTGCTAACTTTTTAAACTGTTAATTCACCTATAAACTCCAGGAATGTGATGTGTTTTTATAAGGAAGTAGAACTAGTTACTTAATATGGTGGAAAAACTATTATATTTATATACATATTTTAGTTTCCATTTTTCTCTTCTTTCTTTTTGTCACATGTGGTTTAAATTTAGCAATCAAAGTACATCTTGTAGCTCAAATAGGAGCAATAAATAGTATTTGTGCTGTCATTTTAAAATATTTTCTCCTCATGTTACTATTACTTGTTCTTTAAATTACTGCCTCAGTATAAGTGAATTTCCAAGGCCCAGAGCTATTTGTAGGTTTGGTCTAAGCTACTAAAAGTTTCCACTGGTAACCAATTCCAAGTAAATTTTTAGGAAGTATGTTCATTTTTCATATGATAAAAGTTTGAGGACCTGAAAGAATGAATGCTAGCCTTAAATATAACCATATTTCCTCTGCAAACAAAGGTTACAACACTGGAAAACAATGCCTTTGCACAGAAAACAATAGAAAAGACATGAAAATAAATATGACACTTTATTAAAAATAAAGGCCACATTTAGTGCAAGAATGAGAGTAGACTATATTGCATGTATTTTGAAAGGGGTTTTAGATAATAATTAAACAGATAGAACATGGAGTAATGTGGGCAAAATCATGTAACAATATGCCTCCAAATCTTTATTAATAAAACTTGTTTTAGCCGGCGCCGCGGCTCACTAGGCTAATCCTCCGCCTTGCGGCGCCGGCACACCGGGTTCTAGTCCCGGTCGGGGCACCGATCCTGTCCCGGTTGCCCCTCTTCCAGGCCAGCTCTCTGCTGTGGCCAGGGAGTGCAGTGGAGGATGGCCCAAGTGCTTGGGTCCTGCACCCCATGGGAGACCAGGAGAAGCACCTGGCTCCTGCCATCGGATCAGCGTGGTGCGCCGGCCGCAGCGCGCTACCGCGGCGGCCATTGGAGGGTGAACCAACGGCAAAGGAAGACCTTTCTCTCTGTCTCTCTCTCTCTCTGTCCACTCTGCCTGTCAAAAAAAAAAAAAAAAAAACTTGTTTTAAATATATTCCATGTGTTAATTTTTATTTTATCCCTTTACCAAGGAAGCATTAATCCCATACTATTTTTTTTAAAAAAGAATTATTCCTTCTGGAATCAAGACCAATGATGTTTTTTATTCTAAATATAATAGTAAATAGAAAGTAGGGAAACACAGTGAAGAATTAATATGAATTTTATTCTGGAGAATGATTAATGATAAATTACACTCAAAAGATATAAACAATTGTCAAATTTACAAATTTCTTTTTTTTATTCCAGTGTGGGATTTTAAAGAATGTGTACTTTAATTAAATGCATACACTCGAAAACTAATGTGTTACCAAACAAGAACACCCTGAAAGTGTGTTATTATTATGTTAGCAAATTTATTTGATAAGGAAAATACCAAGAAATTTTCTAATAACATTCACTTACTCAATACGATGCAACATCCAATACTATTATGCTGAAATCTATGTCTTCTATTGGCACATTTCAAAGGCTGAATATTTTCTACTACTAATGGAAACAATATTAATAGGTGGGTATATATTTAAGAGTTTAAGAGTAATTTCTAGTCAATCTTCTAGTTTAAGAATCCTGTGAAACTTAATAGACCTTATCCTATTTGCAAGCCAACTTTCCAGACTTTTCCAACTCTCTCTCTTTGCTATTATCCTTGCTTCTCTGTGTGTTAATTCATCATTCTTTTTCTGTCAGCTGTCTGCACTGTTAGTTGAGGCTTTCCAGAATGCCTGAAGGGTGCACTGTCAGCTGCAGATACTTGAGTCAACATGGTAATATCAGTTAATTTCATTCTAGACAATACACATGCACACCCCCTTGCACACAGTACACTTTGTGGGGGCACTTGGCACATTTCAAAATCTAACCTTTTGTGATTGCATTAAGTGCCTGAAGCAGCACAGAATTTTCACAATATTTTTGCCTCTCAGTTATTTTTTAAATTTGAAAAGTTTTGGAAACAGAATTTCTCCAAGAGTCAACACTGAAAAACTTAATTGCAATCATATTTTCAAAAGTTCTAAGTACCATAACATCTACTTTGTTTTACTTTTTAAGTGTATTTCAATGAATGAAGCTGAAAGTCTCGTTTAGAAAACTTTCTTAATGCAATGATGACGCTGAACATATATACATGTATTGTTACTATGAAGTTTAGCTTAAAAAAAAAAGGAATTGATGATAGATGGAATCAGGCACAGATACTGCATCTCATGGAAGGTATCTTCCCTTTCCCTCTCTGCCCCCTAAATATTTTGTCTCTTTTGTTATTTCTTGTTCATATTTCCTGTGATACTCCTATAAGCTATAAAACAACTGGGAAGTGACATAATTATCATGGACTGATTTGTTTACTTCTGTGGACTCATGGTCTTATGCCATTTTCTAAGTATGTAAATTTGTCAATCAAATATAAATTTTCTATCTTACTTTCTTGGGAGAATTTTTACTTTACTCCCTCATAGAATGTGTACAAAATATCTCTCTGATAGATTCACTATCTATTGTATTTATCAGATCAGAAAATATTGAATATTCTAGAGGCAACCTTTAAATTACAAGTAAAGAGAATGCTCAAGGTAGGTTAGTTTTCCATTTTCCAGGGAGAAGCCATCACGCGGATTTGTATCCCTTGTAAGCATAACAGGAACATAAACTCGAAGCCTGCTGAATCCAGAAAACCAGAACTGGGTCAGAAAATTAAACAAGAACACTAAATATTGGATCCAGACTATGCGAGGACCAAAGTCAAGAGCAATAACTAAGGGGAAAAATTCGACTCACAGTTCATGTGATGCTGCAGATGAAGAATAAACAGAAAAGACAATGTTTGTATTATGACTATTGGCTTAATTCCCAACATTGCCTTACATTTTTATTTATGGAAGTTAAGTCCATTCTCCCTTAAAGTTTGGATCTCTAAGTTCATAGTCACAAATACTCTTTAAGTAATCCTGACAGAACTACTTTACTAAAGGAATTTCACTTGCTTTCAAATCATTGCTGTAAATAACACACCGTTTTTTCAGCATTGCGATATACCTCTATATATGCACATATGTTTAATATGAATTTTCATTTTCAGGAGTTCATAAGTGTGTAGCTTCACAAGTGTGTGTTTTACAATGCGAACTACTATACACATTCAGATACAATTGGATAAGTCTACATTTCTTCTTAAAGGGTGAAATTTTGTTTCATAGCATGGATAAATTCATTCCTTTGTTCATATGTTCAAGTTTCCATATGTTCATGGAATAAATAAATATTTTGACATATTCTACATGCTTTATATTCAAGATTCTATAGAAGAAATTTTGAAAAAACATGTAATTTAAAAAGGTTTCATAATTTGCTTTTTGAAAGTATATCATTCATTTTTTTTTTCTTTGCAAAAATGTCTGTTCTTTTCCTCTCAAGGTCATATAGCCCTGTGTCAGATAGCAACCGAGCTTCAGCAGTAACAGCAGATGCCATCTTAGATTAATGTAAGTGAATTTTTTTTTGCAACTTTTATAGTTTCACTCCTTTGCACCCATTTTGACAGGAAACAATGTTGGGTTCAATGCTGGATGCCCTAGAGGTGCCCTCGAGTTATTTTAACGAATTCAATTTGCTTTGCTTTTCATGTAAGCACGATTTTTCTCCTTAGATATATTTTTGAGGTAAAG
The DNA here is from genome assembly GCF_033115175.1 of Lepus europaeus. Classification (NCBI taxonomy): domain Eukaryota; kingdom Metazoa; phylum Chordata; class Mammalia; order Lagomorpha; family Leporidae; genus Lepus; species Lepus europaeus. The sequence continues at coordinate 48,319,123 of NC_084832.1, read as the reverse complement.
GAGAAACTATTTCTTACATAAAATATGGTTAAAGTTTATCTTTATGTAAACCTTCATTATAGAATCATAGAATTTTGAAGCAAGAGACTGTAGAGGTCATCTACTTCCGCATTTCTCAAGGCTAATAAGGCAAAAAAACTGTTTATGCCTTGTTTCTATTCTTGTTTTCCTTCAAGGATATCGTGATTCTTACCTGTTTTCCTCATTTCTACTATTCCTTTTTTACAAAAACAGCAGAAAATGTATTTGGTTGATTTCTGTAATATATTATGAATTATAAAGCACTGAACAGTGTATATTGCAGTTTTACAGATAAACAAATTAAGTTAAAAAGTAGTTAACTAATTGGCCGAGAGCACACACATATAGAATGGCAGAAGCAGACTTTGAACGTGCTAATTGCTTTAAAATGAAGGGCTGTTTCCTCTTTTGTATTCCATCTCTGTTTCTCTCCTATTATTCTCCTCTCTACACTTATTTTCTGATTAAAAGAAAAAAAAAAAAAACCTGGATCCTCTCTTTCCGATTTTTTCCATTTGTTTGGTATTTTAGTTAATGTTGTCTTCTTTTCCTTTCTTCTTAATTTTAATAAGTTAGTATATTTATGTACACAGTGCCATAATCCACATACATAGGAATGAAATGGACATTTGTGATTTTATTGTTTTTAGCACATGTTCATACTCCTATGTAACTGTGGTTTTTCTACTTGTTACTTGTTAAATATTATGGTTGCTGGTGCCTTCAGCCTGTGATTATGGAGTGGATTGAAATTATGGTTTTGCAAAAATAAAACAAAACAAAAAAAAAGGAATGAAGGAAGGAGGGAGGTTAAGGAAGAAAGAGAGGGATTGAAGGAAGTATGGTTATCTTTTTGTAATTGTACCTATGAAATCTGTTCTCTATATTAATACAATGTTTAAAAATTATAAATCAGATTGTCATGTTCCTGCTTGAAGTGATCCAGTGATTCCCATGTCCTTTAGTGTGCTAGCCCTGACTTTTATCTACAATGTCCTAGATAAGTTGGCTACATCTATCAGGTAATTGTACGGAACAGATAAAACATAAATTCTGGTCTCATATGCGGACTCACTGGTAAAAATCTTGTGTCACCAATCATGTACAGTTTAATCTTGGTTTCATTATCCTACTACTTTATTTCATAATTAAATCACCTGTTAAATGTCCATAATAATTGCACATGCCTTATAGAATACTTCAGAGTATTGAATGAGTTCATATAAATAAAGTGCTTAAAACAGTGCCTGGTATATAATGTAAGTGTAAGCTATTCATCATTACTCTAGCTTATTATCATCCAAGTATACTGGCCTTCTTTCATTTGTGTGAACATTATTTCTAAGGCTTCTAACTCTGAAGATTTCATGTAACTCTTTTACCCAAGGGTTTCCTATGTTTATCAACTTCTCAATTTACAGTGTTCAGGTTCTATGTCATATCTCCTAAATGACGGCACTTACCTCCTGAATGCCAACCATGATGCCCATATATTTTGTTTAACATCAATTTTTCTCATTCTTCATCTTAATTTTGGGTTGATAAAGTTTTTGTTTATCTATTTGTAATATATTGTGTTGTATATTCCTATGATTGATAAACATTTTTGTAATATGAGTCATTTCTACTTATGAAAGTCAATGAAGAGTAGATACATATCATTAGGGCTTGAGTAAGCAGGGAGTAATACACTCTCAAAAGTTATTGAATGAATTCAGTTATTATTATTGTCTGTTTTATTCTTTTTCTTCTAAATATTTTTGGTTTAACATTCCTCAATTTGTCAGTTGTGATGGTATAGTGCTGAAAATTATTACATGGTAAAACAATCTTTAATTTTGCACATTGTTTCTTGGATTTGTTATTTTTAAATTTTCTTGTTTACTTATTTTTTCTTTCAATTTGACTTCTTAAATATGTAGGACTTTGTTATTTTTCATTACAGAGTATATTTATTCTCTTTTGCATATAATTTTTGTATAAGTAATTTAACCTTTCATTGTGAATAATGAAAATGTTTGAGGAATTTATCATAAATGTGCTTTAATATTATAAGTTGATATTTTAGGCAAAACCATACTAGGGACAGGCATTGATTTAATCATAATTATGAACTCATTAAGGAATTCTAATTCATCTACAGATGAGGCATTTTAGCTATGTATACCAGTTCATATTGTATTTATTATGATTATGATTATTGATATTGTTATTAAGGATTAGATAGCCTCATCCATTCAGAGTGTCTTTTTCTGCAAGTTGTTAAGTGAAAATTAATTATGATATATTGAAATAACCACATTCTTCTCTTTGATTTCTATAGGTTTTTGTACAATGTGATCTACTATTTGATATTAAAATAACTACTGTTTAAGAGTTGTTTTATTACATTTGACTGTCACTCTCCCACTTTATTCTAACCTGTCTCTTGCCATCAGTTTCATTTGAAAAAGGGTGAAGATACAATTTAAAGAACGATATTGTATCATAACATAAATATAATAGATTACTTATCAACATTTTCTACATTAAACACAGACTAAAAGATGTTAATTTTTTACTTCCTAAAGCTTTTCCTACTTAGTCTTTTATTCATTCCTTTATTTGTATGTTTGCTCATTTGTAATTTATTTTTGAATCTCATAATGTTATTATTTGAATATGGCCTAGTGGCTACCATAGTGGTTTGGGTATAACATCTATATTGGAATACTTGTTTCAATTGCTGCCTTCTTTTTAATGCAGACCTTGAAGGTAGCAAGGATGGCTCAAGTAGCCTTATTTCCTGCCACGCATGTAAAAGAACTGGACAGCATTCACAACTCCTGTCTTTGACCCTAGCCCAACCCCAGCCATTGTGGGGGTATTTAGGGAGTCAAACAGTATATACAAACTCCCTTTCACTGTCTCTCTCTCTCTCTCTCTCTCTCTCTCTCTCTCTCTCTCTCTTTCTCCACCCCTCCCTCTCTCCTTCTCTCTCTCTCTGTGTTTGTGTCTCTCTGTGTCTTTCTGTCTCTGTTTCTCTAAATTTTTAGTTAAAAAAGTTTGCAGAAAAATGGAATAAAAGATTAGTTTATTTTTCAAAAACAGAAGAGCAGACCTGTAGCAAAGTGCCCAATTTTGTATACTGACCCCTTTATGAAAAATCCTATGATATTTTTGTATGCTTTCTTTCTTACATAAATCAAAACATTTAAAATAGCACTATAATACTATTTTCATTACTCTGCTTTAGAAACAAATGTACAATAGCATTAATTTAGAAGAATATTGAGATCTGAAGAGTTTGGGAACATATTCACTCTGAAGAATCTTTCTTTTAACTTTGGTTCTTATAATTCTGAAAACCAATGTTATTTAATGATCCACTTCTCATTAACTATTAAATAAATTTGTGCATAAAGCTATTCCAATGTTAGTTTTTATGTTGCAGACAAAAATCTCTTATAATTAGTTGGTGAATATATCTATAAAGAATCATTTTTTTCAGTGTATCTAATTTTGTGTTCAAGCACATCTAGAAATTGGCTTTTGCCCTTATCAAAGACTATGATTTGTCTAAGATATTTTTCAGTTTCCTTGAAAGCTGATTTTTTTAGCCTCACTCATGGATACTGGCAGAAGTTAAAAGATTCCTGAATCAGATATAAATGTCTTCACTCCATATATAAGTAACAATACTCAGGTTTCCTGAGAGCCAATCCAACAGTGTGACATTAGACTGTCAGATGAGTGGAGATGTCAAGGTGTAGCAAGTTAACCTGCCTCTTGGGAAGCCCACATACATATTGGAGTGCATGGTTTCAGTTCTGGTTACTCCATGCTTCCAATCCAACTTCCTCTTAATGCACATGGTGCCAGGCAGCAGATAGTGACAGAAGTCTATGAGTCCCTGTTACCAACATGGGAAACCTGAGTGGAGAATGGAGATCCTGCCTCCTGGCTTCACCCTGTCTCAGTCTTTGTTATTGTTGGAATGTGGAGAGTGAGCCAACAGATGGAAGAGGTTTCTTTCTCTCCTGCTGTCTCTCGATATATGTATCTATATGTATATATGCATGTATATATTTTGTACATAGAAACATTTTCATTACATATATATGTATATTAACTTAATATATTTATATTGTATATAATAGTCATATACTAAAAATATAATATATGAAATTATATATAAATGTATAAAATTTCATTATACTATATAATACATGATATAATATTTATAAAATAAAATAATATAGAAATTTATATCTTCATAAACATATTTACATATATTTTGTATTTCCTATAAATATATAAGCACATAAAATACATTATTTATATTTAAATATTATATGTGTATATTATATTATATATTATATGAACATAAATATATTATATTACATATAAATATATACAAATGAATATATAAACATATATAAATATTGTATCTACTGCCCACTCCCTTCTGCCTTCCAGATAAATAATAAGTCTTAAAAAAGACACAAAGTTTAAATGACTCATATACCAGCAGTGGAATATATTACAAGAGAGAAACTCTGAATTTAGAGAAACCAACTTTCATAAGGTAAAAGTCAAATGTATTCTTTACTCTGGAGGCAAGCACTCTAAATTAAAGGAATTTCACCATACCAAACATTTTGTGATTATATTCTCAGACAAAGGAAACTGTAGTTAATATTTCTATTCTCAAAATGTGAAGAAACACAAGAAAGCTGTGAACAATATTCTCACCAATTGCAATCTGTTTTGTTTGAAATATCAAAAGAATAGTAAGCCAATTTTTCAAAATAGAATATTATGTACTGTTTCTGGGGTATTAACACATATTTTTATTTCTTCAAGAAATGCATTCCTGGGTCTATTTGTCACCACTCTTTATGTGTGTGTTTATTCGGTTTTGTTTCATTTTCTATAGCATCTCAGTTCAAATCATGAACTTCTAATATTATATTTTGAACTTACCAATAGCATTGGGGAAAAAAAATGATTTCAATGAAAGTTGCCTTGACTCATATTTTAGCTATACCACAGAGTATTTAGGAAGTTCTAGAAACTGCTTCAGTAATTAGCATTGAACAGGAGGCCAATAAAACAAGAAGGGAACAAGGCCACATCAGAGAAGAACTGCTGAAATTGAAATATTATTGCAAATTCTGAGCTTTCTGTAATTCTGAATACCAAAATAAAAAAAAAAACACGTTTTGTTTTATCTATATAGCCTGTCAAACACATCTCTTCTATTACTTTAGATTTAGAATAACTGGATACAATTCATCCTTCTTAACTTATTTTATAGTTACTTGTTTATCTTTAATTTGAATTCTTCTTATGAGTAAATTTCATGTGAGTAGGGACTACATTTATTTTACTTTAACCCCAATAGAAATATGTCTGGAAGAGAGATAATCATGAATATTATTTAAATAAGAAACTCAATTAAAAAGAGATCATTATGGCTTGAATTTTCAAAGAATGTGCGAATGTGTCAAGTCATAAAGTCTCTCAACACCATATATGTAAGCTATATTTAAATATCAGGGACCAGCACTGTGGCATAGGGGATAAAGCTACTACCTGTGGTGCCAACATCCCATATGGGTCCTGGCTCCATTCTGCTGCTCCACTTCTCATCCAGCTCCCTGCTGATGTGCCTGGCATAGCAGGAGAAGATGGCCTAAGTCCGTGGGCCCCTCTACCCACGTTGGAAACCCAGAAGAAGATCCTGACTCCTGGCATCAGATAGACCCAGCTCCAGCCATTGCATCCATTTGGCGGGTAAATCAACAGATGGAAGTCTATTTCTGTCTCTCTCTCTCTCTTTCTGTAACTCTGCCTTTCATATAAATAAATAAAATTTTAAAGTAAATAAATAAATATTAGAACTTATTCAAATTTTTAATACTGTATGTAAACTTATAAAACTACACATATTAAGATTATCATGATTTAAAATATAAATAAAATTCAAACATCATAACAATCATTAATAAAATAGTACAATCTATGCTATTAATATTAAGGCATATTGTTTCAAAAATGAGATGAAGCGCTTGACTCAATTTCAAGCATGTACTTGTGAAATTAATTGTATTAAGCTTGAATTCAAAATTAAAGCAAATTTTTAAAATGCATCATATTGGTCTCTTTTTAAAACCATATGGTTTCACAGGAGTTGACACATTTGGTAATGCTGTTTTCAGTATTTTGTGGTTCCATAACTAGTATTATTGTTATAACTATTGTTAAAGAAAAGCTTTTATATAAATTTATTAAAGTTTTATATTGTGAGAAAGATTAAAAAAGCCTTCTTGTTGTGTTGTCTATCATAGCCCAAAAATGATACTTGAAATCAGGACCTATTTTCTTTGTGAAAATAGACTTGCTAGTAATACATGTCATGTGTTCCAGGGATTAGTATATTTATACATTCAGAAAATGGGTTGAACAAAATGCAGATTGAAAAGCTTAGGTTTATGAAAACCATAATAATGAAGAAATTTTATATAATAGTAGCCTTAGGAAAGGCAAGTTAAGTGACTGTCTGTGGAGACCAAATCTCAAGAGCTGTCAGATATTGAAAAATCACAAATGTCAGTAAAGATAAAACACATTTGTGGACTTATGAGAATACTATGAGTGAAACCATTAGTTAGAACGATCCAAAGTAGAATAAATAAGTGGAAGACACTGTGGAGAGTTTTCACAATGAGGCAGTTATAGCAAGGTAGGGGGTTAGCTCTTCTACTTCTGATATATATATATTCCTAGCAGTATCCTTTTCATTTTTCAGGTGATAGAGGATATGAAGCATTTTTAATGTAAAATTCCTCATTACTTGAACAGTCTAAAGAAAATGAGATCACCCTCAATGTGTGTGAGTGTGTGTGTGTGTGTGTACATGAACCTAAGGCAATTTTTTTTTTCTTTACTTAAAGATAAACACACAAACAGGGTTTTTGGTATGTTGGGAAGTAACAGTAGCTCTATTTTGGGGTGTTAATTTTATTTTTAAGATTTATTTATTTACTTGAAAGTTGGAGTTACAAAGAGAGGGAGAGGCAGAGAAAGAGAGAGAGAGAGACCTTCCATCCACTGGTTCACTCCCAAGATGGCCACAACAGCCAGGATAAAGCCAGGCCAGACCAGAAGCCAGGAGCTTCATTCAGGTTCCCCATGTGAGTGGTAGGGCCCCAAACACTTGGGTCATCTTCCATTTCTTTTCCAAGACTATTATCAGGGAGCTGGATCAGAGTGGAGCAGCCAGGACACAAACACAAACCAGTACCAATATTGGATACTGGCATTGAAGGAAGAAGCTTAACTCACTATGCTCAACTAAATGATTCTTAATACCTGTTGTGCATCATTGTTTTTAAAACAAAAACAGAAAATCATTAGAAATTTCTTCTCCAGGCAATGTTAAAGTACCATTGACTATTGATTCCCTCAAAAGATTCAGAACAAACTATTAATTAGAGCAAATTTCTACACCAAGTAAAAGACTTCTTTGATAGAGTCCTATTAAAGTTTCAAAACAGGGCACAGATGATATTTATATTCTTCTATTATTTTTAGGTTTTGAAATCTGTTCTGAACCAGCTATAGATTGAGAACTCAAAATAGATTTGAGAACTTTAATTCAAATGTGAAGATATTGAAAGGTAATTCTGCAGTTTATGAATTAGTAAGACCATGGATTTGTTTTATTTTTTTGAAGAATTTTTATTTGCTTATTTAAAAATTAGAATTAAAGAAAAAGAGAGATAGAGAGAAATCATTCATCTGCTGGTTCACTTCTCAGATGGCCACAACAGCCGGAGGTGGGCCAAGATAATGTTAAGATCCAAGAGCCAGTAGTATTAATCCAGGTGTCTCTTATGGGTGGCAGGGGCCCAAACATGTGGGCTATATTCTGTTGCTTTCCCAAGGCCACCAGCAGGGAGCTGAACCAGAAGTGGAACAGCCAGGACATGAACTGATGCTCATATTGGATACAGACATTGCAGGCAATGGCTTTATCCCCTGTGCCACAATGCCAGCCTCAAGACAATTGACCTCTAATCAATAATAAATAATTAGATAAATTCATTACTTATAGTAGACTATTAAATGGTCTCTTTTTATTCACACACACACACACACACAAAGTAATACCACTTGTGAGTGTTCCGAATACCACAATAATTAAATATATTTTGTGGTAAGACCTAATAGACCTTTTGAATAAAATGATTAAATATACCACCATCAACAATTTTTGATAATATCCTAATATTTGTATAAAACAGAAACAACTAACAGTTTGGAAAGATATCCAAAAATTTAACCAGAAATTGGAAACCTTTGGGGGTTTACAAGGTTGACTGTTAGAATTTTTGCAGTCAAGTAGAAATCTCTGGTGCTTTATAATTTCAGAATCACGTTGGGGATATCAACGTACTTCAAAAAGTTCATGGCAATGGAATTCAAGGATAAATTTACTTTGGTGCAAAAATCACTTAAAACCATCCATTTTCCCAGAATGAAAGCTTCAATAGGCATTCTAACATTCACACATAAGAGAAATGTTATAAATTCAATAAATATGAAAAAGCACCTTTTCCAGGAGTTACATCTCTACAGACATCAAAATCCACATGAACAGAAACAAACCCTATCAACACAATGAGTGTGAAAACTCCTTTTGCCATAAGTCATTCTTCAGCATACATCAAAGAATGCACCGATGAAAAGGCATTTGAATGTAGAAAATATTTCTATCAGCCATCTTTGTCAGAGAACTTAGAGTAAAAACCCTGTGAATGCAATGGAAGTGTCAAAATCTTTTACTATAAGGCAGAGGTCTACAAACGTTAGCAAAATTACACAGAGAAAACACTCCAAAATGTAATGGACGTGTGGGGGAAAAAAAGAACATTTGTTTAAAGCAGCATCTTTGCAAGTAGTCGGGAATTCACATGAGGGAATAGCACTACCAGGCAGACTGGCTATGTTTTCTTCAAAATCCACTGTTTTCTCTGTGGCATACCATCTGTATCTTTGGCTTTCCCTTATTGCAATAGGACTCTGTACCGAGCTCTGCTTTCACATAATAATTTTGTAACAAATAAATATCCAGTCTATAACACTCAAAACAAAATGCCTATCCATGTGGCAGGCATTGTGGCAAAGTGGGTTAAGCCACTGCATGTGATGCCATCATTCCACATCCAAATACAGATTGAAGTTCCAGATACAGTCCACTCCCAATTCAGCTTGCTGCTAATGCACCTGGGAAAACAACAGATGTCCAAAGAGCTTGGGACCCTACCATCCATGTGGGAAATCAGGATGCAATTCCTGTCTCCTGCCTTCAGCCTGGCCCAGATCTGACTCTTGCAGTCACTGGGGGTGTAAATCAGTTTATGGACGATTTCTCTCTCTCTATCACTTTCACTCTCATTCTTGCTCTTTCCCTCTCTTACTCTTTAATAGACTTTTCAAAGTCTTCATATAATGTTTGAATTCAATGCTAATTTTTTAAAAACATATTTTTCTCAATTTTTTCTAGTAATGGCACATCAAGTTATACGATCAAAGATAATTCCCATCTGTATCCTACAAGCAACTGTGTAATGGCAGTGGATCCCTGGCATGTACGTGAAGGTTTATAAGCCATTCTGCATTTCTTCCATCTTAAGGATCCAACTAGACCTTATCGTCCACAGTATGACATGGAAGTCACCTGATGAAATTTCCAGTATGCTGATGTAATTCAAGGCTTATGATGCCAGTGTTGTTTGATTATTCCATTTTGTTCAACAGCAACAAGAACTGTCTGTATTTAATATAATTTTCCAAAAATCTGGTGACAAAAGTTTATTGCTTTTCTCTACATCCAAAACTTAAAATAGCTCACACTAGTTCCACATGTGACATTATTTTCACATATAGAAACTGTTAATCTATGCATGATACTATGTATGTGTGATCTGAGAAGTTATAATTACTTTCTATAAACACTCCTTCCACCCTTTTTTTTTCTTTTTCCTGGCTACCAATAATTTAATACAGCACCCAGTATGCTTTCAAAAGAAGCTAATTTCTTTCAAACATTGGCATCAAACAGAACACATTTTTAAAATAAAATTTGCATTTGCACCACAGAAGAAATTATAGTGTGGCTCTAACCATCTCAAACTTAGCTGCAAATGGATCAGATATTGACTCTGAATCTGTTATGTAGATGACACTAGTCAATTTACGTCTGGCAGGGGTGGGGTGGGGAGGAGGAGCCCGCAGCATCTCTGGACATGTAAGTGGTTCTCAGGAGACAGCAACTATCTTCTGAGTGTAAATGTTTTTTGTTTTAAAGATTTATTTATTTGCTTGAAAGTCAGAGTAACAGAGAGACAGAAGCAGAGGCAGAGAGAGAGAGAGAGAGAGAGAGAGAGAGAGAGAGAGAGGTCTTCCATCCGCTGGTTCACTCCCCAATTGGCTGCAACAGCCTGAGCTGTGGCGATCTGAAGCCGGGAGCCAGGATCTTCTTCTTGGTCTCACATGCAGATGCATAGGCCCAAGGACTTGGTCCATCTTCTACTGCTTTCCCAGGCCATAGCAGAGAGCTGGATCAGAACTGGAGCAGCTGGGACTTGAACCGGCACCTATATGGAATGCCAGCACTGCAGGTGGCGGCTTTATTTGTACACCACAGGGTCAGCTCCATAAATGTGGTTTTTGATCTCTATTACACAGCAGTGAGGAATTGAGTGACAGCTTAATTATATTAATAACTTATTACAAGAAAATATGACTAACGATTATGTGATTGTCTAAGATTCTGGAATGTAGGCATGGGCTTTTATATTTAAAAAGAATAACTTTTATGGTGGTCCTCTCCATATCTGCTGGATGTGAATGAAATTACGTACATCTTTAAAAATAAGAGTAACCTACTGATTTTCCTAGGTGACTGAAAACAATTTGAGGAAAAAAAATATTCTTAAAGTGTAGAAATAATAATCCAGTCCTTTCTGTTGGTCCTAAATTTCTAGTAAAACCAGAGAATTAAGGTCAGCTTCTTCTCTACCTCACTTAACAGTATGAGGACACACTTCAATTACTCTTTGCAATCAACTCATATGATTTCTATGAACAAGAAAGGTAATCAATACTAGGCAAGATGAGATCATGGTCAGTAGAGGACTCTTAACCTCTTCTAATTTTTAAGATGTCTGAATCAAGCATGGCTCTTGGGAGTCTGAAATGAAAAATAAAAGAAAGAGTGAATGAGGAGAAGGTCGCTGGCCTCAATTTCTTTCTTTAATTTGCTTACCACAAAAAGAAATAAGTGTAAATGACTGACAAATGTTAGTTGTGACTGTTTTAGATCTAGTTCTTGTTATGTTGTTGCTTTGTTTTAGTTAGTTTGCCCTTAATGTCATGGTTCTAAGTGACTACTAGTTGAATATTGTACACTAAATATCTTGGGTCATAGAATCCTAATTAAGATGCCCAGATTGATGCTGCTGCTTCCATCTATATTAATTGGGATTAAGAAAATTAACATGTTGTTCTGTTAAACATGCTTAAAGTTATACTAGAATACTTCTTTTGATTTATTAGACTCATTTGAAATTTATTGCTCTTTTATAAAGATCAGACTTATGGGATGCATTCATTTAGGAGATGGATTATAGAACAATACATTACAAACTGGCTATCATGATAGGAATCAACGCACAGTATTAAAGAGAGTTGATAGATATGATACTTTAAAATAAATGAAGAAGCTGTGATTACAGTAATGCATCTAAGTGCTTACAAATGAAAAAACAGTTTATGTTAGGCACATAAATAGCTCTGGCAATATTTTAGTGGTAGTAAAATATTAAGCCTCAGTAAAATCTCATAATAAGCTGAATAACCTGTTGAAACATGAAAAACACAACATATTAAAAGACAGATTATAATTAAAAGTTTTAAACATCATCCATTTAAATGTCTACCTTTAATTTTTTTCTCTAATGTTTTTTTTTTCCAAGCCTCTCTCATTACTATCTGAGGAGAATTGCTCATACTTAATGTTCATTCATTTTTATCAGTCATCTGTTTGAAATTGTGGAAGAAGTCGATGTAACTGAAGGTGAATTTTGGCTTCTTTTCCTCATGCTCCATGGACCCTGAAACTCTATCCCATCAGTGTTGTTCATTGCTCATGCCTCAGACTCTGCTTCTCAGGAGATGAATGAAGTGCTACTAAGATAACTTATTTTGTTTCAACCCTTAAGTCACTGAATGAAACTACAAACTCCCAATCAAAGAAAGTAGAAAGGAATAACATTTTAGACTGATAATTGCAACAAATACATGAGTTTTACTGTTCTGAATCATACATCTAATACACCTTTTTTACAAAGATGGAAACTCAAATTAAAATGTGGAGTATCATAAATAATATCAACAATTTTATATTGCAAGCTCAAGGTTCAGTATGTAAACACAAATATGCAGGGACGTAAATGTTATGTTTTTTCTGCTAATATAGCACTGAGGTAATTCAGACTTAAATTTGAAAATGCCAACAGTTTAGATGAGACAGGCATACAACTTATGTAGTCCTTTGATTTCTTTTTTTTTCTATTGCAATATTATTTTCTAAGGTGAATGTTAGAGCTTACACTTAAGTACACTTAAGAGACAAATTCTGTTTATATATGCGTCTTTATAAAACTATCAATATAGCCGGAAGACCAATAGTAAAACACACAGATAACCAAAGATTTTGTTAAACTCCACAAACTCAATTGTGGATCAGCCAGAGAGAACACAGTTTACAATATTTGGTGATATTTCTTTCTAACTCATAATCACTCATTTAAATTCCTAAGCAAATGAGAATTTTCACATGCCCTACCTTCATTCTTTTCACAAACATGTGAATGTAACAGGGAGTCTCTTTCTTTTCTAAACAATTATGTTTTTAAAATATTGTTTTCCTAATTGAAGGTAGTTTTCATAAGTTATAATTTTTGAGGAAATTTATATCTGTGATCTTTTCCTATCATGAAATGCATTTTTCTTTCTCTTGAAAATATTCATTGAAGTTTTTTTTTTAAAAATATTGAATTATTTATTTGAAAGATACAGTTACAGAGAGGCAGAGGGAGAGAGAAAGAGGTCTTCCATCTGCTGGTTCATTCCCCAGATGGCCATAAAGGCCAGAGCTGTGCTAATCTGAAGCCAAGAGCCAGGAGCTTTTTCTGGGTCTCCCCTGCTGGTGCAAGGGCCCCATGGACTTGGCCCATCTTCCACTGCTTTCCCAGGCCATAGCAGAGAGCTCCATCATAAGTGGAGCAGTCAGGACTCAAACTGGCACCCATTTAGGATGCCAGCACTGAAGATAGAGGCTTAAACCGCTATGCCAGAGCACCGGCCTCTGAAGTTTTCAATATCTTATACAGATGGATTAAAAATGACACTTATATGCATAAATATCAAATCATAAAAAGTAAGGAAAAATCAAAAACCACATGTATACACATAAAGACATGCATGCTGATAGGTAAATACACAACCTAACGTATCATATTTGAATTTTTTTCAAATAATAGCTCAAGGACTGAAATAATATTAGACAATGATTTCATAATTCATGAACTTGTCTTTGACTATCAGTGCATTTTCATTTTTGTAAGCATTTTGTATATTTCTAGTTTATTGTAAATACTTTAAGAATTTTCAGGGTTTAAAAAGCAAAAAATTTTAAGGAGTTTTCCTAAAATAGTTATTTCACAGTTAGTATATCAGATAGCAGTACATAGAGACAAACTACTACAGCATTAAGTTTAATGAACATCAGCAATATCTTCATTTTAGATAATCAGATGTCTGGATAGGAGAACAGATAAAGTCTCTGTATAATATACATTAACAAAATACTCATTTCTATTTCTAACTTTCCAAATTTTTAAGCTAATTTATCATGTTCAACGCAGACTTTACATGTATGTATCAACAAATCCTTTCATCTGTTTTCTACCTCTATCTTCAGGACACAAATAAATTCTATGTTAACACCATGCAGATTTTTAATTTTCTAAATTTGAATTCCCTTTGCAATGAACTGTGTCATGAACTGGACTACACAGTTTCCTTACATTGCAATGATAATTCATTTTACTCCCGTGATTTCTCTACAAAACGTTTTTCCTGATCCTTAAGAAATTCTCCAAAAGTAAATTTTCAATCAATTAAAATGTGCATACAGAAGTGACTTCCAAGTCTGTGTTCTGTTCTCCATAATTTCCTTCACCTTGAGAAAATTCTTTAAGATGGTATTTTTTCAGCTCTTTTTCCCAAGTTTTTATTATGAGATTCTGACTGTATATAACAAGATACTATATATGTCTGGGCATGTATTTATATGCATGGTGGTAATTCAGGTAGTTAGTGGAATTAGAACAAAAGACTATCTGTTGCAATGATTTTGAAATCCATGTATGGTTTTTTTTCAAAGTAGTCAAAAATTTTTAAAGGTACTATAAAACATAGATGGACTTACTATTATTTACATTATTTTTCAATGCATAAACAATGAATTTCTGAGTGCAGCTTCCATCTGAAGCTACACTAGGCTCATTCTAGGCATCTAGTACAAGTGAATTGCTCAGGTTTGATTAGATTACTTGGTGGCAACCACAAATTCCAAATTAGTGGCTAAGTACAATAATGTTGTATTAGTCTCTCATAGTATGACACTACCATGGTCGTATGTTGTTCTCTGTTTTTACTTGAGACAGGATCTGAGGAAGACTTTACACAATATAAGCTAAGTCTCTGAAGGACCTGACCTCTTCATTATCACATGTGTCCATGAGAGCACTTGAGAGTCTTCAACTGTCAATTGAGTGCTTTGTTCATATTACCCGCAACATTTTCATAACTGAAATATAGAGTATACTGATCAGCACTAGTTATGTGGCCTCACTGGTGCTAATGCTTGCTTATTGTTTATTATTAGAAATATTATGCGATAAACTGAAATAGTTTAGAGAATTTTGCCTTAAGAAACGTAGAAAAAATGGCACATTGGTGCCAGCACTGTGGCGCAGAAGATTATCGCCCTGACCTGAAGCGCCGGCATCCCGTATGGGCACAGGTTCTAGTCCCAGCTGCGTCTCTTCTGATCCAGCTCTCTGCTATGTCCTGGGATAACAGTGGAAGATAGTCCTAGTCCTTGGGCCCCTGCACCCACGTGGGAGACCCAGAAGAAACTCCTGGCTCCTGGCTTCGGATCGGCACAGCTCCAGCCGTGTGGCCATCTCGGGGAGAGAACCATCAGATGGAAGACCTCTCTCTCTGTCTCTACCTCTCTCTGTAACTGTCTTTCAAATAAATAAAATAAATCTTTTTTTTTTTTTAAAAAAAGATGCTATTTGTTATGTCAACATCCCATATGAGCACTGATCTGAGTCCTGGAAGCTCTGTTTCCAGTACAGCTCCCTGCTAATGCACATAGGAATAGGAAAGCCCAAGAGGATGACCTGAGTACATGAGCCCCTGCCACCTGTGTTGGAAAAGTGTATGCAATTCTGGGCTCCTGGATTCATTCTGGCCCAACCCCTGGCATTGGGGCCTACTATGAAATGAATTGTTGGATAGAATGTTTGCTTCTGTTTCTGTTTCTCCCTTTTCTGCATAACTTTCTAGTAAATAAATCATTTTTTGTAACTCAATTGATTTTATTAAACATTTCATCTTTTATTGTTTTCCTATTTATATTATTATAATTAACAAACTTACAATTTTAATGTTTAATTATGAGTTTTCTTTCATCTTTGCTTATGGCATGCATGCCTCATTAAATTATATTTGTAGAGCATATCTTTTTGCTGATATTGTATATGAGGAAAGTGATGTTTTTGTAATGTATTTGTGTAGTTGTTTAGAGAAAAGCATATAGTTAAGTTTCAAAAGTTTTAAATAATCATCCATATTTTTTCTCAAATGCAAAATATATTCCTAGTACATGTTTCTTTTAAAATTTTATTTATTTTTTTATTTTTAAGGAATTTATTAATACATTAGATTCTCAGGATTATGGTAAATGTCTGATAATTATAACAACACAATTCTCTTTGATTAGGATATCGCATGCTGTGTTTCAAATGTTTAAAGGAAACTAAATAATCCTTTGGCATGTACAGGGTTATTCATAATATCATCTGCTGCATCAATGCTTCTTAACAACATAGCACAGCCAATCAAATAAACCATAGATAATTTTCTTAAATTTTTTCTAAAGTACTTCTGTGTGGTTAAGTTGATTGTTTAGACAACACTTTTTGAGTGCCTATTATACTCAAAGCACTATTATACCAGCCCTAAGTACTGTGCCTGAGTTGATGAATGTAATCTAGTTTAGGAGACAATGAATTTACACATGCATTTGTGTTGTTTTATAGCTCAGGGGAGTCCATTTTCAGAATTTCATATTGAGATAGAATTATGTTCAAAGATATGGGTAAATGTCACCCATGCATGAATTTTGAGTATGCATAATTCTGAAAACAGATTATTTAATTATTTAGATCGCAGTTTGGAGCATTTAGTATGATGCTAAACAGTTCAATGAATGATTAGATTAAAGCAAGTCTTGTCTGCCTTATCTGAATAAACTTTTATCACAAACTAGGGCAGAGATGCTCTTTCTGTACTGGAGACCAAGGGAAGTTAGCCTAGGTTTAAAAATTCAGGATGCAATATCCTCTAAATGAATAACTACATGTGAATCAGTAAGTAGTTTCCTGCATTAATGGAGCAAGTGAAAAAACGAAAGATTATTAACATTCCTGACTTGGAAGAACTGATAATAATGAATGTTGGAAGAACTTTGGCTAAATGCCCATTCACAGATTATATCTACTGATATGCCATTAGCCATTATGTTTGAGCTATTTATCAGAAGTCTTGTTTTCAGTTACAAAGGGCTTGTATATAAGAAAGCTGTAGCCTGCTCCATTTCCAAATCTAATCCTGCAAAGTAATATACTTTCCAAAAACTTAACTGTTTTACATATTTATGAATTTCTCCACAGGCCCCCTAAGGGATTCATTTCTCAATTGTGTCGTAAGACACCACAGTATATGCTTGGCTTATTTTCGCATCAAGTATTGTTCTACAGCTACACAGTGTTTTCTATTTGTCGTAATCTGGAGCAAACTATGGATGTAACGTTGACCCAGCCTGTTCAACGTGCAGGACTCATGCCTGCAAGCACTGGGATTCTGTAAGACTTATCACTGTGCCTTTCTGTGTCATATCAGCAAGCTCATCTGCAGAAATACATTCTGACTGAGTAACCCTGAGGTAGACAATGCTTAATTCTCCATTTCAAAATCTTCCAGGAATGGAAAAATGATTTAGCTGGAAGGCATCCGCTCTGTCAGCACCCTATTATCCTAACACAGTGTTTACTCTGATACTGGTTTCGGCTATCCTTACACAGTTTGATAATCATTTTTGTAGTTGGCCTGGTGGAAAACTTAATACTGGTTCACAGTAGGCTTATGATTGGTTTTAACATGATACCTATGGATTTTCATCTAGCTTTCTGCCTAGTTCCTCTATTCTCTACTTTTGAATAAATACTTTTTATTTCTAAAATAAGTTTATAAAAATGTAATTGGAAGGAAATGATTTAAAAATGTAAAAGGCATCCATAACAAATATTCAAAAGCAATTTTAGGAATTATTGGTGTATTGAATTAATGTATATATACACAAAAATGTACATATACACAGAAGGAAAGAGGTGATATTTATTATTTAAATGTGTTCATGTATAAATGTATCTAAGATATGTAGTAATCATTTTTGAAATTACTATAAGGAACTTGATATTTCTGGAAAATAAAATAATGTAATTCATCAGTAACTTAATATTACATAAAACCAAATATTTTAAAGGTATGTCATGAGTACAACTACTCTTCCTCAAGTTTTAATTCAATATAAACATATTTATATTATATTTATATTATAATGTAAAATATTTTATATTAATTTAAAATGACATATTTGAAAAAGAACAAGCCAAAAACAGTCAGGGAATATAAAAAATTCAGAAGAAATCAGATTCTCAGTAGCTTTAATGTTAATTTTACCTTAAACATGTTTTCCTATATAAATCTAGGTAATACATTACATATATTACCTTTAGAAAAATAAACAGCATTAAGATGGCATTTTTCTAATTCTGATCATGATGAAAATTATTAATTTATATATTTAATATTTTAAAATATTTTATCATTTTGTTAATTATTGTATTTTACATTGTATCATTTATCAGATATTTGCTAATTGTGTTTTAATTTAATTGTAAAATTACTTTAATTTTATTTTACTTTTAATTTGTATTTCAATGAGCTGAATTTATAAGCATGTATGTATATAATGTTTGTATAATTTCACATGCATAATGGTTAGGTTTATATTGCTCATTATCATATTCATTTATATGTAAAGGAGCATATATTCAGGTAAATCCATGTATATATTTGTCTATGGCATTTCAGGAATGCCATGAAAATTGCCATAAACTTGGTAGCTCAGAAGAATACTTTTGGAGGCAAGAAGTCTGATATCAAGATGTCAGCAAGATCGGT
Source organism: Lepus europaeus (assembly GCF_033115175.1). Lineage (NCBI taxonomy): Eukaryota > Metazoa > Chordata > Mammalia > Lagomorpha > Leporidae > Lepus > Lepus europaeus. The sequence continues at coordinate 48,300,448 of NC_084832.1, read as the reverse complement.
TCTTTCCAGAAGTTCTGAAGAAAAACGTGTCTCACATCTCTCTGCTAATTTCTGGTTGTTGACAACAATTTCCAGTGTTCCTGAGTTTGTAGAGACACTATTCTCATTTCTACTTCTATAATTATATGGCATTTTTTCCTTTTTTGTCAGTGTTTCTTTTGTCATTAGAACACAAATCATGTTTAAGTTACAGCTGACACTAATCCAGTATGAAAATCTTTTAACAAAGGCCCTGTTTTCCTACAAGGTAACATGCATTGTTGTTGAGATCAGGACTTCAATATATCTGTTATGGAGATTTGATTCAATGCACTCTTTCTGTGTTCACACCCTCATGCATTTATACATTTGCATATAAACAAGTACTATATGAATATAGTGATATGTATGTATGAAAAACATTGATAAGTTATACTATGGAGTAATATTTTTCATTTGTTCATTAGAACTGAAGCATGTGTCTTTAATATTAACTGCTTCATTTACACTATTTAACCTAGCAAATAGATACAAATCCAATATTATATTGAATATATCAATATTTCAGAGCTTTGTATCTTAGATATATTTTGAATTTAGTTAAAAATATAATGTTTTGTTGAAAACTGTATGAAGTATACAGTAGTTTAAGCAATTTTTAAATTTATACAGAATTCTAATTAAATTTAAACATTGCTTTTAATTATTTCTTCCTTCCTGCTAACTTTGGATTTGATTTGTTGTTGTATTTCCAGGTCCTCAAATGCATTCATGGCTCATTTATTTGATGTGTTTCCAATTTCTTAATATAGGCACCAACTGCTTTAAAAAAATACAAAGTATCATTAAACTGCAGTTTTAAAAATTGATATGCAATTGGCCCAACTAACAAAAAGAAAAAAAAAAGGAGAGAAAAACACAAATCAATAGAATCAGAGATGAAAAATAGAAATGTAACCAAAAAATAGATACCTCAAAAATAAAAAAAGAATCATCAGGAATTACTACAAAGATATATAGGCCAACAAATCGGAAAATCTAGAACCGGATAGATTCTTGGACAGATACAATTTATCAAAATTGAGTCAAGAAGACAGAAAATCTAAACAGAGCAATAACCAAGATGGAAATTGAATCAATAATAAAGACCCTCCCAACTTTGAAAAGCCCAGGACCGGATGACTTCACAGCTGAATTGTACTGGATATTTAAAGAATAACAATTGTCACAGTTTCTCAAACTATTAAAAATAATTGAAAGGGAGGGAATCTTCCCACACTCCTTCTATGAAGCCAACATCACCCTAATACTTAAATCAAAGAAATAAAAAAGAAAGAGAACAATAGATGAAAATCCCTGTGAACATAGATATAAAAATCCTCAATAAAATACTAGCAAATAAAATCCAACAACAAATCAGAAAGATCATTCACTCAGACCAAGTGGGATTTATCAATAAAATACATGAATGCTTCAACATTCAAAAATCAATACATGTGATATATCACATTAACAAACTGAAGAACAAAAACCATATGAGTATCTCAATAGATACAGAGAGCATTTGATAAAACACAGTATCTTTTCACAATGAAAACCTTAAGCAAATTGTGTATTTAAAAAAATTCACAATGCAATCAAAGCAATTTATGCCAAACCCATGGCCAGTGTCTTACTGAATGGGGAAAAGATGGAAACTTTCCCCGAAGATCCAAAACAAAACCAAGATGTCCACTCTCATCATTGTTTTTCAATATAGTCTTGGAAGTTTTAGAGCCATTAGGCAAGAAAAGGAAATCAAAGGAAAACAGATTGGAAAGGAAGACATCAAACTCTCCCTATTTGCAGAAGACATGAATCTATGTATAGGGGAACCAAAAGAAACTATTTGAACTCATATAAGGGTTTGGTAAAGTGGCAATAAAATCAACACACACACACACACAAAATGGACTTTGAATATACAATGAGATGGCTGAGAAAGGACTTCTAAGATTAATCCCATTCACAATTGCTACAGAAGCAATTAAATAACTTGGAATAAAATTAACCAAGGAAGTCAAAGGTCTCTATGCTGAAAAGTACACAACATTAAAGAAAGAACTAGAAGAAGACACACAAAATTGAAAAATATTCCATGTTCGTGCATTGGAAATGTCCAGAATACCAAAAGCAATTAACAGATTCAATGGGATCCCAATCAAAATACCAATGACATTCTTCTCAGAACTAAAAAAAAAGCTAAAATTTATATAAAAATAAAAGAGAACAGGAATAGTTAAAGTAATCTTACATAACAAAATAAACCCAAAGGCATCACAATACTAGATTTCAAGACATATTTCAGGGAAGTTATAATCAAAGAAGTCTGGTACTAGGACAAAAACAGATGGTTAGATCAATGGAACAGAGTAGAAACTTCAGAAATCAATCTACACATCTACACATCTACAACCAAATTATCTTTGATGAATGAGATAAAATCAATCCCTGGAGCAAGGACAATCTCGTCAATAAATGGTGCTGGGGAAACCAGATTTCCACATTCAGAAGAATGAAGTGAGACCCTACCTTACACTTTAAGCAAAAATCCATTCAAAATGGATCAAAGACATAAATCTACTAACGAATATCATCAAATTACTAGAGAACATTGGGGAAACCCTGAAAGACATTGGTATAGGCTAAGACTTCTTTGAAAAGACCCCAGAAGAACAGGAAACCAAAGCCAAAATTGCAAATGGGATTACAATAGGCTGAGAAGCTTCTGTCCTGCAAAAGAAATACAGCAAAGTGTAGAGGCAACTGACAGAATGGGAGAAAATATTTGCAAACTATGCAACTGATAAAGGATTGATATCCAGAATCCATAGCAAGCTCAAGAAACTCAACGAGACCAGTTAAGAAATGTGCAAAGGACTTGCATGGACATTTTTCAAAGGAGGAAATCCAAATGGCCAACAAAGACATGGAAAAAAAACAAAAAAACACAGGATCACTAGTCATCAGGGAAATGTAAATCAAAACCAAAGTGAGATTTCACCTCACCCCAGTTAAAATGGATGTCATACAGAAATCAACATTCGACAAAAATTGGTGAGGATGTGGGGAAAAATGTAGCCTAAGACACCTTTGTTGGAAATGTAAACTGGCGAAGCCATTGGGAAAGACAGTAAGGAAATATCTCAGAAATCTAAATATAGACCTATTATATAACTCAGCCATCCCAGTGCTGGGATTTTACCTCAAAAAATTGAAATCAGCATATGAAAGAATGATCTGTACACCATGTTTATTTCAGCTCAATTCACAAGAGCTAAGTTATGGAATCAACCCAGATGCCCATCAAATGAAGACTGGATAAATATATTTTGTTATATACACACCATGGAATACTACACAGTGGTAAAAAAAATGATATCCTGTCTTTAGTAACAAAATGGATGCAAATGGATATTATTACTTGGCAAAATAAGCCAGTCCCCAAAACAGAAATATTGTATGTTTTCCCTGATCTTTGGCAACTAGTAGAGTACACAGAAGGTAATCTATGGAAATGAAAATTGACTTTTTGAGATTTGATAATTGTTTACAGCCCTTGTCTTGACACCTCAGGATCAGTGTTTTTTTTTTTTTTTTTTCCTTCATACTATTTGTTGAACTCTTTACATTGTGTACAGTTAATCTTATGATTGTAAAGTTAATTGAAAATAGTTATTTGTAAAAATTAAGAGTGGGAATAGGAAAGGGAAGAAGAAGAAATGTGGGAGCATGGGCAGGAGAGAGGGTAGGGGTGGTAGTATCACTGTGTCCCTTAATCTGTATATGGGAAACATATGAAATTTGTATACCATAAATAAAAATTTTAAAAATTAGCTAGAATAGATATTATAAACTTGTCCAATAAAATTAAGAGAAATATGCAGTCACCAAATATAGTATCAAAACAGAGAAGTGGACATTATAGAAAATAATAAAATAGTGGCTGACGATGTGGCATAGCAGATGAAGACACAGCCTGCAACGGCAGCATCCCACATGGGTGATGGTTCAAGTCCTGGCTGCCCCAGCTCTCTACTATGGCCTGGGAAAGCAGTAGAAGATAGCCCAAGTCCTTGGGCCTCTGTACTCACATGGGAGACCCGGAAGAATCTCCTATATCCTGGCTTTGGATTGGTGCAGCTCCAGCCATTGTGGCAAATTGGGGAATGAACCAGCAGGTAGAAGACCTCTCTCTCTCTCTCTCTCTCTCTCTCTCTCTCTCTCTGAAATCTGACTTTAAAATAAACTAAAATCTTAAAAACAAACAAACAAACAAACAACAACAACAAAAAAAAAACAGCAGAAGATGGCCCAAATGTCTTCAGATTGGCGCAGCTCCAGATATTGCAGCCAACTGGGGTGTAAACCAGTGGATGGAAGAACTCTCTCTCTGCCTCTCCGTCTTTATCTGTTTAACGCTCAAAATAAAGTAAATATTTAAAATAAAAAAGAAAATATGGGGCCCGTGCTGTGGCATGGTGGGAAAAGCTGCCGCTGCAAAGCCAGCATCTCATATGGGCACTGGTTCTAGTCCCAGCTGCTCCACTTCTGATCCAGTTCTCTGCTATGGCCTGGGAAAGCAGTAGAGGATGTCCAAGTCCTTGGGCCTCTACACCCACATGGGGAGAGCAGGAAGCAGCACCTGACTCCTGGCTTTGGATCAGCACAGCTCTGGCCATTGTAGCCATCTGGAGACTGAACTATCACATGGAAGACCTCTCTCTCTCTCTCTCTGCCCATCTTTCTCTCTCAGTGTAACTCTTTCAAGTAAAATAAATCTTTAAAAAAACAAAATGTATATTCTGGAATGTAAAAACAAAATACTTGAATATTTTCATGCATCTAACTCATACATACAAAGATATTTTAGAAAATTTATGAAAACATGTAATGGGGAAAATTGTTTTGTTGCAAAACTGATTTTGAAATTTAAGTGTTTTTTTTCATAATACACATTTTCCAAAGTTTCTTTAAGATTCTTATTTTATTCATTTGTTTCATCCTTCTGGAAATTATTACAAACACAGAATTAAGATAACTTAGGAAGAGTTAGCAGAATTGATCAAAGCTGTGTTTATTATTGCACATCACATAGCTCTTCTTTAAAAGCATATTCCTAAGAATTTTATCTTTGCTCTCTTTTCAATGGAATTCTTTCCTAATTTTATTTTTAGGTTTCTCCTTGTAAGTGTATAGAAATAAAATTGACAATTTCCATATCCATCTTATTTCCTCAATCTTTACTGACCTAATTTTTAAACTTTAATATGCCTTCAGTGAATTCATGAATTCAGATGGATATGTATACATATATATGATTTCATTGACAACATCATGCATATAGATATTTTTACGTCTACCTTACCAATTTTGATACTTGCTGTTTTATAAGTCAACAGCTGATGTTTTTGAAGTAATATTATCAGTTAAAATACAGGGTTTTTTGATCAACAACTAATATTTTATTCAGAAGGATTATGTCCCAAATATTTGCATGTGATACATTTATAAAAAATTTGCTTTCATCTGAATTCCTAATTAAAAGATTCATCTGTATCTTGTGTTTTTTTTCATTTATAGAGTATATAGAAAGGGATAAAAAAAGTCTTTAGAAAGTGCCCATACTGAAAATTAGTAGACCTAGATCCTAACCTCACTTTTGCAAATTGCCCTGAGTTCTTCAGTTTCACTTGTCTGTCTTCATATCCACAGCTAATGGGGAAGATAATACTTGACCTCATTTTATTTACAGGAATGTTGTTATAATAAATGAAGCAATATACACATAAACACAGAGCATCTTGGAAGACAAATACTCTATTAAACTGTACTAGCATCATTATTATTATTGCTATATTACAGAGAGAATATCTGAAGAGTCAGCTAGCTGAATATATTATAGTAATTTCCTACAAAACAGAAAATAGAAATATCATTACAATGTAGATTTAATAGTTTTGTCTTTCATTTTATTTGCCACAGAAGGATATAGATATTCCCCCTTTAGATTATTGCAATAGTGTATAGTTTTCTGTTTCATGTTGATGTCATTCCTTCTTAATCAGAATCTAAAATATGTTTTCTATTATACCTACATCTCTTCTTATATTTCAAAAATATTGTATATTGTACTGTTTCTTTGGTTATGATGCAATGAAGATAAACAATCATTTACCTCATGGAAGATCTTAATTATTCATTTTGAATATGTTGCTAGTCTTTTTGGACTGATGAAACAAAATACCATACACTAGATAATTAGAAGCAACAGAAATTTGTTGTCAACAGTTTTGTGATCAGGTAAGTTCAAGACAAAGATGCTGGAAGGTTCTGTGTCTGTGAGGATTCCTCTTCTGCTTTATAGATAGTACCTGCTAGTTATGTCCTCACATGGTAGCAGGGCAGAATCTGGGCTTTCTGGTACCCTACCAGTGCAATAGTCCCATTCATGAGGGAACTACTCTCACGATGCAGTTACCTTCCAGAGATTCCATCTCCCAAGATTTTCACATTGAGAAATATGCACAAACATATGAATTTCAGGCTTAAGAAAAATGCCTTTATTTTCAATTTGCAGATTTGTACTAAAGGTGCAGACACCTGTGTCATATTCTGTTTTTTGCTCAATAAGTCATTTTAGTAAAATGATAGACTAATTGAAAATTGAATAGAAATCCTAATAAATAATTTATTTTCATGGCAGAATTAATGTGTTACAAATTAAAACAATCCCTGGATTTCAACTATAAGGTTCGGCAGCAATTCAATATTTAATGAAATTAGTAATTACAAACAAAATGCTCACAAATTCACATTTTAATTATCTTCTGTATTCAAAGTATCAACCAGCCTATTGAAGCCACTGACAAAAGACCTTATTAAAATTGTTCTTGGAACAATTTAGATATACTGAACTAATTGACATAAAGTAAAGTGAGTTCTCATATACTTTCTATTCCCCACCCACAACTTCCTCTAACATAAATCCATTGCTTTGATATGGTACATTTGCCACAAATGATGATCAAATCTTAATACATATTACTAACTCAGGTCTGTATTTTATGTCAGGGTTTAGTCCTTACATAGTACAGTTCTATGAGTTTGTCCAAGTGTTATGTACATACCATTATAGAATGCAGTATAGTGTTGCTGACCTCAAAAAGCCCTTGTATTCCAACATTCATGCTTTCTTTGTCACCCAACTAATTGAAATCACTAATCTTTCTACTGTAACTATAGTTTAATTTTTCTCATCTTGCCATGCAGTTTGAAGAAAATATTGTATACATTTTTAGACTGGCTTCTTTCAATCAGAGATACTCATGTTTTGATTTTGTATCTATCTTTTTATTGACTGCTCATTTCTTTTTTATGTTGAACCTTAACTTCTCTATATGGATGCACTAAAATTTATCAATTCACATTTTGAAAGATATCTTGGTTGTTTAAATTATTGAAAATTTTTAGAGCTCTTTAAATATTTGCCTGTAAGTTTTTGTATGGATGTAAGTTTTTTTAAAAGATTTATTTATTTATTTGAAAGTCAGACTTACATAGAGAAAGGAGAGGCAGATAGACACACACACACACACACAGAGGTCTTCCATCTGCTGGTTCACTCCCCAACTGGCCACAATGGCCAGAGCTACACAGATCTGAAGCCAGGATCCAGGAGCTTCTTCTGGGTCTCCCACTTGGGTGCAGGGGCCCAAGGATATGGGGCATTTTCTACTGCTTTCCTGGGCTATAACAGAGAGCTGGATTGGGAGTGGATCTGCCCAGACTTGAACCAGTGTCCATATGGGATACTGGCACTGCAGGTGGTGGCTTTACCTGCTATGTCATAGTACCAGCCCCTGGATGCAAGTTTTTAATGTACATTCAGGATTACATGTAAGCATATTTAGCTTTTAATGAAACTGACAAATGTATTCCAAAGTAGTTGTATCATTTTCTGTCTTTCCTCCCCTAGAAATGAGTAAGTGTTCCTGAATTTTTATGTAGGATTATTTGAAGTCTATTTGACTTCTTTATTTATTGAGTTATTTCTTCATATTTTTGCCTTCATTTTAGTTCAGTTATTTGTATTTTCGATATTATCATTGTATCAGGTGTATGTTTTGCAAATATTTTATCTCTGTTTATACTGGCATTTTCATTCTTTTAACATTGTCTTTCCCAGAAAAGATTTTTAAATTTTCATAATATCTACTTTGTCAATTTTTGCTTTGTAGATATAGCTTTTGTGTTATATCTAAAATTCCATTACTGAACTCAAGTTTACATAGATTTTCTTTTGTGTTATCTTCCAGGAGTGTTACACATTTACGTTTAGGTTTTTATATGCTTGGGTTAATATCCAAGAAAGATGTAATGTGTATGTTATAGTTTGGAGAAGATTTGGCCACCAAACTCATGTAGATGTTTAAAAATCAAATTCTGAAGTTAATGATATTCACAGAGTAGAAATGTAGTTCAGTTATGCTATTTGAGAGGTCAGTCTAGTGACAGGACCTTAAGGCAGTAAGTGGAGGGTGTCCTTGAAAAATATTCATCACAGGAATGGTATACAGGTCTGAGTAGCACTCAGACTGCTTCTCTGGTTTTTCACTCACCAGGTGACCCTTCCTTTGCAAGGGCTTCACACTCTACCATTGTCACCCACAGCAAAGGCAAGTCTAGGAAGGCACCTAATATTTGAGTTGAACCTCTTTGGAAACCCACAGATATCAACAGGAAACCTCAGACAGCAGGCTTGTAAGTAGAGACCAGGAGAGTTATGGTGGCCTTAAAGCCTCCACCTAGATTTCAAAAGATGTTTCAAACAGCTTTGCAACCAAAAAGAGACAAGTTCCAGTAGTGTAGCCATTGTAAACAATCCCTATTAGATTAATACAAAAACACGGAGTTGGGGCTGAAGTAGAGAATCCCCGTGAAGGAAATATATGACTGCAGAAATGAGACTTACACATGTGAAAACAGAAGCATTGGCTATAATCCTCAAGTTGTAGGTATGGGGCTGCCCATGCAACAGACTGTCCAGGATGCTGGTTTTGAAGGTTTAATGTTTATTGCTTTATTTGCTTGGTTTTAGTACACTTTGGCCCAATTCCTTTCCATTTACTACCTTTCTCTTTTGGAAAGGAACTTTGCGCCTTGTGCCTGCCACATCATTGTTTCCTCAATTATGTAACTTGGAGTTTAAGACCCATAGCTGAGGAAAATTGCTTTGAGTTCAGGTGAGATTTAGGACTTTGAACTTTAAGTTAATGTTGGACTAAGTTAAGACACTGAACGGACTAGAGTGATTATGCATTGAGAGAAGGGAACGAGTTTTTCAAATGTTGGATCCTATGGATTGATCAGTATTTTTTTAAAGATTTATTTATTTATTTGAAAGAGTTACACAGAGAGAGAAGGAGAGGCAGAGAGAGAGAAAGGTCTTCCATTAGCTGACTTACTCCACAAAGACCGGAGCTGTGCCGATCAGAAGCCAGGAGCCAGGAGCTTCTTCTAGGTTTTCCCATATAGGTGCAGGGGTCCAAGGACTTTTGCCATCTTCTTCTGCTTTCAAAGGCCATACAGAGAGCTAGATCGGAAGTGGAGCAGCCAAGACTTGAACAGGCTCCCATATGGGATATCGGCATTGCAGGCAGCAGCTTCATCCACTAAGCCACAGTGCTGCCCCCTTGATCAGGATTTGTCTTTGATGCATGCAGATACATCAAATAATGTCAAGTGTCGATGGTGCTAGGAATGTGGAAGCCTGAGTCAATTATGTTCTCCAGATATGCCTAGTGAGAGATCCCTAGATCATTGAGGACATACCCCTAGAAGGTAATTCTCATGAAAGGACTGGTAATATAAGCCTGAGTTGTGACAAGCTGTTCTCTATCTCTCTCTGCTTCCTGCACTACCGTTTGATTGTCCCACAACACACACACACACAATGCCATTGTCAGCATCTAGCTTCAAGGTAGTACAACCAATAGGATTCACCTGATCTTGAACGTAAACCTTCAAAACTGAACCAATATAAATCTCCAACCTTCATGAGCAGCTTGTCTTGGGTACTTTGTTGGAGTAATAAAAACCTTACTATGGCAAATGATTTATACTTTTTACAAAGATTTATTTTTAAGTCACAAGTAATAAATCAGCATATTTATGGTGTACAAAGTGATGGATTTAAAAAGTATTTATTCTTGGGGCTGCAGCTCTGGTGTAGCAGGTAAAGCCACTGCTTGTAGTGCCAGCATCCCAGATGAGTGCTGGTTCAAGTCCTGGCTGCTTGACTTCCACTCAAGCTCTCTTCTTTGGCCTGGGAAAGCAGTAGAAGATGGTCCATGTTCTTGGGACCCTGCACCTGTGTGAGAGACCCAGAAGAATCTCCTTGCTCCTGGCTTCAGATTGGCTAGCTCTGGACATTGTGGCCATTTGGGGTGTGAACCAGCAGATGGAAGACCCTTTCTCTCTGCCTCTGACTCTCTGTAATTCTACCTTTTAACTAACTAACTAACTAACTAACTAACTAAATAGATATTTAAAAATATATGCGAGCTGGAGCTGTGGCATAGCAGGTAAAGCCACTGCCTGCAGTGCCCACATCCCATATGCTCACCAGTTCGAATTCTGTCTGCTCCTCTTCCAATCCAACTCTCTGCTATGTCCTGGGAAAGCAGCAGAGTTGCCCCAAGTTCTTGGGGCCCTGCACCGCATGGGAGACCCTGAAGAAGCTCCTGACTCCTGGCTTTGGATGGGTGTATCTCTGGCCATTGCAGCCAGTTGATGGAACTAGCAGATGGAAGATCTCTCTCTCTCTCTCTCTCTCTCTCATTCTGTCTCTCTCCCTCCCTCTCCTTCTCTTTGTGTGTAACTCTGACTTTCAAATAAATAAATAAATCTTTAAAAATATATATGGACAGTGCAAATTTATTTAAGTTTTGCTTAGTATATTGGAGGGACATAAAGGTGTCCATGTCATTGGACTTTGTCTTGAACTCTTTATTCAAAATTTAACAAATGCCCCAAAATAGATTAAGATATGGTTTTAATCAAGGTTTTTTAATTTGGATGAAAATTGGAACCACCAGGGGATCTTTAAAAATGTTAAGGTCTGCATTCTACCCTAAACATTTAACTTAATTACTATATTGTGTTACATAAGTGTCTGAATTTTTAAAAAGCTTCTGGGATAACTCTAAGGGCTAGTAAAATTTGTGAAGTCAGCTGTGTTCCAATTTATCTTTATAACACTTGCCAGCATAAATATCAAATTATTCACAGACATCACTTGCATGGACTGGTTTCAGTTTCCCTTCCATTTTATCTGACATTATTTTTTTGCTGATTTTTCATCAGGTTTACCAATTCCTTTTCCTTCTCAGTATTTCCAATCATACCTTGGATCTCATTTCTAGTTGTCCATTCTCCCTTTTTTTGAATGGCTCCCAATTCATTGCCAAATGGTTCCTTTAGAATACTAGGCTACCTTGGCCTGTACTCAAGTGCTTTGTGCACACTTGTCGGGGCTAGAGCTCAGGCCCGACATGAGATGCAGCAAACTGAGGCTGCCCTTTGCCTGACCCTGTTTCCTGTAGTTGTTGTTCAGAGGCACATGCAGGTGTTTTAGACCTCTAACTGCATAACAGGATGTTATTGAGGTTATTGGTTGTTTGAATTTTATGTAGCCTTTTGTTTGTTAGGCCATACTGATTCTGTGTAACTATCTTCAAGTTTGTGGGGCTGGTGGTATACATACTCGTTTCTTGCTGTCTTCGGGGCCGGTGGTTGAAGAGCCTCTCAAGGAGGCAGCCTCCGGTCTCTTGTAGCTAAGCTCCCTACCTTGGCTTGAGGGCTTCAAGGCATTAAACGTTGGTGAACGGACCGAGTATTGTGTCTCCGCTTAGTTTGTTGGGTGGCCACCGACAGCTGGTGCTGTGACTCGGATTCGCTTCAGCCACAGGTAAGCCTCTGTAGAGGGAAGTCTGCAGTCGATAGCCGTGGGGAGTTAAGGGAGGCGGATTAGCACGTGTAGGGTGTGGGAGACTACGGTTTGCCCTGGGAGCCTCTTAAATTGACCATGGGGAATACACAGTCGCATAAGAATGTAAAGAGGATAATTAAGGCCTTGCTGAAAAGCACCGGGATGCAGGTTGCGGGACAGAACATTTCTGAGTTTATTGACAATGTAAGAAGCCATACACCTTGGTTTACTGAGGAATGCCTCCTAACACATAGAAGGTGGAGGGAGCTGGGAAAGCTTCTTAAGGGAAAGAAACTCTCACCAGAGCATGGCGCCTGTGGCGATGTATTGATCAGGCTTTTGAAAGTGATCAGGAGGAGGTGGTACAGTGTTTGCTAGCGGCATCTGAGTGCCTTGAGAGGGAGAGCAGGGCCAATAGCCAAAGAGGAGAAAGTGAGGCTGAGGAAGCTACCAGACGAGATGAACAAATGAGGCCCGTATTGGAGCCGTCAGCCCCACCGAAGCCTGAGCCCCCAGAACCATGGTGGGCAGATGGGCCACCACCCGGCTATCCATCCAATGGTGAAGCCCCAGTTAAAGAGAACTCTACAACTCCCTTGCTCTCCTCCTCTTCTAGTGAGGCAGAATCTGACACAGACAATTCATCATCCGACCCCGACAAAGGGAGAGGCAGAGTTAAAAGGACCAGTGCAAGGAGAAGGAAGCAGCCTGCTGGTCAGCCCAAGTTGCTTCAGTTGCCGCCTAAAGGGAAGCCTCCTCCTACCTTAAGAATTAGACCAGAGTGGGGGTTTCATGCGGCAAGTCAGGAGAGAAAGAGAAAGAAACATGCTAGAGGGTGGAAGGAATTTAAGGACCCAAAGGCAGTCTTCCCAATCACGGAGGATGCCAATGGGTGTAGAGGCTGGGCCCCCATAGACTTTTCGCAGCTCAAGGAACTTCAGAAGGCAGTCACCATGTATGGACCACAGGCCCCATTTACTTATCAAGTTTTGGACATGCTTGCCAGCCAGGGACTTACACCTAATGATTGGCACAATCAGACGTGCGCCGTTCTCGCCGGAGGGGACTACCTCCTCTGGCAGGCAGGGTTCCAGGATCTGGCTAGAAGCAAAGCCGCTGAGAATGTTCGTTCTGATGGGGCCTGTAGACATTGGACTGAGGCTATGATTCTGGGCATTGGTAACTTTAATACAGATGCAGTGCAGGTTAGGTACCCAGTGGAACTTCTACAACAAATTAAAGATTGTGGTATGAGGGCATGGAAAGTAATACCCAAAAAAGGGGAAATCCAATATAGCCTTACAAAAATTCTCCAAGGGCCCAATGAACCTTATGCGGACTTAGTAAGTAGACTTTATGAGGCAGCCGGGAACCTGTTCACTGATGCCGAGGAGGCGGCCCCTCTGCTATGCAGACTGGCCTACGAGAATGCTAACAAGAATTGCTGTGAGGCGCTGCGCCCCTGGCAGCACAAAGATATACAAACTTTTATGAAAATTTGTAGAGATGTGCAGGATGACGTAGCATCTGGGGTGTATTTGGCACGGTTCATGACTCGGAAGAAGCGCGCCAGGGGTACCAGTAATCAGGGTGGTGCCTGTTTTAATTGTGGCAAAGTTGGACATTTCAAACGGGAATGTAAGGCCCCCAGACACTGTGCTCCCGAGGGTCAGCCAAGAAGGGAGCCGGGCATGTGCCCCCGATGCGGGAATGGCAATCATTGGGCCAGTGGCTGCTATTCAAAAAAGGACCGGCAAGGGAATCCCCTATTTGATAAAGGGAATCAAAAAAACTCCCAGAGGGCCCTTGCTGCTGGGGCCCAACCCAAGGCGTCATGTAAACGCAGGCAGCCACAGTTTCAGACTCACAGCAACTCTGAGTAATGGTGGGAGAAGTGATGGCCGCTGTCCCTGTGGTGTTAACATCCGCCATGGGCCTTCAGGCTGTTCCCCTCAACAAAGAGACTCTATTTCAAAAACCAGGAGCGGGTATCATTTTAGGAAAAGCTAGGCAGCCACCGAAAGGATTCCAGGTTACCCCTGCCTTGATTACCACTCCTGCCAATAAGTTTTTCCTTCTCGCCAGCACCCAGCGCGGACCCATCGTAATCAACCATGGGGATACCATTGCGCAGTTTCTCTGGTGGCCCAGTCCCAAGGACACCAGAGGGAAACAAGGAGATTTAGCCACTCTTTCTATGACTCTGGACCACAGACCGTTTCATATCTTAACAATCAAAGGCATTAGACATGGGGGCTGACATATCTGTCATAACCAGCACAGATTGGCCGAGGAAGTGGCCACAACAAGAATCAGAGGGTAACTTGGTAGGTCTAGGCACAGCTGTAATGCCACTACATAGCGCAGCCGTCCTTACTTGGATAGATGGGGAGGGACGCACCGGGCAGTTCCAACCGTACATTTGTGATGCGCCCGTAACCCTCTGGGGAAGGGGCGTCTTGACATTACTGCAGGTTCAGTTAACTAATGAACCTAATGTGGCTTGGAACATCATGGAAAGGACAAGCTACAGACCAGGGAAAGGACTGGGGAAGTGTGAGCAGGGGATCACTCAGCCTATCTCGGCGGCCGGGCAAACGGACCGCTGGGGCTTGGGTTTTCCCCGGGGGCAATTGTAAGACCGCAAGCTCTCCCAATAACATGGGTAGAGAAAGACCCTATATGGGTTCCTCAATGGCCCCTTACTAAAGAGAAGCTACTTGCGGTCCATGTCCTGGTCAGAGAGCAGCTAGAGAAAGGACACATTCGACCTTCCACTTCTCCATGGAACACACCTATATTTGTTATAAGAAAAAAGTCCAGTAAATTCCGCTTACTTCATGACCTTAGAGCAATTAACAAGCAAATGCAGCCTATGGGAGCTCTCTAGCCAGGGCTGCCACTGGTTACTGCCTTACATAAGGATTGGGTCCTCATAGTTTTGGACATAAAAGATTTTTTTTATACCGCTTGCTAAGGCAGACCGACAACGATTCGCCTTTTCAGTCCCCTCCACAAACAATGCAGCCCCTTTTGACCGGTGTGAATGGAAGGTACTCCCCCAAGGTATGGCAAATAGCCCCCACGCTTTGTCAGCTGTTTGTTCATGCTGCTATAGCACCTACACGCAGGTCCTTCCCAGCATTCCAAATTCTCCACTGTATGGATGATATCTTATTGGCGGCTCCCACAGATAAAGATGCTAAACTTATGTTTACTCACTTAAGTAGAAATTTAGCTAAATGGGATCTCCACATAGCCCCTGAGAAAGTACAAGAAGGTAACATCCTACAATATTTAGGTCTGAAAATTGAGGGTAACAGAGTGAGCCCTTTGGATTGCCATATTGCCTACTCAGAGTTCATGACACTCAACGAATTGCAAAAGTTATGTGGTTCTATCAACTGGATTAGGCCCTACATGCAGTTACCCACCTCCGCGCTGAGTCCTTTGTTTGACTTGCTTAAAGGTGACCCTGACCTAACCTCCACATGTAAGCTAACTCTGGAGAGCCTGCAAGCAATTAGGATGGTGGAGAGGGCCTTGAAACAAACTGAGGCTCAAAGGAGAAACCTAGCAGAAAGTCTTCTAATTCTTGTCTACATAGTAAAGGACCGCCCTTATGCAGCCCTATGGCAGGGAGCCATTCTAAGCTTTATCTACCCTTCCCATAGTCAGCCTCGCAACATATTACAACTCTCTCAATCTTTGGGCTCCTTGGCCCTGACCGCTGTAGAACGCTCTGTACAGTATTTAGGTATGCACCCCGTTGGCATTGTGCTCCCGTTGGCTAAGGAGGTTATGGAACTTTGGTGTCAAGAGAATTGGGAGTGGGCATACTTGGCTGCCACGCTAAATCTAAGTATTGATAATCACTATCCCTCTAATCCGATTCTTAAATTCTGTGAGGAGACCCCACTCCAATTTCATAGGAAGGTGACTGACAGCCCCCTCACCTGCGCGTTAACAGTCTACACTGAGGGCACTGCGGGTGGTTCGGGTGCTGCGGTCAGTGATAAAGGGGTGTTAAAAATGGTAATAGATTAGCCGGTGCCGCGGCTCACTAGGCTAATCCTCCACCTTGCGGTGCTGGCACACCAGGTTCTAGTCCCGGTCGGGGCACCGATCCTGTCCCGGTTGCCCCTCTTCCAGGCCAGCTCTCTGCTGTGGCCAGGGAGTGCAGTGGAGGATGGCCCAAGTGCTTGGGTCCTGCACCCCATGGGAGACCAGGAGAAGCACCTGGCTCCTGCCATCGGAACAGCGCGGTGCGCCGGCCGCAGCGTGCCTACCGCGGCGGCCATTGGAGGGTGAACCAACGGCACAAGGAAGACCTTTCTCTCTGTCTCCCTCTACTGTCCACTCTGCCTGTCAAAACAAACAAACAAACAAAAAAAAACAAAAAACAAAACAAAACAAAAAAAAATGGTAATAGATTCCAACTCTGTTCAGCATGCCTAATTAGCAATTGTGGCAAAAGTTTTATGTACTTATGATGAACCTCTTAATATTGTCAGTGATAGTTACTATGTAGTGCAAGCCGTTCGTAGCTTGCTTAGATCATCCTGCTGTCATAGCCCCTCGATCTACAGTGTTCCAGTACTTAGCTACCATTCAAACTGCCTTGCGGCAAAGACGGCAGCTAGTATACATTGTCCACATCCAGGGCCACACCAACCTCCCAGGGCCCATGGCAGAGGGTAACCAACAAGCTGATGTTTTGTCCAGATTTTCATTGGTATTGCTCCGCGTTCCTGGAAGCGCAAAATTTTCATCAACAGTGGCATGTTAACGCACACACTCTGTGCAAGCGTTATAGCCTTTCTAGGCGAGAAGCTCTTTATCCTAGCTTGCCCGTTGTTCATTACCTCCACCCCTAGACCATCAGAAGGCATTAACCCCAGAGGTCTCTATGCTAATGACATCTGGCAAATGGAAATGACTCATTTCCCTCCCTTTGGCTGACAATCCTGTCTTCACGTGAAAGTAGATACTTTTTCCCCCGTGTCATCATGGCAACGGCAGCAGCCAAGGAAAATGCGGTTGCCATTCAAGACCATTTACTTCACTGTTTT
This sequence comes from Lepus europaeus, assembly GCF_033115175.1. Classification (NCBI taxonomy): domain Eukaryota; kingdom Metazoa; phylum Chordata; class Mammalia; order Lagomorpha; family Leporidae; genus Lepus; species Lepus europaeus. Next base: position 48,283,366 of record NC_084832.1, on the reverse strand, counting down.
GCTAATTGGGGCATTCCCCCCACCCTAAAAACAGACAATGGCCCGGCATACACCTCGAAGGCCTTTGCTGAATTCTTGGCCCTCTTTTCTATCCATCACATCACTGGAATCCCTTACAACCCCCAAGGGCAGGGCATTATAGAGCGTGCCAATGGTATTTTAAAAGCCACTCTTATAAAACAAAAAGGGGTAATAGGGAAGCAATTCCGCTCCCCTAAAACTCATCTTGCCATAGCTCTTTTTACCCTCAATTTCTTAAAGATCAAAACATCAGGCCTAACTGCCGCAGAACTGCATGCCTCCGGGAAAAACTCAGGGAACATGGGTTTGGGTGAATCAGGACATTTGGAACCCCCTGTGCCAGCTGCACGTTCTGGGAATGGAACGCCCACCATTCCGGAACTGGCCATGTGGAAGGATTTAGTGACGGGCCATTGGAAGGGCCCAGACCCTGTCCTCCGGAAGGAGCAAGGTGCGGTCCTAGTTGCGCCCTCTGGCACGGAAAACATCTGGGTCCCTACGCGGCTGACGCGCCATTTTGTGCCTTTACCAGGTACTGGTGCAGACCATGCGCCTGAGAATAACCAACCGCCCGTGATCACAGAAATCTAGATCACGAGGTGCACGCCTTTTCTGCTTTATTCCAGGCATCCAGACGAAAGAGTGCGTCTCATGAGTCGACTCGGAGTCCTCATCCTCTGCACACTAGCCTTGTTACTGATCGCTGGAGTTGCTGCACAGCTCGCCATAATTCTCTCTGCCGCCCTTGCAGTTCTACGGAATAATACCCATCAAGGCTAAAACCCTCTTCCAGGTAATTTTTGCCTTAGTGGTTGTTGGTTTTGCGTTGGTAAAAAGCTCTGAATCCTACTGGGCCATTTTACGGGCTCTCCCGTATCCTACTCTGCTAACCAATTTCTCCCGCGTTCTTCCGGTTTTCACTATCCGTAATAGCAGCATTGCTGACTGCTACAGGGTCCGCCACTCAAATACCCCCCTCGAGTCGGGTAAAGCCAACATTTCCTTACATCTGCCTGGCTCGCTCTGCCTTCAGTTTAAAAGTGGCAATCCCTGTGGTGTAAATGCTACCATTCCAGATCCTTGCATCAATCTAGCTAATGCCACCCTGCACGATGTGCTATGGGCAAATTACTCTCTGGAGGCTTTGTCCTGTACAGGTCAGATTGAGGGATATGTACTTGGATTTAAATCCAACAGTACTCCCATGTCTAACACTTTCCTTAGCGTTGAAGGATTCTCAACCTTCGACATGAATCGAGAGGTATCCCACTGTAGATTCCCCGTAGACCCTGACGAGCCCCGCTTTCACCCTTGTACTTCATCCTTTATGAGACTGTCTGTCAATTACGGGTTTTTTATCCTTCACACGAGTCTATCCTTCTGGGGCCAACAGCCTGATAAAGGCTCAGAGAATGCAACCTGCCCTAATGTCACTTTTGCTTCCTCTTCACCCTATCCCCATGATCCTAGTTCCCCTTTTACCCCTTCGGATATGCAGGGAAGTCAATGGGATCCCCTCGTACTATGTAATTCACAGGAAGTATGAGCTGACATTACTACCATAGTATTTGATAAGGACTTTATGGTCATGAATGGGTCCATAAACCAAAATATCAATAATCCCCTCAATGAAACGTCTTTTAATTACACTTCCCCCCTGTCATTAGATGTTTGCGTTTCTGTTCCTTACGTTTAGTACGTGCGTAACGCTACCAACAGCACCTGCTCTTCTGGCATCATTTCCAATTGTATCAATTCTACTATGTTTGCCCGCTCTAATAACTCTTCTGAGCTTCCAACAGCTGTTGTCATGAGGATTCCCACCTTCATACCTGTGTCTGTCTCTGTTAATACCCAAGCCTTTGATCTACTAGTGCGTGAACGCAGGGACTGCGGTGGTGGTAGCTGTGATTGCAGCCTTGTCAGCGGGGGCAGCAGCCATTGGCATGGCTGTGTCTCAGGGGACCACGGCCTCCGCCCTCAATAACATTACTACTACCACTGCTAGAGCCCTGGAGGCAGCAAGGGAAGTGGACAACCATCTTCATTCTGCAATCCTTCTTCTGAATCAACGTGTGGACACACTGCAAGAACAAGTGGACTTACTAGCTGACCTCGTCAGCGTTCCTTGTGTTATGCGCTCGGTCGCCCTTTGTGTTACACCCTATCAGACTGTTACCCTGCCTGACCTAAGAAATAAGTCTGTGAGCTTGGGACAATATATCAGTGGTACTTGGAATCACCAGGCCTTGAAGCTACTGAGGGATCTTCAATTAGGGGTCTTTAACCTTACCCAGATAAATGCCTCACCTTCTGAGTTTTGGTCACCATTCTCCTGGGTGGCTTCTCTGCTGGGGAGTTGGTGGTCTCCGTTTAAGCAATGGGTTGCTATTATCTGCCTAGGTATTTTTCTGTGCCTTCTGACTGCAATGAGTGTTCGTATCATTCGAGTACTCACCCTATGGGTCCGCAGACACCAATGGGCAACGCGCCAAGCCCTACTTGCCATGCAAGCTCAGTTCCCCATGGAGGATGGACAAGTTCACATATGGATGAACTTGCTGGAGAAGTAGTCAATGACGGGTAAGGACTGGGAAGGCCTCAAATCAACCTAAGACAGGGTGTGAGTGAGACTGCATCTGCAAGTCACTTGCCTCCCAATGACGGGTAAGATTGCAAGTCGCTCCTGGCCACCTAAGACAGGCGCTTCTCCACTTCATCCTTCCATCTGACTAAAATACAAAGGGGGAGATGTCGGGCTAGAGCTCAGGCCCGACATGAGATGCAGCAAACTGAGGCTGTCCTTTGCCTGACCCTGTTTCCTGTAGTTGTTGTTCAGAGGCACATGCAGGTGTTTTAGACCTCTAACTGCATAACAGGATGTTATTGAGGTTATTGGTTGTTTGAATTTTATGTAGCCTTTTGTTTGTTAGGCCATACTGATTCTGTGTAACTATCTTCGAGTTTGTGGGGCTGGGGGTATATATACTCGTTTCTTGCTGTGTTCGGGGCTGGTGGTTGAAGAGCCTCTCGAGAAGGCGACCTCTGGTCCCTTGTAGCCAAGCTCCCTACCTTGGCTTGAGGGCTTCAAGGCATTAAACGTTGGTGAACGGACCGAGTACTGTGTCTCCGCTTAGTTTGTCGGGTGGCCGCCGACACACACTTTCTGTTTACTCTTGTTGTTTCAGCATAATTATCAAAGATGATTCTTATTTTACCCATGGAAAACCCCAGTGTTCTCACAGTTCACATAATGCTTATGTTTATCATTTGTTGTGATAAACCATAAGTTTTAAGGTAGTTTGGATACATTCTTTACTATATTATGAACTGTGTCAGAGGAAGACCACACTATATCCTCTTTACCCTATCAATAACCACATAGCCTATTCCATAGTTGATTTTTATGTAAACTGCTGAATTGATTTAGAGGGTATTTAGTAGTTAGTGTACAAGAGAGGTGATGCAACATTTGTAAAAACAGTCATCAAATATTTATTTTTTTAATTTTAAAATCATTTTAATTCTTATATGTATGGCTCATCTTCCATCAGCTGTCTAGAATACTGTGGATTAAATTTACACAAATCCAGTTAAGGTCACCTCTGTAACACAGCAACAATGATTTTACCAATATACTCTGAAACAAATTGAGGTCAGTGTACATTTTCTCATAGCCTTGCTCTTAGCTTTCTACCATGAACTGCAGAAGGTTTCAATTTACTGAAGCACCGAGGTAGGTAAGATCCAATCAAAGTAAAAGCAAAATCAATAAATGCTAACCTCGAAGGGCTAAATAGTAGTGACATCAGTCATGAAGAGAAGCTGTTTTCAGGTTTGAAATACTATTGTTCTGTAAAGGTAAGAGAATACAAATGAAACTCTGGGCAGTGTGAATTTTGTTTACTGTGATGTATTTAACATGCACACAAGGGAATAACAAGATAAATTGCATTATATGAATAAACTAGTACTTAACAAAGAAAGAAAAATTTTATCTCTCACCTCAAGAAAATATGTCACTAAACAAGTTTTATACTATATTCTAGAATCACTTAGAAAACTTTTTTTTAATTTTTGTGATGACATGTATATAAACGATTACTTCCATTAATGCCTTTAAACATATTAGCAAAGATTTTCATGGATTTTACTCCTAAAGAAAGATAAAATACACAAAAAAGAAGAGTGAAACTATGACTCAAAAATACGCAGAAAAGTCATTAAAATCATGTATGTTTGAGTCTCAGCTTTGCTACTTGTCACTGCATGAATTTGATCCAGATCATATTGATAATGCAATACTATCTATACTCTCTAATGCCTGTCTAATTTTTAAAGTGTTTCCTAGGATAATAATTTTAGAGAAATTCATTAGAAAATTACTGGAAAATTAATACATGTAGCATGTAATGGTAAATAGTAAATTACATCTATGTATTTATAGTGGCTTACATGGAGAGGACTCCTTGGTTTTACATCAATGATTTTGTAGACTTTAAATAAGTTAAATGGAGTCCTGATTATAACTAAGGACAGTTGATTTTCTAATTAGTTTATATTTTTAGTGTTGTCAATCATTATCCTTTTATTGATTGATAAATCAGTAGTTTGAACCATCATGCAACTTATTTATTTGAGCATTTTGTGTCATGAGAACAATATCTTTATGTTTAACTAGTATTCAATCTTCATAAATTTCAGATTCCTACAGATTATTATATTGTATTTTTTTAATCTGTTGAAGGAAAATCAAGGTAAGAATTGTGTATGCCTGTATGGTAAATATAATCATATATAGAAAGAATACTGAACTCATGACAATAATATAAAATGTGATTTTTGTTTTGGCTGTTGGTTTATTTTTGCAAGGATCTACAACATAGTTTATTGTTCCATATGTAGCAGAGCAATCATTATACTTTCGTTTATATTTGTTATTGTTTCAGAAAATCTATATATCTTTATCTTTAAAGTAACTGCTTGATATAGCATAGCTAAAATACCTCATCTTTAAAGTAACTGCTTGATATAGCATAGCTAAAACTCTAGGATTAACATTGAGTTCATTATAGTACAGTTAAGCACACTAGGTTTTGAGTAACATTCAGTTTTCACATAGAATATTGCAGTTCATACACGGATAACATGATTCTTAAAACAGGTTCCTAAAACTAGGAAGAGGAGGAATGATACTGTTTAGGAGAAAACAGTTTTCAGGACAATCAAGTGATAACAAAAGAAAGATTTTTACCATATGAAACATGTTGGAATCCATTTTGGTATTGCTCTCTCTCTCAATTCTACTCTTATCAGCTAATATCTGATAAAATTCGGATTCATATCTTGTGTACTTTCATGCATTCCAGAGAAAGATAATAGGATCAAGTAGTTAATTACACTAAAACGAAATCAAGGCTCTCTGAGAACTACATGTTGTCATGTTAACTGATTGGAGAGCCCAAAGGTAAGATAAACAGCAGGGAAACAAGAATGTGATGTATAGAGGTCTGGATGCAGTTATCCGCCAGAATACGTTCCCTTCTTTGAGAACTTTGGTGAATTGACCTTGGTTTTATTTAAAAATTTTAAAGTGAGATTTCCCCTCCAACAGTAATGTTTTCCCACATATACTTATCATGATAATGGCATTTCATTAAACCAACTATTCTTTTTTAATGCAAAATAATGAAATGACAGGACAAATAAATTTTGTTTTCTGAAATTGGTATTAAGGAATCATGAATACAAATTCTATTGCTATATCTATAGTCAACACTCAACATTTGATGCCAGAAAGTGCCTCTGTTTAAGGCATCTACAAAGTTATTACCAAAATATTCCACTGCCATCCAAGAAAGAAACAAAAGACGGATTCAGTTTCAGAAAAGCAGGGGACTCATCTGCCTTAAATTAGCCTTGTATTCCTAATTTTAAGTGAAACAATAAGCGGTATTTGTAATTTTCATGATTCTTTTTAGGTGATTGATTTTAAAGAAAGAAGGAGAGAGAGAGAAGGAGAGAAAGAGCTTCCATCTGCTAGTTCATTCTCCAAATGGCTGCAAAACCAGAGCTACAGTCAGGAGCCAAGAACTCCATCCATGTTGTCCATTTGTGGCCCAATGACTTTCATCTGCTGCCTTTGTACGTGTATTAGCAGGAGATCAAATTGGAAATAGTGTAACTGTGACTGAAAGTGCCACTTCAACATGGAGTGGAGGCATCTCAAGTGGTGGCTAAACTCACCGTCACAATGCTCCACACAAGTGACCCTATTTTTTAAATGGTGGTTAATGGAAGACATACATTGCTTAACAGGTAATGAGAAAGGTTTCTGCAGGTCATCTTAGATTACAAATCACTAATTTGCAAACTAGCTATTCTTAATTGCTTAGTAAGTCCTGAAAAAAATTGGTGAACTCAATTCTGTTTTTCTTACAAATTAGTGCCCAGGTTAAAAATCAATTCCTTTGATCTGTATCAACCTTTAGTTAGGCAACCCTATTGATTCTTACATTATTTTTGTCTCTTGGACATTTATACTTACAGGGAAAGTAAAGTTTTATGGGTGCTTTTCTTAAAACAGTGATCAATTAGCAAAATTTGACTGCTTCATGTGTACATAATTTAATATTTAGTACTTAATGTACTATTTATGAATCCCTTGTGGTACTGATCTCTGTGGACATAATACCTCATTGCACAAATCCACAAGGTCATAGGAGGATATAATTCTCAAACTCTTTTCAAAAGCAATTAACTTCTTTCTGGTTCAAACTCCTTGAGTTGAAGCAATATTTCTACCCATGAAAGCCAAAAATGTATTCCCATTTGTTTGAGTGACCCAAGCACATTATGATTGTATAGATCACTGGTTATTATGGTGTGTATGTCATGTAAAGAAGACCTTCAGCTCTACTGTAGTAAGTCTTGGTTCACTCGGTTTTCAAGTGTCCTGTCAATTTTGGTTAAATATTGATTACTTTGCTAGAAAAGAGCATAATGTCCACATGGTGTTTTAGTGTATGTGTGTGTGTTTCAGGGGGAGGTTAAATAGCAGACTACAAGCGGAATCAATCTTTATATTCTGTATAAGTTCAGAAGTTATATTCCATACTAATATAACAAAATATCATTACAAAGAGTGCAAATTAGGAAAACAGTCTACATGTAAAGACATGATGTTAAATCAGACACCCTAATCCCTACCAAAAATTAAAATAAACTAATCTTTAAATTTCTTCTGAGCTCTAAAAGCCATTCATCATAACTTCAGAAAACATAATTTACTTCTTCACAGGAATTCCAGAACATCAAGGATAATCACAAATGCTATTAAACATTACTACTAATCATTACCCAAATATAATATCATTTTTGTCTCTGCTATGTATATTTTTTCGAAACAAACATTGCTTATCTCTTAGAGTTATATGCTCAGAGATTATTGGAAATAATTGAATAAATGGAATGTAAACATTGAAGAGTATATGAAACTGGTGAAATAGAATATTTCAGAACAATGATTTCATAAAGTGAAGAATGAGTTACACCTTGGGAGTATACCTGTGCTCTCAATGAGAGGAATAAGTTGTGCCACAGAAGTTAATCTATGAGTAAGAATAACTCCAGGGTCACAAGATGGAGATATAGATACAGGAAAATCCAAGTCACACGGGGCAAAAAGGAGAGAAGATACACATCAGAGATAGAGCCATGGGATATCTTTGATGGGAAGCCCAGGAGAACACAGAGAGTGGGCAGGTCCATGACAAAAATAGGGAAGTGGTGGAGACTCAGACCAGGGAGGATGGCACCAGCCTCCAGTTTACCAGGTGAAACAGGAAAATGCAGGTCCACAGAGCTGTAAATAGTAGTGGGATGGGGAACTTGGTGAACTGCTGTAGAATTTCCACATGGGGAAAAAAAGAGAAAGTATTGAGGAACAAACAGAGAGGTTAGACACCTCCCTGCTCACCTACTTTCTCCCTCTCCCCACAGGGACCTGAAGCCAGCTGGGAGAAGTCATTTTGTTTGTTTAAATGTTTGAACATAAGGGGACCACCACCTTTGCCTTTTGCCTACACACCCATCAATTTTGGGGGCCACTTCACCACACCTTCCTCCCACCCAGGAACAAGGACCACAACATTTCAGAATTTCTTTGCCAGAAAGTAAGCTGCACAACAAGAAGTTCTGAATATCAAAAGCTCAAGCTTGTTCCATCCACCATTAAGAAGTGAGCCAGGTTAGAGTGGGGAGGAGTCTCCCTGTACCAGAACTCATACCCTTCTCCAGAATGATTGATAAGTGAACTGGGCCCCAGTAAGCAGGGGCCCAGTAAGCATTCCACTGGCAATGCAGAGACACATAGCAGCTCATAAAAGAGGGAAACCTGACCACAAGAAAATCTCCACAGATTACAGGTATAGTTTGGTAAGCAGAGTGATATAATCCTGAACACAATAGAGACTAACACCAGGGTGTCCTGCAGCTGTGAAGAAAAGGAGAAGTCACACCAACAGAAGTGAACAACCTTCTCTAACCAAAAAACCAGAGGAAGCTACAAAGCCCCAGAGGGCCTCACATTGGATTACCCTAAATCCTGGAATACTGAACAGAGCACCCAGGACACAGCCAGCACACACCTCTTGGAACTCACTAAAAGTATAGATGCCCCCGCTAAATCACAAAAACACAAATTAAATAGAAAAGCACCCAGACAAAAAAAGAAAAAATGCACAAATACCAAAAACACAGGAAAAACCCTAAATAAGTATAAAGAAGACACTATGAGCCTCCCCCCCAAAAATTAGAACTATTCCAGAAATGGAATTCATAAAATTAATTGTCAGTATAAGAAGTATAGAAGCAATCAGAAGCAAATTCACAATCTAAATAAAAAGTTCTAACAAGAAATTGAGATATTAAAGAAAAGTCAGAACAAAAAGCTAGAAATTAAGAATTCAATAGATCAAATAAAAATCAATTCAGTGGAAAACCTTAACAACAGAATAGGTGAGGCAGAAGAAAGACTATCAGAACTAGAAGACAAATTTCTGGAAATATTACAGTCAGACCAAAAAAATAAATAAATAAAAGAGGAAGAAATTAGAAAACTAAAAAACTCAGTTAGAGATCTACAAGCTCTACAAGACACTATCCAACACACACAGATCCTAGGAGTTCCAGAAGGTGTGGAATGAGAGAAAGGATTAGAAGGCCTTCTTAATGAAATAATAACAGAAAGCTTCCCCAATCTGGAGAAAGAAAGAAGTATCTAGGTATAAGAAGTACAAAGAACTCCCCAGACATGACCAGAAAAGATCTTCACTACAACAAATTGTAGTAAAACTCCCCACAGTAAAACATAAATAAAATATCTTAAAATGTGTACAAGATAAACACCAATTCACATTCAGAGGAAACCCAATTAGACTCACTGAAGACTTCTTATCAGAAACTCTACAGGCAAGGAGAGAATGGCAAAATATATTCCAAGTCCTGAAAGAAAAATAAAAAACTGTTGACCCAGAACACTGTACCCTGCAAACTCTCATTTATGAATGAAGGAGAAATAAAGATCTTCCACAACAGAAATTGAAAGAATTTGTAACTATCTGCCTAGCCCTACAAAAGATGCTCAAGGATGTGCTACACACAGAAACACAGAAACAGGAAGATCACTATGAAAGATGAATGCAAAGTTGGCCCAGTAAAAGTACAAAGGAAATCCAAATTAAGAAATAGGAATTTTTATGGGAAAATGACAGGGCAAAGTTATCACTTATCAATAGTCACCTTTAATGTAAATGACCTCAACTCTCCAGTTAAAAGACATAGACTGGCTAAATGGATTAAAAATCAAAACCCATGTATTTGCTGCCTACAAGAAACACATCTCACTAACAAAGTTGCATGCAGACTGAAAGTGAAAATCATAAAAGAACTGGTATAGCCATCCTAATATCAGACAAATTAGATGTTAATATAAAAACTGTTAAAATAGACAAAGAAAAGCACTATATAATGATTAATGGATCAATTCAACAGGAAGATGTCACTATTATAAACCTATATGCACCTAATTACAGGACACCCAGCTATTTAAAAGACATGTTAAGGGATATATAGGAAAATATAGATTCAAATATAAAAGTGATGAGGGATTTCAATACCCTACTTTCAGCAATGGACAGATCAATCAGACAGAAAATCATCTAGGAAGCAGCAGAGTTATTCAACACTACATATCTAATGACTAAGGACTGCAAAGTTAATAAATCAGCAATAATTATTGCACACGAGTCAAGAAATTCCCAATTACTTCTTGAGCAAAAACAAGATGATAGAAGAAACTAAAGTATCTGTTTTGAGCCAGCATTGTGGTGTGGTGGGTACACTGCCACCTGCAATCCCAGCTCCCCTTATGGAAAATGATTAGGGTCTAGGCTACTCCCTTCCTATCCAGATCTCTGCTAATGACCTGACAAAGGCAGTGGAAGATGACTCAAGTGTTTGGGACCCTGCCACTCATGTGGAAAAGCCTGGCAAAGCTCCTGGCTCCTGGTTTTGACCTGACCCAGTCCTAGCTGTTTGGCCATCTGGGTAGGGAACCAGCAGATGAAATCTTTATCTCTCTCTCTTTCTCTCTCTCTCTCTCTCTCTCTCTCTCTCTCTCTTTGTAACTCCGATTTTCCAATAATTACATACAAATATATACAAACATGCATAAATCGTTTTGTAGAAGACAGCACTGTGGCCACCGTCAGGGCCCTGGCATCCCATATGGGGATGAGTTCGAGTCTGGGCTGCACAACTCCCTATCAAGCTATCTGCTAAAATAGTGGAAGATGGCTCAAGTGTTTGAGTCGCTGCACCCACGAGGGAGACCCAGAAGAAGCTCATAGCTCCTGGTTTCTGACAGGCTCAGCTTCAGCTGTTGTGGCCATCTAGGAAATGAACCAGTGGACCTAACAGATATCTAGAGAACTATCCATCCTACAGTTGCAGAATACACATTTTTTTTCTCTGAAGTGCACAGAACTTTCTCTAGAACTGACCACATGCTAAGCCATGAGGCAAGTCTCAGCAAATTCTAAGATGTCAAAATCATATCATGCATCTTCTCAGACCACAATGGAATGAAGCTGGAAATCAGCAACTCAGGAATCTCTAGAACATATGCAAACACATGGAGACTGAACAGCATGCCCCTGAATGAACAATGGGTTATAGAAGAAATCAAAAGAAAAATCAAAAAATGTCTGGAAACAAATGAAGATGATAAGACAACATATCAAAACTTAAGAAGCAGTGTTAAGAGGAAGGTTTATAACAATTGGTGCTTACATCAAGAAATTGGAAAGGCACCAAATAAATGAACTATCAATGCATCTCAAGGATCTAGAAAAACAATAGTAAACCAAACCCAAAACAGGTAGAAGAAAAGAAACAATTAAAATTAGAGAAGAAAGAAACTAAATTGGAACAAACAAACAAAAAAAATACAAAAGCTCAGCAAAATAAAGACCTGGTTTTTTGAGGAAAGAAAAATTTGTTCTGAGGGGCTGGTGCTGTGACACAGTGGGTTAAAGCCATAGATTGAAGAGCCTGCCGGTTCTAATCCTGGCTGTTCCTCTTCCGATCCAGCTCTCTGCTATGGCCTGGGAAAGCAGTAGAAGATGGCCCAAGTCCTTGGGACCCTGCACCTGCATGGGAAAACTGGAAGAAGCTCCTGGCTCCTGGTTCAGATCGGCTCAGATCGGACCATCTGTGGAGAAGACTTCTCTCTCTGTCTCTACTTCTCTCTGTAGCTCTGTATTTCACATAAATATAATAAATCTCTAAAAATTGGTTCTGATAAAAAGGAGAAAGTAATTGACAACTCTAAACTATGGAAAGCTGTAGGGAGGTAGGTGTGAAAGCTACTATTATTTAGATGTGGAGATTAAATGTCCTATTAGATATATAAATGAAAATTGCAAATAGGCCATTAGAGATACCAAGTCTGATGCTGGCAAGGATGGTGAAATGATCTTAAGTGGAGGCATCAGATTTAGAAATACATTTGTATTGGAATCCCCTGGCACATTTCTAACTCCACCATTTGGGGCAAGTCCAATCGAGCATGTCCCAAATTGTACATCTCCTCCATTTCTTATTACCACCCTTATATTTAACAGGGATCACTTTTCAGTTAAATTTCAACACCTAAGAAGAATTGTGTGTTAACTACACACAATTAAAGCTATAACTAGTACTGAAACAGTATTTTACACTTTATGTTCTTGTGGGTGCAAACTGATGAAATCTTTACTTAATATATACTAAATCTATCTTCTTTATATAAAGATAATTGAAAATGAATCTTGATGTGAATGGAATGGGAGAGGGAGCGGGAGATGGGAGGGTTTTGGGTGGGAGGGAAATTATGGAGTGGGGGGGAGGAAAGCCATTGTAATCCATAAACTGTACTTTGGCAAATTATATTTACTAAATAAAAGTTTTAAAAAAATAAAATAAAATGTGTTGATAAGAAAAAAATACATTTGGAGAACTACAAATTTAAAGAAAAAAGAAAAGTTGAGGCAATAATAAGCAATATATGAAATTTTTAATTTTATTGATTTATTTTATATATAAAATAAATAAAATTAAGTGGCTTGCTGATGGACCACACTAATAATTTGGAGATTCTCAAGTATAGAGGAAAAGATAAGAATGAATCACACTGTGTCTGATAGGCTTTGTAAGCATCCATCAAGGCAGTGATATATACATGACTTTATGTTAGCCTTTTATTGCCTCTTTAAAATTTATTCAGTGAGAGAATATTTTCTCTGCCATTAGATGAAAGCTTAAACAGGTTTCATTACTTCTGGCCATTCTTAAGAAATGGAAATTACTAAGATCTCCTTAAATTTTATTCACAGTCTGAATTAAGTAAGCATTTCCAATCATAGGAAATATTCAAAATTGTGATAATAATTTAGTGTCAAATATTTCCCTTCCATCATCTGGAGTCCTTTGAGTGAAGTTTAGTTTAGGAAAGAAGCTTAAATGTGGACTAGAAGTTCTTTTAATTATTTATTAATTTTATTTTATAATTGTACATCTTTATGGGGTACAATGTATACATTTTGTATTGATCAAATAAGACTATTTAACATATCCATATACCCATCACGTCAAGATTTCATTATTTCCTAAGTGAGGTCTATAAGATGAAAACTTTCTTTATGGGCATAGTCATGATTCTGAATTTCTCTTATGTAATCACTATCCCAAAATGCTAGCAGTACTTCTAATTTGAAAGCAGTTCCTCATTGACTTTCTGGCTTCCTGTCTTAGTTTTCCAGACATTCACCTCTGGAATTCTATTTTTTTTCCATGTGTTCCATTTTTGCTGGACCTAAGTCTTCCAAGAAAATCATTACAATGAAATCCACATGTCATTCAGGATAAGCATGCTGAAATTTTTTGGCTCAATTTATAAAGCAGCATTGCTATGTGCAGTCACAGTAGACTTATCTTTGCTCCTTAGTCAAGGAGTACATCCAATTCTGTCACCCTGACTGTTCATATTTCCTGAGGCATGGGTCAAACCTTTGTCCACTAGCTTTGCCAAATTCTATCAGCCATCACTGTTAGACTCTTAGACCATTAGACTGTTAAACTATCTCTGCTTCTACCAATGCCTTATCTTTTTGTCTTTTCTACAATTCATGTTTTTATAGTCTTGAATTGGGTGAAGAGTTCCAGAATTTTAAAATTTGTTCTTGAAATGTTTCTCACTTTCTGTCTTCAGGTATGTCATCTTACATCAGAATGTCCTATCTACTGAATCTAACTAGCTCAAATTAAACTTTCAAAAGTAGCATTCTGTTACTTGTATATTTACTCTTAGATAGAGAATTTAAAAATATAATAGAAAATAATTATATAATAATCTAGAATAATATAATAGTAATCTTACATAAAATAAAGTGGCAGACAGTGTGATGTTAAAGAGAAATAATTGAAAATATTCCCAAAGGATAAAATGAGACTTGCTGGAATATTGTTCTCAGTGGGACTTATGAAAAACATTATTAATTACATGTGTGAGGTTTTAGGTAATATTACACTCAACAATCACATACCATATTGAATATATATTGATCACTTATTCAACTTGGTGGGGCCGACACTGTGGCACAGCGGGTTAAGGCCGTGGCTTGAAGCGCTGGCATCCCAAAAGGGCACCAGTTATAGTCCCAGCTACTCCTCTTCCAATACAGCTCCTTGCTATGACCTGGGATAGAAGTAGAGGATGGTCCAAGTCCCCCTGCACCCAAGTGGGAGACCTGGAAGAAGCTCCTGGCTCCTGGCTTCAGATTAGCGCAGCTATGGCCGTTGTGGCTGTCTGGGGAATGAACCAGAAGATAGAAGACCTCTCTCTGTAGCTCTGTCTTTCAAATTAATAAAATAAACCTTAAATAAAAATTCAACTTGGTGATTTCAATTTGCAAATCAAAATGAGTAGCACTAATATGCAATAGTTCCTCTTTTAACCTAACCTAAGTCACTATTCCATTTTTTCCTGACTCTCATATGCTCTAGTTATTAACTAACTAAAAACTAAATGAATTGGAAAAACATTAAAGAGAACTTTATATGATTTTTTAATTGAGTCTCAGAAAATGACTTAACTAAAACAAGAACTATAAAAATCTTTCAGAATACCATCATTGGAATAATATAATTTAAAATGTCAATACATGTTTAATTGGTTTTCCTTCATGATAGATGAACTCTGTAGGGTGTACATAAGTGTTGAGATTTGTTGAAAGACAAATTTCATCCAATATTATGAAAATGATGGAGAAAAATCAGATGCAAGCAATGGTTTTTAGTAAGGTTACAGATTTTAGGCCTAAATGATTACAAAAGCTTTCCCAGAATAGAAGATGTATGGATTGAACCTTGAAGCCAGTTGAAAAATAATGGTATAATTCAAAGTATGAACTGTAAATAACGCCACATGAAGAAGTTTGTGAGAAAATGATGAGACAGCAGTCCGATAATATATACTGAACAACATTGTTTGACAAACCAGGAAGTCTTATTTTTTTAATTCTGCATATAACAGAGGGTAACTTCATAATTTCTATAATGGTGAAGTCTCATCATAGTGCTATTTAAAGAAAGGATCTATAGCAGTTGAAGAACTAAAAGGAAGAATCCAGCAAGGATGCTGTTCTAACAATTAGAATAGATTGTTTAGAGATAATAAGAAACTGTGATACTTAATGAAATGAGATAGAGAAGGAGAGAGAAACATTAGTGGGTGCAAATTGGCTGGATTTGGCAAATAATAAGATGGAGAAAATGAGAAAGAGCCTAGAATCAACAGCAAAATTTAAAGTTTTTTAACAACTGTATATTTTGGCATCAACTAATATAAAATTAAAAGGGAAGAATTGCAGCAGGGAAGGGATAAGGAAGCTGATATAATGATGAAAATAATTCATTTTGTAAATATTAACTTTGATATAATATTCAAATGAATACACAAGGTAAAATACTCTTCAGTAAAGTGTGAGTCTCAGGTGGAGTTACAGGCAGGATAAACTGATTTCCTATTCATCAAGATAAGTATGTGTTGAAGATTTGAGAAGATGTGAGATTATCAACAAATAGCTAGCTTTCTGCTGCTATTTTCTACAGAAGTTATATTGTTTTTAAGTCATAAAAAATGAAAATATTTTAGTCTTTTGTTTGTATACTTTATTTAATTTTCCTTTCAAATAAAACACTGACACATACTCCCTGTAATAAACCAAGAGACTTTCTAAAATATCTTGTGGTTTTAATTACAGATAATTTAACTAGTATTATCTCCCTTTGAATCTTTAGATGTCTTTTCATTTCCATCTGTCTGTGGTATTATTTTATGAATCTTATTTTGCTATTCTTTTTCTCAATATTTCATAAAGTACATGGATTGCTTTCAGGCATGTTTACTGTCTACATGAATATTTGCCTGTAATTGCTAAGTAGATTTTAAGTTTGAGGATTTTCTATGCTGGAGTTCTTGGAAAACACATTCTGAATTAAATAATGATACATTGGAAGTTTACAGGCATGTACTTGGGAAAAAGTATGAGTAAGCAAAGCAGGACTGGGCAGAGACCAAAGTCAAAATGTTCTGCATAACTTCAGCTGATCCCAAGGGCTGAGCTGTTCAAAACTGACACAAGGAGTCTGAGCCTTTGCCCCCCATATAAACCAGTCTTTGAATGCAGGCTGACCTTCCAATAAGGACAGTTCCAGGAGAGAGACTGTGCTGTGACTCGACAGTAACCAAAGGAGCTATATGAATGAGTGTTTCATCCTGAAGTGGGACACATAAATCTTCCTATGACATACACACTTGGTGTCGTTTTGATCTACCTTGTTTGGCTCAGGTCCTCCAATGTTACATTTTATCTAATTTCCTAGAAAAATATGTAGTATAAAGAATTGTGCAATGATTTATTGCCCGCACATTCCTTGCTGCATTGGTCTCAAGGATAAATGCCCATTCTAGGAGCATAAAATCTCTGTTGGTCTAGGTGGCTTACATGAAGGTGAAGCTGTCTTTACCCATCATCCAAATGACCTCATCAGTCTGTGACTGATGTATTTACCACTTAATATTAAAACCAAGACTGGGATGCAACACAAGAAGCCTAATTGAATATGCTGAAGACCAAGTTATACTTTGTGACAACCATTTTTGCAACAATATCATCACCACTTACTAAAGATTAGGTCAATCTTCTTTCCAGTATGCTAATTGCATCACTTACAGGTCTCTGAGCACAAGGAAGTTGTAATGACCATCAGGACTGTAGTTTAATATGATTATTATTGTGTCATAGTCACATAGTCATTGAGGCCTCTAGAAAAATAAAGATGGGAAGTAGTGCAAAAGGGGCACTGGGAAGATGGGAATCAGGACTACACCTACTTGATCTCCGTTTCTGCCCTTCCTAGCCGTGATAACTAAAAGTTCACATGCAAATAAACTGATTTGAAGCTTCTGCTGAATATGTGTCTTGAACTTTGTAGGGTTTTAGCTTTCAGTGAGCCTGCTACAAAAGATGCAAGACTTTTTTATTAGAGGAAAATTACTTGATTGTACAGTGCAGAGTGAGCAACATGGTTTTCATGTTTACATGGATTCCCCTTCTTCACATCTCACAGGGGTAATACAGGCTGGTCTTAAGTAGCTGCAACACATATAATGAATATGTTTCACAGTGAAGGAATATCAAGGTAGAAAAATACATATTTCTTTTTTAAAAATTTATTTATTTTTATTTGAGAAGCAGAGTTACAGAAATACAAAGGGAGGGAGGGAGGGAGGGGGGGAGGGAGAGAGAGAGAGCGAGAGAGAGAGAGAGAGAGAGAATTTCTTCCATCCACTTGTCCATTCCCCAAATGGCCACAATAGCCAGAGCTGGGCCAATCTGAAGCCAGTAGCCAGGAGCTTCCCCTGGGTCTCCCACGCGGGTGCAAGAACCCAAGGACTTGAGCCATCTTCCACTACTTTCCCAGGCCATATCAGAGAGCTGGATCGGAAGTGGAGCATCTGGGACTCGAACTGGTGCCCATTTGGGATGCCAGTGCTGCAGAGGGCAGCTTAACCGGCTGTGCTACAATGCTGGCTCTATATCATATTTCTTATATTGGGCAATATGCATGCTTCTGTTCTAGCATGAGCATAGACATTTTCTTTACTATATTGGATGGTAAATAAATTTGTCATTTGCTTCAAAGTGAGACACAATGTCATTCAGCTAAGGTTGTTTGTTGCATAATTATTCTTAAAATGATACTATGTAACAAAATAACCACCATCTTTTCTGTCAAGACCTAAAGCTGAGGGAAACTGATGGGAAATTGTCTGTCTGGAATACCAGAAAGCTAGAATGTAATAATTTAAATGGAAATAAGGAAGTCCACAACTGATTAGCTATATAAACATAGTGAACACTCCATTCTTCAGATCTGGGTTGGGTTTGATTTTTGTCTGTATTTCATATGCCCTGATTTTTTAAATATGCATTCATTTGAAATGTAGTGTGTCAGAGACAGAAGGAGAGACTGAAAGCATGATCTTTCATTTTCTGATTTACTCACCAAATGGCTGCAACAGCCAGGGCTGGGATAGGCCAGTGCCAAAAGTCAGAAGATCCATCAGGTCGCTTAAGTGGGGGGCAAGGGCCCTAGTATTTGGACCATCTTCCACTGCCTTCCTAGGTGTACTGGAAGGAAGCTTGATGAGAAGCATGGCAATTGGACTTGAATTGACACTCTGATGTGGTCTACCATTACAAAAAGCAGCTGCTTAACCCATTGCACCACAACACTGGCCTCCTTGTGTGCCATGATTTTTAAAAGTCGCAATGGTAATGTTTTCAGTCTTCAAGTGCTGGTGTTCTGTGTTTCAGAGTCCTCTAAATGTCTGGGTATTTTCTTTTTTACATGAGGAAATTTACATGGGTACTGGCAGAGGAGGGAAATCTGGGATAATCATTAACAAAAGCATCTACTTCAGTGATGCAGTGTCCATCTTCCTTGGGAAATTGTTCCTCCCTTAGTAAAGGCTGTAATCTGGTTAATGGTTTCAAGGTGAATAGTACATAGTTACTTCTATCAATCCAGCTTTCCTCATCATATAACTTCAAGATCCTGTCCCTGTTATTGCTAGAATGCCTACTTACATAATAATGTCTATTATTGAAGCCATTTTGATACCAAATGTCTTAGATCGTACCTCAGGATTAAAGATCTAAACTCAAAGTTTGCATGGCGGAGATAAATTGGGGAAGTAACCTGAGAAATGCGACCTATAAATAAGGGAGTGAAAGGAGTGGGCAATGAATGAGTTCAATAGCAAATCATTTGCAACTGAGTCCAAAGTTCATTCTGTAGGAACCACTGCATCTGGGATTGGACATACAGATTGTCCTATATAACTTTCACAAACCCATTATAAAACAGTACTTAGATTCAGATTGTCCCACATAGGACAGCATAATGTTGGGTAAGACATGCTCTTCTCCCATTTGTGTGCCAAGGTCCCAAATACCTGGGCCATCATTTGTATCTTCCCAGGTGCAACGACAGGAAGTTGGATCTGAAGGTGAAGAGCTGCAACTCGAATTGACACTCCAAATGCAGTGCCAGCGTCACAAGTGGCAGCTTAACTTGCTGCATCACAATGCCAGCTCCAGAATAATTTTAATGATTTATTATTTATTTATTATTATTATTTATTATTTAATTATTTATGTATGTATTTGAAAAGCAGAGAGAGAATGATCTGAAGAAGGGAGAGAGGGAAGAAGGTGGAGGGGGGACAGAGAGAGAGATGGAGACAGAGATCTTCCGTTTGCTGCTTCCCTCCCCAAATCATAGCAACAACTGGTGCTGGGTCAAGATAAGGTAAAGTGCTGAGAACTCTTTACAGTCTTCCATGTGGGGAGTGGAATCCTAATAACCTGCACAGCCATTGACTGCCTCCCAAGTGTATAAGTGAAAGCTGATTTGCAACCTTAGAGAAGTTGGGACTCAAACAAGGCACTCTGATATAGGATGTGAGCACTAAAAGAGCTGATTTAAACTGCTGTGTCACAGACCCATCTTTAAAAAAAAAGATTATACTTAAGAGGAAGAATAAAAGGAAAAGGAGGAGGAAGAGAAAGAGAAGGACCAAAATAAAGGAGAGTAGAGGTGATGAAAGGCAGGAAAGAATAGAAGGAAGAAAAAGAAAGGAGAATGTACAACTTTGTTCTAAACTACACAGGAAGAAGAGTTACCAGAGTTCTAAATTTTCTAAATATTAAGTTCTGACATCCATAACTATTTATCTAAACATTCCAATATTTTTATCTGCAGACATGAGAATATCCTTATCTTGCAACTGGAGTTCTTGCTCTGTAAATTTTAATTTTCTCCTTCTGTCTTGTCTTCTTTATTTCATTTATGAATAAAAGACTATGAGGAAGGAAGACAGAGAATGACAAAGAGAGAAGAAGAGGGAGGGAGGGCGAGAGAGAGAGAGAGAGGGAGAGAGAGAAAGAGAGAGAGAGAGGATAAGCTTCTCTTTACTTTGAATATTTAGCAACAATTGTTTGATTGATACCAGTGGTGTAATGGACACGAAGTCACCAAACGCTTTCTGCAACTGTTGACAAATGGCAGTAGGTCTTTGCATCCTGCAGTGAAGAACTCTGTTCCTGCCATCTAATCCCTCAGACTGTCCCATTTGGTAATTATTCTGCATGACTTCTATGGAGTGTGCATCTGTCATAGATCATTGTAACATCCAGGACATGCACTGCAAAAGAGCAATTGTTCCACTTTCTAGAGTACTTAAAAATTAAGAAGAAAACACTGTGGGTGTTTACATTAAATAAAAAAAGAGGTTCATTTATTGAGCACTTCTTACAGACCAAGCATTCTAGTGATGCTTCCCTTTTAATTAATGCAAAAAATCTTCCTATCATATAACCATTATTTGGTGATGGAAATAGATTCATAAATTTAAAATGATTAACATATATATCCCATCAAAAATGTATCAATTTTTGTAATCAGGACATTTGAAATTTGCTCTTAATGATTTTGATGTGAACTATATTCTGCTGTTTATTACATTCAACATGCTATGAAATAGACCCCCTCTAAAAAGAACCCGCTCTTTCACTTCTCTCTATGATGCTATACGCCTGTCGATTTTTAAAATTTTATCTTTATTTATTTGAGATGTAAAAAAATGGGGGGCAGAGATCAGTACTTTCCCATCTGCTGATTTCCTCTCCAAAGGTCTGCAGTGGCCAAAACTGTGCCAAATTGAAGCCACATGGGTGGCAGGGACCCAAATATTTATTATGCCTCTTGGTAGAATTCTTAATTTTTCTTCACATTTTAAAAAATAAGCACCTTATCTTCCAGCGTACATTGGCAAAGGCCATGTGACCTCATGCCTTGTCCTGTAAATAACTCATGTTGCTATTCCTCTCTTTTGTCTCTTATCCTCCATTTCCCACATAACATCATTTATATCTACCTGATGAATTGGTACTTACCTTTCAAAACTTGTGAAAAATACTCTCATGTTTTTATACTCTTATGATCCTCTGAAATCCATGTTTTTCATTTTCCCTGTGTTCCTTATTATCCCATACACATTCTTATAAAAGGACTGATCACATCCTTTTGAATATTTTTATTCTCATTCTTCCATTAGACTAATATCGGACAGAACAAATTTTGTATAACAGTTATTGGTGCAACAATGTAGCCTAGTAACATACATAATATGCAAATGCTCTCACCAGTAATCCTGTAAATAAAGGGAGTCATTCTTTCCCAGCATTTTAAATACCACATTGAAAATCCTTATACTACACTCACCCATTAGTTATGAAGTAAGGCTTATTAAGTTTTATTTTCTTAATAAAGTAATAAAATTATTGGATAACTAAATAAAATTTATGATATTATGGGGTAAACTTTAATGTCTTTTATGGGATGTTTTCTATAAAATGATATTTAGCAAAAATTATTAACTCTTTCTTGGATTCCTACAAAGCAATTTTTAAAAACTTCCATTTAAATGACTATTAAACTGAAAATCCTTCTGATGTTTTTCCTGAAAGTTTATTTGCTACCAAAAAAGTGGAAGTAAATCGCTCTATTATTTTTACATTTCATTACTATTTCATTGGATTATTTGATTTCATTAGCGAAGTTGTAAATGAAATATTGAAATGACAAATGACAAAAACTGCAGGGTTTGTTTAGCAAAATATAAAATCTGAGAAAATGATTTTACAGGAAAAATTGAGTCCATATTGAGATTTTATCACTATATGATTCGCCAAGCATGAATAATTTCCCATCAATTCTTTTATCCAGTGGCAACATAAACACTCACACTTTCTGAAGTGAAGGGGTTGGAGTATTATAGCTGCTTCATTCAAGCAGCTATCTTTGAGGTTGTCTCAGCATTTCCATCATATATCCAGTTTCTTGAAGTTTATAGCTGGCAGTAAAAACTAACCCTTGGGTTGAATCTTTACTTACAGAGGTATTTTTCAGTGCAGCTTATGAAGACCTAGCTGCAAGACTCCCCATTTCTGTTAATAGAAGTCAGGTCATGAATCCCTTCCTGGCACTTTGAACAGATTTATCCTGTAAGTTCTCTACCAAGAGAAAATTATTTTTTATCGAAATGGGAGAAGTATTTCTGTTTGATTTCAGTTAAGTTATAAAGTGTATTACCCATCCCATGCAGGTATGAATTTTCAATATCTTTTCTACACTTATGACAAAATCATTTCTTGTTTCCTTTCCAAAGTGACCTTGGTAAGGATAAGTTAGTTACCACCGTTCATGTATGATTAAAAATAAGCTCATTTTTATTCAAAATCTATTGAAGTATTTTCTTTCCAGATCCCTTCACGTTCATCCAGAAAACGATTTTAAATGTTTTATATTTCTTCTATATTTTGGCTAAGATCAAAGTGTAAACATGTTTTGCAAAATAAAGTAAAACCGTAGTTAATTATTAAAACATTACAAATCTATCTACAGAATGCATGAGTTCCATTCACATTCATTAGGTAAATGTTGGTAATTAATATAAATATATGAACATAGTAATCAATATGTTAACATAGATATAAATGCCACAAAACTCTGACATTTGATTTATACTTAAAAGATAACACAAATATGTAACTACAAAAGTTAGAAAAATTTACAGTATTTAAAAACAGCATAATTACAACAAGTTAAAATTTTTTAATATAATTTATTTCATATGTCATGTGGGTGTCATTGTTCAGTATACAAAACTCTCAAAGTTAGTAAGAATCAGTTGGCATGTATTTAAAAACTATAAAGGAAATGTTAAAGTCAATTAAATCAATGATCCTTGAGCTAAAGATAGGTGAAAAGAATAAATTGTAATGGACCAAATCTCCACCAGTTCTAACATCTACCATAAACATTCATAAAATACAGAATGACTGGGAGCAGTGCTGTGGCATAGTAGGCTATGCCTCCACCTGCAGAGCCAGCATCCCATATGGACGACAGTTTGTATCCTGCTGCTTCTCTTCTGATCCAGCTCTCTGCTACCCACCTGGGAAACAGTACTTGGACCCCAGCACCCACATTGTAGACCTAGAAGAAGATCCTAGCTCCTAGCTGCGGATTGGCTCAGCTCTGGCCTTTGGGGCCATTTGAGGAGTGAACCAGAGGGTGAATCTATCTGCCTGTCTCTCCCTCTCTCTGTCTGTAAATCTGCTTCTCAAATAAATAAACAAATAAATACTATATAATTGATAAATAATTCTTAATATAATATTAATAAGGCATATACACAAAATACATGAAATTGAGATGTGTTTAGTGCTCAGCAAAACTACATACAGGCTAATATTAATTTCTGTATTTATAATCTAAACTATACTGTGTTTTCAATTAACATGGCAAAAGAATTTGAATAATCTCTAAGTAGTTATACTTTTATTTGTCTACCAGAGTAACTACTATGTATCCTTTCATAATTTATGCATTTCTAATGTGGAATAAATTTGGGAATATTGCTTTGCAAGGATATTGGACATTTTGATTTTTTTTTTTTAATTTTGATAGGCAAAGTTAGACAGAGAGAGAGACAGAAAGAAAGGTCTTCCTCCCGTTGGTTCAACCCCCAAATGGCAACTATGGCCAGCGCGCTGAGCTGATCCGAAGCCAGGAGCCAGGTGCTTCTCCTGGTCTCCCATGGGGTGCAGGGCCCAAGAACTTGGGCCATCCTCCACTGCCTTCCTGGGCCACAGCAGAGAGCTGGCCTGGAAGAGGAGCAGCCAGGACAGAATATGGCGCCTCAACTGGGACGAGAATCCAGGGTGCTGGCGCCGCAGGCAGAGGATTAGCCAAGTGAGCTGCGGCACCGGCCTGACATTTTGATTTCTATATGCCATTTATATATGTACATAATTTTTAAAAGTTCATAAGATTTAATGAAGTGGATTTAAATTTGGTTTTTATTCACCCATTGATAAGTGTATAAGGGAGATGACATAAAAAAGGAGTATTTTACCTGTTAAATTAAGAAATTTTGATTATATTTCTAAGTTAGAAATAAAAAAAAGCTTGCTCAGAAATGGCAACATTTTCCTAGTACATAATTCTTAAGAAAATTCAGCATTTTCATCTTTAGGAAATGGAATGATAATTTGTTACCCACACTTGAAACCACATACTTCTATGCCCAAATTTGCTAGTGTTAGAAATAAAACGGATAATGTTATTAGAATAGCAACTGGTTAGACAAAAAAAAAAAAAAAAAAAGAACAAGCATTGCAATTTTCATTCTGTCATCTTGTATTTTGCTTTCTGTCAAAAATTGTATTATTTTTATTGAATAGTTCTATCAAAAATTCTTATTACAAATAAAAATTCAACAAAACATGACAAGGGAAACTTTAATGTTCAACCACATGTTTCAAGCTAAATTTTCAAGCTAAATGATGACCAGATTTTAGAGCTCTAGTCACAGCACACATATAGCAGTAGAAAATATAGAACAACTTTCAAAAATGTATTTACTTTTGTCTCACTTTAAATTATATAATGTAACTTTTGGGGCTGGTTTGGATATCAGATAAATTAATCTTCTAGACTTCAAAAGTGTCCTGCACAATTTATTTAGTGTACTTATGGAAAAAATATCATTGTAGATAGGTTCATGTAATTGCTCAGAATTACGCTTTCTGGGTATTTCAGGTTAGTGAATTCCACAGAAACATTTTGTATGATATTTGAAGAGAAAACAAAAGCAAAACTGAAGCATTAACCATTGTGTTTTTATATTTGGAAGATTGGTACATGGTTGTCAGGTGCTGTTGCAGAATATGCACATTATAATTTACTTTCAGGATCACCCCAGTGGGAAAGCTGCTTCTCTTTCCCCTGGAATCTTGTTCAGCTTCTGTGGCTCCTGAGTCAGGCCATGTATTTAACTATATTGTGAAAAGCTCCAGTATCTCCATAAAAGGACACCACCACACAGGATCATCAAATTCCTAGTCAGTGAGAAAATGACATGGGCTTGCATGCATCACAATGGGCTCAAGCTTCCCTCCTTTTAACTGTCTTCCCTTCCCACCTGGCAAGGTTTTCATGGAAGTTGCAGGATTACACACAGAGACACTCAACAGATTGGCAAGTGTGTGTCTTGGGAAAGGTGTGTGTGTATGTATGTGTTTGTGTGTGTGTGTGGGAGGTTACTCATTCTTTGATTAAATCTTGATCAATGAAATTTCCAATAACTATTAAAATAACTTGAACTTTATGCCAGTGCCATGGCTCACTAGTCTAATCCTCTGTCTGCGGCGCTGGCACACCTGGTTCTAGCCCAGGTCAGGGTGCCAGATTCTGTCCCTGTTGCTCGTCTTCCAGTCCAGCTCTCTGCTGTGGCCCGGGAAGGCAGTGGAGCATGGCCCAAGTGCTTGGGCCCTGCACCTACATGGTAGACCAGGAGAAGCACCTGGCTCCTGGCTTCGGATCAGCGCAGCACGCTGGCCGTAGTGGCCATTTGGGGGGTGCACCAATGAAAGGAAGACCTTTCTCTCTGTCTTTCTCTCTCTCTCAGTGTTTGACTCTGCCTGTCAACAAAAAAATAACATGAACTTTAAAGATTTTCACTGAAGGCCCTTTAAAATTTTCTCTTTTTTCAATTATTTGAAAAAAAATATTCTTTAAGCAGTTAATTGTCAAACTTATGCACACTAATAAATGCATATTGCAGTGTGACAGGATGTAAGAATTTTTATTAAAATATATGTCACAATAAAATTATATAAATTTATATAGGTAGCATATAGAACCAAGTTTTAATATATGGGTACATTGTGAAATAGTTAAATCAAGCTAATTACCATGTCCACCATCTCACAAACTTATCTACTCTATTAGCAATTTCTGCATGCACAATACATTACTAACTGCTGTCACCATCCTCTATGATATACCCCCGAATGTGTTCTGTATATGTAACTATAACTTTGTACCCATCAACCAACAGTTCTTCATTCTTCCCTTCCCCGTCTATGTGCCAATGACAATTGCCATTATATTTTCTGCTTCTATGAATTTTTAAGTTTCTACACACAAGTTATCATGCAGATTTTTCTTCCTCTGACTGACTTATGACACTTAGCAAAATGTTCTCCAGGTTTACTCACATCTTCCTTAATGGCAGGAGTTGTTCTTTCTTAAGATTGAGAAGTATTTCGTTACATGTATATTTGTATGTATATGAGTTTGTTTATCAATTCATCTGTCCATGGACACATAGTTTGATTCCATGCTTCCACTACAGTGAATTGTATTGCAATAAACACAAAAACATCTTCCATGTTCCTTTGGATATGTAACCAGTAATGGATTTGCTGGATCATATGGTAGTTTTGTTTTCAATTTCTTCAGCTAACTCTATGCCAGTTTCCATAACTGCACTATTTTCTAACAGTGTACATGAATTCCATTTTCTTCAAAATTTATACATAAGTATCAGTTCTACTTCTTCACATTAGCAGTGAATAATCTGAAAATAAAACAACAAACCTTCCCATTACAAATGACAGTAAAATAATAAAATACCTAGGAATAAATTAGATAGAAAAAAATTACACTGGAGGCCAGGACTGTAGTGTAGTAGGCTAAGCCTCTGCCTGTAGGGCCGGCATCCCATAAGAGTGCTGAGTCATGTCCCAGTTTCTCTTCATGAAACCAGCTCTCTGCTTTGGCCTGGAGAGCAGTAGAAGATAGCCCAAGTGCTTGGGCCCCTACTCCTGCATGAGAAACCTGGAGGAAGCTCCTGGCTCCTGGCTTTGAATCGGCCCCATTGTGGTCTTTGTGTGCATTTGGGGAGTGAACCAGTGGATTGGAGACCTTTCTCTATCTCTCACTTTCTGTGTTTATAACTCTACCTCTCTAATAAATAAATAAAATGTTACAAAAATACATAACTTGTGTTGTGAAGCCTATACAACATTTCTGAAAGGAAAAAAAAACTTAATGAAATGAAAAGATAACCCTTAAAATTGGAATAATATAAATGTAATCAGGTTAAGGGACCACTCCTGGTATTTGTCTAGATATTTGTCTTAGAAGAACTCTCTATATGTTAATTTTCTTCTCAATGTTTCCTTTCCTTGCTGTTCTATCATTTCCATTTTTTGCAATTTCTGATTCAAGAGAACACTATGAACTAAGCTATCTTCCTCAACAAATTTCTAAATCATTTTAGAATACTAAAGGATAAAGCATACAGAGATCCGCATTATTGATAAATATTCAAAGAGATAACATATCAATAGGCAACTTGGTTCCAAATGCTAACCACAGAATTGGACAGTTGGGTCAGTATTGTGGTTTTTCGAGTTAAGCTTGGAATGTGGTCCTACCACTGCACTGCTTCTGGCCCCGCTCCCTGCTAATGTGCCTAGGAATACTGCTGATGAAGGTTCATATACTTTCCATCAGCGGTTCTGGAAAATTTTAGATCCTAGGCTCATAACAGCCAAAGGCAACAAGTGAATACCAGGTCCCAAAGAGAAATAGGAAAAAAGTAAAAGGACATAGTAAACATTCTTTTTTCTCCTTCTAAGTACCCCATAGATGCTTCTTTGGGACAGAGTATGTGAGTGAACAAAAAGAGTCCAGTAGTGCTACAGTATGCAATGTAACCCTACATTGAAGAAAATATTGGGATATAAGAAAAAAAATGACAGTTAAATCCTTCCATTATAAAAGTCCTTTATCTCAAAATCATAAGGATCAAAATAGAACATAGAACTTGTCAACAAAGATTTCATTTGTTCAGCCTTTAAAATGAAACAGCTCAATATAGCACTCTATGGCAATCTGCGATAATTTACTGCTTCCTAGTCAATTCCTTTTCCCATTCTCTATGATGACTAATTCATATTTGATTCTTTCTCCTAAGAGCATCTCACTCTTAGATGATTAACTCAAAAAGACTTTAGTGAAGACATGTAATCAGAGGCATATTTCTCATCCCTGCACCACCACATTCCAATGAATCCCAGCTGCTAGTTTGAGTGATTTGTTCATTGTTTCCACTTTATTCAGTTTCTTGGAAGTATTTAGCATGATTGATTATCCTTTCTTTTATAAAGTGCATTTTTCCCAGGATGGATATGTGTCACAGCAGTTAAATCCCACATCTCATATCACAGCACTGGGGTTGCAGCTACTCTGCTTCCTTTCCAGCTTCCTGTTAATGCTCATTCTAGGGGAAGCAGGTGATGGCTCAATTACTTGGGTCCCTGCACCCACAACAGAGACCCCAGTGGAGTTCTAGTCTCCTGATTTCAGTCTGGAACAGTCTTGCATCTTGCTGACAATTTAGGAGTAAGCCAGTAAATAAAATATATATGTCCATTTGACTCTTTGCATTCAAATGAAAGTAAATCATTTTTTTTTTTCCAAGAAGGAATGCCTTCCTCACTTCGCTACAAGAAGATGATATGAGCA
The DNA here is from genome assembly GCF_033115175.1 of Lepus europaeus. Classification (NCBI taxonomy): domain Eukaryota; kingdom Metazoa; phylum Chordata; class Mammalia; order Lagomorpha; family Leporidae; genus Lepus; species Lepus europaeus. The sequence continues at coordinate 48,254,731 of NC_084832.1, read as the reverse complement.
TACAACTTATTTTCCCTTCATCACACTGGGTCCTCTTTCTCAATCTTTTTCTTGATTCCTCCTCCACTTGCTCACCTTTGAATGTTCTCATAATCATGGATGTCAACTTCCGACTCTTGTCAATATACTCTCATGTCCTAGGTAATTTTACTTCCTCTGATGTTCTTAATCACTTCCTCATTTCATTAAGGTTTAAACGTTTGTATTTTACCTTACTCATGCAGAAGTATCAGAATTAAAATTACAAATGTCTATTCAACATTTGCCTAAGTAGATATCTAAATGATATATCAATTGTAACTTTTATAAAACAAAATTCTTCATTCCACAAATAAACAAAAATAGACTTTTACTGAAGCGCTCTTGCTTCTAAATGAGTTAACATTTATTTGGAACCATATTGTATTTCCTTCATCGTTTAGTTCTGACTTTAAAACCCTCAGAAAGTCTTACCATTTCAGGGCCAGCAGTGCGGCGGAGCAGGTAAAGCCGCCTCCTACAGTGCGAGCATCCCATATGGGCGCTGGTTCAAGTCCCGGCTGCTCCACTTCTGATCCAGCTCTGCTATGGCCTGGAAAAGCAGTAGAAGATGGCCCAAGTCATTGGGCCCCTGTACCTGTGGGGGAGACTCAGAAGAAGCTCCTGGTTCCTGGCTCTGCATTGACCTTTGCGGCCAACTGGGGAGTGAACCAGTGGATGGAAGATCTGTTTCTCTCTCTCTCTCGCTCTCGCTCTCTCTCTTTCTCTCTCTCTCCTTGTGTTTCTCTGCTTTTGCCTTTCTATAACTCTGCCTTTCAGAGTAATAAATAAATATTTGTTTTTTTTTTAAGATTTATTTTATTTATTTGAAATTAAGAGAGGCAGAGAGAGAGAGAGAAAGAGAGGTTCTCCATCCGTTGGTTCACTCCCTAGGTGGCTGCAATGGCTGGAGCTGTGCTGATCTGAAACCAGGAGCCAGGAGCTTCCCCTGGGTCCCTCACATGGGTGCACAGACCCAAGGACCTGGGCCCTCCTCCACTGCCATCCCAGGACACAGCAGAGAGTTGGATCGGAAGAGGAGCAGCTGGACCAGAACCGGCACCCATATGAGATGCCGGTGCCCCAGGCCAGGGCTTTAACCCACTGCGCCACAGTGCTGGCTCCTGTAATTTGTTCTTGAGCTACAAAAAAGCAGATTTTTGCTTATACATGAATGTGATTCAGTATCATATCTCTTAATTCACTATACTTATTCTTCTCCATTATTATCCTCTCCCAAAATAAGGAAAGCAGAACAATCTTGTGAATGCCACACTAAAGCAAATTTTTCGAAGTCTACAGATAATCGTTGGTTCTCAAATCACTCCCCATCACTAGTTCTCATAGCTCTTAATACACAATTTCATTATTTTTCATCACTGTCATAATTAAGGTACTAACCATTTTACATGCAAAGAGTAGTCAATAATTTCATGGGAAATGAACATGATGAAAAATACGGATTTCAGAATTTTTTCACCAGAATAAACATTTTTAATTCTATTTCCCTGAATCCTTTGTAGTACTTGTATTCCAATTCAAACAATTTTCTAACTAATATTTCAATTTCTGAATTTTTAAACACATGTTTTATACTGGTGTCAGATTTATATTTCAAAATAGACATTCAAGAGGGTAATTTGGCTATTTTAATATTCTAATAATAATTATCACTAGCATAAATTTTGTGTATTTAAGACATTGCAGAATGAAGTAAAAATCTAAATGTCACTGATAGGTTAATTGATGAGTCTCCTGATTTCAGTCTGGAACAGTCTTGCATCTTGCTGACAATTTAGGAGTAAACCAGTAAATAAAAAATGGCATAGAAAATTAATTAATTTTTTTTAAAAAAAACTATTATGTAGTATCTCTGTCTTTAATGTGCTGTACATTGTTATTTAATACTATAATTAGTACTCCAATGGTAGTTTTTTCACTTTGTGTTGCTATATGGGCAAACTGTTGAAATCTTTACCTAATATGTACTAAACTGATCTTCTATATATAAAGAGAATTGAAAATGAATCTTTATGTGAATGGAAGGGGAAAGGGAGTGGGAGGGGGGAAGGTTGCGGGTAGGAGGGAAGTTATGGGAGGGGGGAAGCCATTGTAACCCATAAGCTGTACTTTGGAAATTTATATTCATTAAATAAAAGTTAATATATATATATATATATATATATATATATATATGTCCATTTGACTCTTTGCATTCAAATGAAAGTACATCATTTATTTAGGACATCTAAAACTTCTAGAATAGAAATAAACACATTTCAAATTCTTAAACTATAAAAATTTCTTCTTTACTATTTCTGAATTTCAATACAAATTTTACACCACTACCCATAGTTTTTGTCCTGATAATAGCTGTGTTCCTGGAATTTCTCCAGGATATTATCTCTAATTTCAGCTTGGTAAATTGTATTTTTCCAAGGTATATTTGCAATACTTCCTTCATTGTGATTTTTTTCTCACCCACTTGGGAACCCTAGTAATTTTTCTCATGATACAAGAGTCTTTTGAACATGAGTAAGATAGGTATTGTTGTCTTTCTAGTTTATGAATTAGACTCAATTTTATTCTTTTGAATCACCCTATCTCACTTTCAATTTTGGTAACAAAGCAATAGTTTAAAAAGTTAGAATTCGCAGAGTACTTTAAACAGAATTGACAAACAACAGGTCCTGGAATGTCTTCAAGGACTCTCCAATCTCCTCTGAGAGCTATATGAGAGAGAACATTTATATAAATAAATACTGTGAGTATCAATTCTTTTCTTTAAAGTAGGTCAGGGAGGAGCTTTAACTCCTCCATATCAAGTTAGGGATTGTCAGCTTCCTGGGAGAGTTTGATGTGTGCTGCCCTATTTAGGCATATACGAGTTGGTGTTTGACACAAGCATGAAAAAATGAAAACAACTATGGTACAAAATGATTAGTGAGATATAATAGAGGGCTGACTTTGAAAGGTAGCTACACTCACAATAACATTGTGAAGTCAGTATTTAATTCTGCCTATTTTGCAGCGATGTACAAAGACGTGGCTGCCAGCAGGAGGTCATTTTGGGTAAAATATGAAGGGAACATTTTGTGGGTAAACAGACCTCTAAGCTAGGACTAAATTACCACCTTTCCCTAGGTTGAAGAACAAGGGGTAAAAAATTAATGTTTGTTTTTACTACTATGGCCAGAATTTGTTCAATAACCCAACATCTCTGAATACTGATTTAGTAGCTGTTACAGTTTCATGAAAGATGTATGTAGGTAGAAGGTCATCTGCTAGCCTGTTTTATTTTCTATTCTGAAAAATAATACAAATTCTTAGTATTTTTTAAATAAATATACACAATTTAGGTATTTTCTCTCAGCTTCTCAGCTTATTTTCAAGAATTTTGAAAATAGACATATCAAAATATAACTTACAAACAATGTTGTTGGTCAATTCTCAGTGTGCAGTTCTGCATTTTGACAAATATAAACACCCATCTAACAGTCGTCACAATCAAGTTGAAGACAACTTGAATCACGCAAGAGATATCACTGTGGCCCTTCTAGAAGTCAATCTTCACTTCTTACTTCACCTAATCAAATGTTGATAAAGATTCTATCACTATAGATTAGGTTTGTCTTTTCTTAATTTCTAATAGGCTTTATTTTCTTCATTCTGTTTGTTTCCCTGCTAATCTGCATATACTTTTCTTATTTTATTTGGGGCTATATTTTCAAATATATATTTCATAATTTTAAAATATGTTTAACTGAATAAATATATATTTAATAAGTGTTAAAATCACTTCCTTGTTTTCAAACAATAAAAAAAGATAAGAACATTTAACTTAGTACATGATATTTTCAAGATGATATTAGGCCAAGTATTTTTTTTTTTTTTTGACAGGCAAAGTTAGTGAGAGAGAGAGGCAGAGAGAAAGGTCTTCCTTCCGTTGGTTCACCCCCCCGAATGGCCGCTACAACCAGCGCGCTGCGCCAATCTGAAGCCAGGAGCCAGGCGCTTCCTCCTGGTCTCCCATGCGGGTGCAGGACCCAAGCATTTGGGCCATCCTCCACTGCCTTCCCGGGCCATAGCAGAGAGCTGGACTGGAAGAGGAGCAACCAGGACAGAATCCGGCGCCCCGATCGGGACTAGAACCCGGTGTGCCAGCGCTGCAGGCAGAGGATTGAGCTGTGGCGCAGGCTATCCACCTTATTTTTAACAAGTTCTCTTCAAAGCTATTTATATGTCTTTTCTGTTATCATCTTCCTTAAGTTTCCTGATTTCAATTTTTAAACAATTTATAGTTTCATGATTTGCTTTTAATCACTCCTTCAGCTCTGCAATTTCAAAGCTTGTTTTTTTTTTCTTGGCAGCTTCTAATTTTTCTCTAGTTTTCACTTCAAGTTCCGCAAATTCTGTTTCATGCTTATAGACTCCTAATGTTAGCTGACGAGATGCTGTTAATAATTGTTGCATCACTGCTGTTGGATCTTGAAATATCATTTCATCATCGAACACTGACACCACTGTCTTTTTTCCCAGCATTGCATTCCTGTCTGATTGACATAGTTTTAATAAATGATACATGGTTACAGGTCTTTCATTAGGGTCAATAAAAAAAATCTTGATGATTATTTCAAATGTACCAAACAAATCCTGTTTCGGTAATTTCATATGGAGGCTTAGTAACAACTCTTAAAGGATTGCCATAGCTTTTGTGCAATTTAAATTGGATTTTCTTCACATATGCCGACATAGTCTCATTTCCATACGGCTTTACATATACGGTCCACTGATAGGTGTGCCCATCCTCTTCACTTTCCAAAACATAGAGCGAGATTACATAAACTATTGGTTTAACAAGAGTTACTCTCTTTACTCTCCCGCCAGTCAGGCCCAAATTTGGCCAATCCCTTTAACATACTGTCCCACGGAAGAAGCCGCCGCTGCCAGGGAAAGAGAACAGGGCCTGCGGGGTCGCCGCTCCCCTCAGAGGACCCGCTCCTTTCCCGTGGTCACAGGCGGAGGGTTTGAGGTTAAGGGAAGGCGAGTCTCAGGGGCTCCAGGCATTCAGTAGCCGCCAACCCTTTCAGGTGGCCGCTGTCCCTGAAGGCCTTTCAGCCCCTCATAAGTGCAATTCTAAGAAGAAAACCATAGTTCCCTCCACTCTCTCAATTTGTGCCTTCCTTTTTTAATTTTTGCAAAATTAATAACTTCAATCCGCTCTTTAATCACAGTGTTAAGGCACCAATAATCATATATTCAACAACTAAAAGAAAGACCACAGCTCCACAGAGTTTAAAAAAAAAAAAGGCCAAACCTAACAATCAGATCACAAGATGAGCAACATGTTCCATTTTTGTCTTACAAATTAACCATTAAAAGATAGTCATGCATGATTTATGAATCTTTGTTGATAATTACTTACATTGAAAATTGAAGACACTATCCCATTGTTTTATAGCTTCCTTTGTTGTTGTCGAGAAAATGACTGTCAGTAAAATACTCCTCCTTACTTCATATGAAATAACTTATTTACTCTCTGAGTGCTTTTATAATCTCTGACTTGTAGTTTGATTTGAAGTGTGAATGTCTTCTATTTTTCTGTTATTTTTCTTCCTCAATGTAATTGATCTTCCTGATTAAACTCCTTTATCCATTTGAATGGGTGATAGGCACTTAAGTACTTGGGCCTTTTTTTTTTTTTTTTTTTTTTTTTGCTGTTTTTCAAAGTACATTAGCAGGCAGCAGGATCAGAAGAGGAGCAGCTGGGACTTAAACAATTACTCAGATATGGAATGCTGGCATCTTGTGCAATGGCTTAACATGCTGTGCCACAACATCAGCCCCAGTGTTATAATTATTTTGGAATGTTTATTTATTTTTAAACATTTACTTGAAAGACAAACAAAGGGTTAAGAGAAGCAAAGAGAGAGAGAGAGAGGGAGAGAGAGAGAGGGAGAGAGAGAGAGAGAGAGAGAGAGAGAGAGAAAGAGAGTTAATCTACTGTTTCACCACAACACCCACATTGGAATATTTTTATACACTATTTTATCATCACTTTTAGTTATTTATTGAAATCCATACTCAAGGGACCTGCTATAAAATGGGTACAGAAGTAATTCCTTGCATACCCAACAATAATTTGCAAAGACAGGTTTTATGTTTTCTAATTACATGGATACTTGCACCACTTTGTTTATAACAGCACTGCTCACAATAGCCAAAATTTGGAATTGACCAAGGTGTCCATTATCTGATGAATGGATAAACAAAATGGGATATATAAACATCATGGAATATTACTCAGCTATAAAAAATAATGAAATTCTACTATTTGCAGTAAAATGGATGCAACTGCAGGACATCACATGAAGTAAAATAAGCTGGGCCCGAAAAGATAAATACCACATGTTCTCCCTTATATGTAAGAGCTAAAATATAAAAAAAGGGAAGAAAAAAGAGAAAAAAATAAAAAAGTCTGTGTGTCAGTGCTGCTCAAATATATATTTGTAAAATTTGTTTTCTACCTTGCAAAACCAATGGTTAAGAATGTTATACTACTACTATCATTTTAATGATCTATGATTACTTTAAAATTTACTGTATATGTGTATGATGGTCATATTTCAATTCAATTATTGGCTTTGGCTATTATGTATATTCTCACTTAACTAGGGTCTTTTTACTTGCTGAACTTCTTATCTGGTGAAGTATTAAGCATTTTTACTGTGATGTGATGTAAATTTAAAATAAGTTATTTCAAAAACTAAAAAAAGAAAAAGGACAGAAAGAGAAAGTAAGAGGATGAGAGGGAGAGGGTTAGAATGGGAGGTTGGAAGGGACAGAGGAAACAAATATCATGTTCTTATAATTGTATCTACAAATCACATTGAATCTATTATAAACTAATTAAAAATAAAAAAAATAAGTAAAAACATCCTGGTATTCACGAAACCAAATAATATCAGATTTTCGCTGGATTTGTTTCTGAGTTTCTGAGCCATATGATGCTTAACCAAAATTAGGAAAAAACGATCAAATCCTTTTGAATATTTGATCCTAATAAGAAGATGAAATGTTTTGAAAATTGCTTTATTTGTACTTTTTTTTTTTTTGAGAGGCAGAGTGGACAGTGAGAGAGAGAGAAACAAGAGAGAAAGGTCTTCCTTTTTCTGTTGGTTCACCGCACAAGGGCTGCTGTGGCCAGCGCACCACACTAATCCTAAGCCAAGAGCCAGGTGCTTCTCCAGGTCTCCCTTGCGGGTGCAGGGCCCAAGGACTTGGGCCATCCTCCTCTGTACTCCTGGGCCACAGCAGGGAGCTGGACTGGAAGAGGAGCAACCGGGACAGAACCCGGCACCCTGACCGGGGCCTAGAACCCTGTGTGCTGGCACCACAGGTGGAGGATTAGCCTATTGAGCCACGACACCGGCCTTATTTGTACTTTATTATGGATGCAGCATCAGTAATTTCATAAGCAGAAACACTGCTAACTCATTTGGTTGGCCATCCTTTTGTGGGCCACAGCTTGTTTAATTTATAACACTTCATTTCTTGAATGACCAACTATACTTAAGCAATATCTATATGTATTTTAGCTAATTGGGTAATATCTCCAGATTTTTAAAAAAAAGTTTGTGTGGTATAAATTGATACCCACAATCATCATGGTAAATATTTAACATTGAAAATTATTAACAGTCATAAGCTAACATGTTCTTTTATTTTAAAATCAAGAGAACACATACTTTCAGTGAACTGGACATGATAATTTTGTAGTTTCTTGTGATTAGTTACCTTCGCACACATAAACGTTGAAAATTAATCTCAGTTTAAGATGTTCTATAATTATGTCAAATTTGTTTCATTAAATTTAGGAATAAAGTATTAATTACATATTACCACATCATATGCAGCTCATATTTTGTTTTCCATTTTTAATAGTATTTAAGTATTTTACATTTTTTTGACATAATTGGTGTTATTACTATAGTGCTTCATGTATTACTGTACCATCTCAGAGAGATTTCATACATTCTGTGAGTACTGTATTTTTCTATCAATAAAGTAGGGATTTTATGTATAATCTCATATTGTCATTTTGATATATTTTATTTTTGGTAGTCAATATACAGAGTATAAAAATTGTGTGAACATCAAATTACTTGACATATAGTTATAAATATTGCTTCACTGAATCATACCATGAAGTGATAATATAATCTCTCTCACCTTAAAAAATGGGTTATGGGTTTCCTTTTATGTTAAGGAAAATATTTTGGAACTCTGTAATATTGATGGTTGCATAATATTGTGAATGTACTAAACATCTGAATTATTCATTTTAAAATTTTAGAATGAAAGAATTTGTTATGTTTATCACAATAACATTTTAAATTAAAAATCAGAAGTCAATTAAGTATGAAATTAAAAAAAAAACTGTTGCAATTTGTACATAGAAAAAGCTGAAACTTCTAATTTTCCTTTTCTTCATTCTAACCCAAGTTGCTGTCTTGAATTCTAGTAGAGAGGAAAGTAGACTTTAATGCATCATCATTTCAATCCATTTCTTCTAACGTGGCCTGCAGTTGTTAGACCCAGAAAAAAGAAATTCATGTTAGGTATTCATAATTTAATCTGAGAAGATGCTATCTCTCCTGAAAGCCAGGACAATTTAAATGCAGAAAATGTGTGACCTGAGGCCAAAACCAATTCCTGGCATATAGCCTCATATGTATGGCTAGTGCTAAACAAAGAAGAAATTATAATTTTTTGAAAAATTGATAAAAATATGTCTCTGATACTCTAGAGAAATATAATGCAAAGGGAGGAACTGATTTAATAGCTGTGAGTAGAATCTTAATGAATAGTTAGTTCAAATTAATTGATAACTCTAGCAACAAAGATCAACTAGGTTACTTTTCATTATCTTTAAGTCATGGGTACCACTAAGGATTAAAGGATTTAATTATATTGTCTGAAATTAATTCAAAATAGTTATGAAATTCTTGTGAACATTTTTTTAGCTTTGTTAGAATGAACTAAATTATAGAAGCAATCTTATATGCATTAATATGTGTTAAATATATATATATATACACACATGTATAATTTGTTTCATTATTCCAATTAGAAAGACTTATTTTTACCAGATGAAAACTAAAACATGTGTTTCATATGTACTTAAACATTTATTATATACCCAGATTCTATACCAAATAATGTCCAGTTGATTAAGCATGTGTATAATATCCAGAGTTTTGATTTACTAATCTTTTTTTTAAATAAATGAGTGAAATAAATTGCAGAAGAATGTAAAACTATACAAGTGAAAAGAGAAAACTTAAAGTTAAAAACATATGTGAGAATAACAATAGACAGAATTAAAAAGGAGTGAATGTTCCAACATGGGAAGCACTCCATACAGCAGACTCATAGAATGACAACTTAAGTAGAACTCTGACCTCAGAATCAGCCCTTAAGGCATTCTGGTCTGGCTGAAAAGCCCAGGGGAGCATTTCAGGCATGGAAAGCCAAGACTGTGCCAAAAAATGTTCTACATGAAGGAACTCTGTGGGTGAGACTCCAGTGAAAGGAAATGGTCATCAAAGAATGTATTTTTCTCTGAAGGAAGGAAAGAACTTTCCTTTGCTTATGGCCTACTTGAAATATTGACAGAGTTTGTGGATCCAAAAAGCATCCATAGCCTAGGCAGTTCATATCAAGAGCCTTCGGTGAGCACTGACATCACACATAAGAGTGTTAATTGTTAAATAAAAAAAGAGTAGTCACTGTGCACTAACTTTCCATGCAGGACCTCTGTCCTCAAAGAGTTGTCTTATCAGACCTAATAAAACTTGATCTCAAACAATAACTTCATCTTAATGTATTAAGTGGAGGATATTCTTATGCTTCATAATGGTAAATAAATCTAAGTCCTCACAAAACATGTATAATTCTCATCAAAATGTCCATTCTTTTAAAAGTAATTTATAGATTCAATGTGATACCAGTCAAAATACCAAAGACATTCTTTCTTCTCAGATATGGAAAAAATGATGCTGAAATTCATATGGAGGCACAGGAGAACTCAAATAGCTAAAGCAATCTTGCACAACAAAAATAAAGCCAGAGGCATCACAATACCAGATCTCAGGACATACTACAGGGCATTTATAAATCAAAGCAACATGGTTCTGGTACAGAAACAGATGGATACACCAATGGAACAGAACAGAAATACCAGAGATCAATCCAAACATCTACAGCCAACTTATATTTGATAAAGGATCTAAAACCAATTCCTGGAGCAAGCAGAGTCTATTCAACAAACGGTGCTGAAAAAACTGGATTTGCACATGCACAAACATGAAGCAAGACCCCTACCTTTCACCTTACACAAAAATCAACTCAACATGGATTAAAGACCTAAATCTACGACCTGACACCATCAAATTATTGGAGAATATCAGAGAAAATCTGCAAGATACAGGCACAGGGAAATATATCTTGGAAAAGACTCCAGAGGCACAGGCAGTCAAAGCCAAAATTAGCAATTGGGATTACATCAAATTGAGGTTTCTGTACTGCAAAAGAAACAGTCAGAAAATTGAAGAGGCAATGAACAGAATGGGAAAAAATATTTACAAATTATGCAACCGATAAAAGTTTAACAATCAGAATCTACAAGGAGATCAAGAAACTCCACAACAACAAAATAAACAACCCACTTAAAAGATGGGCCAAGGACCTCAATAGACATTTTTCAAAAGAGGAAATCCAATTGGCCAAGAGACACCAGGGGAGTGCAAATCAAAACCACAATTAGGTTTCACCTCACCCCAGTTAGAATGGCTTACATACAGAAATCAACTAACAACAGATGCTGGTGAGGATGTGGGGAAAAGGGACACTAACCCACTGTTGGTGGGAATGCAAAATGATAAAGGCACTACAGCAGTCAGTTTGGAGATTCCTCAGAAACCTGAATATAGCCCTACCATACAACCCAGCCTTCCCACTCCTTGGAAATTACCCAAAGGAAACGAAATTGGCAAATAAAAGAGCCATCTGCACCTCAACGTTTATTGCAGCTCAATACACAATAGCAAAAACATGGAATGAACATAAATGCCAATCAACAGAAGAATGGGTAGAGAAATTATGGTATATGTACTCTACAGAATGCTATACATGGGTTAAAAAAAAAAAGAAATCCGGTCATTTGCAACAAAATGGGGGAATCTGGAAAACATCATGCTGAATGAAATAAGCCAGTCCCAAAGGGACAAATATCATATGTTCTCCCTGATTGGTGACAACTAACTGAGTACCTAAAAGGAAACCTGTTAAAGTGAAATGTACACTCTGAGAAACAATGTCTTGATCAGCCCTTGTTCTAACTGCCGAGGAACAACTTACTATTTTTTCCTTTTAGTATTTTTTTGTTCTACTTAATACCATTGATTGAACTCTTTAATTAACACACAATTATTCTTAGGTGTTTAAATTTAACTGAAAAGTGATCTCTGTTAAATATAAGAGTGCAGATAAGAAAGGGAAGAGATGTACAGTTCGGCATATGCCTACTTGGACTTACCCCTAATATTAGAGCTAGAAACGTGCCAGGAGATTTCAATTCAATCCTATCAAGGTGGCATGTACCACTGCCATCTTACTTTTTAAAATGATCAGTTTAATTTCATAATTGATCAAAAAGATAGGATTAAGTATCAAAGGGATTACATAAATAAGACCAGTGTCTTCAAATAATAATTGATATAATTAAAAAGGAGAGAATGATCCTTCATGGGAAGCAGGATATGCAGCAGACTCATAGAATGGCAAATGCCCTAAAGAGCACTCTGGCCTCAGAATCAGCCCTTAAGGTATTCTGATCTGGTTAAAAAGCCCATGAGAGTTTCTCAGGCATGGAAAGCCAAGATTCTGTGGAAAAAAAAAAAAAAAGACTTAAATGAAAGATCTCTGTGAGAGAGATCCAAGCAGGAAGAACAGGCCATTAAAGAAGGCAGTACTTTTCTCTGAAGGGAGGAGAGAACTTCCACATTGACTATGGCCTTGTCTAAATAAGATCAGAGTTGGAGAACTCAAGAGGCTTCCATAGCCTTGGCAGCTCATGACAAGAGACTTGGGTGATTACTGACATCTTTTTTTTTTTTACCATATGTAATGGTTCTGATAGTAGTTTTATTTTTTTATTTTTTAATTAAACTTTTTTTTAATGAATATAAATTTTCAAAGTACAGCTTATGGGTTACAATGGCTTCCCCCTCCCATAACTTCCCTCCCACCTGCAACCCTCCCCTTTCCTGCTCCCTCTCCCCTTCCAATCACATCATGATTCATTTTCAATTCTCTTTATATACAGAAGATCAGTTTAGTATATATTAAGTAACAATTTCAACAGTTTGCCCCCATATAGCAACGCAAAGTGAAAAAAAATACTGTTGGAGTACTAGTTATAGCATTAAATAACAGTGTACAGCACATTAAAGACAGAGATCCTACATAATATTATTTTTAAAAAAATAATTAATTTTCTATGCAATTTCCAATTTAACACCAGTTTTTTTTTTCATTTCCTATTATCTTTATATACAGAAGATCGATTCAGTATATAATTAGTAAAGATCTCATCAGTTTGTACCCACACAGAGACTCAAAGTGTAAAAATACTGTTTCAGTACTAGTTATAGCATCACTGCACATTAGACAACACATTAAGGACAGATCCCACATGGGATGTAAGTACACAGTGACTCCTGTTGCTGACTTAACAATTTGACACTCCTGTTCATGGTGTCAGTAATCTCCCTAGGCTCTAGTCATGAGTTGCCAGGGCTATGGAAGCCTTTAGAGTTCACCGACTTTGATCTTATTCCGATAGGGTCATAGTCAAAGTGGAAGTTCTCTCCTCCCTTCAGAGAAAGGTACCTCCTTCTTTGATGGCCCTTTTCTTTCCACTGGGATCTCACTCGCAGAGATCTTTCATTTAGGTCTTCTTCTTCTTCTTCTTTTTTTTTTTTCTTTTCCATGATATCTTGGCTTTCCATGCCTACAATACTCTCATGGGCTCTTCAGCCAGATCCGAATGCCTTAAGGGCTGATTCTGAGGCCAGAGTGTTGTTTAGGACGTCTGCCATTCTATGAGTCTGCTGTGTATCCCACTTCCCATGTTGGATCATTCTCTGCTTTTTGATTCTATCAGTTAGTATTAGCAGACACTTGTCTTGTTTGTGTGATCCCTTTGATTCTTAGACCTATCAGAGCCATCGGTTGTGAACTGAAATTGATCACTTGGACTAGTGAGATGGCATTGGTACATGCCACTTTGATGGGATTGTATTGGAATCCCCTGGTACATTTCTAACTCCATCACTTGAGGCAAGTCTGATTGTGCATGTCTCAAATTGTACATCTCCTCCCTCTCTTTTTCCACTCTTAAATTTAACAGGGATCACTTTTCAGTTAAAATTTAAACACCTAAGAATAATTGTGTGTTAATTACAGAGTTCAACCACTAGTACTAGAACAACAACTACAACAACAACAACAAATACTAAAAAGGATAAAGTATTACATTGTACATCTAGAGTCAGGACAAGAGCTGATCAGGTCATTGTTTCTTATAGTGTCCATTTCACTTCAACAGGTTTCCCCTTTGGTGCTCAGTTGTCACCGATCAGGGAAAACAAATGATATTTGTCTCTTTGGGACTGGCTTAATTCACTCAGCATGATGTTTTCCAGATTCCTCCATCTTGTTGCAAATGACTGAGTTTCAAACATCTACAGCCAACTTATATTTGATCAAAGATCCAAAACTAATCCCTGGAATAAGGACAGCCTATTCAATAAATGGTGCTGGGAAAATTGGATTTCCACGTGCAGAAGCCTGAAGCAAGACCCCTACCTTTCACCTTACACAAAAATTCGCTCAACATGGATTACAGACTTAAATCCATGACCTGAAACCATCAAATTATTAGGGAGCATTGGAGAAACCCTGCAAGATATAGGTACAGGCAAAGACTTCTTGGAAAAGACCCCAGGAGCACAGGCAGTCAAAAACAAAATTAACATTTGGGATTGCATCAAATTGAGAAGTTTCTGTACTGCAAAAGAAACAGTCAAGAAAGTGAAGAGGCAACTGACAGAATGGGAAAAAATATTTGCAAACTATACTACAGATAAAGGGTTGATAACCAGAATCTACAAAGAAATCAAGAAAATCCACAACAACAAAACAAACAACCCACTTAAGAGATGGGCCAAGGACCTCAATAGACATTTTTCAAAAGAGGAAATCCAAATGGCCAACAGACACATGAAAAAATGTTCAAGATCACTAGCAATCAGAGAAATGCAAATCAAAACCACAATGAAGTTTCACCTCACCCCAGTTAGAATGGCTCACATTCAGAAATCTACCAACAACAGATGCTGGAGAGGATGTGGGGGAAAAGGGACACTAACCCACTGTTGGTGGGAATGCAAACTGGTTAAGCCACTATGGAAGTCTGTCTGGAGATTCCTCAGAAACCTGAACATAACCCTACCATACAACCCAGCCTTCCCACTCCTTGGAATTTACCCAAAGGAAATTAATTTGGCTAATAAAAAAGCCATCAGCACATTAATGTTTATTGCAGCTCAATTCACAATAGCTAAGACCTGGAACCAACCCAAATGCCCATCAACAGTAGACTGGATAAAGAAATTATGGGACATGTACTCCATAGAATACTATACAGCAGTAAGATTACTGACATCTTAATCAAGAGTATCAATTGTTAAATTAACAACGGGATTCACTGTGCACCTGCTCCCCATGTAGGGCCTCTGTCCTCAATTGTAGTATCTGAATTAATGGTAAAACTACCACCCAAATAGTACTATATACTTTGTGTGTGCCAACTGTTGAAATCTTTACTTAGCATATACTAAGTTGATCTTCTGTATATAAAGATAATTGAAAATGAATCTTGATGAAGAATGGGATGGGAGAGGGAGTGAGACATGTGATGGTTGCAGGTGGGAGGGAGGTTATGGGAGGGAACCACTATAATCCAAAAGTTTTATTTTGGAAATTTATGTTTATTAAATAAAAGTTTTTTTTTTAAACATGTATCATTCTTGGGTTCTTCTTTAAATATAATTTAGTTCCTAAAAGAAAAGCAAATCACCATCAAGATGTAACGACTTTGAATAGCCCTTGCCTGGACTGTTGAGGAACAGTACTTTGTGTGTGTGTATATGTGTGTGTTTCCTTTTTCTGTCCCACACAAAGTTGAACTCCATACCTAGAATAGAGTTATTCTTCTGTGGACAAAGTTAAATTAAACTAGATTAGTACAAAATAAGACTGGGAACAGGAGAGGGAAGTTGAAGAGTAGTGGTAACATGTATGGGAGGGCAGGTGTGATAGGAATAATTACTATGTTCCTAAAGTTGTATTTATGAAATGCATAAAAAATAAATAAATTTTAAAAATAAATATGGGAAAAAGAAAAGAAGGAACAACTTAGGATAAAAACCCAAACAAAATGATACATATAATTTTATGTCAATAATTTCTAGAAACATGTCTAATAAGATTTGATAAATAAGATATGACAGATTATCAAAAAGTTGAAAAATTTTAACACAAATTGTTAATTCAAAAAAATAATTTTTACTGTTCTCTGCTATTTTATGTTGAAACACGGACAGTACTTAAATTAATTTTTAGTATCTTTATATCACATTTTTAACAATTTTAAAAAGATTGCTACAAATGTCATCCTCAGTTAGCTCTTTTATAAACACTGTGTCTATTTTTCTCTGAAAAATAGTAGCCTCTATTCCCTTTTTTTTTTTTTTTTTTTTTTTTACAGGCAGAGTGGACAGTGAGAGAGAGAGACAGAGAGAAAGGGAGAAAGGTCTTCCTTTTCCATTGGTTCACCCCCCCACCCAATGGCCACTGCAGCCAGCGCACCATGCTGATCTGAAGCCAGGAGCCAGGTGCTTCTCCTGGTATCTCATGTGTGTGCAGGCCCAAGCACTTGGGCCATCCTCCACTGCACTCGTGGGCCACAGCAAGGAGCTAGACTGGAAAAGGAGCAACCAGGACAGAATCTGGCACCCTGACCGGGACTAGAACCCGGTGTGCTGGCGCTGCAGGCGGAGGATTAGCCTATTGAGCTGTGGTGCCGGCCCTCTATTCCTTTTGATATTCTGATATATTTGTCTTTTATTTTGCTGATTCCCTGGAAACATATTCACACATAAAGAGGAGTGGGCACTGTCAAGTCAGGAATTGTGTATAGAAGTTTACCTGAAAATCAATTACCACAGTGTCCTTCTCCAATCTCTTCTTGATTTCAGAAACCAGGGTTACCCTTCACTGACAAGATTAATTTAAGCAAGGGCATTGTCCTCTATCTACCTGACATTGGATTCAGTATGTCCCCCAAAGAGGGCATAAACATTAACTCATCAGTTTCATTCGGGCAAAGGAAATTCCTGGGAAGAGATGGGCTGTGTCAGTGGACATTCACCTATGCTATCAGTTGTGAGAAGGAGTTAAAGAGATCACAACTGGAAACATTGTATAAGCAAAACTACAACTATAGTTTAATAAAATAATGTAATGTTTGTCATTTTGTTCTGTGAGATTGAAACCCAGTGATTCTTTTTAAAATAGATATCATATTTTACTATAAGAAATTACAAAATCTTCTTCCCCTTTTCCCTTCAAGTCGCATCTAGTTTTCTTCAACTTTCTCCAAAGAACATATTGTCATGATTATTCTTTAATATTTATTTTTATGTTCTCTCTTTGTTTTATACATTCTTTATTTTTACTCATTATCATTTTTTATATTTTACCATTGTACAATTTAATATTTTGATTAAGATGAACAATTGTACAAGTTGAGTGGTATAGTGTGATTTTTCATCATATGTAAACAAAACCATCCAACCAAGGAAACTAGCCCTTTATTTCTGATATTTCTTTCAGTTGGAACCTACAGCTCTCCTTCCAGTATTTTATATAATATGTAATGTATATATAATATATAATGTATAATTGTGAGTTATAATCACCTTATTGTATTGTATAAGACTCAAACTTGTTACTTCCATCTGTGTTTTTCTGCTACCCAAACTCCTTCAATACCCCTTATATATTTGCTTCCTAGCTAGTCTAAATACTGATGCATTGTTTTTATTTAAGTTTTACATAAGAAAGAAAGCATGTACTATTTGCATTATTTTGTCTAGCTTATTTTGCCTAATATAATAACCTCCAGTTCTATTCATTTTATTACAAATGGTGAATTTAATTCCTTTTTAAGACTGAATAATATTACATTGTGTGTATACATTTGTATATTCTATAGCCATTCATCTATTGATGGGCACATACGTTGAGTCCACAGATGGCTATTGTGAATAGTCCTGCTCTGTTTTTCATTTCATTTAGATAGGTACCTACAATTGGGATAGCTGAGACATATGGTACATTTATTTCAAAATTTTTGAGGAAATTCCATTTTATTCTCTATAATGTCCATAACAATTTGTTTTCCCACCAAAAATATATCTGGGTCTCCTTTTCTCCACACCCTGGCAAGCATTTGTTATCCATCTTTTTGGTAACAGCTTTTCTAACTGTAGCACTTTTAATTTCTAATTCCCTGATGGCTAGTGATATTGAGCATTTTTTTTTCACGTATTTGCTGGTCATTTCTATTTCTTGTTTTGAGCAATGCCTATTGAGATTGTTTGACCAGTGAACTGTTTTAATTTTCTATTTTTTTTAGTTTGTTTACTTTTTAAAGGTTTATATATCTATTTGAAAGGAAGAGTTACAGGGAGTTACAGAGAGAGAGAGAGAGTTCCTCCATCTACAGGTTTACTCCCCAGATGGCCACAATGGCCAGAGCTGTGCCGATACATAACCAGGAGCCAGGAGCTTCTTCCGTGTCTCCCACATAGGTGCAGGGGCCATCTTCTACTGCTTTCCAAGACCATAGCACAATGCTGGATCAGAAGCGGAGCAGCCAGGACTCGAACCAGTGCCCATATGCGATGCTGGCACTGCAGGCAGCAGCCTTACCCACTATACCATGGCTCAGGCCCCTGGACTTTTTGACATTGTTGTAGTTGTGGGCTGTTTGCAGTTCCTCACATACTAATTATTTTTGAATCAGTAGTTTGCAAATATTTTCTCCGTTATGTCAGTTTTACTCATTCTGTTGTTTGGTTCCTTTGTTCTACAGATACTTCTTAGCTTGATATAATACCATTCATCCTTTTTCACTTTTATTTCCTGTGCTTTGAGGGTCTTATCTAAAACTTTATGCCAATGTTTGGAGTGTTTCTCCTATATTGTCTCCTAGAAGTTTTATATTTTAGTTCTTTCATTTAGATCTTTGATTTATTTTATTTTTAATTTAGATGAGAGGTAAGGGTTTTATCAATCTTTTGCATATGGATATTAATTTTTTCCAATACTAATTAAGAAACTTTTCTATCCAATGTATGTATTTGGCAGATTGAAGGTCAGCTGATTGTAGAGGTAAGGACTTACTTCTGGAATCTCTATTCTATTCCTTTGGTTGTTGCATCTTTGTATGCAACTATCATAATCCTTTGGTAACAATAGCCCCATGCTATGTCTTGAAATCTGATATTGTGGTGCCTAAAGTTTGTTATTTTTTTTCAAGAGTGCTTTGGCTATTTGAGGTGCTTAGTGATTCCATATGACTTTTAGAATATCTTTCCTAGTTCTGTGAAGAATGTTCTTTGTATTTGAGAGTAGTTTTGTGGAATCTGTAATTTTTGTTAGGCAATGTGGATATGCTAACTATATTAATTCTTCCAATTGATGAACACAAAAAGTATTTCTGTGTTTTATATTGTGTTTGGTGTTTCTTAAGGATTTTATAATTTTAAATGTAGACATTTCTCATTTTCTTTGGCTGAAATTGATTCCAAGTATTTTATTTCTAAGTAGCGATTATAAATGTGATTAGTCTTTTATTTCTCAGTGAATTCGTTATTGGTGAATGAAAACACTACTTATCTTTCTGTGTTGATTTTTCTATCCTGGAACGCCACCAATTTCATTATTAGATAAAATAGCCTCTTGAGAGTCTATGTAAATATAATCTGAAAACAGGGATAATTTTACTTCCTCCTTTCACATTTCTATACTTTTCATTTCCAGCTAACTGTATAGCCACATAGGTGTTCATGACCAGTTGGGCCTAGCAAAACTGTGGAAGACTTGGATTAAAATGGATATAGAATCCATGGTTTTCATCAAATCCAGAGCAAGCTGCGGAACAGAGTACATAGCTTGAATGGGGGTGCATAACCTCTGTATACCAAATCTGGGGTAGTACTCCTGAAGTCAAGGATATTCACCCAAATCAGGACCTACTGGAGAAAATGCTAGGCAGCCTAATGAGGGTATAAGACCAATCACACACCCAGAGCCCAGCTGTGGCTGGACCAGATCTAGTCTCTGGTTTCTGCTTGTTGCCTTGGGGTTAGGGAGGAAACATAGTGGAATAGCCTAGTTTTGCATAGGCAAGAACCCTGGCTTTCTAAGCTCCCCTGATGTGCCAAACCAACTGTCATGGGTAGGGCAGAATACCGATTGAGAGAAGGTCATGGGTTCATTGTTTTTGCTGGGTCTAGCTTCCTTTCCTGGTTTCCAACCTGTGATGAATGTGGATCCTTTCTCTAGCAAAGATACCTGATGTCTGTGTCCCTGGAGAGGACATCTGATGGCTTCTCCCATTTATAATTCACCTGCAATAGGTATTTTTGGTAGCCATGAAATGAGGTTTTAGTAATCATTGCATTTTGTTCCTTACTTTCTGCTGCTTTCTCAGGTCTCCACCCTACAAGGCTCCTACGTAATTCTTGCTAAGTTCCAGTGTTCTCCCTCAGGCACTCACCTCACAGTGAAGTTATTTGCTTGTTATTTTGGTTCTTTGTGGAGGAGGAAACAAATGATGGACATTTCTCTTCAGCCTTCTTGGAATGATTCATTCTTTCTCTCTTTCTCTTCCTTCCTTCCTTCCTTCCTCCCTTCCTCCCTCCCTACCTCCTTTCCTTCCTTCCTTCCTTCCTTCCTTCCTTCCTTCCTTCCTTCCTTCCTCTCTCTCTCTCTTTCTTTCCTCCCTCCCTCCCTCTCTTCCTCCATTTCTCCCCTCTACCTTCTTTCCTTTCTTCCTTGAATTTCTAGCTGACTTTTTTTCCCTCTTTTATTTATTTTGGTATTATTGCCCAGTTTATATTAGTAGAAATTTTAAAATAATTTTTGTTTCATAGTATATTTAAGCAGTGGTAATTGCTAATAATAACTACCTCGTTAAAAAGCCATTAATTTGTATAAAATGAGAAATGTTAAAAGCATGTAAAATCTTATTTGTACAAATAAATTAGTAGGTCCCTTGATAAAAGCAATGAAACACCATTCACATCTTGAGATTATCTGCATTTGTCAAAAAACTAGGTAATCCCTTAATCTACATTGTAGATTAAGAAATTTTCCTGGGGCTGGCACTCTATCTCAGTGGGTTAACGCCCTGGCTTGAAGTGCCAGCATCCCATATGGGCGCTGGTTTGAGACCTGGCTGCTCCACTTCCAATCCAGGTCTCTGCTATGGCCTGAGAAAGCAGTACAAGATGGCCCAAGCCCTTGGGCCCCTGTACACCCCATGGAAAACCCGGAAGAAGCTCCTCTCTCCTGGCTTCGGATCGGCGCAGCTCCAGCCATTGCGGCCAATTGGGGAGTAAATCATCCGATGGAAGACCTCTCTTATTTATGTGTTCCCTTTGACACTTAATCCTATCATTATGATCAGTTATGAACTGAAACTGATCACTTGGACTAGTAAGATGGCATTGGTACATGCCACCTTGATGGGATTGAATTGGAATCCCCTGGCATGTTTCTAGCTCTACCATTTGGGGCAAGTCCGAGTGAGCATGTACCAAACTGTACATCTCTTCCCTTTCTTATTCCCACTCTTATATTTAAGAGAGATCACTTTTCAGTTAAATTTAAATGACTAAGAATAATTGTGTGTTAATTAAAGAGTTCAACCAATGGTATTAAGTAGAACAAAAAAAAAAATACTAAAAGGAAAAAAAAATAGTAAGCTGTTCCTCAACAGTCACGACAAGGGCTGTTCTGGTTTTAATCATAATTTACTGTTGTGTCTCATGTATTTCACTGATATTTCATGAAAAATGTTTAAAGAAAATTAACAAGAACTTCTCCTGTGCATGTGTTTCTTCCTCCTACAATCTTTTAGCTTCTCAGGGATAGGTTTAGGTTTTGATGGCGTATCATTGCTACCTAGGGATCAACATTTTTAACATTTTACTATTGGGAACAGATTTTTAGTCTCATCAACCCATTCATTATGACTGGGTTGAAATATTCCCCCAAAGTGAATAGTTTATGCAGTTATGCTGCACTATTTTCTATACCGCCTTTAGTCTAATAAGATTGGTTATTTCAGGTTAATGTCATAGTCACTTTTAGGTATATTCATTTTAAACAGGGTAAAGTTGTTATCTCTGCATGGTTTCATTTTCATATTTTAAGTATTTAATTTATTTACTCATTAGAGTTTATCTTTTATGAATTCTCAGTTCATATTTTTGCTTTTTTATTGCAGCAAATACCTTCTACATGGTAGAAAGAAATAATGAAACAGTTTTCTAGGCTCTAGTGAGAAAGACCTAAACTCTGTCCTTTCCTGCTTCCCTCTCTTTCTCCTCCCATCTCCATCCATCTATTTGTCCCAAGAGTATGTCCTCCCAAAAATTAAAAGATAAATAAGAAAGGGAAGAGCAGGCGGTTGGGAAATATCATCATGTTCTTAAAAATATATATGAAGTAATGAAGTACCTGGAATCTCTTCCTTTTATATAAATAAATAAACAGAAAAATAACAAAAAACAGGTACACAATTTCTTCTTATTAATAGAGATTAAATGACCCATGATTTTTCTAGTTTCAAAGTTGAATATTTTAGGTTATATGTCAATTGCAACATGAAAAAATTGCAACATGAAAAATACATTTATTTTCAAAATGACTCTCAAAGGTAACAATCCTATGTGATTTCTGCAGAAAGAAAACTCTATCCACAAAATACACATTAATATGTATTTCTGTTGACTTGAAATATGGTGCTTTTTGAATTAATTTACACTATTACCAGCAAATACAGCTGCAATTTGCATACCTGAATGCATTCAAGTGATATGCATGTCATAGCAGCATTTACACCTTTCCATACATTTTACTGGAATCTCTTTCTCATTTTAAAAATAAAAAAAAGCTAATATTGATATCATCTCTTAAAATTACAACATTTCTCCTTTGTTCTCACAGCATAGGAGCCCTGCATAATATTATCTCTTTTATTAAACTAGATCTATAATCAAAATGCTTAACAGTGTATCAGAGAGGATTTACATCACTGATAGAGATAATTTCCTAAGTGAGACTAAAAACATCTTAAGATGTTTAAGTTACTCCATCTTTAAAATTTCTTTTTTTGATAATCAAACAGTATTTCATTAGTGAACTACCACACCTTTTCCATGTTCTTTCAATGAGATAAAATTAACCATAGAATTGTCCTTCCTAATAGTGTTATGCTTAATGTTTTATGTGTATAATAATATCATTCATGTGCATACTCTTTAAAGTTTCATG
The DNA here is from genome assembly GCF_033115175.1 of Lepus europaeus. Classification (NCBI taxonomy): domain Eukaryota; kingdom Metazoa; phylum Chordata; class Mammalia; order Lagomorpha; family Leporidae; genus Lepus; species Lepus europaeus. The sequence goes on along the minus strand of NC_084832.1, from coordinate 48,231,955 downwards.
TAACCCTTAAGAACCTTGTTAATTGTTATAAAATCTTTGCAACATAAGTTGGCTCAATTGAACTGTATATGATTGCTTGATGAAAAATTTTTTTAACAACAAAACAACAAGTTTTTTGAAAACACATTTCAAAAAACAGACACCGGTGTTGTGGCACAGCAGGGTAAATCCCCACTTGAAGTCTAGACATCTCATACTGCAATGCTGGTTCAATTCTCGGCTACTCACACTGTGTCTTGCTATCATACGGGAAGTGCGTGAATGATAACCCACCTCTGGGACCCTGACCTAAATGGATTTCCTGGATCCAGGTTTTACTGCTGTGACCATCTCTCTGTCACTATTTTAGATAAATAAATATTTTAAAAATAAAATAGGAAATATGTAAGTTTCATCTCAGTAGATCTATTAATCTAAATATATGGTATCTTCATTATTAAGATGGAATTTCTATGCAAATTCACTCTTAAGGATAGACACTGTTTGCAGGTATAAAAATGAATATATAAAGAAATGACAAGATAGACAGGCTGTCATAGTCACAAGTGCCCTTGCCTGTACAAGAGATGTGGACGAGAACGAGCAGCCTGTCTGTTTTCTTACTGCTCCGCGTGGAATGAATTGCTACAGAGAGTATGCCTTAGGCTTGTCTATATGTATGCCACTTAATTGGAAAATGAAATATTTGAATATCTCTAAGTTAACAAAGAATGCCAAATGATAGACTCATATTTCAACATGCATATTTCCTCCACAATATATCTATGAAGGTTTGTTTAATTGACTTCCTCTGTAAAAATTTACCTTGATATAATCTGAATATTAATTTAATTTCAAAATAGGCCATTCATAACTAATTATCACATATGTATTCTCTAAAAAACTTTCAATTTTCCTAAGTTTTTAAAAAATTAAAGCTAAATTTTAATTGACTTTCTCTGTAAAAATGTACTTGGATATAATCTGATTATTAATTTTATAGTTTTAAAATAGAATATTTATAATTAAATTTCACATATGTACTCTCTCCAATGATTACAATTTCCTTATATCTTTAGAAATATTAAAGCTAAATTGTTTCATGACATCAAAATTATTTGAAATTTATTTGGTTTATATATATTCATTGAATCAAGAGGAAATGATTTAGGGTAACTGTAACGTGTTATGCTGTTAAATAATAAACAGAATCTTTAGATATCTTTAATCATTTATTTTCAAAGATTTATTTATTTATTTATTTATTTATTTATTTTTGTAAGGCAGAGCCAGAAAGTGAGAGTGAGAGACAAAGATCTTTCCTTCAGATCTTCTGATTCACTCTCCAAATATCCATAACTATCAGGACTGAGCCAACCTGAAGCCTGGAAGTAGAGTTGCTAGGACATCATCCGACCACTTTAATATGCGATCAGAATTTCCCAAGCAGCTGCTTACCTGATTGTGCCACAATACCTACCCTGATATACAGAAAGTTAAATCTCTGATTTTTAGCAAAATGTTAGACCACTACATTAAGGAAAATAATAGCAAAAATAATCTTTCTATAAATAGCATTACAACTGAAGTTAATTTCACAAATTCATAGAAACACACTACTTTCCATAAAATAATTTTGATTACCAGCAATGATTCATATTTTTCAATGTGCACAGCTATGAATACACTTTATTATATTTGGAAGGCTAGAAGACTAGAATAAATAAAGAAGTAGATGATATCATGGTATAAGTAGAATTAAAAATATTTGCATATTTGAAAGTTAGAGTTATGGGGGGAATAGAGAGAGAGAGAGAGAGAGAGCTTCCTCTGGATCTCCCATGTGTAGGCAGGGGCGCAAATACTTTGGCCATCTTCCACTGTTTTTCCCAGACCAATAACAGAGAGTTGGATTGGGAAGTGGAGCAGCTGAAACTCAAAGAGGCACCCATATGGGATGCTGGAGTCACAGGTGGCAGTCTTACCCACTATGCACCACACTGTCCCTGTAAGTACAATTTTTTTAAAAAGTCATTTTGCTCATTTTGCTAAGGACAGTCTATTCAATAAATGGTACTGGGGAAACTAGATTTCCACGTGCAGAATCATGAAGCAAGACCCCTACCTTACACCTTACATAAAAAACCACTCAACATGGATTAAAGACTTAAATCTACGACTCGACACCATCAAATTATTAGAGAACATTGGAGAAACTCTGCAAGATATTGGCACCGGAAAGACTTCTTGGAAAAGACCCAGGAGGCACAGACAGTCATAGCCAAAATTAACTATTGGGATTGCATCAAAATGAGAAGTTTCTGTACTGCAAAAGAAACAGTCAGGAAAGTGAATGACAGAATGGGAAAAATATTTGCAAAATATGCTGCAGATAAAGGATTAATAACCAGACTCTACAAAGAGATCAAGAAACTCCACAACATCAAAACAAACAACCCACTTAAGAGATGGGCCAAGGACCTCAATAGACATTTTTCAAAAGAGGAAATCCAACTGACCAAAAGGAACATGAAAAAATGTTCAAGATCACTAGCCATAAGAGAAATGCAAATCAAAACCACAATGAGGTTTCACCTCATCCCAGTTAGAATGGCTCACATTCAGAAATCTACCAACAACAGTTGCTGGAGAGGATGTGGGGGAAAAGGGACACTAACCCACTGTTGGTGGGAATGCAAACTGGTAAAGGCACTATGGAAGTCAGTCTAGAGATTCCTCAGAAAACTGAATATAACCCTACCATACAACCCAGCCTTCCCACTCCTTGGAATTTGCCCAAAGGAAATTAAATTGGCAAACAAAAAAGCTGTCTGCACATTAATATTTATTGCAGCTCAATTCACAATAGCTAAGACTTGGAATCAACCAAAATGCCCATCAACAGTAGACTGGATAAAGAAATTATGGGATATGTACTCTATAGAATACTCTACATGGGTAAAAAAACAATGAAACCCGGTCATTTGCAACAAGATGGATGAATCTGGAAAACTTCATGCTGAATGAAATAAGCCAGTCCCAAAGGGACAAATATCATATGTTCTCCCTGATTGGTGACAACTAACCGAGCACAAGAAAGGAAACCTGTTAAAGTGAAATGGACACTATGAGAAACGGTGACTTGATCAGACCTTGTCCTGATTGTTGATGAACAACTTAATACTTTATCCCTTTTAATATTTTTTGGTTGTTCTACTTAATATTATTGGTTGAATTCTGTAATTAATACACAGTTATTCTTAAGTGTTGAAACTTAACTGAAAAGTGTTCCCTGTTAAATATAAGAGTGGTAATAAGAGAGGGAAGAGATGTACAATTTGGGACATGCTCAATCGGACTTGCCCCAAATGGTGGAGTTAGAAACATGCCAGGGGATTCCAATTCAATCCCATCAAGGTGGCATGTACCAATGCCATCTTACTAGTCCAAGTGATCAATTTCTGTTCACAATTGATCATAATGATAGGACTAAGAGTCAAAGGGATCACATAAATAAGACTAGTGTCTGAAAATACTAACCTATAGAATAAAAAAAAAAAAAAAAGGAGAGAACGATCCAACATGGGAAGCAGAATACACAGCAGACTCATAGAATTGTGAATGTCCTAAGCAGCACTCTGGCCTCAGAATTAGCCCTTATGGCATTAGGATCTGGCTGAAAAAGCACATGAGATTATTTTAGGCATGGAAAACCAATACACTGTGGCAAAATAAATAAATAAATAAATAACCTAAATGAAAGATCTCTGCGAGTGTGATCCCAGTGGAAAGAACAGGTCATCAAAGAAGAAAGTACCTTTCTCTGAAGGGAGGAGAGAACTTCCACTTTGACCATGAACTTGTCTAAATATGGTCAGAGTCAGCAAACTCAAAAGGCCTCCATAGCCTTGGCAACTCATGACAAGAGCCTAGGGTGATTACTGATGCCATAAACAAGAGTGTCAATTTGTTAAGTCAACAACAGGAGTCACTGTGCACTTACTCCTCATGTAGGATCTCTGTCCTTAATGTGCTGTACATTGTGATTCAATGCTATAACTAGTACTCAAACAGTATTTTTCACTTTGTGTTTCTGTGTGGGTGCAAACTGTTGAAATCTTTACTTAATATATACTAAATTGATCTTCTGTATATAGAGAGAATTGAAAATGAATCTTTATGTGAATGGAAGGGAAGAGGGAGCGGGAGAGGAGAGGGTTGTGGGTAGGAGGGAAGATGGGGGGGGGGAAGCCATTGTAATCCATAAGCTATACTTTGGAAATTTATATTCATTAAATAAAAGTTAAAAAAAGTCATTTTGCTCGTCCAAATTCGCCTATCAATTTACATTAAGTTCTGTCAAGGCAGGGATATTGCCATGGACACAAGGACAGAAGCATTCACATAGATATGCACACAAGCACACACCCATATATGCACACAACTTGGTATTCTTCTTTTCAAAATTTTGATTTAATTCATGAACATTTAAATTTTACTTTTAAATTTACCATGGATTATAACATATCTGCAATCACATTTTGTCTTTTTGTGGATGTACATGATGAATGAAAGTTTTAGCAGAACTGGAATTCACATTTCTATGTCACCTTTTCAACTTTTGTTGATATAAGGACTTGTAGTGTATCTGACACTCTTAACCATATGCCTGCACACACCTCCTCCAGTCATTTGCTTAGCTGAAAATGGAAATTTATCATGAGCTGGAAATAGCTATGGGCCTGGTTAAAATCCTTTATCATAAAGATGGGTTAATATGTCATTGACCACACATAGGAAATATCATATGTATCACCCTTCCACAGAATTCTGACTATAAAAATTAGCACTGATTACATTTTCAGATATGATTAAGCCTAATCCAGCATCATGTAAAAATGGGTTTTGGAAAAGATAAGCACAGTTTGGTTAATTGACACAATACAATGATTTATAATATGGGTGTGATCATTAATCTTATTTGAGTGTGAGCTATAAAGACTAGTAGCAGAAAAATTGAACAGTATGAATAAGCAACAACAATGAAAATTTGCTGTAAGTAATAGTAGAGAAATGGGGTAATAATCACGCAATTATGAATTCATAATAAAAATTTTTGTGCTTAAATAGGAGGTTAATGATGATGACATGTATTATTTTGTTAGAAAACATCCAGGAGAAAGGGAGAATATGACTCCACAGGAAAGAAAAAAATTCTTCAAACATGTACTAGAGTAACTGAGATAAAATAATACCTAGCACTTGAGTAAAAGTGTTGCCCATTGCTAAAGAAATGGTAATTAATCCTCAGCAATGAAAAAAATATGTAATATGAGTCCATAGATACAGAGAGGTAGACAATAAAAGTCATGGGAGCTTATGATAGCATGCTAAAATTAGTTTTGTTTTGTGACGTGATACAGAAATACACTCATCTGAGAGTGAGGTTGCAGTCAGGAAATTACAGTTTCAAAGATACTTGGAATGTTGTTAAATAGCCATACAAGAGGAAAGGAGAGTGAGTGGGATAGGGAAGTAAGGTATGGTGCTGTAAACATTTTTGACCTTGAGGTTTGCGATCGTGAGTGTAATATTATTTCAGTAAGCATAGTTACAAATTTGACCTATTCATGCTTAGAAGCAGAAATAAGACAGGTATGTAGAGCACTAGATTTTAGATTTTTTTATGGATTTGAGTCTCTGTGTTATACTAGGGAATTGATAATTAAGTATGAAATGTAGCCTGTTTAAAAATGAGGGTGAGGCCTATCTGACAGAGGATTAATATCCCGAATATATCAGCCACTTAAAAATACTAATCAAAAACAACAAAAAAATAACCAATCCAGTTGAGAAATGGGCAGGCCCGTGCCGTGGCTCACTTGGCTAATCCTCCACCTGCTGCGCAGGCACCCCAGGTTCTAGTCCTGGTTGGGACGCCAGATTCTGTCCCGGTTGCTCCTCTTCCAGTCCAGCTCTCTGCTGTGGCCCAGGAAGGCAGTGGAGGATGGCCCAAGTCCTTGGGCCCTGCACCCGCATGGGAGACCAGGAGGAAGCACCTGGCTCCTGGCTTTGGATCGGCGCAGCGCACCGGCTGTAGCGGCCATTTGGGGGGTGAACCAACGGAAAAAGCAAGACCTTTCTCTCTGTCTCTCTCTCTCTGTCTAACTCTGCCTGTAAAAAAAAAAAAAAAAAAAAAAAAAAAAAGAGAGAGAGCAAGAGAGAGAGAAATGAAATGGGCAAATGAGTTTAATAGACAGTTCTCTAAAGAAGAAATACAAATGGCCAATAAATATATGGAAAAAAAATTGATCAACACCACAAGCATCAGGGAAATGAAAATAAAAATCACAATGAGATAATACCTCACCTATGTCACAATGACTAAAATCTAAAACACAGAGTGTTACAAATGTTAGGAAGGATGTGATCTAAGGGGAACACTTACCCTCTATTGGTGGGAATGTAAGTTAATACAGCCACTGTGGAAAATAATGTGGACATTTCTTAAAAAAAAAAAATAAGCTTGTCATATGATCCAGCAATCCCACTACTGGATGTATACCCAAAAGATTTGAACACAATGTATTCAAGAGATACCTAAGCCACCATATTTATAAGCAGCATTGTTCATAATTGCCAAAATTTGGAAACCAAGATGTCCTTCTTCAGATGAATGGATAAAGAAAATGTGGTATATATACACAATGGAATAGCATTCAGCTATAAAAAAAGAATGCAATTCTACCATTTGTAGCAAAACCAAAGCAACTTCAGGAAATCTTATTGAGTGAAATAAGCCATACCGAGAAAGCCAAATACAACATGTCCTTCCTCATATGTATGAGCTAAAATTTTTTTAAAAAAAGAATAAGAAACAAAAGCAACGTCTTTGTGTATCAATATCATTGCAAATATAGTTCTATAAAATTTGGTCTTATACCTTTGTGAAGACAATGGTTCACAGTGTTATACTATTATAATTTAATGATCTGTGATTACTTTAAAATTTACTTTATGGGGTCAAATGATTATTTTTCCAATCAATTATTATTTATAGCTGTTTTATGTTTTCTCACTAAACTAGGGCCTGTTTGCTTTTTCCTGTTAAACTTATTTGTGAAGTATTAAACCCTTTTGCTATAATGTGAATGTAAAATATATCATCTCAGAAACTAAAAAAGAAAGGGAGAAGGAAGGAGGGTGGGTAAGAAAGAGTGGGAGGGAGGGAGAGAAGAAGGAAAGGAAGATCATTAATATATTTTAGAATTGTATCTACATTGAATCTGTTAAAGCTAAATATAAATTTTAAAAAGAAAAAAAATACTATGTTACAAGGCACCAGGAGGATGATTTCTTTAGGATGCTAATCCCCTGTCTTCACAGTTTGTAGAGACTCTAAATAAACTTGCCTCCCTGCTTACAAAACAACAAGAAATAATGAGTAAGGGAGGAAAAGTGTTAATAGATTGTAGATACCGCTGGTTGTGGCAGTAGGGACAAACATGCACATATGACATCTTTCCTCATTAATCATATGCATCATGGTCAACACTCTAATACCAAAAGATGTATTAAAGGAGAAAAACATGACAAATGGAATCAAAGTTGTGACAAAGGAGACTTCAAAAATGAAGACCAAGGGCCAAAGAAAATCACATTTTTCCACTTAATTCAATGAAAAATGAATAGTCAGTTAGAAATGTGATTGGGAAAAAAAAGATTGTGACCTAATTATTAAACTGAGGGAGGAGCCCAGCAAGGACTCTCTATTCAGAATCTTCTGTGTGACATTTCTTGCGCCACAGTGTGAGGCAGAATCTCTTCTTCAATGAGGGTCTCATGAGACACTATCAAACAAGTCAGAGAATTTCCTGCTGAGAAGTTCTTACTTATAAAGGTAGAGAATGGTTAAGAGTAGTACTACTAGCTTCCTTAGCTTGTGTTGGACGAGAAAGGAGAGCAGATGAAAGAAGGGTGGGCAAAAGGCAATAACACATTGGTTCTAAGGCTTTTACAATCCTTCATATCAAAATATTCAACATGTCAAAAATTCCATAATTTGTGATATCATTTTCTGATATCCAAAAAGAACAAGGTATATTGAAAACTTGTCTGGGGTGAATGAGCTTACATAAAAGAGGTAAGATTTTTAGAATGATATATTTTAAATTGATATTATATGGGAACTCAAATTGCTTATAATGAAAATGCCTATTAGAGGTCCATGGGAAAAATAAGGGAATAACAGTGAAAAGTGAACAAGCCTAGACACAGAGAAAATTACTAATGGCATGGCTAAAATAACCAATTATAACAGGAGTGTTATTGTGTTAAAGAAAAACAATCCTAGAGCTAAAATATTAAAAAAATGGACAGGGATGAGATTTATAGATTATGGTCAGGAGAATGTACAGTGGTGGGTTAAATCTAATTGCATGTTAAGGATGGAAAGAAGACAGAGAGAATGGCCTGGAAGTATTTTTGAGTAGAATGAAGACAGATTAGACCACTTATAGACTTGTGGGTTCAAAGGTTATGGGAAGCAAAGATACCACAATTGACAAAGATTAATAGAAGTTAGCATCTTCAGAGTAGATTCAGTTTTCAGAGCAAGAAAATAAAGGGAGTATTCAGAGAAGACTCTGAAGAGGAAAGAATTTTTCATGAGGTACCATTCTGATGTATAGAATTAATGGTTAAGAAAGCTTGCTTGGGAAGGGTGGCAGAGTAGGAGGGACAGAGTGAGGTTGAATAATGGGTACAAAATCAAAGTGCAGAAGGTATAAATTGTTAGTTACACAGCAAAATGCGGTGACTATAGATCACAATACCATATTATATATTTTCAGAACCATTGGAATAGAGGAACTCAGATTCCAATTAGAAATAAAGACAAAATAGACAAGTATTAAGTACTCTAATTTCATCAGTGCACGTTGTATTCTTTAATGAAAATATCACATTATTGTGCATAATATGTAGAATTGTTAATCAAAAACTTTTAACTGTTAAGAAGGTAGAATTGATGGCTAACCTGATTTGACTTTCATACACTAAATACATATGTTGACTTATCATATTGTTTCCCATAATATGTCCATTTAAAATAATAAATAAAGAAATAATGTATATTATATACACCATTATGGGAATTGGATTATGGAAGATGCTTACAGAGTCTCCAAACAACTTTAAAAATAGATTATAGCCAGAGGGAGTTTACTATTGACCATAAGATAGGTAGTGTTAGAGATCTGTTAGCACTAGGTTAGGGAAGCAGAATGGTGGTAATTCAAGGGGAGAGGATGTGTTAAAGATTGCAAAACAGTCACCATGGTTACACAGAGGCTGGCTCACTCACTTATTTCTTTCCCATGTGAAACATTGATCTCTCCCTTTACACAGTCACAGAAAGTTGTGGAAGCCACAGAAGGACCTTCTGTGATCCAAGCATTTAGCATCTCTCCTCCTGACAGTAGATGCTAATGACCAGGTAATTAGTGCCCACTAAGTTATTTTTGAGACTCAGTACCCATTGCAAATGGACAAATGCTTAAAAGCAGGAAAAACACTGTTAAATGTACTAGAATCTGAATTTTTTTTCTTTCTTCTATAGTTCTCTTTTGCAACTGAATATGGTAGGTATTTATTAATAGTCTATGTGATATATGGTAACAATTTAAGAAGCAAATATAAGAGAATCTAAATAATATATGTTGACAAAAATTATGGAATTTTTATTTTATATCATGTATATGATTTGCAATTTTTTGCAAGAGCATTTGAAACACTGACAAAATAGATTTTTTTCTCTTTTTTATTTATGTACAGGAAGCAAATTTCATGTATTTTACATGTATTAAGAGCATAATGATACTTCCCATGATACTTTCCACCATACACTCCCTCCTCCTCTTTTTAACTTTTGCTATGGCATATCTTCAATTTTCTTTATAACCACAAGCTTAACCTACTACTAAATAAAGAATTTAAGTAGAAGTAGAAAAGAAACTGTTCCTCAAGAGTATAGTCAAGGGCTATAAAAAATAATAAAATATCAAAAAGTCAATTTTGTAATATACTTTTATTGTACTCTGTACACTGGTTACCACAAATCATGTAAAACATGATATTTGTCTTTTTGGAACTGCCTTATTTCAATAAACATAACAGTCTCCAGTTGCATCCATTTTGTTGTGAAAGGCAGGATTTCATCATTTCTTACAGCTGAGTAATATTCTTGACATGTACAAATTTTACCAACACCACTTACATTTGGCTTACTGAGGAGTCAGAAAGGACTGTAAGGAAAAAGAAATACAGATACCTTATATTTTCCTTTCCTTCTACGTCATTATTTTCTATATAACTGGTTGACTAAAACAGGGAGTAATGAAAGTTATATATGATATACTAGGATTCCTTAAGATTCCCTGTTTATTGTAATATTATTTTTTGCTTATTTGTTTACTTTCTCCTGCATTTCAAATGTGTTTTTATTTGAATTGGGCCAGTGTTTTGCTCTAGCAGATTGGGCCACTGCCTGTGACACCACCATTCCATATAGACGCTGATTGGAGTCTGACTGCTCTACTTCCAATCCAGCTCCCTGCTACTGCATCTGAGAAGGCAGCAGAAGACGACAAAATGCTTGAGTCCTAGCACCTACCTGGGAGTCCCTGCACCTACACTACACTTGGGTGAAGCTCCTGGCTCCTGGATTTGTCCTGGCCCAACCCTAGCTATCTCTTTCTGTAACTCTGCCTTTCAAGTAAAATAAATATATATATATATATATATATATATATTAAAAAAAAAAAGAAAATGAAAGCATCATCTCTCACAGCTGTCAGTGCCACCACGCTCAGTAGCCAACTTTACACATAGCATGATTCCTATCTACTTGATTTGTGGTTCAGTGATCTGACACATATCATGCATCCACTGTAATTCTGTACACATAGAATGTTGAAGATGCTGTATGAAAGGGGCATTAAGGATGAGTGACAGACACATACAATACTTATATCTCTTTGGTCACACAATTACTCCATCATCCCATTAGACTTACATCAGAAAGTTCAAAAATAAAATTATTAGGGATTCTAAGAAGGTGACAAGAAGCCAGACCTATAAGGAGCTCTAATCAAAATTAAACTAAATTCAAATCTGCACCCAAAACTTTTCAGAAATTGTGGGGACAATTGCTTATACAAGCAAAATGATATTCTTTTCCATATGATCTTTCTCATCTGTGCAATAATAAGCCAAAGCAGAATATTTCTAAGAAAATGTAATTTTTTACTATGAAATTAATTTGAAATTTTACATGAATGCTACTTTTGTATTAAATTTTGTCCTAAAATATCAGTAAAATCAGCATCAGTAAAGCAATCTCTTGTTATTTAAACTCAATTTATCATTACAGTAAAACTATGCTTGTTCTACATTTCCTGACCATTTTGTTTTGATATACACTTCTGGGCTGTCTACAGTTGTATTTGCCTTCAACCTCACTTTCTCTATACCCCATCACTTGATTCTGACAAGTTACTCTTGTTCTAGGTATACTATTTCTAGATTTTATACCCATAAATCAGCTTTGAAATACAGAGGTTATTAGAATAAAAGTACTCAAAACTTTCACATATTAGCCCTCCAAATATATTTGGTTTTATAAAATATTTTATTTTTAATATGATCAAGCATCACTATATTTGTGAGCATTTGTATAAATACATCTTGTAGTAATATAGTTATGGATTTTCTTGAACACCCATATAGAATACAAACTTATGAGATAAGAATTTGACACTAATTTGTAATAATGGCTTGAAAGTTTTTTTTTTTCTACCATTGTTAGGATCATACAAAAATATTGTTTGGTGCCTCATTTTATTTCACTAATTTTATTTAATTTTATACACAAGTTTCTCTTCTTCCTCGACCTATGCTTTTGGAGTAAGAGTCATTAGATTCACCTTGGGGGGAATAGGAAAACAAAGAACATCTCTCCTTAGCAGAGGTACACATTCATCAACTTAGATGGCAATTCCATTGGAAATCAATAAACAGAAAACAAAAAATTTCAAAGCATGTCAACAAAATGGTTTTGGAGCTATGAGGTTTAGAAAAATCACCCAATTTATGATCTCTGGCTTAAGTGAGTGAATTCCAGTATGATCAACTTGAAATATAACCTTCATGTGATAAGTGTCTAATGATTTGTTCCACATTTTATACCATCCTTCTCTGTAAATAATTTTTTAATTCCATTCAATCAGAGGCTTTTCAACACAAATTATGTATTAACTTTTCTTATAAAATGCATACCTGTAAATTTGAGACCAATATCACATTCATTTTATTATCCAGTCATCAACATTTAGAGGTGTTATCCATTTAGTAACACTTTTAGAGAGAAAACAAATAGTAACAGGAATACATAAGAAGGAAGATTGATGTTTGTGCTAATAATTATGACAAAATATCCTTAAATTGAGAACGCAAGGATTATTACATTTTAGAATTTTATCTATTTGTTGTAAGTATCCAACAAAAATTTTTAAGAATTAATACAGAAGTCAATCAAACAATTCAGGAGAGTTCTTTATTTAAGGAAGGTAAAGACATATGAATCACTGTGGTTACATATAGACACGCATCTGAAAGTGTCAACCAAATTTAATGCAGAATAGTTCTTTCCTAAAAAAAGCATTTTGTGTAAATTAACAACAACTTGGACAAGGTTGAATCTGGAGCCAAGAACTCCATCTCAATCTCCCATGTTGAAGTCAGGAATGCAAGTATTTGGGACATTTTCTGTTGCCTCCAGGATGCATTGGCAGGTTGCTGGAGAGTAATTAGAGGACCTGAGACTCCAACTGACAGCACCCCAAACAGAGACTTAACCTAATGCCCAACAATGCCTGATCCTCAAGAAAATTGAACACTATATTTATTGCCTTTATAAATTATAGACTTTAAATTGGTTTTACTCATAAAATTTTAATACAGAGTGGCACTGAAGGAATATGCAGATAAACTGCACATACAACGGGCGTTAAAAAGCTCATAGATATACATACTGTGAAGTAGTGTGTATGGATTTGAAAACTTTTCACACCAAAATAAACTAGTTTTAGATTTATTTTTTGCACAGAAGTTTTGAAGTGTCCTCATATGGCATTATAGTGAAGAGATTGTATATGAGTTAAAGTAAAATGAAGTGGCTGGCCCCACCGCTCACTTGGCTAATTCTCCGCCTGTGGCGTCGGCACCCCGGGTTCTCGTCCGGGTCGGGGCACTGGATTCTGTCCCAGTTGCTCCTCTTCCACTCCAGCTCTCTGCTGTGGCCTTGGAGTGCAGTGGAGGATGGCCCAAGTCCTTGGGCCCTGTACCCGCATGGGAGACCAGGAGAAGCACCTGGCTCCTGGCTTCGGATCTGCACGGCGTGCCTGCTGCAGGGCACAGGCCTCAGCAGCCATTGGGGTGGGGGGGTGAACCAACGGCAAAGGAAGACCTTTCTCTCTGTCTCTTTCTCTCACGGTCCACTCTGTCTGTCAGAAAAAAAAAATTAAAAAATAAAAAAATAAAATAAAATGAAGTAGTATGTATGGATTTGAAAACTTTTCACAACAAAATAAAGTTTTAAATTTATTTTTTGCACAGAATTTTTGAAGTATCCTCATATGTCATTATAGTGTTGAGATTGTATATGAGTTAAAATGAAAAAGTGAAACATTATGATCAGATTTAAGTACTCACTTGATTCATAAGCTTCATGGTACTCTAGTTACATTTCTTCCTGAATATTAATAAACACATTGAATGTATTCTATTCTCTTAACATATATCTTAAGGCCACACAGTTATGCTTGTGTTTACAAGTCTTGTTTCTGTAATCTTTACAGGTGCTAATTTACCCTCATTGGAATAAGATAAGTAATTTTAAAGTATCATGATCATTATATCAAAGTATTTTCTTTCAAAGGTATCATACTACACTACTTTTAAACTTTAATGAACTACATATGCACCTATTGCATCATTATCATAATTAACCATATGGTAAATATTAAAGGAATGCTACTACTGTAGAAAAAGGAAATCAATCCTGTTTTGTCACCTTCTCCTTAAAAAAAAAAAAATTAAAGAAAAAGACACATACACAGGAACAAAAATGTACATATGTTCACATCCTGGGCATTCTTCATTAATTATGGTTAAGGCATTCTTTCTTTTAAGATTGCTTTATTTATTTGAAAGGCAGAATTACAGAGAGGCAGAGAGAGAGAGAGAGAGAGAGAGAGAGAGAGAGAGAGAGAGAGAGATAGGTCTTCCATCCATTGGTTCATTCCCCAGATGGCTACAACAGTTGGAGATGCACTGCGCTGATCTGAAGTCAGGAGCCAGGAGGTTCTTCTGGGTTTCCCACTCAGGTGCAGGGGCCCAAGCAGTTTGCCTTCTTCTACTGATTTCTCAGGCCATAGCAGAGAGCTAGATCAGAAGTGGAGCAGCCAGGAATTGAACTGGCGCCTATATGGGATGCCAGCACTGTAGGCAGTGGCTTTGCCCCTTACACCACAGTGTCAGTTCCAGCATTTTTTTTAACTGTATTTTTCCCCTCAGGGATCTTGATTGTTATAATTCACTCCTGTTTATATTGACCTAAGTTAGAATGAAAATAATGTCACTGATACATATCAGAGTCCTTAATCTATTTTATTTGTATATAGCTTACATTACTGTAGAAAAATTAAGTTAACAATCAATGAATCTCTTTCAATTAAATAGCCTGAAATTCTAGCTGCATAAATACTAATGGCACATTTAGCTTTGTGAACAAATATTACAATCTTTATTTCGGTTGTGCTATCTATAATGATTTTTGTCTCAATAGCCGGTATAAAATTACTCATATAAATTTCTAGAAATATAACATTTCAGTGATTACATTTATTATGTTTTAATTTCCTTTCCCTTTTATATCAGAATATATTTCATAGTATATAACATTGACTTTATGTCATACTTAAACCAATTCAATATCATATGGTAAAATCCAGGAAAGAATAAAGTGGACTGTGAAGAGTAAAAGACATTATATAGAAATGCTGAACTTTTTTATTATTAAACTTTTATTTAATGAATATAAATTTCCAAAGTACAGCTTATGGGTTACAATGGCTTCCCCCCTCCCAAAACTTCCATCCTACCCACAACCCTCCCCTTTCCGCTCCCTCTCCCCTTCCAATCACATCAAGATTCATTTTCAATTCTCTTTATATACAGAAGATCAGTTTAGTATATATTAGGTAAAGATTTCAACAGTTTGCCCCCATATAGCAACACAAAGTAAAAAAAAATACTGTTGGAGTACTAGTTATAGCATTAAATAACAGTGTACAGCACATTAAAGACAGAGATCCTACATAATATTTTTTTAAAAAAATTAATTAATTTTCTATGCCATTTCCAATTTAACACCAGGTTTTTTTTTCAAGAAATGCTGAACTTTTATAATAACTATATAAAAATTAAACTAACTTAGGGCAGGCATAGTGGTGCAGTTTGTTATGGCACCCACATTCCATATCTGATGTGTGTTCGAGTCTAGGCTACTCCAAGTCCATTCTATTTCCCTGGTCATTCATTGGGGAAGTAATGGATTATGACTCATGTTACTTGAGTTTCTATCACCCATGTGATAGGCTGCAATGGAGTTCCTAGCTCATGGCACCAGTTTTTCCCAACCATGGTTGTTACAGGGCATTTAAAATGTGAAACAGTGCATGTAAGATACCTCTGTCTTTTCCTTTCAAATAATAAATGAATAAACTCAAAATGTACTTTAAAAATAATTAATTAGAAAGGGAAGTATTTCCAAAGGTTGGTAGGACCTCATATTTCTGCTAAATAGAAAGAGAGACACTATCTTTTTCATGTAGAAGTTGCAGAAAAAAATGGCAGGAGAAATTACTCATTTGGTAGAAAAGAGGAGAGAAAAGCAGCACACTCTTATGCCCTAAGCGTCTGTCTCATTTCCTGTTAACTTGAAGCTCAAAAGTAGAAAGGAGTGCATTTAGATTTCATGTGGGTTGTTCTACCTCCAAGTTGCAATACCCCAGTGAAGAGAAAGAGAAAGAACAACATTTGTTTTTGGAACCATAGGAAGCACGTTCTTCATGATTACCATATGAGAGGTTAAGATGCTACAATGTAGAAAAGGTCTTTCACTAAAATAGTTTTCTATAAAGCATTTTTATATACTATAATCAATTAATTTTATTGGCTATGTATGGACAGGTAGATAGATATGACACTACAGATCGTTATTGTGAATGAAAATGAAAACATTTTGGAATCAAAATATGTTGCTTGATCAAAATAAGTTGCTGTCACATTCAATGTTATATTGTGTATTAAAGAAGATGTTCTGATTTTCCATCATAAATCTATTGCAATGTATAAAGCTTTCATAAAGAGCTCTGTGCAATGGCACAGCAAGTTGAAGCCACAGCTTGCAGTGCAAGCATCCCATATGGAATCTGGCTTGATTCCTGCCTGCAACAATTCCATTCCAACTCCCTGTTAATACAGCTGGGAAAGCAGCAAAAGAGGGAGGAGAGAACTTCCACTTTGACTATGACCCTATCAGAGTAAGACCAAAGTCAGCGAACTCTAAAGGCTTCCATAGCCCTGGCAACTCATGACTAGAGCCTAAGGAGATTACTGACGCCATGAACAGGAGTGTCAAATTGTTAAGTCAGCAACAGGAGTCACTGTGTACTTACATCCCATGTGGGATCTGTCCTTAATGTGTTGTCTAATGTGCAGTGATGCTATAACTAGTACTGAAACAGTATTTTTACACTTTGAGTCTCTGTGTGGGTACAAACTGATGAGATCTTTACTAATTATATACTGAATCGATCTTCTGTATATAAAGAGAATTGGAAATGAAAAAAAAAACCTGGTATTAATTGGAAATGGCATAGAAAATTAATTAATTTTTTTGACATTTTTTTATTTTTATTTTTTTAACTTTTATTTAATGAATATAAATTTCCAGTGTACAGCTTATGGATTACAATGGCTTCCCCCTCCTATAACTTCCCTCCCACCCACAACCCTCCCCTCTCCCACTCCCTCTCCCCTTCCATTCACATCAAGATTCATTTTCAATTCTCTTTATATACAGAAGATCAATTTAGTATAAAGATTTCAACAGTTTGCACCCACATAGAAACACAAAGTGAAACATACTGTTTGAGTACTAGTTATAGCATTAAATCACAATGTACAGCACATTAAGGACAGAGATCCCACATGAGGAGCAAGTGCACAGTGGCTCTTGTTGTTGACCCAACAAATTGACACTCTAGTTTATGGCGCCAGTAACCACCCTAGGCTGTCGTCATGAGTTGCCAAGTCTATGGAAGCCTTCCAAGTTTGCCGACTCTGATCATAGTTAGACAAGGTCATAAAAGACAGAGTGAGGATAGTAACCAATGATCCTAAGAGTGGCATTTACCAGGTTTGAACAATTATACAGCATTAAGTGGGGAAGAGGACCATCAGTACACACATGTTGGGAGTAGAGCCATTGGTGGTAGAGTAGAGGTTATGATTACAAAGGAATGAGGCCAAGTGCGCTAGACAGGGCCTAGAACAAAGGACAGAGTCATTATTAGAGGAGCTAAGAAAGGTGCTGTCTAAGCTACAAGTAATTTTTCTGATTGAGAGGCAAATAGAACCTGATAGAAGGGGCTTGATAATAATCTGGTGGGCTTTAGGCCTTGTAAGTTAAGAGGCCCAGACCTATCTATCTCTTCACATGGGGTATATCCTAAGGGAGGTGTGTACCTCCTAGGGGAAGGCACTCTGTTGACTTTCATTACTTGGCTGTCCTTGGAGGAGAGCTGGCCAGGTAAAGGCAGGGGGCATCTCTAACAAGAAATTTACAGTTCTGCCTGCAATGTTGCTGACCCTACTTGACCATCCCCTCAGCTGCAGTGGTCACTTTGGAAGTTGGGCTGAGTGAAGGGCTTTTCAGTTTAGAGCCAATAAGATCTGTGGCTCTGACCTGGGCATCCTTCGACTCCAAGGCAGGTCCATTTCCAGTGATCCAACTCCTGGCAGAGCTGCCAGGGCTCTTCACAAGCTGACTTCTGCTGAAGCCCAGGCTTACCACATTGAAAGCCACTGCAGTGGACTGGCCTGTTGGGTCTCCTTGAGGGCAGATCACTGTACAGATCAGCCATTAATAGGCCTGCCACCCATTGCTTCTGATGCCTAGCTTTCTTTTCCTCCTGGTTTATTTTTTTAAAAAAAAATATTATGTAGGATCTCTGCCTTTAATGTGCTATACACTGTTATTTAATGCTATAACTAGTACTCCAACGGTATTTTTTTCATTTAGTGTTGCCAATTGGGGCAAACTGTTGAAATCTTTACCTAATATATACTATACTGATCTTCTGTATATAAAGAGAATTGAAAATGAATCTTGATGTGAATGGAAGGGGAGAGGGAGCAGGAAAGGGGAGGGTTGCGGGTGGGAGGGAAGTTATGGGAGGGGGGAAACCATTGTAACCCATAAGCTGTACTTTGGAAATTTATATTCATTAAATAAAAGTTTAATAAATGAAAAAAAAGGGCACTTAAATGTCTCTATCAACACTAAATATATTATTATTTAAATTGTGATTTAATGAGCAGTGACATGTTGAGTATATAGCATTTTTTATAAGAAAAATAAAATCCACCAGGAGGAACCAAACTTAGAGACTGTACGGTCTCATGGTGGACAGATTGACATTATTTTAGAGAAGGCGAATAGAGGTGCAGATGACCTAGTGGTAGTGACAGTTGTAACTTTGCAGTAAAAGTCAGTTATCCAAAGACTATTAATAATGCAGCATTAATAACTAGTTCACTATCAATGTTATAACTAGTAATGAAACAGTACTTTACACTTTGTGTTTCTGTGTGGGTGCAAACTGTAGAAATCTTTACTTAATATATACTAAATTGATCTTCTGTATATAAAAAGATAATTGAAAATGAATCTTGATCTGAATGGGATAGGAGAGGGAGCGGGAGATGGGAGGGTTGCGGGTGGGAGGGAAGTTAAGGGGGGGGGAGCCACTGTAATCCAAAAGCTGTACTTTGAAATTCATATTTATTAAATAAAAGTTAAATAAATAACTAGTTCGCTAAATATTTGCAAGCCAATTTCCATTCATTACAAGTGTTATTTAAGAAACTAAACTCACATTTAAGTGGAAACAAAATCTGAACAAATATATGGTACACAGCATATATTTGAGCTCTGCTTCCATGGCTGGTCAAGTATGCACTCTGGTTTTGATATTGGTTGTGCCCATTATAATTTTTCAGAGTCTTTTTCATATTACTAATCAATATCTGTGCATAAACTCATTATTTCATCATTATTATTTTCACAGAAAGAATAAAGCACAAAGTCAATTACGGGAATGTTCTTAATCAGGTAAGCATTATTTTCAACTACTCATGCGAAACTTTCTCTTTGCTAAGTTTCTGCCAAGACTAAGAGTTGAAATTTAAACAACATTTAAATAACATGTGATTAAATCAGGGAAAGGTTTACTTTAGTCTAAATGACTTGAATTTGAAAGAAAATACATTGTATTCTGAGTATCTTCATTTATTTTATTCCCTCTACCTGGAACAGTATTTGCCACCATTAGCAAAACTGCCTCCTTCTTTGTTGTAAGTGCTAAGCTATAGTATCACTTTCTCAGAGGAACCCTCCCTTTCTTTTGATTTAAAATATCCCTCTTCTATTTTTAACACAAAGCTTACCAAGACAGTCTGGTAAACCCTTTGTTCTTAGTGCCTAACATATTATAGACAAAACTGGACTTTATTTTAAAGGACCATGGCAGTAAGGAGAACCCTCAGTCCATAAAATCTGCAAACAACTCATAGAGGAAGGAAAAAGGAATTTTCTTTTATAAGAAGGGCATGAAGGCCAGCGCCATGGCTCAATAGGCTAATCCTCTACCTTGTGGCACTGGCACACCGGGTTCTAGTCCCGGTCGGGGCGCCGGATTCTGTCCTGGTTGCCCCTCTTCCAGGCCAGCTCTCTGCTGTGGCCAGGGAGTGCAGTGGAGGATGGCCCAAGTCCTTGGGCCCTGCAGCCCATGGGAGACCAGGAGAAGCACCTGGCTCCTGGCTTCGGATCAGCGTGGTGCGCCGGCCACAGCGCACCAGCCGCGGAGGCCACTGGAGGGTGAACCAATGGCAAAAGGAAGACCTTTCTCTCTGTCTCTCTCTCTCACTATCCACTCTGTCTGTCCAAAAAAAAAAAAAAAAAAAAAAAAGGGCATGAAGACATTGAGTGCTAGATAATAGGAAGTGGGTAGTTTGGTAGATTAATAAAACTGTTTTTCCATGATATAACCCAGTTCTCCAGAGGAGCATTTTAAAGGAGTTGTTTGAAATCCAGATGCTAGTATAGATTAAGTGTGATTCACAAATTTAAGGAGAGAAAATCAACTAATCTTTGATCAAGTCAGAAAGTATTTAAAGGAAATTGCTCAATGGGTACATTGCTCAATGCGTACATATGGGGCACTGCGCCACAAGGCGGAGGATTAGCCTATTGAGCCGCAGCACCGGCCGAGAGATGACAACTTTTTGGATCCTGAAAATCAAATATAGCCTACTCATGGGAATTCTTCATAAAAACATTATACATGCATATTAGTAACTGATACTAGAACCAGTTTGCCATGGAGGCAAAACAAAGGAGGGTCTTCTTGAACAGATTATTTTGATCATTTGAAATCATTTTTGATCTAAACATATATATATATGTAGTATACATACATATGTATATGTATATGTATGTGTAATATACATATATATATGTAATATATATATTTAGAGAGAGATGCTTTCTCTCATCATGTGATGCCCTGTGCCAACTCAGCATTCTGCCAACAAGAACATTATAGCTGGAGTCAGACCAAAGGGATCCACCTCACCTTGGAATGTGAACTTACAGTACTGTGAATCAAAATAATTTTTCTATTTCAAAGTAGTCTGCTCCAGAATTTTATTGTAATAAAAAGCTGATTAATATACAAGCCTATGACAGCTCTTTTTTATAACAAGACCACTCCCCAGAAAAAATAATAATCCATTAGTCTGCAATTGGCTATGCCCTAGTGACCCAGTCCTCACTGAAAATCTTACCTCTCAACACCAGTACATTGGGGATCAAATTTTCAAGACATGAATTTTTGGAATACACTGAAATTATAACATTCCACTCTCAATATCAAGATGCATGACATTTACTTTTGTTCTATCTGGGTATCACTAAAGCCTTAATTATTTCCTGCATAAACCCAAAAGTTAAACTTCCAGAGTTTCTTCTGAGTAAGATAGAGGTAAGATTGAAGGTACAAAGTGTTCTAAGGCAAACTCCAACTATCTGTGAACCAACAGTGTGAACAACATTAAATCATTATATCCCCAGAATAAAGCCCTGGAATAATTCTCCTTGCCTCAGTGTATTCAACTCTTTGCCCAATATATTCAACTTCTTGAATATAATTTTGATGAGTTTGGAATCCAAAGCCTTGACCTGTCCACCATAATGGCATTGGGAGCTGATTCCTTGCATCAGCACTAAGGGTTTGGAATTCATTCAGGTAGCCCTACAGTTCTGAGATCTCAGTGGCAGTATCCCTCCCATGGCTCCAATCAACATGTGCCTACTTGGGATACTCTATTGCGGCTCTGTTTCCGATCTCACACCTCCATTGAGCATTACGCTTGTAGAGACATTCTGTGTTGACTGCAATATGTCACTGCCTGAGTCCTCAGGCTTCTCTTAACATTCTTTGAAATCCAGCAAGGGGAAACTGTGTCCCTATAGTTCTTGCATTCTGCAAGTCTGCAGAATGAATATCATCAGGGTTTACTGCTTTTGACATATGGAATGGAAGGTCAAGTCCTACCTGCTACCAGCTAAGTCAAAAATGGAAGTTCTGCAGCAACCAGCAAGGAGAAAATATTCAACGTAGTCCTGGGTAGTAAGTTTATGGAGGGTACCCTGAGTCCATCTTCCAAAACCATTCTGCCCAACTGAAGTTATGGGTTTGTGATTGGAGGGGCATTTGACAATCTCCAAAATGCTTTCAGCATCTATTTTCTGTTATTGTAACAGAATATCAGAGCTCAGGTAGCTTATAAGGAATAGAGTATAATACAGCTCACTTTTCTGGCTGCTGGGAAGTCCAAGAGCATTGCACCAGTATCTGGTATGGGATTCTTGTTATATCATAACTTGGGGAAGGGCATCATCCAGTGTGACAGAACAAGCAAGTAAGAGATGGCTTATTCTCCCAGAGCAAAACCGTCGATCCATTCAAGGGAGTAGGGTCCTCAGGACCCAACCATCTTCCAAAACGGCCTTCTAAACACGACTGCTTCAGACAAGCCTTCAGACATGAGTCTTTTGAAGGCATATTCAAACCTTAGTACCACCTTAATAAGAGTTTGTCCCCCGACTACCTTTTTCCAACATGGTGAAATTCTTTGTGATCTTTCTAAAGATAATGTTATATAATTTGGGCTGCATGTTTCCTGTTTTCTACAGCTCAAAGAATGGTAAGATTGCTGCTGAGATCTTTGAAAGCAAAATGTTGTGGTTATCAGAGTTAATTTATCCAGATTGCTGCCCTTGATAACTTTGTGCAAGTTAACAACCAGGATGTCTCTTATTTAGATTTGTATGTGAATGATAAGTGATCTTCTTTAAACCAGAGTTTTTGAAAATATGTTAGACTAGATTATATCCTAAGAAATACATGTTTTAGAAAATTATGGTTACTAATAATAATTATGAAGTGAATAAAAATGGAAAGATGGAGTATCATATAGGTTTTGTTTTTATGAGATGAAATAATATAGATCAACGAACTGAAAAATGGGAAACATTTTTTCTATTTTCTTAATTGTGAAAAATTAGTTGCATTTGTCTACATTGCTGGAATAAATGTAAAATATTGATCATACTTCATAAATTGATTGCTATTACTAATGTTGCTTACAAAAGTACTGGGAGAGGGATGTGGTAGTATGTATGCAATGTGTTTATTTTAACTTTTATTTAATGAATATAATTTCCAAAGTACAGCTAATGGATTACAATGGCTTCCCCATCCCATAACTTTCCTCCCACCCACCCCCCCGCTCTCTCTCCCCTTCCATTCACATCAAGATTCATTTTCAATTCTCTTTATATACAGAAGATCAGTTTAGTATATATTAAGTAAAGATTTCAACAGTTTGCACCCACACAGGAACACAAAAGTGAAAAATACTGTTTCAGTACTAGTTATAGCATTAAATCACAATGTACAACACATTAAGGACAGAGATCCTACATGAGGAGTAAGCGCACAGTGACTCCTGTTGTTGACTTAACAAATTGACACTCTTGTTTATGGCATCAGTAATCACCCTAGGCTCTTGTCATGAGTTGCCAAGTCTATGGAAGCCTTTTGAGTTTGCCGACTCTGACCATATTTAGACAAGGTCATAGTCAAAGTGGAAGTTCTCTCCTCCCTTCAGAGAAAGGTGCTTTCTTCTCTGATGACCTGTTCTTTCCACTGGGATCACACGCGCAGAGATCTTTCATTTAGGTTTTTTATATTTTTTATTATTATAATTATTATTATTATTTTTTTTTTGTCAGAGGGTCTTGGCTTTCCACGCCTGGAATACTCTCATGGGATTTTCAGCCATATCCAAATGCCGTAAAGGCTGATTCTGAGGCCAGAGTGCTGTTTAGGACATCCGCTATTCTATGAGTCTGCTGTGTATCCTGCTTCCCATGTTGGATAGTTCTCTCCCTTTTTGGTTCTATCAGTTTGTATTTGCAGACACTAGTCTTATTTATGTGATCCCTTTGACTCTTAGTCCTATCATTATGATCAATTGTGAATAGAAATTGATCACTTGGACTAGTGAGATGGCATTGCTACATGCCACCTTGATGGGACTGAATTGGAATTCCTGGGTATGTTTCTAACTCTACCATTTGGGGCGAGTCCTATTGAGCATGTCCCAAATTATATATCTCTTCCTTCTCTTATTCCCACACTTATATTTAACAGGGGTCACTTTTCAGTTAAGTTTCAACACTTAAGAATAACTGTGTATTAATTACAGAATTCAACCAATAGTATTAAGTAGAGCAAACAGAAAAAAAAATACTAATAGGAATAAAGTATTAAGTTGTTCATCAACAGTCAGGACAATGGCTGATCAAGTCACCGTTTCTCATAGTGTCCATAGTGTTGATGTAAGCTCTGAAATAAAATAGGAAAACAATCATTTGGGAAAGAAAACATGAATTAAGTGTTGGCATCTGTTCTCATGCAAAAAAAAAAAAAATTCACATACCTTGTTTCAGGATTCTGTTGTAGGTCACCTAATATACATTATGCTTTCTAGTGTTGTTAGTAAAGATAGAAAAGTCTAGAGTAACTTTATGCTGCCACTTGGCTATCATATAATGCTGAGGATGTGCGTTTCACCTGTTTTTGCAAAGCAGCCAAATAGAAATTATGTGTGACTCAGCAAGTTCCAAATGTATTGAGAATATATCCTTTCAAAAGAAAATGAATGAAGCAGATGCAATATGTTCTCCTTTTTGTTTTATAAAATGTTAAGTGCAATAAATAAGACTGTCATTTCATCCTTTAAAAGTTTAATCAAGGTCAGAATTTTCAGCTTTAAAATTCATACATATTATTATTAAGTTGTTAAGAAACCAATGACCTATAAATTCCCATACTCTGATATACTTGATGAAAAGATTGACTTAATTGAAGACTAGTAAAAACTGTAACTTAAACATTTGGTTTTCCTTTTCCTTCAGTTAAACCTTAATATATCAAATGTGCCATGGTGCCTTCTTCATGTGGAAGAGAAAACTTAACACCAAAGGTGTGCCTACCTTTCTTTAATGTAAAATTATTTTGGTAAAGTGCCTAGTAAATCATTTTTTAAAATAAATCAATTTTACAAACCCCAGTGGGAAATGTCAATCATTACACAATTAAACTAAACATTGAAAACACCAAAAAAATGAAGCAAACAATTTGAATTTTCCATTTTAGGGAAAATGGCATTGAAATGTTTATATTAACTTTATAGCTTTAACTAATCGCATGAACTTTTGCCTAGGAGACTTTCTTTCATTGTACATGTTTTATCAGGAGAGAAGAAAACAAAGAAGAGAGAGGAAAAAAAAACAACTGAGAAGAATAGAGGCAGGGGAGACAGAAATCAAATGGAATTTCTCTTTGGAACTGGGAAAGTACGAATTATCATGTCATTTGTAATTCTTTCTTTCTCTTGGAATAATCAGACAAGATCATTTCCAGTAAGCAATATAGTTAGTATGAGATAATAATTCTACCTTGAATATTTCTCTGATAGCTTTGAAAGAAATACTGGAAATTTATTTTTTTCCTTTTTCATAGCAATGAAGCAACTATTTTTGTCCTTGCTATTGTTTTTCTCCATTTAGTTTTCAAGTCAGTCCTTAAATTTTCCCATTATCTTTTGGTTATCTGCATCTACTGAAGTCCATTACTACGTTAAGTCCTTGGCAGAAAAGCTAGTGTAAAATTTTCTCCCCACTGAGTTGGCCAAGAATCTGGAGAACTAAGTCAGGGGACTGAAGTGAGAGCAAAAATGTAGGAGCTTAACAAAATCTTGGCTTAGAGATCTGAAAACTCTATGAATTGAGTCATCTGCTGAAGTTATGATCTAAAATATAATGTCTTTTCAGGAAAGGCAGCCATTTAACCAATGAAAGAAAAGTTCCCTGAGCTGGAGAGTTCAGTTAGTAGATTCAGTCCATAGAACTCCAGGTTACGATGACAAGAAAAAAATGTCTCTTCAAGTATCCTAAATAATATGAATTAGGAGAAAATCTTGCAAAGTTTTATCTAGAAAAAAACATAATTTCTATAAAGGGCTAAAGCAAGCCTCTATGAAATTATCCCTTTCTTTTAAAACACAGATTGCTAAAGGTAAACTGTACTAAGCTTCCGAAATAAACTTTATTTTTGATAACTAATCTGAAATTATAAACAATTTGGTACGGATTTAAGATAAGAAAATTGCCTTTTCATCATCATCTTATCTGAAAGCTTTCCTTATGTTAAAATAGAACTTTGTTTCTTTTCTGTTTTCAAACCAACATTTTTTTCTCCCTTATTTTACAATCATCAGATATAGACTAACCACTGTCCATATACACATTAAAAAAAAATGAATAGCTTTCTGTATATAATGATTAAATCATTATTTCTCAGGCAATGACATTCAGTATTAAGAAACTTTAGGCTGGCACCGCAGCTCACTAGGTTAATCCTCTGCCTGCAGCTCCGGCACCCTGGGTTCTAGTCCCTGTCGGGTCACTGGATTCTGTCCCAGTTGCTCCTCTTCCAGTCCAGCTCTCTGCTGTGGCCCGGGAGTGCAGTGGAGGATGGCCCAAGTGCTTGGGCCCTGCACCCACATGGGAGACCAGCAGAAGCACCTGGCTCCTGGCTTCGGATCAGTGTGGTGCCTTGGTTGCAGCGCGCCAGTCGCAGAAGCCATTGCGGGATGAACCAACGGAAAAAAGAAGACCTTTCTCTCTGTCTCTCTCATTCTCACTGTCCACTCTGCCAGTCAAAAAAAAAAAGGGGGGGGGGGGGAACTTTAGCTTTGGGGCCCGTGCTGTGGCTCAGCAGGTTAAAGCCCTGGCCTGAAGCACCAGCATCCCATATGGGCGTTCTAGTCCAGCTTCTCTTCTTCTCATCCAGCTCTCTGCTATAGCCTGGGATAGCAGTATAAGATGGCCCAAGTCCTTGCACCCCTCACCCATGTGGGAGTCCTGAAAGAAGCTCCTGGCTCTTGGCTTCGGATTGGCACAGCTCCGGCCATTGCTGCCAACTAGGGAGTGAACCAGCAGATGGAAGATCTCTTTCTCTGTCTCTACCTCTCTCTGTAACTCTGCCTTTCAAATAAATAAAATGAATCTTTAAAAAAAAAAGATAAAAAAAGAGACGTTAGATTTAGATCTTAATAGCTTTGCAGGTTTTTTAGTTGTCTTTATGTTTTAAGTTTAAGATCAATAAATGCATTTTTTTTTTTTTTGCTTTCAAGTTACCTTGTATCATGTCCTTTTGAATAACAGTAACTACATATACATGCCAACCTCTTTTTTGGTTTCAGCATATTCACTTAATTTATCTTAAAAGTACCTCTAGAAATAAAGAATTACCTTTGTAAGGTTGATACAATTCATTTGTAATTGCAAACTTAAAATATTTAGAGAATCTCATATTGAGCAAAAACCAAGGACTGACAATTTTTTGTCCAAAGGTATTTTAAAATATTTTACCTCACCCATGAACATGCTTCTCACCATTTATCCTGCAATCTGCTGAGTGCTATTTTTCTTACTTTCATTTTTGACACTTTCTGTATATACCCAATGAAACTCAACAACGTTCAGATTGAAAAACATGTTATCGTATTTGTTAGCAATTCTTCCAAGCAGAACAAAATGAGAGAGAATTGTGCTTTAAATGTCAACTAGAAATAAAACATTTATCTTATGCATATAAGATTTAAGATAGAGATCATGCCATTTGAGAATTAAGATACGGAGAAAATGTTTCATAATCCAAAAATAAAATCTGATTACTTCATCAATTTAATCTGTTATAACTTAAGCCAGCTAAAGCACTGGAGATGACATGCTTATAGCTGGATAACTCTAATTTAAAGTAGGAGAAATTATTAGGGGGAAAAACAGTTTGGGAACAGCAATTTATTTTCTAGATGAAAAAATATAAACTCTAACCTTATATTTGACATGAGTATATATATCAAAATCTTTCGTCAAATGTGGATTGAAGCCTGAGTTGTTACCTGGAGGTCTGATTATGGTACAAGGAAAACCCAATAAAAATTGTAACATTCTACTTCTTATAGGTCTTTTCTCTAATAAGTTTTGATTTTGAAATATTGGTAAAGATTACAGTTTGTAGATATGAAACTATTGCCCCAATCATAATACATATATAGTGTATTTTTTCTAAGTGAACTTGCTAGCTATAACTTGCTAAGGTGATTTAATGATTAATGAAAGTAGTGTTAATGCCTGTTCATTGTTATACTTGATTTAAAACATAGTGGAAAGTATTTTTCTATATTCTCAAAGAGAGTAAACTTTGACATATAGATTTTATTGAAACCACAGTAATTTATGTCACAGAGTCTTGTATTTTTCTAGGTCAATTAACAAACACCAACTCTCTGTTAAGAGACAGAGCATATTCTGTAACACAAACAGGCAATTTGTTCAATTTGTTCAGGCAATTTTTCTCTATTTTAAACACAAAATAAATGCAGTAACTTTAAAGGGGAATTTGCACACCTTCTTATCAGTGATGTAATGAAATAAATTCAATATCACGTATTTTAAAAGAGAAATTATTGGGTAAATAATACAACTATTCTTATTATAACTCTGAGTGATTTCTATTGAATCGCTATCTTACAGCATACCATAAATCAAATGAATGTTTTTATATTAACAAACAATTTTAAATACAAAACAAAAAAGGAGAAGTTTTTTTTTTAATACAGGTGATTAGTAAAGAGTAATTATTATGAATATATAAATCTCAAAAAGGGGCAAACTCAATTAGTGGAATAAGCATTTATTTGTAGTTAATAAAGTTTAATAATTGAATTGTACAATTTATGGAATAAGGAGTAGATAATGTGAATTTGGACATCTTGTTTTATCTTACATTCTCTTTTTCATATTGTACTAATGCTTAGGTCAACAAATCAAAATACAAAATCATAAGTCTTTCCAGCATTATTCATACATAGGCAAAACTATGACAATAAATAGGCTAACCCAGAAAAAATAACATTAATATTTGTATCTAATATTCATATGTGAGTGGAAACATTCTAATGTTCAATGTTATCATACTAAATTTCAGAAAATAACTCTTCAGATGAAAAATTGGCCTGGGAGGTAAGATTCATGGATGAGAGAAGGGAGTATCCCTTAGTGGAAAGAACGGGGCCATCAAAGAAGGAGGTACTTTTCTCTGAAGGGAGGAGAGAACTTCCACTTTGACTATGACCCTATCGGAATAAGATCAAAGTCAGCGAACCCTAAAGGCTTCCATAGCCTTGGCAACTCATGACTAGGGCCTAGGGAGATTACTGACGCCATAAACAAGAGTGTCAAATTGTTAAGTCAGCAACAGGAGTCACTGTGTACTTACATCTCATGTGGGATCTGTCCTTACTGTTTTGTCCAATGTGAAGTGATGCTATAACTAGTACTAAAACAGTATTTTTACACTTTGTGTTTCTGCGTGGGTGCAAACTGATGAAATCTTTACTTAGCATATACTGAATCGATCTTCTGTATATAAAGATAATTGGAAATGAAAAAAAAACTGGTGTTAAATTGGAAATTGCATAGAAAATTAATCAATTTTTAAAAAATATCATGTAGGATCTCTGTCATTAATGTGCTGTACACTGTTATTTAATGCTATAACTAGTACTCCAGCAGTATTTTTTCACTTTGTATTGCTATGTGGGGGCAAACTGTTGAGATCTTTACTTAATATATACTAAACTGATCTTCTGTATATAAAGAGAATTGAAAATGAATCTTGATGTGAATGGAAGGGGAGAGGGGAGGGTTGCAGGTGGGAGGGAAGTTATGTGGGGCGGGAAGCCACTGTAATCCATAAGCTGTACTTTGGAAATTTATATTCATTAAAAAAAGTTAAAAAAATAGACAAAACTAGGATATATATTGGTAAAGGAGGTATTTTTCTGTATTGATGGAAACTCTTAGCAGTGACTTAATGATGAAAACAGCATTAATAATTCATTCATGTATTGATTCATTCATTCAATAATCATTTACTAACATGGGAATTATTGGCATTAAAAGATGAATATCATCCGGCCTTTGTGCATAATAATAATTATCTGTCCTCCATGTACCGAATGTTTACTGCATTCTCTGCTTTATTCAGTTACACATGCCCTCTGGAACATATCTTCTGACTTTCTTGGGGTAGTTTTATATGATAGTGCACTCAAAGGGCAGTATTCTCTGCATATTCCTAAAATAATAATCACTCTGTTCTGTAGTTTTACATATGTAACTCTTCAGCTGAATTCAGTAAGTAGTTAAGTATTGTGCCATTTGTTCCTAAATGAGTATCCCATCATCTCACCACTGTCTAATAAACATAGGATCTGTACTTCTCAAATTTAATAGACAAATCAATATCCAGTAGATCTTATAAAATACATACATTAATTCAGCATTTCTGAAATATGAACTGTTATTTTGTGTGTCTAACACCATGTTGATGCTTCTGATCTGCACTATATATTGAGTAGCAAATAATAGAGAATATTAAATTACAAATTATTTCAAAAGATAGATGATATCATTATGCTTTTAAAACTGTATATATAAAATACATGAAGTGGGTTCCCCTTGTATAAATAAAAAGTATTTTTGAAAATTTTATTAATTTTAATGCATAAATACACTAAAATGATTTAACAATTAACAGATGCATTGGTAATACCAACGGCCAATATAAAATCACCAATTGTAAGCCTAGAGTCAAAGTTAAACTTATTTATTTTGCTGTAATGAAAAAGGATATACTGTAGAGTAACCATTGAAAGGTTTGTAAGATTTTAACAAATGTATAATTCTAAGGAAAATTGAAGATGCAGAGACAAATTCTGGATGAGATGCAATTTGTTTCATTTCTTAAAATTTGTGCCAGATGAGGCTGGCATTGTGGCATAGCAGGTAAAGCCACTGCCTGCAGCAGTGAATTCCAGTTTGAAACCCAGGTGCTCCACTTCTGATCCAGCTCCCTGCTAATGTGCCTGGGAGGCAGTGCAAAATGGCCCAAATACTTGGGCTCCTGCACTCATTTGGGAGACTTGGGCAAAGCTCCTGTCTCCAAGCTGTGGCCTGGCCCTGTCCTGGCTGTTGTGGCTGTTTGGGGAGTGAACAAGCTGTTGGAAGATCTCTCTCTCTCTCTCTCTCTCTCTCTCTCTCTCTCATCTCCCCTCTCTGTTTATCTCTCTAACATTGCCTTTCAAATAAATAAATAAATATTAAAAATACTATATTGGCTGGTGCTGTGGCTCACTTGGCTAATCCTCTGCCTGCAGCACCGGCACCCCGGGTTTTAGTTCCAGTTGGGGCGCAGATTCTGTCCCAGTTGCTCCTCTTCTAGTCCAGCTCTCTGCTGTGGCCCGGGAGTGCAGTGGAGGATGACCCAAGTGCTTGGGCCCTGCATCCGCATGGGAGACCAGGAGAAGCACCTGGCTCCTGGCTTCAGATTGGCGCAGCACCGGCCATATCAACAATTAGGGGAGTGAACCAACGGAAGGAAGACCTTTCTCTCTGTCTCTCTCTCACTGTCTATAACTCTACCTGTCAAATAAAAATAATAAATAAATAAATAAATAAAAATACTATATCAATGTCCACATAACACCATAACATTGTAGGTGTAATAATACAATATCAAAATGTTTGTAACCTTCCAATATGCATTAATCAAGAAAATATTTATAGAGAGTCCACTGAGTATCAAGATATCATGTAGATATATATTGATAAAATATGGGAATTGGCATTGTGCCTCTGCAGGTTAAGCTGCTGAATGCAACTCTGGCACCATATATGGGCACCAGGTCCTGTGCCGGCTGCTCCATTTCCAATCCAGCTCCATGTTGATGACTTAGGAAAAGCAGCAGAAGATGGTTCAAATGTTTGAGCCCCTATACCTATGTGGGAGAAGTGGATGAAGCTCATGGTTCCTGGCTTCATCCTGGGTTGTAGCCATCTGAAGAGTGATCCAGCAGATAAAAGATCTTTCTCCATCTCTCCCCCTCTTCTGTGTAACTCTTGCTTTCAAATAAATAGATCTGTAAAAACACAGAAAAAAAAAAAAAGAAAAAAAGTATAATGATATCCATGCCCTCAGACGGATAATGAATGAATAAAAGTGACCATGTGATGAGTACATTAGGTAGTAATGAATTGTACTGAAAAAATTTTGTACAAAAATAATAGACTGCAGTGGTGTCACTGTTTCCAAGGAGATTTTTTTCTTTATAGGTGACAGAAAACAGACATCTACACAAGCTCTCACATTTTTGTTTCACAGACCTGAAGCACAAGTGTTCCATGCTAGAGAAAAACCATGTGGAAGATTTGAAGTGGACGTTTTCTGTATTCCAATAACTTTAAGAATCCAGTTTGAATGGAAGTGTGTGAGCAAGTGGAGGCCCTCAATTGGATGACTTGTAGAGAATTTGATGGGCAAAATAGAGTTTAGATTTTGTTATAGAAATAATGAAACTCCTAAGAAAATTTGAACAAAAAATTGATTGTTTTGCATTAGAGAAAGATAGTTGTTTTATGACTAAGGTTATGGGAAACACAGAGGGAAAAAGGGAAGCCCATTCACAGTTTAATTGTGGTGTCAGCTAAAAAATGCCCACAGACAAGTTTTGTACTGTCCATGAGGTAAAATTTGTTTCCTATTTAAAAACGACTGTTACATAAATATAACCAATTCTCATTAACTATGAATTCTGTATTTGTGAGTTTTTCTGCATACTAATTTTATTTGTGACCTCACAGTTAATACTCAGGTGTTTCCATGATCAGTAGCAAATATGTGTGTGTGCAGAACAGTGAAACATTTGAGTTTCTCAGTGGGTTTGTTTCCATTTGAGGTGAAGCAAGGCTACACTCTGCCTTCCTGTTTTACCTCTCACACTGTGAACAAGGATGTTTTTCCAGGTCGATTTAATGTCATATAGTTCACGTTCTTGCTCATTTTTTGGTGATGTTGCAGTTCATAATAGCTCTAAGAGTGCAGATGAAGTGTTATCTACTATCTCTAAGCAAAAAAATGCAATGGTTTGATTTATGGAGAAAACAAAAACTTCTTTCAGACATGAATTATGGTGCTATTTTTAATGATTTCAGTGTTAATGAAAAATATATACAATACATGCAAATACATATAAAACAAGTCATGAATTGACCAGCCAATAAAAATGTTGCCTCATGGGAACCTAACATGAGTCTCATAGGAGCCTATTTTTAGAATTCTTCCTAGGAACAACTAATGATTCAGACTATGCAAACTCAGTTTTCATGAAGATCGTATAGAACATTACTACAAACCATAAGAATCAATTAAAACAACATATTCTTCTCAATTTTGGCTTTCTATCATCAGTCTAAAACACTGTGCCTTCCTAGAATGAATTTGTCAATCCCTGGCCTAAGTGATAAAGTGTACTAGTGAGAAAATATGTATGTTTAACCTAGAGTGAAGGATACAGATATTGTGAATCATTGTTAAAGTTGAAATCTAAAGAAACTGGAGTATATATGAGTTTATACTGTATGTATCTCTGTCTCATATATAGGGTGAAAGATGTATAGCTAATGATATTACCATCTATATTTTCATTCACATTGTCTAGTTTATTAGATATTATTATGTGATTTTATCTTTTAATGATTATATGTCAGTATAATTTCACTGGGACTATTTATATTATGGGTTGTGACATTTATTTTTTAATTTTTACATATTTTCTTTTAACGGGAGACAGTGAGCGAGACCAACAAATGGAGAGATCTCCCATCTCCCATCTGCTGTCTCTCTCCTCAAATGCTTATAACAGTTGAGTTCAGCTAGGCTGAAGCCAGGAAGCAAGTCTGTTACTTTGGTGGCATGGGCCCAATTACTGGAGCCACTACCTGCTGCCT
Source organism: Lepus europaeus (assembly GCF_033115175.1). Taxonomy (NCBI): domain Eukaryota; kingdom Metazoa; phylum Chordata; class Mammalia; order Lagomorpha; family Leporidae; genus Lepus; species Lepus europaeus. The sequence goes on along the minus strand of NC_084832.1, from coordinate 48,198,021 downwards.
TCCAGAGTGAACATTAGTAGGGAGTTAGAATGGGAAACAGAGCCAGGACGTGAACCTGAGCACTTCATTATTGGAATTGGGCATCTTAAGTAGTGCATTAATTGCTATGCCAAAATCTGTCCCCTATTTTTTATTTTGATTCTAAGTTGTTAGCCATATAAATATTTTAAGTTATTATTAAGATAAATCTTATTTCCCTGACTGCTTTATAGTAACACGTTTCATTTTGTTATGAGAATTACTTCCTAACAATAGTTTTACACACTCACCTCAATGATCTCTGATCTGCCAAATTCTACCCTATACCAAAAAAGTGTTTTATGAGACAGGCTGGATGGATATGAGTACAAGAGGCTGATCCCAGCTCAGGAAAATCAGGACACACAGTGTGGAAGTCACAACCCTTACGGAGGGTTGATGTCAACTGTGAGTCACTCCTGATGAGAAAACTGTCAGTAGCTGCTTTTGTTATTTGTATTATCTTTCCTTTTGTACAGAAATTTAGATCTATTACCCACTAATTTCAATAATTACTTTGTAAGCATTTAGTAATTCATCACAATGTTCTACATGTTCTCTCCTAAATTCACTCATTATGAATCTGATTTTGCCTAATTTATTCTCTAACATTTCATTAAAATAAATTAAATTACTATGTTCTCATTAAAATGAGATGAGAAATCTTATGAGATTTATAAAAGAACATTGTTTAATTTCTATAAGAGTTGTGTTTATTATTTCCAGGCCACTTTCTTCCATGCTATTTTATTTTTTACTAAAGTATGTATGTTTTTTCATTATTTTATATCAACATAAATAATTATAAAAATACACCAAAATTGTACTGCATTTTGTTAAAGCCATTGAATTCTAAAAATTCAAATAGGCATTTCACTTAACAGAAAACATTAGTGCAATTTATTTTCATGTTTTATCAAATAAACACTTTCTTGACTTAATTTACTCATGCTCTAATTATTAGTTTCATGTCCTAACTGCATTCATTTCAGATACTTGGAAAACTGGAATTAAGGATAAAATATGTCTCCTATTGGAATACTCAGAAACTATAATTACTTCCAAAGTTAACCTGAAGGACATTGTGTTAAGTGAAATTAGCCAGTCACAGAAAGATGAGTATTGCATGATTCCACTAATACTAGGTATCTAAAATAGTCACCAAAGTAAACAGAGAGAGGAATAGTGACAGCCTGGAGCTTGGGGAGCGGGTGGAATGAGGAGTTGCTGGTGTGCCAGCATAAAGTTTAATTTACACAAGATGAATGAGTTCTAAATATCTGATGTGCACCATTGTGCCCATGGGGGAAAATAATGTTTCAGGCCCATAAAATACGTTCGGAGTGTAGCTCTCATGTTAAGTCTTTGTATCAATATATAAAAAAGTGTGGGTGTGTATGCGTGTGATATGCCAACAAAGCAATAGCATTTTATTAATAAGCATTTAGTAATTTAGAAAAAAAGATTGAAACTAGTTTTACAATTAATATGAAAGTGATATTCCTTGTGAAAAAATTTGAGTTATAAACAAAAAGCATTAGATGTTACCAAAATGCAATTGTCTCAAGTTGGCTATAATTATCTTCTTTTATTTCTTCTGTGTTAGAAGATACAGAAGAGAAGGCATGGAGGCAACTTTGCGGTATAACAGTTTAAGCTGCTGCCTGAGATTCTGGCATCCCACATGGGCACTGGTTCCAGTCCTGGCTGCTCCACTTCTCATCCAGCTCCCTGCTAATGTACCTTATAAAGTAGCAGAGGATGGCCCACATTCTTGGGCCCCTGCACCCTCATGGGAGACCTGGAGGTGGCTCCTGGCTTCAGCCTGGCTCAGCCCTAGCTGTTGTGGTCACTTGGGGAGTGACCCAGCATTTGGAAGATTTGTTTCTCTGTCTCTCCCCTTCTTTCTCTGTAACTCTGCCTTTCAAATAAATAAAATAAATCGTAAAAGAAGAAGTGTAGACAGATTTAATGGACAGTTAGAAAATACGTAGCAATTTAAATTGAATAATAAACATAGATTTCCTTAGACATCATGTATCTGTCTTAGTACATTTTTTAAAAGATTTATTTATTTATTTGAAAGTCAGAGTTACACAGAGACAGAAGGAGAGGCAGAGAGAGAAAGAGAGGTTTTCTATCCGCTGGTTCACTCCCCAATTTGACTGCAAAGGCCTGAGCTGTGCCAATCCGAAGCCAGTAGCTAAGAGCTTCCTCAAGGTCTCCCACGCCTGTGCAAGGGCCCAAGTGCTTGGGCCATCTTCTACTGGTCTCCAAGACCACATTGGAGAGCTGGATTGGAAGTGGAGTAGCCGGGGCTGCAACCTGCACCCATATGGGTTTATGGGTTCCAACCTGTGCCCATTTGGGACTGGCTCCACTTTCTAGTGCAGCTTCCTGCTAAAATTTACTCTGACAGAAGTGCTGATCCAAATACTTGTGTGCCTGGCAACAATGTTGCAGATCTAGATTGAATTCTGGGCTCATGACTCTGAGTGAGCTAGTCTTGGCTGTTTTATTTGGAGAGTAAATCAGAAAATGGATGATGTCTCCATCTGTCACTCTCTCTCTCACTTTCAAATAAATATAAATAATTACATTAATTAATTTTGAATGAAGAATCAAAATCAATTTCTCTCTCTCTTTTTTCTCTCTTCCTCCCATAATCCCTCCCTATATCTATTTATCTATCCATAGCATAAAACAGCCAAGGCTAGCTCACTCAGAATGGACATTTGGCTCAATGGTTAAGACACTGATTGGGATGCTCACATTCCATATTGCAGTGCCTACATTTTGGGACTGGCTCCACTTTCTAATTAATTTAAAGCTACAGTGATATTAATGTTCATACACTTCAATGAGTAAAATAAGAAGACTTAGAATGCGGCCGGCGCCGCGGCTCACTAGGCTAATCCTCCCCTTGCGGCGCAGGCACACCGGGTTCTAGTTCCGGTCAGGGCTCCAGATTCTGTCCCGGTTGACCCTCTTCCAGGCCCTGCACCCCATGGGAGACCAGGAGAAGCACCTGGCTCCTGCCATCGGATCAGCGCGGTGCGCCGGCCGCAGTGCGCTGGCCGCAGCGGCCATTGGAGGGTGAACCAACGGCAAAGGAAGACCTTTCTCTCTGTCTCTCTCTCTCACTGTCCACTCTGCCTTAAAAAAAAAAAAAAAAGAAGAAGACTTACAATGCTAAATTTAGCAAGAATGTGGATATGCAAACAATGTTGATATAAATCTAAAATGATATAACTTCTCTGTACAAGTTCTTGAAATGTTGTTAAAAATAACTAAACATATACAATTCAAATTCTAGGGATAATTGAAGAAAACTTAAAATTTCCTTTCCAATAAAATTTATACAGGAATGTTTTTGGAAGTTTAATGCATTGTATTCACAATTATTGAAATTATGAAAAATTCAAGTATATATTGATAGAAAAATAGAGTTATGCAAGTGGCTTCAAAATGATAGCAGAAAAGCCGTAAAAATCAGTTGATATTGTTGCAAAAAAGTTTGGTATTTATGCATGTGTTCATAATATATATTAGCATGTATTTGTGAAGACCTCCATGTACATTTATACAAAATAATCATACACAGCAAGGAAATAGTGAACTATTGAGAAAGACAACTTGAATGTGTGTTAACACCATTCAAATAACATTTTATTTCAGAATATTTTAAGTTCCCCACACAAATATTATGATTAAGCAGTACAAAGTATTCGGAGACACTCCTCACACTACTACTCTATTATTAATATTTCACATTTGTGTATATTTCACAATTAGCAAAGCATTTAGCTGTATGAAAGAAGTGTACCGCATGGAATACATATTGTTTGATTTTTGTGTCAAGTTGCATAATAGGTCAATTTAATCTATGCAAGAAAATGTAACAGTAGTGGTGGTGGATGATGAGAAAGTAGCAAATGGGTACTTTGATAATGCTTTGTATTTTGATAAAGAGTTACATTACACCTGTACATATGTGTTTGTCAAAGCAGAGGGAATGTAGACTTAAGGCTTATAGGGGTCGGCGTTTGGCACAGTGGTTGAATCTCAACTTGAGATATCCGCTTCATATAAGTGAGAAATTGGTTCAGGTTCTGGCTCTACAACTTTAGATCCAAACCCCTTCTAATGTGCATGCTGGTAGACAGCAAGTGATGGCTCAAATATTTGGGTTCCTGCTACTCACATGGGAGACTAATATGAACTGTCAGTCTTCATCTGTCACAGTCCTGAGTACTGCAGCAATTTGTGAAGTAAGGCAGTGAATGGAAGATCTCTCTCTCTCTCCACCTATGCATTTCAAATGAAATGAAATAAAGAAAACCTAACAAAAAGTTGTGTCCATTTCCTGACATGTAAATATTATAACAAATGTTAAAAACAAAAAAAATTCTACTATAATTAATGATGCACATGCTGAAGTATTTAACATGATGTGGGCACATGTCTATGGTTTATTTTGAAGTGCATCAATAAATAGAGTAAACTGTGAGATCCATAGAAAAAGAAATATGTGATAAATATAGTAAATGTTAAGGGGAGAACCCAAGTGATAGTTTTCATAGACTGAATATTTGTGTTTCCCAAATTCTTATGCTGGATCCCTAACCCCAGGGGGACTATTTTTGGATATAGGTCTGTGAGGAGGTTATAAATTTTCAGTGAGGTCATCACTGTAGGATGCTAATCTGATGATGATGGTGCTATTATTAAAAAATAAAAGTGAGAGAAAGAAGAGCCTACATTGTGGCACAGCAGGTTGAGCTAGTCTGTGATGCCAGCATCCGATATCAGAACCACTGGTTCAAGTCCTGCCTGCTTTGCTTCCAATCCTTCTCCCTGTTCTTGTGCCTTAGAAAGTAGAAGGAACTCACCTAGTGGCTGCATCTCTGCAAACCACGTGGGAGACATGGACAGAGTTCCTGGGTCTGGCTTAACCCTGGTTCAGACCCAGCTATTGTGGTTTTTTGGGGAGTGGCCAAGAATATGAAAGATTTCTGTCTCTGTATCTCTCCCTCTCTCTGTCGGTATGTTTTTCAAATAAATTTTAAAAATCTTTAAAAAATAGAAAGAAGAGAAATGGACACTAAGATTTTTTTTTTTTTTTAACCATGTCAGAACACAAGGAAATGATGACTGAAGACAAACCAATAAGATAGCCCTCACCATTGACTGGCAGATTGATCTGGACTCTGCAGTCCAGAAAACTGTGAGAAAGAGTTATGTTGTTTAAGCCACACAAGCAATAATATTTTATTATGGCAACCTGAGCAAACTAAGACTGTGGGTATATGAGAGTTCACTATGAAATTCTCTTATCTTTCCTGTTTGCTTCAAAGTTTATATAATAAAGAAAAAACTCATTTTTTTTTCATGTCACCTTCACTGCCAAGCTCATTTCTGTGAGGGAGATTATACATCTGGCCTCAGTATTTTCAAAATCCACTTTTTGGGCCAATGAAATTTAAGAAGTTATGAATTACACTTTCCAACAGACACTTTATAAAAACCAGCTTGAAATCGTGCTATCACTCCCCACACCCTCTTCCTTGAGAAAAGTGTTCCCTGGTAGACACTCTTCCTTCATATTGTTCAGTATAAAATGTTACCAATTCAAGCTTGCCAGCTCCAAAGCATGGATATACAAAATACTTTATAAGTAAACCTTCATGTTTTGTAATCTACTGAGAGTTTGGGTTTATAATACCTGAATCTAGCATGCATATATGTGATACATCAGATAACAACCGTATTTCAACATTGCTAGTTATCATCTTGACATGCTTAGAGTTTGATACCTGTTTCTCTAAGTTCCATGTAAGAGATCTACAAACCATGCCCATCCTTTCTCATCTCATCATAGTGCAAATGTTTGTGCTATGAATAGCTTTGACATAGAATAAGGGAAAAAGTTATTCAGTGAAATCCCTATTTTTAGCTCAAATTTGAGATAACTGTGTACTAATGAAATGGCAATTTTGCTAGACACTTGTCTTGTATGAAAACCTGGAATTTATAATAAAAAGATTATAAGTGCTCTGTAAATCTACAGATAGGCAGCACATAGTCAATATAGGAAGAGAAAAAATAAATTGAGTTACAACAATGATTAATGTTGATGATAATATGATCTAGTAGAGAAAGGACTGAAGATACAATATAGCAGAGAAAGATAAAATTAATGAGAAGAAATTGAATGTAACTTAAATTGAGATCATGCAACAAGAAACTATGCTATTTTAGGACATAAAACATACATAATGTTTAAGGACTGATATGATGGGAAACAATTCCCTATAGAAGTACAAGCAGATAACCAGCAATAAGAACTAAAAGATGAAAATTCATATAGAAAATATGTCAGGGAAAAAAGGAGAGAACTTGTAAGCATCTCTAAATTTAAGAAACTTTCCAGAGGTCTGGATTTATATTTAAAATATTACTGTTGACTTATCTACAGAAACATATACTTGCCATGTCACAAATGTTTTCTAGGGCTGGTTTGTGTAGAGGGTAAAACCTCCACCTGTGAAGCTGACATCCTATATGCATGCCAGTTCAAGTCCCAGCTGCTCCATTTCTGATCCAGCTTCCTGTTAATATGCCTGAAAAAGCAGCACAAGATAGGCAAATTGCTTGGGTTCCTGCACCCACATAGGAAACCCAGGAGAAACTCTTGGGTCCTGGCTTCAGCTTGGCCCAATCCTGAAAATCATGGCCATTTAGAGAGTAAAATAGACTCTCTCTCTCTCTCTCTCTCTCTCTCTCTCTCTCTCTCTCTCTCTCTCTCTGTTTTTATCTCTCTCTCTCTGGTTTTATCTCTCTCTCTCATCTCTTTCAAATAAATAATAAAATACATCTTAAAAATATGTTTCCCAAAGCCCAAATGGTATAACAATCTTCAGTAACTCATCGAAACTTAGAAGATAACCTTCATTTGTTCTTTTCTCTTTCCCTTCCAATGTAATCCAAGGGCAAGGCTTGTCAATATCACCTACAAAATTAATATTGATTTTCCCATTTTCCTAATTTTCATTTCCATCAGCATTAGTACAACTGCCATCTTCCTTGTACTGCTTTATTGAAAGTCCCCCAAACTCCTTTTTCTTCCAGCTACTTTAGTCACTATAAAGATTCTCACATATCAACAAAGGAGACCATAAACATAAAATAGATTAAGTCAGAATAATGCTAAAACTGTTCAATAGCTTACATTTGCACTGAAAATAAAAATCCTTCTTCTGGATTAAAAGCCCTTTTAGTAAAATATTTTTATATTTACCAAATGTTTCATCACTCTTCTCCCTTAACTACATAGCATTTAAGTAAATTTTGATGTTTCAGCTTTCTGACACTATCTGTTCTTCACTATCTTTCACCAACATTTTCATAATATTTTTCCTCTAAATTTCATATTAAATTTAACTTTTTAGATGTTCTTCTCTGGTCCTTTATCTGTGATAGCTATCTATATTTCCATTATTCTCAACATCTCTCCATCTATTAACATTCTAATATAATATTTTATTAATAATACTTATTGTAATTTATTGTCTATTTGTCACTCTTCAACACCCCTTTTTGGATACAAGCTCATTGCTTTTCAATCATTTCATACAGATATTCATTAGAAATTGAATAAATACTTGTTATATTAAGGAAAAATCATTTCTATCCCATGAGTAAAATGAAAGGAATATTCAGTAGATACAAATAAGGTCATAGAGAGAATTGGACCAACTAGGAGTGTTGAAAGACATGAGATGATTGTTGAGATTGGCATACTGTATTGCTTTTAGACACTCATGAACCAATTCCAAATCAATATGGAATTGATCCAAGTGATCACAACAAAAATGTTTAAATTGTCATAATTGAAATAGATGATGTAGATATCAACATAGATTATCATGCTATTTTCCACAACTAAACCTAGTCAGATGGTTATGGGTATGGAGTAAAAAGAGATGTTTGGGCATTAGTGTGTATTATTTTCCTGGAGTTTCTGTATAAATATATAATTAACCTGTGGCTTAAGGAACAGAAATGTGTTGACTCACATTTCTCGATGCTAGAGGCCAAGATCAAGCTGTTGGTAGACTTTTTTTTTATTTCCTGAGGGCTTTGAGACAGAATTTGTTCCAAGACTTTCACCAAGATTCCTATGGTTTACTGTCAATCATTGATATACTTTTGCCATGTTTTCAGAATATTGCAGAAACTTCACTCTGATTGTTTTCTTCATCTTCACTTCAAGAGTGTGTGCATGTGTGTGTGTGTGCTTGTGTGTGTGTCCAGTTTCCTCTTTTTTTGTAAGGACAACTGTTATAATATCAAATTCTAGTCCACTCTAATAAACTCATCTTAATGAACAGATCTTTGATGGCCATAAGTTGAAATAATGTCACATTATTATTTCAATTGGGAGAACAGGCCATAATTCATCTCATAACACTAAGCCTGCCTATTATTAGATATAGAGAGCAGAGAGTGGAAAAGAGACCAAATTTGTGTGCAAAAGAATTGTAACTGTGTTAAAGCATAGAATTCTACTTAGACATGTAAAAATTGATAATGGTTTTAAAAAATAAGAATATGATAATAGAACTATGTCTTCATTAACAGAGCCAATACTGCAGCCCAAGAGTTGTGCTGACCGCCTGTAGATAATTTTTGTATTTGGTGTTGCCTGATATCCAATAATTGTAAACTATTGCTTCATATTTATTTTTATTTTTTCAATTATTCAAAAAAAAAGGAAAAATTCACTCCCTACTATTCTAACAACAAGAAACACTTTTTAATATGGTAGATGTTAAGCATAAATTTTTAGGAGATAGAGATTTCAGTATAGCATGTTTGCAATAGAATTTTCAGAAATCCTGATAATTTCAGTTAACAAATATTATTTTCAGTTTGGAGCTCCAGGGAATTTTCTGTCTGTTTTTAGTAGATGGAGACTAGGTTTTTTTAATATTTCTATCAAATGGCCGGCGCCGTGGCTCAACAGGCTAATCCTCCGCCTTGCGGCGCCGGCACACCGGGTTCTAGTCCCGGTCGGGGCACCGATCCTGTCCCGGTTGCCCCTCTTCCAGGCCAGCTCTCTGCTGTGGCTAGGGAGTGCAGTGGAGGATGGCCCAAGTCCTTGGGCCCTGCACCCCATGGGAGACCAGGAGAAGTACCTGGCTCCTGCCATCGGATCAGCGCGGTGCGCCGGCCGCAGCGCGCTACCGCGGCGGCCATTGGAGGGTGAACCAACGGCAAAAGGAAGACCTTTCTCTCTGTCTCTCTCTCTCACTGTCCACTCTGCCTGTCAAAAAAAAAAAAAAAAGAAAAAAAATATTTCTATCAAATTTATTTTTCCTGATACCTTATCTTTTCATGTTAATGTAACATTAATGCAAAGAGAACACATTAGACATAGTTCATAAAATATAATTCTAAGTATATAATGATATTCCCTCTCTTCCTCCTACCCTCTCTTCCTCCCTTCCATTCTCTCTCTTCTTTGTTTTTTTTTTTAACATTATAGGCAACTGGTTAAGCCACACTAAATAAAGAGATCAAGTAAAAAGCAAAAAGACCCTAGATCAGCCAAAACATAGGCAAGATCTATAACAATAAATTCTTGTAAAATAATCATGTACCAATGGGAGAGATAAAATATTTAATGTTTATTAACTTAATAAAAAGCTTTTAATAATTTTTTCTAAAAGATGTATGTGTTTATTTGAAAAAAGAGTTACAGACAGGAAGAAACAGAAAGAGAGAGAGGGAGAAGGAGAGAGGAAAAGAAAAGGAGAGAGGAAGAGAGAGCCAAATGGAGAGTGAGGGAGAGAGAGATAGAATGAATGAGAGAATGAGAGAATTATCTTCCATTCTCTGGTTAACTCTCCAAATGGCCTCAACAAAAGAGATTGGCCAGTCTCAAGGCAGGTGCCAGGAGCTTTGTCCATGCCTCCCACATAAGTAGCAGGGACTCAGGTACTTGGCCATCTTCCACTGCCTTTCCAGGAGCATTAGAAGAAATCTGGATTGTTTTTTTTATTTTTTTAATTAAACTTTTATTTAATGAATATAAATTTCCAAAGCACAGCCCATGGGTTACAATGGCTTCCCTCTCCCAAAACTTCCCTCCCACCCACAACCCTCCCCCCCCCCGCTCCCTCTACCCCTTCCAATCACATCATGATTCATTTTCAATTCTCTTTATATACAGAAGATCAGTTTAGTATATATTAGGTAACGATTTCAACAGTTTGCCCCCATATAGCAACACAAAGTGAAAAAAAATACTGTTGGAGTACTAGTTATAGTATTAAATAAGAGTGTACAGCACATTAAAGACAGAGATCCTACATAATATTTTTTTTAACATAGGAAGTGGGATACACAGCAGACTCATAGAATGGCAGATGTCCTAAACAACACTCTGACCTCAGAATCAGCCCTTAAGGCATTCGAATCTGGCTGAAGAGCCCATGAGAGTATTGTAGGCATGGAAAGCCAAGATACCATGGAAAAGAAAAACACACACACACACACACACACAAAAAAAAAAAAAAAACAGAAGAAGACCTAAATGAAAGATCTCTGTGAGTGAGATCCCCGTGGAAAGAACGGGGCCATCAAAGAAGGAGGTACCTTTCTCTGAAGGGAGGAGAGTACTTCCACTTTGACTATGACCCTATTGGCATAAGATCAAAGTCAGCGAACTCTAAAGGCTTCCATAGCCCTGGCAACTCATGACTAGAGCCTAGGGAGATTACTGACGCCATGAACAGGAGTGTCAAATTGTTAAGTCAGCAACAGAAGTCACTGTGTACTTACATCCCATGTGGGATCTGTCCTTAATGTGTTGTCTAATGTGCAGTGATTCTATGACTGGTACTGAAACAATATTTTTATACTTTGTGTTTCTGCGTGGGTGCAAACTGATGAGATCTTTACGAATTATGTGCTGAATCGATCTTCTGTATATAAAGATAATTGGAAATGAAAAAAAAAACCTGGTGTTAAATTGGAAATGGCATAGAAAATTAATTAATTTTTTAAAAGAAATCTGGATTGGAAGTGAAGCAGTCAGAATATGAACCACTGCTATATTGGATGTTGGCATTGCAGACTGTGGCTTTACCCACTATGTCCGAACACTGGCCCCTTAGTATTTCCAATGAAGCAGATCATATGCTATAATCCGGAAAAAAACTAAAAGTAAGGAAAGCAAGTGTTCTCTCTGGGAATTTTCAGTATATCAGGGGAATTTTGTTTCCAAATAAAATTCTGTAGTCATCAATTCACATATCCAAAACATATTTCAGCATAGCAAGAAGTAGTGTAGAGATTTGGTTGGCAACTGAACTTTTTTTTTCTTATTACATTAACAATGGAATTTAGGATTTGTTTATGGTTAGTGGTACCAGAGAATATCAGTGTATTCCGCATCCAGTGCAAATCCTACTCCCCTGTGACAAATAGAGAAGTTTAATGATATGCATGTGAAGCAAGCCTAGAAAGTGGCACAGGCATATAATGCTATAAGAACTTCAGAGAAATAAAATCCATTATAGAAAGAGGAGAACATACAAATAAAGACCCTCTTTTCAAGTTTTGGAGACATACAACTTGAAGCTGTGGCAGCCACCTTAAATTAACAGTGAGTAATCTGGAGGCAAAAGTCAAAATTCTGAAGATAAAATGAGAAAGCATCTTTTCTCTAGAAATATTATTATGAAAAATACAGAATACACTTATTGTCTAAGTCATGCATATTTAAGTGTTAGATTATTAACAGACAAATTATCCTGACTATAGTTGTGCCACCACTCTCCTTCAAAAAAATAACATTAGGTATTGATTTCAATTCTACAAGTTCTCTCTACTTGGGAGTTTAGAGGCATTAAAGTAGTAAGTTTTATTTGAGACACTTTTAATGTTGAGTTCAAGCACCAGCTGACCAATGTAATGGGTAAATTATACCCTATGGAATTTTTGATTCAAAATAATTATGACTTTCTAGGTCAAATGAGAGATAATAATTACCTCTCATTTCCCCAAATTTAATTGGAAATGTGAATACTTAATGCAACTAATTACAATGACAAGACAGTTTTATTAACATCCCTTACCCTATGATTTGATCTTTGTCATTTCTGCTCTCTCTGTCACATGTGTATAGTATATGAGAATCACATAATTTTCAAACATGATGGAAACTTTATTTAAATCCATGTTTATAAAAACTGGTACCATGAATATGTTTTTAATCTTAAATTCAAATTGATAAAGTGGAACTCATTATATCTCTACTTATTATTATATTTGACTTACAGATATTTAAGAATGATTTTCATCTAGATGTCCCCAAAGTACTTCAATCTAAAATCATCATCTGTTTCCCACATTTTATTTCCCTCACTATGTTTTATACCCATCAGAATAAAAACCCACATTGAATTAGTCTCCGGCTCCAGGAAAATTTTAGCTATTATAAATATGCTTTTTCTCTCTCACCATAAATCCCTTACTAAGCAGTGAAGAAAGAACTATAGGTTTTACCATTTTAATACCTCTCATATCCTTCTTCCCTTTGTCTTCCCATGGATAGCAGTTAATTATCGTGCATGTTACTTCTCACATGCATTATTGTGATAGCTTTACAAAGTATCTCCAATTTATTCTCTCAAGTCTACTTTCTACACAAAATCACGTAGTTTACCTATAAAGTTCTTTTGCTTAAAATGCACCCAAACTTCACAAAAATTTAGATAGCTTAGCAATGAATATTCTTTACTTTCTGGTGCTTACATATATTTTGCCCTGTTTCTCCTCAGTGCCCTCCAGAGATGAAAACTACAGAATCCCCAGCCTGCATCAGGAAATTAACATTATCAAGGGTTTGTACATTTGATTCTCTCTGCTCTCAATGTATTTCTCTAGTCTCTGTATGGTTATCTTCTTTTGGCAATTTGTAACTGGATATAAAAGAAATCTCATTTCAGTGAATTTTCTTTGACTTCCCCTTAGGGTAACATATTTATTTTGTGCTATTCTAACAACTGATGTGTCTATTCCTTGCATTATTCAACTTTTTCCCCTGCTGTCCAATACACTACTCAAAATATGGAAAGGACACCATAAATGCATGTGGAGTACAGCACAAAAGGGATGAGTGGCTTACTTATTTAGTGTATTTTTATCTGTTTTGTATGTAACATATGCTGTTTTTAAAAAGAAATTCACAAATACTACTTTCATGCACCTGTGCTTCGAAATTTTTCATATAATACTTACTGATCTGTGTAAACTGTAAATATGAAGAAAACCTTACACTATAGGTATGAAAGAAATTGTACTTTCAGATATGAGATAGCATACGTTTTCTTTTATAAAGAATATTTCTTTTCACTGTGTCAAAAGGAGTTTCTGAAAATACAAAATCTTTCTAAACAACCTATTCTTTATTCTGGTCATATTTTTAGATCAGTCCAAAAATACATAGAGGAATCAGTCATATTATAACACTTGTCAATATATATTCTTATTTAATATTTAGCATCAATATCAATAAAGGAATTCAAAGGTTATCACAGGAATAATTATATAATTTTTGTGTCCATTCTCAATGTAAGACAAATTAACAGGAAAGAAGATAAATATTTTCCTTTGAGATATCACTAATCTTCCTAAAAAGATGCAAATTTATGAAGATAAAAATAAATTTTATTGACATAAAATTCCCTTGTATTTATTAAGATGAGAACATGCATTGCATTGAAGTAACTTTACATAACCATGAAGCCATTGTAGAGAAAACTATGAGAATTTTTATAAGTTTATGAGATTAATCCATATGACATTTTCATCTATTTAATAAATAAATCATATTTTTAAGACTACTGTAAATCATAGAATCATTGCATGGCTTCTTCAAAATACTTATTACCCATGCACTATTCAGAGACCCATCACATGAATGATTTAAAAAATTTTCCTTATACATTTATATTTTGACTACATTTTTTCACAAACTTTTGGTGTATTCAAATGAATGGCACGAGTTTAGTTTCCTTGGAAATTTTAATATAATATTTCAACAACTTGAAGCCAATGTTTTTGAATCATTCTCTCTAAGTCAAAAGCATATAAATTTGCTACTTGTCGATTTGAGAAATATTTGTAAAAATGCACTTTGGCCACATGAACAACAAAAAATTAATGTAGTAGTCAATGAAATTATCAATAGAATCATGAAAAAGTGTACTTAGAATAAAGACCAAAAAATAAGATTAATTTATTGTACTTGTTTTGTAAAACTGAGTATTGTCTGTAGTAATCATTTTCGCAAATGAACAACATTAATTAAACAAGGAATAAATTGGGGAGAATTCAATAATTTGTTATTTTTTATTTTAATTTCTGTGGCGTAAGAGTGCTATATTTGGGGTCAGTTTTGTCTCTGGGACATCTGCATCCTGTATTAAAGTGACTGGTCTCAGTTTGGCTACCTACTTCTTTTTTTAAATTTTTATTTATTTATTTATTTATTTATTTATTTTTTGACAGGCAGAGTGGACAGTGAGAGAGAGAGAGACAGAGAGAAAAGTCTTCTTTTGCCGTTGGTTCACCCTCCAATGGCCGCCGCGGCCGGTTCACCACACTGATCCAAAGCCAGGAGCCAGGTGCTTCTCCTGGTGCAGGGCCCAAGAACTTTAGCCATTCTCCATTGCATTCCCGGGCCACAGCAGAGAGCTGGCCTGGAAGAGAGGCAACCGGGACAGAATCCGGCACCCCGACCGGGACTAGAACCCGGTGTGCCGGTGCCGTAGGCAGATGATTAGCCTATTGAGCTGCGGTGCTGGCCCGGCTACCTACTTCTGACCCAGCTTCCTGCTAATGAACATCTAGGAGGAAGCAGATGGTGATTCAATTGCTTTTGGCTCTAGAAACCCTGTTGGATACCCAGCTGGAGTTTTGGACTCCTGGCTTCAACCTGATCCATTACTTTCTGTTTTTTTGCAGCTCTGATTTTCTGATGAAATGAGGAAAAAAATAGACTTTAAAAAGACATGCTATATTTCAGGAAGCTGTAAAAATCTCATTCTAGTGATTTTCAGAGACAAAATAGACATCTTTTTTCTTGACATTTCTGTTTTATCAACGAGATTAGGGGCAGGCGTATTCCACAGCAGTTTGTGAAATTTCTTGGATACCAGCATCCCATACCAAATTTCCTGGATGAAGACCTGCCACTGTTTCTGATTCAACTTTTTGCTAAAGCTCACCCTGAGAGGCAGCAGATAATGACCAAAGTACCTGAGCTCCTGCCAACCATTTGGGAGACCTAGATGCAGTTCCTGGCTCCTGATTATGGGCCGGTCAAGCTTCATTTGTTTTGAACATTTGAGAATGAACCAGAAGATGGAAGATCTATTTCTTTATCTCCCTCTCTTTCTTTTACTCTACCTTTTAAACAAATACATAAAACTTGTTGGACCTCTCAGTTGCAGAGATGCCCACTTGCTCGGGAGGACGCCCAAAGATCCAGACCAGTTGATGCAAAAAGCACGAGGTTTTTATTGAACGTTTGCGCAAACGGGCCCCCACCTCAGGCAGTGAGGAGCCCTGAGCAGCAGTTTCACACAGGTTATATAGGCAACGAATTAGCATATGGAATGCAGAGGTGGCACGGGATTGGCTGGTTCGGAGGGACAATTAGCATACCGGAGAGTGCTGAGGAGAGTGCTGAGGGAACCAGCTGAGGAGAGTGCTGAGGAGAGTGCTGAGGGAACCAGCTGAGGAGAGTGCTGAGGAGAGTGCTGAGGAGAGTGCTGAGGGAACCAGCTGAGGAGAGTGCTGAGGAGAGTGCTGAGGGAACCAGCTGAGGAGAGTGCTGAGACTCTCCGAAGGGGAGTGGCAGCTCTGCTCTGGGCATGCCTAGAGGTTCTCTGAAGGGGATTGACTTTTCCTTCCCAGAGAACGTCCTGCCCGCTGGACTCTGGGGAACATCTAACCTCTTAAGAAGCCCCTGATATCTGCCCAGGCCTAGTTTCTTGTCCCTCTCCCCCATAAGGGTCCTTCAAACTGAAAAACAGTAAGAACAAGATGAGAGAAAAATTAAATCATGCCTTCACTCTTTGACAGTTGAGAGATCAATAACTTTTATTTATTTAAAACATAATAATCAATTATCAATTATGTATTGCTAATTCTTTCAGAGTATGAGAAAAATCAAGAAGTATTGATTTTGATATTAAAATGCTTAAAATTTGTTAGAGATGTTATACCACTTTATAACACTTGTGTTAATGATATTAAGTTTCAAAGCATAACACAAGAACAGAAGGAATCTCTAAATCTCATTGATTTATCCAGAAAAAAATACTCTGGAAATGGAATGAAACTGAATTCAACTTTGTGAAAATACAGGAATTTTCCATGAGAGAGGAAATAATTGCAAGGCAAGTGAACACTAGCTGCAAAAGCAACCAAGCAATTTGGCGTGTCCACAGATTGTTTGTAGTATTTCATTATGATTGCACCCAGAGTGCGAGTGGAAGGAAATAATGAAAAGCAGCCTGGAAAGCTTGAGTTGGCCACATCTGGAAAAGCCAGTAAACAATTCATAGTTTGGATTTTATCCATCAATGCCCAGTAGCCATTCAGTTGCTTCATATGATGAGATTGCATGGATGTTTTTGAAATTTAGCAGCAAGTCTGCTCTTGATATATGTGGTATAATATTAAATTAAGGATATGTTCAATCTGCGTCCTAATTTCTAGTTTAAGTTTCTTAAATTCTTATGAAAGCAGGCATTAGGAAAATCTTTTTGTACTGATAATTGGTTTTTGACCCAGTGCTTAAGACAGACCTCCTAAATTACTTGGAATTTCATAGGTGTTAGAGGCATATGTGTTATACTTGGGCAATACATATTGGGATCCTGGATAGCCTCAGTATAGGGGCAAGTGGCAAGGGAAACCAATGATGTGATAGAGAAGTGGCACTTTCAGTCTAACCACTGCCTTCTGGCAAGGGAGAGAGGCTGTAACAGTTAAGCTCTGTGAGATGTCTTCAATATTAAGATTCAGAAGCTTCCAGATTGCTGAGAAGTAAAGGAGCCCGGAGGGTGACACACTCAGACAGGACAAGGAAGTTCCACACTTCAAGGGTTTTCTTGAGGTATGATAGTCATTCTAGCAACCTGAGTGGAGGTTGTGGCAGATCCCGCTTATCCATTTCCAGAAATACTCTTCACAACTGGAGTTTGTGAATGGGATTGGGGGAAAGGGTGTCTGGGCCTGAACCTTTTTCTTTCTTTCTTTCTTTTTTTTTTTTTTTTGACAGGGGGAGAATGGTCTTCTTTCTGTTGGGTCACCCCCCAAATGGTCGCTGAGGACTGCACGCTGTAACAACCTGAAGCCAGGAGTCAGGTGCTTCCTCCTGGTCTCCCATGTGAGTGCAGGGCCCAAGCAAGGCCATCCCCCACTGCCTTCCTGGGCCACAGCAGAGAGCTGTACTAGAAGAGGAGCAACCGGGACAGAACCTGGCGCCCCAACTGGGACTAGAACCTGTGGTACCGGCGCCGCAGGTGGAGGATTAGCCAAGTGAGCCACAGGGGAGAGGGTGTCTGGGCTTTGTACCTTTTAACTTGTGTTTAACTTGTGGATTCATTGTTATCTTGAGGTCAGTGCCATCAGAATCCAATTGAATTACATAGAGTACACTCAGTTGAGGTGCATTGAAACTAAAAATTAGTTTCTGGTGGAGAGAATTCCCATACATCTAGTGTCAGAAATGCTATATTGAGTGGTGGGTGAGGAAATACAAAATGCTTGGATCATTCTTATCTCTAATAAGCAAGTCATGAATTTTCAATATCATAACAAAATATTTGAGGCAGGAAAATTATGTTACAAGAAGAGATTTATTTGGTTCATGGTTTGGAAATGCAAGTTCTAGGGCCTTCATCTGTTGATGGGTTTCCTGATAGTAGAGTCCTAAGACAGCACACATCACATAGCAAGAGACTAGAAATACACATATGTTTATGAATTTCTCCCTCATAAAGTCACTAAGATTCAATTGTGCAGTCTCTATTCATGAATTTAATCCTAGACATCTGATTACTTTTCACTCCCTTAATATCTGACAATGTAGATTCATTTCCTCACATGGAACTTTAGGGCTATCAAGTTGTATCTACACTGTATCAGGAATCATTCCTTTAAAAGGACTGAAAGACAGAAAGAACAATGAAGAAAACAATTGTAAAAGCCACATGAGAGTTACTGGTAAAATCTATGAGAGAGGTAAGGGACAATGGGAAAAGGACTGGAGAGGGTATATACTAAATTGATCTTCTGTATATAAAGATAATTGAAAATTGATTTAGCACGGGATGGGAGAAGGAATGGGAGATGGGATGGTTGCTGGGGGGAGAGAGGTTATGGGGAAAAAAGCCACTATAATCCAAAAGTACTTTGGAAATTTATATTTACTAAATAAAAGTTGAAAAAAAAAAGAAAATTAGACTTTAACATTTTACTAACAACATTTCCAGAGAATATAGACTAATTATATGATTTAAAGATAAAAGTTACATTAAAAATATTATTACAGAAGAAAGCATGAAATTCATGCAAGAGTAGAGGGTGAAGATGTTAAACATTAATTAAGCATTTAACTTCCCAAAATGCAGCAGCTATTATGAAATTCACCCATTACTTTGTGTACTAGAAAATAGCAAACTGGAAAAAAAAAATTATCTCTCTGAATTTAGAAAAAAAAAAGTGATTACTAGAAGCTGGGATGAGTGGGGAAAGAGGGAGAAGTTTGATAATTGGTTCTAAAACACAGTAGAGTGAACCTAACAGATTCTGGTTCTTAGCTGCAAGTGAGTGACTGGCTCATTATGACATATAGTATCCTGTCTAAGGAACTTGAAAAGAGGAAATGTAGATCTCTAAGCACAAACAAAAGATAAGAAAATGGAAACACTTGTTACCTGGTACAGTAAAGCTCTTTGTGTGTAGTGGGTTAAGCCACTATCTGTGATGCCAGTATGCTATATGGGCAGTGGTTCATTTTCTGTCTGTCCTGCTTCTGATCCAACTCTGCTGATGTACCTGGGAAGGCAGCAGAGCATACCAAGTCTCCCACGTGGGAGACCTGAATGAAGACTTTTAGGGAGCGAGTTAACAGAACATTTCTCTCTGTGTCTCTCCTGTTCTCCTGTAACTTTCAACAGAGGATGGCTCAAGTGCTTGAGTCCCCGTCACCCACATGGCAGACCTGGATTGCGCTGCCAGTCCCTAGTTTTTCCTTAGCTCACCATCAGTTATTGGCATTTGCAAATTGAACTAGTGGATAGAAAATCTCTCTCTTTCTCTCTCTTGGCCCTTAAAGTAAGTAAAAGTAAATAAACAAAAATCACCTGTTCCCATGTGAGTTATATAAGGCTAATGGGTACCTTCCTACATTGTCTACTTATCACAAAATCAAAAAAGAGGCTATCAAAATTCCTATTTGTTTGCTTCATAGATGATTATTTTAATTTTTTGCACCAATAAGCCATCAGAAAGAAAAAGCAACAATGACAACAAAAAAAGAAAGAAAGAAAAGAAACATCTACTAATATAACTTGGGCTCTGAACTTTGTTGCAAGCTTAGTCTGAGCAAGTATGGCATAAACTTGTTAAAATAATAAAGACAGACTCTCCAAATAGTAGGCCAGAAGGATTGAGGGACCTGACTCCAACCATATACATGTCACGGTGTCTCTGACCACGTGTAGATGCACCTTCCTTTCTGAGCATAATATGAGAGACTGTCAGGACCCAAATATCTTTGTCTTGTTATTTAGGTGCTGCAAACTATGGTTTTAATTCAAGTACAATAGTCGCATCCCACAGACCCATCAGGGTCGTTGCCCCTCAACCCCTTTCTTACCAAGGCTAACTTTTCTCTTGTACCTTCCCCTTTCCTTTACTGAGAACTGGTTTACATTCACTGTTTGGTCATCCATCCCTCGTCAGATAGTGTGCCACCTCCTTTCACCAATGTGAATCCTTGAGAAACAACTGATATGTTCCCCTGCCCCACTTACAGCTTTTACCTAGAAAACCTGTTTGAAATCTCTAAGATCTTGAAGCACAAATTCAAAGGTGCTTGAGTTTTCTGTTTTCCTTGGCTGCAGCTTTAAACGCTTCCAAATGCTTTTATTTCTTAATTGATAGGTGCCCTCCTTTCTCTAAAGGATCAGCAATGGAATGTGAACAACATGCTAATTGGCCCTCCCTAAAATGGAATAAAGCAGTGCATTCCCTGCTCCATAATGCTTCCTACTAGTGTTCTTTATTCTTCCCTATAGGAACAAAATCTCTCCTTCCCCTGAGCTTTGATCAGATTCCAGATCCCTAAATCAAAGGGTGTCCTGTTAGAGTAGCCTACCTTTTGCTACCACAATAGCCCAACTCCCCCTTGTCAAACACTGCCTGCCCTATGTATCTGCAAGTTTCATGTACAGATTCAACCAACCTCAGACCACAAATATTTAAAGAACACAAAACTACAACAATAAAAATATAAATAACAGCTGAATTTTAGCAAATATTAATGCAGTATTTACACTGTATTAGGTATTGTAAGCATCCTAAAGATGACATAAAGTATAGAGGTAGATGTGCTTACGTTGTATGCCAATAATAGACTACTGTATATATGGGACTTCAGCAACCTCACATTTTGGTATCCCCATGGGATCTTAGAACAAATCTACCCAGGGAAACCAAAGGATTGTAACCTTGTAGGATAAAATCTCCACTAACTTTGTCTGGATTTGTTTTTATTTGACATAGAAGATGCAGAGAAACCCTACTGGGAGATTTATATTTATAAACGAATTTTATATATACATATACAATAAATATAATGCATATATATATTCATTAGAAATGTCATTGTTGACACTGTGAGAAGAGGGAAAAAAAGAAATTCATGACTGCAAGTAAAAGCTTTAATTGAAAAGCATTATGGCCAGAATTGCTCTATGTTAAATGCATTCTAAGAAACAAGTGGTGATTTTAAAAGGAAGTGTGAGCCTCTAAGGCGAAGGGAACTAAGGAGGTTATTCCTAGATGCTCCTTATTTGTTCCCTGTTTCAGATGATGATTCAAACAGTGAGAAATGTTATAACAGGGTGACAACTCTCTTCTCCTTCCAAGGCAAAAATCCATTTAACCTGACTTGACTACCCTACCAGGTGTGAATCCTCACTGAGATACAAATTCATTTCTGTGCAGAATGGCTGCCAACTCACTTCTAGAGAAACAGCAACTGAACAAAAGCACACTCTTCAAATTTAGTGTTATAAATCATGATTAAAAAAATCAAAAATTTCAAGGCCGGTGCTGTGGCATAGTAGGTTAAGCATCTGCCTGTGGCACCAGCATCCCATATGGCTATCAGTTTGAGTCCTGGCTGCTCCACTTCCTATCCAGCTCGCTGCTATGGCCTAGGAAAGCAGATAGTCCCAGTCCTTGGGCCAATGAACCTGTGTGGGAGACCTGGAAGATGCTCCTGGCTCCTAGCTTCAGATCAGCCCAGCTCTGGCCATTGAGGCCATTTGGGAAGTGAACCAGCTGATGGAAGACCTTTCTCTCTGTCTCTCCCTCTCACTGTTTGTAACTCTACCTCTCAAGTAAATAAATAATTGTTTAAAAAATAAAAGAAAAATCAAGAAAGATGGTCATGCTCTGTAGACATACCTAAAGATGATGGTTTATAAGATGTATGCCTCTTGATTGCACTTAGATCTTCTAAAATACCATATTTACTCTCAGTTGAAGCTGCTACACTCTTCCATAGCACAATTTGCCCTTTGTTGCCTTCCTAGGTACTCCTTTCACATAAAGTGATTGCAAAGGAATATTTCATTATTGCACAATATATATGTTTGACACTTCAAATGGCTTTTGTGGACTTCTAAGGGTCCTATTGCCATAAAATCTGTCTTGTTTGGAGTGATAAGCATCTATGAACTCTATGTCATTGTTTGCTATACTACTTTGTTGCACATAATTGTCAACATTTGTGATAAAGTGCCTTTTGTAGTGCAGAGGTACATCATGTTTCACTGTGCAGTGCAGGAACATGGCAGCCATGATTTAGATGTGGGGGCAGGTTACACTCATCCTTTGAAATGAATTCATCAAATTGATAATTATGTCAAAATTATTTAGCATAAAGGAATTCATAATAGTTTTAGTTTAACTGACCTGACAACAGAGAATGATATGATTAAAGCAGTTTAAAAACCTTTTATTCTCAGTGACTATGTATTCTAAAATATTTCCTGCAATTAAGTAAACGATATTTCTCTACTCAAATAAACTCTTTATTTTCTCCTGCATTCAGGTTAATGATAAGACTTTGAATTGTATAACTGTTAAAAATTAGCTTACAATTGTCTAAATTTGGAATATGTTATTGTTCCTGCTAAATTAAGACAATAAGAAGAAAGAATTGCCAACACCTACGCTCATACCATCATGAAGTTTCCATCCTCTCAGTTAACATGTAGTTAATTTCTTTTAATGATTGTACCAAAACTCATTATCAGCATCAATTAATTGGTGACATAATGATAATTAATCTATTTAAAGTTATATGTTTTAGGAAATATATCACACAGCTGTGTGAAAATAGTTTCAACAGAAAATTATCTTCAGTTTATGTAGGAAAATAAAGCAGGTTTAGGCTAAAGGTGCATATTTAAGAGTAGAATATTACAATAACAGCAGAAATCATAGGAGGTAAGGACTGTCTCCATTGGAGAGGGTCAGTTTATTAAGACATATCATCCACAAATGTCCATTGTTAGCCATTACTTAAAGTGGAAATTCCTGGCAGGTTATATTTAACTACACTGCAATGAAGTATTTAATAAAATAATAATATTACATTATGAATATGATATTTATAAATATTTTGTATTATGATATATATTGTATATAATATAATATTTAGTAAAATGATAATAATAGTAAATGATATAAATAAATTCATGAGATGAGATGTCATAGTTAAAAAAAGATAAAGTATGCATATGTAAAAAGAGGTACAAATAATTTGTATTTTGAGACAATAATGTAGTATGGGAATGAAATTTTGAACAGCAATTATGATTGCTGAGATTGACTCCTTTGTACAGTGTAACTCTTGCGAGAATGCACAGATACAACTCACAGCCCACCCGAATGTCTCTATTACTAATAAAAACATAATGGCCACAGATTACTATTTCATGGTTATCTATTTATTCTGCTTGCTTGAATTCACATGTTATCAAATCTTCAGAAAGACAAACAAAATAAAGGAATTCCTCCATATCAGAAAGTCTGTAATCATCTGGGCAAGTTGTTAAAAATGAAAATTCCTGGAAATATATATGACTAAACGGTTTTAAGAGAGGAATCATAAATAGTACATTTAAATGATGAAAGAGAATTATGAGGCACTTGATATTTGTTCATATATTAAGAAACATGATCAGCATTATTATTTTTAAATGTTTATTTATTCATATGAAGGCAATTACAGCAAGGGAGAAATGGAGAGAGATTGTCCACAGACTGGTTCACTTACCAAATTATTATAGCAGCCAGGGTAAGCCAGCCAAAAGCCAGTGGCCTGGAACTCCATCTGAGTCTCCCTTGTGTAAGCTGGAGCATAAGGCCTTAGGCCATCATCTTCTGCTTTCCCGGTCACATTAGCAGGGTGCTGGATCAGATGTGTTGCAGCTGGGACTCGAACCACATGGAATTACATCTTAGCATGTAAAGGCTTATCCTGCTGAGCCATAATGCTGGCTCCTATCATTAAGATTAAAGAAAAAAAAAATCATTGGTGATGTCCCATTTTCCAAGCTCAACTTGAATAGTAACTTAAAATCTTGCATTGTAAAATATCACAATAAAAATAACTGATAAAACAATCTTTATTTTCTTTACAATGTTGAATTTTAATCCCCACATTAGTCTTTGAAGGCTTTAGTAGAATAATTCGCAATCAGATATTCATAAAAATAAACTGACATACTTTTACATCTATTAATCTTTATAGTAAATGCATTATTTTCCAGGATGATTGGTGATGTTGCAGATGTTGCGTACTCCATAAGCCTAGTTTCTTGAAAGAAAACAACTCTAGACCCAATAAACGAGAAATGTAAATTTAGTGGTTGGGCATTGTGGTGCAGCAGATTAAGCTGCCACTTGGGTCATGCACATCCCATATCAGAGTCTCTGAGATCAAATCCTCCCTCTGCTTCTGATCCAGCTTCCTGCTACCATGCACCCTTAGGGAAAGTACAGATACTTGGGTCCCTGCCACCCATGTGGTGGACTCTGATGATGTTGCTGGCTCCTGGCTTTGACTGGCTCAGCACCAGCAATTACAGGCATTCAGGAACAAACAGGTGAATGAAAGTGCTCTCTGTCTCTCTGTTACTTTCTTTTCTTTTTCTTTTTTTTTTCTTTATTTTTATTTTTTGGACAGGCAGAGTTAGACAGTGAGAGAGAGAGAGACAGAGAGAAAGGTCTTCCTTTTTCCGTTGGTTCACCCCCCAAATGACTGCTCCGGCTGGTGCGCTGTGCTGATCTGAAGCCAGGAGCCAGGTGCTTCCTCCTGGTCTCCCATGAGGGTGCAGGGCCCAAGCACTTGGGCCATCCTCCACTGCCCCCCCCCACCCCGGGCCACAGCAGAAAGCTGGACTGGAAGAGGAGCAACCGGGACAGAATCCGGCGCCCCAACCTGGACTAGAACCCTGGGTGCCACTGCCGCAGGTGGAGGATTAGCCAAGTGAGCTGCGGCATTGACCACTCTGTTTCTTTCGAATCCTGTCAAACAAAGAGAAGTAAACTTTTCAAACTACACCTTTGATGTTTAAAGATGCCGGCTTACTTGCTACTGGCATCACACGATGACCTATCCCTCCTTGACTAATGTTGAAACACATAACATCTTCTCCTCTATCTGGATGATTGTAGATGACATTTGTCTTTTATGAATGTCCATGAATAAAAATTTCAAACTCTTCCTACATGATCCATTATTTTATGTGATTGATTTAGTGTTTATAGCAGGATATTATTGCCTTATACCTCAGGAATGCAAGGAGCCATAAGTGGACAAAGTTTGAATCTCAGACATTTGAAAATGGTGTTTCAGAAACTTTGTATTTTTGAGTGACATTTGATTAAATTTCCCAGACATAGCTCTTTGAAATAGCAGCTATACATCCAAAATTCTTTTTCCCCTCCATACACTTTCCAAATTTCTAATGATCTGTCAGTTCCCAGTAGTCATCTTGTAAGTAATTATGATTGCTGTTATAATTATTATAGAGATATTGCGATCATTATTATTATTTAATACATTCAGAGTCAGCTGTGCCATTTGCTACTAAGAACTTTGACACAGTATACTTCTTAAGAATTATACTTGTTTTAAGAATACTCGAGAAAAGAATTAGGAGATATAGACAACATTTTTCCTATTTTCTTTCAAAGATATGACTATTTTGTTCATTCTTTCATCTTCCTTTGTTGTTATTTTGAAATTCAGATTGTCACTGCTTTGGAAGAGATAGTACACTTTTCAGTTTTGTAATATTACTGATTATTTTCTGATTTAGAAATTGTCAGATTTTTATACACACTCCAGTTATCCAGATGCTTCTTTTGAATATCTTATAAAACTTTTTATTTGCCATTTTGTAATTCCCAAACATATGAGGATTTTCTCACTGCATTATTCCTTGTTAATATTTTGATTACTTTATTTAAATTTGAGAAAGGAAATATTTGATTCATCCTCATGTAACTCTAGTGTTGGAGTCATGTTGAATAGATTACAGAGGCACCAAATGCACACACTGCTTTCAGTGTAAACAATTAAGTCATTGGAATATGTCTCAAAGTGTAAGCAATGATTGGAGCAATTCATTATTGAGTTTTCCCTACAAATTGGTAAATAAAAGAGGATTTTTGTGATTTTGTTTTGTTTTGGAATAGGATATCTTTCCCTGTAGATACATTTACCTATTCTCATTCTTCTAAATTAAACATCCTCCCCATTCTATTTGTATGTCTTTCTCACACCTACACAACCTTCTGAGTTTTGCTTTTTTTTTTTTTCTATATAGCTAAACTCCCTAGGATATAAGGCATTTAAGCACTTTTCTCCCTGAATGTCAGACTCATATCCAATTGTCTATAGATTATATTCACTTGGGTAGTAAATAGATACATAAAACATTTGAATGTTTTGGCAGACATCACATTTTTTGTTGTTTTATCCTTGGCTCCTGCTGTAATTTGTATATTGTTTGAGTGTGAATACCAAAGGTTCATATGCTGAATCCTAATGTGGCGATGTTGAGGTAGTGGAACATTTAAGCGGCAGTGCCTAATAAAGAAAGATTAAGTCATTAGGAACATCATCCTGAGAAGAGATTAATGTAATTCTTTCAGGACCCTGGTCAATTCCCAAGAGAGTAAATTATTATAAAACGATTGTGGTTGTTATAAAAGTCCTGGCTCTTTTATCTCTCCGACTTTCAAGATGCAGGTACCCTGATTCTGATCTGCAGGATTGTTAGCTAAATAAACCTATTTTTTTTTTTTTTGGTAAAATATCTAGCCTCAAGTATTTTATTGTAGCAAAGGAAAATAGAGATATATTCCCGGACACATTTCCGAAGTAATTGTTTATTTTTCTGATTGGTTAGTGTCACTCCCTCTTAAGTCATACTTCTTTTTCTGTTAAAATATATATAGAGAGAGAAAGAGGGAGAGGGAGAGGGAGAGGAAGAGGAGGGAGAGAGAGAGAAAGAGAGAGAGAGAGACAGAAGAGATCTTCCATCTGCTGGTTCATTCCCCAGGTGTCTGTGACAGCCAGCAGGCAGAGACAGGACAGGCCACGTGAAGTCCAGATCATCTGGGTCTCTCACATAAGTGTCAGGAATACAGTTACTTGGACTATTGTCTGCTGCCTCCCAGTTGCAGTACAAGGAACTGTGTGAAAGCAGGTTAACCAGCCAGAACTGAACGTAGGCACTCAAATATGGGATGGCATCTTAACCTGCTGCACTATAACACCTACCACTATCATCTATGAATTCCTCAACAGTCACCTAGTTTCAGGCTCAGTTATCTCTTTCTGGGATTATTGAAAAGCAAATCTCACTAAACTGGTTTTATATTTCTATTTTTATATCCCTCAGAGTGCAATTCTCAGGGAAGCTAATTTTAAAAATGAAAATCTGATCAATATGTCATTTGTTCAAAGCCTTTAATTCAGCTTATAAAGCTACATGATATGTCTCTTGCCTGCCTCATCCTGTCAGAAACCTCCTCAGTAGCTTATTTTTATTCCCAAAGGACTTCTTTATCTAAACACACTGAGTTCATCCCTGGACATAGTATTCTTATGTTATTATTTCCATTTTGCCTGGGCTGTTTATTTTTTTTTTCTTTGCATATTATTCTCTCCCTTACTCAAGTTGTCTATTCAAATTGTACCACTTCAGGGTGATATTACATTACCATTTTAGCTCTAATATGTCCAATTATACACTTAAAAATTAAAACCTGATTATCTGAGACTTAAAGTGAAGGCAGGAAACAATTTTTTAATGTAAAATAAATTCTTACTGAAAACAGTAAATAGTTTCTGAGTGAATTTAGCTATACAATGACATAGTCATGGATCTATATTCATTCCATTTCTCTTCTCCAGTGCTGTTATCAAGTTAACTTCTGTCATGTTTTCTAGTTTAACTTGCCAAGATATCTACTCTACCTTTAGATTCTATGCCAAAGTTTAAGTTGGTAATAGGAGAAAATAAAATTTGCCATCCAGTTATGTAGGTCTTACTCCATGTTCATATACACATTAACAATTGAATCCCTGATACTTAGGCACATTAAACATGCAAATGATAATATCCTTGACATATCCAACTAAAATAGAGTCAAGAGGTCACAGAGAAAAGTGACCAAGTTGTAAACCACTGAGGTAGGAACTGCCCCACTAAGCCAATTCATGAAAGTTGTCTACCAATAGAATTTTTAAAAGATCTATTTATTTATTTGAAAGTCATAGTTACAGACAGGCAGAAGTGGGGACAGAGAGACAGGTCTTCCATGAACTGGTTAACTTCCCAAATGGCTGCAACAGCCAGAGCTGGGCCCATATGAAGCCAGGAGCCAGGAGCCAGGAGCCAGGGGCTTCCTCCGGGTCTCCCAGGTGGGTGCAGGAGCCCAAGGACTTGGGCCATCTTTTACTGCTTTCTCAGGCCATGGCAGAGAGTTAGATTGGAAGTGGAGCAGCCAGGACACGAACTGCAGCCCAAAAGGGATTTTGGCACTGCCAGCTGCAGCTTTATCCACTTTGCCACAGCACCTGCCACAGCTGATGTTTTTTAAATGCTAATTTTAGTCAACACCTCATGGTGAAATTACCCATTATGAAAATAAGACTATCCGGGGCTGGCGCTGTGGCACAGTGGGTTAAAGCCCTGCACCGGCATCCCATATGGGCACCCCTTTGAGACCTGGCTGCTCCACTTCCAATCCAGCTCTCTTCTATGGCCTGGGAAAGCAGTAGAAGATGGCCCAAGTTGAGCCCCTGCACCCACGTGGGAGATCCGGAAGAACCTCCTGGATCCTGGCTTCAGATCGCGAAGCTCCGGCTGTTGTGGCCAACTGGGGAGTGAACCATCAGATGGAAGACACCTTTCTCTCTCTCTCTCTCTCTCTCTCTTTCTCTCTGCCTCTCCTCTTTGTGTAACTCTTTCAAATAAATAAATAAATTTTAAAAAAAAGAAAATAAGACTATCCATGCTTAGTTGCCACCTTATTCACCAAATGAAGTTGCTAGCTGCATCCCATACCAAAGCCAATAAGATTATGTAATTATACCACAATAAACTCCCATTTTTCCTTACACACTGGAGGTCATTCTGATCTTCACATGTGTTTTGGATTTTAACCTTAATAATTGTATTACTCTCATATAAATCTTCTTGCACCTAAAGGTTATTTCTGCCTTTATTTAACTTTAATATAACAACAACAACACTGAATGTGTGAGAGAAAAAAATCACCCCCAAAAATACAGTTCCATTCCACTTTTACAATTTGCTTGACTTCCTCACTAGGATTTAAAAATTTTTGATGGAAATTGAATTCATTTTTGCTTAATTTTTTTCTTGTCTATCTCCTATCCTATACAGGTGCCTTGTCATTGCGCTTTTTAATATTGAGAATAATTTCTGAGACATATGAGTCATAAATTAGTTTGTCTGATTAGTAAATTAAAAACATTAATATTAAAATTCACAAAGATGAATTTATTGTTACATTATTATCAGATAAGAGCATTGTACAAATTTGCATAAGTTGTAGAACATAAAAATTGAAAGCAAAGAACATGTGGGAAATGCTTTTTTTAATGTTATAGCTTTAAAATCCCTTTTTAAATCAATATGTTCTATTTTATTGAACAATAAAACAAATTTACTTCATGCCATTTATTTTTGAGGGAATCATGCGTTTAGTATTCTCTTCTCTCTTCTTTTCCACTTCTAAAACTCTGTAAAAGCATTTTATCCAGAACACTTTAGGGAGAAGATGTTGAAGGGCCGTTGGTAAATAGAAACATGCTTTTCATTTTGATTTGAGACCAGTCTCCCTCCTTAGTTAACAATGTGAGGGTACACAAGATGTATGTGTCTCAATTTCTTGTTATACAGATTTCTAATAAGAATTTGCGCCTGAACTCATGCATTGTAATCGTTTGAGGTATTAATTTCTGTGGATAATATGTTTTTATTTTTTATTCAAGTTAAATAAATTTCCAGTAATCTATATATGCAGATTTAGGAACATAGTGATATTCACCAACCTGCTCTAACTCCAACCCATGCTTTCACACTTTCTGCTCCTTCCTTTCTTTTTATCACTTTTAATTTTTACATAGACTCACTTTCAGTTTACTTTAAACTAGTAAGATTAACCCTACACTAAGTAAAGTGTTCAAAAATGCTGAGAAGAAAAATGCACTCTTCCTCAACAGTGGAGTCAATGGCAGTAAAAGATATTCAATCTCAAAATGTGAATTTAATTTCTATACATTGCATTTTTGGTAATCTATTAGTTACCACTTATCAGGTAAAATATATTGTATTTGGTTTGTGGGAACTGACTTATTTTACTAAGTATAATGGTTTCCAGTTGTGTCCATTTTGTTGTGAAAGACAGGATTTCATTCTTTCTTATGGCTGAGTAGTAGTCAAAACTCCCTTATATATGTGTGTATATAGATTTATGTATCTAAAGAATATTATATACGCATAAAACAATTTCTTGATTCTGTACTTTAGCTATTCTGAATTGAGCTGCATTAAACATAGAGGTACAGATAACTGTTTCATACACTAATTTCATTTCCTTTGGGTAAAGTCCCATGAATAGGATTACTGGGTGATATAATATATCTATTCTCAGCTTTCTGAGGTATCTCCATTCTTTCTTCCACAATGGCTACACCAGTTTATGTTCCCAACAACAGTGGATTAAGGTATCTTTTTCCTCACATCCTCGTCAGCATTTATGTTTGTTGATTTCTGCATGAGAGCCATTCTAACTTGGGTGAGATATAATGTCATTGTTGTTTTGCTCTGCATTTCCCTAATGGATAGTGATCCTGAATATTTTTCATCTTTCTATTTCCCATTTGAATTTTCTCTTTAGAAAAATGCCTGTTCAAATCCTTTGCCCATTTCTTAATTGGATTGTTTGGTTGGTTGTTGTTGAGTTTCTTGACCTCTTTATAGATTCTGGATATTAACTGTTTATCAGTTTCATAGTTTGCTAGCATTGTCTCCCATTCTGTTGGTTGCCTCTTCATTTTGCTGAGTGTTTCTTTTGCAATGTAGAAGCTTCTCAGCTTGATGTAATCACATTTGTCAATTTTTCCTTTGATTGCCTGAACTTCTGGTGTCTTTTCAAAGAACTCCTTGCCTATGCTAATGTCTTGCAAAGTTTCCCCAATGTTCTCTAATAATTTCATGGTATCAGGTTGTATATTTAGTTCATTGATCCATTTTGAGTGTTTTTTTTATAAGTGTAAGGCAGGGGTCTTGTTTCATAGCTCTACATGTGGAGATCAAATATTCCCAGGACCATTTGTTGAAGATCTGTCCCTTCTCCAGGGATTGATTTTAGCTCCTTTGTGAAAGATAAGTTGTAGATATATGATTTCTGGAGTTTCTATTCTGTTTTGATTATAACTTTAGTATGTCTTAAAATCTTGTATCATGATGCCTCTGTATTTTTGTTATTAACATAGGGATGCACAACATATATATGTTGCTATACTCAGCAATTGATGCATAAAGATATAAAATGTTTATTATGCAAGAACTGTAGTAGATAATATAGTGCTTCTTTCCCAAGTGTGTGTGCAATGCAATTATTGTAACCTGTGAATATGGATAGTACAATTAAATAAAATTAAGACCAGGCTTGAGAGTTCCCCAAACAGACAATAAAAGCTGGGCCACGTAATAAAACTTAAGCCATACTTTCAAATTGAGTGAAATGTGACCTAAGGTAATTTTTGTACATGCTTCTAAAAATTATAAATGGAATTTAAATTGAATTTTAAAAATATAAGTATTGATTTTGCCCAAAATCTAGAATTCTTATGGAGATAATAAATCATTATGAAGATTATTTCACCCATTTTTCCTTTACTGATATCCTTATCAGAATATTCCCCTTGAATCATTAAGTGTACTCTTTCTATTATTAGGAAAATACATAAATGTAAATGTATTAAATATTTGTAGATAATATAAATTTACAGAATAAGCTTTTGCTATGAAACTTAAGTAAAAAGTTATAATTTAGAATATTTTCTAATTATATCTAAATCATCATAGAGATCACAGAGGCTTATGAAATTTCGTAAAACAATCATTTATTAAAATGTCTCATTCTAACCAGTTTCATTAAAGAGATAATTACATTGAATGATTTATCTGACAGTTATAATCTTTTAAATATTAGAACACTTGCTAATTATAAGATAGTTTATAATCATTTGGATACTTTTACATCTTTCAATAAAATTGTATCTTGCTCTTTAAAAATATGTCACAGGGTCCAGCCTAATTTCTCAATTTGATCCCATTTAGTTGAGAGCTTCTTTAGTAGAATAGGCCAAGAGGAGGACAGAATTGAGAGCACATATCCATGTTATAAGGATTCCTGAAGAAGAATGAAGGAAAAAGGCATTGAGAACTCACTATTTGAAATAATAGATAAAAACCTCTCAATTATTTAGAGACATGGGCATCCAGACACAGGAGGCTCAAAGGACCTCAAGCAGACTCAACCATAAAAGATATTCTCCAAGGTCTATTATAGTCAATTTGTCAAATGTTCATACAAGGAGAGAATCCTAAGGACAATAAAAGTGTCCACTTAAATATAAAAGAAACCCAACTATAGTAACAGCAGTCTTCCCAACAGATACCCTGTAGGCCAAAAGTGAGTGGGATTTTATATATATATAAGATCAAACAACAAAGCAAAGCTCCGACCAAGAAAGTTATAACTAGAGAAGCTAACCTTTAGAGATGAATGAGAAATAAAGTATTTCCCAGATAAGCAAAAACTGAGAATTCACCACCACCAGACCAGCATTACAAGAAATTCTTCATTGAAAGCAAGCATCATGATATTACCAAATTCACTAACAGAGAAGGTACAATCAGTAACCGATCATAAAGTGACAGATGTTAATTCTTATCTATCAATGCTGACCTTGAATGTATTTGTATGAATACTCCAGTCAAAATATTTAGATTGGTTGAATGGATTTAAAATTAACCCCAATTACATGCTGCTTTCAAGAAACTCACTTCACAAATAAAGATACATATTGACTAAAACTGAAGGTGTAGAAACATATAAAATAGGCAAATGGAAACCAAAAACTAGCAGGAGTAGCTATACTAATATCAGATAAAACAGACTTTAATCAAAACCTATAAAAAGAGATGTCTAACATACAACATATTCTTCATATATTTAAGTAGTTCTTTGCCTCTGTTGAAATGTTCATTGCCTTATTAATTATTACTCTGAAGGTTATTTCATTTTCCTGATTGTTTTTATATGTTTTACTTTTTTTGGCTGAGTTACTTTATCCTCCCTCCCTCCTTCCCTCCCACCCTCCCTCCCTCCTTCCTTCCTTCTTCCTTCCTTCTTCATCCCTTCCATCTTCCTTCCTTCCTTCTTGTCTTTCCTTTATTCTTTTCTCTATTGTTCTCCCTCTCTCCCTCCCACCTTCCTTCCCTCCCTCCCTCCCTCCCTTCCTTCCTTCCTTCCTGTCTTTCCTTTATTCTTTTTTCTATTGTTTTCCCTCATTCTCTCTCTCCATACCTCCTTCCTTTTTTCTTTACTCCTTCTCTCTCTCCGTGTTCCCTTTTCTTCTCCCTTCTCTATTTTCTTTTGTATTTTTCGCTAAAGTAGTATTATTATATGCAGTAACAAATCTCTATAAATCTATGAATTACCTCAGTCACAGAAAATCCCCAGCCATTATCACTTGGAACATTACTTCTGCTTCATTACTAATTAAATATTTTAGAATTCAAATTTTATCTACATGTCATTTATATGTATTCACACATATATTAGACTTTTGAGCTGGGTCCTGCATGCTATTTATAATCTCATCTTTTTTGGTTTCCTTTTCTTTCCCTCAGTCTAGATATTTTAACTGTATTCCATAATAATAGTTTTTATTATGTGAATCTAGCTGTTATACCCATTTATACAAGTTTAAATTTTGCTGGATTATTTATTCATATATATGTATATATGTAGTCTTATATACTACTATATATATACATATATATATACACATATATATATATACATATATATATATATATCTTTGGTTGAAATTTAGTCTTTGCATTTATTATCTCTCTTCCTTGTGTTATTTTATGGATCATGTTAGTAATGCTATTTATATTTAAACTGCTAGTTAAATTTTTGATGCAATTGTGTTTCTTTGAATTCCTAGAAATATTTTAGTGTTTTGTGTAACATTAAATTACATAGAACTTGCACCTTGAGAGTTTCTTCTGATCTTTTCTAGGCAGCTGAGGGTGGCAGATAATTGCCTTAACTTAAATGATGTGGCTGATGAAGGTTTACACAGATCCAATACTGGTTTACTCCTTGTCCCAGAGCTTAGCTAAGACTCACTACAGAATAACTAGTGAGATCTTTTATGAAAGCTTCTCTTTTGCACATTTGCAAATTACAGCATAATATTTAGTCTTCCATTTTCATCCTTATGTACCCAGAATTTCATAATTTAGAAAATAAATCTACAGAGAATTTAGTAATCTTGATTCTCTCTGTCCCTCTTTATTTTCACTCCTTTCCTTTCTCTTTCATCAGGATTTGGACATTCATATTGTCTTTATGTCTTGGTAGCGATTTTTCTATCTAGCTATCTAATTTTAGCTCCATAAGGGCACAAAAATCTTTCCTTGCTTCTCTGCACTTGAAGAATACTTCTCTGTCTGACACTTTACCTAAACCTTCACATTTTTGTTCTTTACACGCAATCAGCAGATGTCTAGAGTGGAAAAATGTCACATCAGGATGTTTCCTCATGTCTGGCAATTCACTTTCCCCTGGGACTTCTTCTTTCCAAGTTCAGTTGTCTCAAAAACTTCAATAAATGCTATTTTTTTCAGAAAATTTTCCCTTTTCTCCTCTCCACTTTTTTTACATTTTCAATTACTGAAATTTTATATAAAAGTTATGAGTGTAATATAGAGAATTTCCATAGGCCCCATATCTATACTTTTGCCATCTTACATTAGTATGGCACAATTGTGCCAATAAATTTACATTATTATATTCCACATTCTTCAGTTTTTAGCTTTTATATGTCCTTTTTATTCCATGGTACCATTTATGATATCATGAAACATTTTGCTGTTATATGTCTTCTGACTCCTCTTCAGTATGAGAATAACTCAATAGATTTTAACTTTCTCCAACCGTATCCTATACTTGTCAAACTTTTTAACATTGTCCTTGGTGGTGTCAACGATCTACTTCATGATGCTCTATCATATCCCAAAGTGTACATGTTCTAGACCAGTGATTTTCAAGATACTTTTTATGAGATCATAAAAAGAAATAACATTTATATAACATCCTAGTAATGACATTAAGTATGCTTTGTGATGTTTTAGGTACTATACATATCTCCTTTCTAAATATACTTGCTTCTCACAGTAACCTAGAAATGCTTGCTTGATTATTATCTCCACTTTACAATTGAAACAATGGTGTTAAGTAAGGGTTTAATTTGAATAAGTATCTTAGATATTATACATCAAGAATCTAAGTGGGATATTTGATTAATATCTTAGGAAACAATTAAGTATTTATATCAAAGTTCCCATATGTATGCCACTTGATCACGCAGTTCTATTGGTGCTGATTTACTTTCAAATAAACTTCCTAGAAATTGTATGTGTAAGATTCAGTAGTACAACATTTTTGCAGTACTAAAACCAAGAATGTGAGCTAAGTACACTTCTGTGGGAAACTGGCTAAATGATTTATAATCAATCTATTCAATAAAGGACACCAAAATACTTATGTGACAGTTTCTCCAAGATAGATTTTTTAAGTCATAGCAACAAGTACCAACATATTATAAACAGAAATATTCCACTTTTGAAAGTATTGCATATTTTATCATATACATGGAATTTTTGCAAGGTTAAACACCTACTGTTGAAACACAATGGCTTCAGGAATATGATGAGAAATGCACAGGTGTGTCCATCAAAGAAAAACGCTGTCTTATTCTTTTCATGCTACTATAATCCCTGACTGAGTAACTTATGCAGAGCAGAAAATTATTTCCTACAAGGGGATTTTCAGAAATCCAAGATCAAGGTGTGAGCACCTCATGAAGGATGACCTTTCTGCTTTCCAGATGACAACCGGAATGCTGCATACCCTGGGTGGGGGGGGGGGAGGACTGTGTTTTCACAAGGCAGAAGGTTTAAAGACATGAAAGACAGAGGAGAACAAACTGACCTCTTGTAGGAGAAGAATGGAGGAGGGCAAATCAACTCCCACAAGCTCCTTTTTTTTTTTTTAGAATTTTTTTTTTTTGACTGGCAGAGTTAGACAGTGAGAGAGAGAGACAGAGAGAAAGGTCTTCCTTTTTCCATTGGTTCACCCCCCAAGTGGCCGTTATGGCCGGCAAGTTGCAGCTGGCACGCTGTGCCATTCCGAAGCCGAGAGCCAGGTGCTTCCTCCTGGTCTTCCAAGAGGGTGCAGGGCCCAAGGACATGGGACATCCTCCACTGCACTCCCAGGCCACAGCAAAGAGCTAGACTGGAAGAGGAGCAACTGGGACAAAATTCGGTGCCCCAACCAGGACTAGAACCTGGGGTGCTGGCGCTGCAGGCGGAGGATTAGCCTAGTGAGCCATGGCACTGGCCTCCCACATGCTCTTTATATAGTAGCATGAATCCATTCATGAGAGCAGAAACCCCATGAGCTGAACATCTCTCATTAAGCCCATCTTTCAACACCAGAGTATTGGGGATTAAATTTGCAACACATAAATTTGGGGGGGGGGCACATTCAGACCATAGAATTCCACTTTGGCCTCCAAATGTTTGTACTTCACAAGCACAAAATATATTAATTCAATCTCAAAATCTCCCCAGAACTGTAACTTTCTCCAGCATTCACTGCAAGTCTAAATCCAAAGTCTCATCTGATTCAGCTATTGTTGAGACTTTGACAAAATTTATGACGAGGAGACTGGTGCAGTGGGTTAAGTCACAATTTACAATGTCAACATCCCCTCCTGGATTGCCAGGTCAAATCCCAACATGTCGGTTTCCAATCCAGAGTCCTGCTAGTGTTCCTGGAAAGACAGAATAAGATACCCAAGTGCTTCGGCCCCTGCATTTCATGTGGAGACCAGGTTTAAGTTCCTGGCTCCTGGTATTGGCTGGCCCAGACCAAGTTGTAGCAATTTTAGGAGTCAACCTCTATCTTTCCTTCTCTTTCTCTGTCACTCTGCCTTGCATACACACACACACACACACGCATGCACATATATTTCATCATGAGATAAATTTCCCTCTCAGTAAACTGCATGCTGAAAATTAGATGTTTCTATAATTTAATGGTGGGAAAGTAAAAGATAATTTTTCTAATCCAGAGAGAGGAATATGAAAAAGGGAAAGGAGTAACAAGTGTCATTTGAGTCCAAATCCCAACAGGGAAGACAACATTGAATGTAACAATAATCATCGACTCCATATTCCTCCTTCCAGATATATTAGGTATGTACTGAGGACTCAGAAACTCCCAATGACACTGCACCCATATCTTGGCTGCCTGTATCTCTCACACATTGGAGTCATATTCCTTTATATTTCCAGACTGATGTTACATAATGGTGCCTCGGAAGTTCTTTCAATAGTCCTCCCTATGGCTTGTAGGGGTCTCTGCAGTGATACCAATCCAACAATTCCACAGGATATTGCCCTAAAAGGGAGTCTCATGATGGCTCTCCTCCTGCATCAAATCTGCTTGGTCCCTGTGTCTGTCTAATGCATACACTGAAATTGATGTGGAGGCAGTGATGACTCCAAAGTATTTGAATTTTGCAAACTAAAGAATCACCAGGGTTTATGGCTTATGTGCATCAATGCAGTGTCTCACCTAAGCCACGACCTGCATGACACAGCACTGTGTTTCAGGACTCATGAAGCCCTTGGCAGTGGATCCTGAGGTCCTAGGAACAATCTGAGTCCCTTTCCCAGAAACCTTCCAGCCCTCAGGTGCTAGCACTATAGACTTGTGATAAACATAGTAAGCCTCAAAATCTCTGAAATGCTTTCAGGATCATTCTCTCATTTCCTTGAAGGATAGGACTTAGATTCCTCTTGTCTGTATTAGTCCAATTTATAACTGGTTGTTTGACCTTATCCATTGCTTTCTTCCCTAAACACTTGTTTTTATTCTTAACATGTCCAGGCTAAAAATTTCTCAAATCTTTATGCTCTACTTCCCTTTAAATTGTAAACTGCATTTTCAATCATTTATATCTTCTTGCATTTTACAACAAGCAATTAAGAGAAGCCGTGCAGCATCATGAACACTTAACTGCTTAGAGATTTCTTATGGTAGATATATAAGTTCATCATTCTGAAATTTTCCTTCCACAAAGTGCTAGGATCAGGCATGATGCAACCAAGATCTTTATTACTTTATAGAAAGAGTGATCTTTCCTTTAGCTTTCAATATCTTGCTCCTTCTCTGTGTCTAGACCTCATCATAATACTCATCACTGCTATATTTCTACCAACACTGAGTTGATGAAAACTTAAATAGTCTCTGAATAGAATGAAACTTTCCCTATAGCCCTGCTGTACTTTTGAGCCCACACTGGAATTCCCTTTTTTTCTTTTTTAAAAATTTATTTATTATGTATTTAAAAGTCAGAGTTACAACAAGAAAAGGACAATCAGAGAGTCAGAGAAAAAGAGAGAAAAAGATATTCCATTGGATGGTTCACTTCCCAGATGGCTACAACAGCCATAGCTGGGCCAGGCCTGAGACAGGAACCAAGAGCTCCATCTGGGTCTGCCACGTAGGTGACAAGGCTGAAGTTGTTGGGCATCTTCTGCTTCTTTCTCAGGTGCATTAGGAGAAAGCTGGATCAGAACTGGAGCAGCAGGGACACCAAACAGGACCGATAGAGGGTAACAGGCAGGGTCTTTACCGCTAGATCACAACACTGGCCCCGAGAAAACATTTTTTTATTATTTAATTTATATGAGTTTCATGTATTTCATATATATACAGACTTAGGAACATAATGACACCTCCCTCCTCCCCACACTCCAACCCTTCTTCCTCCTCCTTCACTTTCCCATTCTTAATTGTTACAAAGATCTATTTTCAGTTTACTCGATGATCATACAGTTAAACCTACACTGAGTAAGAGTTCAACAAATAGTACGAAGAGAGAAAAATAAAACAACAAACAAAACACTGTTCCTTTGTGGCAGAGACAACACTTCACTCTTGACACTGCAGGCATTCTCTAGAATTCTCTTCAAAGTTCTTTCAGCCGGCACCTGCTTTCCAGTTTCTGAGTCAGCCCCAGATTTTTGGGTCCTTGTGATGACAACACTCCTCATTCCTGACACTATTTGCTATCTTGGTAAATTGTTGGTACTATATCTTCATACCAGAGACCAGGGAATTGGTGGGGAAAAGAACTTGTCTCTCAGAATCCTGAAGGGTGGGAGCCCAAGCTCACAGAGGTGGAATCCAGCGAAGGCTTTCTTACTGCATCTTCCTGTGGTGGGAGGTGGACGG
This sequence comes from Lepus europaeus, assembly GCF_033115175.1. Classification (NCBI taxonomy): domain Eukaryota; kingdom Metazoa; phylum Chordata; class Mammalia; order Lagomorpha; family Leporidae; genus Lepus; species Lepus europaeus. The sequence goes on along the minus strand of NC_084832.1, from coordinate 48,158,451 downwards.
GCACAAAGAGGAGAAACTCTGCATCCTCACTTGGCAGAAGAGAAGACGAGAGCAGTCCCACTCCTTAATAATTTCACCTTAAATGCTGCTTAATTATATATATATGTTTTTTTTCTTTTTTTACTCTGTGAAGCTTTACTATTAAGAAATTTAAATTCCAGTCAAAATACCAATGATATCCTTTACAGAATTATAAAAAACAATCAAAAAGTATGTATAGAATCACAAAAGACTCAGAATAGACAAGAGTATCCTGAGGTGGGGAAAAATTAACCTAGGGGCACCACAATACCTGGTTTCAAAGCATACTACAAAGCTATAGTAGTAAAACAGCACAATAACTGGCATAAAAACTGATATCTGAAAATGAAATTATAAACATAGTCCACAAACTTCTGACAGAAGTACCCATACCTGGGGCCAGTGCTGTGGTGTAGCAGGTAAAGATGTCACCTGCAGTGCCAGCATCCCATATGGGCAATGGTTAAAATCCAGGCTGCTCCACTTCTGCTCCAGCTCTCTGATATGGCCTGGGAAAGCAGTAGAAGATGGCCCAAGTCCTTGGGCCTCTTCACCAGCATGAGGGACCCAGAAGAAGCTTCCGGCTCCTGACTGTGGATCAGCCCAGTTCGGTCATTGTGGCCATCTGGGGAATAAGCCAGCAGATGGAAGACCACTCTCTCTCTGCCTCTGCTTCTCTGTAACTCTGTATTTCAAATAAATAAATAAATATTAAAAAAGTGCTCAGGTCATGCATTGAAGAAAGGATAATTTTTTCAATAAATAATGCTGGCAAAACTGAATGGGTATACATATTAGAATGAAATTATATTCCTACCTCTCATCATATAAAAATCATCCAAAGATGGATCAAATATCTAAATATCAGACTTCAGACTATGAAGTTATTAGAAGGTAACATACGTGAAAAATGTGAAGACATTTTATAACTGACAATTTCGTGGATAAGACTTTCAAAGCAAAGGGAACAAAAGCAAATCTAGATAAAGGGAATTACGTCAAACTCAGAAGCTTCTGCACAGCCAAGGAGATAATAACAGAGTGAAGAGGCATCCAAAAGAACAGGAAAAAATTTGTAAGCTGCTTACCTGTAAAAGGATTAATATCTAAAATTTAACAGTAACTAAGAAAAAAAAAACTCAACAAGAAAAAAATATTCAGTTAAGAAATGGAATGAACAAAGGACTACAGTTGACATTTATTAAAAGAAGAAATGCAAATAGCCAAGTGTCTTCCTTGTTCTTGTTACCTCGGTTTTTGCGTTTGTTGTATGGCATGTTGGAGATATTTGGTTTCTTCACTGTGGTGTTTTTTCTTGTTACACTATGGCTCTATATTAAGTGAACTGTCTGCTTTCGGTGGAGCCTTAGAGGCTTGAGATGAGTGTGGCCTGAGAGCTCTGTTTGGTTCCTCAGGGTTGAGGGTGTGTCAAAGGTGACACTCCCAGGTTAGGCATGGTAAATCTCTCTTTCTTTCTTTTTTTGATTCAAAAGGGAAGTAATTCCGCATCGCTGAACGTAATTGGAGGTAGTTAGCAGGCAAATGATACACCCACAGGAGCCAGAGATCAGAAGCTCTTTCCCAAGGACCACACAGGGAATCTCTGCTGCCCTCAGTGTGGGCTCCAATTCTCCTGCAGTCTGCCACTGGGTTGCCAAGTTAGATCCTAATCTCCTGTTATTTCACCCCTCCCCACAGAGTCAGGTTTTTCTGCTAGGCTCAGGGCCGGTGCAGACCTGAGGTCGCCTTGCTTATGACGTATGTCAAAATGGCGCCTGCTCTTTGTCTTGCTCGCCTTTGATAGGTAAGCAGCGAGAGAGAAACTCGTGTCCGTATCGGTCACTTTTTTTTTTCCTCTCTCTCTCTTCTAGTTAGCCTGGTGAACTTTTCCCCACGGAGTTTCAAGCCTCATTCCCTCTAGTCTCCTCTTTCTGCTTGCCCGCTGGTGTCTTGGGCTATTGAGGTTCGGCTCACCTCGCGTTCCAGCGCTGGTGTGTTGAGTCTGCCGCTGGTGTCCCGAACTTGGGCTCCCACGCTCTCCACGCAGGTCCACTGTGAATCACTAGTTCTGGAAGAGTTTCCTCTGCTGTTTCTTCCCCTACTCTTCCTTGACCCTGCAGTATCTACACTTTTATTAAACTGTCTCTGCCCCCGGACTAATAGTGTGCTCCCTTCCTATTCTGCCATCTTGCTGCTTTGCATCCTCTGGTCTGCTTTAACACAAACCAGGAGGAAAAGAAAGGTAGGCATCAGAAGCAATGGGTGGCAGGCCTATTAATGGCTGATCTCTACAGTGATCTGCCCTCAAGGAGACCCAACAGGCCAGTCCACTGCAGTGGCTTTCAATGTGGTAAGCCTGGGCTTCAGCAGAAGTCAGCTTGTGAAGAGCCCTGGCAGCTCTGCCAGGAGTTGGATCACTGGAAATGGACCTGCCCTGGAGTCGAAGGATGCCCAGGTCAGAGCCACAGATCTTATTGACTCTAAGCTGAAAAGCCCTTCACTCAGCCCAACTTCCAAAGTGACCACTGCAGCTGAGGGGATGGTCAAGTAGGGTCAGCAACATTGTAGGCAGAACTGTAAATTTCTTGTTAGAGATGCCCCCTGCCTTTACCTGGCCAGCTCTCCTCCCAGGCCAGCCAAGTAATGAAAGTCAACAGAGTGCCTTCCCCTAGGAAGTTCACACCTCCCTTAGGATATACCCCATGTGAAGAGATAGATAGGTCTGGGCCTCTGAATTTACAAGGCCTAAAGCCCACCAGATTATTATCAAGCCCCTTCTGTCAGGTTCTATTTGCCTCTCAATCAGAAAAATTACTTGTAGCTTAGACAGCACCTTTCTTAGCTCCTCTAATAATGACTCTGTCCTTTGTTCTAGACCCTGTCTAGTCCACTTGGGCCTCATTCCTTTGTAATCATAACCTCTACTCTACCACCAATGGCTCTACTCCCAACCTGTGTGTACTGATGGTCCTCTTCCCCACTTAATGCTGTATAATTGTTCAAACCTGGTAAATGCCACTCTTAGGATCATTGGTTACTATCCTCACTCTGTCTTTTATGACCTTGTCTAAATATGATCAGAGTTGGCAAACTTGGAAGGCTTCCATAGCCTTGGCAACTCATGACGACAGCCTAGGGTGGTTACTGGCACCATAAACTAGAGTGTCAATTTGTTGGGTCAACAACAGGAGCCACTGTGCACTTGCTCCTCATGTGGGATCTCTGTCCTTAATGTGCTGTACATTGTGATTTAATGCTATAACTAGTACTCAAACAGTATGTTTCACTTTGTGTTGCTATGTGGGTGCAAACTGTTGAAATCTTTATACTAAATTGATCTTCTGTATATAAAGAGAATTGAAAATGAATCTTGATGCAAATGGAAGGGGAGAGGGAGCGGGAGAGGGGAGGGTTGCGGGTGGGAGGGAAGTTATGGGAGGGGGAAGCCATTGTAATCCATAAGCTGTACACTGGAAATTTATATTCATTAAATAAATGTTAAAAAAATGCAAATAGCCAAAAAATATATGACGAAATGCTCGATATCTGTAGTCATCAGAGAAATTTGAATAAAAAACACAATGAAATATCATTTCAGCTATTTCAGAATTCTTTGTTTCCAAAAGACAGAGAGTAACAAATATTGGTGAAGATGTGGAGAAAGAGAACCCATTTCTGGGTGTATAAAACAAAGACATAAATACATCGTATCATCACCTCATCCATAGCTGGACTGTTCACAATAGCCAAAATATGCAATCAATAGAGATGACTATCTTCAGATGGATGGAAAATGGACATGTGATATATATTTATACACACAATGAAGTAGTATTCATCTATAGAATGAAAAATAATGAAAATCTATAAGTTTCATTCAAAATAGATGAATTTGGAGGACACCATGTTGGGTGAAGTAAACCAGACACAGAAACAGAAGTACTGCTCCCTTGTATGTGGGAGTTAAAAATTTAAAAGGAAAAAGTAAAAAAGGAAAACAAACAAAAAAGAAATGTCTGTGTGTATTTGTATTGATGCAAATGTAGTTTTGTCAAATATTGTGCATTTTTTTCAAACTAAAGGTTACGAATTATATGCTACTCTAGTTTCAATGATCTGTGATTACTTTAGAGTTTACTGAGCAAATAGTCATGAATGACCACTTCATTTCATTTCATTTCATCTCATCTCATCTCATTTCATTATTGTATATAGTCCTTGCCTATATTCCCATAAACTAAAGTCTTTTTATTGGTTGAATTACTTATTTAGCAGAGCATTAAGCCTTTGACTATAGTGTAAATTTAAAAATGTTATGAATAAAATTAAGAAGGAAAGGAAAGGAAAGGAAAGGGAGGGAGGGAAAGAAAAGGAGAGAAAGAAAGAGAAAGAAAGAAAGAAAGAAAGAAAGAAAGAAAGAAAGAAAGAAAGAAAGAAAGAAAGAAAGAAAGAAAGAAAGGAAGGAAGGAAGGAAAGAAGGAAGGAAGGAAGGAAGGAAGGAAGGAAGGAAGGAAGGAAGGAAGGAAGGAAGGGAGAAAGAAAGAAGGGAGAAAGGGAGGCAGTATCATATTATTAGAATTGTGTCTATGAACTACATTGAATCTATTTTGTTCATGTTAGCATCACATTAATATGAGAGTTGTGTTGTAGTAATTGTAATGCATTTGCTGTCACCCTGATAATGTATTGTACTAGTAAATTACTTAAAAATAGCTAACCTATATTCAAATTTAATGAATTGCTGCAACTATTTATGAGGTCTTAAACTTTTTGTTTTGTGAAGTTTATAGATGTATGTCCCATCCAGTTTACTAGCTTTAAAAAGAACTAAGCTACTGTAAGTTACATTGGTGTTCTAGATCTTTGCTGCATTTGCTCATGAGAGGAAGTTTTATACATCTCTGAGGATAGTGTATTCAATGATCATTCTTTGATAGCTTAAAATTACCCATGGGGACATGTAGAGTAGGATTATAAGAAATTTTAGGGGCCGGCACCGTGGCTTATTTGGTTAATCCTCCGCCTGCGGTGCCGGCATCCCATATGGGCGCCGGTTCTAGTTCCCGCCGCTCCTCTTCCAATCCAGCTATCTGCTGTGGCCCGGGAAGACAGTGGAGGATATCCCAAGTGCTTATGGTCCCTGCACCCACATGGGAGACCAGGAGGATGCACCTGGCTCCTGCCTTAGGATCAGTGCAGTTCCAGCCATAACGGCCATTTGGGGCGTGAACCAACAGAAGGAAGACTTTTCTCTCTGTCTCTCCCTCTCACTATCTATAATATGGCTCAACTTTTTGCTCATCCACAATATTTTTTTAAACACTTGCTCACCACTGATAAGAATGATAGGTGGTGGAAGGTACAGTCATACACCAGAGGCTTGCCTTTAAGTTCTATCACTTCAAAATTCGCTACCTTGAGAGATATATGAACATAGGAAAATTTCCATTTTTTTAAGGAAATAGGTTAACACCAACTTACTTGCAAGCTGTTCAAAATATTTAGTATCTAAGATATGTAATCTGCAAGTTCCAGATATTTAGTACACAAGATATGTAATATGCTTAGGTCAGTGTGTGCATTGTGATAAGTGTCATATAAAATGTAATTATTTTACTCATATGTTATCCCTCTTCTTACATTTAGACTGCTGGTTTTATTTTCATTTTTCCTATTACCCTAATGCAAAGAAGCTATGAGGACTAAGTGATGGAGTGAGCAAGACACTGAATTATCTGACACTTGGTACTCATACCTACTAACTGCTGAAAATGTCATCTTATACATCAACCAGAACTTGCTTCTTCTCATATGATCACTGTTAATAGCAGACAGGTCACTTAACTTGCATTTTGATTTTCACTAGCAATTTTTTGCACACCATATCTCTATGGTTATTATTCCTATGCAAGTTTAACTTTAGAAAGGATTGTTAAAGGAAATGTGTCCTCTCATCTATGGGGAATACATTCAAAGTTGCCCAGAGGAAGCCTCACATGCAGATAACAGTGAACTTGTTCTTATGCTTACATATCTATAATGGAATTAAATTTATAAATTTGGCTCTGAAAGAATTTAGCAGTATCTAACAATAACATAGAATAATTATAGCAACTAATTATAAGCAAAAGTTACTTAAAGCAGAGATTTTTTTAAAATTCCATAAATATCCACTTAATATTTTCAAACTGCAGTTGTTCATGGGTAAATAAAATAAGAGAAAGCAAAGCTACATATAATAAGGTCTTCTGTAGTTGTTTCTATGTGGCTGAGGAGGGGGTTGGCAGGCCAACCCACACAATAGATAGGAAACATGTAAGCTAAGATATAGTATATAAGAAAAGTGGACTCAAAAATAACTGAATAAGAAGTAAGTAATACACACATGGGCCAGTGTTGTGGTGTAGTGGGTAAAGCAACCACCTATGAGACCCAGCATCCCATGTGGATGCTGGTTCAAGTGCCTGTTGCTCCACTTACAATGCACCTCCTTGCTAATGGCCTAGGAAATACAACAGAAGATGGCCCAAATGTTTGGACCCTACATACCCATGTGGGAAACCCAGAAATTCCTGGCTCCTGGCTTAGGTCTGGCTCAGCAACAGATGTTGTGGTCATCTGGAGAGTGAAGAGATGGGAGATCTCTTTCTTTTCTCTCTCTCTCTCTCTCTCTCTTTCTCTCTCTCAGTCTCATTTTCAAACAAATAAAGTCTTAAAAATACACACACACACTATGAAGTGCTTGGTTTATATGGTATAAAAAATCAGTATTTTTTTCTTCAATCCAGAATTTTTAAATTTTTACATAATGAAAATTATGCAATATTCCTTATTAAGTAAATGGAAATTAATATTAATAGTTATTATTCAACAAGGTACAAAAATCCTTACTAAGCTCTGATAATGCACTATAGAAAATAATGAATGCAACCAATATTCTTTCTGCACACTCCATCCCCTTTATATTCCTCTGCAGAACCAGCAGCTGAGCCACACAGAGGACGTGTTTGACAGATAAAGAACACAGATGCCAGTTCTGGAATAAATTTTTTAGCATTAACATCTGTGTCTGTGCAAAGCTCTTGGCTTCTTAGTTTGATGCTTGGATGGGGATATTAGGTTTGTTGACTCCATTGCTAAACATGCTGATGTCTGTATAGTTGGCTCTGGTGACCTGCCCACAGAATCAGACTCTGATAAACTAGTAGAAAAGTCCTGTAGGTGGGAATTCTTGAGCTTTTTTCCCCCTGAGTTACCTGTGTTCACAGGATTTTGTCTACATTTAATGAAAAGTAATCAAATGAAAAAGCATTGATATTTTTCAAGTAGGGGATAAAGAATGGATAGAAAGCAACTTTCCCTAGGATAATCCCAAATAAATTCTCTATACTTTTGATGATTATTTTTTCACTCTGCTCCAAAAATAAATTACCATAAGCCAAACTTGGTTTAGTGCTAGAAAATCAATTCTTTTACAATTATTTAGTAAAGTAATTACATGAGAGGCAAATTATAATAAAATTGATTTTCATTATTATTAGAAATAATACATGCCACTTTTGGAGATATAGCAGGTGTATTCCAAAATCTGCAAAAAATCCTAAACATTGCCTCAAAACACTTGATAAGATTACATTGTTGAGGTACTTTTCTATGTCCAGGAAATCCAAATGATTTTAATACAGTAAAGGTATTTTAAATACATTTACATGAATATATAAGTAGAGAATTATTGTCCATCATTTTGCTAAAATGTACTCATGTTAGAAAATATTTTAATGAAATGCAAGTTAAGCATTTGGTACAAACTTGTACACTTTCAAGATTGTTTGCAACATTATGGGAGCTATAAAATTTTAATCAAAATACCTCAACAGTTTATAAAATGAAAAAATAAACTTCCATTTTCTTTATCCATTTCAGGTGAAATAATTGGATCTAAAATGTTTATCTGCTATCTAGTTCTGACAATGAATAAAAATATCTCTTAATGTTTCTGTTCAGGTCCATGTTTTCTTTGGTGCTTTGAATTGCTGTTGTATTTTCTAGTTGGTTACTTTTAGGTAATGATGTGAGCTTTATTGATTTTATAAGATTCTGAAATGATTATCATAAAATAAAACAATATGAAATACACCCTCACAAACACACACATTAGTCTGGAAAAAATTTCCAGTAAAATTACAACTCTGTTGTGTCATTCTATCCCACTGGTGAAAGGGGTGTTTAAAACCATTTTATGTCCCTTGATGATTGTAATAAGCACACACTTGGTTCTTTGATTTCCACATTTACACCATCATTTTATCTAAAATACACATTAAATGTCATATTTCAAATATGAATGTTAAAAGTGTTATTCTGATTCAGTTATATGACTTTATATATACACTTTAATCTGCAGCCAAAGGCTAATTAGACTTTAGCTTCAGTGTTATTCAAATCCATTTTTTGTGCTTAGGTTGTTTGAAAACATTGTCTTCTAAAGTGTGGAGGAATCATTTGGATGACATTGTAAACCTCTGATGCCAAGCTGAGAAATTTTCTTCCAAAGACAGCATCTGGTTCTTTGGCAAAAACCATTGGTAGTTTTTCTGCACCTCTAGGTCTGTTATATGGCTTGCTGCTTTGTAGGACCATTTTCTAGCTCACTGAAATGAAGGACTATATAAATCACTGGAATATTCTGTGAAGTTGATTTAAGTACTAGTTTAGAAACTAAGGCTCCGTATAAGAGATAAGCATAACATTGATGTCTGGATGCTGATATACTTCCATGAACATCTGTTGCTGCAAATGACTGTGACTGCCTAAATATGCAAGATGAATAAGAATATTATGTGTTTAATACAAAAATAATATTTGAAGCTCATTGATATTGTTTGAACATCTATTCTTTACACATTCAGAAAATAATTAAGAAGTATTTCTTTGAGTATAATTATTGATAAAATGTGTAGAAAAAATTTCCAGTGAGATGAGAAATATTTGTATTTTATATACATGTCAGTAGGATATTCAAAATATTATATATGAATAGGATTATTTAGAGGACTGAATTTATAATCAACAGAATAGTTTTAAGCACAGATCAGCTGAGACAATTCATAGCTGTGCCCAGGGTTAGAGTGGCAGGTTCCCATAAGGTTACATTATAAAGGACAGGTGGAGTCTTATTAGAGCTAATATAATCTGTTAATTTCTGACATAGTGATAAACAGGGTAGCATGGGAAACACAGGTTAATTTATTAGCATACACCCTTTTAGGGAGGTAACTATTGTCTAAAGTAAAAATAAAATTAAAATCATGATAATGTATATGTTCATGCCTTAAAAGATAATTTTATAGTGATTGTTCAATTCTATTAATCCTTAATCTGTAGTCACTGAGGATTTTTTCTCTGTAATATTCTCAGTTCTGCTTATAAACTTATTTGCCCTGAATTTGTTCACTGTCTTACTTACCAGTAGAAACTACTTCAGTATTGGAGATAAAAATGCAAATACAGCAATGATGCATAGGTAAAGGAACTTGGCATGGGGCTTGGAGAAAGAAGGGACTGGTAAGGAGGATATCTACAAAGGAAGGTTAAAATATGATAGAATAAGAAAAAAAGATATGGATGGGCTGCTAAAAGATCATAGATGAGCAGCCTATTTTTTCTTCGTAAATCAGAGCAAGCATAGTGAAGAGATACTATTTGGCATGAGCCTGAATAATTCGTCAGAAGTTGCTAGAACATTCCAAAAAGTTGGGGAAAAAAATGAAATGAACTATGAATGTGTCTGATGTTCTTATAGAAACTCGGTGTACACATACATCTGGGATAGTCACAATTCTCAGTGTAAAAGTAAATGGATGGACAAACTCACCATGAATATTCAGAAGAATGGAAACTAGAGCCAGATGTACTGTGGAAATCTAAAAGAGTTGATGTGTATCTGAAAAAAAAATACTTTTTAAATATAACATGTGCCTAATAAACATTCTACATTGTTTTTAGTATTATCAAAAATCTATATACAAGATTGCAATCCATCATATGCCAATTTTTTTAAAGTACTCAAATTTTCCTCATCTATGGATTTTGGCTTCAACCAAGTCAAAATTTATGTTGTGAAGCACATAGAATAGAAATCATTTTCCTCCTAGCAGCTTCCAAAATCAGCCATTATATTCCATTAATTAATATTAGCAAATAGTAATTCCAAACTTTACCAACCATTTATAAATTTAAATAAGTCTTTCAAAATGAAATAAGAAAAGGAACAAAGAATATGAGAAGAAGTATATTTTTAATAATCAGATGATGGACAAAATTAAATGAGAAATAAGAATTTAAAAGATTCATATCTTGGCCGGCGCCATGGCTCAACAGGCTAATCCTCCACCTAGCGGCGCCGGAACACCGGGTTCTAGTCCCGGTTGGGGCGCCGGATTCTGTCCCGGTTGCCCCTCTTCCAGGCCAGCTCTCTGCTATGGCCCGGGAGTGCAGTGGAGGATGGCCCAAGTCCTTGGGCCCTGCACCCGCATGGGAGACCTGGCTCCTGCCTTCGGATCAGCACAGTGCGCTGGCCACAGCACACCAGCCGCGGCGGCCATTGGAGTGTGAACCAATGGCAAAAGGAAGACCTTTCTCTCTGTCTCTCTCTCACTGTCCGCTCTGCCCGTCAAAAAAAAAAAAAAAAAGATTCATATCTTATATATGAACAATATAAACATATACAGAGAAATGTCTAATAAATAGGCTTCCCAGTTTATGGTCTTTTATGAGATATAAAAATCAATACTATAAAGATGTTATTTTGTATGCAAAATGAATGCAATCCTCAACCTGATCAAACGAAATTTTGTGTGTGTATATAACTTGAATAAAGGATTTCATCATTTATTTGAAAAATTTTACATGAATCTTTTGCTGCTTTACTCTTCTAAATTTGTTGCTACATATGTTCCTTATCATACAACGCTATAGGAACTTGTCACTCACCTTAGGTATTGCTATGAATTTCTTTGTTTTATCTCTTCTTTAAAAATGTGGCAAAGAAAAGCTCAAATAAGTAATTTCTGTTTCTGTTGGAATTTTTATGCAACTAAAATCTTCAGGATACTATGCCTCACCTACCCTGCTGGATCATGAGAGACATCTGGGTGGAAATTAAATAGAATAAGTAATTCTTATGAAAGCCAACCAACCTCACCATCAGTTAGCCTCAGTAACACTGAGTAAGTCCAGCTGTGATGAGAAAAATTTACTCTACAGAGCACTACCAATAAAGCTAGAAAAAGATCTGTGACTTAACAATATGTTAATTGTTTCACTGCAGTGATATTTTTGCCACTGAGGTATGTTATGCAACATAAAATGTAAAACATGATTTGAGGGTGAAAAGGAAAGGGAAGATAGTGAATAAGACACTATTGCAAGAAGTTGAAAAATGTTAAAGAAAATATTGAAGCCTGGAGGAAGTGCAAGGAGACTAAGATCTGAGAGCAGGAAAATGCTGAACCATTTAATCACTGGTAAAATTTTCAATAAAATGGATAGAAGTGGATTACCAAAAGAATTTCCGGAGTGTATCATAGAATAATCCAACTCCATTTCCTGATAGCATTTAACTGTGTTACTATTTTAATCTATACTGGTAAATTGAGACAATGTTGTACTGTGAAGTAGTTAAAAGTAAAGTGAAAACAATTACTTAGATGATCATATGAGCAACTATTATGAGGAAAAAGACATTCTAAAGAGTTTATTATCACATTTGGGCTAACCATTACTATTTGATCTAAGAGAGCTAAAGACAGGGTTAGGTTTTACTTGGTTTGAATTGCCATGAACTGTCTCTATGTGTTCTAGGTCTAGTGTTACTCAGAGCTATTTCTTGCCCTCCTAGGATTTCCACTGACTCTTTACAAGATTACAAAATGTCATTTTATTGTTTGGTATAATGACGTGTTCATTAATTTACTTCTCAAATTATTTCATAAAATATTCTTCACTTTAATACATTGTTTTCTCATTTAGGCATTTCTTACATAGATAATGGTTATGCTAATAAGCTTCACTGATAATGACTTCACAATAAATATATTTCAAAACGTCACCTTGTATACCATAAATATAAACAATTTTCTTTGTCAATTACTTCACAGTAAGAAAAAAGCGATTGTTTGGAAAGTCAAATTCAAAATGATAATAGTTTTCTAGTGTCTTCTAGTATCATCTGTATTGAAGATAATTATATGATTAAATTGATTCAACATAAAGTGCTCTGCAATATAAATGTGTTTTATGATAAAATGTTTGAGATTGCTAGGAAAGCTACGCTAATTGCTCAATACTGAAGAAACCATACAAACTAAAACATTGGAGAATGTTTAATGGAAATGTACAATTCATAGAACTTTGATAGCTCCAAAAATTAATGTACATTCCACTAATATTAATATCTACATAATTTATAAATTTAAAATATTTTTATCAAAAGTTAGTAAACAGGGTCTGACACCATGAAGCAGTGGGTTAATATGGGCACCGGTTTGTGTCCTGGCTGCTCCTCTTCCAGTCCAGCTGTCTGCTGAAGCCTGGGAAAGCAGTAGAAGATGGCCCAAGTGCTTGGGCCCCTGCACCCGCATGGAAGACGAGAAAGAAAATGCTGGGTCCCTGTTTCAGATCGGCACAGTTCTGGCCATTGCGGACATTTTGAGAGTGAACCAATGGAAGGAAGACCATTCTCTCTGTCTCTCCCTCTCACTGTCTGTAACTCTACCTGTCAAATAATTTTTAAAAAGTTAGTAAATAAAAGCATTGCTAACTATTTTATGCAAGAATCTTCTGAATAAGCAATGTGGTAGAATTATCATGTAGTCCCAATTTGCAGAACGTGAGCTGACTTATTGAAATATCAATGAGAGCAGGAATGAAACTGTATCAATGTGACTCCATGCTTTTGACACAGTATTAATTGATGAATTACAAATAACAACTCTTGAATTTGTCCCTGTTTTAGAACAAAATACAAATTTAGGAAGAGTTGAATTGGAAAATTTTTGTGACTTGGAAGCTATTATTTTTATTCCTTTTTTTTAAATTTAATCTTTTTAGTTAGTAAATATAAATTTCCAAAGTACGGTTTATGGATTACAATGGTTCCCCCCCCCCATAATTTCCCTGCCACTTGCAGCCCCCTATCTCCTGCTCCCTCTCCCATTCCATTCATATCAAGATTCATTTTCAATTATCTTTCCCCAAATGGTGGAGTTAGAAACGTGCCAGGGGATTCCAATACAATCCCATCAAGGTGGCATGTACCAATGCCATCTTACTAGTCCAACTGATCAATTTCTGTTCACAATTGATCACACTGATAGGTCTAAGAGTCAAAGGGATCACACAAACAAGACTAGTGTCTGCTAATACTAACTGATAGATTCAAAAAGGGAGTGAACGATCAAACTTGGGAAGCGGGATACACAGCAGACACATAGAATGGCAGATGTCCTAAACAGCACTCTGGCCTCAGAATCAGCCCTTAAGGCATTCGAATCTGGCTGAAGAGCCCATGAGAGAATTTTAGCCATGGAAAGCCAAGACACTCTGGGAAAAAAACAAAACAAAACAAAACAAAACAAAAAACAAACAACAAAACAAAACAAAACAAAACAAAACAAAAAACCTAAATGAAAGATCTCTGTGAGTGAGATCCCAGTGGAAAAATAGGGTCATCAAAGAAGGAAGTACCTTTCTCTGAAGGGAGGAGAGAACTTCCACTTTGACTATGCCCTTGTCCAAATATGATCAGAGTCGGCAAACTCAAAAGGCTTCCATAGCCTTGGCAACTCATGACTAGAGCCTAGGGAGATTACTGACGCCATAAACAAGAGTGTCAAATTGTTAAGTCAACAACAGGAGTCACTGTGTACTTATGTCTCATGTGGGATCTGTCCTTACTGTGTTGTCCAATGTGAAGGTATGCTATATCTAGTACTGAAACAGTATTTTACACTTTGTGTTTCTATGTGGGTGCAAACTGATTAAATCTTTACTTAATATATACTAAATCGATCTTCTGTATATAAAGATAATTGAAAATGAATCTTACCATTACTTTTATTCTATGAAAATATTTTGTCGGACAAGATTCACTTCACTTTTGAAACACAGCACATGTGAAAATCAACAATACGGAAAAATTTTAAAATTAAAAAAAAATTCCATCCTCTACTCCTGAATTTGTGCTTTCATTTATTTATTTTTGTGTATGTCCTATAGACGTTCAAGAAAGAATGAGTTTTATTCTGACACGTTCGCTAATTCCGAACATATAAAGTGGTTGGTTTAGAAAATTATTTAAAATATCTGGTAGTTTGTATTTTATGGATTCTCTTGGTATTATACTGGCATGCATTTATTTATTTATTTATTTTGACAGGCAGAGTGGACAGTGAGAGAGAGACAGAGAGAAAGGTCTTCCTTTTGCCATTGGTTCACCCTCCAATGGCCGCCGCGGTAGCGCGCTGCAGCCGGCGCACCGCGCTGATCCGATGGCAGGAGCCAGGTGCTTCTCCTGGTCTCCCATGGGGTGCAAGGCCCAAGCACTTGGGCCATCCTCCACTGCACTCCCTGGCCACAGCAGAGAGCTGGCCTGGAAGAGGGGCAACCAGGACAGGATCGGTGCCCCGACCGGGACTAGAACCCGGTGTGCCGGCGCCGCAAGGATTAGCCTATTGAGTCGCGGCACCGGCCGTTATGCATTTATAAATTATAAACTTTACAATAAACAAATGATAATAACCTCTACTTTTAAAATAGGCTGGGTATGCATGCAATATCATTGAAGAATGGCAAAAAGTGATCAAGAGAGTAGTTCCATGTAACCTAATCTCCTATAAAATATACTAAAATTGAAGAAAAATCTTAGTTTTTTAAAACCCTGTCTTACTTGGTTTTCTACTGTTGTAGTAGAAAATGCAGACTGGGTAATTTGTAAGGACATGGAAATTATGTTTCCATGGTTCTGGAAGCTGGAATTTTTAAGGGTATAGCACCAGAAGCTAATTAGGGCTTTCATGCTCAACATCTCAAGTGGAAGAGCACAAGGGCATATGAGAAAACTGGAAAGAATAGGCACAGTGCTGCGGCCTGACCTGCTTTACAACATGCTCTCACAGGAACAAGACCACTCTCCCATAATTCCCTTAATGCTTTCATGTGGGCATTGGCCCCAGACTCTACTTACCCCTTAAAGCCCTCACATCTTAACATTGTTGCAAAGGCACTTTAATCTCAATTTAAGATTTAGAGGAGACAAACATTCACAACCAAGCAGACTTTTTTTAAAAAGTTTTATTTATTTATTTGAAAGGCAGAATTACAGAAGCAGAGAAAGAGAGTGAGAGAGCAAGAGAGCGAGAGAGCGAGAGAGAGAGAGAGAGAGGTCTTCCATCTGCTGCTCCACTCACCAGATGGCTGCAATGGTCAGAGCTGTGTTGATCTGAACCAGGAGCTAGAAGCCAGGAGATTCTTCCAGGTCTCCCACGTGGGTACAGGGACCCAAGGACTTGGTCCATCTTCTACTGTTTTCCCAGACCATAGAAGAGAGCTGCATCAGAAGTGGAGGTTCCAGGACTTGAATTGGTGCCCATATGTAATGCTAGCACTGCACACGGTGGCTTCACCACCTACACCACAGTGCCGACCTTCAAACAAACCTTTATATTGACAAAGAGGTTTTATAAGCCACATTTTTCCCAATATAAGTTATATTTATCGTTTTCTGTTGCTTAAAAAAAAGCATTAGTCCATAAGTCCCAACTGTTTTGGTACTTGAAATTCAGGAAATTTAAACTTCAGTAAAAACTCAGAAACATCAAAGAAACGCTCTTATTTTATATTAAGCAGATTGGAGAGGGGTTATTAATTTCAGAAAAAAAACATTTTATTGTTATTTATTTGCTTGGTTGTTATTCTTATTACATTTGTTAGCAAATAAAGGGGAATAAAGTGGAAATTATGCCAATTCATATAATAATTCAACAGATAGGTCCAATTATAATTGATTACAATGTAAATAAGCTCATTTT
Source organism: Lepus europaeus (assembly GCF_033115175.1). Classification (NCBI taxonomy): domain Eukaryota; kingdom Metazoa; phylum Chordata; class Mammalia; order Lagomorpha; family Leporidae; genus Lepus; species Lepus europaeus. The sequence continues at coordinate 48,142,342 of NC_084832.1, read as the reverse complement.
GAAACAGAAAAAGCTATCTTTTCAAAAAAAATTGTATGGCATCATCGTTGAGGACTTTTCAATCTCAATAGCACCTTAAAATTTTTCCTCAGATATATGCAACTATGGAAGTCAGTTCACTGTAATTATGCTATTTCCAGGGTATTTAGATCAAACTCTACACTAATCATATCATAATAATGTATATCAGAAAACATTTCAGGAACTAACTTTGACACTTTGTATTACACAGAATTGTCACCTTCACTACAAACAGGCCTTCTGGCTTCATTCATTTACAATGTCCTTCAGAAGACAAAATATTTCTTAGATATAATGAAATATTCATAGTTTTGGTCAAATTTTAACAACTTTATTTTGAAAATAAGAAATAAATAGTAACAACATTAGATATTTTTGACATTTTTAAGTCCTAAATTTGGATATGAATACATTACTTTGCTTCCTTTTATTCTGACATAGTATCACTTCTATAGTGAAAACAATACTTTCAATAATGTTATTATTGATTCAGGAGTAAATAATGATATATTCTTCACTTAAAATACTAGAATTAAAATAAATATATAATAAAATATGAATATATTTACATTTGTAGTTTCATCCCAATTCCAATGGTTAAAAAATTAATGAAATCCCTCAGGTAAAAGTATAAAACTAAATTTATTTATTTATAAATTTATTTATTACATTATCATTATATCTATAGCCAAGTCACTATTATTAGAAACTAGAAAATAATTATGATTACTTTATTCTTGATAGCTTCCTATATGCCACACTGACTCAGGGATACTCATCTGGCCAAAATCTGTTTTATATATATATATATATATATATATATATATATATATATATATATGTTTTAATATATAGTATATAAACAGGTATATACAAGAGTGCTTCAAAACTTTCATGAAAAGGCCCGTTAACTTTTACTTCCATTCTCATGAACTTTTTGAAGCACCTTGTATACATATATTCATATGTACATATACACAAAGGTAAACTTGTGTTGAAAACTTAATATCTGTGGAAGTTCAAAATCCTTTGAGCTAATATTCTGAAGACAAAATTAGATCAGTCAGCAAGACACTTTAAGTATACAGGTGATCAGAAATAGTTCTCATTGTAAGCTTGTAACACTTCAGCTATCAGCTCACAAATATCAAGAATTAATTGTGAATAAGGCTTCATTAGTGAAAACAATGCTGCTTGTGTCTGCGAATGAAACTGTCTGTAGAAGAGAATCCAACTTTTGCAAAAGACATAAACTACCTTCCCATAGCCTTGAGTGGAGAGAGAATAACAGCATAATTTATGAAGTGTTAGGTAAAACCAAAACCTAATTTTCATGAACAAATGTGCAATAAAATTTACAGCTCCTGGAATCCTGCCTTTTCTTAAGGAAGAATTATGAAGTTTATTACATTTGGTTTAAATACACATTTTATATTTAATTTGCAAATATATCTAACAATTATTGATACAACTAATCTAAATAAACAAAAACAGGTGACAGCAGTATTAGAGGCAATTTGGCTTTGCAAAACTGAGAAATTAAAATAAATATAATTTTTTTAGAAATAACAGGTTCAGTACTGTAACAACGATTAGCCATCTGTTTTTAAACAATTTTTCTCAATATATATATAATAACAAACTTGAAATTTTATATATATATGTTGGTGGTTTGGAAAGGAGATAAAGGAGTTTTTATTTGTAGCTGATGAGTACTTGCAACAAGAGGCATAGTGAGATCCTGAAGCACTTGATACAGAGATGCAAACAGAGGGACATTGACAACAACTGCTTTGCTTTTGCACCTATCAAATACCTCACAGCTGAAATCAAAAATTTTCTTGAAAATTATGAGTCAAAACTTATATAAACTAACCCTTGACTTTTGCTTCTGTTGGTGACAGTCCCACTTGCCTAATGTCTTACATATCCTAATAAATTAGATTTGTACCTCTGCACCATTCTCTGGCAGGCTGCTGTTGGAAGTTTCAGAGAGGATTGCAGGGGTCTCACCATTAAAGCCAGACATAGACAACCTTAGTGTGTACTTCATCCACACACATGCCACAGGAATGTCCTCCCTTGTCTGTACTCTTGAGCTTCTTTTTCTGACAATGAAACCATTTGGATTTCATATACTGAATCTGGTTTTGTCCATACCTACTTTATATTTATATGACATTATTTTCTGCTATTAATAATTTCACAAACAGGCCACTGCTGCGGCACAGTGGGTTAAGCTGCCATCTGTGGTGCTGCCACTTCACATGGGCACTGGTTCGAGTCTCTGCTCTGCTTCTGACCCAGATCTCCACTAATGTGCCGGGAAAATAGCAGAATATAGGCCAAGGCCTTGGGCACCTGCACCTAAGTGGGAGACTCAGAAGAAGCCCCTGGCTCCTGGCTTTAGCCTGGCCTTGTGTCCATTAGGGAAAATAAAAACAGCAGATGGAAGATCTCTCTCAATGTCTTTCCTTCTCTCTCTTTAACTGTCTTTCAAATAAATGAATACTTATTTAAAAATAATTTCACAAATTAAGTAAACTTAAAGAAAGTAGATTTAACTTGAATCACACTTTTGTTCCAAGGTTTAGTGACCACATCTAACGATGTCCTTCAGTTGGACAGAGTCCCAAATCAGTTCAATGCGCTGTATGACCAGAGACAGACAACAATCAAAAGAATTAACCAGACCTAATTTTACATCAGACAACTCCATTAACCCATTAATCATCGATCCATTAAATTCAGAATTGGGTTAATCCATTCATAAGAGCAGAACCCTTTTTTTTTTTTTTTTTTGACAGGCAGAATGGACAGTGAGAGAGAGAGACAGAGAGAAAAGTCTTCCTTTTGCCATTGGTTCACCCTCCAAAGGCCACCATGGCTGGCGCGCTGTGTGGGCACACCGCACTGATCCGATGGCAGGAGCCAGGTGCTTCTCCTGGTCTCCCATGGGGTGCAGGGCCCAAGCACTTGGGCCATCCTCCACTGCACTCCTGGGCCACAGCAGAGAGCTGGCCTGGAAGAGGGGCAACCAGGACAGAATCCGGTGCCCCGACCAGTACTAGAACCCGGTGTGCTGGCGCCGCAAGGCAGAGGATTAGCCTGGTGAGCCGCGGTGCCGGCCCCTTATTTTCTTTTAAAGGTCCTACTTCTTCATATCTCATAAAGGGATTAAATCCCAACATGATTTTCAGAGGAAATAAACTATACTCAAACTATTTCAGTACACACTTGTCATGGATTGCTTCGGTGGTGGCAGCAAACTGAATTTGATTTTCTGTTAGGTCTATCAGGAGGTACAGGTGATTATTTGTAATGGACAAATCATACAGAGGTTTATTTTACTCATATTTTTATTAGTTTTGTTTTGTCTTGAAGATTCTTGGCTTTTAGCTACTTCCTAATTTTCTGGCCACTGGATTGAAAGACAGTAATTAATGTGCATTTGGCATAGTGGTTAAGAGCCGGTTACTAGCTCCTTAGCAAAGAAGATATTAGGATGGCTCAAGTACTAGGTTCTTATCAAGTACGTATGAGACCTGGATTGAGTTCTTTGGTCTCGACTTCAGCCTTCACCCATCCCTATCATTTCAGACATTCTGGGAATAAATCACCAAATTGGAGCACTCTCTTTCTCTCTTCAACCCTTCCTCTCTCTCCCTTCTCTCTCACTCCCTGCCTCTCAAATACATAAAAACTTTAAAAACCCAATGATTAAGTTCAGCTGTTAGAAATTGTCAACTTTGGGGTTGACAATATGCTCATATAATTTCCAAATATATTATCATGAAAATTGATATAAATTTTTTAGATTGTAATTGTTTCTAAGAGTTTGTAAAATGTCTATATTACAGAGAGTATGAACTTTTTTTTAACTTTTATTTAATGAATATAAATTTCCAAAGTATAGCTTATGGGTTACAATGGCTTCCCCCTCCCATAACTTCCCTCCCACCCGCAACCCTCCCCTCTCCCGCTCCCTCTCCCCTTCCATTTGCATCAAGATTCATTTTCAATTCTCTTTATATACAGAAGATCAATTTAGTATAAAGATTTCAACAGTTTGCACCCACATAGAAATACAAAGTGAAACATACTGTTTGAGTACTAGTTATAACATTAAATCACAATGTACAGCACATTAAGGACAGAGATCCCACATGAGGAGCAAGTGCACAGTGGCTCCTGTTGTTGACCCAGCAAATTGACACTCTAGTTTATGGTGCCAGTAACCACCCTAGGCTCTCATCATGAGTTGCCAAGGCTATGGAAGCCTTCCAAATTTACCGACTCTGATCATATTTAGACAAGGTCATAAAAGACAGAGTGAGGATAGTAACCCATGATCCTAAGAGTGGCATTTACCAGGTTTGAACAATTATACAGCATTAAGTGGGGAAGAGGACCATCAGTACACACAGGTTGGGAGTAGAGCCATTGGTGGTAGAGTAGAGGTTATGATTACAAAGGAATGAGGCCCAAGTGCAATAGACAGGGCCTAGAACAAAGGACAGAGTCATTATTAGAGGAGCTAAGAAAGGTGCTGTCTAAGCTACAAGTAATTTTTCTGATTGAGAGGCAAATAGAACCTGATAGAGGGGGCTTGATAATAATCTGGTGGGCTTTAGGCCTTGTAAATTCAGAGGCCCAGACCTATCTATCTCTTCACATGGGGTATATCCTAAGGGAGGTGTGAACCTCCTAGGGGAAGGCACTCTGTTGACTTTCATTACTTGGCTGGCCTGGGAGGAGAGCTGGCCAGGTAAAGGCAGAGGGCATCTCTAACAAGAAATTTACAGTTCTGCCTGCAATGTTGCTGACCCTACTTGACCATACCCTCAGCTGCAGTGGTCTTCAGCAGAAGTCAGCTTGTGAAGAGCCCTGGCAGCTCTGCCAAGAGTTGGATCACTGGAGAGTATGAACTTTCTGAGCACCCCTTTATATATACACACATACATGTGTTATTATTATATTTTCAGACATAAATGCTTAAGTAGATACTTCAAAATGTGTAACTCAAGGAAAATATATGTGTGTACACACATGTAATTAATGCATATTCACCAATATATATAAACATGTGTTTATATATGGTTATGCCATAATCTTCTTTAGTTGATAATTTACAATATAAGAAATGAAGAAAGTTAAATCAATCAAAAAGTAAAAGAAAATATTTTAAAAATCTCTCTACTTTCAAGTATAATTAGAAAAGTTTTACTTAATGAATATATAAAACAAAGCAAATGCATTTATAAAATTTAAAAAAAATTGTAAAGTAGTAACATCATGCTAGTTAGTGAATTTTATTATACAATAAGCTTTTAAGGTTAATATATTTTAATAGAAATAGCTACAGTTCAATTAACTAAGCCATCTGTAGTTATTAATTATAACTATTAGCTATAAATACTATAAGTGCATTTCTGTGATTTTTATCATATTAATATAAAGAAATATAAGTGAATATAAGGAATTTTATCATGATAATAAATGATAATTGAGCATATGATTAGTCTTTGAGTGAACTTTATGTCATGCTAAAATATATTTTAATGAATGTTCTTGTTTCTAGGGGAACTAATGTAGTTAACATTAAATTCAATTGAATTAAATAACATATTACTAATGTTAGAGCTCTATAAATATTTTTATAATGTAATTAAGTATAAATATAACATTTTTGTGCCTGAGAAGCAGCTGTTGCTAGCCATTGCAGTTCAATCTCTGCCAACCATGTGAGTTAGAGCCCTATTTCCTTGCAGCCATTTAGGGAGTGAACCAGCATACAGAAGATCTCTCCCACTTTGTTTCTCTCTATCATTTTTCTTTCAAATAAATTTATAAAACTAGAATTAAATAAAAATGCAATTAAGAATAAAACATCATATGATTATCTTGTATGAAATATAGTTGTCTCTTTTAGCGTTGTATAAAGGGCCATGCACTTTACTTGGCTATTCTCCTTTGTAATGTGGATCTTTTCTATTTTCTTATCTTATTTCCATTTATGTCTTCACTGTACTTTGAGTGATGTCATTCAGTTTCAGCTTGAGTCTTGTCTTACAGGATTACTTGAAATATCCTCATCTCTCTCCATTTTTCTATGTATGCCTATATATTTTTTTTACTCTCAGCTCAAATATAATTTCTTTGAGAGTTTAAGACTTCAATGGGACTGCTATCAAGGTCATTACAATCATAGATTTTATGTACATTTGAACTATTTTAATATTTGATACATATTGTCTACATTAGATTGTCCTATAGCATCAATTTAATGAATATGTTTTAATGAATGAAGAATATAATGATCAATGCTTTATTTCTTTCAAATACTTGAAATTTGATGAATTAAGTCACTTTGAAATAGTGATTTGGAAGCAAACTAAGCTGTTTTCACTTTTTTTTTTTTTTTCTGAGCAAATAGAAATCTGCCAACAATGTCTAAACCAACATCATAATACTGGAATGATAGTAGCAAATAAATAGTGTTGTAATGATCAAGACATGTATGCCACCTTTTATAGAAACTAGTGTTTACATTATTTATGTAAAATAACACACCACCACTACCAACACACTCCTCCAGTGTTACAAACCAGGTATCAAGAATTCTGTAGTCAAATCATTTTCTCTGCAAAAATCACATGATTTAGTGATCTTGGCTAATCGTTCCAGGATTTTTTTTTTTTTTGACTTATGGCAGATGTGTTCTTGAAAAATTATGCCTGTTGTTGAAAATTTGGAAAGAGTCCTAGAACACCCAATTATGCAAGAGTTATGGCCTATATAAGGGACACCTACTGTTTTAAAGGGGAACATGGGATTTATAAATTTTCCACCAAAGGAAGTTCTGTCTGAAAGATTTAATGAGACTTGGATTCGAACAAAAGATATTTGTTGTGTTCTTTGTTTTTTTGACACCCATTTTGTCAACAACAATTAATTATTAAGTGCCATGGTGGTTTGGAAGCTCAGTAAAACGTTTTTTATTCATGCCTTCTGAAATCTACCTAATGTGCATTCTAATTAGAAATGCAAGAAGCTTTGGGCAAATTGCCAGTTCCTTATGTATCTCTGTCAATTTTTTAATCACTTGAAAATGATGCATATTATCAACACAAAGTTTTATTCATTTGGAAAATACAGTTTCTATTTTCTAAATGTAATCTATTTTTTTTTTTTTTGACAGGCAGAGTGGATAGTGAGAGAGAGAGAGAGAAACAGAGAGAAAGGTCTTCCTTTTTGCCGTTGGTTCACCCTCCAATGGCCGCTGTGGCCGGTGCATCTCGCTGATCCGAAGCCAGGAGCCAGGTGCTTCTCCTGGTCTCCCATGCGGGTGCAGGGCCCAAGGACTTGGGCCATCCTCCACTGCCTTCCCGGGCCATAGCAGAGAGCTGGCCTGGAAGAGGGGCAACCGGGACAGAATCCGGCGCCCCAACCGGGACTAGAACCCAGTGTGCCGGCGCCGCAAGGTGGAGGATTAGCCTGTTAAGCCACGGCTCCGGCCTAAATGTAATCTAATTTTAAAAAGTTACACATACTCATTACAGCATATAATTTCTGGAAATTAGTTTATTTTCTTTTATTTGAGGTAAATTATTTTAGTAAATTCATCAAAGGATCATACTCAGCTCTGCTAAGTAATATCTTTGCATCTCAATCCTGATAAGATATATAACTGGAAAGACTTTGGTATTATTTTACAGCTCATGGTCAACATAGTTGACTTGAATTAGATTAAAAGCCACTGCATAGTTTAAAATAAACACAGTTAAATAGAAATTTAAATACCTTTAAGGTTATTTTAGAGACTAAAATAACATTTCATTCACCTAACATTCATTCTATTAGGATGAATTTTCAGGTTTCAATAACAAAGTTTTTCATTTACTAGCTCACTGATTGCATATATTCTAAAATGATATTTTGTTATTGTCATCTATTAATATCTTCACAACTGAGATACTATACTAACCTGATTTTAATAAGTAATATCACAGGGTAAAACTGATTATAGAATAAGAGCTACTATCTATTAAGTGCAGGCATAATGTTGCATATGTCTTATCTGTATAATTATCAGACATGCATAATGTTGGAGTGTGAAGAGTCTTTTCATAAAAGGTATATACTAAGGCTTTGGAAGTTTAAGTAAAGAGTTCAATACCATTGGCTAGTAATTCAATGTCCTGAGACAAATCTGATTTCAAAACTCATGTTTCTTTTCTTTGTATCAAAACTTGTTATATCTGAACACTTTCACTCTTTCTTAATGCACTCAATTAATTTCATTTTTGTAAATGTGTATCATTCTATTATGACAAAGTGAAAGTGGAAAGGAAAGATGTCACCAAATGTCAGAAAAGGTATTTCCTACTATGATTTCCCCACAGAACCGCTGACTCTAACAATGAGTAGAGTAGCAATTTGGGAGTCCACTGGAAACATTCCATCACACTGTCAAAGCAGAAATACGAGGAAATAGAGGCAGTGAGGAGAGGTAGAAGGGACTCTGTCCCTTTACCCACACATTTCTCATCCAAGTGAGAATATTGAAGTGATCAGAACAATTAAATAGCTGGAAGAGGCTGTAAGGTTGAAAAAGAAATAGGGACTCAAAGTAATTATTCCTCAGAACTAACAAAGATCCACATAACCTATTACCCACTTTGTAGACTCTTGTCAGTCAGACTGTCCACAAGATAATAGTGATGCCTCACCTATATAAGCCCCATCTAGCCCATAGTCACTACCAATCCTCTCTGGACCTTATAATCGTTATCTCCCAGGGTTGCTCCCAATGCACACATCTGTAGTTAGTGAGTGTGAACCATTGTAAATTATTCAAGAGCTTGCACAGACACTTAGCCAAATTCTCTAGGCTTGTAAGAAGATACACAAACTTAAATATTCCTGAGCACCACCCTAGAGGAAACAAAGCAAGCTTCTACATAGTCGGTTTGGTTTTCTGGGATCAAAACAAATCATATAATCCTAAAAATACCCTCCACCAACCAAAAAGGAAGAAGTGTTGTGGAGATGGTCCATCCATAGAAAAGGTCTGAATAAGCCTCAGAACTCCCAGCCGGGTTGACTGATAAAGTGTTTGTCTCAAAGCAGTCAGCAACAACTGGGGGAGAAGACCATTTGCTCAAATGAAAATACAGAAACTCAAGATTTCAAGAAGCCTGCGCCTTGGCTCAACAGGCTAATCCTCCACCTGCAGCACCGGCACCCCGGGGTTCTAGTCCTGGTAAGGGCGCCGGATTCTTTCCCGGTGCCCCTCTTCCTGTCCAGCTCTCTGCTGTGGCCCAGGAGTGCAGTGGAGGATGGGCCAAGTCCTTGGGCCCTGCACACACATGGGAGACCAGGGGAAGCACCTGGCTCCTGGCTTCGGATCAGCACAGTGCGCCGGCCGCAGTGGCCATTTGGGGGGTCAACCAATGGAAAAGGAAGACCTTTCTCTCTGTCTCTCTCTCTCTCTCACTGTCCACTCTGCCTGTCCAAAAAAAAAAAAAAAAAAAAAAAAGGACTTCAAGGAAGGAGCAAAATCAAGAAATTGTGGCAATACCAATGTAATATAAGAAAGCTTCAGCAACTAATTCCCCCAAAAATGGAGATTTATGAATCTATGTTTGATAAGATCTATGCTTCACAGTAATTCAAAATAATTTTAAGGAAGCTCAGCAGGCTGCGAGTGAATAGAAAGATAACTCAGGAAAATCAGGAAAACAAGACATGAACAAAATTAGAAGTGCAACAGAGATATAAATCTCTAAATCAGTAAAAGGCCTTCATATATCCATGTTGTTTCACATTGTTCTATTTTCACTTTCAACAGAACTATTCTTATGATATGTTAAACATAGTCAACATTGTCTCACCTCAAAATATTTCTTCTTGTTTATTCTAAGAATGATTTTAGTGAGTGTTATGATGAATCATTTCCTCCAAAATTACCCACTCAAAGCATCTAATATCTAATATACCAGTTGGTTTGATCACTTCATATATCTTTACTGTGCCCTATTTTTCCACATTGATTTTATCTTTATGTGACATTTTTGTAACATTTTTATCTTTCAAAACAAAAATGTAAACTCACTTGAAAGATAGAGAGATTATTGATGTAGGCTTGATAGTTTTTAAAGTGTCTGGTAGGTATTTGATACTGAATAGATATTTATTGAGTAATAAGTGAAAGGTTTCATGGATTTGAATGTGGTAAAGAGGTAAAATAAAACTGCAAAAAAATAAAAGTAGTAGTGAATTATTCTTGGTCGCAAAATAATGAAAATGGTGTCTAGATTATATTCAGAATTTGCATGGATCTGAAATGATACAGAGGTAAACTAAAGCTAAAGAAGGAAAGTAGCCATGAATTATTCTTGGACATAAAATATGAAATGGAGTCTAGGCTAGATTATATTCAGTGCTAACAAAATACCATTCTCTACAAAAATGAACCTTGACTTTTCAGCAAATGTAAAGTTAGTAACTGAATTTGAAACTTCAAAAATAAATTTAAAAGCATGATTTACAGAGATGAAATCTTTAAATATATCCTAATGGCAGATATATGAGAATACACTTTGCCAAAAATCAAAACTTCACAACAAAAAAGCAATAATTAATTTATCTGACTTAAATTATTTAGGAAGTTGATAGAACATAGGATGCAATACAGAATGTGAAAAAAATATTCTGTGTCTAACTGAAAGTTATATGCAGCCTAAATAACTTGGGAAGTGAGTAAAGTTTGTAAAAACAATGGAAATTAGCAGCTTTATATAAATATTATATTCTAATTGATAAAGTTGTGATAGAAAGAGCATGTGGTTAATTCTAATCCTATGCATATGTATAGGCATGAAGATTTAGGGGAAAGGATGATAGATGGCATAAGCAAGGCTTTTAATTGATGGGGTGGAGTTTACAAATAGTCAAGGGGATGAAACTAGAATTATCCATGCCATTATGTATTGAGTTAGGGGCACCAGGATGAAGTCAAGCTGCTTAATATAGGCACAGTGACAGAGAGAGAGAGAAAGAGAGAGAGATTCCATCTGCCATTTCATTCTCCAAGTGGCTGTAGTGGCCAGGGCCTGGAACACCATCTGGGTCTTCCCTGTGCGTACAAGGGCTCAAGACCTTGGCCCATCTTCTGCTGCTTTCCCAGGCAACTTAGCAGGGAGCTGGATTGGAAGTGGGGAAGCCACAATACCAGACCCAGAACCAAAGGTTTAAATGTCTATAAAAACTTGGGGAGCCACTTCCTGTTTAATCAACCCTAAACAGTGTCACACAGCAAAACCAGCAACTTGCTATATGAAAGCAAACACAACAATTTAAAAAGTTTCAGGATTAAATATACACCATGAAAATAAAAAGAGAGCAATTGTGGATATATTAATATTACATATTTCAGAATTCAACATAAATGTCATATTATTCAAGAAGTATAATTCATCCAAGATAACACTTCTAAATTTCCATTTAACAAATAATATGGCATCTATATAGTTTAACTTTTTATTTGTGAGAGAAAACATGTTGTGTTTGACTTTAAAAGTTTTAGCATTGTCTGTGCTCTTTAAATCTGATACTTTATTCTTCCATGTTAATGTAATATGAGTATAAGAGAACAGAATCGATATAATTCATTGGTACAATTCTAGGAACATAATAATATTCCCTTCCTATCTCCACCCTTCCAATCCACTGTTTCTGTTCCTCCCTCTTCCTTCCTTCCTTCCCCCCTACCTCCCTCCATCAATTTATTTATTTATTTATTTATTTATTTATTTATTTATCTTGCTTTCTCTCTCTTTTGTTCTTCCTCTCTCTCTTTCATTTTTTCTCTTTTGTTCTTTCTTTCCTTATCTGTTTTAGTTTTTGATATATAATTTTTAAAAATTTTAATTTATAAAAGTGGAACACATCTCATATATTTAATACATGCATTTTTATTTTCTATAAATTTTCATAAATTTTTTATTTATATAAATGGAACAAATTTCATGTGTCTCATACATACAGTTTTAGATACATAATGATACTTCCCATCACATCCTCCTGCCTTCCCTCACTCCCAGCCTTTCTCCTGCTTCCTTTCTTATGTTTCTTTTGATTTTTGTGAAAATGTACTCCTTTTTTTCTTTGAGAACAAATTTTATCATTAAATGAAGATGCACCTAAGAAAACAGGCAATAGAGTTGGGCACTTAGGCTTATCTAAAATTTATGAGACATAAGATTATCCTCCACTTAATTTACTAATATGAAGTAGATCTTTGACAACAATTTTTACTATTAACTCTCATAATACAACATTTTGAGGACAGAAGTCCTGTATGGGAAGTTAATGCACAGTGACTCCTGTTGTTAATTTAACAATTAACATATACTTATGTATGACATAAGTGATCACCCATAGCTCTTGACATGAGCTGTCTAGGCTATGAATGCCTTCTTTTAAAATCATTTATTTATTTATTTATTTTAATTTTTGACAGGCAGAGTGGACAGTGAGAGAGAGAGAGACAGAGAGAAAGGTCTTCCTTTTGCCGTTGGTTCACCCTCCAATGGCCGCCGCGGCCGGCGTGCTGTGGCCTGTGCACCACGCTGATCCGATGGCAGGAGTCAGGTGCTTATCCTGGTCTCCCATGGGGTGCAGGGCCCAAGCACTTGGGCCATCCTCCACTACACTCTCTGGCCACAGCAGAGAGCTGGCCTGGAAGAGGGGCAACCGGGACAGAATCCGGCGCCCCGACCGGGACTAGAACCTGGTGTGCCGGCACTGCAAGGCGGAGGATTAGCCTGTTGAGCCATGGCGCCAGCCTATGAATGCCTTTTTAATGCACAAATTTTTTCAATAGTTAGACAAGGCTGTAGGCAAAGTGGAAGTTCTCTCCTCTCTTCAGAGAAAAGTACATCTTTTGATGACCACTTCCTTTTGCTGAGACCTTACCCACAGAGATCCTTCATGTAGGACACTTTTTGCCAGTGTTTTGGTTTTCCATGCCTGAAATGATCTTGTTGGCTCTTCAGCCAGACAAGAATGCCTTAGGGGTTAATTCTGAAGTCAGAGTGCTACTTTAAACAATTGTCATTCTATGAGTCTGCTATATGGACTGCTTCCCATAACAGAAAGTTAAATAGCAAGCAGAAGTTCAATGCAATCCCAGACAATTAGATATAGAATCTGGTGGTCCCAAATGGCAGCTTCATCCACTGTGCCACAGTGCCATACCCCACACACATAATTTTTAGGATCCAGTTCTTAAAAATTTCTCTATCAGGCTACTGATTCTAACACATTCAAATTTACTTTTAATTTTTTTTAATTCCTGCTATCAAGGAAAAAAATGCAGGTGTGAAGAAATTTTCTTTTTAGTATATCTTAAGTCAATCTGAGGGGTATGTGTCTGTTGTGCTAATGATAGCTATTGATTATTTTTCATTTCTGTTCTACCATGCCCTCTGCCTTTCATATGAAAGTATTCAATCATGATTTTTTGAGCACCATAATTATTTAGTGTCAGAAAGCCCATCTGCCAAACTGTGTATTCCAGACAGTTCACTCGAACTTTTCAGATACTTGATGATGTACCATAATATATAAACATAAGAAAGCTTCCTCTGGAACTGCTTTTTTCCAAAATGCATTAAGATGACTTGCAGTGGAAAGTTTTATTTCAATATGTGTGGATAACTAGAATTCAAACAATGTTATTGCTGCATTTAAAAAGCAGTAGTAAAGAATAACCTAAAAATTAGCTAGGTACAAATTTCAAATATGGTGTTATGTTTTTGACAGAGATGTTTTAACTCTCATCTATTACATGATAATAATGAATTTATAATTACATGTGCATGTTACATAACCCTAAAGCCTCATTTATAATTTACATTTAGTATTTGTGAGAGGATGTAATATCCTTTCCTTGGATTTGATAGTTGTACTTATAGGATTATCAAGGAGTAAATATGCCATCATTTTTTTTACCTGAATGTAAAATGGGAGATATATACATTGATAGAATAAGCTTTCAGTGTTCTATGTCTCATATTTCCATATTTGAAACTGTAATCATGCTTTAGTAGACTTGTTCTCTCAAAACCATAGCATAGCACATTTTGATTGTTCAAATCTAGAAATTTTCAGTCAAAATTGCAATGATATTACTTTAACAAATTCTCTGAAAGTGGTTCTGAATACCTTCTGAGGAAAAGAACATATGTAGAATATTATGGCTGTGCTAAAATAAGTGGCAAAATTTCTTTATATTTTATTTTTACTTTTAGTTGTTTGTATCTTTGCTATCTTGCATGCTTCTTACATTACATTTATGCCACTGACATTAAATCTTCAGAGGTTTTAAATATCATCTTACAAACGAAATGCAAATTTTCCACATAGTAATTAAAAATGACTCATGAAATCTCCACTGCTAGAGCCAACCCTATTTTATTTTAATCTAATCCCATAGTGTTATTTATTGAATCGCACGAAACATCCTTAATTTTTAAGGATTCTCTATCCATGTTTCTAATGCCTAGTAATTTTATCTCTAAATATTTAGGGTCCACTGAAGTATAGCCATTTAATCATATAAACCTAATCCTTCTTCTTCCTAGTCCCATTAATTTTTGGAAACTATGATCCTCAAGAATAATCTTATCATCTTGCCTTCAAAATTTCCCTATTATCTGTATTCTCCATTTTCATTCGTTAGTCCAAGGGGAAGTAGTGCTCTTTTTCTAACTGATGCTTCTTCCATTCTTGGATTCTAAATTACAAGCCCTTACATGCCAATGGTGTGGGAGGAAATGTCACAGGGAAGAGTGTCTGGATTGTTCACTGAGAACATGCCTCAAAGGAGAGTGAAGTGTCTTTCTGGCAGAAGATCCAGTGGCATTTGGGAGAGAGAAGAAACAGATGGTGACTGAGAAAAAGGACATGAGAATGTCTCTTTCTCTCCATGAAATAAGCTCTAGTCATATGCAAAATCCAAAATATTAACTATAAAGCTGATGGGTTCTATTCCAGTTGATAGCACATTGTATGAAAGGACCAAGCTCTTGATTTCAGAAGTATAATGAGTACAAACTCCAACTGATGCTCCCTTTTTATTGTTTAAAAGATTCATCTCAAGAAAACAAAGCAACAAACACTCAAAAAGTTGAGAATGTCATGTAAGGAGAAAGGTATTAGTTTAAATTTACAACCAGAAAATGTGTTATTATCTTTTTATCTTCTTTTTATCTATCTTTTTATCTTCTTACTGCTCTTCTGTGGTAAGAATGATGTTGTTTGATATAACCAGGAAGCATAATGTGTGTTACTCAAAGTAGCCATTTTGAGCAGTAGGTCCTCAATAACAATACACAAATATGACTTATCTGTATATTCTATATATACCTATGCTTTTTTAACTCATGGTTTTATGATGAAGAAACAGATTTTGTTGAGGAAGTTTAACTAAATTCATATTTTTCAATAAGAATTATTAATAAAAATTTACTGTTACAATCTATTATGAAAATATTATATCACAAATTCCAGTTATGATCAAGTTATTCTCCTGTAATTGTTGTCAATATTATCAACAGTATACATTTGAATCATTCTAATGCAGTACAAATTGTTATTTGTTTTATACAGTATTCTGTTACTAGAATTTTTTAACTTGCTTTGCTCCGTGAATCTTAGTAAGAACTAGCCCAGGGATTCTCACACTTAAGAAAAATTATAAATGCAATGATGAATATAATTCTTGCAACTCTGCTGTGAATATCTATAACTTTGTGATATATATACATATACAAATTATGTGAAAATTAAAAATGTCTAATACTCTCTTTATAAAAGATTGATTTATTGATCTTAAAGGTAGAATGACAGAGAAAGAAGGAGAAAGAGGGACATAGACAGACAGACAGAAAGAAAGACAGAGAAATAATCTTTCACACAGAGATTCATATCCAAATGCTTGCAACATCCAGGGCTAAGCAAGGCCAAAGTTAGGAACCTGGAACACCAGCCAATTCTCCCGTTTGGATGGCAGAGACTCAAGTATTTGGTACATCATGCCATGTCTTCCTAGGTGCATTAGCAAGAAGCTGGATCAGCTGCAGATTCTCCGAGATTTGAACCAACATTCTGATTTGGGATATGAGTGTCCTGAGTGTCAACATAACCTGATGTATCACAGCGCCCATCCCTCCAAATACCTTGTTTAGCTTTTTAGTTATTATATAACTTTAGTGACACATCAAACAAAAAAATGTAATGCATCATAAATCAATCAAATTAAAATCAGCAGCATTTATTTTTAAAGTAATTTTTTTATATTTTTGTTATATTTTTGTTATAATTATCTAACCAATATTAAGTATATTGATGGGAACATAAATACTTGTTTCATGTGTTATGCATTTCCTATTCATTTCTTTGGCATGGTGAGCCACAATTTGTTTATTGCTGTCATTATTGTGATTATACTTACTTTTAAAAATACTTTTGGGGTGCCGTCATTATGTGGTGGCTTAAGCTACTGCCTGTGACGCTGGTATCCCCTGTGGTCAGCTCCCAGCTAATATATCTGGGAAAGCAGCAGAAGATGGCCCAAGTGCTTGGGTTCCTCAACCACATGGGATACCAGGAAGAAGCTCCTGGCTCCTGGCTTCCATCTGGTCCAGCCCCAGTTATTGTGACCAACTGGTAATTCAACCAGTGAATGGAAGGTTTCTCTCTCTCGCTCTTGCTTTCACTCTGTTTCCCTCTCTCCCTGTAACTCTGATTTTCAAATAAAAATAAATAAATCTTTAAAAAGTAAAAATGTAGTTATTATGAATCAATGTGTCATACTAAAGATTCATTTCATATAACTCTGCGCTCTAAAAGTACACAGTTCTTGAATTCAATTTAAAGATAAAATCATATGATGCTTAATATTTAAAAATTTAAATAATTAAAATCAGTGATATCAAAAGGGTATACATAACCATATTTATCCATTGATATGAATTAAATGACTTAATGTAGCACAAATGAAATACAGTGGCTTCCTCTAATTTAAAGAAAATCAAGCTCAAAATGTGCCCCTGGTGAATACTATATTTTTAGACAATATTTCTTGTATTCAGGTTGTTTAAGATTTTTATGAGCTTCCTTCTGCTGACATTCCCCATCACACTCCAAGAATAATGAATTGTCTCTGGTTGTCATTTTGAATTGTACCACACAGTTGAAGGATTTTTTTTATAATGAAACTTTATTATTTAAATGTTTTCTATCACAGAATTAAAGGATACATGTTTGTGTTATCTAATTGTTCAGGCAAATAAGATCCTTGAACTAAAAAAAATAAAAGGATTTGATACCAAATTAAATATTACAGAGGTCTTAATATCAACCACCTTCTTCCCCTCCCAAAACATTTCTCAGATACAAATAGCTTTCATAATATCTGTTCAAACGAAGATGACTTCCCAAATCTTAGTTTGTGAGTTCATTCTTCAATGAATGTTTCTCTCAGTGACACTATGTCTATTTTTCATCACTAGAGAAAAAAATGAGTATTTAGTGTTCTTCTGCTGTTCTTGATTTTTGTTTCTTCCCCTTATGTTCTAATATTTCAGAACAAATGCCCTTTTCCCCACTAGTTACACTTATCATAAAATGTCACTATTAGCCTTTAATGGGAATTACAGCAACATAGATAATATTGTAATTTATGTCAAAGTACAATATTAATGCACTTTCCTTTTTATTCATGTTGCTTTCTTTTGTCTATATCTCCAAACTTCTCATCTATGAATTTACTTTTACGCTTTCTCATGTAATCTTATTGATACACTTATTTATACTATCTATGGGTGGATCTTAATTGTCAAAAATTGACTAGGGGGCAGGAATTGTGGCACTATAGGTTAAGCCACTGCTTGGGAAACATTATCCCAAAACTAAGTGAAGTTCTAGTCGCAGGCACTTCATTTAACACCCAACTTCCTGCTAATGCATTCTGGGAGGCAGCTGATGATAACTCAAGTGCTTGGGTCTCCATTATTCACATCAGAGACCTGGGAGGAGTTCTGGGCTCCTGGGTTCAGTCTGGTCCAACCTGGCTATTGTGGGTAGTTGGGGAGTTATTATTAAATGCTTTATCATTAAAACATTGAACCTAATCTATAAATATAAGACATTATGAAGTCACCTAATAGAATTTTCAGTATATTTTTGATAATAATCTAAAGCAAGTTTGTTTTTAAATTTTTTCCAGGGTATGGTGTTGTCAGTCTGGCTATTAAGCCATCACCTGCAAAGTGTGGACTAAGCTAGGTTCAAGCCAGGAGTCAGGAGCTTCTTACAGGTATCCCATGTTAATGGCAGGGAAATGAGCACTTGGGCCATTGTCCACTACTCTCTCCAGGTTATTAGCGGGAAGCTGGAAGGATGTAGAGCAGCTGAGACCTGAACCAGCAGTCATATGGGAAGCCAACATAACAGGGGACAACTTTACATACTACACCATGATGCTGGCCCCTGAAATAAGACCTATTAGGTGATACAACACTACTATTTGGAAGGGTCTTAAATGTCTTCTATATCAAGCTTTCCCCCAATGCTAAAATACCACCTGTACTCCCTAAAACATTTTCTTATTGGAGAAAACACATTTGTGTCTTTTATCTCTTTAGTATGAAATGAAAGTTTGACTATGCAAAATGTATTTTATTTCAAATTATGTTATCAGTGTGCTGTTTTACTATCATATTTTTAAGATTAATGTATTTACTCATTAACTTTTCCCCCAGCATGCAAATAGATCTGTTTCTTCTGAATCTGGAAATTATGATGCTTGGATAAAGACACTTTACAAGTTAGGAGGCATGGGATACTGCTTGAAATGGTTAGTAAAATTGTAAAATACCATAGTCTTCTTGGTTTTTTTCTTGTTGTCAATAATCTTTTCTTTCTGATGACAATTTTAAATGATATCTGATAATTAATGTTGCAAGCTTCATTTACATTACATTGATTTGTACTATGAATGACACTATTGTTTTTCCATATATATTTACTTCTTATTTATTTGTGAGACAGAATGACAGAGAGAGCAAGAGAGGGAGAGAGAGAGAGAGAGAGAGAGAGAGAGATCAATATGCCTCCCCAAAAAGTTGCAATAGTCAGGACTAAACCAGACTGAATCCAGTATACTGGAACTCAATCTTGGTCTCCCACAAGAGTGGAAGTGGCCTAAGTATTTGGACCATTCTCTGCTGCCTTCCCAGGCATACCAGCAGGAAGGTGGTTTAGAAGCAGTGTAGTACGAACTCAAAATGGCACTCCCATATTGAATGCCTGTGTTGCAAGCCCTAGTTCAACTTGCTGTACTACATGATGGATTCAATTGCCTTTTTTGCCACATATTTTGATTGATTTGAAGATATCATAGTTGATACATCAGTCTTTTATTCAGTAGATATTTTTAAGCAGAACTGCATGCCCTCCACAATGTAAAATGGTTATAACAAGAAAGCATGAGTTGCTGAAGGAATATGAGGGAAATATTCTGGGTTAAAACTATATCAACATATGCATGACCTGTAGAAGAAAAGAAATTAAGGTAGGCTCTCTGTTAAACAATATAGCTCATCAAACTGTTAATGTTTAGTCAGTTTTGCTTAACTTTTTGTGTTGGAAGATCTATTTATGGTAATTTATAGCTACGGGGACTGCACAGAAAATCTTAATACTACTGTGACACCAGTTTCTGGTTTTTTGTATGAATATTTCAATTTTTAAAATTTGAGAAGGAAATAGACAGATCATGAGAGAAGCAGAGAGGGAGGACATGCATTCACTGATTCACTCCCTAAATGACTACAATGGATAAAGTTGGGCTTGGATCAGAGCTGGAAGCCAGGGTCTCTGCTAATGCACCTGGGAAAGCAGTAGAGGATGGCCAAAGTGCTTGGGCCCCTGCATCCATGTGGGAGACCTGGAAGAAGCTCTTGGCTCCTAGTTTTGGCTTGCTCCAACCATGGCCCTTGTGGAAATTTGAGTAGTGGACCAGCAGATGGAAGAACACTCTGTAACTATGCCTTTCAAAAAAAAAAAAAAGAAGAAGTCTATTTGCTTCAGAGAAGACTAGAGTAGGAACAAATAAGGACTCAAATATTCTAATTTGGAACTAAGTCAGTGAATTAAAAAAGAGCAAGACATACATTAATAGGTAGGCCATTGACTTTTCAGATAAGTAAGCTGATTTGGGTAATATTCTGGAGTAAAAATTCATAGGAATATAGTTTTCTCGATTTAGTAATTGGTGTACAATGTTACTAATAATTGGAATTCAGTGCCTAGAAATGTGTGTGTGTGTATGTGTGTGTGAGCATGCTCAGGCACACAAGAAAGTGGAAAATTCAGAGTTCCCAATGAATATTATAATTTGCAAAAGTCTAAAGGGCATCCAAGAGGATATGTCAATGATGTAGTAGCAAATGTGAATTTGAATTTCAATCAAATACTTGAGCTCAGAAATCAGAATATTTAAAATGGAGATGACATAAAAAACAGCACAAAAATGATCCCTCTGGGAGTTTGATTTAAAAGGGGCAGGGGGGCTAGACAGGCCAAAAGCAGAGTTTCTTATACTTAGAAAGTTATGGTGGAAGAGGAGATGGAAAAGAAAATGTAGATTGCCACGACAGATAAGAGGAGAAATAGTAGAATGTGACATTATAAAATCAAGGGGAGGATGTTTACTAATGTAGCAGAAATGTATTCATAAACTTATAGGGTGACTTGGAAACATTAAAGTTCTATTTTTTTCAAGTATTTATTTTATTTATTTGTAAGGCAGAATGATAGAGAGAGAGGGAGAGAGAGAGAGGAAGGAAGGGAGAGAGAGAATGAGCACAATCACAATTTTCTTTCCACTGTTTGAATCCCCACACAGCCAGAATGAGACAGGGTGAAGCTAGGAAACCAGAATTTCTTCAGTCTCTCACATGGCTGGAAGGAGACCACGCACTTGCTCATCTTTTGCTTGTCTTCCCAGGCATACCAGTAGGGAACTGGATCCAAAAAGTTACAGAGGAATTCCAAACCAGCTTTACTACTTGAGATACAGGCACATCAACCTGCGAAGTAACCCATTGTATCATAATGGTAGCCCCTAGGAACATGCAGTTTCAATTTCATGTTAGAGAAAATAATTTTTTTGCATATTGAGTATGGAATTGTACATGAATTATAGTAAAGAAATGTAGATGCAAATAGCTCTTGCAAGTGTAGGGGAGAATTTGGTGACAAAAAGAACCGAGGTGACAGGTAAACAGGTGGCGTCCTGGAGTGGGCAAGAGCAGATATCAAAGCAAAAGTGGTGCAAGTATCTTCAAATTTTGATGGGAACATTGATGTTGTCTTGTTTTTGTTAGTGGAATGAATGATTTCCAATTTGGTGATATCTGATGATTCTGAGGATGATTTATCAATTCCAGTTAGGTTTATGTTAATTATGGAAAATAATGACATCAGGAAGAGTAAAAGCTAATGAGCTTTCTTGGAAATCTTGGAAAAGTAAAATTTTCATCTATGCTATTTTTTTTTGACAACACATGGAGTGATGTGCAAATAAGTTCAACTGGCATCAAAGATACCCAGTTTCTGGTAGTTGGGTGAGCTTTCAAATTTGATCCTTGTACTAATCATACACTAAAAATGATGTACAAAGAAGACAGAAAAAGAGCCAGGAACCAAATGTATGAGAAGCAGGTCAAACAACGACAATACTGTAAGAAACCTAACCTGCAAAATAAGCTAATGATCATAAACTATGAAAGCCCCTGCTACACTAAGGAAAAAGGAGGAGTACCAATCTAAAAATGTCAATAGAAAACCGAACATATATGTATTCCATCTTCTGGTTCTTCAAAGTCATGAGTAAAAGAAAAGACAGTGTATGTTTGAGAAAGTTGAAGTGAGAACATCAATTAACAAAGGCCAGTGGTGGATTTCACTTAGCAATGAAGTCAGGGAAATGTTGTGAATACAGCATGACTATATAGCTAAATTGTTGATAAAGTAATCTGGAGTTGCAAGATATATTCTGTAAAGACTCAGGAAACTGATATGTTGAGGTTTAAAGATGCATGAATTTAGTTCATGTTTAATAAATGAAGAGGTAATTTGGTATATTAGACAGTTAAGGAAGATGTCAAGAATGTAAGACGTGCTAGAATTTTGCACTTTTAGAATATTGTGTTGATAAATTCAGTACCATATAAAATATTGTGTTTTGATTCCAACTGCAGCTATAGTACCAGATGTGGTTTTATGACTTGATCAAATTAATATATACTCTGGTATCTGATATGCATCTAGTGATCTGGGAAATGTCTTTTTCCCATACCTGTCTACAATGCCAATCAAAAGCAGTATGCTTTCTGCTGCTAAGGCCAGCAAGAAACATTTCTGTTCTGCCTCAGGGGTGCTTCACCTCTCCAGCCCTATGTCATAATTTAGTACACACATATCTTGACGGTCTTCCCTCCCACAGTTACCATACAGTCTATTGAATTGATGTATGCTGGTTGTACTTAATCAGCAAAAACTAGTAAGTACTCAAACCTACTGCTGTGATATTTTGCATTCAAGAAGATGTGAAACAAATCCTCCTAAAAATCAGGGACCCTCTACTTCAGTGAAATGGCTAGAGCATGTTAAGGGCACATTGCTGCATGTGGCTGTTTCTACAAGGAGAAAATCTCAGTGTCTAATGGGACTCTAAGTGAACAGGTCTGGAAAAGAGTATTGTGTTTGCTGGAGTGATTACTAAGTGGAAATTGACAATCCAAAATGGAGGCAAGATGAAACTGTCTGGAACACATGTTTTCATTAAATAGCTCTGTCATTTGAATTTTTTTTGGCATATATATGAATATCTTGAATTATAAGAAAGGAGATTTAATCATGCAAATAATTTCATTATTTGCTGATTCAATATACATTTATTGAGTGAATAGGTCCAGCACTAGAGTAGGGCCAATTCATTTTAAACACCCAGAAAAGCAACTTCTTTAGATAACAGAATTTTTCACATATTTTATGGGTTTTATTTTTTAGTAAAACTGCTTGAATATGAATCTAATATTTATGTATAAGTGAAGACTATTGGGAATAGTTACAGCTTTAATTCCATCTAATATAAAATAAAAATAAACACTTGAATTTCATATATTGATATTTCCTTCATTTGTGGTTTACTAAGAATGAAAGGGTTTGTTTTACCTCAGCTATCACCAGGATAATACAACCCTGATCCTAGTTCATGTATGTTTGATTTAATTATTATTCATCCTATCCACATGTTATTTTAGATATGAAACTTGTTGTATGTAATATTCAACTTATTATAAGGTATACAAATTTTAAATTTATATAATAAATATATTTTAATATATCCCCTTTGGATGGATACAGGAAATTAGCCAGAGAATTTGAAGTGTGAAAGGGGCCGTTCAACATAATGCTATAAAATTGCCTTTTGGGGCCAGCATTGTGGCATAGTGGGCTAAGCCTCTGCCTCTGGTGCCAGCATCCCAAATGGGCACTGGTTCTAGTGCTCCCCTACCAATCTAGCTCTCTGCAATGGCTGGGAAAGTAATAGAAGATGGCCCAAGTCCTTGGGCCTCTGCGCCTGCTTGGGAGACCTGGAAGAAGTTCCTAGCTCCTGGCATTGTATCAGCCCAGCTCCATCCATTGTGGCCATTTGGGAAGTGAGCCAGCAGGTGGAAGACCTTTCTCTCTGCCCTCCCTCTCTCTGTCTGTAACTCCACATCTCAAGTAAATAAATAAAGTCATTTAAAAAATTGCACGCAGGGCTAATCAAATTGAGAACTACTTACCAGGTGCTATTAAGAGAAATAAAGGAATAAACAACAAAATAGTAACTAATAGAAAAAAAAAAACTCCTCATAACTTTGTGCAAAAACAGAAAGCAATGGTCCTAAATGTTGGGTTCACCGTGAATCTTAAAGACGTGAATAGCTGTATTCTTTATATCTGGAAGCAGGCCACTGGAGACGTGAAATCTGAAAAAGACATCTACAATGTGACCCAGAAATTCAATTCCTGATAATTTACCCAAATGAAATGAAGTCAGCATATGAAAGAGTTATCTGTACCCTCATAGTTATCACAGCTCAATTCACAATAGCTAATTTATGGAATCAACCAAGATGTCCATCACCTGATGACTGGATATTGTGGTATATATACGTGAAGGAATACAACTCAACTGTAGAGAATGGAACTCTACCTTTTGTAACAGAATGGATGCAATTGGAGAACATTATGCTTAGTGAAGTAAGTCAGTCCCCAAGACAAATAGCATATGATTTCCCTGATTGGTGGTGACTAATAAACAGTAATATAAAAAACTAATATAAATTGACATTTTGAGATTTGATTGTTGTTTATAGCCCTTATCTATATTTTTGAGGAACAGTGATTTTCTACTTCCTACTTGTTAAATTATTGATTTTAGTGTTAAGCTTGTGAATATAAACAAAACTGAAAGTATGATATTGCAGAAACTAAAAGAAAAATAAGAAAAGAAAGAGGAGAGTTGGAATGAGGGAGAGAGGGAGGGTATGGTAAGAAGTATCATTATGCATTTAAAATTGTATATATGAAATACCTAAAATTCATTCCCTTTTTTAAATTAAAAATCATTGGAAAAAAGAGACTACAAACATGACAGATATGTGAAAACAATATTCATTCCATCTCATTCAGAAATCTAACAGATTCTCAGCATTGCTGTGCATATTGTGCAATGGTTATTTCTCACTGACCTATTTTCTCCTCAAGTACACCCTGAGAAGTCATGAAAAATTACTACTGGCAATCATACTGACTTGAATGGGATGTCAGATGTATTTATACCAAGATCCAGATATTGTAGCTAGACGTTGCTTAGTATATAGTTATCTGTATAATATTTTCATACATGTATTTTACCACAAAAATATTTATTACAACTCTAATTATATTTATAATTTCACCAATATTCTATTTCAGTCATCTTTAAAATTATTTATTTATTTTTATTTAAAAGCCATAATGAGAGAGAGCAAGAGAAAGTGAGCAAGAGAGAGAAAGAGAGGGAGAGAGAGAGAGGGAGACAAGATAAAGCCAATTACTGCAAACCATACCTGAGTGGTAGGATCCAAATACTTGGGATATTTTTGATTGCCTATCCAGGTGCATAAGCAGAAAGCCGCACTGGATGCAAAGAAGCAAAGATTTGAACCATTGTGCTAATGCATGATGCCGGACTCACAAGTGGTGACTTAAACAGCTGCGTCATTAATCTGGCTTCAGTGTCTTCCAGTATTTTAAGGAAGTCACTACATATGTTCTCACTTTAATTTGAAATATTGTTATGATTGCCTTTAATTAACTCAGATAATTTTGCAGTCTTCAATATTTAACACTTACTTGTTTTTTGATTAGCAAATATGATTTTAATTATTGAAATAGAAACGTATATAATTATGATAAAATGAAGAAAGTGAAAATTAAACATAATCATATGTGATGTGAACAACATCCTTCTACAAAATCTGTGATCACACTGGTTTTCAGATTTGATTTGATGTTATTGAAATTACTAAGTAAGTGTCTCTTTCTATATCACATTTTCATTATGCTTCCACTTATATGGTACATATATAAGGAAAACTTATCATATATGATTGGCTGATATTAATGATCACAAAAGACTCCACTTTTCAATTTTTATTTAATAAATATAAATTTCCAAAGTCCAACTTCTGGATTACAGTGGCTTTCCCCCCTATAACCACCCTCCCACCCGCAACCATCCCATCTCCCACTCCCTCTCCCATCCCATTCTAAATCAAGATTCATTTTCAATTATTTTTACATACAGAAGATCAATTTAGTATATACTAAGTAAAGATTTCAACAGTTTGCACCCACACAGAAACACAAAGTATAAACTACTGTTTGACTAGTTATACCGTTAATTCACATAGTACAAACTTTAAGGACAGAGATCCTACATGAGGAGTAAGTGCACAGTGACTCCTGTCTGTTGTTGTTTAACAATTAACACTCTTATTTTTAAGACTCCACTCTAGTTCTGATAGTTTTCAATCTTCCAAGGGTTTTTCCAACTAACTTTGGAATCCTTCCTTCTTGATTACTTTTAAAGGTATTGAATGTTCATATCCATATTAAAAATTTAGGTTCCTTAGAATTTTCAAGAATTTAATAAATGCATGCACAACTCAATTGCTCAAGATAATTTACTTATTTTTTAAAGATTTATTTATTTATTTATTTGAGAGGTAGAGTTACAGATGGTGAGATGGAGAGACAGAGAAAAAGTCTTCCTTCCGTTCACTCACTCCCCAATGGCCACAATGGCCAGAGCTGCGCCGATTTGAAGCCAAGAGCCAGGTGCTTCTTCCTGATATCCCACATGAATGCAGGGGCCCAAGGACTTGGGCCATCTTCTATTGCTTTCCCAGACCACAGCAGAGAGCTGGATTGGAAGAGGAGCAGCCGGGACTAGAACCAGTGGACATATGGAATGCTGGTGCCTCAGGCAGAGGATTAACCTACTGCACCATGGTAATGGCCCCAAGATAATTTACTTATTACAATTTTTACCTGCTTTCTTCTTCACCCCCATATCCAATTTATTGTTTGCCTCTAAAATAACTCTTAATCAATCATGTCCATCTTCCTGATGCTAATTGAGCTCAAGATGCTATTAACACTCCCATCAAAGACTTTGTATCCTTCCTATTAAGTTTATCATTCTACTTCACAATTCCCTTATTATCTTGAAAAAAGTTATTTAACTTACTTGATTAATATTTATATTGAATATAACATAAGGAAAATATGGAATCATCAAATTATTGGTTTTCTTAATTTTAATAACTGAACACATACATGATGAGCCTAGTTGTATAATAGTTCGCAAAGTGAACACACCTAGAATAGCCAAATGAAGAAATAAATTATACAATATTCAGAAGTACCCCTTGTCACCCATTTATAACTTTACACTCACTACATTCTATGGATAACCATTATCATTATTTATAATATCCTCGTTTAGTGTTGCTTGTTTAAGGACTTGGTATAAATGGAACCATCCGCAGTGTGTACTCATTTGTGCCTGAATTCTTTCATCTGTGTTGTGTGAAGTTTCAGTCAATTCTTTTACATTTTGTATTATATTCTATTCTGTGCATATAGAAAATTTTTTCCTTGTACTTTCGTTATATACATTTGAATAGCTTCCATTTTTTACCATTTTACATGTTTCTGTCATTACCATTCTCATGCATCATTGTAGGTACATAAGTATGATTTCTTTTGTGTTTGATTGTTTTTTACTCCCTTAATAGAAATTTTATTGAATGATCAGAATAACTCATTAAAAATACAAATTAAATTATTGTCTCTTGCTTGTACTCCTTCATAGTTTCATGTTTCATTAAAATTATATTTAAATCATTTTCACATCACCTGGCTCCTGTATTCCTCCAAAACCTCATCCCATGCTGTTTCCTGTCACTATGCTACAGTCAATCTATCCTATCCCTTCCAAGAATTTAACTAGATTTTGACCTTCAGGGAATTAATTATTCTGTTACCTCCTGCTGAAAAATTTTTTTTTTCTTTTAGCACATGCCTGACTCCTTGTTCTTCAAGTATGATCTTATAAAGTCATTCCTTGACACAGAATAAGTCAATCCTTGCTGTTTTTCATCATACTACTTCAAAACATTTGTATAAATTTGAAACATTTTCATTAATTTTATTTAATACATATAAATTCTGTCTTCTATCTGCATCTTCTAGACTATAAACATCATAAATCAAAGGATACATTTCTTTTTATTACTGTTTATTTTAAATAAGAAACTGTGTTAAATTTTAACTGTTTATAAATTAATTGCATAAACAAATGAGAAGTACTCTACACACATATCTATTACATATTCAAAGTAATAGCTATTCATATTTTCTTTTTTATTATTAGAGCTACATTTTTGTTCCCTCCCGCTTAGAGTTCTGGAATTCTCTGTATCCTAATAAAAACTCAGACTCTAGAGCATCTCATTTTTCAAATTTAATTAAATCAAATTACTGAATATTATGGCAGATTCACATTTGGTTATAAGTGAAACTTATTTTTGAACACTACTGAACAACTTCAAATATACTCTAGTAAATCAGGTAGACAAACTCTCAAATAATTATAGTACAAATACTATAGTGTAACTATAAATTAGCAGTTATATAAAAAATAAATTCATTGTAGCTGATATGAATAGTAATTTAAAAGACTTTTTTCTTTTTTTTTTTTTTTTCAGGTAGAATTATAGACACTGAGAGATAGAGACGGAGAGGAAGGTCTTCCTTCCGTTGGTTCACTCCCCAAATGGCCGCCACTGCCGGTTCTGCGCTGATCCAAAGCCAGGAGCCAGGTGCCTCTTTCTGGACTCCAATGTGGGTGCAGGGACCCAAGCACTTGGGCCATCCTCCACTGCCCTCCCGGGCCACAGCAGAGAGCTGGACTGGAAGAGGAGCAAACGGGACTAGAACCTAGTGCCCACATGGGATGCCGGTGCCATAGGCGGAGGATTAACCAAGAAGCCAAGGCACTGGCCACCTTTAAAAGACTTTAAGCTCAAAAATTATTAAGAATATATATTCAAATATTGATATTTACTATTCATTTTCTGATTTTATCCTTATAAAAGAATGACATACTTAATTTGTCCAAATATTTGTCTCTCCAATTATGTCTCTTCATGATACAAAGTATCTCTGATATCATTTCCTTCTTAATTCATTTTTCAGTAACTATTTACTAAGACTATGTTCTAAGGTCACAAGGGATGATGGTAAGTAGGTAGGTAATTATGTAGGTAGGCAGCAAGATAAGAGATGGACATTTTAACATTGGCCTGCCAAATATGTAAAGAAAATCAGCATTAAAGAGGATTTTTATCTACTGCTGCTATCAGTTTTTAAATGTGCTGTTCTTGTGCATTAAATGTTTTGGAATTACGCTTTACTCATCATATTTATTTCCTCCATAAAGTTCTAATCAAAATTAGCCATCTTTCTCATTCTTTTTTTTTAAAATTTTTCCATTACTTAACGGGAGGAGGAGGTAAGGTAAGAGAAAAAAAAATGTGATGTTTAGGGATGGGAATCATTTCAGATTTACATGTATTATTGTCTACCTAGCTGACTTGGATTTAATAAACAATGGAAACACTGCTGTCTTTGCATCTCAGCAACTTGATACATTTGCTTATGCCAATGTCAGTTTTTATATTCTAAAACTCTACAAGACAGGCATGGTATCCCTAATGTGCTGTGGTCCATGTTTTGCACAGACAGTATTATTATTTTTTTTTCAACTGAAAGATGGATGTGGGAGTTGTCATCTTGGAAACTTTATAAATGGAAAAGGATTCTTTTCTACTCTTTAATAACTCAGGAACAGCTGTAGAAATGTTTTTAACTGAGGAAAAATTCAACCTGCAGGCTAAGTGTAACTATAAAAATTTCATCCTAAATGATATCTATTAAAAAATGTCATGATTGATTGGAAACAGTGGCCTGTAATGAAAGATGTCTTACAAACTTCACTTTTACACTTCCTACTACAAAGAATGAAATACACACCACACGTACAGGTCACATATCTGAGCCATATGATAGAGTTTGCAATATAATATTATTGACATTGATTTATTAATATTGATTTCTCAGCTGTAAAACAGACAAAGCTATTTTCTTTTTTTTTTCTTTTAAGCAGATCAAAGTAAAAATGTTACATTATGGATTGTGAGCTATCTTGATTTTTGATAAAGCATCATTGGAGTAGCTTTTCAATGTCATAGTTCATCAACAATAATTAATTTGCTTAAAAGTGTGCATTACAATAAAACTTCATCCTTTTTCATATAAAAGATGATTTTACTAGGAATAAAACAACATTATAAGTAGAATAAATATGGGATGAGATTGAGCATTGTAGGATTTAAATAGTGTAAAATGTTTTTATTTATTACTCTTAAAGATAATTCAAATAATATAAGAAATTTTGAAATAATAAGTACAGTGGTATAAATATTTTACGTAATTATATGTGTTTAATATTAGCCAGTCTGATATTTGATACATTCAAAGGGTATTTATACTCTATGGAACGATAAAATTTATCTATATTGGAAAATTACTTTGAAAGGCAGAATGACAGAGACTGATCTTCTATATGCGAGTTTATTCACCAAATGACAGCAACATCCATGGCTAGCCCAGGCTAAATCTAGGAGCCTGGAGATCCACACAACTTTCCCTTGTGGGTGGCAGGAACCAGAATACTTGGGCTGTCATCTCTCCCTCCAGATGCATTAGCATGAAGTTTGACTGGAGTCAACACTCTGGTAAGGGATGCAGGTGGTCCACATGGTGTATTAACCCAAGGCATCATGAAGACTTCCCCCGATCCCTTATTTTGTAATCTTTTGAAGAAAATAGTATGAACATAGATGTACACAAATCTTTAAAGATGTGAAAGATTATTAATCTAATAATATGTGAATAATAATTTGAGAGCATTAATACTGTTAAATAGCTGATTGAAAAAGCAAATCTCTTCATAACATTGTGTTTTAACAGTTATATTTTATCACACTAATGTTTTAATAACTCATTTTAATTTCCTGAAAACAGTAAGTAAAAACAGTGCTATAATTGTCTAGATCCTCATAAAATCTTTTGGTAATTTCCATCCCTATTATCACTGGTCCTTTATTCAATTTTCTCCTCCTTTTGTAAAGTATTTATTAATTTGCTAAATCAAGATTTACTTTTTTCTATTAATTAGCGTCACCCTCATTGCCTTCTTCCTATTCCACAAAATATATACCCATTATTATTTACACTCAAATCTTTATCACTATCCAAGTCCTCTGCCTTCAATTAAAGGTACATGATTTTGTTTCCCATTTTGTTAAGGAATACAATCCATTGGTGAGAAATCCTGAACTTCGTTACCAACTCTCACATTTTAATTCAGATCAATGTTCACTAGATTATAAATCATCAAAGGAAAAAATTGAATGATTTTTATCTTATATTATTAGTGATTACAGTAGTGAGCCCTTCATAGATATGAGTGCCTTATATAATGAAACATTATTAAATCAGCACTTCATATTCTAAATATTAAACCAAAATTTTGAAAGATTTTGTCTCTGTATAGAATTCACTCCCTTAATAATCATAATAATCAGTTTACACAATTTTTACTAGAGATTGAAATATGTTTTCTTCTGCATCTATAAATATACATAGTTTTAATATAATTACATTCTCATCAGCAAATACAAATATGAGTCAATCTTCTAAATAAATATAATGAATATGTCACCATGTAATGAAATCAGTAACTTCTTTTATGTAAAGGTGATTTCAAGGAGCTCCCATAAAAGTATGTCTGCAAGCAAAGCAAGATATCTGTTGTAAATATTGCTTTCAATAAATTCTGCTGGATCCTGTAGGATAATTTGAAAGTACCTGGTGCTCTGCAGTTGATTAGATTGATTCTTTGAAAAATCAATTACCAAGAAATTAATTGGATGCTGCATAGTTACTCATAGTTGTTGTACTTATGTCATTAAGCCACCCAAAATTACTGGACCACAAAATGAACATTCTAGTTATTTGAGCAGACTCATCTGAATGGAAATGATTATGCATTGATCAAATCAATTTCTCCAGGTCTTGATTGTTTTGAAAACTGAAATGCATGAACCTAGTACATTTTTTTTTGGGGGGGTAGGGGGGATTGTTAACTTTCTGTCTATATCATTTCTTTGAAATACATTATTCAATGACTGAAAGTCTTTTTTAAATCACTATTTATCAATTTTGGCATTTTAACTAGATTTTACCTTGAATAGTTAAAGATCAGAATACAGTATTCTTGGAATTTTTAGACTTGCTAAAGAAACATCAAAAATGTCACCAGCATATGTAAAAATACTTTTTAAAAAATAATCAATACAAAACTCACTTATTTACAATATGACAACTTTCAATGGAAGCAGCATTAGGTAATCTCTATCACATCTTTCAATGAATAATAAAGAAAATTATATTGTTAGCTATACTTGTATGTATGAATAATTTTCCTATGCTAAGTCTTTTATTTATATTGGTAGTAGCTATAAACTAAATGTGATTTTGGAAAGCTGAATGTATCAAAGTTTATTTAAACTACCTGAAACAATTTCTTTCTAAACAACTGTTTTGTAAAAATAAAAGGTAGAAATAAAAACTTTTAAAATATAATTTCATATTGATATTTTAACGTAATTTGTTCTTCTAATATTTTTCTTTCCTTTTCTTGTTTGTGAAAAGTTGGGTCAAAAGCTTAATGACTTGACATTGTTTTTTTTTTTTTTTCATTTATTAAATTTTTATTTAATGAATATAAATTTCCAAAGTACAGCTTATGGGTTACAATGGCTTTCCCCCTTCCATAACTTCCCTCCCACCCGCAACCCTCCCCTTTCCCGCTCCCTCTTCCCTTCCAATCACATCAAGATTCATTTTCAATTCTCTTTATATACAGAAGATCAGTTTAGTATATATTAGGTAAAGATTTCAACAGTTTGCCCCATATGGCAACACAAAGTGAAAAAAAATACTGTTGGAGTACTAGTTATAGCATTAAATAAGAGTGTACAGCACATTAAAGACAGAGATCCTACATAATATTTTTTTAAAAAATTAGTTAATTTTCTATGCCATTTCCAATTTAACACCAGTTTTTTTTTTTTCATTTCCAATTATCTTTATATACAGAAGATCGATTTGTCCAACACATTGACAGGAACTATACAATACCATAATAATAATTATTTGAGACTATATTTTCATTTCTTTATTGTTTATGACCATTGCTTATTTCTAGGCTGATCTGTGCTCTTTTTACTTTTTACATGTTTTAAGATTTATTTTATTTACTTGATAGGCAGAATTATAGGCAATTACTTTAAATAGTACTCTTACCTCAGAATCAGCCCTTAAGGCATTATAGTCTGGCTGAAAAACACATGAGAGCATTTTATGCATGGAAAGCCAAGACACTGTGGCATAAATTGTGTTGTATGAAGGACTTCTGTGGGTGAGATCCCAGAGGAAGGAAGTGGTCATCAAAGAAGGATGTCCTTTTCTCCGAAGGGAGGAGAGAACTTGCACTTTGTGTATGGCCTTGTCTAAATATAGCAGGAGTTAGTGGATTCAAAAGGTTCCCACAGTCTAGGCAGCTCATGCCAAGAGCCTCAGGTGATCACTGACATCATACATAAGACTGTTAATTTTTAAATTAATAACAGGGATCACTGTGCATTACCTTCCCACGCAGGACCTCTGTCCTCAAAGAGTTGAATTATGAGAGTTAAGAGTAAAACTTATTCATAAAAATTTCCCTGATTCTAATACATTAAGAGGAGGATAATATCTACATCTCATAAGCTATAGCAATGTCTAAGCACTTGAAAAAGATGCACCATTCTTGGGTTCTTCTTCAAAGTTAATTTTTTTCAAAAAAATTAAATTAAACTCTAGAAAGGTTTACTTTTATTGAACTAAAAAATACTGTCTTTCCTTACTGTAACAGCAATCCTGTTGGTGTTCCGTTGCACAGTAGGGTAATAATAGTTAAAAATAACATACTGGGGCCAGTGCCGTGGCTCACTTGGTTAATCCTCTGCCTGCGGTACTGGCATCCCATGTGGGCGCCGGGTTCTAGTCCCATTTGCTCCTCTTCCAGTCCAGATCTCTGCTGTGACCCGGGGGAGGGGAGGGGCAGTGGAGGATGGCCCAGGTGATTGGGCCCCTGCATCTTCATGGGAGACCAGGAGGAGGCACCTGGCTCCTGGCTTCAGATTGGCATAGTGCCAGCCATGGCACTGGGGAGTAACCAACGGAAGGAAGACCTTTCTCTGTCTCTCTCCTTCACTGTCTATAACTCTACTTGTCAAATTAAAAAAAAAAAAATACTGTACTTTTCTAAGAAGACAGACTTCAGAATGTTTACACTATAGACAAATCTTGAATATATGAAGTGATATATGCTAATTATCCTGATTTGATCATTAAAATGGATTCATGCTTCAAAATATTATATTGTACCCCATAAATATGTACAATCATTGTTTGTCAATAAAAACAAATAATCTAAAAGATATGGCCAGTGCCTTGGCTCACTTGGCTAATCCTCCGCCTGCAGCGCTGGCATCATGGGTTCTAGTCCTGGTTGGGGCGCCGGAGGAAGCACCTGGCTCCTGGCTTTGGATCAGCGCAGCGTGCCAGCCACAGCGGCCATTCAGGGGGTGAACCAACGGAAAGGGAGACCTCTCTCTCTCTCTCTCTCTCTCTCACTGTCTAACTCTGCTTGTCAAAAAAAAAAATTGATTAAAAATAAAAGGTACAGAAAAGAAAAAAGAAACCTCAGTATGATAATCATAGCTATTTTAAATTTCCAGTCTTTACTTATAGAACTACTGTGATGTTGCTTTGTATCTTCAAACAGTGGTTTTGTTTCTACCTCTAAGTGTGCTGTTAGTAAGTGTTCTATTAGTGTCTTGTTTTACTGTAATTTTTTGTCCTTAGTTGGGCTGGTGAAACCATCTAATGACGATTTGAGCTTTGCAGTTACAGGAGCCTGCTTGTGGCAGTAAGTGGCAAGTTTTCTAAACCCTGGGGATAATTTATTGTTTTTTAGTACCTTTGCCTCTGAGCTGTGACCTCCTCAAGTGCTTCTCACCTCATACCCTAGGTGAGATGGGAGGATAAAAGGATTGGGGTAGTATATTCCCCCTCTTCCAAATGAATTAGCTTTTGCAGATTCCCAAACTTGTTATGGTCTGATAAAACAGAGCCTTTGAAGGACATTCTGAATTTTGGAGAGCAGAGTGGTCTGGGCATGCTTTCAAATGGATACCTTCCCCCCTCCTTACTGGAGGTGCAGGGGAATTTTTTTTTTTTTTCCTGCTCTTCATTCTGAGATCTTTTGGAGCCCCTGCAGACAAAGATCATGGAAGTGTAAAATCTCCCCAGCTCAATTCCTTTGCCTCTGGAGTTTTGTTTCTCAAAGAATTCACATGGAGCCTCATACAATTTGTCTATTCCACCGTCTGTTCCTACCAATACTGCTCCAGCAGGAGAGCTTCTTGCAGCTAATCAGCTGTGATTGTTAGTATCCATCTGTCTTTCCATTTGGGGGGTAAGATATTGGTCCTGTTACCTTAATAATCTTAAGAGTTTAAGATATGACTTTCTGTTATTTTTCTCTTGTGAGATTGTACTGACAAGCTCCCAGATCTTTACATGTTGAATGAGAAGCTAGAAGTAAAAACTATTTTTTAAAGTATCATTTATTTATAAAAGCAGTCTCTAATTGAAATAACAGTAGAGACAACTGCCTAATTTTAGTATTTATTCTGGTCAATTTTGCCAAATTTTTGTTTCAATAGCAATACAAAGGTATCATAAATCTATAAAAAGGTAGTCCCTTTAATAAAATCAATCATAAGCATTCTAATTATTCTACATTGAAAATAACTAGCTACTTGTATATATTTTCTGTTTCAGATATGCTTTGGACCTATGGGACTTCATTAAAATATGTAGATATATTAAATGAAGCTGCATTCAATTTATAAGTTGTTATAATATTCAAATTATATAATATAAGTTAAGATGGTCCTTTCAATAGTATCACTTATATAAATTAGCTTTTTGTTGTGTAACATAAAATCTTTTAACTTTGATATCTTTATTAAAGTATATTATTAGAAGCATTTTCAACTTCTTTTTATTATTGTGAATGCATGTGTTTCATTATACTTAGCAGTTTATTGCTGTTGTATAAAAAATATATTTATTGATTTTTGCTTGTTGCCATTCTAACTGGTTCCCTATGGAATTCTCATACTACAACTGATCACTTTCCAACTAGATTGCATTGGATGCTCTGGATAGAAAATCCAAGCTATAAATAATGAAATGCCCATGTTCACCTTCACACAAATACATCTTTAAATCCGTACATTCATCTGTACAGAAAGAAGAAGCTACTGCCTGGCAACTGCCCCTGCCACTTGGTAACTGTGCCTTCCTCTATTGCCTCTCCCTGCTAAGTGTTAGTACCTCAGCAGTAGCCCTGTGGTTCCCTATCAACACAAGAACTCACAGGTAAAATGTGTGTGCCACCTCGCTTAAGTGATGATCTTGGTACAGTATATAAATCTTATTTTAACTCTTTCCCGATGCTCCATTTCCACAATATGCCCCTGTGTAGCCAGTCTCACAACACATGTATTCAAATAAAGAATAAGCCATTAAGCGAATTTGGAAACACCAGTTCTGAAATCATCAAATATTCCTACCTAACCACTTAATTTACTTAAAAAAAAATGGGGGCATATATTCAGTATCTTGTTTCATTAGAATCTGGAATTTTCCTAATCACTGAAAAAAAATCTCACATTATTCTCTGATTGTTTGTAAATGAGGTTTATTAAAGACATCTTACTTTTCAGTATTTCCTAACCTAAGTGGGTCTCCTCATTAGTTTGCCCCTTTTTCACTTAGATGTATTTTTTCCATGTTACAATCAACTTTAGTGATTTCAATTATGTTTCCCTATTAGATAACTCTCTCTCTAAATGATCTAAGCTAGCAAAGATCATATCTATATATTTCATCGCTTTATTTATGGAGACTGTGAATACACTTTGCTTATTCTTATTTTAGAATGCACAATTTATTTCTAGAATTGAACTAGAATTTGCATTGGATATACTTTTCCTAAATTAACTGTGGCTGTTAACGTAATTTGAGTTTGGGTCAGCATTATGGCACATCAAGTTCAGTCACCAGCATCCCATATGAGCACCGGTTCTACTTATAATCTAGCTTTCTAATAATGCTCCTGGGAAAGCAGCAGAAGATGGCCCAAGTGCTTGAGCTCTGCATCCTTGTGGGAGACTCCAATGGAGTTCCAAGCTCCTGGCTTCAGCTTGGCCCAGCCCTGATTATTGCAGCCATTTGGGGAATGAACTATCAGATGCAAGATTCTCTCTTTTCTTTCTCTCTCTCTCTCTCTCTCTCTCTCTCTCTCTCTCTCCTCCTGTCTTTCTCTTACTCTGCCTTTCAAATATACGAAATGCACACACATGTGTATTTAGTGTGTATTTTAAATATTGATAACCCTAGACAAAAACAACTTGAAGTTGAGGCTTAGGAATAACCACTACTCTAATACTTGACACCTTCATCTTATTTAGTTTTTTTTCTTTCTTATATTATGTCAATGCATAACAATGAAGAATACTATATGAAAATATGTAATCAGAGTAAAATGAAATAACTTAATAGCTCATAAAATGAAACATATCTTTATCTTTTATTTGTAAAATAAAAGATATTTTCTGGGAAATGTAAAATAAAATATTAAAGAAGCAGGTAGCCACAATCTTCATAAAGATGCTCATAAGAAGTATGTTAGGTTTAGCTTTTCTGGATAATGAACCTCTTCTTGTAAAAGTGCTTTTTTTGGTGGGCGCCGTGGCTCAATAGGCTAATCCTCCACCTTGCGGCACCGGCACACCGGGTTCTAGTCCCGGTTGGGGCACCGGATTCTGTCCCGGTTGCCCCTCTTCCAGGCCAGCTCTCTGCTATGACCCAGGAAGGCAGTGGAGGATGGCCCAAGTGCTTGGGCCCTGCACCCCATGGGAGACGAGGAGAAGCACCTGGCTCCTCGCTTTGGATCAGCGCGGTGCACCAGCCATAGCACGCTGGGCGGCGGCCATTGGAGGGTGAACCAACGTCAAAGGAAGACCTTTCTGTCTCTGTCTCTCACTGTCCACTCTGCCTGTCAAAAAATTTTTTTTAAAAAAAGTGCTTTTTTATTGAGAATTAAAAAAAAAAACTGTTTTTAGAATCTTTATTATACTTGTGCTTATATTTTGTCTTTAAGCTTGTGACCAATTATTTTATAACTGGTTTTCAAAGTTCTGACTCCCCCTGTTCTGTTCTGTTCTGGTACCTGGAATCCTTAACATTCTTCTAACAGGACTGCCTGATTTCCTTTTCATGGACAGACACCATTTTCTTTCCTTTTTCTTTTTTCTTTTCTTTTTTTTTTTGACAGGCAGAGTGGACAGTGAGAGAGAGAGAGAGAGACAAAGAGAAAAGTCTTCCTTTTGCCGGTGGTTCACCCTCCAATGGCCGCTGCGGCTGGTGCATCTCGCTGATCCAAAGCCAGGAGCCAGGTGCTTCTCCTGGTCTCCCATGCGGGTGCAGGGCCCAAGGACTTGGGCCATCCTCCACTGCCTTCCTGGGCCATAGCAGAGAGCTGGCCTGGAAGAGGGGCAACCGGGACAGAATCCGGCGCCCTGACCGGGACTAGAACCTTGGGTGCTGGTGCTGCAGGCAGAGGATTAGCCTATTGAGCCGCGGCACCGGCTCAGACACCATTTTCTAAACAATAATCACAGTGCTTCTTTCCAAAAGAAATAAAATTATATGAATACTAGTTCAAAACCAAATAATGATTACTCATACACTTAAATTAAAATATAAAATGTTTATTATGGTCCATTGGACTACATTTGTGTGGCTGTTGGTGACTGTTTGATAGTATTCCAACTTCAATTTTATCCCTCAACTGTTTTTTCTTCCTCTTTAGTATCTTAAAAAAATAGAAAAAAAAGTCATACCACTTCTTCCATCCTCTGTTTCATGAATGCATTATATGTATTTTTTGAAACATTCATCATTGACTGGAGTTATATCAAGTATCATTTTTCAGTATTAAAAGCTTCAAAAGGATTTAGTTTAATTTGTAAAATCAATATTCTAGTTCCAGCTTCTGAATCAGCACTTTGAATATGAATATATTTGATAATTATATTTTAATGAATGAATGAAAATAGAAACTGTCAAACTTGGCCTCAAAAGGTAAACATGTACTAATTTTACTAGATTGTTTTCTAAATTTTAACCAATAAAATGAATTAATGTGGAAAAAAATTAAGTAATGAAAGTAAAATGGATAAATAATTAGTGACTTATTTGGGATAGGTAGAGAATATTAAAAAAGGGGAAAGTACGCATAACTTTTGAGTAAAATCATGATGCACAGAAACTTAAAAATACAGGGAGTAAGCAAGTATATTCTTAGAATTTCTCTATGAACTGCATTGAATCTGTTCTCTTTGTATTAATATCATATTAACATGAGAATTGGTTGGAATTGCTTTGTAGTAATTACACATTTGCTATGACTCAGAGAATCTAATGTTTTAATAAATTCCTTAACAAAAGAAAGATACAAGAAGAGAACATGCAGACTCTATAGGAAAAATGGCAGGGCTTTCATTGGTGGTATTGATTTTTTTAATTTGTATTACTGATTTATTTAAGATTTATTCATTTATTTGAAAGGCAAAATTACAGAGATAATGAAGAAGAGTCAGAATGAAAGAGATCTTCCATCCTCTGATTCACTTCCCAAATGGCCACAATGGCCAGGGCTGGGCCAGGCAGAAGCCAAGAAACAGGAATTCCATCCTTGTCTCCCACATGGATGCAGCAGTCTAAACATTTGGGTCACTTTCTGTTGCTTTCCCATGTGCACTCTCAGGGAGCTATAGCTGAAGTCAAGCAGCCAGAACCTGAAGCAGAATTGATTTGTGATGCTTTCCATAGGGGTAGTGGCTTAACCCACTGCACCACAACCCTTGTTCTATTTACTTATTGTTTAATAAAGGTTACTTTGAGTGTACTTCACAGAATTAATTATAATAGCAATCACTGACCATTAAATTTCATGTATTTCCTTTATTAATATAGAGATAAAAATTTATTTTCTTTATATGTATATATATAATTATACTTTAACAAAAACTGACACATTTTATAATGAAAAAATCAAGTCTAAAAAAGTATTTAAAGCAATCAAGGAATCACAAAGAAATCTGTGCTTAGTAAATTAATCATGGGCATGCCCATTTTGAGATTATTTTCTTTGCTTAATGACTCATTCATTTAGGTAGCCAAGTTAAATAAATACTTTGTGCAATGTATTCTGATTAAAATCTTTAAATAATTTCTGCTCCAAAACACTTGAAAACTAGTTCTACAATTTCATGTCTGCCTTGGTTATGTTCCCAGCAGGTTATTAACAATTAATTAGCAATACTTCTCAAATGCTATCTGTGTTAGTCTACTAATTGCAGGGCAGGAAAATGGAATTTGCTTTTGTAAACAAATTGCAAACATGAGCAGTCCTTTTAGATAAGGAAATACAAATTTCCCTTGTACTTATGTTACTACTCAGATTTACAGCCAAAAGGAATAATTTGTATTTATAACTATTTAATGAAGCTGTGTATAAATTAAATAGTAGGTACTAGAATCATTTTGTTTTGGACAGCATCACCTTATATTTTACTCTGCTTGCATCTAATTCCTTGATAAACAGTGTATACTTTCATGTGTGTGTGCGTGTGTATGTGTGTGTGTCTGCATGTGTTTGTGTGTTTAAATTGATGACTACAGGAAGATCGAGCAGAACTGGTCTGGATTAGCAATTCTGATTCCAGAACAAGCATAAATTTCACATTCCTATCAAAAGTCTTAATAGTTCCTTAAAAAAAATCAATTTGGGCATTAAAGCTACTCTCTTAAAAATGTGGTCAATAATTATACATATTTTAATATTTATAGTCTTAAATATTTTCTTTGATACTTTAGCTGTTCTTGACTTGTTCAATACCTACCTGTGACTAAGTCTTCCTATGGTTTTGCCGGCTATTTATATTCATAAAGTGTTTCAACTCATTTATCTTTGGTGTTTTTCTGGTTCATCCATCTACATCTGTAGTTCAAAAAACTTAGGATCAGGATAAGACAGTTTGTGTCATAGTAGCATATGCAATACATTGACAGACAAAAATATTTCAAACTTGCATGTTTCAGGAATGTAGAGGATGAGAAGTTGGTAATCAACCCTCTTCACATAATGCATTTATTCTGTTTCATTTAAGTAGATTTACCTTTGAAAACTGATTAAGTTCAGAAATAGGTAGTATGCACATCCCCTATCTTTTTTAAAGATTATTTATTTATTTGAGAGGCAGAGTTACACATAGTGAGAGGTAGAGACAGAGAGAAAAGTTCCCCCCTCCGCTGGTTCACTCCCCAAATGGCTGCAATGGCTGGAGCTTCGTCAATCCGAAGCTAGGAGCCAGGAGCTTGCTCCAGGTCTGCAACGTGAGTGTAGGAGCCCAAGGGCCTGGGCCATCCCTCACCATTTTCCAAGGCCACAGCAGAGAGCAGAATGGGAAGAGGAGCAGCCGGGACTAGAACCGGTGGCCATATGGGATGCCGGTGCCACAGGCAGAGGATTAACCTACTGTGCCACAGCACCGGCCCCAGATCCCCTATTTTAATAGGGGGACTTTAGCAGGCATCCCCACCCACTGGAGACTAAATCATAATTATATCTAATTGATTTTCACACACGTGGTAGCTATGGACATTTAATTATTGAGTGGGACAATTAGGCTGATACGGCTGACTTCATATGGGTCAACACGTTGATCTTGGTAAGAACAATTCCTGGATCTGCCCTGAACCATTAATGATTGCTTCTGTGTTAGTTGCAATTGTTTTGAAATTAAACAATGCTTTGGTGGACAATGAATAGGCATCAGAATATGAAAAAAGGAAGTGGTAACAACTTTAAGCAAGGAATACTATTGTTACCTGGACAGCTACGTGAACGTACAAGAGAATCCCATGAGCATTCAGCAAATGTTATTCATTAAATTACCCAAGTATAGCCTTTATCACATGCTTTTGCTCACGTATTACAGAAGTAGAAGTGAATATGATGGACTGTCATTAAAAAGGTAACTTAAAGTTATTAAAGTTCCATCTTTAAAGTTCCATCTCCTCTCTCCTTGTTTAGAGGCAATGAGTATTCTGTCCAAACCGGTGAAAGTAGAAAGTGTGTTTTAAGACTTTAGTATAAGATTATTTACTCAGTAGGTTCCCCTAAGCTCTTGAGAAAAGCAAATAAAAATCATTCTTGTATTTAGATACTGATTCCTACCAGGGAGTAGGGATGGGAGGGTGGAATGGTGGGAAGAAATATTATATCCCTAAAAGCTGTACATATGAAATTTGTATTCGTTAAATAAAAACCTTCAAAAAATAAAAATTCAGACCAGAAATACTTCAAGTGTAAAGTCTAGATATCTAGGACAACTGTATACAAGGAAGTAAAGCAGCATGACCAAAATAGCTGAGGGAAAAAAAAAAAAAAAGAGGACTCTAAGTTCTCAAAAAAATAAAAATCACACTTAAATGCCACAGGTTAGTTAATATATCAGGTAAAGAAATATATTTCAGATTGTAAAAAATTCAAGAAAAACTATATACCATAACAAAAACATATTTTTAAATGTATCAGCAGAGAGAGTGTAAAAACAATAAAAAAATGAAAACAGATAAGCCAGGCAAACATCAACTCAAAGAAAATTTAAGAGTTCATGTTAATAGAAAATAAACTTCATTTGAGAGCAAGAGACATTATTGCAGATGGAAAGTTATATCTACAATAGAAAATGTAGAAAATTAGTAGATATCAAGAGTACATGCCAATACCAAATATGAGTATATTTTAACAAAGATAACAAAATGTATGAAAAAAAAATCATAGGAACAACAAGAACATTAATGAAAATAGATATGATAGAGATTTCAAAAATTCCTCCTCAGTTCCTGAAATAAATAGACTGAAAATCAGTGAGGAGATAAAAGACTGGATGGACCCTAGGAAGAAACTTGCACCAATCAAGATTTACAGAACACTCCTGCTCAGCAAAATCAGAATCTATATATTTTTAACCTAGAAATCTTTCCTTTAAGGTATACAAACTTCATGCATTTCATATATATAAGTTTAGGAACATAGTGATTCTTCCCACCCTACACTTCCTCCCACCCACATTCTACCTTTTTTTCTTCTCCTTCCCCTATGCTCATTCTTGTTGTTCACTAACATTTATTTTCAGTTAAATTTATACACATAATATTAACCCTACACTAAGTAAAGAGTTCAACAAATAGTGTGTATGTATGTATGTGTATATATTTTTATGTGCATAGTTTCTCAAAAGTTGAGACAAAAGCTGTTCCGTCATTGCACCTCAAAGTGTCAGTTTCACTTCTGTAGAGTATCTTTTAGTTACCACAAATCAGGGAGAAAATATGGTATTTGTCTTTTGGGGACTGGCTTATTTCACTCAGTATAATGGTTTCCAGTTGCAGTCATTTTATTGCAAATGAGATTCTTTCTTTTAAACTGGTGTGTAGTATTCCATGGCATGCATGCATATAATTTCTTTATAATGTCTTCAGTTGATGGACATCTGGGTTGATTCTATATCTTAGCTATTGTGAATTGAACTGCAAAAAAGTTGGGGGTACAGATAAATATTTCATATGCTGATTTCGTTTTTGGGTAAAATCCCAGGGATAGGATTGCTAGGTCATATGACGTATCAGTTTTCAGCTTTCTGAGGTATCTCCTTACTGTCTTCCACACTGGCTGTACCAATTCACATTCCCACCAACAGTGGATTAGGGAACCTTTTTCTCCATGTCCTGGCCAGCTTTTTTTGTTTGTTGATTTCTTTATGAAAAACACTCTAATAGGGGTGAGGTGAAACCTCATTGTGATTTTGATTTGCATTTTTCTAATGGCTAGTGATCCTGAGCAGTTTTTCACGTGTCTGTTGGCTATTTGCATTTCCTCTTTTGAAAAATGCCCATTTAAGTCCTTTGCCCATTTCTTTTTGTTAACTTTTATTTAATAAATATAAACTTCCAAAGTACAGTTTTTGGATTACAGTGGTTTTTACCCTCCCATAGCTTCCCTCCCATTCGCACCCCTCCCAACTCCCACTCCCTCTCCTATTCCATTCACATCAAGATTCATTTTCAATTATCTTTATATAAAGAAGATCAAATTAGTATATATTAAGTAAAGATTTCATCAGTTTGCACCCACACAGAAACACAAAGTGTAAAGTACTGTTGGAGTACTAGTTACAGCATTCATTCACATTGTATAACACATTAAGGACAGAGATCCTACATGGGGAGTAAGTGCACAGTGACTCCTGTTGTTGACTTAACAAATTGACACTCTTATTTATAACATCAGTAATCACCCTAGGCTCTTGTCATGAGTTACCAAGGCTATGCAAGCCTTTTGAGTTCACCAACTCTGATCTTATTTAGACAAGGTCATAGTCAAACTGGAAGTTTTCTCCTCCATTCAGAGAAAGGTATCTCCTTCTTTGATGGCCCGTTCTTTCCACTGGGATCTCACTCGAACCAGATTCTTTGTTTTGTTGTTGTCAAATTTCTTGATCTTTTTATATATTCTTGTTATTAAACCTTTATCAGTTATATATTTTGCAAATATTTCCCCCATTCTGTCAGTTGTCCTTCACTTTCTTGATTGTCATCTTGATAATTTTTTTTTGAAAATCAGTTGGATTTTTACCTGGTGAGGGTTGGGAATCTGAATTTGAACCATTGATTCTATTTAATTGCCACATTTTTCTCTTGCCTCAATCCCATATAATTTCTATTACTGTATAATTATAATAATCTAGGCTATATCCTAGAGGAATTTCAAGTTGACATATTCTTTGTTTCTTTTTATCTTTTTCATAACTAGGTCA
This sequence comes from Lepus europaeus, assembly GCF_033115175.1. Taxonomy (NCBI): domain Eukaryota; kingdom Metazoa; phylum Chordata; class Mammalia; order Lagomorpha; family Leporidae; genus Lepus; species Lepus europaeus. The sequence goes on along the minus strand of NC_084832.1, from coordinate 48,097,385 downwards.
TTTGTGTTTCTAAAAAAATTTTCAGAATAAACTTATAATTTCAAATTTTTTGACTTTATTTTACATCTGTAGATTAATTTACGAAGAATTGTGTTAGAGAGAGAGTGAGAGAATCTGCCATCTGCTGCTTCACACTCCAAATGGCCACAGTGGCTGAGACTGGGCTTCCTCTGAGTCTCCCACATGGATGGCAGGAGCCCAAGTACTTGCACCATTTTCTATTGCTTTCCCGGATGCCTTAGCAGGGCACTGGATACGAAGTGAAGCAGTAGGGATTCAAATTGGCACTCATATGGAATGCCAGCATCACAGACCGTGGCTTAACCCACTGCAACACAACCCCAGCTCTAGAACTGACATCTTAACAAACCATGCATTTGATTCTAACTATGGTAATATACCTGATTAAATCTTTAAATTCTCTAAGGTTTTTATAAGAGTAGAAACATATGAATTTTCTCTGAAATGTGCATGTAGTATTGGGGGATGTATTGAGGTTCTTGTAATTCAATTTTTCTAATATTGAAAGAGCTGAAAGCAATTTACATTTTTCTATAATTGTTTAAAGTTACAAGTTTCCTGAAAAGCTTGTCTGAGCCAGTTTTACGACTGGCTGATGACCTTCAATTTACACAGACTTATTTATTACTTTGGTAGCATGAGGTGTGTTAAAGTCCCAAGGTCTTAAAAAAACTTCTTTATCGTGGTGCTGAAACAGCTCTGTTTCTTCTGTGGTGGACGACAGCTGCAAGCTCTGTCCCATTGTTCTTGTTGCTTTCCACATGGCTCCTGAACACATCCAGATTTGTGCATGATTCAGGCTGAAGTCATTTTTGACTTATTAGAAGTAATCACTCATTATTTTTTTCATCCTATGGGTACTCTTTCTTTGTTTCTGACTCTTTGTAGTATTTTTTTCTTTGTCTCTAAAGGAAAGTTTTGTTTTAGAAATTCATAATTTCTATTGTATATTTAATATAAATTTTGGTCATATAACTCAATTTTTACCCCCTGGTTTTTCACTAGGTTTGCCGTATAGTTCCAGTGACTTTTTGTGGGTTTTCTTTAAATTACTAACTTCAACAATAGGAGAATTTGCATTTGTTTTCATTTTTTTTTTCTATTGACTTTGGGTCATGTTTCCACTAAATGTCTCATATTTTAAATTTAGATAGGTCATTGCTATTATTGTGTTGATTAGATTCTGAATTATGTCATCTTCTTTTCTAAAATGATGGAATGAATTCATTCAGGCAAAGATAAATTACTAGCACATGACCTTGGTCCTGTGTGGGCAAATAGGTAGAAGAAGTTTATAGCACTTTGCCAGTGTCCAGTTATCTATACCTTGTTCTCACAATACAGTGCTTTTCTCTTAATATGGAAATTCTAGAGGATTTCAATGAAAATCTCAAGTTTTTTACCAAATTCTCAGTTGCCAGAACCTGATTCATATTTCTTCATGTGGAAATCCAATTTTCCCAGCGCCATTCGTGAAAGACACTGTCTTTGCTCTAAGGAATGGTTTTAGCTCATTGGTCGAATATAAGTTGGTTGTAGATGCTTGGATTAATTTCTGACATTTCTATTATGTTCCATTTGTCTATCCATCTGTTTTTGTACCAGTACCAAGCTGTTTTGAATGTAACTGGTTTGTAGTATGTCTTGAAATCTGGTATTGTGATTCCTCCAGCTTTGTTTTTGTTGTATAATATTGCTTTAGCTATTCAAAATCTCCTGTGTTTCCAAATGAATTTCAACATCATATTTTCTATATCTGTAACGTTTTTTTCATTCTCTTTGTTTGGAGAGCGAACTAGGTGATGGAAGACCTGTTCTCTCTTTGTAACTCTGACTTGCAAATAAATGAGTAAATATATGTTTAAAATTTTAAAAAAATGTAAATCAAAATTCTTATATATTTTTCATTTACACACAGAATTATCACCAGCAAAGAGTATAACATCAAATATCAAATACTAGTTTGTAAAAGTGCAACATTCAGGGTCCGGCACTGTGGCGTAGCAGGTAAAGCCACCATCTGCCATGCTGGCATCCTGTATGGGCACCAGTTCGAGACCTGGCTGCTTCACTTCCGATCCAGCTCTCTGCTATGGCCTGGGAGAGCATTGGAAGATGGCCCAAGTGTTGGGTCCCTGCACCCGCATGAGAGACATGGAAGAAGCTCTTGGCTCCTGGCTCTGGATCAGCACAGCTCCGGCTATTGCCATTTGGGGAGTAAACCAGCAATGGAAGACCTCTCTTTCTCTCTCTCTGCCTCTCCTTCTCTCTGTATGTAACTCTGACTTTCAAGTAAATAAATAAATCTTAAAAAAATGCTAGATTCATTGCCAATGCAGAAGGAATAATAATAGGAGAAATAAAAATATAGGAGAAATAAAATATTGTAAATTAAGATAGTCAAATGATTAAAAGTAGTAATAAAGGTATGTTGTAGATAGCGATATGTATTTGAAATTTTAGATGCTTGAAGTTATTTTCATCTCACTTATTGGAAACCTTGCATTTACTGAGTGAAATCTCTGTGTAGTTCAAACGAAACCAGAAACAAATTGCAAATATGTGATTGGAAGCTTCTTGGGGTAAGAATAGGAAATTATATTGATTCCACAAAATGTATTTGTGAAATAAGAAATAAAAAAGAAAATATGCTGCTAAATATTGTACATAAATGTTTGACCAAAACAAATATACAAGCTTTGTTAAAGTTACAAGCATGATAAAAATAATCATTTATAATATTATTACAGAGAGCTGGAAATCTTTTTATATTGGACACTTGTTTCTATAAAAATATACATGCATATGCACTCACAAATTGTTTCTACTTTGGCATTACTCTTAATGAGTATTTTTTTTTATTTAAAATACACAGTTACAGAAAAAGAAGTAGAGGCAGAGAGAGAGAGAGAGAGAAAGAGATTTGTTATCCTCTGGTTCACTCCACAAATGGAGAGTGAATAAGATGATAAATATTTAGTAAATTTGTAACATAAAAGCAAAATATGTAGAACATTTTTTTAAGAAATATATATTACTATTGTTAATGGTGTCTTGAGCGCTGGTGAATTGATACATGTTGACAAAGTTATCCCTAAAAGTAAACCAATGACATTGTGTACAGATTAGACAAAAAACATGAATTTTCAACAAAATATAAAGATGAAAATTAATAAAATTTAGCATTTATGACCTATATATCTTCTACGACAGCATAGTAGAATGATTGCTCTGACAATAAAAATATAGAAGAATATTTTCATTGGCTTATGATTTTTAGTTCTTCTATGTTTTATACATATTTATAGTTATGTTATCCTATGGGACTAAGAGTGGTGGAATAAAAAACAATGGAGGTGAAACTTTAATAAAAGAAACATGATAGGTTATCCTCAAATATTGCTATAGTATGTTTATATATGAGAATAATCTTTTTTTTTTTCTTTTTTAAGATTTTCATCCACTGGCTCACTCTCCAAATGGCACAACAGCAGAGCTGGGCTGATTTGAAGCTAGGAGCCAAGAGCTTCTTCTGGATCTCTCACGTTAGAACAGGGCTCCAAGCACTTCCCAAGGCCATAAGCAGAGAGCTGGATCAGAAGAGGAGCAGCCAGAAGAGGAATCAGCACCCAACACCGCAGGTGGAGACTTAACTTACAACACCACAGTGCCTGCCCCAGAGAATAATCTTTTAAAATATATAATTCTAAATACTGCAGATTATGATATAAACTCTAGCCCCTCGGTGATTCTTCTTGGCCTTTTGGATGACTGATAATTGTTTTACTAGGTAAAACTGTTAGAGACATGCTACATAGATAACTAAATTCCAATCATTCCCCTTGCCTTCTGTTCTGTATGAGAATGAGCCTAATGAATATGCAATATGCATAGCAAATTAATGCCACAAGAAAAACCAGGATAATACTTTAAATCTGTAGAGATTTTAAAAATGCATGTTCTTAGCATTCTTAATGATCTATTCATTGTCAGGATTTTTCTTGGTATGTATATTATTTATACAATGTATTTTTCTTTCCTAAATATTTGTGTATTTTCTAATTTTGTTCCTGTAGTTTTAAAGGAGTACATATTTTGAAAGTAAGCAGATTTTTCTCAGGGATGCATTTTACTTTATTCATTTTAATTAAATTTGGAGTGTGGTAAATATTTTGATATGTATATCCAGGTCTTTGTCAGAGCATAAAGCATATTGGTAAGATATACAAGATATAATTATGGTTCTGTTACAAGTGATTCCTTCATTACTTTGGAATAATCTTAGACTGACTCATGATAAATGTCCTCATATATACCTATTTTTATTCTACACCTATATGTAGTCATCCTGCTCTTCTGGCTTTTCTTATAATGTGTCAAATTTTCCACCTCTTTAATATACTTAAAATTTTAATTTTATATATTACAGTAAAATTTTCCCATATGATTAAGTGCAACTTTCTTCATATTTTGATAATAATATGGATTATTGTAAATCCCTTGGCTCATATTTCCCTTTAAATTTTTAAATATTTCTCTATTTTATTTGTGAAACCTGAAGACAAACATCTTTCCAAAATTAACATTAAGCTACTTTGCTATATATCCTCTTAAAACTATGAAATGTTGTTCCTGTTAATTTTATTTAATGTTAACAAAAAAAGACATTCTTATGTTAAACAAATAGCATTGTATATTGTGTAGCAAGTTGTTAAATGAATGATTGAGGGGCCAGTGCTGTGGCATATCAGGTAAAGCCATTGCTTACAGTGCTGGCATCCCATATGGGCGCCCATTCAAGTCCCAGCTGCTCCACTTCTGATACAGTTCTCTGCTATAGCCTGGGAAAGCAGTGGAAGATGGCTCAATTCCTTAGGTCCCTGTACCCGTGTGGGTCCCCCAGAGGAAGCTCCTGGCTCCTGGCTTCGGATTGGCGTAGTTCTGGCCATTGTAGCCATCTGGGGAGTGAACCATTGGATAGAAGACCTCTTTTTCTCTTTCTCTTCCTCTTTCTCTTTCTCTTTCTCTTTCTCTTTCTCTTTCTCTTTGTCTTTCTCTCTCTCTCTGCCTCTCTGTAACTGACTTTCAAATAAAGAAAGAAAATAAATCTTTTTAAAAAATGATAGAAGGAAATTTTAATGATAAGCATTGTTTAATTAAACTTTCTTATCTAAGTTTTTGTCTTTTTTCATCCTGCTATAACAATGTACTTAAGTATGATGCATGATTTATAAACAAAAATAAATGTCTTACCATTATGGAAGATAAAAATATATGATCAGTGCACCGCCTGGATAAGTTCTGGTAAGGCCCCTTTTCTGTGTTCAGGATGTCATCTTTTCATAATAGTTATATATATACAGAGTGGAAAGAATGAGAGAGAGCTTTTGGTAGTCATTAATAACAGCATTAAGTCCATTCATTATAACTCCACTATTAAAGACCTAGTCACTTCCCTAACATCCTATCTCATAATATTATTACATTGAGGGCAACAATTTCTCTAACACTTCAGCAAATAATTTTTGGCAATATATCCTTAGTCCATTGCAATTCTAATCACCAAAGAAATAGACAGTGGCATATAAAAGTTGAAATAAAATTTCAAAACCAAGATCTTAAAATATAATTTTCGAGATTGAGACAGAGAGAGAGATAAGGGGAGACAGACAGAAAATCTATCAGTTGGTTCCCTCCCCAAATCCTCAAAACAACAGAAGCCGGAGCCAGGAGTCAGGAACACAATCAGCTCTCCCATGTTGGGGGCAGAGACTGGATCTTCTTAGTCATCTTCTGATGCCTACCAGAGCCTGAGGTGGCAGGAAGCTACTCAACTACCAGAGCTGGGAGTCAAATCTAAGCACTCCAGAGTGAGATTTTGGGTTTCTTAAAAATATGCAATGTTCTCAATATTCTCACTTAAAACTAAGCTTTAAAGCTTGGCTTTAATAGTTATTTTTTTAAGACTTTTAATTAATTGAAAGTCAGAGTTACACAGAGAGAGTAGGAGAGGCACAGAGAGAGAGGGATCTTGCATCCATTGGTTCATGCCCCAGTTGGCTGAGGCAGGAGCCAGGAACCTCTTCTGAGTTTCTCACTTGGGTGCAGGGACCCAAGGACTTGGGCCATCTTCTGCTGCTTTCCCAGGCCACTGAGATCCCAGCTGGATCAAGTGGAACAGCTGGGACTCGAAGTGGAGCCCATATGGGATTCCGGCAATGGAGGCAAAGGCATTATCTGCTATGCCATGCCACTGGCCCCTAATAATTATTTTTAAAAATGCATGGCTTCTTATATTGGTAATCATCTGAATTGCAGTTTTAAGTTTCTATAATAAATTCTAACACATTAATGATGAGTTCACTATTAAGATATTAAATTTATGTTGTTTGGAGTAGGGAATCAAATATCATTATTAACAAAAATAAAGTATTTTCTTAAGTGAGCTAAACAGAAAATATACACATCACATTTGATCTAGGGTAACATTTCATTTATTTTTATTCTTACTTCAGTGGCTGGATCTTTCACTGGCTGAGGTTTGATAACATATTTCCAGAATTTATGCAACTCTGAAGAAGTGGTTTAAAATGACTTTAAATAAAGCAGAAAAATAGTGTATACTTTAAAAGCAGGCTATTAATGTTAAGTCCTGTAATAGAAAGTGTAATAACATGCATACACATTGTAAATATTTATTTTAAAATGATATTTCAAGCTTAAAAAACACCATGTCAATTCTCTAATTTATAAAACATTATTATAAATAGATTTTATTATTGAAGTTACTGAATCTACTGGAAAAATTAAAAGTCCTGTTGTAAAAATTAAGTAGGACAGCTATTTTGTATAGCAAAACATTTTTAGCTTCCTCCTTACAAGTGAAGGGAGCATTCATTTAGTGTATCATTATAGGTTATAGGTTGACATTCATTTATAGGCATCATTTTTTCTCATTTCTCTTTTTACATCTGCCATTGATGGTAGTGCTAGCTGTAATGTTAATCTTTGTATTTGTAGGTTCTTTTAATGAAAATTTATTGGCAACTTAGATTGTATTTTTCACTTTGATTGATGTTTCTAGATGAATTGTGAGTTTAATAACTTAGAATTTTTTTTCCTGGGAAATTAATTGAGTCTTGGGTTAAAGGTGTGTAGCAACAGAATAGAAAAAATTCCATTTGTTTCTTCAAGGCAACCAATAGTTCTGACATATTGGACATAATTCCAGTGATAAATGTAATGGAGATATTGTTGCTTTACCAAGATTAAAGATTGAGATCATAAATTTTCTATTTTTCCTTTAAGAATAGTCTTTATCAAGTTTACGTATTGTGGACATTACCAAGATTTATTTGCATGGCCACTGAACTAATTTTTACCATTATGTTCTTCTTACTTTATCCTTTGTTTTGTTTTGGTTCTTCCATTTCTGTCCATTGAAACTAAAGTTAGTGTACTACAGTTAACATGTTCCCCTAGGTAAATTGTGGTTTTTTCAACTTCTATTTAATAAATATAAATTTCCAAAGTACAACTTTTGAGTTTTCGCACTTTTTCCCCCCATAACCTCCCTCCCAACCACAAACATCCCATCTCCCACTCCCTCTCCCATCCCATTCTTCATCAAGATTCATTTTCAATTATCTTTATATACAAAAGATCAACTTAGTATATACTAAGTAAAGATTTCAACAGAAAAAAATTATATATCCAATGATCTTTGTGAAAGTATGAGAAGGAAGATATTATTCAGGAGAGTTGTGAAAGGAATAGGAGCTACTGTAATGGGATTTTGAAATGAAGGGAAAGATTGCCTCTCTCAGATTCTCACTCTCTCTCTCTCTCCTTCCCTCTCCCTCTCCCTCTTTCTCTCTATAATTCTGCCCTTCAAATAAATGGGCATTTATTTAAGAAAATTGAGTCAATTGGCCGGCGCCGTGGCTCAATAGGCTAATCCCCCGCCTTGCGGCACCGGCACACCGGGTTCTAGTCCCGGTCAGGGTGCCAGATTCTGTTCCGGTTGCCCCTCTTCCAGGCCATTTCTCTGCTGTGGACCAGGAATGCAGTGGATGATGGTCCAAGTGCTTGGGCCCTGCACCCCATGGGAGACCAGGAGAAGCACCTGGCTCCTGGCTTCGGATCAGTGCCGTGCGCCGGTCGCAGCACGCAGGCCGCGGTGGCCATTGGAGGGTGAACCAATGGCAAAGGAAGACCTTTCTTTCTGTCTCTCTCTCACTATCCACTCTGCCACTCAAAAAAAAAAAAAAGTCAATTATTAAATGTAGCTTTGAGATGATATGCATTGTTTAACTTGGATTCAGTAGGAATAAAACTTCTCAAACCACTTTTTCTGAGTGATAAAGTTGAAATAACAGTTAACTCTCTCTAGCTAGAGAAAAAAAGCAAGAACCCCTCTGTCCCTATCATCTTTCCAGTCTGCAAATGGAGGTTGGTGCATAGTAGTACCTGTTGAATTGCACAATTATCATTATCAGGAACAACAGGAAAAAGGAATAGAAAGATAGATTTTTTTTAATAGCATGGATTATTTTCTATATCAAGACAAATCAGAGGTCAGTGAACCAGGATGTGTACTTCACAGGACTGGAATTAACTGCAGTCTAACTGTGTGCTGCTATCTGTCTCTATCACTCCCAGAAATCATTTTCTATTCTGGGATTGTAGAGATAGCTCAGAGGATTCTCTAAAGAGACAAACTTTGAGTAAAACTGGCCTGATCAAGATCAGACTTGGGGAGGGGAGGTGGATTGTGGGATAACATAAGTCTAAAATTTGCAGGGTTTTCCTTGTGAGATTGCTTCAAAAGCAATCTAAGATGCCAGATTTAGAGGTTACACTGATTGTGTTTATATAAATTTACTTCAGTGTCCGACTGCCAGAAATTGTTCCTTCCTGGAACATAAGCTAAAAAAAGATTTCACAAAATGGCTCCTTACTTATTTTCACTAACACAAGCCCAAGCACTTTTAATTTAGAATTAATTTTTTTAAACCTTTATTTAGTAAATATAATTTTCCAAAGTACAGTTTATGGATTACAATGGCTTTTTCCCCCCATAAATTCCCTCCCACCTGCACACCTCCTATCTCCCGCTCCATCTCCATTCCATTCACATCAAGATTCATTTTCAATTCTCTTTATATACAGAAGATCAATTTAGTATATATTAAGTAAAGATTTCAACAGTTTGCACCCACACAGAACATAAAGTGTAAAATACTGTTTCAGTACTAGTTATAGCATTAATTCACATTGGACAACACATTAAGGACAGAGATCCCACATAAGGAGTAAGTACATAGTGACTCCTGTTGTTGACTTAACAATTTGACACTCTTGTTTATGGTGTCAGTAATCTCCCTAGGCTCTAGTCATGAGTTGCCAAGGCTATGCAAGCCTTTTGAGTTCGCTGACTTTGATCTTATTTAGACAAGGTCATGGTCAAAGTGGAAGTTCTCTCCTCCCTTCAGAGAAAGGTACCTCCTTCTTTGATGGCCTGTTTTTTCCACTGGGATCTCACTCCAGAGATCTTTCATTTAGGTGTTTTTTTTTTTTTTTTTTTTTTTTTTTCCCAAAGTGTCTTGGCTTCCCATGCCTAAAATACTCTCATGGGCTCTTCAGCCATATCCAAGTGACTTAAGAGCTGATTCTGAGGCCAGAGTGCTGTTTAGAACATCTGCCATTCTACAAGTCCACTGTGTATCCCACTTCCCATGTTGGATCCTTCTCTCCCTTTTTTATTCTATCAGTTAGTATTCGCAGACACTAGTCCTGTTTATGTGATCCCTTTGACTCTTAGACCTATCAGTGTGATCAATTGTGAATTGAAATTGATCACTTGGACTAGTGAGATGGCTTTGGTACATGCAACCTTGATGGGATTGTATTGGAATACCCTGGCGCATTTCTAACTCCACCATTTGAGGCAAGCCTGATTGAGCATGTCCCAAATTGTACATCTCTTCACTCTCTTATATTTAACAGGGATCACTTTTCAGTTAAATTTCAACACCTAAGAATAAATGTGTGTTGATTTGCTTTTTTTAAAGAAAGGATTAGTTAATTTGAAGACACACAATAGAAACTATCAAATGAGAAATTTAAAAAAAACTGAAAAAGAATGAACAAACCATCACTTAACTATAGATAATCTCAACAAGCCTGATATATATATATATATATATATATATATATATATATATATATTTGAATTGTGGTTTTCAAAGAAATGGAAAGAAAAAGAATTCTAAAAATTAATGGCTGAAAATTTTTGTCATATTTGTTGAAAACTATGTATATATCTCCAAGAAACTCAACAACTTCAAATACAGACAAAGAGAAAATCTGCTCTATACTTCTCTGCCTGGTATTATCTTACCTTTTTTTTTTACATCTTTTCTTTTTTATTTAGTAAATATAAATTTCCAAAGTACAGTTTATGAATTACAATGGCTTTCCCCCCCATAATTTCACTCCCACTCGCACCCCTCCCATTTCCCACTCCATCTCCCATTCCATTCACATCAAGATTCATTTTCAATTATCGTTATATACAGAAGATAGATTTAGTATATATTATGTAATAAAGATTTCATCAGTTATCAGCCCTTAAGGCATTCATATATGGCTGAAGAGCCCATGAGAGTATTTTAGGCATGGAAAGCCAAGACACTCTGGAAAAAAAAAAAGACCTAAATGAAATATCTCTGGAGTAAGATCCCAGTGGAAAGAATGGGCCCATCAAAGAAGGAGGTACCTTTCTCTGAAGGGTTGAGAAATCTTCCACTTTGACTATGACCCCGTAGGAATAAGATCGAAGTTGGCGAACTCAAAAGGCTTCCATAGCCTTGGCAACTCATGACTAGAACCTAGGGAGATTTCTGATGCCATAAACAAGAGTGTCAAATTGTTAAGTCAACAACAGGAGTCACTGTGTACTTACTTTTCATGTAGGATCTTTGTGCTTAATTTAGAATTAATTTTATACATTGATTATTTATTGAAAACCTTGTACTTCCAAAGTCTGTGACATACATTAAATCAAATTCTTACTATACTGATTTATATTTTTGAAAAAAAAAACATTTTATTTATTTATTTTGGAGGCAGAGTTTGAGACAAAGAGAAGGGTAGACAGAGAGAAAGGCCTTCCATCTGTTGGTTCACTCCCCACATGGCTGCAATGGCCAAGCTTGCATCAATATGGAATGCTGGTGCCACCTGCACAGGCTTAGCCTATTAAGCCACAGCACGGGCCCCATACTTTATCTTTAATGCTAGGTCATGGCACATTATAAATGACAGAAATGAGGGGCATAATTACAGAATCATTGATGCAAAAATAATCGTTGAAATCATGACAATAAATGGATGAGATATAAAAACAAAATTAATATATATGAACATTATATAACTCACATAAGATTTGATATCATTTTGTTGTTTTCTCCTTTTAAGAAAAGAAAATACTGGCCGGTGCCGCCACTCGCTAGGCTAAATGTTTGCACCGGTACTCTGGGTTCTAGTCCCGGTTGGGGCACCGGTTCTGTCCTGGTTTCTCCTCTTCCAGTTCAGCTCTCTGCTGTGGCCCAGGAAGGCAGTGGAGAATGGCCCAAGTCCTTGGGCCCTGCCCCCGTATGGGAGACCAGGAGGAAGCACCCGGCTCCTGGCTTCAGATCAGCGCAGCGCACCAGCCACAGTGCATCAGCTGTAGTGGCCGTTTGGGGGCTGAACCAATGGAAAGGAAGACCTTTCTCTCTGTCTTTCACTCTTTCTCTGTCTAGCTCTGCCTGTCAAAAAAAAAAAAAAAAAAAGAAATACTTACATTTTATATTATATATTACATACATATACTTGTCCATACATATGTTTATATAACATATTCTACATGTTTTATGTCTTTCTCTTCAATAAAGAATAATTTTGAAATATGTAGCTACTTAATGCTGAATCTAATATCAGTGCTAAATTTCTTACAAAACACTTTTTGAAATTCTATTTATCTGAAAGTAAGAGAGAGACAGAGAGTGAGATAGAGAAAGGAGATCTTCCATCCACTAGTTTACTTTCCAAATGCTTGCAACAGATAGGCTGGGCTAGGCAAAAGTCAGGAGCTCAGAACTACATCCCGCATGAGTTGCGGGAATTCAATTTCTTGAGCTATCAACCATTGCCTTCCCAGGCACACTAACAGGAACTGAAACTGTCACCTGGTATGGGATATGGGTATCACAAGAGGCATTTAACATAATAATTTAAACTAATAATAATAATTGTAATACCTAATAAGGTATTATTATAGAAAAATAAAAAAAATCAACTGGAAATGTAACAATTAGATAAATGCTTGAGGTTTGTCTAATTTGAATATTTTTGTGATAACCTGTCAGATTTACTTGTATGGTCAATTTATAAATAAATTAATTTAGCTTTTAATCCAAAGCTTATTTTACTGGCAGATAGCTTTGTTCAGTTTTTCAGCTTTAAATATTATTAAACATTTGTATAATTAATGATGCTTTCTGTAACTTAAAATACATGAGACTATAGTATGTGTAGAATTATTTAAAAAGAAAGATAACTTCTCTACTCTTTTAAGAAGTATAATTGGGGCTATCGTTGTGGCTTAGTAGGCTAATCCTTTGCCTGTAATTTGAAATAAAATTAGGGTGTTTAAACTTACTGATGTGAATGAAATAACAGCTTCAGCAATGATGATTCAACAATAGCCACCAACATATCTTAGGGAAAAACATACATAAAGTTATGTATTCATATAAAGTTTTCTGTTAATCACATCAAACAAATAAAACATAATTTAATTAAAATTATTTTAATCTATAATTTCTCTATCTTACTCTTGATTAACTTTCTCAATTCTAAAGCGAGAATTTTGTTTTTACTTGATGCATTATCATTGGCTGTGTTTCTCTAAGAATTAGTAGTCAGATGTTATGATCAAGAGGCTTCTTTCCATTAACAAATGCAAACAAACACCAGATTTTGTCATTTGATTTTTATGTGGGGTACATCTAGCATTCAAAATAATCAGTTTACAATTCGCATTTTGATTTTAGAGCCAAACTTCTTAAAAAACAAAACAAAACAAAAAGTTCCTCAATTGATGAGGTTATGCACATATTATTAAGTTAAAAAATTATTAAGTGTAAATATGTAAATATAAGGCAAAACAAAAGCAAATGGATGATCTTCACAATTTTGTTGACTGTAAACAAAAATTACCAGGCTTGGAAATGGGACAAATTATTGGCAACAATTCCTTCTCATATCATCTCCAGCACTGCAGGGCACCTAAACATCAGATTTTAAGGGGCATAGAACTCTCACACATTACTTACAATTAAATAAGTTTCAGACATTGTGACACTTTGCCACCCGGAAATGTTACCCATAAGGAGTATAAAATGAAAAGATGAAAAATATTTTTAGGCATGCAAGGACATAACTAACATCTTTGTGGAAGAGAAGAGAATACAGAAAGTGATGGCTTTATTGTCCCACAGAATATTACTCAGATTTATATCTAATTTAGCAATTACTTCAGGCTTTCTTTTGCATACTCATTTGAACTGACTTGGTCATCTTTCTAATCCCTGTGATGAGTTACACAAAACTTTGACTTTAGCTTATGTATTTATCTGACAGTTAAGTATTTTTGCCACCTTGTCTTTTTATTATTTGAATTGACACAGGAAATTATATATATTTATGAATTAACTTTTTATGTTCTGACACACATATACATTGTGCAATGTCCAAATTAGAATAAACATGTCTGTCTCCTCAAAAATTTTGTGGTTTTTTATGATAAAAATATTCAAAACATTTTATTCTAATTCTTTTTGTTAAATATATATTACCTATAGACATCCCACTGTGAAATAGACTACCAGAACTTGTTTTCCTATTTGACTTGACTTTAGTTCCTTGTTACTCAAGTTTTACCTATCCATCCCTATTCCCATACATGTCTCAGTCTCCGGTCTCTGTCACGTTCCTCTCACCTTCCATGATCAGATTTTTTCATTTTAACTATGGATGAGATTATGCCATTTTTTTTTTGTACTTTGTGTCTTGCTTATTTCACATAATGTAATGACCTCAAAATGTATATTGACCTATGTAATCAAGAGTCACTTCATTATTCATGAATAGTAGTTAGACGCAAACCTGAGCTATCGGTGTGGCTTAAGAAAAATTACCAAATTTGATTTATGATAACCATAACAGGGTAAGCTTGGTAGAGAAACACCTTGTCTCTTACCATATCTGAGTATCTCAAAACACTCAAAACTCCCATGAAAGAGAGCTGTTAATCTGTTTCTTTATGATCAACTATCTATGTATCATACAGATCTAGGATGCTTGATCTGAAAATGATAGTTGTACACAGTCACTCCAGCCCTTTTATCTCTTTCTTACCTTTGCCTGTTTTACTTTGAAGGAAGACCATGTGTGCTATAAAGAAAGCAGTAAAAAGTGAAGTATGTGTTAATTACAACGATTTTGGAAAAAATAACTTAAGTCTGTGGTCTTAAAAGTTAGGCATGTGTGGGGGCCAGTGTTATGGCACAGAGGGTGAAGCCACTGCTGATGGTGCCAACATCCCATATGGATGCTGGTTCAAGTCTAGTATACTCTGTTTCCAATCCAGCTCTCTGCTATGGCCTGAGAAGGCAGTGGAAGATGGCCCAAGTCCTTGGGTCCCTGCACTCAAGTGGGAAGACCCGAGGAAGCCGGCTCATCTCTGGCCATTGTGGCCATTTGGGGAATAAACCAATGCATAGAAGATCTCTCTCTCTCTCTCTCTCTCTCTGCCTCTCTCTCTCTCTCTGCCTCTCTGTAACTCTGCCTTTCATAAAATAAATAAATCTTGAAAAAGTCATATGTAATAAAATAAATCTTTACATAATCTCTATATTCCACATGTTCTCAAATTATAAAATAATGCAGCAATAGGCAAATGCAACAACTTTAAATTGCTGTCTGTGACTTATTCAAATCCACTTTACTTCTTCTGCTTTCAAAATGTGGAGTAGAAAAAATTAGGAAAAATCCCTATATGCTACATATATTTCATGGCACTATATCGAGATCATGGAATAGTATAAACAACAAAATAAATACAGTGCTTACAGAATGTTAAATATTGTTTTATTCACTCTGCATATATTGTTCTCATTTTATCTTTGAGGAACGGTATACTATATTTTCTGTAACTATGCTAACACCTGTAATTAGCAAATTATAAATGGATCAATTTTTATATGATGAACTGCAATCCAGAGTTTAAATAACTTAATTCACTCAGTCAATTAGCGATAGAATAGGGAATCACAAACTTTAATATATTTGTTGCCTCAACTCATGTTTTTCCACAGTTAATATTCACAAATTACTGCAAAGTAAAATTGTTTTAATCGAAACAGGGGAATTTTGTGGCCATAGAGTTCAGTATTATATCTAAACCTTAAATTTTCATTTATAGCAAGAATTAATGAGGTATTTCTATTTTGGAGCAACCCTGCTTCTTGTCTTGACCAGCACATAGAGAGATCGTCCTTACACCCCTAATATGTACTAAATTTGATTCCTTATGAAGATCTGGTCTACCAATGTTTTGACATTATGCTTCTTTTATAACCCTCCCAAATCCTTTGTAATGGAACTTCATGAAGGAATATAATGCTCTTTTTACTTTGGCAAAGTTTTCTTTAAAATATATATGTATCTTATATTTGTACTGTAATGTTGAAGTTAAAAAAAAAAACCTGTCCTAAGTTCATATTACTTTATAAAACTCTTATATTTTATTTTATAATTTTGCTGTCTTATTAGCATTTTCTCTATCTTCCCATTTAGCACCATCTGTGAATTTCTCAACTTTGCATTTACTCTCTTTTAACAATAATTAGGATCTCAAATAAGACTAAACAGTACTAATCCATGTCTTCCCCCTTAGGTTATTTTCATTTTTTTGCACTGTCTTGTACAAATAAATGTTGATTACAGATTCTTAGGAAATTTGTAGTAAGTGTTCCAAGACAAATTCAGTTTAATTTTCCAGTATACTGGCAAATTGTTCATGCTATAAACATTCTGTAATTGAAAAATTTAAAGCATATTTTAACAAATTTTTAAATAGTTACATGTTCCATGGTTTTACATATTTTTCATCGAAGATTCATTGTTAATCATATATATAATAAGATATGAAGAAAAATAATCCACTATTTAAAACCTATTGTTTCTGATTTCCTATTATTTCTCTAAAAAATGCATTAAGTCCTTAAATCATGTATTTAGATCTGTATTATAAATAACTAATGAAATAAAATCACACATCTGGATTCACTTCATTAAATACAAAATTATTTGTTATTATCACTATAAAGAAATGAATATTTTGACTGAATCCACAAGTATCCTGTGTTTCTAAGCATATTGTTTCTTCAGGTATGAACAAAAGTTGTTTATTTACAAGCTTCCAAAGATTTTATAGGACACTTATACAATGTCAGTAGAATGGAAAATCAGTATGCTACTTCAAGAAAATTATCACTCCTGGTTTAATTCAGTCACTTTTAAATTAATCTAGCCGCCTTCTTTTTGTTGTTGTTATTATATATTTTTTGTTTTTATTTCTTTTTTTTAACTTTTATTTAATGAATATAAATTTCCAGTGTACAGCTTATGGATTACAATGGCTTCCCCCTCCCATAACTTCCCTCCCACCCGCAACCCTCCCCTTTCCCGCTCCCTCTCCCCTTCCATATACATCAAGATTCATTTTCAATTCTCTTTATATACAGAAGATCAATTTAGTATAAAGATTTCAACAGTTTGCACCCACATAGAAACACAAAGTGAAACATACTGTTTGAGTACTAGTTATAGCATTAAATCAAAATGTACAGCACATTAAGGACAGAGATCCCACATGAGGAGCAAGTGCACAGTGGCTCCTGTTGTTGACCCAACAAATTGACACTCTAGTTTATGGCGCCAGTAAACCACCCTAGGCTGTCGTCATGAGTTGCCAAGGCTATGGAAGCCTTCCAAGTTTGCTGACTCTGATCATGTTTAGACAAGGTCATAAAAGACAGAGTGAGGATAGTAACCAATGATCCTAAAAGTGGCATTTACCAGGTTTGAACAATTATACAGCATTAAGTGGGGAAGAGGACCATCAGTACACACAGGTTGGGAGTAGAGCCATTGGTGGTAGAGTAGAGGTTATGATTACAAAGGAATGAGGCCCAAGTACGCTAGACAGGGTCTAGAACAAAGGACAGAGTGGTTATTAGAGGAGCTAAGAAAGGTGCTGTCTAAGCTACAAGTAAGTTTTCTGATTGAGAGGCAAATAGAACCTGATAGAAGGGGCTTGATAATAATCTGGTGGGCTTTAGGCCTTGTAAGTTAAGAGGCCCAGACCTATCTATCTCTTCACATGGGGTACATCCTAAGGGAGGTGTGAACCTCCTAGGGGAAGGCACTCTGTTGACTTTCATTACTTGGCTGTCCTGGGAGAAGATCTGGCCAGGTAAAGGCAGGTGGCATCTCTAACAAGAAATTTACAGTTCTGCCTGCAATGTTGCTGACCCTACTTGACCATCCCCTCAGCTGCAGTGGTCACTTTGGAAGTTGGGCTGAGTGAAGGGCTTTTCAGCTTAGAGCCAATAAGATCTGTGGCTCTGACCTGGGCATCCTTCGACTCCAGGGCAGGTCCATTTCCAGATCCAACTCTTGGCAGAGCTGCCAGGGCTCTTCACAAGCTGACTTCTGCTGAAGCCCAGGCTTACCACATTGAAAGCCACTGCAGTGGACTGGCCTGTTGGGTCTCCTTGAGGGCAGATCACCGTACAGATCAGCCTGTTTTTATTTCTTTTAAATTCCCACTGCTAATCTTTATATTTCTCTTTTGTAATATGTGCGTTCAGGAGAAGTTTTGTATGTGTACTCTGGGACTAGTCCTCTTGTCTCACAGACTTTCTGTGTGTTGGCTGAAATTTTGAATTTTAAATTGTAAGATAATTTCCAAAGTTTCAACCAGGTTTCATCCTTTTATTTTCGTTATTTAGGTACTGAACATGACTTCTCAGAGTTTTTTCTTTTATGAATTAGTGTCTCCACTGCCTGCCTCATTCTATTGAGACCTCACTTTTAGATAATCTTCTAATTCCAAAATCCAAAAAGTAATCTCTAGTTCTTATTTTGTTGACTTGCAAAATTTTTCATAAAACAAGCACCTAATAAAATTATAAGGATTAGAAATAATATTATTATAAAATATGTCAAAACTTTAATGTATAACTCATTACATAAATATATTATGTTTATGTTACTACATACTGTGAATATGTGCTTTTTACATTTATATGAAACAAAATTTTCACAATTTACAAAATAGAATAACAAATTTTCAGTCTAAAACAAGATTGTTAAGCAAAGCAGATTTTGATTTTTAGTATGTTTGATCTTTTTTTTTTAAAGATTTATTTATTTGAAAGTCAGAGTTACACAGAGAGAGGAGAGGCAGAGAGAGAGAGATGGTTCACTCCCCAATTGGCTCCAACCACCGGTGCTGTGCTGATCCGAATTCAGGAGCCAGGAGTTTCTTCTGGGTCTCCCACGTGGGTGCAGGGGCCCAAGGACTTGGGCCTTCCTCTACTGCCTTCCCAGGCCACAGCAGAGAGCTGGATAGGAAGTGAAGCAGCCGGGATAAGAAGTGAACCGGCGCCCATGTGGGATGCTGGCGCCTCAAACCAGGGCATTAATCTGCTGCGCCACAGGGTTGGCCCCAGTATGTTTTATCTTTACAGAAGAGAGACATTTAATTTTGCAGATACTCACTTAAGAAAAAATGTGATGCTTTATTTTAAAAGAAAAAATAATCGCAAACTCTATTCCAATATTAAGCAATTGTCCTTGAAATGCCATGATGATACAGACTCAATTAGACATGAAGTTTTTGGAGATTTAACCTTGTGAATCTACTTGACTGGATCTGAGTGCTGAGATATTTGATGAAACACCTTTTGTGTTTCTGTTAGGATGCTTCTAGTTGTAACAACATTTGAATCATTCCAAAGTAGATGATTTTTTCTAGTGTGGATGAGCTTCATCCAATCCTCTGAAGACTGACTATAATAAAAATCTGAATAAGAAAATAATCTTATTCTCTGCCTGTCTTTGAGCCAGGATATGGTCTTCTCTTCTCTTTAGGCTATAGAGTTTACCCTGTAAGAATTTACGCTGTCAGAATTTTGGTTCTGAAATGCATGGACTAAAACTAGAATTATACCATTAGCTGTATAGAATCTTCAACTTGGCATCTCTCAGCCTACATAATTGTGTAAAACAATGCCTTATAGCATGTCTCCACTCATATACTCATAGAACCTTTTGATTCTCTTTATCTGAGGAACATCAGCTAATACAAACTGTCAAACACATGTATTCAACGTTTTTATTTCGACATCGCAAGTAGAAGTAACAAACTTATACTAGCAAGTGATTATGTAAAGCAGCTAAATTGAAAATATTTGGATAAATGAACATGTGTAAGGTATTAGCTGACTATGTTCTTTATATAATTACATTAACAGTTGTGGTTATTATCACATTCATGGTGCAATTTGTACAAATCCAGTACTACTTAAAATTTAATATCCTTGTTCAATAGCCATTATTCAAGGAATGAAAATAAGATGAGAACATAATGATGTATAGATAGACACAGACCTGCAAGGCAGGAACATCAGAGTTCAATGTAAAAGAATCACTAAGGTAAATCTGAAGGATTGAAGATGCCCAGAATGCAGATTGCATTTCAGCCACAATAACATATTTAATAAAGATTCAACACTCAGTGTATTCGTTTAAAGCAAATCTCTATTATTATGAAAATAATTCCTAGAAAATGTTAACTTTTGGCAATAATATACTGTAGTGACTTAATGTAAGTTATAAAATCAATGTTTATGACCTATGCATGTTATCGATTTAAACATCATGACTACTTTTCCCACAAAATGTCTTTAACTAAATAATAACATATATGTGCTAATAAATTATCTAGTGTCTTTCAAAAAATCACCTTGATCAGTTTATGGAAATTAAATATAAATCCCTTTGTGTATAGATATGGAGTAAAATAGCCATAGTAAGAGCTGATGTATTAATTAAAATATTGCCTTGGGGGCCGTTATTATGACATAGCAGGTAAAGCCACCGCCTGCAGTGCTGGCATCCCACAAAGGCACTGGTTTGAGCCCCAGCTGTTCCACTTCTGATCCAGCTCTCTGCTATGGCCTGGGAAAGCAGTAGAAGAAACTCCTTGGACCCCTGCACCCATGTGGGAGACCCAGAAGAAGCTCCTGGCTCCTGGCTTCAGATTGTGGCAGTTCCGACCGTTAGACACTTTTGGGGAGAGAACCAGCAGATGGAAGACTTCTCTCTCTCTGCCTCTGCCTTTACCTCTCTGGAACCCTGCCTTTCAAATAAAGAAATAAATCTTAAAAAAAATAATGCTATCTTACATATCACTTAACTTTCTAGAAATAACCTGCATCCCAATTGTTCACAACTGTTGAACAAAATTCTATTGCATTGAAAGTTCTTACCAATACTATGGCTTACCTATTCACAATTTTTAAAAAGAGATATATATTTGACTATACCTTAGTACATTAATAATTAAAATAAACTGAGGTAGGAACAGTAACATCTTTTAAATTATTTACATAGTATCAAGATGCATCTAACATAACATTAGTGATAAGTAAACTACATCTTTAAGGTCAGAAAAAAACTAAATTTTCTGAAGAATCTAAAAAATAATATAAATTAATATACTAAAAATAATGCATTAAGTTAACTTATTTAATAAGAAAAACTAGTTTCCTCTACATCTTAAACATTTAATTTCAAAAAACAAAGTTGCAATTATTATACTAATCAGTATACATATACACTTTTTTGTTTTCTTAAAGTACATAAATTAATATAACTCATTATTTCATCTACCTGAGAGGATATTCCTTTTATATAAGAAAACTTTGATATACAGATTTAATTTTAAAATCTTCTCCATAATATATTTCAAATGAATTTTTCAATGCATTTAATGGTGAGATTGAGAATTAACTCCATTCAGTATATAGAAATTATACTATTTTCCCATTGGTGTTATTCAACAAAGCTTGAGAAAATGATTAAATATATATTCAATTCTCAATTATTCACACTAATGGAGAAGAATATGGGTATGTAGCATTAAAATGAAAAAAAATTCTTAGTCATTTTTAGTTTTAGAATATAATTATTCATCTCCATACCTTTCTGTAGCAGCTCACTCTTAAAATGCTTCCATGGTAAAGTCCTACTCATCTAAGCTTTTTTTTTTTTTAAGATTTATTTATTTTATTTGAAAGGCAGAGAGAGAGAGAGAGAGAGGTCTTCCATCCTCTGGATCACTCCCCAGATGGCCGCAAGGGCTGGAGCTGCACTGATCCTAAGCCAGGAGCATTGAGCCTCTTCAGGTTCCCTCATGCAGATACAGGGGCCAAAGGACTTGGGCCATCTTCCTCTGCTCTCCCAGGCTACAGCAAAGAGCTGGATCAGAAGTGGAGCAGCCTGGACTGGAACCGGCCCCCGTATGGGATGCCTGCACTGCAGCCAGTGGCTTTACCCTCTGTGCCACAATACAAGCCTCCCATCTAAGCTTTAATATAGGAAATTCAGAATGTCTGACTACTATCTTTCAAGGTGTCAGGGATGTAAAGAATAAATAAGAAAACTGTCATTTTCTTAAACATAATAGAGAATTATATCAACTTCTATAAAGATTTGTATTTCTGATTTTAATAGGTAAGAAACACTCCCTGATTGCTGTGCTCATTAATTTAACTAATATACTATGTGTTGAGAGTGCAGCTTAGAAGAAAATAGTTCTTGATCTCATAATTGCATTCTAGTAGGTGAGAATCGGAAAATAAGCAAACCATAGATATGTACCAGTGGAGATAACTGTTACAAGAGAGAGCAAAGTTTTGTAACAGATGTACTGTTTTAGTGATACCTTGAAATAAATTTATTGTTTTAGATACATCTTCAACAGAAGCATGAGTGAAACAGACAATTATCCAAGGGACTAGACTAAGAATGCCAGATGCAGAGGAAGCCTCCTTGCAAAGTCTGTGTGGTAGGCTTGCCCTTGCTGGATTTGAAAAGGAGGGAAAAGCCACATAGCTGAAGATGCTTAAGAGATGCAGATTATGTAGGACACTGCAAACTTTGGGTGTTATTCTTCTTAGGTAGGAAGCATTTGAGGGATTTTTAGCAAGAGTTATGTGATCTGTCCTATAACTTAATAGAATCTCTCACGGGTACTTTACACAGTAGGTGTGTGACAATAAGTTAACATGGTATGAAAAATAAGGGGGTGGTCATGAGAAATATTTTGAATATGTACTTAATGGTATTGTTCTTATTTTTAGTATTATGAAACCAATATTCCCTAGTAATGGCTGTACTTTCAACTATTTTCCTTAAAAATTGCATTAAATTTGTCTATGATCACTCCATTCAGTTCTCACTTCAACAACCATTCTCAACCATATTAAAATTGCTTGGCCTAAGAATATTAATAACCGAATATGTTAAACACAATTTAAAGCTGAGATCATGTAACTATTTTTTCATTAACATATTGGCCCATTATTTTTAAGTTGACTTCTCTTTAGAGAGCATGCAAATGGGTTTTCTTTTCTTATTAAAGGAAATCCCTTTTGGCCATGAGAGATGTATCATTTTCTCCAGTGTCCCATCTGCTTCTTCATCTCAGTGGTTTTGCCACCATGATCATTTGTCCTTTTATGCTCTCTCCCTCTCCTCCCACGCCAGCCCTGGATCGATCAGAAAATCTCCTGGTACATAACTTTAATCCAAAGTATCTACCATTCATTTGATTTCACATAATAATTGTGTCTATTTGATTTCTAAATATTTTCTTCAATGATGTTAGTGCTTATACTTGAATCACTTCCTGTGCACATTTCACATGTAGAAGCTTTTAAAATATTTGTTAATAAAAGACTGGATGTAACAACAACTGTATATTATTTTGTGTTCTACAATGCATCCTCAATTCAGTTTGTGTATTTTCTTTTATTGTTTTTTTCTAAGAATTTTAAGAAATATTTATTTCTACTACTGCTTTATTTTAAAATATCCCTGATCCTGTATTTCTGTCACAATTCTTTTTTTTCTCAAGTTAAGAATTATGTTTATCAGGAAGTATTTGACTAGAAAAAAAACAGAATGGAAGGTAAAATGCAGGAAACCTAGTTAAACTGAATTTCAGATAAAAAACAAACACTATATTTGAATGCGTGTTTTTTCACTCAAAAGAGAAAAAAAGTTTATATAATTTTCTAATGCAATGATAAATGTGGTAGTCAATGTTCTTGGTACAGAGCACATTTACTTTTCCATACAGCACTCTTGGTAAGAAAACTAGACATAACATTTTTGTTAAATTTTTGGTCACATATTAGGAATTAGCCATATTAGGAAGGCTTAATTTCTTCCATACTTAGAAACCTTATTTTCAATAAATAACAGACATATATTCTTATATAAGAATACATATATTTATAAATTCTACATAGCAAACAAGTTTTAGAACACTGACCCATTTTTCTTTGTAGTAAAATTATTAAAATTATATTTTCAATGCAGAAAGAAAATATGGCTTATTTATCTGTCAATAACTTTGAATCTTATTTGTGTTGAACTTGTAATGGGCTTCATTAATATTTGTTAGCATGATTGCCTTTGGATTTGTCATCTTTGTAATCATTTTATCATGTTTATGTTTGTCTTTCTCTAATATAGGAAATGTTCTCAAACTTCATTACTTTTTTTGTTCACAGGCCAAGATCTGCAAGTATCTCCCCTATAGTATTTCAAATTCTATTTTAAATTCTGCTACTGTATTATGTCTCCCTATTATTTTACAAATACTCATAATCATTTTTATGTTCTATTTTATAATTTTAATAACATCTATATATATTTTAAAATATTATTTATACATGGAGGAAGTGTTGTGTAAATCGTGTTTTTTTAAATAAATATTCCATGTATACTCTCATCTTGCCTCAGAGAGTAAAGATCTTGAAATTATTTAATGTTGGTCTTTATTAGGGTTGTTTTGTATAGATTCATTTCTAAATGGGAATAAATCTATTATTGCATTATTTTTTAAAATAAGATTGCTGACCACATGTGTCTTAAAATTCTCCTCTCTTATTTGATCTTTTATATTGGTTATTCTAGACATACATTAAAAATGAAATTATTTAGTAATTCCGTGTTATTTGTACTTTGTGAATGACACTAACCATCACATGTGCTCTAACGTATGGTTTTATGGCATTATCCAAAGTATTTTACACAAGTTATGCACTTTGGGAAAATATGGTTTAAAAACTGATAATTTCAGAGATAGAGTTGTTCAAGTATATCTGAATCTAGAACTTTAAATAATACTATCTGCAAGGTGTCTCTTTCCATCTTTTATTTTGTCAGCTTCCTTAGTTCTGCTTCCCTTTGTTTGGTGGTCATATTTCCTCTTATTGAATTGGAGTAACTTTTACATGTATGAATTAAAGGAACCAGCAACTTCAGTTTCTTTCTAAAATGAATATATAAATAAATAAAAAGAAGACTTAATAACTCTGATAGCCTGAATTTGAGAAACTTAGAGAAAAATATTACTATTAGAAGAACACTGGTGTATGATCTTTGAAGATAATGTCATGCTAATAAATACATATCCAGGGCGCTTCCTGTTCCCTCAGGTCATATAGATTTAAGGAAACTTATACACAAAATAAACACTTATGTCACTATTTGTACAGTGCATCTTGCATCTTTCAGTTTTTTTTTTTTTTTAGTATACATGTAATTCTGATAATTCATGCGTCTAGGATCATACCATGAGACCTAAAACAGAAAATTACACTCATTTTTTGTAAAGATAACAACCAGCCCACAATATTGAAAGTTTCTATAATCATCTCCTAATCTAAATCTTAGGGAGCTATTTAGGCTTATTTAAATCAGACCCAGATGTGACTTATTATTTGGTCAACAGAGTTTGGAAATTCATAGGCAGTATGTTTCCTTTGAATATTAGGCAAATTTTATTTTCAATCTGGGAGCCTAAAATTAACTAAGGACCAAGATCAGCATGGTTTTTTTATTGTGTTAAGCAGCAGATGCTGAATCTGAATGCTGTCTTTCTCTGAAGCTGATCTCTAAAATCTTAAGCTTAAGCAATTCACCACCAAGGAGGGCTTTAACTGAGATAGAGATGAATGGTCATAGTGATCATGTTGCAGGCTGCATACTAATAGCGGATGCTTTAGCACAAATAAAGGTGAAACACGGAGGTATCACTATCACTAAACTTCGAAAGTAGCGAGGACAACAGGAAATATTTTAGTAAAGTTTAGAAATTCAAATTCCCTTCACTTCAATAAATCTTCCCTGGTTTCAATATTCTTTCTTTTCTTTCTGCTTCTCTGAATGCGAACATTTACTATAAATCAGAAATGTTAATTTAACTTTTGAAGTATATCAAGGCATGGGATGATTTGATCCTCAATAATCACGGACATTGGCTTCAGATTTTAAAGACTAACAAAATTCTATGATGTCTTCTTTTGCTTTTATCTATGTCTGATAGAAGTTTGTTGATATCCTGAAAAAAAAAAGTAAATAAATCATTCCTTGATCCTTAGAGATCCTTAAAATCTTTGTTAAAAGGTAATCTAAGCTGTCACTAGTGCTGCATAAATATGAAAGATTTAATAGGAAAGTATTGGGACTTTAGCACTTGTTTTCCCATTGGAAAAAACATGGAATTCAACAAACTGTTGCTATGTTCAGATGCAAGCTTAATTTTCCAGTTTTCTGAATTTTCAGGAGAGGTATGAAATTTGTATTTCTATGAATTATCCAATATTCATTTATAAGACAATGAATTTATATGTCGAATAACTCAGACTTATGTGCCAAAAATGATCCATGTGCTATAAAACCAAAACTTACAGCTACCAATAAGCACAATTAACTTTCATGAATGAGCTAATTACTAAGGGAATAAATGAATGTCTCAAAAAATTTGGCAGATGGGCTGGGGCTTTGGCATAGTGGGCTAAGCCTGTGACAGTCCCAGCTGCTCCTTTTCTGATCCTCTCTGATATGGCCAGAGAAAGCCATAGAAGATGGCCCAATACTTGGGCCCCTATGCCAATGCTGGAGATCCAGAAGCTCCTTGCTACTGGCTTGGGAGTGGCACACCTCCAGTCGCTGTGACTATTTGAGGAGTGAACCAGCAGATGGAAGACCTAGTTCTCTGTCTGTAATTCTACCTCTCAAATAAATAAAATCTTAAAGAAATATTTTAAAGAAGATGGAGGAGTGATGAGAGTATTAGTGACACAATGTTGAAAAACACAGTTGTATACTCAAAACACCTGGTGCTAGTATTTATTAACTGTGAGAACTCAGAAAAATTTTATATAATTTCTTTAGCTTCATTGTTAATTAATAAAGTAGGGAAACACAGTGCATGATAAAATTCTTACAAGGACCCGGTTGCCCCTCTTCCAGGCCAGCTCTCTGCTGTGGCCAGGGAGTGCAGTGGAGGATGGCCCAAGTTCTTGGGCCCTGCACCCCATGGGAGACCAGGAGAAGCACCTGGCTCCTGCCATCGGATCAGTGCCGTGTGCCGGCCGCAGCGCGCTACCGCGGCGGCCATTGGAGGGTGAACCAACGGCAAAAGGAAGACCTTTCTCTCTGTCTCTCTCACTATCCACTCTGCCTGTCAAAAACAAACAAAAAAAAAAAAAATTAAAAAAAAATTCTTACAAGGATTAAGTGGTAAGTATTAATGCAATGGCGAAGAAGTACTTGATAAAATTAAGTTACATGGTAGACAATAGATATTGAAGATGTTCTGAAAGAAGAAGATTACTAAATTGGAATTTGTATAGTAGAAAGTCAATTCCAAATAGGTATTAAGTGTTTATTTGTAATTAAGTAATCTCCAACTCTTTGATTTGCACACATATCTTTCTATTATTTTTTACAGTACTTTGAAAAACATACTCACTTTCAAGGATTCTGGTCTGTCAGGTTTTCAATGTTTACTCATTATTCTCCTATCATCAAAGTTCTCTTTTAAAAGAGCAATGAAACATTTCTTTTTTTATATAAAGATTTTATTTATTTATTTGAGAGGTAGAGTTACTGACCCTGAGAGGGAGAAACAGAAATGTTTTCCATCTACCCGTTCACCCTACAAATGGCTGCAACAGCTACAGCTGAGCTGATCAGAAGCCAGGAGCCAGGAGCTTCTTCCAGGTCTCTCACATGGGTGCAGGGGCCCAAGCCCCTAGGCCA
Organism: Lepus europaeus; assembly: GCF_033115175.1. NCBI lineage: Eukaryota > Metazoa > Chordata > Mammalia > Lagomorpha > Leporidae > Lepus > Lepus europaeus. The sequence continues at coordinate 48,069,842 of NC_084832.1, read as the reverse complement.
TCTTCCACTGCTTTCCCAGGCCATAGCAGAGAGCTGGATTGGAAGAGAAGCAGCCAGGACTAGACCCAGCACCCAGGCACTAGACCCTGGCACCACAGGGTGGTGTCACAGTGAGGGCCCTGTGAAACTTATCTACTCTCTATTCATTAAATTTTTGATGTTTTTAAAAATGATTGAGGCATTTAATAGATACTGTGAAATCAGCTACAACAAAAATATTGGAATATAGGGAATGCAATTAATGGAAGGAAAGACTAGATTTCTCTTCACCTTGTATAGTTTAGCTATATCCACTTCTGGGGGCATTTCTCTCCAATATCATAAATTTTGTTGTACACTCACTCACAACTTGGTGGAATTTCATCATTTTTGATGAGAAATCTCAACTGTAAAGGGAACACTAATGAGTTATGTATTGAATCAGAAGTTTGGCTGTGCACTCCAAATGAACTTCTCATGAACATTGTTTTTAAAAGGCAATTTCTATATATGGTTTCAAATGAAAGAATGATATGAATACTATCTGAAAGTTCAAAGCCAAAACCTACCGAACATGAGTAAAAGAACACATTAAGATACAGAAATATATTTTAAAGTTATCTTTTTAAGCTATTTGCTGGAACATCATTTTGAGCAATCTTTGCTTGTTAAAATCTGAAACTGCATTGGAGTATAAATTTACAAAAATGAAAAGTATGTATATTAGTAATATACTTTATCCATATATTGACATAAATTACATATATGTTTATTCTGGTGTATGTTTTATCCTAGTAACAATGTTTATATTTTAATTGAAATATGATCTTGCTCTAAGTTAAAGGTAAATTGTAACCTGTATTCGTCTATTAATGGATACAATAAGGTTTTATAATATAATAATTTATCCTAATCTAATTTATTACCTCACAATGATTTAGAATAAAATATTTGTTATGACTTTTTTGCATTTTGTATTTGTGGTATTTAATAGTGGATCAAATTTAATATGGTTCATAATTGCATTGACTATTGATTTTGTATGGGGGCAGTTAAGCATCCATGATTCCAAAAGTCATTATCAGTAATTTAAAATTCAACATAAATGCAAGATTATGCATGAACAAATTGGACATTGTTACTCTGATACACTATTTGGTTCCCCTCTCTCTTTCAATGGCTAAATACTGAAACAAAAATCAGCACAAAGAGAAAAGTGAAGGATGAATGAAACAGGTTAGCATTTTACAAAATACCAAACAGATATCTTGTAAGCAATGATAGATTCCAAAACACTTTCTACTTATGATCATTTATCTAGATTTAAAATGTCTGGCATTATTCAATAGTGCTATATTGTGACAAATTTCTCCCTCAGTAGACTCAATTTCGATTATCCTTATGTGTCTGCAAAGCTCCTGAAATTGTTCCTTGTTATTGACTATCGTGCATCCCAAACTTGCAGAATATTCTTTTTTTCCAGAACTCACAAACAAATCTATCTGTAGATTTCTGTACTTCATTCAAACCTTTTAAAGTCCAGAACATACAGAAATTTGTCTCTTTATCACTCACACCCTATACTGACCCATTCAATCATGTTAGATGAGACATGATGGAGAACTGAATAGGTACCACAATAGTGATTCAGAGAAAGAATGTAGTGATAAAAATTGATGCTGGATCCAATACTAGATATAACAGATGATAAGTTTCTAATGTCCATGAAAAAGAGAACTGATGTGGTGTTAGTAGGAAGATCTAAGAATCAAAATAGGTAAATGTCAAAAAATAAATGCAGTAGAGGCTGAATATATCCAAGAAAGAGACTGAAGGTTAAAAATAAAGGGAAAAAAAATCTTTGTATGAGTACAAAGGAGTAAAAAAATCAAATGAGCACATCAGCAAAGTCTTTCCTCTGGCTATTGATGTTTTAACAGTCTGTGTAATATCACTGTTTATCCTAACAGAGCTTCTTATCTGGGTCAACAGTAATTTAAAAACTCATTTTCCTTTTCTTCCTATTCCATTAACAAAACATTTTTTTTTATTATTTTTGGTATAGACATCAAAAATTCACGTCATTTAAATCCTTTGTGGTAAATGTTAAGTAACTCTATTAACCACTTAAGCACTTAAAAAGATATTAGTGTTACTACTATTCAATAAAATTTTAATGGAATGTACTCAAAAGTTTTCAAAGCAAAGAAAAGTTAAGTAAGGTCAAGAAAACATCTTACATCAATTGAATGGACTCTGTCACCTGGTTCTATCCTGTCTTGCATGTTTGCCAGAGTCCCCATACAGAGTGTGTACTTTAGCCCAGGCACGATGTTTCCCTTTTTAGTTCCCAGCCTTTGCACTGGCAAGTGAGAATCCCTATGTTCCCTCTTTGCTACTGTTTCATATCAATTTGTTCTTTGACTGCTAGTAGGTTTCTAAGACAGTGACTTATTTTGGGAATGTGTGTGTGTACTGGGGGGTATGCTTAGTGTCCTGAACATTCTTCTGTTTCTTTCTCTTTTCTCCTTTTTTTGGATGCGGTGGGTGGTGGGGAGGGATTCTGTCCTTTTTGATTTTAGTATTAATGTCTAGATTTTCATTTATATTGGTTTAAAATCTAAACTACTTTATTTCTCCAAATATTCTGTCTTTGGCCATTGAAAACTAATTTAGTTGTTACTTTTGACAGATTTCTGTCATTGGGCAGATATTTGTTTTGAAACTTCCTTATTTGATTGCACTATAAGATTCCCAATGATTATGAATATTTTGACCGGGCCACAGAAACATTCATTTATACAGCTCACCCTGATGGTTTTTACCTGGGAATTATACCAGAAACAAGACTTGCGCTCGTCTCCACTGAGGCATTGCTGCTTCTAGAATTCCTCAGCTAACAGACAAGGAAATAACATGTCAGCATAGTAAACTGTGCACATATAAGTTTCATTAACTATGGTTCTATTAAATGATTTATGTCTCAATCAAGCCAGCATGAATCTACATAGATGTCTCCAGACATAATCTATTACAACACAAAATCTTTCTATCTAAATACTCCTTTGCTCATTTGACAACTATTCACTTAATTGTTCAATTTCAGTGTACATACCTGTTCAACACTAACATTACCCCCATCTCCTCTCCCTCTGGAAAGCAACAATTTCTTTACTATTTCTGTTATTTTAGTAGTTCCAATAATAACAGGTCCTTAGAATTATGTGGTATAAAATCTCTTCAAACTTAATTCTTTATTTATCAAGATAAACTTAAGGATCATATCCAACTTTTTCTGGAGGATGAATTTGTTGTTTTTTCAGTGGGAGGAAAACATTGCATTGCATAGAAGTACCACAATTTGTTTAGCAATACTTCTATTGAAGAAATTATGAGTTACTTCACTATTTTGGCAATTATGATTAATGCTTCCAAAAATTTTGCTGGAAAGATTTTATGCAGAAAAATCCACACAATTTGAGTATATCCTATATAGTTTCCATATGACAAGGCTATGTTTACATATTGAAGAAATGCACAAATCTGCTTCCAGAGTGGCTGTAGCATGTTGGATTCCTTATTTGCAATGAGAAAGAACTCCTGTTGTCAATACCCTTACCACTTCACCAGTATTTAGTATTGTTATGTTTGGGGACTTTGTATTGGGGTCTTAAGCCTGAGGCTGCGCCCTGACCAGCAGGGAACAGTACAGGCACTCCCCGCCAAGGCGAACGGGAAAGATAAGGTTGACGGGTCAAGAACACAGCAATCACCTGTGAGTTTTGTCAAAGCAGGAACCACTTTATTGAGGAAGTGTACAGGCTTATAAGGCTTACAAAAAACATGTGCAGCAGGGGAGCAAATCAGCAAAGAGGTCATGAAGGTATGAGTGGACCACGAACAGGGGCGTCTTAAGCAAAGTATAGGGATCATGCGCTGTCCACATGTCCGGAACTAAAGCGGACCTATCCCTGCAGGTCGTCTGATCTTATGTAGCTTAACCGCAGCAGCTGCAAACACATCCCTCAAACATCCATCAGGCGCCATGTTGTAATGGAGGTTTTAGGCAATGCCCAATAGCTTTGCTGCTTTTTTTTTTTTTCCATTCTAATAAGAAGTAGCAGTATCTCTTTATATCAATTCAAAATTTCCTAGTAACAAATGCTATTTCGCATCTTTTCATATGCTTTTTTTCATCTGTATATGTTCATATGTCCATTATATTTAGTAAATTTTTTAGTTTGTTTTTTTTTGCATTAAGTTTAATTAGTTTTCTATGTATCTTTTAAGTTTGCTTATTTCCATTTACCTAATTTACTTAAAACACTGAGGGAAAGAGAGAGAAACAAGAGAGACCTCCTATCTTCTGTTTCCCTTCCTAAATGCCCACAACAGCCAGTGCTGGGGCAGATCAAAGCAGGGATCCTGAAAATCTATCTCGATCACCCACATGAGTGGAAGAGAGCTAAGGTACTAAATTTTCCAGGAAAGGAAAACCTATCATCTAGCAAGGGTCATTTGGAAATGTACAGCATAATTAGTAGGCAATACAAAATCACCAACTTAAAGAATAGCCTGCTACAAATTTTTTGAATTTTGATTCCTGCCTGCACTTGCCTTGGCAGAACCAGACCAAAGATTCTGTAGGCCTTATACAACCTGGAGGCCTATTGTTCCACTCCCCTGCTTTCTAAACAATTATCAGCTGCCTCTCAGAGCACACCAGTAGGAAGCTGGATCAGAAAGAGAGCAGCCTGGTCTCATACAGGGCACTCCAATATGAGACGATGGCTTCTGAATGGTGATTTAGCCTGCTGCATAACGCCTGCCCCAGCATCTCTGTATGCTTTGGAAACATGACTGCATTAGTTTCTTAGGGCTGCTGTGACTCTACATATTAAAACTGCAATTTTTTTTTCTTTCATGACTACTGAGGCTACAACTCCAAGCTCAAGGTGTTAGCAGGCCCATTGTGCCTTAGTACATTCCAAGAAAAATTCTATCTTCTCCTCATCCTAGTTTCTGGGGGTTGATGGCAATCCTTGCAGTCTGTGGCTTATAAACAAATAATTCCAATTGCTGTCTCTGTTTTCATATGGCATTCTTCCTGTGAATGTGTCTATATATTGTCCACCTCTAAAGATCATAAGTCACTGGATTTCGTCTTAAACTAATCCAGTGTGATTTCATCTTCAGTTAATTACATCTGAAAGTGATGTTTCCAAATAAGGTTTGCAATTATACTCATAGTGTCAAGTAGACATGTAACATTAAAATAAAAAAATACACTGTTCAAATTCAGTAGTTGCTCAAAATGTGTGTTTCCTTGTCTTCTCATTCTCTTATCATAATTTTTTTATATAGTAGATAATTTTAACACTCAAAGTCCTACATATCATTTTTCTTTTTGAAATCCTATATTTATTATATCTTAAAAGCCTGTGCCAAACATGAGATAACTACATTATCTCTTATGTTCTGTTTTAAAATGTTTAGAGAATTTTGGATCTCAAAATGTGATCCATTTTGAGATAATTTTATGGAATAGTTAAATATTTAATTTCTCCTTTCATTTCTTTTCTCCTTCCTAACTTCCTTCCTACCTTCCTTCCTTCCTTCCTTCCTTTTGTTTTTTCCACATATGGAAATACAGTTGTGACAGCACATTTTGTTGAACAAATTGCCTTTTCCATACCATTGTTGTTGTCTAATGGTGCAGGATCAGTTAGCTATATTTGTGTACATTCATTGTGAACTCTCCATTCTGTACTTTGTCAATCGTTTCACTAATATGAAAGTATATCCACTCAAAATGGATTAAAGACCTAACTCCATATCCTGATACATTCAAATTATTAGAGAACATTGGGGAAACCTCACAAGACATTGGTGCAGGCAAAGAGTTCTTGGAAAAGACTCCAGAAACACATCAAAGCCAAAATTAACAAATGAAATTACATCAAAATGAGATACTTCTGACAGAATGAAAGAAATTATTTGCAAACTATGCAACTGATAAAGGATTAATAAACACAATATATAAAGTGATCAAAAAACTCAACAACAAAAAACAAAGAACCCAGTTAAGAAATAGGTAAAGGACTTAAACAGACATTTTTCAAAAGAAGTATTCCAAGTGACCAGCAGACACATGAAAAATGCTCAGGATCACTAGCCATCAGGGAAATACAAATAAAACCACAATGAGGCTTCACCTCACCCCTGTTAGAAGGGCTTTCAAACAGAAATCAACAAACAACAAATGCTGGTGAGGATGTAGGGGAAAAAGTACCCTAATTCACTGTTGGTGGGTATGTAAACTGGTAAAACCATTATGGAAGACAGTATGGAGATATCTCAGAAATCTGAATATTGTCCTACCATACAACTCAACCATCCACCCCTGGGAATTTACCCAAGGGAAATGAAATCAGCATATGAAAGAGTTACCTGCACCCCTGTGTTTGTTGTAGCTCAATACACAGTAGCCAAGACATGGAATCAACTCAAATGCCAATCAACTGAAGACTGGATAAAAAAATTATGGAATATGCATACCATGGAATACTATACTGTGTTAAAAAATAACTCTGGTCATTTGCAACAAAATGGATGGATCTGGAAAATATCATCCTCAGTGAAATAAGCCAGTCCTCAAGGAACAAATACCATATGTTCTCCCCTAACCTGTGATAAGTAATAGAGCACCTAATAGGGAATCTGTAGAAGTGAAATTGACGCTTTGAGAATCATTGAGTTGAATAGCCTTGTCTTGACTGCTGAGGAACAGATTTTTTTCATACTATTTGTTGAACTCTTAACATAGAGTTAAGCATATGTGTATAAAGTCAATTGAAAATAGATCTCAGTAAAAAATAAGAGTAGGAATAAGAGAGGGAGGAGAAGAAGGTTGAGAGTATGGGTGCAAAGATGGTAACATGGAAAGAATAACTGTGTTCCTAAACTTATAATTATGAAATATATGAGGTTTGTAACTGTATAGCTGTATAGTTGTGCATACATTCCTGTGGACTTACTTGTAAGGGTACAGTTTAATAACTTGCCATGGGACCCCAAATCCCCTTAGACTGGGTGGCAAAAATACTATATTAAGTGTTAAAGTGATCATATGGATAGGATTAAGTGTCTGGTAATAATTATAGAAAGAATTAAAAAGAAGTGATTGCTCCAACATGGAAAGCAGTCCACATCACAGACTCACAGAATGACAATTGCCTTAAGTAGAATTTTGATCTCAGAATCAGCCCTTAAGGCATTCTGGTCTGGCTGAAAAATCCACAAGAACATTTCAGACATGGAAAGCCAAGACACTGTGGCTAAAAACATCCTACATGAAGGACTTCTGTGGGGGAGACCCCAAGGGAAATAAGTGGTCATCAAAGAAGGAGTAATTTTCTGGGGCGGAGCCAAGATGGCGGATAGTGAGGACGTGCTCTGTAGTTTGGGAAAATAAAGTTTCATAAAAGTGGAATTACTGTAGCCTCAGGAAAAGACTCAAGAAAAAAGCTGCAGAGGAAACGCTTCCGGATCTAGTGGATATGACACAGAGGACCTGCAGGCAGCCCACCGCGTGGAAACTCAACCACGGGAGAGTAGCCGCAGTCTCTCACCAGCGTGGGAACAGGAGGGAGGTAAGACAAAGACAGCAGAAACCCAAGACATTGGGGGGGGGGGGGAAGCAGAGGCCTCTCTTGTCACTCAACAAGCAAAACAAAGAGCGCCATTTTACATACCTAAGCACAGCCACAAACTCAGTAACTTCGAATTTGGTGAATCTTGAGAACGCCTTGAGGGCTGCATAAACTCTTTGTGTGGTCCCAGGAGTAGATCAAATGAATACTCACAGAGGCCAGATTTCAACTACCCTCAATTTCACTCAGCCATTCGGGATTACTTCCCAACTGAGTCAAAAAAAAAAAAAAAAAAAAGAGAGAGAGAGAGAGAGAGAGCAATCCAGTAAGGAGCAAGGGAGTGAACAATCTGGGTGAGTCGCTTTTTGCACAGCCTTAAACCTGAAGAATCAAGCAGAGCTCTCTGGCCACACCCATCACAGCCCCTAAGGATCCATCAAAGCAGACAGCCCACTTAGCGGCATAGTATAACAAGAAAAAAACACAACAGCAAAAAAAAAAAAACAAAAAAAAAAAAACAAACAAAAAACCAAAAATAAACCATAAATTATCTCCAACATGCCAAACAACAAACGTAGAAGCCGAGGTAACAAGAACAAGGAAGACACTATGATGCCTCCAAATGAACAAGACACGCCAATGCAAGATTATGAAGATGAAGAGATAGAGGAAATGCAAGAAGCAGATCTCAAAAAATTGATAAGAACATTAAGAAGTTCTCAAAAACAAATTCTTGAACTACAGAAATCCTTAATGGACAAGATAGAAAATCTCTCTCATGAAAATGAAATATTAAGGAGGAATCAAAATGAAATGAAACAACTAGTAGAACAGGAAACTGTGATAGTGACAAAAAACCACAATGAAATGAAGAACTCAATAGATCAAATGACAAACGCATTAGAAAGCCTTAAAAACAGAATGGGTGAAGCAGAAGAGAGAATATCGGAATTAGAAGACAGAGAACAGGAAAGGAAACAGTCAAATCAAAGAAAAGAAGAAGAAATCAGAAATCTAAAAAATACTGTCAGGAATCTACAGGATACTATTAAAAAACCCAACATTCGGGTTCTAGGAGTTCCTGAAGGCATGGAGAGAGAGAAAGGATTAGAAGGACTTTTTAGTGAGATACTAGCAGAAAATTTCCCAGGTTTGGAGAAGGACAGAGACATCCTAGTACAGGAAGCTCATAGAACCCCTAATAAACATGACCAAAAGAGATCCTCACCACGACATGTTGTAATAAAACTCACCACAGTGAAACACAAAGAAAAGATCCTAAAATGTGCAAGAGAGAAAGGTCAGATTACTCTCAGAGGATCTCCAATTAGACTCACAGCTGACTTCTCATCAGAAACCCTACAAGCTAGGAGAGAATGGCAAGATATAGCCCAGGTACTAAGAGAGAAAAACTGCCAGCCCAGAATATTATATCCTGCAAAGCTCTCATTTGTGAATGAAGGTGAAATAAAGACCTTTCACAGCAAACAGAAACTGAAAGAATTTGTCGCCACTCATCCAGCCCTGCAAAAGATGCTTAAAGATATGTTACATTCAGAAACACAGAAACATGGTCACCAATATGAAAGACGATAAAGGAAGGAAACCTCACAGCAAAAAATCACAGGAGTCTCAAACCATATATTAGAAAAAATCTTTGGCAAATGACAGGACAAAGTTACTCCTTCTCAATAGTCACATTGAATGTTAATGGCTTGAACTGTCCAGTTAAATGACACTGATTGGCGGATTGGGTTAAAGAACAAAACCCATATTTTTGCTGCTTACAAGAAACTCATCTTTCCAATAATGATCCATACAGGCTGAAAGTGAAAGGCTGGAAAAAGATATACCATGCCAACAGAAATGAAAAAAGAGCAGGCGTAGCCATCTTAATATCGGACAACATAAACTTTACCACAAAAACTGTTAGGAGAGACAAAGAGGGGCACTATATAATGATTAAGGGATCCATTCAACAGGAAGATATAACGATTATCAATTTATATGCACCTAATTACAGGGCACCAGCTTATTTAAAAGACTTGTTAAGGGACTTAAAGGGAGACTTAGACCCCAATACAATAGTACTGGGGGACTTCAATACTCCACTCTCAGAGATAGACAGATCAACAGGACAGAAGATCAACAAGGAGACAGTAGATTTAAATGACACTATAGCCCAAATGGATCTAACAGATATCTACAGAACATTTCATCCTACATCTAAGGACTTTACATTCTTCTCAGCAGTACATGGAACCTTCTCTAGGATTGACCACATACTAGGCCATAAAGCAAGTCTCAGCAAATTCAAAAGAATTAGAATCATACCATGCAGCTTCTCAGACCACAAAGGAATGAAATTGAAAATTAGCAACTCGGGAATCCCTAGAACACGTGCAAACAAATGGAGGTTGAACAACATGCTCCTGAATGAACAATGGGTCATAGAAGAAATTAAAAGAGAAATCAAAAATTTTCTGGAAGTAAATGAGGATAAAAGCACAACATACCAAAACCTCTGGGATACAACAAAAGCAGTGTTAAGAGGAAAGTTTATATCAATAGGTGCCTACATCAAGAAATTGGAAAGACACCAAATAGATGAGCTTTCAAGTCATCTGAAAGATCTAGAAAATCTGCAGCAAACCAAACCCAAACCCAGTAGCAGAAGAGAAATAATTAAAATCAAAGAAGAAATCAACAGGATTGAATCCAAAAAAAAAAAAATCAGCCAAACAAGGAGCTGGTTTTTTGAAAAAATAAACAAAATTGACACCCCATTGGCCCAACTAACTAAAAAAAGAAGAGAAAAGACCCAAATCAATAGGATCAGAGATGAAAAGGGAAACGTAACAACAGACACCACAGAAATAAAAAGAATCATCAGAAATTACTTCAAGGACTTGTATGCCAGCAAACAGGGAAATCTATCAGAAATGGACAGATTCTTGGACACATACAACCTACCTAAATTGAGCCAGGAAGACATAGAAAACCTAAACAGACCCATAACTGACACAGAAATTGAAACAGTAATAAAGGCCCTCCCAACAAAGAAAAGCCCAGGACCAGATGGATTCACTGCTGAGTTCTACCAGACATTTAGAGAAGAACTAACTCCAATTCTTCTCAAACTATTCAAAACAATCGAAAAAGAGGGAATCCTCCCAAATTCTTTCTATGAAGCCACCATCACCTAAGCCAGAAAAAGATGCAGCATTGAAAGAGAATTACAGACCAATATCCCTGATGAACATAGATGCAAAAATACTCAAGAAAATTTTGGCCAATAGAATGCAACAACACATCAGAAAGATCATCCACCCAGACCAAGTGGGATTTATCCCTGGTATGCAGGGATGGTTCAACGTTCGCAAAACAATCAATGTAATACGCTACATTAACAGACTGCAGAAGAAAAACCATATGATTCTCTCAATAGACGCAGAGAAAGCATTTGATAAAATACAACACCCTTTCATGATGAAAACTCTAAGCAAACTGGGTATGGAAGGAACATTCCTCAATACAATCAAAGCAATATATGAAAAACCCACGGCCAACATCCTATTGAATGGGGAAAAGTTGGAAGCATTTCCACTGAGATCTGGTACCAGACAGGGATGCCCACTCTCACCACTGCTCTTCAATATAGTTCTGGAAGATCTAGCCAGAGCTATTAGGCAAGAAAAAGAAATTAAAGGGATACAAATTGGGAAGGAAGAACTCAAACTATCCCTCTTTGCAGATGATATGATTCTTTATTTAGGGGACCCAAAGAACTCTACTAAGAGACTGCTGGAACTCATCGAAGAGTTTGGCAAAGTAGAAGGATATAAAATCAATGCACAGGGGCCGGCGCCGTGGCTTAACAGGCTAATCCTCCGCCTTGCAGCGCTGGCACACCGGGTTCTAGTCCCGGTTGGGGCGCCGGATTCTATCACGGTTGTCCCTCTTCCAGGCCAGCTCTCTGCTATGGCCCGGGAAGGCAGTGGAGGATGGCCCAAGTGCTTGGGTCCTGCACCCGCATGGGAGACCAGGAGAAGCACCTGGCTCCTGGCTTCGGACCAGCGAGATGCGCTGGCCACAGCGGCCATTGGAGGGTGAACCAATGGCAAAAAGGAAGACCTTTCTCTCTGTCTCTCTCTCTCACTATCACTCTGCCTGTCAAAAAAAAAAAAAAATCAATGCACAAAAATCAACAGCCTTTGTATACACAGGCAATGCCACGGAAGAGGAAGAACTTCTAATATCAATCCCATTCACAATAGCTACAAAAACAATCAAATACCTTGGAATAAACTTAACCAAGGACGTTAAAGATCTCTATAATGAGAATTACAAAATCTTAAAGAAAGAAATAGAAGAGGATACCAAAAAAAGGAAAAATCATCAAATTGAGAAGTTTCTGTACTTCAAAAGATACAGCCAGGAAAGTGAAGAGGCTACCGACAGAATGGGAAAAAATATTTGCAAACTATGCAACAGATAAAGGGTTGATAACCAGAATCTACAAAGAAATCAAGAAACTCCACAACATCAAAACAAACAACCCACTTAAGACATGGGCCAAGGACCTCAATAGAGATTTTTCAAAAGAGGAAATCCAAATGGCCAACAGACACATGAAAAAAATGTTCAAGATCACTAGCAATCAGGGAAATGCAAATCAAAACCACAATGAGGTTTCACCTCACCCCAGTTAGAATGGCTCACAATCAGAAATCTGCCAACAACAGATGCTGGTGAGGATATGTGGAAAAAGGGACACTAACCCACTGTTGGTGGGAATGCAAACTGGTTAAGCCACTATGGAAGTCAATCTGGAGATTCCTCAGAAACCTGAATATAACCCTACCATACAACCCAGCTATACCACTTCTGGGAAAGTGTTCTGCAATTATGTCACTAAATAGGTCTTCTAGTTCATTAGAATCTCCTAATATCCATATGTTGTTGCATTTGATAGTATCGATAAATCTCTAACACTGTTTTTAAATTTTCTAATTTCTTTTTTTAAGATTTATTTATTTATTTGAAAGTCAGAGTTACACAGAGAGAGATGGAGAGGAATGAGAGAGAGAGGTTTTCCATTAGCTGGTCATTCCCCAGTTGGCCATAATGGCCAGAGCTGTGCTGATCTGAAGCCAGGAGCCAGGAGCTTCTTGGTCCATCTTCCACTGCTTTCCCAGGCCATAGTAGAGAGATAGATCAGAAATGGAGTAGCCGGGTTTTAAACCAGTACCCATATGAGATGGTGGCTCTTCAGGTGGTGGCTTTACCTGCTCTGCCACAGTGCCTGTCCCTCTAATTTCTTCTTCTTTTTTTGTCTGACAAAAAGAATTCCAAAGATTTCTCTTCTTGCTCGGATATTCTTTCTTCTGCTTCACCAACTCTGCTGTTAAGGCTTTCACCAAATTTTTCATTTGATCTATTGAATTCTCCATCTAATATTTCATTTTGATTTTTCTTTAAAATCTCAATTTCATTGGAAAACTGTTCATTCTTGTCATGAATGGTTTTCTTTTGTTCTTGGAGTTTGATTCTGAGTAATCTTATGATTGATTTCACTGAGCTTTAGCAAACATGAGGGTACAGATAAGTCTTTCATAGGCTGATTTCATTTCCTTTGGGTAAATTCCCACGAGTGGGGTGGCTGGGTAATATGGTATGTGTATAATAAGATTTCTGAGGTTTCTTCATGCTGTCTTACATAGTTGCTGTAGCAGTTTACATTCTCACCAAGAGTGGACTTGGATAACTTTCTCCACATCCTTGATGGCATTTATTGTTTGATGGTTTTGTATGAGAGCCATTCTAACTGGGGTGAGGTGAAAACTCATTGCTTTTTTGATTTATATTTCCCTTACGGCTACTGATCCTGAACATTTTTTCATGTGTCTGTTGACCATTTGGATTTCCGCTTTTGAAAATATCTGTTCAGTCCTTTACCCATTTCTTAAAAGGGTTGTTTGTTCTGTTGTTGAATTTCTTGGGCTCTAAATGTATTCTGAATATTAATTCTTTACCAGTTTCATAATTTGCAAATATTTTCTCCAATTCTATTAGTGGGCTCTTCATTTTGCTGAGTGTTTTCTTTTTTTTTTTTTTTTCCTAGTCAAGAAGCTTCTCAATTTGATGTAATGCCATTTGTCAATTTTGGCTTTGATTGCCCATGCTTCTGGAGTCTTTTTCAAGAAGTCTTTGCCTATGCCAATGTCTTTATGGGTTTCCCCAAGGTTCTCTATTAATTTGATGGTATCACATCATAGATTTAGATCTATTCCATTTTGAGTGTGGATTTTTATGTAAGGTGTAAGGGAGGTGTCCTGCTTCATGCTTTTGCATTTGGACATCCAGTTTTGCCAGCACCATTTGATCAAGAATCTGTCTTTCTTACAGGGATTCATTTGAGCTGCTTTGTCAAAAATAAGTTGGTTGTAGATGCATGGATAGATTTCTGGAGTTTCTATTCTGTTCTTTTGGTCTACCCAATTGTTTGTGTGCCAGTACCAGACTGTTTTGATATGAGTACCCAGTTTTGTGTCTTGAAAACAGGTATTATGATGTCTCCAGTTTTGTTTTTGTTGTGTAAGATTGCTTTAACTATTTGGCATCTCCTGTATTTCCATACAAATTTCAGCATTGTTTTTCCTAGATCTGAGAAGAAAGTCATCAATATTTTGATTAGGAACATAGTGAATCTGTAAATTGCTTTTGGTTGTATGAAAATGTTGATGATATTGATTCTTCCAATATGTGAACATGGAAGATTTTTTTTCTTCTTGAGTATTCTTCTATTTCTTTCTTCAATGTTCTGTAACTGTCATTATAGAGCTCTTTGATGTTCTTCGTTAAATTTATTCCAAGTTATTTAATTTTTTCGATAGCTGGTGTGAATGGGAACAATCTTAGAAATTCTTACAGTAATGTAATTGTGTATAAAACACTATTGATTTTTGTGTGTTAATTTCATATTCTGACATTTTACCAAACATTTTTTATGAGTTCCAATGGTCTCTCAGTGGAGTATTTTCAATCACCTATATATTGAATCATATCATCTGCAAATAGAGATAGTTTGACTTCCTCCTTCCCAATTTGAATCCCTTTGATTTCTTTTTCTTGACCAATGGGACTGGCTAAAACATCCAGGAATATATTGCACAATGATAGCAATAGTGAGCATCCTTGTCTGGTTCCAGATATTAATGGGAATGTTTCCAAGTTTTAACCAATCAATAAGATGCTGGCTGTGGGTTTTTCATAAATTGCCTGGATTGTGTTCAGGAATGTTCTTTGCTTTCCCAATTTAATTAAGGTTTTCTTCATGAAAGGATGTTGTATTTTATCAAATGCTTTTTCTGCAATTTTTGAGACAATCATGTTTTTTCTTCAGTTTGTTAATGTGATTTTTCACAATTATTGATTTGAAAATGTTGAACTTTCTCTGTATACTGGGGATAAACCCCACTTGGTCCAGGTGAATGATCTTTCTCATGTGATGTTGAATTTGATTGGCTAGTATTTTAGTGAGGATTTTTGCATCTGTGTTCATTGAGGAAACTCATCTTTAGTTTTATTTCTCTGTTGTATCTTTCTCTGGTTTAGGAATTAAAATTATGTTGGCTTCATAGAAGGAGTTTGAGAGGATTCCATCCTTTTCAAATTTTTTGAATACCTTGAAAAATTATTGGAATTAGTTCTTCTTTAAATATCTGATAGAATTCAGCAGTGAAGTCATCTGTTCTGGGGCTTTTCCTTGTTAAGAGTGTCTTTATTAAACTGATCTTCTATATATAAAGAGAATTGAAAATGAATCATGATGTGATTGGAAGGGGAGAGGGAACGGGAAAGGGGAGGGTTGCGGGTGGGAGGGAAGTTTTGGGAGGGGGAAGCCATTGTAACCCATAAGCAGTACTTTGGAAATTTATATTCATTAAATAAAAGTTTAATTTAAAAAAAAAAGAGTGTCTTTATTACTGATTAAATCTCTGCCTTTGTTATTGTTCTGTTTAGGTTTTCTATATCTTCATGGCTCAATTTTGCTAGCTTGTATGTCTCCAGGAATCTATCCATTTCTTCCAGGTTTTCCAATTTGTTGGTATACATCTCTTTGAGTAATTCTTTATTTTTTCAGTATCTGTTGTTACATTTCATTTTATATATTTGATTTTACTAATTTCGATCTTTTATTTTTTGATTAGTTTGGCCAATGTTTTATCAAATTTGTATATTTTTTCAAAACGAGCCTCTTTATTTTGCTTCTTTTGTATTTTTTTCAATTCTGCTTCTTTCTTGTTTAATTTTTATTATTTATTTTCTTCTAATAATTTTGGATTTTTTGTTTATCTAGGACCTTGAAATGCGTTGATAGCTCATTTATTTGTTGTCTCTCCAATTTCTTAATGTAAGCACCAACTGCTATAAACTTTCCACTTAACACTGCTTTTGCTTTATCCTATAAGTTTTGACATGTTATATTGCATATAATTCACATTATTATACTCAATATTTTATATATGTGTATATATATATATATGTGTGTGTGTGTGTGTGTTATAGTGCATATAATTCACATTGGTAAGGAATGAACTTATAGCAACAATTACAACAAATTGTGCTTATAATTCTTCCTGCAGTTCTTCTGTGATTATGATTTTCTTTTTCAGTTTATTTTATCAAAACTAATAATATACCATTGCAGCATTTTAAATACATCCACAATAGTTAAAAATAACAGATTCATATGGTTTGAAGATTTTACAATATATATTGTTTTTAAATGAACATTTTCAATTCCTACTGTACATATGGCATTTATGAAAAATGTGGGTAAATATGTCAGATAATCAAGCAAATAAAATATCTCATAGAGAAAATGTTTCATGAAAATGTGCAAAAAAGCTTTGCATGCAGATTCAAAGAGTGTAATCTTAATATTTATGCAGGTTGGCCAGT
Source organism: Lepus europaeus (assembly GCF_033115175.1). NCBI lineage: Eukaryota > Metazoa > Chordata > Mammalia > Lagomorpha > Leporidae > Lepus > Lepus europaeus. The sequence goes on along the minus strand of NC_084832.1, from coordinate 48,053,244 downwards.
AAAGATTGAAATTTCATTTTCTTTTTCAATATACATTCAAATTAGATTATGTGTTCCAACAGAATAATGTGGGCTTTTCCTCTTAACAAGAGCAAGCTTTAAAAATAGCTATTGTCATTTGATATAAGCTAGAACAGAACTACATATTTTATCATTATTTGTGCATTTTCTAAGGGTTGCAAGCATTCAAACAGAAGCTGGAGTCTCAGAAATATAAACAGTGAAGTGATCATCACATTTTGTTCAAGGTCTTAAGTTGTATACCTTATATTTACGATATTACATGTCATTTGATATTTTGTTGGATAATGAAAAATAGGATTATCTAACTTTGTATTTACTAAAGTATAAAATACATATGGCACTAGATTCAGAAATGGACACCATAAAATTTTTATATTTCCATTTTTGAAAAGTTATTTTTATTTAAAAACGTATGTATATCTAAATGCATATCCATACATATACATTGCTTTTCATACATGAAAATAGTCAAATAATATATATCCGTGTACATATACAATAGATTTTATCATGATTTTAATGAAATTATAATTTCACAGATGATTTTATTGAATGTTGAATATTAAATAATATTAAAATAAAATGAAAACAGTCTGGAACTTAGCTTTGAATTTTATTATGTATTATATTACAGACAGGTATGTATAATCACCTTTCAAATAAGAGAACAGTATACGAAAGACTACCGAATATATATTGAATTATATCATTATGAAGACATGAAATATTCACATGATTTCTGCATGCAAAATGATTAATGAAAACAACTTAATATGCCAATTAAAATATTTCTAAGATTTAGGACTAGTACCTAAATTGATTATGCAGTTGTATATGGTATATATGTTTAATATGTCTATAAGACAATGTTAAATTTTAGTGTTAAGGATAGAATTTAATTCAATATTCCCTGATTTCAGTTGTGCCGTTTAGAGGGTGGAGATTAAAATTCATTTGAAATTCACTGTTATATTTGCAAAGTCTCTTCCTGATACATTGAATAATTTCTGGCATATAATTTAATGCCTGTTAGATCTTATGGTCTCATTATTATAGGCAAACACTAAAACTCTTCAACTTCACTTGTCCTATTGAGGCAGATATAATGGTCCTCACCCTGAGAGTTGCTCAAAAATTGGCAACTATCATAAACTCATTTTGTTTATGGTTAAGTATGCAAAAGTTAAAAGGTCATTACTTATTCCTGTAATATCAATTCTAGTCATGAACAAAAATTTATAAAATATCAGTACAATTGAATTTACATTTGATAAAATTTATTTTCTAAGGGCTTTATTCTTTATTCCTTAACTTATTGAATCCTTCTTCATATCTCAACTGAAATGCAGCTGACTCATGCTTCTCAAACCACAGTGGAATGAAGCTGGAAATTAGCAAATCCCTAGAGCATATGCAAACTTATGGAGACTGAACAATATGTTCCTGAATGAACAAAGAGTAATAGAAGAAATCAAAACAGAAATCAAAAGCTTTCTAGAAGCAAGTGAAGATAACAACACAACATACCAAATTTATGGGGTACAGCAAAAATAGTATTAAGAGGAAAGTTTATAGCAAGCAATAGGTGCCTACATCAAGAAATTGGAAAGCCACCAAGCAAATGAGCTATCAATGCATCTCAAGGATCGAGCAAAACTGCAGCAAACCAGACCCAAAACTAGAAGGAGAAGAGAAATAATTAAAATTAGAGAAGAAATCAACAGAATTGAATCCAAAAGTACATTACAAAAATCAGCAAAGCTAAGAGCTATCTTTTTTTATTTTCAATATTTATTTATTTATTTTATTTAATGAATATAAATTTCCAAAGTACAGCTTATGGATTACAAAGCCCCCCCCCCCAACTTAAGAGCTGTTTTTTTTTGAAAAAAATAAACCAAATTGAGACAACAACTATCCAAAATTGGAACAACTATCCAAAAAAAAAAAAAAAATGGAGAGAGAGGAACCAAATCAATAGAATCAGAGATGATAAAGGGAATATAACAACAGATACCACAGAAATAAAAAGGGTCATCAGAAACTACTACAAAGAGTTGTATGCCAGCAAACAGGGAAATCTATCAGAAATGGATAGATTGCTGGGCACATACAACCTACCTAAATGGAACTATGAGAACATAGAAAACTTAAACATATCCATAACTGAGTTATAAATTGAATCAGTAATAAAGACCCTCCCAACAAAGAAAAGCCCAGGACAAGATGGATTCCCTGCTGAGTTCTACCTGACATTTAAAGAAGAACTAACTCCAATTCTTCTCAAGCTATTCAGAACAATTGAAAAAGAGGGAATCCTCCCAAATTCTTTCTATAAAACCAGCATCACTTTAATTCCTAAACCTGAAAAGGATGGAGCAGAGAAAGAGTATTACAGACCACTTCCCCTAATAAACATAGACGCAAAAATCCTCAATAAAATTCTGACCAATAGAATGCAACAAGACATCAGAAAGATTCGACCTGACCAAGTGTGATTTATCCCTGGTATGCATTGATGTTTCAAAGTTTGCAAATCAATCAACGTGATACACCACATTAACAAACTGCAGAGGAAAACCATATGATTATCTCAATAGGTGCAGAGAAACCACTTGATAAAATACATCAACCTTTCATTATGAAAACTCTAAGCAAATTGGGTATGGAAGGAACATTCCTCAATACAATCAAAGCAATTTATGAAAAGCCCACGGCAAGCATCCTATTGAATGGGGAAAAGTGGGAAACATTTCCACTAAGATCTGGTACAAGACAGGGATGCCCACTCTCACCACTGCTATTCAATATAGTTCTGGAAGTTTTAGACAGAGCCATTAGGCAAGAAAAAGAAATTAAAGGAATACAAATTGGGAAGGAAGAACTCAAACTATCCCTCTTTGCACATGATATGATTCTTTAGGAGGTCCAAAGAACTCTACTAAGAAACTATTGGAATTCACAGAAGAGTTTGGCAAAGTAGCAGGATATAAAATCAATGCACAAAAATCAACAGACTTTGTATATACAACAATGCCACGGCTGAGAAAGAACTTCTAAGATCAATTCATCCACAATAGCTACAAAAACAAGACCCCTACCTTACATAAAAATCCACTCAACATGTATTAAAGTTCTAAATTTATGACCCAACCATCAGATTATTAGAGAACATCCTAGAAACCCTGCAAGATATAGGCACAGTCAAAGGCTTCTTGGAAAAGACCCCAGAGGCACAGGCTGTCAAAGCGAAAATTAACAATTGGGAATTCATAAAATTGAGGAGTTTCTGTACTGCAGAAGAAACAGTCAAGAAAGCGAAGAGGCAACAAAAAGAATGGGAAAAATATTTGCAAATTATGCAACCAATAGAAGATTAATAACCAGAATCTACAAAGAAATCAAGAAACTCCACAACAAGAAAACAAACAACCCACTTAAGAGATGGGCCAAGGACCTAAATTACATTTTTTAAAACAAGAAATCCAAACAGAAACAGACACATGACTAAATGTTAAAGATGACTATCCATCAGGGAAATGCAAATCAAAACCACAATGAGGTTTCACTTCACCTGGTTAGAATGGCTTACATACAGAAATCAACTAACAACAGATGCTGGCGAGGATGTGGAGAAAAAGGCACACTAATCCACTGTTGGTGGGAATGCAAACTGGTAAAGCTACTATGGAAGTCATTTTGGAGATTGCTCAGAAACGTGAATATAGCCCTAAATATGACCCAGCCATCCCACTCTTCAGAATTTACCCAAACGAAATTAAATTGGCAAATAAAAGAGCTGTCTGCAACTCAATGTTTCTTGCAGCTCAGGTCCACAATAGCTAAGACCTGGAATCAACCTAAATGCCCATCAACAGAAGACTGAATAAAGAAATTATGAGATGAGTACTCTATAGAATATTATACAGAAATAAAAAAAGAAACAAATTTACAACAAAATGGATAAATCTGGAAAACATCATGCTGAGTGAAATAAGCCATTCCAAAAGGCACAAATATCATATGTTCTCCCTGATCGGTGACAACTAACTGAGTACCTAAAAGGAAACCTGTAGAATTGAAAGTGACACTATGAAAAGCAATGACTTGATCAACTTTTGTTCTGTCGATGATCAACTTACTATTTTATTCCCTTTAGTGTTTCTTTCTTCTACCAAATACCATTGGTTGAACTCTTTAATTAACACATAATTATTCTTAGTCATTTAAATTTTACTGAAATTGATCCCTGTTAAATATAAGAGTGGGAATAAGTGCAGGAGGAGATGTACAGTTCGGCACATGCTCACTCGGACTTACCGGTAATGGTAGAGCTAGAAACATGCCAGGGGATTCCAATTCAATCCCATCAAAGTGGAATACACCAATGCCATCTTACTAGTCAAAGTGAACAGTTAAATTCATAATTGATCTTAATGATAGGATTAAGAGTCAAAGGGATCAGATAAACAAGACTAGTGTCTGCTAATACTAACTGATAGAATTAAAAAGGAGAGAACGATCCAACATGGGAAGCGGGATACACAGCATACTCATAGAATGGCAGATGTCCTAAACAGCGCTCTGGCCTCAGAATCAGCCCTTAAAGCATTTGGATCTGGCTAAAAATCCCATGAGAGTTTCACAGGCATGGAAAGCCAAGACACTCTGGAAAAAAAAAAAAAAAAAAGAATGACCTAAATGAAAGATCTCCATCAAAGAAGGCGGTACCTTTCTCTGAAGCGAGGAGAGATCTTCACTTTGACTATGGCCTTATCTAAATCAGATCAGAGTTTGTGAACTCAAGAGGCTTCCATTGCCTTGGCAGCTCATGACAAGAGCCTCTGGTGATTACTGACATCATAAATAAGAGTCAATTGTTAAATCAACAACGGGAGTCACTGTGCACTTATGCCCCATGTAAGATCTCTGTCCTTAATGTGTTCTATCTACTATGCGAATTAACGGTAAAACTGCTACTCAAACAGTACTTTATACTTTGTGTATCTGTGAGGGTGCAAACTGTTGAAATCTTTACTTAGTACATACTAAGTTGATCTTCTGTATATAAAGATAATTGAAAATGAACCTTGATGAAGAATGGGATGGGACAGGGAGTGGGAGATTGGATGGTTGTGGGTGGGAGGGAGGTTATGGGGGGAAATGCCGCTGTATTCCAAAATTGTACTTTGGAAATTTATATTTATTAAATAAAAGTTGAAAAAAAATTTAGAAAATGGTTTATTTAACAAGTGGACAGAGAGAGAGAGAGAGAGAGAGAGAGAGAGAGAAAGTATCAAAAGTATCAATACACAGAAAAATTTCTCTCCCCAAACCCATTTGTTCTACCATGTGGATGGAAGTCACCAAAGTGTATAGCCATCATCAACTGTCTTTTTGCTACATTATCAATTAACTGAATTGTAAGCAGTGAATAGCCAATACTATAACCTATACTCTGGTATAGAATGCAGGCATCCCAAATGGCAGTTTAACTACTGTGCCAAAATGTCCAGCCTGCTATCCATTGTTAATTAGATTGTTTGTTTGCTACTGAGTTGGTTGATATGTTTGTGTGTGTATGTATACAAACACTCTGGTTACTAAGCTATTTTCATTTGTACAGTTTGTTGAATTTATCTCTCATTCCTTACACTGTTTCTTGACTCTGTTGATTGTTTCCTTTGCTGTGCAAAAGCCTTACAATTTAATGAAGCTTTATCTTTCCACTTTTTTTTCTTTGTTTCTGGGGTCTGATACAAAAATTCATTGTCCATTCCAGTGTCCTAAAGCACTTCTTCTATTTTCTGTTAGCTTCAGAATTTCATGTCTTATATATAGTTGTTTGATTTTGAGTTGAAGTTTGTACACCACGATACCAGGGGATGAGGAGAAATGAGTGATGTGGGGTTACGTAGTTCACTCTTCTGCATGTGCTTATGTAATATTCAAAAAGCAATTTTTAAAACGTTTTAGTATTAAGAAAAAATATTATGTGAAAGGCAAATAGGAACACTGAGTTGTCATCTGCTGGCTCAATTTCCATATACCTGCAACATCCAGGGCTGGACCAGAACCAGAGCCAGGACTTGGAAATGAAATCTGAGTCTTCTGTTTGAATGTAAGGAACCCAGTTCCTTGAACCATATCTACTGCCTCCATGTGCTTGCATCAGTGGGAGCTGAAGTCAAAAGTTAGGGCCAGGAATCAAACTCAAGCCATCTGCTGTGGGATTCTGGCATCTTCACTTACATGTTAAGTGTTTGATTCCCCAGCTCCATTTATAGAAAAGGCTCTATATTTTCATATTCATGTTCTTGGACTCTAAAGTAGATATAGGAATATGCTCCTGGTCTCTATTATATTTATTTGTTTTTAAAAATGATATACTGTTTAATTACTACAGCTCTAAAATATATTTTGAAATGAGGTAATATAATTCTTTCTTCTTTTTGCTAAAAATTATTTTGGCTATTTCAAATCTTTTTTGGTTGCATTCAATCTTATTTGAGTTGCACAGTGACAGAGAAAGAGAGAACGAGAGATTGCGTGAGAGAGAGAAAGAGAAAATATCTTCCTTCTATCAGTTGGTTTACTCCCCAGTTTGCTGCATCAGATGGAAGCCATGCACCAAAAACTCCATCCAAGTTTCTCACATGAGTGCTAAGAACTCAAGCATTTGAGCGATCAATTGCTGCTTTCCCAGGAGCAGCCAGGACTCAAACTGGCATTTCAAAATGGGATGCCCAAATCTAGAAAAGCTGCTTAATTAACTACAACACATCTCTAGTTCTCATACAAAGATTTACCGTGTGCACATATACAGCTACTACTTGTCAAGTAAAAAAGTAAAAATAAAGTAAAAAATATTAAAAAGCCATAAGCTTCAGAAAAGCAAATTTTGTTTTGTTTTTCCAAAATGCACATGCTTGTACTACATATTAAAAGTACTCTATTTCTTATGGAGTAATTTGGCAAGCATATTTATTTAGAATGTGCACTGAGTTATTCTGAGTTGCACAACTGTCTGTGAGCTGAAAGCTTGGTGTCATATTCAAATACTGGAAATTGCTACAGTAAGTATAGCTGTAGTAAGCCTATTACAGTACAAGTATATTATAATGTGTCTGATTTCTTTCATTTAAAGTATCCTTAAATTCACAAAAAATACTTTTTATGCTCATTTTCTGATGACAAAATGAAGACTTTCATAATTTGAAAAACTTGGGGGAAACTTGAATTTAATGTGTGCCTGTATGTATTTATATTTTTAGTGAATTCAGTGTAAGGGATTACAGCATCAAATGAATTAAGCACAATGAAAATTAAGGATTTATAACATAAAGATTTAAAAAATTAAATTAGGAGCTAGTTGTAGCTATCAGTTAAGACGTCAGATCCAAAAATCAGAGTACATGACAAGTGTATTATAGCGTGTCTGACACATGGGATACCTGGATTGCATTCTCAGCTCTCAACTTTGACACCAACCTACCCACAGACACTGTGGATATTCAGAAAGTAAACCATTTCATAGGAGCCCTCTCTATATCCCTCTCTCTCCTCTCCCTCTAAAATAAATTAAACAAAATAAAAAGTAAAACTAAAATGAGAATGATAAATTCGTTTGGAACAAGAAATGGAGAACTGTGTATAAGGATGGAGTTAAGCTCATAAAACGTTATGTATCTAGGACAGGATTTTGAAAATAAGTTTTCTTTGTGCAAGCACACCAGGAGAAGGTTTCATGCTGTGCTGCTGAGCTGGATGAAGGGAGGATGTTCGCATAAATTTCCTCCTGATGTTCCTGTTTATATTTCTGGAATTCTCTGAGGCATTACAACTGTATAGAAGAGACAAGACCTAACCTCTGGAACTTAAAAAGAAGAGCAAAACAAGATCCTTTTTTATTCAAAATAAGAGTGCCACTACAATGGAATTTCATCTTTAAACTATTTAACTGACTAATAATAGGCAAGCTAGCATAATTTCCAAAAGCTTGTTTCTTAATTTTTATCAAAAAATTGTTTATTAGGTTGAATTAAGTGAGACAGAAAAACCTATTAACAGTTTGACAGGTAAGTGTACTCCAGTTTTGCACATTAAAAAGAAAGTGAAATTCCTTATCCCTTTTAGCTTCTTACAAAGAATAATATAGAGTGATAAACTCCCATAGCTTATAGGTGTTCTAGTAATTATTATTAGTCTAATAATTAGATCATTGAATGTCAAAATAATTTAAGATCAAAACTTAGCATATTATTAGACTTAATTTTAGGTTATATTTTGATATATCATCAAGATTTAGGACTATTCGTTACTTAACACTAAAGAGCTTTCACTGCATGTTTATACATAAAGGCATTTGAAAATTCTGGTGATTTTGGGCTCATTGCTTTGTTAGTATCTCAGTCACCATTGGTTTGAGTTGGTTTTAGTTTCCAATTATAATGTTTCCTTTAACATAAAAATATTGGTAATTTTGTTTTCTTAGAATACTTTTGATATGGGCAGGCAAATGACATTAGATTCACGAGCTAGAGACTATGCCCCCCTTGTTTCTCTCTGATTTCACCTGTAAAAACCCACCTGCCAATCAGACCATGTAACCACTCCCCATTTGGAAGTGAATAAGAGGCATGGAACACCTGGGCCCTGCCCCTGTTCTCCCACATACCTCTTGCATGCTGTCCAATTCTGCTGTAGCTTCTGGCTCTCTGCCCTCCACATAGCTCTTCCCCTTGGCCCTGGCTTTCACATTTCCGCCTGTGACCCCTGATCTCTCTGCCTGTTATGGAACTCCCAGTTCATCTTTCTGACCACCTCTCCCTTAAATAAAGCTCTCATATTCCTGGGTATTTCTCTAATTTCCCCAAATAACTTCTGAACTTTACCATGTTACCTGTCTTATTTATGTCCAAGTTTAGAATTCTTCTCTAAGCTTGAGACAATAACCCAAAATATTAATTTTAGCATCTACTTCCTGATAACATTTGGTGATCTTGAAGGGACCTCATATTTGTTTAATCTGTCTAAAAACCAACTGTAAGGGCACCGCAAAACACACCAAACACTGGATTTAGAGGAAAGGTTTATGGTTAGGTGGGGGAAGCCTGATGGGCCAGGGTGGGAGGGAGAGAGAGTGAGGGATCAGGAGAGAGAGAGAACTTGTGCTGAAAGCAGGTCCTGTAAAACTTTTGCTGGGGCATGGGGAAGTAAGAGCAGCAAATTCTATTAGTGTGAGGGTGGAGCTGACACCTATGGTTGGGCTATCTGGACACCTAGCTTCCAGCAATGGTGGTGGGGATAAAGCCTACAATGGTGTCTGAAGGTGCAGATCACACCATAGATAAGATTGCACCATTTTACTAACATCAACATGGTAAGGGATTTTTGAATGGCTTCATGTGGCTTCCAAGCTTTGAAAATCATTCTGCATCCCAGCCTCTCTTCTCTCAGCATTCGTGGCTTCCCTCAAAAACATGCTTTAGCAAACCTGCATGGTTTTTGCCTCACAAACGCTCAGGGTTTGGTTTCAGGTAGCTTTGGATTTACAAACGACAGAACTCAGGCAGCTTTTCAGCTTTTGCTCAGTGCTCATGGTTTTGGAAAGAGGCTGTAAAAATGCAAGGATTGATTTTCTTGGTGTTTCTTGGGGGAATGTACATTAGCATTAATGGAATTTGGGCAGAAAAGTGGGAGAAAGATTTTAGTGGAGGGCTAGTTTGTGAGTTTACCACTATATAGAAGTTTCCAATTTGTTTGTGGTGTGTTTTTAGGGACAATTTATGCACTTTTTAAAAGGAAAACTAAAAACTTTTTTTTAAGTTTTATTGAATGGATTCATGGTTACTTAACAATTACCTTGCCTCAGGCTCTTTGATTTTCAAATCAGGCATGCTTTCAACTGGTAATTTCAGGTGGGGGAGAAGGTCCCATTGCCCAGAAATATTTTAGGGTCAGGAAGGTGGAAATTTAAACATGGTGGAAGCTCCACTTCCTGCTGTGGAGGGTGGAATTTCCATCCCAAAATGGCAGCCTCCATAAGAAACATGTGGTTGCCAAGATGGTGGTCTCCATGGGGACTTATACCCTTACCAGAAGATGGGCAAAAGACTCCACCCCATGATGGTGGCTCCCTTGGCCAGCCACATGGTTCATGCCTGATTAGCTGAGTGATTTAGTGATTTTTAATTTTTTTTTTTATCTTAGTTTCTTATTTTCTTAGCTGTGCACCTGATGATAGAACTTGTGGGTCCCCATTTTTCCTGTTTTTCCTTTTTTTTTATTTTATGGCTTCACATTTGTGTTGGTCCCCAGGTTTTATTTTTTTCCCAAAAATTAGATACGCATTTTTCTCCCTGTTTTCCATTTTTAAAAATTTTATTGCTTTGCACTGGTCCCTTCCTGGAATCCAGGTGTTTGTTTTCCCATTTTTCCCATTTTTTAATTTGTTATGACTCTACACTGTTCCCCTCTTGGATCCCTGTTTTTGTTTTTGTTTTTCTCATTTTTCAGATATTTTATTTTATACCTTCAATCTGGTTCCCTCTTGGATTGCCATTTTTCCTCTCTGTTATTTATGACTATTTTCCAGAATTTTGGACCCCCTGGGGTTTGGCACCCCCCCTCCCCCCCGCTCCCCATCTCCAGGAGTGGGTTTTTCTCTTTGGCGCCCTGAAGTTCAGCATCTCAGGCATGGCAGGGTTTCTGAGATTTCATCTCAGACCAGGTGACTTACTTTTTGGCCTCCTGAGATTCAGTACCCCAGGAGTGGTGTGGCAGTCTGGAATGGTGGTTCTCAGACTAAGTGATATTTTTTATTTTTGGTACGGTGTTAGCTTTATGCTGTGTTTAAAAACGATTGTTTGAACTCTATTGCAGGTGTGGTAACTCTGGTATGCCAAATTATTTGTTAAGCACATGTTCAGATATAACTATGCCAAAGCTTAGCCCTATCTATCTTTTATCTCTCCAGGTTACCAGGTGATTCAACTATGTGTAGCTCTTCATCCACTCCCTTGGACACACCCTTGGGATATGTGTTTAATAATTGGGAGACCATTAAGCTAGATGGTATTACTAAAGAAAGGTTGATTTCTGTCTACAGTACTGTGTGATCTAAGTATAGTTTAGGAATTGGTGAAACATGGCCAATAAATTGGACTCTTATTTATTATATCATTTCAGAAATTAACTTGTATTGCAGAAAATAGCAACAATGGTCTGATGTTGCTTATGTACAAGCTTTTATAGAATTATATCAAAGTTTCAATCCTAAAAGGAGGGTTGGGCTATATGATGCCTTTGCTATCCCAAAGAAAAAGGAGTAGTCAGTGGATATAACTGATGATTCATTACTGACTGGTTCTCAGCTACCAATCTCAACATGTGTGACACCAGAGTCATCTCAAGAGTGCTGTATCCCTTTCAGTGCTTCTGAGCCTGAACTTTCACCTACTGCTCCAAGGCCCCCTCCTTTTAACCCTTCTTGACCCAGAGGGTAGCCTTACTTGGATTACTAGGAGTAGAGCCACCTATCGACAGACAGGACGGATATTCTGTCCCTGGAGAGAAGTCACAAGTGAAACAGAGACCTTTAAAATACATTTACTTTTCACTCTATCTAACTTAACTCTTTGTAAACAAAAGATGAGGAGATTTTCAGAAAATCATACTAGATATTCTGAGGAATTTCAGGCCCTAACCTTAGCTTATGACCTTTATTGGAATAATATACATCTTATTTTATCTACTAGCTTTACAGCTGAAGAAAATTAGCATATTTGGATAGAAGCTCAAAAATAAGCTGATGAGATGTCAGTTCAGTGTCCTGACAAGTTCTCTGTGGGGGCTTTTGCAGTGCTGAATACTGCACCTGAATGGAATTACCAAAAGGGGGAATCATGTTCACAATTAAAATATCACATGGTCTCATGTTTACTGGCAGGGATGAGGAAATGTATTATACAACCCATAAACTATGAAAAGATCAAAGAGATAGCACAGTGTCTGAATGAGAATACAGCTACATTCCAGGTACAATTAGTAGAAGCAATAAAAAGAGACACCAACTTAGATTTTGAATCTTCAATATGGCAAGATTACCTTGGTACTTATTTCATTATGCAGTCAGCACCAGATATTAGAAGAAAAGCTCCAAAAACTAACCATAGGACCTCAAACCCCCGTGAACCAACTGATAGAAATGGCATTTCAAGTGTTTAACAACAAGGATGAATTAGAAGAGAGGGTGCTCCAATATGAGAAGCAGGTTGGATCACAGGCTCATCAGATGGCAATAGCTGAACCTAGCTTGTTGCAACCTCAGAGTCAGTCCATGAGAAATCCTGCCACAGCAGGAATGTGCTTCAGGACACTTGCAGAAAGAGTGTTCTAACCAGAGAGTTCCCCTCATGACATTCCCCAGAAGCAAAAAGAGTGGCAGTTGGAAGAGAGACTGTCCCCTTCTCTGAAGGGAGAGAGGGTCTCCTGCTCTACATATGCCTTCCTCTGAATATTGAAATTTCCAGAGGAGATTAACATCTCTAACCAAGAGCCCCAGGTGATCATTGAGGTTTGCAGGTAAGCATGTTAATTTTTTAATTGACACAGGACCCACTTACTTTGTGCTCACTTCCCATGCTAGACCACTTCCCCATAAGAGTTGTACTGTTGTGGGAGTCAATGAGGAACCTCAGTCCCAAAGATTTACCTTACCTTTGATGTGCCAGATAGAAGATGCTCTTATTACTCACCAGTTTTTAGTCATGTTAGATTGTCCAACTCCATTACTTGGAAGGGATTTATTTTCAATCTTAGGTATTCCTTAAAGTTAATATCCCATAATCTTATGTCACTTGTTATGATGTTAGTAAATACTGAGGCAGAGCCTAGTTTAGATAATATGCATTCTGAAATAATAGAAAGAGTAGATCCTCAAATTTGGGATCAGGGGATTCCTGGATGGGCTACACATGCTGTGCCTGTCAAGGTTTTCTTAAAGGATAAGACTGCATTTTCTGATCAATGTCAGTATCCAATAAAGACAGAAGCTAAAAGGGGACTACAACCTTTAATTGATAAATTTCTGAAACATGGACTCTTTACCCCACATCAGTTTCCCTGTAATACTCCTATCTTGCCTGTTTTAAAGCCAAATGGAGAATATAGGATGGTTCAAGACCTTAGGGCAGTTAATGAGGCAGTTATTCCAATTCATCTTATTGTGCCAAATCCTTATACTATATTGACACAAATACCTCAAGGGACCTCATAGTATACAGGTTTGGACCTAAAGCATGCTTTCTTCTGCATAACATTAAGTTCAGAATCTTAGTTTTTATTTTCCTTTTAATGGACTGACCCAATTTCAGGTATAACTCAGCAATATGTATGGATTGTTGTCCCCCAAGGGTTCTGGGACAGCCTGTAAGTGTTTGGTAATGCACTTGCCAAGGAACTCAGGGAATTACAGCTAAAGAATGGAGTGATCTTAGAATATGTAGATACAATTTTCATTTGTAGCCCCTCCAAGGAGGACTCAGATGAAAATACCATCCAGATTTGAACTACCTAGCTAAATGAGGATACACAGTTTCCCCAACAAAAGCTGATTTCTAAAAGGAAGTAGATTACCTGAGATATATTCTATCCCCAGGAAAGTATGTTCTTTCAGTAAAGAGAAAGGAAGTTTTTCTATGTGTATGGTCACCACAGACTAGAAAGCAGCTAGGGACATTTCGGGGAATGGTTGGATTCTATAGAATATGGATTCCAGGAGTTAGATTAATAGCCAAGCCTTTGTATGAAGATCTAAAAGGTTTTGACACAGATCCACTTCACTAGACAGAGGAGTTACAGAAATCATTCCAAAGAATTAAAGAGATTCAACAGAAGACTAAGCATTAGGAATTCCTAACCAGAGTTAGCTATTCATCCTATTTATAGCAGAGAAAGAGGGGGTTGCTCTAAGAGTACTGACTCAGAAATTAGGTCCACTTCCATGACCAGTGGACTATTTTTATAAACAGCTAGATTCTGTGGCTACAAAGTGTCCTGCATGATTAAGGGCTATTGCTGCTACAGCACTCTTGGTGGAGGAAGCCACCAAACTGACTTCAGGCCAGCCACTTGAAGTTCAGACTTCACACCAGGTGCAGGGGGTCTTGGAAACTAAAGGACATCAATGGCTAGCAGGAGGGCATCTCACAAAATATCAGACTCTTTTGTTAGATTCACCTGAGATAACTCTAAGGTGTGCCAGGTCTTCATCCCTGTAACTCTGTTGCCATCTGAGGGCCCTGAAGAGTTAACTCATTCTTTTGTAGATACTATAGGACAGGTATATTCTAGTAGATCTGACCTTTGAGATGAGCCTCTAGAGAATTCAGATATTGAGTGGTTTACTGATGGCAGTAGCTACATGAAGGAAGGAATTAAAAGGTCTGGTTATGCCATAGTGGATCTTACTCAAGTAATAGAAGCACAAGCATTACCAAGCAATACTTCATCGCAAAAGGCTGAAATTATTGCATTAGCTATAGCTTTGCAATTAGAAAAAGGTCAGTGAATTAATATAAATATGGATTCCAAATATGCTTTCCTTGTGTTACATACACGTGCATCAATTGGAAAGAAAGAAGCTTACTGACTACAAAGAATCCCCCTGTTAAATATGGAAAAAAAGATATTAGCTCTATTTCAGGTGGTACTAGAGCCTTTGGAAGAAGCTGTCATTCATTGTAAGGGACATCAAAAGGGAGAAACTATGTTAGCAAGGGAAATGCACTAGTAGGTAAAACAGCAAAAAGAGCTGCACACAGAAAGCTCTGGAAATGGTTCTAATACTTCAGCCTCCAATAATGACTAAAGAACCTCACTATACTGAATATGAGATTGAATGGGCCCAAGAACACAGTTCTACTAAAGATTTCAATGGGTGGTGGACTTTGGATCATAAAGTTATGCTCCCAATGACCTCTTAATAGAAAAGTATTAAGGAAATACATGATTCTACCCATCTGGAAAGAAAAACTTCAATGAAACTAGCTTCCCGAGTGTTTGGAGGGAAAGGACTAAACACTGTTGTAAGGGAAATAACTCATTCTGGCCCAATGTAGTTTCAAAATAACTCTGGTAGTCCTATAAAACTACCTCTCTTGTTGACTTATGTGCAGAGGATGGGGATATACCCAGGAGAAGATTGGCAGATTGATTTCACTAATATGCCTCCAACAAGTAATTTTAAATATCTTCTAGTTTTTATTGTTATTTTCACAGGGTGGAGAGAAGCCTTCCCAACTCAAACACAAAAGGCATAGGGAGGTGTCAAAGGCCTTGCTAAAGGACATTGTGTCATGCTTTGGACTCCCATGGTCAATCCAGAGTGACAATGCACCTTCATTTGTATCTAAAACAACTCAACAGGTAATTGCTGCTCTAGGAATTTCTTACTATCTCCATGCCTCTGGGAGACTTCAGTCATTGGGTAAAGTTGAAAAGGGCAATCATAGTCTTAAGAAAGTCCTTGCTAATCTTTGCCAGGAGACCTCAGAAACATGGCTTAAACTATTGCCTACTACCCTTCTCAGGATGAGAATAGCCCCCAAGACTGCCTTAAAGCTTAGTCCATATGAGATGCTATATGGAAGGCCCTTCCTAATCTCTGACATCCTCTTTGATTCGCAGGATCAAGATCAGATAAAGCATATTATCAATTTAGGCCAGGTACAGAAGGCTTGGGTAGAGTATGTAATAAAGTTCTCCCAGTGCCATATCTTATGACTCATGAGCAGCCTATTTCCCTGAGAGATTTAGTCTTCTAAAAACTTGGAAGGCAGGATCTCCTTAGCTTAGTTGCAGCCTAAATGGAAGAGGCCCTACCAGGTGCTACTGAGCATACCTATCTCAGTGAAATTACAGGGCATCCCAAGCTTGGTACATTTGTCAAGGATTAAACTTCTACCCCATTAGTCATCAAAGATGAGTTCAAAAGACAAGTCTGATTATTCCTGTAGCCAGTTGAATATCTTAAATACCTATTCAAAAAGCAAAAAGATGAGTACAGCTTTTGCTTTCATCACATCAAGAATGTTGCACTTTAGGGCAGTGATGTTGTACCTATCTCTTCTTTTTATTCTTTCTGGAAGCTTTTGTTGGCGGAGAAACTCCTTAGTGAGTTTTTCTGTTACAATGATTGAAAATCCTGGTGAGCCACATGAAGGTGACTTTAAAAACCTGACCATTGCTTTGGGTAATTTGGCCTACACTTCAGGTCAGCTTTTACAGCAAGTACTTACATAAATTGATACTCTTTCCAAGGTAGTTATGGACAATAGACAGGCCTTGGAATATATATTAATAAAACAAGGAGGAACATGTGCAGTGACTGACGGAATCTGCCACCTTTACTTGAACAGTAGCATGTTCACCGAAAAAGATATTAAAAATCTCTATGCTCAGGCTAAATGGTTTTATAATGTGCACAAGGATAGCCTATATCACCACCCACTATCTGGGATTCTATAAAATATGTTCTTTCTATCTGAAGGGGCACTTCATTTGCAATTTGTCTTGTCCCAATTTTTGCTTTTTCTGATTGATAAATTTATGTGTTTCAGAACTTCATGGCTTCTGAGAGTGATGATGACCATGCTGGGGACACAGCCATTGATGGTGACAGAGAGTACTCAAGCTTATGTAGCAAATTCATGAGATGAGATATGAAAAAATTTCCAGACCCAAGACAGGCAGGGCTTGCATTCCTGATCAGCAGGAAGCAGCTATAGAATATCCGATGAGTCTACATCCTTCAACATCCCCTTAAGATTCACTATCTGGAATTTCTGAAGGGGAATGATATGGGCAGGCAGATAGGATTATTTTCATGAGCTGTGACCATGCCCCTCTTTTTTTTTAAGATTTATTTATTTATTTGACAGGTAGAGTTACAGACAGTGAGAGAGACAGAGAGAAAGGTCTTCCTTCCATTGGTTCACTCCCCAAATGGCAGCAACGGCTAGAACTACGCCAATCTGAAGCCGGGGCCAGGTGTTCTTCCTGGTCTCCCACATGGGTGCAGGGGCCCAAGCACCTGGGCCATCCATCCTCCACTGCCCTCCCATGCCATAGCAGAGAGCTGGACTGAAAGAGGAGCAACCAGGACTAGAACTGGCACCCAAATGGGATGCCAGCGCTGCAGGCAGAGGATTAACATAGTTTCCCATGGCACCAGCCCTGACCATGCCCCTACTAGCCCATACCTAATATCACTGGATTTCACCAACTTGCTAATCAGATTACATAACCACTCCCCTTTTGGAAGTGAATAAAAGGCATGGAGTGTCCAGCCCTGCCACTGTTCTAGATGCCTCTTGCTTGCCACCGATTTCTGCTGCAGCTTGTAGCCCCTCTGGCCCCTGTGCCTCCTCCACGTGGCTCTGGCTGGCCGACTTCCACACATGGCTCATGATCTGCTCTCTGCCTGATATGGAACTCACCATTCATCTTTCTGACCCCTGTCCCTTAAATAAAGTCCTCACATTCCTGTGTATTTCTCTCGCTTCCCCAAGTAAATTCTGAACTTTACATGTTGCCTGTCTTGATTATATCCAAGTTTAGAATTCTTCTGTAAGCTTGAGACAAGGACCTGAAATATAAATTTTAGTGTATACTCCATAATAACACATTTAGATGAGGGTTCTGTGTAAAAATTTTTGAGTCTTTTAATTCATCTCAATATTTTTATTTATGTATTTTTTGACATTAAGGCATGTGTGTCTAGCTGAAATATATACAATATAAATTAATTTCTGATAATGAACTGATTACATTTTATATTCTGACAATTAAAATGTGCTATTTAATATTTTTAAGACTGTAATTTCATTCATGTCTTATCAAGATTTAAGCTCATTTTAGCACTGAATAATAATACATTTTATTGATGTAATAGTTTATCCATTCATCTCCTGAAAGACATATTTTTATCATCTTTTTTAAAGATTTATTTATTTACTTAGTTGAAAGTCATTGTTACACCCAGAGAGAAGGACAGGCAGAGAGAGTGGTCTCCATCCACTGGTTCACTCCCTGCAACAGCCAGAGCTATGCCAATCCGAAGTCAGGAGCCAGGAGCTTCTTCCAGATCTCCCATGTGGGTGCAGGGGCACAAGGACTTGATCATCTCCTACTGCTTTCCCAGGCCATAGCAGAGAGCTGCATTGGAAGTGGAGCAGCCGGGACTTGAGTCGGCACCTATATGGAATGCTGGCACTTTAGGCGGCAGCTTTACCTGCTACTCCGCTGCCCCAGTGTTTTTTTTTTTTTTTTTTTTAACTTCAAAGGCAGAGTTAGAGAGAGAGAGGACTTCCTTTGCTTTCTTGCTCTCCAAATTGCTCCAGTGATTTGGTGCTAGTCTAGACCAAATTCAAGAGCCAGGATCTTCAACCAGGTCTCCCACATGGGTGTTGAGACTCAAGTAGTTTTACTATCTTTTGCTGCTTTCCCCGGCAGATTAGCAGGAAACTGGATTAGAAGCAGAGCTGCAGCTGGGATCCAATAATGTGGTCATAAGGGATTCTGGCTTCACTGAGTGTAGTTTAATCCACTTTTCCACAACTCTGGCTCCTATTCCTCCTTAGTAACTGAGATTTTTGTATTCTTTGCCCTAGAGTATGTTTTGGATTATGTTTTCATATACTTAATTTCCATCTGTATATCTTCCTTTTCAGGTATCTGTTACATTCTTTACTTCAATTTATAATTAATTTATTAGTTGTTTTATTGTTGAGTTTTAAGACTTCTTTATATTTTGAAAAATAGTCTTTTATGTCCTTTATCAAATGTAAGTTTTGATCAAACTTGAGTTACTTTTTGTGAATATTATACAGTTATGTCTACTTGTTTCCCCCTTTTACTGTCTAACATCATCTATGGGAAAGTCTAATTTTTACCAGTTTGTCTTTGCGAGGTTGACTATTTTAGTTAATTACACTTTTGTGATCTATTTAGAAGCATTCTGTTTTGTTCATTTGATCCATTTATCATCCTTTCATAATCCCACCATGTTTTTTGTTTGTGGGGAAAGCACAGATAAAAAGACAGAGAGAGGTTTTCCATACACAAGTTTACTTCTCAAATGTGCACAATGCTACGGCTTGCCCAGGCTGATCCCAGGAGTTTAAAACTCAATCTGGGTCTTCTATATGGGTTTCAGGGCTCAAGCACTTGAGTCATCCCCTACTACCTCTGAGATGTATATTTTGAGAAAGCTGGAAATGGAAGTGCAGCTGGAAGTCAACATCAGGCACTCTGATTTGGGATGCTGGCAACCTAAGCAGCATATTAACTGTTGTGGCTTTACTTACTCTCTTTACTGTTGTGGCTTTACAGTAAGTCTTAAAGTCTGGTAGTGTCTATACTTTTATTTCAATTTTATTCAGCTGTCAATACTGTATTTTATTCCTCATATAAATGAGTCTTTTCATTTTGATATGGAATTTACAATCTGTTTGTTGATATCTGAAGAATGTCCTGTGATTTCAACTGGGATTGCATTGAATTGAAGAAATAACATCTTTACAGTGTTTATGCTTGTGTCATGATATAGAATAGATCTCTAATTCTTATTTGATTCCTTCCATTAAAGTTCTGTTATTTTTATCACAAATTTTGCAATTTTTTGTTAGATATATGCCCAATTATTTCTTTTAGGGGGAGATGTGAAATATAGTATTGTGTTTATAAATCCAACTAAAATTTTCATTGTGAGTGTATAGCAAAGGGACTGATTGATACTATTTTTGCATCTGGTAAATTTTCTATAATTGCTTATTAGTCCTGGTAGTTTATCTTTGTTGATTCTTTAAGATTTTTGGCGCAGATGAATAAATCAAGTGTAAGAAAAACTAGTTTTTTAAGACTTATTTTATTTATATTAAGGACAGATCATCAGAGAGAAAACAGGGAAGAGAGAGAGAGTGAAAGACAGAGAGAGGGAAGGAAAGAGAGACAGAGGGAGGGAGGGGAAGAGGGAGGGAGAGATGGACATTGTGGCATAAATTTAACTGATGTTTGAATGCCAGATCAGCTTAGAATACCTGAAATAAATCCCAATTGGTTATGGAATATATTATTCTATATACTCTGGAATTAATTTTACATTTTTGTCAAAGTTTGTATCTATGTCTTAGAAATATATTGGTCTATATTTTTCTTATAATAATATATTTTGTTTTGGTACTTGGACAATGTTGTTTCACATAATAAGTTATTTGCTTTGCTTCTATATTCCAGGAAAGATTGGAGATTTGTTATAAATTCTTACTTAAAATCTCAACTGAAAATCACCGATGAAGTTTTCCAGGACTGAAATTCCATTTTGGGAAATATCAATTAATTGAATTCTTTAATATTAGAATTATAAAGAAACTTTAAAACTATGCATATTCATTGTGTTGATGACTTAAAAGCTCTTTTTTTTTTCAGCTGATAGCTGTTGATGTTGTTTTTTTTTTTTTTTTTGACCTGACAAAGAATCAAATTGTCAAGTCAAATTCTCATAAATGATGTATCTTTCCAGAGTGTTGAGTTGTATTCATAATGATAAGAACATACACAGTCAAAGGCAACTGGGCTCCCTATGTCCTTCAGGCAAACATGTTCTGTTTCTCCCAGAGTAGTAGATGCAATGTCTTTACAAGCTGGATATGTCACTTCACACATAAACGATCATTGAGATTCTGAAACACTTTGATGCTACACTCGAATTGGAATGTAAGCACTAGATTATCTGACATTTTCAGGTTCACCCACAGCAGGAGGATTACAAACACCATGTGTCCAGGGTGCCTGCCTAGGGAGTTGCTGTGATTTTGTGTCCATGCAGAAGCACTATTCTTTTTTTTTTTTTTAATTTTATTTTTTTTTATTTTTGACAGACAGAGTGGACAGTGAGAGAGAGACAGAGAGAAAGGTCTTCCTTTTGCCATTGGTTCACCCTCCAATGGCCCCCGCGGTAGTGTGCTGCGGCCAGCGCACCGCGCTGATCCGAAGGCAGGAGCCAGGTGCTTCTCCTGGTCTCCCATGGGGTGCAGGGCCCAAGGACTTGGGCCATCCTCCACTGCACTCCCTGGCCACAGCAGAGAGCTGGCCTGGAAGAGGGGCAACCAGGACAGGATCGGTGCCCCGACTGGGACTAGAACCCGGTGTGCCGGCGCCGCAAGGCGGAGGATTAGCCTGTTGAGCCACGGCGCCAGCCAGAAGCACTATTCTAACTTCAATCATGATGACTTTTAAAAAAATATTTCTCATTATTCTTACTGAAATTCCAACATTTCAAAAACAATTCTACTCCCTAGAATGATAATAATCCATGTTGCTTTATTTAGAACTGTTACCAAAATTTGACATCACTTTCTGGATACTCTTCCTATCTACTTGCACTCTTAGGTACCCTTACTGACAAGGGATTATGAAGAAGCAAAGTGTTGTCAATCAGTGGTGGGGAACCTTTTTTCTACCCAGGGATATTTATATTATTTATAACATCATTTACAGTTCATATAAAATTATCATCTTAAAATTAGCCTGTTACAGACTTATTGAATTTTGAGTCCCTCCTGTGGTGGCCATGGCAGGGCCAGACCAAAGGATTTTATGGGCCTTATATGACCTTTGAGCTAGCTATTCCCCATTCCTGATTTGTCTTACCCTAACAGCCTCTGCTGCTATTACCTCCTCTCCACCACAACAATGAAATTCCCTAGGAAGTCATTAGGACAGTCCAGATCAGGTTCATGTTTTCCATGACATTTTACACACTGTTTGGGATGTCAACAACTTCCTTCAAAAGTCATATTTATGAGTGAAAAGTTTTTATGGATCCAAACACTTTTCCTGCTTTCAATCTGTTCTAATTGGGAATTATCTGCCAGAAATATACCATTAAATATCTAACTTTATATTTCCAAAGCTGAAAGCATTTTTATATAAAGGCCAATCAATATTAAATGGAATATATTCAGAGTTTGGGATTGGAGAAAGAAGTGTCACCCCCAAAAAAACACTGAAAATACAATAGATAAGACATAATCCTAGGAGCTGTGGCTGACAGAAAGAATGAAAAGGCATGATTCTCACTCTGACACCACAAAATCAGTAATTTCAGCATTCTCTGATGTCAATAAACATTCAATTATTAAAACGAAACATAAATATAATGTGTTGATATTAGAGTGAAATCTGATATATATCAGTGATACAATAAAATAATTTATTAAAGTATATAGGTTTCAAATAATTTAAAAATAACCACAGGAAGTGCTATTTATAATTTAAGACTACTATAAAATTTCTAACACCTGACCATATATAATGATTTATAAACCAACTTATTGAATTGACTTCCATAAAAATAGGCCTCTTATATTTTTCAGGGAGCATTTGTCCTTTCTAAGACTGCCTGAACAAATTCAAACGCACTTGATGATTCAGTGCTTCTAAGCAGGGAAGCTCTTGTATCCAGGGAAACCAGTCTGTGTTGCCAGGACCTGAAGATAAGACAGGAGGAGACCTGCTGTCTGAGATGTAAGGGAGAAGTCTGCTATCCATCTCCTTTAGTCATGGCTTCTTTGTGCCTGTGATACCTCCTGACCAATCTGGAAACACACCTGTGCCCCTAGCATGTCTGTTATGTACTGCCTCACCCCCATCCCTACCATTCACCCATGGAGATGATGGTTACAATCAAAAGCAAACTTTGTCAAATCTGTGCTGGTGTCTATGGCTCTACATGCAAGCAAGGAAACAACAGCAGGAGCAGAAGTTGTCTTTTTTGAATCACAGTGAGAAACTGCTTTGATCTTCACTTAGCAGCTGCTTTCTTGGAGTCACTGAGCCAAAACCACGGGCCTGTGTTCAACACAGTATAAGAATTCAAGTTCTAGAGTCAGAAGGACCAATGTATGAAATATGACTTTTTCGTTTACCACCCGTCAGATCTTAATGAATTACTTGATCATATTGAAACTCCTTCATGTTATCCAATAACCAATGGTAACCATATAAGTTAATTTATACAGATGTTTGATAAATTAAATGTGGTGTTGTATTAAAGGACTTATGCTGCAGGAATTTTAAAAAAAAAAAGTCAAGTATCTGTAATGATACCTGTTAACATTATCACGTTGGACTCACTCTTTTTCTTCCACTTCTGAATATACAAAATGGATAAAAAGCTAAAATACATACTGGAGAAAGTGATTCAGGCAAGAAAGCCATCAAATTACATTTTGATTTTTCCAAGATAATTTTAGAATCCACAACTTTAGCTATACCTACAGAGAAGGAGAGTAAGATAAATATATGCAAAGAACATATTTGAGTTTGCTCAGATGACCCTAGAGTATTGCCTTGGATTTAGTCTCTCAATCGGGTGCTGACAGAAGAGAGGGAGATAAATCCACAATCCTTGTGCTTAGAATCAACCTGGACTTGAGGGCCTAATTCCTCCTTTGTGAGAGAAGAATGAGTAGAGAACACGTGACATCAGCTTGTGTCCTGGTACCTATTAGTCCATATGCTTAAAGAATAAAATGAATGAGGTAGAGGAAGGAAGAACTGTTCTTTAAATAACTGACTTTTAATAAAATGAATCATTAGCTACTTTAATAAGCCATAGCACGATATATTTCTAACTCTGAACCATCTGCTCCTTTATGGAGGCATGGATAAGAGACTGCTGAGATTGAAAATTCCCTTTCAATTTTCCTTTTTATAAAGAAATATTTCCTTTCTACATAGGCCTAGATCTCATCATAAACAAATAGGAATAAGCTCCTTCTTTTTTCTAGTCACATATTAGATGAATAGTGGGTAGAAGTCACCATAAACCCATCCTTATGATGGCTATAGTTTAATTATTTACTGAACAAATGAGACCCATTCTCATTTTATTTTTTCAGTTAAGAGTAACTAAGAAAAAGAAAATAATTAATTTATCACAGCAGAAAGATGTCGAAGAGTTCCTTCCTGCATCTTTATGAAGCAGTTGATGACTGACACCATCACGGACCTTTTGTTAACTATCTATTTGATCCTCCTTGACACTGCCTTCAGACAGGACCTGTACACCAGTTTTGCTCACATAAGTCACCCATTTTTCTGTTTATTATTATTGCTACTATAATGCACACACATCTGACAATAAAATGTTTTACTATCTAATAAAAGGAGAACATGCCAGAAATGGAAATGTAGCACAAATACATAAGTTTTATACTTTCTAAGAAGCCTCAAAGTAAAGTATGTTAATTACGGCACACTATCTTACTGTCACAAAAAGAGAATTAAAATTTTTTGAGGAGTGCCATTTTAGTATAGCAGGTACTACAATGCAAAACCGGTATACTGTATCAGACCATCAGTTCGAGTTCCAGCTGTTCTGCTTCCTATCCAACACCTTGATGATCTGCCTCAGAAGGCTAAAAAAGATATCCCAAGTACTTGAGTCTCTGACACCCATGTGGGAGACAAGGATGGAATTCCAGGCTCCTGGATTCAGTTTTTCTCAACCCCAATAATTTCTATCATTTTGCAGTGAAATAGCAAATGAAGCATCTGTCTCTCCCGCTCTCTCTCTCGTATTCTGTCACTTGCTTTTCAAATAAACAATATAAATACACAAGAATTTGGACTTGAGGGGCTGACGCCATGGCTCTCTTGATTAATCCTCTGCCTGTGGTGCTGGCATCCCATATGGGTGCCGAGTTCTAGTACTGGCTGCCCCGCTTGCAGTCCAGCTCTCTGCTGTGGCCAAGGAGGGCAGTGGAGGATGGCCCAGTGCTTGGGCCCCTGAACCTGCAGGAGAGACCAGGAAGGAGTACTTGACTCCTGGCTTTGGATCGGCACAGCGCTGGCTGTGGCGCCCATTTGAGAAGTGAATCAACAAAGGAAGACTTTTGTCTCTGTCTCTATCTCTCACTGTCTATAACTCTACCTGTCAAATTAAAAAAAAAAAAAAAGGAATTTGGAATTGAATTGTTTATTGTTAAGTTTTTCACTACATTTTGTCAATTTACAATATAAAAAACTTTCTGTCTGCACCCAGATATTTCCAAATTGGCATTCTATTTATCATCATGCTTGTACTGAAAACATCTTACTAATAATAGCATTTTCCTGCTGTATATCATTCAAAATCTATGCACAGCATTAAAATAACAGGTAAATGAAATGATCACTTAGCTGTACAGTTTTTGTTCAGTGTCTCTGGGGAATTGTTTCTAGAATTTCCTTCCAATGCCAAAATATGTGGGTGCTCAAGTCTTTTATATGAAATGATGTGGTATTTGCGTAGAATCTGTTCACATCCTCTCTTATACTTTAAATCATGCCTCAATTACTTACACTGCTAATATAATATAAATACTATATAAATAGTTGTTACATTGTGTATTTAGGGAGTAATGACAGGAAAAAAATCTATATGTATACAGTACAAATGAAATTTCTAACAGAGTTGAAATGAAGCCAAGAAGCTGAAATCCAGTCTTTGTCTCCAATTGGGTGGCAGGGATCAGAGTATTTGAGTCATCATTACTGTCTCCAAGGATAAAACCTTAGCAGAAAAATGGATTTCAATATGGAGCTAGGTCTAGAACCCAGACATTCCCACTCACAATATCCAAATGGGCAATTGTATTTATATTTTACTTAGTTAAGTTATAGGCAAGGCAGCCAAAGTATTTTAGACCCATCAGTTGTAATTTATATTATGCTATGCTACAATTTGGCTACATATGATATTTTGATTTTCCACTTTAAGAAAAATGCCCTCTTTGTACTCAATGAACTTGAAGTGGCTGTCTGAATTTTAGCTAATTTAGTATTTTGTACACAATATTTGTTTTGTAAGTTAATTTCCATATACTATTTTTAAAGCAAGAGCAATTAAGTCATAAAAATTACAAGTACAGTTATAAAATATACTATTTCATCTATATAAAATATTTCAAAACATGAAAACGAAATTTTAAAAATGCATTTATTTATAATTTTATTTGATACAGTATCTTTTATATTTTCCAGTTTTTTTTCTAAATTTTGTCCTTTATGGAAATGTATTTTACTTTTTTTTAAAAAAAAATTATTTCGAACATCTGAGTTACCAAGAAGGAGGACAGAGAGAGACAGAGAGATAGAATGAGATAGAGAGTTCTTCTTTTCACAGGTTCATCACCCAGATAGACGCAACAGCCATCGATCGTCTATGCCAAAGCCAGGAGTCAGGAGGTTCATCCAAGGTTCCCACAAGGGAGGCAGGGGTCTAAACCCTTGGGCCATCTTCTTTCCCCTGGCCACTAATATGGAGCTGGATTAGAAGTGGAGCAGCTAGCACATGAACTGATGCCCATATGGGATGCAAGTGTTACCTACTATGCAACAATGCTAGTCCCTGTACTTTCTTTTTTATGTCAATGAAAAACTATTTTAATGCAGCTTAAACTTATATGTTGCAGGGATGGCACTGTGGTGTAGTTGGTAAAGCTGCCGCTTGCTGTGCTGACATCCAATATGGGTGCTCTTTTGCGTCCCAGCTGCTCCACTTCCAATCCAGCTCTCTGCTATGGCCTGGGAGAGCACTAGAAGATGGTCCAAATCTACGGGCCCCTGCATCTACATGGGGGACCTGGAAAAAACTCCTCATTGCTGGCTTCAGATTGTCTCAGTTCCGGCTGTTGTGGCCATCTGGGGAGTGGACCAGTAGGTGGAAGGTTTTCACTCTATCTCTCCCCATCCTACCTCTACCTCTCCGTAACTCTGTCTTCAAATAAATAAATGAACTTAAAAAAATAAATAAAATAAAAAATAAAACAACTTATACGTTGCATTCACACTATTATATTTAGACTGGAATCTTCAGTAATTGTAACATTCTAAGATTTCTAGATATGTTTCCCTTATGGTGTGCTTTCTTAGTTACATATTTTACAGTGCTTTGTGGTAGTCTATTACACTACAGTTTGAAGGTAAAGCTGATATATTCCAAAGTACCAATCTTAGTATTAGATTATATTAAACTTACATATAAAGTACTGTTTCATTTTATTGCATTATCGGGACTCTGGTATACAAAGATTTATTAAAAAAAAACAGTCACATTTTATCTTATCAAGGTCAAGTCACACACACATACACACAAACAGAAAAGTAAAATATATCACTAGTAAGCAAGCACAAGATATATCACATACTAAAAATTCAGAAGATTATTCTATTAAATAAAATACAAAGAAATATGGTTAAAGAAATCCCTTCCATAAATGGAAATGTTCTGCTTCTACAGAGATAATCTAACTGGGAAAGAAGCTAGATGTATTCTTTAGTGATACCCACTGATAACTGCAAGCTCATGAGATAAAGCTGCAGTAATCTGAGAAAAAATACAGAGATGAGTGCTCTGTTATCTAAGTACATTTCATGTAGAAATGTAGATAAGCAAGAAAATATAATAAAAAAACAAGGGATTAGGACAAGCTGTAGCAATATAAATATACAGAAAACAATATAAAAAGTGAGATGCAGGCAGAAGAAAGTATAATACAATAAAACAGAGAAGAAAACATAATAATGTTTTGTGTCATATTCAAGAATTACGTTTAATAAACAATTGCAGATAAAATAGGAGGGGATATTGAATAAGTGTCTATATATCTGTATCTATATAGGTAGATTGATATCCATTATAATATAAATATCCCCAGGCATATATCAAATGTGTTACACAGTTCAATTATATTAAGCAGAAA
Organism: Lepus europaeus; assembly: GCF_033115175.1. Lineage (NCBI taxonomy): Eukaryota > Metazoa > Chordata > Mammalia > Lagomorpha > Leporidae > Lepus > Lepus europaeus. The sequence continues at coordinate 48,025,408 of NC_084832.1, read as the reverse complement.
TCAATTTAAAAAATTAAATTGTTTTAAATTTATTAAAATATTTTGAAGATTTTTTAAGATTTACATATTTATTTGAAAGGCAGAGTTACAGAGAGGCAGAGGCAGAGAGAGAAATAGAGAGGTCTTCCATCCATTGGTTCACTCCAGTGAACCAGTCTGTAGCTAGGAGCCAGGAGTTTCTCCTGGGTCTCCCTTGTGGGTGCAGGGTCCCAAGGACTTGGGTCATCTTCTACTGCTTTCCTAGGCCATGACAGAGAGCTGGATAGGCAATGGAGCAGCTGGGTTTCATGGGTAGCCAAATAGGATGCCAACACTGCAGGTAGAGGCTATACCCACTACACCATAGCACTGGCCCCCAAATTTATTTTAAACCTTGAATGGCCACAGAACTACATTATAAACATTGCAAAAATATGAAGTCCTAGATCCTCATTGTTCTTACAGAGACTCTGATCCAACAACAGTGGACTAATTGATTTCATTTGTAATAAATCCACAAAACAAGGCAGTCTTGTATTTCAGGCAAGTGTTTACTGCATTGAAGCAAGTAGGAAAAATTGTGATGTCATCTTGCCATAGTCCCTCTCACTGGTAGAGCACCCCATGATCAGGTGGAGCTTCCAGCCCACTGCTTTTTCCTGAGGAGGGAAATGGAAGATTGAATCATATTTAATGTTTTTATGGTGGGGGGTGTCCAAAATAATGACATCTATCTTCCCTATCCCAGAATGCTGATAGGATCCAGCATAATGTAGAATCCTGGGAACCAGATAAAATAAAACATGACCTGATGAGCATGGTATTGTTTCAGAAGACCCAAATGGCAGCAGACAGTCACACACATTTCTATGGCATGTTTCTTATTGGCAAAGAGAAGAATGGAGGATGTGTGCAACATGTTGGATTTTGGATATCTTCTCAAGGGAGTGGTTTATGCCTTATGTATTTTGAATGCTGATTGATCTCAGAATACTGCACTGATATTGGGTGCACTGATAATACAAAAGGAAGTCAGTGGTGTGCCAGTCACCATACAGAGCAGGAGTTTACAAGAGACTGAATGAAGTAACTGGAATATCTTTATAATTAAAAATCTACATTTGCAAGTCAAATCGCAGTAGAAGAAGCATCGCACGCAGCAGTAGAAGAAGACACAATCACAGTAAAGATTAGAGGGACTCCCACATTCTCTAGAAGGGCTGATTGTTGAATATATTTCTTTGTGTGATGACTGCCCATAAATGGTGTGAGAACTGGGGCTGGTATTGTGACACAGCTAGTTGTGTCAACATCTGCAAAGCCAGCATCCCTTATGTGTGCCAGTTCTCATCAAATTCCTTGCTAATGCACCTGGGAAAGCAGCAGAAGATGGTCCAAGTGCTTGGGCCCCTCCCACTCTTGTGGGAGTCTCACAGGTAGTTTCAGGCTCCTGCCATCAGACTGACACATCCCCAGCCTTGGTGACCATTTGAGTGAGTGAACCAGTGGATTAAAGAGTCTCTATCTCTTTTTATCTATCTCTGCCTCTCCGTCTTTCACTGTAATCCTGCCTTTCAAATAAATAAAAGTGGATTTTAAAAGAATCCAACAAACTCATATAAGAAGTTAATAATTAAATCTGAGTTATTTGTACCCCCCAAATTTATAGCAGGGCAAGTCACAATAGCTGATCTGGAATCAACCCAGATGCCCATCAAGTGATAACTGAATAACTGGATAAAGAAATTATGTTATATATACATGATGGAATACTACTAAATTGTAATAAAGAATGAAATCTTGTGTTTCACAACAAAATGGATGCAACTAGAAACCATTATGCTTAGTAAAATAAGCCAGCTCCAAAAAAAGAGAAGAAATACATATTTTCTCTGATTTTTGGTAAATAGAGTACATATATAATATATATGAATGAAATTGACGTTTTGAGATTTGATTATTGTTTATAACCTTTGTTTATACTCCTCAGGGACAGTTGCTTTTATGTTATTTGATGACTTCTACATTTAGTGAAGGATCAAATGTGTGATTATAATATAAATTGAAAGTATATCATCTCAAAAATTAAAAAATACATGAAAGGAGGAGAGAGGGTGGGAGCAAGGGAGGGAGGTTAGGATAGAAAGTGTAATTATGCTCTTAAAACTATTATGTGATAAATATAAAATTTGTTATTTTATATAAATAGAATTTTGAATATTGTGAAAAATCATATATCAAGGGTTCTGAATAACACTGATATTTTGTCTGTCAAGCTAATTTAATGCTTCCAGCTATTTAGTTTTTTAAAATTTTTAAATTTTTAAAACATTTTCCAGACAACCTTTATTTAAATAATACAAATTTCATGCATTTCATGAATATAACTTTAGGAATATTAGTTCATCACGCCTTACCTGCCCTCCCACCCACAGTCCCATTTCTTCTTCCTTTTCCCTCTCCTTTCATTTTTATTTTTTGTTAAGATCTATGTTCAATTAATTTTGTGCACATACAATTAACTCTATACTAAGTAAAAAGTTCAACAAATTGTATATAAAATCTATTCCTGAACAGTTGCAATAAGAGCTGTTCAAAGTCATTATATTTGGAAGTGTTAATTTCACTTCTATAGATTACCTTTTAGGTACTCCATTATCATGGATTAGGGAGAACATATGGCATTTTTTGCTTTGAGACTGGCTTATTTTATTAAGTATAGTGGTTTCTAGTTTCATCCATTTTGTTGCAAATGACAGGATTTCACTTTTTTTTACTGCTGTGTAGTATTCCATGGTGTACATAACCCATAATTTCTTTATCCAATTTTCAGCTGATGGGCATTTGGGTAGATTTTCATTTTTTTTTTGTTTTTATTTATTTATTTATTTTTTAACTTTTATTTAATGAATATAAATTTCCAGTGTACAGCTTATGGATTACAATGGCTTCCCCCCCCCCATAACTTCCCTCCCACCCGCAACCCTCCCCTCTCCCGCTCCCTCTCCCCTTCCATTCACATCAAGATTCATTTTCAATTCTCTTTATATACAGAAGATCAATTTAGTATAAAGATTTCAACAGTTTGCACCCACATAGAAACACAAAATGAAACATACTGTTTGAGTACTAGTTATAGCATTAAATCACAATGTACAGCACATTAAGGACAGAGATCCCACATGAGGAGCAAGTGCACAGTGGCTCCTGTTGTTGACCCAACAAATTGACACTCTAGTTTATGGCGCCAGTAACCATCCTAGGCTGTCGTCATGAGTTGCCAAGGCTATGGAAGCCTTCCAGGTTTGCCGACTCTGATCATATTTAGACAAGGTCATAAAAGACAGAGTGAGGATAGTAACCAATGATCCTAAAAGTGGCATTTACCAGGTTTGAACAATTATACAGCATTAAGTGGGGAAGAGGACCATCAGTACACACAGGTTGGGAGTAGAGCCATTGGTGGTAGAGTAGAGGTTATGATTACAAAGGAATGAGGCCCAAGTGCACTAGACAGGGCCTAGAACAAAGGACAGAGTCATTATTAGAGGAGCTAAGAAAGGTTCTGTCTAAGCTACAAGTAAGTTTTCTGATTGAGAGGCAAATAGAACCTGATAGAAGGGGCTTGATAATAATCTGGTGGGCTTTAGGCCTTGTAAGTTAAGAGGCCCAGACCTATCTATCTCTTCACATGGGGTATATCCTAAGGGAGGTGTGAACCTCCTAGGGGAAGGCACTCTGTTGACTTTCATTACTTGGCTGGCCTGGGAGGAAAGCTGGCCAGGTAAAGGCAGGGGGCATCTCTAACAAGAAATTTACAGTTCTGCCTGCAATGTTGCTGACCCTACTTGACCATCCCCTCAGCTGCAGTGGTCACTTTGGAAGTTGGGCTGAGTGAAGGGCTTTTCAGCTTAGAGCCAATAAGATCTGTGGCTCTGACCTGGGCATCCTTCGACTCCAGGGCAGGTCCATTTCCAGTGATCCAACTCTTGGCAGAGCTGCCAGGGCTCTTCACAAGCTGACTTCTGCTGAAGCCCAGGCTTACCACATTGAAAGCCACTGCAGTGGACTGGCCTGTTGGGTCTCCTTGAGGGCAGATCACTGTACAGATCAGCCATTAATAGGCCTGCCACCCATTGCTTCTGATGCCGAGCTTTCTTTTCCTCCTGGTTTGTGTTAAAGCAGACCAGAGGATGCAAGTCAAGGGAGTGCCCGTTTCCCATCTCTAATCTTCGGTGGCCTGAACTACAAGTCTATAGTCACAGGCATGTTCTGTAGTAGTTTTTCTAAGGTAGACAATGCCCAATCTTAGCTATTGTGCATTGAGCTGCAATAAACATGGGGATACAGATAACTCTTTCATAAACTGACTTCATTTCCCTTAGGTAAATTCCCAGGAGTGGAATGGCTGGGTTCTATAGTAGGTCTATATTCAGATTTCTGAGGTATCTCCATACTGTCTTCCACAATGGCTGGACCAGTTTACATTCTCACCAACAGTGGATTAGGGTACTTTTTTCCCCACATCTTTCCAGCATTTTTTGTTTGTTGATTTCTATATGAAAGTCATTCAAACAGTGGTGAGGTGAAACCTAATTGTGGTATTGATTTGCATTCCCCTGATTGCTAGTGGCTCTGAACATTTTTTCATGTGTCTCTAAGACATTTAGATTTCTTTTAAAAAACGCCTATTGAAGTCATTTCTGGACTGCATTGTTTAGTTTGTTGAGTTTTTTATCTCTTTATATATTCTGTTTATTAATCTTTTATCAGTTGAATAGTTTGCAAATAATTTCTCTCATTGTTTGGTTGCCTCTTCACTTTCCTGATTGTTTCTTTTGCAGCACAGAAGCTTCTCAATTTGGTGTAATCTGATTTGTCTACTTTTGCTTTGATTGCCTGCCCCTCTGGTGTCTTTTCCAAGACCTCTTTGCCTATGCCAATGTCTTGCAGGCTTTCCCCAATGTTCTTTAATAATTTGATGGATTCGGTTGTAGATTTAGTTCCTTTATCCATTTTAGTGGATTTTTGTGTAAGGTATAAGGCAGTGGTCTTGCATCATATTTCTGCATGTAGAAATCGTTTTTCTTGCACAAATTGTCCTTGCTCCAGGGATTGCTTTTAGTTCCTTTGTCAAAGATAAGTTGGTTATAGACACATGGGTTGATTTCTGGTATTTCAATTCTATTCCATTGGTGTATCTATCTTTTTTTTAATTTATTTTATTTTGCTTAAGCAATACAACTGTCACTTTGAGATATGTTGATTTTGAACAGCCCTTGAATTGACTGTTTTTTGTGTCAGTACCAGGCTGTTTTGATTATAACAGCCCTTTAGTACGTCTTAAAGTCTGGTATTGTGATTCCTCAGTCTTTGTTTTTGTTGTGTAAGATTGCTTTAGCAATCGTGGTGTCCTGTGTTTCCATATGAATTTCAGCATCATTTTTTCTATATCTGAAAAGAATGTCATTGTCATTTTGATTGGTATCACATTGAATCTGTAAATTGCTTTTGGTAGTATGGACATTTTAATGATATTGATTCTTGCAATTCAGGAGCATGAAATATTTTTCTATTTTTGTGCACTCTTCTATTATTTAATGTATCATAATTCTCATTGTAGAAAACATTGACATCATTGGTTAAGTTTATTCCAAAGGATTTGATATTTTTTTTTGTACCTGCTGTGAATGGGATTGATCTTAGAAGTTCCTTCTCAACTATGGTATTGTCCATATATACAAAGGCTATTGGTTTTTGTGTGTTAATTTTACATCCCGACACTTTACCAAACACTTCTATGAAGTCCAATAGTCTCTTAGTAGAGTCTTTTGGATCTTCTATATATAGAATCATGCCATGTACAAATAAGGATAGTCTGACTTACTCCTTCCCAACTTGTATCACTTTGATTTCTTTTTCTTGTCTAAGGGTTCTGGATAATACTTCCAGGATTACATTTAACAGCAGTGGTGAGAGTGGGCATCATTGTCTGGTTATGGATCTCAGTGGAAATGCTTCCAGCTTCTTCCCATTCAATAGGATGCTGGCCATGTGTTTGTCATAAATTGCTTGGTTGCAATGAAGAATGTTCTTTCTTTATTCAACCTGCTTAAGGTTTTCATCATGAAAGGATGCTGTATTTTATCAAATGCTTCCTCTGCATCTATTGACATAATCATCTGGCCTTTGTTCCTCAATTTGTTATTGTGATGTATCACACTGATTGATTTGTGAATGTTGAATCATCCCTAGTACCTGGGATACATCCAACTTGATCTGGGTGAATAATTTTTCTGATGTGTTGTTGAATTTGATCAGCTAGTATTTTGTTGAGGACTTTTGTTTCTGTGTTCATCAGGGAAATTCATCTGCAATTCTCTTTTTCTGTTCTATCTTTCTCAGGTTTAGGAATTAAAGTGACACTGGCTTCATAGAGGAGTTTGGAAAGATTCATTCCTTTTAAGTTGTTTTGAATAGCTTGAGACGAATTGGAGTTAGTTCTTTAAATTTCCAGTATAATTCAGCAGTGAAGCCATTTAGTCCTGGGCTTTTCTTTGCTGGGAAGGTCTTATTACTGACTCAGTTTAGATCATGATTATTAGTCTGTTCAGGTTTTCTATGTCTTCATGGCTCAGTTTACGTAGATTTTATGTGTCCAGAAATCTATCCATTTCTTCTAGGTTTCCTGATTTGTGGGCATACATCTCTTATTAGTAATTTCTGATATTTCTTTATATTTCAGTGGTATCTGTTGTTACATTTCCTTTTTTATCTCTAATTTGATTGATTTGGGTCTTTTTTTTTTTTTGGTTAGTTGTGCCAATAGTGTGTCAATTTTATTTATTTTTTCAAAAAACAGCTCTTTAATTCACTGATCTTTTGTAATGTCTTTTTCAGTTTCTGATTCAGTTTCATTGATTTCTTCTCTAATTTTAATTATTTTCTCCTAATTTTGTGTTTGGTTTGCTCTTGTTTTTCTAGGTCCTTGTGATGCATTGATAGCTCATTTATTTGGTGTCCTTCCAGTTACTTGATGTAGGCACAGATTGCTATAAACTTTCCTCTTAACATTACTTTTGCTGTATCCCATAAATTTGGATATGTCCTATTGTCTTCTCTCATTCAGAAATATTTTGATTTCTCTTCTGATTTCTTCAGTGACCCACTGTTCATTCAGGAGCATGTTCTTCAGTCTGTATGTGTTTACTTATGTTCTTGAGATTCTTGAGTTGTTGATTTTCAGCTTCATTCTATTGTTGTTATAGGAGATTCATGGTATGATTTCATTTTTTTAATTTGCTGAGACTTGATTTATGGGCTAGCATGTGGTTTAAGAGAAAATTCCATGCACTGATGAAAAGCATGTGTGTTCTGCATCTGTAGGATTTAGTTTTGTAGATACCATTAGGTCCATTTTGTCTGTAGTGTCAATTAACTCTGTTGTTTCCCTGCTGATTTTCTGTCTGATTGATCTGTCTATTGCTGAAAGTGGAGTACTGAAGTTCCCTACTACTGTTGTATTGGAGTCTATACTCCCTTTAGTTCTATTAACATTTCTTTTAAATAGCCAGGTGTCTTGTAATTAGGTGCATATACATCACATTTTCCTGTTGAATTGATCCTTTAATCATTAAATAGTGACATTCTTTGTCTCTTGTAACAGTTTTTGTGTTAAAGTCTATTTTGTCTGGTATTAGAATGGCTGCACCAGCTCTTTTTTTTTTTTTTTTTTTTGGCTTCTGTTAGCATGGAATATCTTTTTCCATCCTTTTACTTTCCGTCTGTTTGTAACCTCTGTTGGTAAGATGTGTTTCTTGTATGCAGCAAATAGATGGACTTGTTTTTTTAATCCTTCCAGCCAGTCTGTATCTTTTTTTTTTTTTTTTGACAGGCAGAGTTAGACAGTGTGTGAGAGAGAGACAGAGAGAAAGGTCTTCCTTCCGTTGGTTCACCCTGCAAATGGCTACTATGGCTGGCGTGCTGCGCCAATCCGAAGCCAGGAGCCAGGTGCTTCCTCCTGGTCTCCCATGTGGGTGCAGGGCCGAAGTACTTGGGCCATCCTCCTCTGCTTTCCTGGGCCACAGCAGAGAGCTGGACTGGAAGAGGAGCAACCGGGACAGAATCCTGCACCCCAACCAGGACTAGAACCTGGGGTGCCAGTGCCACAGGTGAAGTATTAGCCTAGTGAGCCGTGGCGCTGGCCCAATCGGTATCTTTTAACTGAGAAGATGAGGCCATGTACATTCAAGGTGACTATTGATAAATGACTTGGGAATGCCATTTTTCCATAATATTTCCTATTGTTTACTTTAGATTTCCTTTGTATTTTTACTGGAATATTTTTTGCCTTCATCTTCTTCAATAGAGATGACTATGCTTCTATGTTTCTCTGTGTAGCACATGGTTAAGCATCTTTTTAAGGCTGCACAAGTGGTAAGAAATTCTTTCAATTTCTGCTTGTCATGGAAGGTCTTTATTTCACCCCAATTCATAAATGAAATCTTTGCAGGGTATAATATTCTGGGTTGACAGATATTTTTCTCTTAAAATTTGGAATGTATCTTGCCATTTTCTCCTAGCCTGTAGGGTTTCTGATGAGAAGTCAGCTGTGAGTGTGATTGGAGATCCTCTGAAAGTAATATGGCATATCTCTTGTGCCCATGTTAGAAACTTTTCTTTATCATTTACTGTGGAGAGTTTGAGCACAATGTGTCATGGTAAAGATCTCTTCTGGTCATGTCTGTTAGGAGTTCTATGTGCTTCCAGTATTTGGACATCTCTTTCGCTCTTTCTCCAAATTAGGGAAATTTTCTGCAGCTATTTCACTAAAAAAGGTCTTCTAATCCATTCTCTTTTGCCATGCCTTCAGGAAGTCCTAAGACTCATATATTGGGTCATTTGATAGTATCCCATAGATTTCTGACATGGTTTTTTAGGTGATTATTTTCTTGTCTTTTTTTGGTCTGACTGTAGAATTTCCAGAAATTTATCTTCTAACTTGGATATTCTTTCTTCTGCCTCATAAATTCTATTCTTAAAGCTTCCCACTATATTTTTATTTAGTCTTTTGAAGTCTTCATTTCCAATATTTCATTTTGATTTCTCTTTAGTCTAAATACCAGGAAAAAATTTTCATTCATGGCATGTACAGATTTCTTTCCTGCATGAATTTGCTTCTGATTAATTCTAAATAATCCTTTGATCATTTTTTTTTTTCAATTCTCTTTCTGGCATTTCATCAGTTTCTTCATCTTCACATTTTAGTATTGAAATGTTGTCTTCTTTTGTGCCATGCTATTGTCCTTATTCTTGTTTCTTGAACTGTTAGCTTTGTTTATTAAGATGTTTGTGTTGATTTTTTTTTTCCTGTGAAGGCTTTTATCTTTGAACTCACCTCTATGGTTTAGTGGAGTTTCTATTCTCTCAGAGATTAAGTAAATATATTATAAATGTTACATAGATTATTTGAAATGCATTATTAGGTGGTTTATTTGAAATCTTTATTTTGTTAATTCATGCACTTTTTCTGTAAACTCTTAATAGTGCTTTTGCTGAACCTTACAGATTTTGATATGTTGTGTTTTATTTTAAATTGTTTTAATAATTTTTTTTCTTCAATGATCCATTCGTCATTCAGGAATATCTTGTTCATTTTTTATGGATTTTCAACTTTTATTGTTCTTGTTGACTTCTAGTTTTGAGTTTTTTTGTTGTTGTTGTCTGAAAAAACACATGGGATTTCAATTTAAGAAAAAAATATACTTAGCCCTAGTAGGTTAAGACTGCCTGCAGTGCTGGCATCACATATAAGTGCTGGTTTGTGTTCTGGCTGCTCCTCTTCTGATCCAGTTCTCTGGTTATGACCTGGGAAAGCAAGGAAAGATGGTCCAAATGCTTGGGCCCTCTCAGCCATGTAGGAGACCCAGAAGAAGCTCCTGGTTCTCGCTTTGGATTGGCTCAACTGTGGCTGTTGCGGCCATTTGGAGAGTGAATCAGCAGATAGAAGACCTTCTCTCTGTCTCTTCCACTCTCTTTCTGTAAGTCTACCTCTCAAAAATTTAAATAAAAATCTTAAAAATACAGTTAGGTTTGATTTGTGGCATAATATGTGCCATAGCCTAGAAAGTGCTCTATATTTTGTTCAAAAGAATGTGTATTCTGCAGGCAATGGAGAATATGTTCTGCAAATGTCTGTTATGTCCATTTTCTCTATAGTATTGTTCAATTCAAATGTACATTTGTTGATTTTCTTTCTTGATGACTTGTGCATTGATGACAAGGGGTTTAAAAAATCTTCACTATTATTATAGTATATTCTACCTCTCCACAAATTTTTAATAGTACCTGTGTTATATAGATCAGTTGTCTTGTGCTGGGTGCATGCATATTTACAATATGCTGAATTGACATTCTCTTCAATGTATAATGTCTTTGTTTTTTTTTTTTTCTACAGCTTTTTAAAATTTAAAGTATGATATACTGTGTCACAGCAGGTTAAAGCCCCAGTCTGAAGTGCCGGTATCCCATACAGGTGCTGGTTCAAGTCCTGGATGCTAGTCTTCTGATCCAGCTCTCTGCTCTGGCCTGGGAAAGCAGTAGAAGATGGCCCAAGTCCTTGGGCCCCATACCAGTGTGGGGGACCTGGGAAAAGCTCCTGGCTCCTGGCTTTGGATCAGCTCAGTTCTGGCCATTGGAGTCATTTGGGAAGTGAATTTGCGGAATGCAAGACCTCTCTCTCTCTATGGCTCTACTTCTCTCCATAACTCTGTCTTTCAAACAAATAAAATAATTCTTTAAAAATAATGTATGATAAATGTGATATGATTATAGCCACTCCAATTCATTTTTTTCTTATGTTTGTATAGTATGTAGCTTTGCAATCTTTCACTTTCAGGCTCTATGTATCATTATCAATGAAGCGAGTCTCTTGTAGACAGTATATACTTGGATGTTGTTTATTATCTATTGTATCGACCTGTGTATTTTGGCTTGAAATTTAAGACAATTTTGTTTAAGTTTGATGTTAATAAGTAAGAACTAACTCTTGTCATGTAGTTGTTTGCTTAGTGACTTTTTTTAATGTGATGCCTCTTTTAAAAAAATATTTATATTTATTTGAAAGAGAGTTACAGCAAAAGAGAGAGGTAGAGACAGTCTGAAAGAGAACTTCCATACACTATTTCATTTCTCAAATGGCTGCAGTGGCTTTGGCTGAGCCAGAACAAAGCCAGTAGCCAGGAACTACATTTGGATTTCCCATGTGTGTGGCAAGGACCCAATCACTTGGACCACCTTCCTCTGTCTTCCCAGATACAGAATCAAGCAGAATAGTGGAGACGTAAACTACCACTCCAATATTGGATGCCAGAATGCTGACAGTGACTTAACCTGTAGCACCACAATACTGGCCCCATATTTGTTGTTTCTTTCTGCATCTCTTCTTAATTTTCTTATATTTTGGTAGCTTTCTGTCATGGTAAGTTTATATTCTCTTTTTCTTTTGTGTATCTGCTCTGTTACTGATTTGTGAACTGTTATGTGTGTCTCTCAAATAAATAGATAAATGTAAAAAAGAAAAAAAAAAAACTGAACATAGGTTTCCAAAGGTATGGCCTTGGTACTGTGCAGTGTTGATGAGAATATCCATAGGTCCTGATGGGTGGGTATAGGTGATGCTGGGCTCATAGCACCAAAAATGCTAGTCCTGGTGCTATGGATCTTGCCTCAGGGCCCTAAAGTGTATACAGGAAGTGCACTGGGAGTATGCGCTTGAAACAGTGGAAACTTAAATCTGCTACATTTTTGGGGTGGTATCTCATGAATCTTGGAAATTTAGAATTAATAGTCAAAGTCATGAATATGCAGGGAATGAGGGATATAATCCAGTTTCCATGCAGGAGAGCTTCAATGACTGTGGAATACAGCAGCAACAATGTCAACCCCAGAGCAGTACTCAGAGGGTACTTTACTCATTACCCAAAGGATGGAGCTATGGGTTGTGCATGAGCAGGTGAGAGGCTGGAGTACTAAAATGCAGATAGAGTCTTCCTTGGTCTCTATTGGTTAGCATAGTTCTTCCTAGGATTTACAGAGAAACCCATCACAGACCCAGAGTTGCAGGATGCAGTGGAATCCTTTCTCTGATCCCTTGGTTTTAATTCATGTGATGCAGTGGATTATAACAATCATGTTACCATATTTAAGGAACTGGTTGGGTACCTTATGTTGGTCCCACATGGTAATCAAATGTTACACTGACGATTGTGTAATATTATCTACAAGCCGGGGGAAGAGGAATTCAGATGGGGCCTTCTCCAGGCACCACAGGAGAACAGAACTTTCCCTGGGGCTTACAGAATGAACAGCCACATTTCTTAAGCTACAGTTTACAGTCAGGTTCTTACCATGGCTCACAAGTGGAATGCCAATTATACCAGGAATTTTGGACTTTTAGTTGCCAGTCTGAAACAGAGAAATGTGCATAGGACCCTCCAGTCCCAAGGATTGTATCACAAAAAGTCACAATCCCAGAATTGCAGGACACAGATTATCCAGTTCTCACAGGGATTCCAAGAGTGATGCAAGGGCTTATGTTCTGGCCACCTAGCAACCTCTGCTAAGAGAATCAAAAGGGTGACTTCCTTAGGTTTGGTCCCCTGGGCTGGTGTATAAGGTGCTATTGGCAGACCCAAAGAAGTAGAGGGTAATCTCCCTAGTTTATGCAGAGAAAGTAAGCATGGCTCTGGGCTTGAGCCCAGTGACCATGCAGCTATCGGATGCAGAAAGGTCTACTCTGCCCTCTGAAGTTCTCTGCCTGTGACTCTGTGGACTTCTCAGAAAGTTGGGGCTGCTTGCTATCCCTTTTTATGCCAGGAAGATGGAGTCCCTCTATTTGGGGAGCAGAGATATAGATTCTATGGAGTGATTTATTCCTCCTTCTACTGGCTTTCAGTTTCCTTTTTTTTTTTTAACTAAAGTTTACCATCAGTCCATCTCCTGTAAAGAAGATCTTTCATTTGTTGTTGTTGTTTACTCTGTGCTGGGGTGAATGCAGGCATTTTGGATACCTACTGATTAGTTTTTACTTATACTTCTTTTCCTAATTTTTCTCTCAACTATTCAAGGAAATATAGTTTTGTTTCTAAGTCTATCCTTCATCAGAAATATTCAAAGAATGTTAAAACTTAATTAACTAAGGGCGTTCAGAATTGTCAGGCTTTCAAATTCACTTTTGCTCTATATAAACTAGACAAAATGGAAGGCAAGGGCAGCAAAGGTGGAGGAGGAAATCTGTTATGTGTCCCTGCCCATTATTCCCCAATCATACTCTGTGAAACCAGTTCATTGAGAAAACAAATGAGGCAGTTTCAAATCTACCTCCATGAATAGCAAGTAGGGGAAAACAATTTATGGGTTAAAGATTAGAATGCTGATATTTGGAAATGCCCAACAAAGTTGTAATTGGAGAGGCTTGGTATCAGGCCAAGCATAGATGGACTTTTAATTCTGAATATCTGCGATGGAGGGAGTTTTCACTTCTAAAGGGCTCTGCTATTCTTAAGTTGCATTGTTGCCGTGGTTCTTTAGTTTTACCAGTGAAGTTTCTCTTCCTTTTGCTTGCTTAGCCTGTGTGACATGTAGGTTTCTGATTTGGATTCCCTTTCCATATTTGTGGCCTCATTCTAAAAAGAAGGAAAATAGAATTAGACCAATGTTAAAGCACAATATAGGAAAACTTTCAGGAAAATGATGGGGAAACATAAGAAGAGATTTTTGTTTGGGGGGGCATTAAGAAAAACCCCAGTAAAAGGAAAGTTGACATCAATCATTACTTTCTGTTGTTCATTCTTAAATTTTAAGAGCATGGGATACCAAATAATCTAGCAACCTTTTTCTAATCATGAACATAGATTTCAGCATGAGGAATGAAACTCCTTTGCATTTAATGGCAAGTATTGTCAGATTCCAGACTTTGGCTTTTGGAGGAGCTGATTTTGCATCAGCACAATCTTGGAAATGGTATGCTGTAAACATCTGGAAATAAAAATAAGAAAGCATAATCAGTTGAAAAGCAATTAAATAATTAAAATACCCATAAGGCTTGTAATAAGAATGTGTAACATTAAGTAGAAATTTCTTCATAAGCCTGAAATTAAAGAGCTAAACAAGCAATGTAGAGAATCCTCTCTCTTTTCTTTCTGTCACCATGAAGTTTTATGTATTATTTTATTAACTCAGGTTTTAACTTCTCCAGAAGCATTGTTGTGGGCATTATGAGTGATAATGGTTATTACCTATTTTCAAAGACTACATTGGGCAATGAATCTAGAAATGTTTGTTGAGAAGCAATGCTTTTTGCAGTAACTTTGACAGTCTGTGCAATAGTGGCAGAAAGGTTACAAATCATGTATTTGCCAACATAGAAACATGTGTTTTGCATGATGATATTAAACAATGTTTTGACATATGCTGCCTCAGACCCAGCTACTATTTCTCTTTTGGACTGGCTAATAGTAGCCAAATTCTGTTTTGTGTCAGGAGAAAGGAATTAAAAATGTGTCCTGATTGGCAAGCATATTAAAGGATCTAATGACAAATAGAGAAAATTATTTTGATTTTCCATTTAGCCATATCCTTGCACAGCTTGACCAAAACATATTCTTGCCAGGCTAATGATGTAATCACTTGACAATATTTAGTTCATTAGCAAAATGACTATTTGCATTAGTAATGCTAAGTATGTATTTAAGAAAGGGTTATAGGAGCTCAGCTGGAGCTTGCTTCTAGGGGCTACTCTTACCTGAAGCAAGGAGATTAGAAGGACTTGGTCCTAGGTCAGGTGAGCCTCTTGGCATATTTTACTGATGATCTTTGTGAGTCACCTCCTCCCTCTTCCTTGTACACTGAGGCCAATAAGATGCCTGTTGTCCCCACTAGCTATACTAGTCCAGCCACTGTGGAAATTAGTAAGAATATATCTCAGAAATCTGAATATAGACCTACCATGTGATCCATCCATCCCACTCCTGGAAATCTACCTAAAAGAAATCAGCATATCATTGACTGATCTGTACTCCTATGCTTATTGCATTTTGATTCACAATAGCTAAGATCTGGAAACAATGCAGCTCCATTACCTGAAGACTAGATAAAGAAATTATGGTATATGTACACCATGGAATCATACACAGTGGTTAAAAAAAAGGAATTCTGTCATTTGCTGCAAAATGGATGCAACTGGAAACCATTATACTCAGTGAAATAATCCAGTCCAAAAATAGACAAATACCATATGTTCTCTACAATCTGTGGTAACTAATAGAGCACCTAAAAGGTAATCTATAGAAGTGAAATTACATTTTGAGATGTGACGATTTTTAATAGCCCTTGTCTCAACTGTTGAGGAGCAGTTTTGTTTCTTTTTTTTTTTTTTTCCTTCATACTATATGGTGAACGCTTTATTTAGAGTAGGGTTAATCTTGTGAATATAAAGTAAACTGAAAATAGACGTATGCAAAAAATAAGAATGAGAATAGAAGATGGAGGAGGCAGAAGGGTAGGAGAATTGGCAGGAGGGAGGGCAGGGTGAAAAGTATCAATAGGTTCCTGAGTCTGTGTATGTGAAATACATTAAATTTGTATACCTTAAATAAAATCTTTTTAAAAAAGAAACCTGTGGTTTCCATAGTCCCTAACACTTTCTGAAGAATTTTAGCTATAAATGGTCTCTGTAACACTTCTCACATGAGGCAGTCCAAACCTTAATTGATTTCCTTTAGTAGTGTTTAAGTACCCCCAGAGACCTTTAAAGTTATGTAAAGTAGCGTTTTGACCCATCTGGTAAATGTGCATGAATACCAGCAAATCCTGCTAGCTTCTATGGCCTGAGATATAACACTGAAATCAATTTGCCAGCTTTTCCCTGCTCCTGTGTGTCTGAATTATACTTTCTCAGTCAGGGAAACTGAGCCTGTGTTGTGGTTAATTTTGACACAAATAAGTGACCTTTGAACTACCATTTGAATTGTATTTTTGCATAAGAGGACTGAAAATGAACTTCTAGATACCCTGTAGCATAGTATCTCTTCCATAGTGGTTTCTTGGTTAAATATGTAAGGTCATCTTTCTTTCAGATGCTCAATAGCTAAAGCTATTTTCTGTTGATTATAGGTTCTGGTCTTTGGGGGTAGTTAAATATTTTTGAGGATGCCACATTTTATGAATTCCTCATCCTGGGCTCTGTTTAATCTACTTCAAGGCACTACAGTTTAGTTTTTGAGAAACTTGCACTGAAGATAATGGTCACAAATTTCTAATTTGTGCATTTTGTTTTTGCTACATGTTTAGTCATGTGTTATGCGAGATTATTCCCTTTTGTGACAGAGCTGTTGTATTCTGGTGCCAACTCTAAAGTGAACATTATTAGAGTTAGGACTTCTTTGGCACACTTGAACTTATTTTTCCTGCAATGAGGAAACCTTTCTATTTCCAAATAGCCCCATGTGTGTGTACAAGTGATGCACAGCATCAATTCCACAGTGGGTTAATTGATGTAATGATGTAAGGATTTTAATTTGTATATATGTTGTTCTCTTCTTCTGTGGGTAAGTGTATGAATCACTTAATAGCTATGAATTTCCTTTTGCACCAATATTTGTTGGAAATGCTTTAGCCTCCTAAATTTCTGGGGAATCAATATTGCATGCCCAGGCTTTTGAAGTCTGCAACCATGAAGCTACTCCCATCAGTAAAATCTGAAAATTGTGCTAATCAGTAAGGTTTGGTTGGCTGAAATTATGTATACACTCATGAATTGGCTCTTCCTCTGAAATGGGAAGAAAATTATAAAGTGGCAAGCATGTGCAGTTCTAATCACTCAGTTCATGTTTCAAGACAGGAACAGTAGGAGCAGAAGAAGCAAGAAAGATTATGGAAAGTGGAAGTAGTTTATTGAAAAAAAATCAGTGAAAGAAAAAGTTCCTGGTAATGCTAAGAGGGATTCCTGAAGAAGAGAGCCATTGAAAGCACGCTTGTTAAGGGTTTTATAGGCTGTGAAAAGGGAACTCATGATGATTGGTATGGGAAACTGAATACTTTGTTTAATTGGATAAAAGTTCCGATCGACATAGAGAGAACAGAAAACACAAGAATCTTTCCTTAAAGATGCATAAAATTCTTATTACCTAGATCAGTTACAACAGCACAGAATATCCTTGATTACAAGGACTGGCACATAATGTCAACATCCTTCACAGATCCTAGATACTTGATTATTATCAGGTCATCCAAGACTCATGTCAAGATGATCGGGAAGGTATCTCCTGTTCATCTAGCCAGATGTCTACCTGTCTATCGAACCCTCATCTGAAGAGATAATCCTAACTTCTGTTAGGGAGGTGGGAAAATGATTTCTCTGGCTAAGTCATACTGCAAAGCGGCAATGTTGGAGACAACAGAGTTCCTCCTCCAGAAGTCGGTTCAGGGGACTAGTAGAAGACGTACATCTGTAGTTGCATCTCCAGGACCATCTGGTGTTTGATAGCCTCTAGACAAGAAGTTTGTCATGAGTGTGTCCCTTGAAATAAAGGGGATGTTTATAATAAACAGGGTTAGAGTCCTGTAAACCCTGGTTATGGTATCACATCATTAGTGGAGGCAATGTGTAGGATTTAAAGTAATCATAGCTGTTAGTTTTACATAGGGATTGTCCAATAATACACACTCATGTTTTCCCTGTCATAATTTGTCATTATTCACCTCTTTCTACTCAAGAATAGGTAAGACAGAGTGAAAAGAATGGTGGCTTCCTGCAAATGTTCACAAGTAGCAATGGTCACTCAAAGGCAAAGAGATCATTGTCATGAGAGAACGTCTCACTATTTGCAAAAGTATGCCACTGTTTATCAGGTGTTACCCAAGCTTTGAAGGCCCACCCCTGAGTTCATTCTCTATCTCCCAAGGACAAAAATATTAGAAGGCTTTCAGTGGCCGGCACCATGGCTCATAGGTTAATCCTCTGCCTGCGGTGCTGGCATCCCATATGGGTGCCAGGTTCTAGTCCCGGCTGCTCCTCTTACAGTCCAGCTCTCTGCTGTGGCCCAGGAGGGCAGTGGAGGATGGCCCAGGTGCTTGGGCCTTGCACCTGCATGGGAGACAAGGAAGAAGCACCTAGCTCCTGGCTTCAGATAGGAGCAATGACGACCGTGGTGGGCCATTTGGGGAGTGAACCAATGGAAGGAAGACCTTTCTCCCTGTTTCTCTCTCTCTCACTGTCTATAACTCTACCTGTCAAATAAACAAATAAAAAAAGAAGGCTTTCAGAGATCTTTCATAAACCTTGCAGACACAAAGCTAGCACTGTTAATAGATCTTTTCATTATTTCGTTTCATTATTTGGTAAGAATTTAAATATCCACATGTCCATATAAAAGGATCACTCTCCTTCTATATCTCCTTCTATTTATCCTAAATGCCTTTGAAATCGTGCTGAACACAGTCATGGCCCAAAATTCTGTTAACAGATACATAATAGTGGCTGTCACCACTCTGATAAATGACTCTTGTTGATCAGCCATTCTCTGCAGGGAGCAAGCTTCCTGTTAATGCTTGGTTAATTTGGGTCCTAGTTGAGAAAGGCCTCAGAAACAGCCTGATCAACAGAGACATGCATGTTCAGATTCCAACTTTCTCTTAACTATTTAATGCCAGTATAGAATAAGTAGTGTATTTTTTAAAAAATGTGGATATCAGCACAGTTAATGATTATGTGTAGCAACAATTGAAATAAAAAGACTTTCCATTCTCTTTGGAGATAATCAGAGTAGGAAGACATGGTGTATTCCAATTAGATATTATATTATAGTATAGTATAGTACAGTATATTCTATTAATATCCTGATAACAAAATCATTGCTTTGTTGTTTTGGTTTTCTCTGTGTGGTGGTGAGTGCAAGGACTCTCCCTATTCAGGCATTTTGGATCCCTCCTGATTAGTTTTATCACTTTCTATTCCTTAGTCTTTTATTATTATTATTATTATTTTATTTGACAAGTAGAGTTATAGACAGTGGTTCACTCCCCTAATGGCCGCTATGGCCAGCATGCTGCGCGGATATGAAGCCAGGAGCCAGGTGCTTCCTCCTGGTCTCCCATGTGGGTACAGGGACCCAAGCACCTGGGCCATCCCCTACTGCCCTCCTGGGCCACAGCAGAGGGCTGGGCTGGAAGAGGGAGCAACCCGGACTAGTAACAGGCACCTCAACCGGGACTAGAACCCAGGGTGCTGGCGCCACAGGCAGAGGATTAGCGAAGTGAGCCACGGTGCCAACCCCTTAGTGTTAATCTTATATGAAGGTATGTCAGAATGTATATAATGTACTTTACCTCACCTTTTCTTTTGTTTAGAGAACACTCCCAATTGTACTGGGAAGGAAACAGTATTGATAGAAAAACAGATTCCTGAGTGGG
This sequence comes from Lepus europaeus, assembly GCF_033115175.1. Classification (NCBI taxonomy): domain Eukaryota; kingdom Metazoa; phylum Chordata; class Mammalia; order Lagomorpha; family Leporidae; genus Lepus; species Lepus europaeus. The sequence goes on along the minus strand of NC_084832.1, from coordinate 48,005,959 downwards.
TAGACAGGGACTAGTCATCCCTCCCCCCATCTGCAGATGAGTCTCTGAGAACCTGAGAAAAGTCAAACATTCAGCTTCTGTGAAGGATGTTGGTGTCATGTGATTGTCCTTGTAATCCAGGTTTCTCTGGGCTGTTGTAATTGATCTAGATAATGAGAATTTCATGCATCTTGGAGGAAAACTTCACCTTCTTTTTTTATCTCTATTGAGTCTCCATGGGAATTTTTATACAATTAACTAATCAAAACAGTCCTCTCCCAGACCAATCATGAGAGCATACCCTTTTACAGCCTGTAAAATCCCCTAGATGATCAGCCCTTATGGCTCTCTTCTTCAGGGATCCCTCTCAGCAGTGCTGATAGCTTTTCCTTTCATTTTTGTTTTCTCTCAATAAATTACTTCTACTTTACATTCTTCCATGATTGTGCCCCTAATTCTTCATGTGTGCAAAACATGAACCAGCAAGAAGTAGAACTGTAATAACTGCACACTCCTGCAACATTTCTTAGAGGCTCATCTGGGATCAGGAATAAAGGATGAATAAAGATGGACTGCCTCTCTTTATTTATTTATATTAAAGTTTCTGAGGAATCTCCAGACTGACTTCCATAGTGGCTTAACCAGTTTGCATTCCCACCAACAGTGGGTTAGTGTCCCTTTTTCCCCACATCCTCACCAGCATCTGTTGTTGGCAGATTTCTGATTGTGAGCCGTTCTAACTGGGGTGAGGTGAAACCTCATTGTGGTTTTGATTTGCATTTCCCTGATTGCTAGTGATCTTGAACATTTTTTTCATGTGTCTGTTGGCCATTTGGATTTTCTCTTTGGAAAAATCTCTATTGAGGTCCTTGGCCCATGTCTTTTTTTTTTTATTAAACTTTTATTTAATGAATATAAATTTCCAAAGTATAGCTTATGGGTTACAATGGCTTCCCCCCTCCCATAACTTCCCTCCTGCCCGCAACCCTCCCCTTTCCCGCTCCCTTTCCCCTTCCATTCATGTAAAGATTCATTTTCAATTCTCTTTGTATACAGAAGATCAGTTTAGTGTATATTAGGTAAAGATTTCAACATTTTGCCCATATAGCAACATCAAGTGAAAAAACTACCATTGGATTACTAATGGCCCATGTCTTAAGTGGGTTGTTTGTTTTGATGTTGTGGAGTTTGTTGATTTTTTTGTAGATTCTGGTTATCAACCCTTTATCTGTTGCATAGTTTGCAAATATTTTTTCCCATTCTTTCGGTTGGGTTGCCTATTCACTTTCCTGACTGTTTCTTTTGAAGTACAGAAACTTCTCAATTTGATGCAATACCAATAGTTAATTTTGGCTTTGACTGCCTGTGCTTCTGGGGTATTTTTCAAGAAGTCTTTGCCAGTACCTATAAATAAATAAATCTTTTAAAGACTCTCAATTGAGACCGATAATAACAGCTTGGGTTAATGTAAAATAAAGCCAAAATTATTGTGCTTATATGAAGGCCTGATATTTTATACTCCAGAGTTAATGAGTTCATGATTCCAGAACAGACCCATCCTCCTTGGCTTTACATCAATCAATTTGTCCTGCATGTTATATTGATTTTATGATGATGGGAGATAGAGGGAATATATACTTTTCCCTAACTTTGCCATCTGACTAGGGCCCAGTCAGTTCTGAGACAGAGTTGGCCTCCTTCCTTCCCTGTACTTCCATCCTTGCTCACACCCCACCCCCACCTTGCATGTCCTGGCACCTAGGGGTTAAAGGGCAGGCATGAGAAACAGGTAATAGCATCTGTTCCTGTTCTCTAACTTTTCCTTGTGCTTCCACAGCCCAGGACATAGGCAGACATAGGAATGTCTTTGTGTTTTGTCCTCTAACTGCAGATGAGTAATAAACCATTTTCAACAAGAACCCCTTTGGAGTGTATCACTGGGACCTGAGATCCCTTCGACTCTCACAACTTGAAGATTAAAAAAAAAAAAAAAAGTCTGGTCTTTTTCTGCACTATGGCAAGGCCAGGATACAAGCTGGAAGATGGAGAGACTTGCCCCCCAGAGGGAAGTATTAACTATAACACCATCCTCCGACTAAACCTTTTCTTACACAGACCAGGGAGCTTCCCTTATGTCCAAGAGTTTTTTTGCTCTTTTGGATAAGTCAGACTTTGTCAAATCTACAAGATGTACCTGGCACTTCTGATAGCAGTTACCCTTAAAATCACAACTGCCCCTCTCCTCCTACCTGCCATGGAGCCTGTTGTGCAATCTACTGATCCTTTCATCTGTTGCTCCTATTCCTTCATGCCCACCTTCAAAGCCCAATCTGGGTCTCCTTTTTATGAAACAGGAAACTCCAGTGCCAGCTTCTGTTTTACCCCTCCAGGAACCTCCTGCAGGGTGCCATGACCCTTCTTGAGCCCAGGTGTACTTTTCCCTGTAGACTCTTAGACAAAGGGGAACTTGGGATGATTTTCAGGTGGCCTTGACAGATATTTTAAAGTCTTCTGGAGTATGGCCCAGGTCTATGATCTCACCTGGGAAGATGTAATGTCACTCCTAAATCAGACCCTTACCAGGACTGAGAAATAGGCTGCTTTCCAAGCTGCAGAAATGTTCAAAGATGAACTTCATATAGCATTTCATCCTCAGCTGTCAGTGAGGCTAGGAACAGTTGTGTCCTGCAGGAAAACAGTCTGTTTCTCAGAGAGAGCCTCGCCATACATGATATCAGATAACCTTGTAGACAATTGGAAATGAAAACTTTCCATTGCTTTTGTCCTGGAAAAATTAAGGAGGACCAGGATTGGGTCCCTGAACTGTTCAAAGCTGTCTATGATAGACCAAGGTCCAGAGAAGAACCCCTCCAGCTAGGAAGATTGAGGGAGGCATAATCAATATAGAAGGAAGGCAATCCTGAAGGGTAAAGTCATCATTCATTCACCTTCAGGTATTACTATTGGATGTGAGAGTACCTTAGAAAACGTCCCGAAAAGAACTACTTAAGTCTTTTATAGTTAGAGGCAGGAGGAAATCCAGTGAGAAAGAAGGCACAATAAAAAGTTAGCAACTCTGGTAGCATCTTACCTCCATACAAACCTGAGGGTCTCTAGGAGATTCAAAAGTGGTATGGCTGTATTTGGTCAGGGAACTTCAAGAAGAAATGTCCACATTCCCATCACCAGAGAAAATTACCAGAGCTCTGTCCTATTTGCAATGAAGATCACTGGGTATTTGACTACCTCCAGAAACCATTTTTTCTGGAGTCAGGTCTCCATCCTCAGATGACTGAAAATGACTGAAGGCATGAGGGGCTTCTCCTACACACTCCTACTATCCAGACCATCTGTACTGTGGGGGTAGTCCTAATCATAAATGGGAAGGAAGTTGACTTACTGATAGATATGGGAGCCACATTTTCTATCTTTATATCAAATATAATCTACCATCTTCCCTTAGTACAACTGTGAGGGATATCTTAGGAAAGCCCTTAGATATTTCACTTAGTCCCTAAGCTGTAACTTGGGTAACCTGTTTTTGACATATGCCTTCTTGATCATACCAGAGAGTCCAACATTCCTCTGAAGCAGAGATCTCAGCCTGAGAGGAACACCATCCTCATGGTCCCAGGGAAACCCTTTTGCCTTCCCTTAATTGAGACAGATATTGATCTAGAGGTTTGAGGAATCTTTGGAAATATTGGCCTAGCAATAACTGCACAACCAGTACAGGCTTTACACAGTGTGCTGGCTTTAAGCCTCCCAATGAGGAAGGTCTTCAATAAATATGTAACAAAGAGAAAAGGATGGATTTAGAGGTCTTGACTAAGCTGAAAGGAGCAGCTCAGCAACATGTAAGATAATTTAATAAAGCACTTGACCTTGGTGGCCAGCATGCCTTGAAATAATGGCAGCTGTCAGCCCCCTAATCGCTAAAAACAGCAAACAAACCCCAGGACATTTTCTAATAGGACATACTTCCCATAATTTGACAGGGTTTCGTTTCGTTTCGTTTCGTTTCTTTTCTTTTCTTTTTTCTTTCTTTCTTTTTTTTTTTTTTGTGACAGGCAGAGTGGACAGTGAGAGAGAGACCCTCCAATGGCCGCTACAGCCGGCACGCTGTGGCCGGCGCATCGCGCTCATCCATAGCCAGGAGCCAGGTGCCTCTCCTGGTCTCTCATGCGGGTGCAGGGCCCAAAGACTTGGGCCATCCTCCACTGCCTTCCCAGGCCACAGCAGAGAGCTGGACTAGAAGAAGAGCAACCAGGACAGAATCCGGCGCCCCGACCAGGACTAGAACCCAGTGTGCTGGCGCCGCAGGTGGAGGATTAGCCTATTAAACCATGGTGCCGGCTGTGACAGTGTTTCTAGAATCAAAAGGAAGGTTCTCATTAACAAATATCTTTTAAAATACTATGCATTACTGCTGTAGGTTCCTGGAATACAGATCAAGACTTGTTCCTCTCTTATTTTTTATTTATTTATTTTTATTTGACAGGTAGAGTTATAGACAGTGAGAGAGAGAAACAGGGAGAAAGGTCTTCCTTCTGTTGGTTCACTCCCCAAATGGCCGCCACTGCTGGCTCTGCGCCAATCTGAAGCCAGGAGCCAGGTGCTTCTTCCTGGTCCCCCATGCTGGTGCAGGGGCCCAAGCACTTGGGCCATCCTCCACTGCCCTCCTGGGCCACAGCAGAGAGCTGGACTGGAAGAGGAGCCACCGGGGCTAGAACCAGAGCCCATACGGGATGCCAGCGCTGAAGGCGGAGGATTAACCAAGTGAGCCACGGTGCCGGCCTCCGACTTGTTCCACTCTTAAACCTGCTACTTTTTTCACAGAGAGAATGGAGAGGCCAAATGTGAATGAATAGGTAGTTCTACAGAATATGAGGAGAGTATGAGCCTTTAGGAGACCCTTTTAAAGGGAATGGATTGGTTTGTCTTTACAGATGGAAGTTTCTTTGTTGAACAAGGAACCTACCAGGCTGGATGTACCATAGTCACCTTAAATAAGACCCTTGAGAACTCTTTTCTTTCTGTTGGCACAAGTCCACAATCTGGCACAGCTGGTGCCACTGATAAGAGCTCTTGATCTGAGCAAGGATAAAAGGGTAAATATTTATGGTGACCCTGAGCATGCCTACCTAGTTTTGCATGCCCATGTAGCTATTTTGAAGTAAAATCACTTCCTCATTGCAAATGGGTCTCATATAAAATACTGCCGGTAAAATGATTTTTATCTTTAGTGTTGATCCAAAAGGAAATGGCAGTTATACACTGTAAAGGGACAAAAAAAAATGTACCCGATGAAATAGCCAAGGGAAACCAACTAACAGATTTGGAGGTTCTGATCATCAGGGATGGTGGGAAAGACAAATGATAGTCTCAAAAGACAACTCAAGATGCTGTATCTTATTTATTTATTTGTTTGTTTTATTTTTTGAAAGGAGAGTGGACAGTGAGATAGAGAGAGAAAGAGAGAAATCCTCCTTTGCCATTGGTTCACCCTCCAATGGCTGCCGCGGCTGGTGTGCTGCGGCTTGCACATCGCGCTGATTGGAAGCCAGGATCATGGGGCCAGTGCTACGTTGTAGAGTATTAAGATGCTGGCTGTAATGGAGCCATGTAGGCTTCAGACAGGGAATTGATAGAGATTAGACTCCCAGCAAGGTCAACAGAGACCAGGATTTACCTCTCTACTATCTACAGATGATTCTCAGAGGACTTGAGAAAACTGAAGCACCAGCTACCATGAAAGATTTTGGTGTCACGTGCTGGTAGTTGTGATCAAGATTATTCTGTGCTGTGGTAACCGACCTAGGTAATAAGAATTTTACACATACAGGGGGAAACTTCCATGTATTTTCTGTTGCCTCTGTTGAATCTCTATTGGAAATTTCAACACATTAACCAGTCAGAACCATCCCTCTCCAGGACCACTCATAAGATGATAAGTTCTTAATGGCTCCCTTTGCAGGAGACCCTCTCAGTGCTGCTGGGAGCACTTTAAATTTGCCTTTGCTTCCTCTTGCTTTATTCAACACACTACTTCTGCTTTACACACTCATCCTTGTTTTCCCCCCTTTCTTCATGGACATTAGACGTCTGGCAAAAAAAAAAAAAGTAGTAATCATCAGCACCTGTGATAGCCTTGTCATTTAGAGAACTTACTGAGAACCATCTCTTTCTTGATTCTAAAAAGTGTTGGGGAAAAGCTCCATTACAGACAAGTATCATTTCCATTTTTCTGTTAGGTTTATAACAGAACACTTTCCATATTTTCACCCCCAAAAAAGGTGTGAGTTGCATTGTTTCTGTCATGTCCTTTAATGAATGTTAAGGAAAAACTGTGAGAAATTTTATCTAAAGAATGGTACCAACTACTGGATCCATGTGTGCTACTTGTAGAGATATTTTTTCCAATTGTTATAAAGGAACCATTTCTTATTATATCAGCTTTGTATGACATGCTCAACAAGTTGTGGAGCTCTCAGAGCAGTGGTCATACTTTTTATTTTTTATTTGTTTATTTACTTCCCATTCAGTAGACAGTTCCTTCCAAACCATGAATGGAGTATGTCCACTGGTGGATATATATGAGGCTATTGTATAACAAAGGCCACAAATTCTGACAGCTCTATAGGGTATTCATCACCCAAAGCACTATAATATGTTTTTAAGGAAACTGTCCTGATTTTCTTTGGAATCTGAGGTCTCTAGTATGATCTCAATCAAGAGGTTGTAACTTATTTTCTTGCAGATTCCCTGGATAAAGGTCCATTTTATCTTTTCTTAGTCATGGTGTCTCAAGGGCCTGATCTATAGGAAAGATTAATTATGAATTAACACACAGATGCCACGACAAAAGAAATGAATTTGAGAAATGACTATCAATCCAGTATTTAGGAAGTTTGTTTATGTCTTACTCTTTTTGGGTTTAGCACTACTTGATTTCTTTCTTTCTTTCTTTCTTTCTTTCTTTCTTTCTTTCTTTCTTTCTTTCTTTCTTTCCTTCCTTCCTTCCTTCCTTCCTTCCTTCCTTCCTTCTTTCTTTCTTTCTTTCTTTATTTCTTTCTTTCTGCTTCACTTTTTATATGCACAAAGCCTGAATAAGCCTCTACAGAATTCCTGTCCTCACATACCTGGAATGAAGCCACTTCCAAGATGAATTTATTCCCAGTTCTAAATTTCTAGAAGAAAGAATCTGATTAATTGATTTGGGTTAGTGTTCACTCACTGACATAGTAGCTAGTCAAATAAACAAAATCACAGTTCATAAACGTAGCTACTATGTATTTACTCAATGAACAGGAGACTGTCTCAGCCATACTCTGATTTGTTAATAGAGGATTACTGAACGGGAACTCAGTGTGATTAAGAGAACTGAAACATATCTCCTATATTTTTCTCAATGCAGTTCATCAAAAGTAGAGTCTGTGTTTCCTTACAATAAATATAGATGTATAACTTTGTAATGTTTGATTAAAAATTATGATGATTCTAGGAAAGCAAGCTGGAAGCATCACAATACCTGATTTCAAAACATGCTACAAAATCACAGTTATTGAAGCAACATGGTACTGGCATAAAAATATGCAGATTAATGGGAGAGACTAGAGAGCCTAGAAGTTAACACATGTAGATGCAGTCAATGGAGTTTTTGAAAAAAAAATTATTTATTTGAAAGGCAGAGCTACAGAGAGGCAGAGGCAGAGAGAAAGAGAGAGGTCTACCATCTGCTGGTTCACTTCTCAGATAGCTGCAATGGCCTGAATTGCACCAATCTGAAGCTAGGAGCCAGGAGATTCTTCTGGGTCTTCCAAGTGGGTGCAGGGGCCCAAGCATTTGGGCCATCCTCTATTGCTTTCCCAAGCTACAGCAGAGAGCTGGATCAGAAGTAGAGCAGCTGAGACTTGAACTGGCATCCATATGGGATGCTGGCACTGTAGCCAATGGCTTTACCTAAAACGCCACAGTGCCAGACCCAGTCAATTGGTTTTAATGCTAGCTTTTAAAACCTGGCTGTGAGGAAGATGAGCTGACTACGTAGAGAAGCCCAAGATGGAGGAGACAGTGACCCAGCAATGACTTGCTATCTATGAAAGTAGACCATCCTGGCCGGCGCCATGGCTCAACAGGCTAATCCTCCACCTAACGGCGCCAGCACACCGGGTTCTAGTCCTGGTCGGGGCACCGGATTCTGTCCCAGTTGCCCCTCTTCCAGGCCAGCTCTCTGCTATGGCCCCGGAGTGCAGTGGAGGATGGCCCAGGTGCTTGGGCCCTGCACCCACATGGGAGACCAGGATAAGTACCTGGCTCCTGCCTTTGGATCAGCGCGGTGCGCCTGCCACAGCGCACAGGCAGCGGTGGCCATTGGAGGGTGAACCAAGGGCAAAAAGGAAGACCTTTCTCTCTGTCTCTCTCTCTCACTATCCACTCTGCCTGTCAAAAATAATAAAAAAAAAAAAGAAAGTAGACCATCCTTTGAGTGGATTTTCAAACCCCTCTTATGCTGCTCAACTAACAAATTATGTGGAGAAATGGAGAACTCTGAAACAAAGTGTTGGCCAGATTGCAGATTCCTGAAGAGCAAAATGAATATTCTTGTAATCCAATAAAGGGGTAGGTAATCTGTTTTACAGCATTAGATAACTAAAACAGAAACCTTAATTTGTCATGCATTATGCTCAATTATTAATAGTGTACATAAATTAGAATCTATCCAGCCTTCTCACTTCATCTTCACCTGACTTCATTGCAAATTTAATAGTTTCATACTGAGGTAAAAGCAAATTAGATACATTTCTCATAGGGATCTCAAAAATGCAAATAACTATGATTTTATCTGCTAAAGTTTTAACCCACGCTCACTGGTAACAAAAGTGCCTAGCTGAATCTTTTTCATAATGATTTTTTAATGGTGATTGATGCAGCAGATAATTTAAAATTATATTTTTAGTGTAGTTCCAAAAACAAAACAATGTTTGTTAAGTATTGATTGGTAGATTGATTATGTTACAGTTATCATATGTGTTTGCTCCTCAGAACCTATAAAATTGAAGGTCAGCAATGGTGGAACCTATATTGCACATCTTGAAACGAAATCCAATTTCATTTAGCAAAGAAACTAAGAAAGAACGGGGAATTACATTAAACTTTGCTGGGAGGAAATGTATGGTCTATTAAATTGCCAAAATACAGTGAGCAGTAAGAGAGAAACTCTATAAACTATATCAACAAATACAGCAGCAGAAAAATCTGTTCTACCTCAAGATAATAATTATATTATAAATTCATTACTTCCTGCCACACTGCATGACACTGAACATACAAGTAGTGTTTACGCAAAATATAATAAAATTCAACTACTTATAATATTCTTTTTCAAATATTTATTGAGGAAAGAGGAGATTGATTTGCTATTTTACTATAAACGTTCTACCTGCTTAAATACATTGAGCATATATTCAGATCTACATTCAAAAAATGACTGTCTCCTACACTTTTAAAATATCTTGGTTCAATACCTCACAAATTGAATCTACCGCAAGATAGCAGGTGCAGTCTTATTTACTTATTAAGTTTGTTCCCTGTTTGATAAGGCTGGCAAGTATAAGCATAACACTTAAAAGATTGAAGGGGTCTCAAGAAAAATTCACTTATGTATAATTATAATATTCCCTATTCAGTTATAATCTAATGGAGAAAGGATTTTTTTTTTCATTTTAAGATGAATAGGAATTCAATCGGCATTATAGTTAATGAATTGCATCCTTTTATTTTCTTTTTTTCTTTTTTTTTTAACTTTTATTTAATGAATATAAATTTCCAAAGTACAGCTTATGGATTACAATGGCTCCCCCCCCCCATAACTTCCCTCCCACCCGCAACCCTCCCCTTTCCTGCTCCCTCTCCCCTTCCATTCACATCAAGATTCATTTTCAATTCTCTTTATATACAGAAGATCAGTTTAGTATATATTAAGTAAAGATTTCAACAGTTTGCCCCCACATAGCAACACAAAGTGAAAAAATACTGTTGGAGTACTAGTTATAGCATGAAATAACAGTGTACTAGAAAGAACAAAATCAAAATTGTGGAAGTTGACATATTCTAAATAAAAAATCTACACACATTTAGTACTATAATAATAAATTGTAAGAAAACTAAAAACACTGCCGGTGCCACGGCTCAATAGGCTAATCCTCCACCTGCGGCGCCGGCACCCTGGGTTCTAGTCCCAGTTGGGGTGCTGGATTCTGTCCCGGTTGCCCCTCTTCCAGGCCAGCTATCTGCTGTGACCCGGCAGTGCAGTGGAGGATGGCCCAATTCCTTGGGCCCTGCACCCACATGGGAGACCAGGAGAAGCACCTGGCTCCTGGCTTCGGTTCAGCACGATGCGCCAGCCGCAGTGCACCAGCCGCAGTAGCCATTGGGGGTGAAGCAACAGAAACAAAGGAAGACCTTTCTCTCTGTCTCTCTCTCTCACTGTCCACTCTGTCAAAAAACAAACAAACAAACAAACAAACAAAAAAAAAACAAAAACAAAAAAACCTAAAAACTCTATAAAAAGAAATATGGAATTTAGTAATTTTATCATAACACACAAGAAGAAAAGATAGGATTTCATGCTCCTATTGAAGTGAAACAGTGAAATGGAGCAGCCAGGACTCAAACCAGCGCCCATATGGGATGCTGGCATTGCAGGTGGTGGCTTTACAAGCTATGCCACAGTGCTGATCCCTGGAATAATATTTTAATTTTCTAATGGTTTTTGTGATGCATGAGACACAAAAAGATTTGTAATAATATTATAAAAACCTAACTATCTTTTTGTGTCAAAGGTCAGTTATAGGTTATTGGCATATTTTGACATCATGAGAGAAAGTTCTCTACAAGTGCTTCTGGGATATTTGCTGAATAAGCCTGATTTGTTTTGTGATATCAATTGGCTATATTAAATATCATCTAGTACTCTATTGTTATTTTATATGCTTCTTTCCCAATAGACTGAAATTTTTATTTAAGAACATTACAATAAAATTCTAGAGTTACTTATTACCTTTAAAATAATGCAGTCATAAAAACAGTGCTAATTATTGAAAAGATATTAATTAATGAATAAACATTAATTAGTATTTAATTGGATTATGAAGAGAACATCAACAAAGTGAGACATTTATTTTATATTTGGCCAACAGACAGAACAAGGCTACCCTCTAAAATAAAAGTGAATTTTAAGTAAAATTTATATTTTTGAATGAAGGAAACAGCCACGAAATTTTTATTTTACAAAATAAAAAAATTATTTTATTTTATAAAATAAAATAAAAAAATTTGCACAGAATCATCTTTCTTTCTGGAGTATATTAAACATGGATTATTATACGTTTGTATTAATATGTGAGTATAGTAGACACATTCTCATGGTGGGGTGTTTGCCATACAGGTTCGAATGCCACCTGGGACATCCATATCCCACATCAGAGTCCCTGAGTTCAATTACTGGGTCCACTATCAATTTCAACTTATTACCTGTGTGCATCCTTGGAGAACAAAGGTGATAATCTAAGTAGTCGAGTCTCTGCTATCTCTTTTTGTGTCTCTTTCTTTCACTCACTTCCTCTTTCCCTTCCTTTTAAACAGATGATACACTTGGGGACACACACACACACATATACACACAATAGGCACAGTCTCATACTGTCCTGATAGCACAAGCCTAAATTGTTTTTTAACCACAGAAATAAGCTATGAATCATCACTCCATGAAGGAATAATAGGCTAATTAAAAAGATATTTGATGTTCACAGGTTATTTTAAAGTCTTAAAGTCTTTATTTTCATCAATATAGCTCTAGAATTATTCCATCAAATACATTTTATTAATATTTCCCTAAGGTGTTAATATGTATATCTCAAAACAAAACAAAGCAAATAAATTACAATGACTAAATTGGTTTGAGCACTGCTTCTAAACATATAAGGGGATTGCCACTTTGGCAACTGTATATTAACGTTCACTTGTGGCAACATCTTGTAAAAATGTATATTAATACCCTTTTTATTTCATATTTAGTAAAATATAGACAGTCGTGGTTTATGATGGTTCAACTTACAATTTCTTGCTTATTATGATGCAAAAACAAAATACTCTCTGTTGTCATGTTTTTCAAATAAATAAATAAATAAATAAATCCCTAAGAATTGGGACACTACGGCTCAACAGCTTAAGCTGCCACTTGCAACATCCTGTATCAGAGGACTGACTTTAGTCAAAGCTGCTCTGCTTCCAATTCAGCATTCTACTGAAGAGCAAAATATGATCCAATTACTTGGGCCCTGTCATTTATGTAGTATACCAAAATGAAGTATCTAGCTTTTGCCTGGCCCATACCTAGCTGTTGGAGCCATTTGGGGAGTGCCCAGCAAATGGAAAGTCTTTTTGTCTGTCTCTCCATCTTTACCTGTCTCCTCCCTTTGAAATGAATGCATGAGTGAATAAATAAATATGTAAAGAAATAAATCTCTGTTTTAAAAATGTGAAACACATTGAGCTAAAACTCTAATTCATATTTTAAAGTATGATCTTTTCCTGGGTTTATCACATGTACATTTTGCAATGCTGGGCAAGAGTAATGAGTCATTTTGGTATACAGTCACACAGAGATATATAAGTGATACTGTGCCTTACACAATATGTATGCAACAAATTACTTGAGATATTCAACACTTCGTTATAAAATAGGAGTATATTAAATGATTTTGTTTAACATAGATTAAATGTACAAAATTCATTTTCTACTTAAAATGTTTTCAACTTGCCATGTGTTTTTTTTTGTTTTTTTGTTTTTGTTTTTGTTTTTAATTTGACAGGTAGAGTTACAGACAGTGAGAGAGAGAGAGAGACAGAGAGAAACGTCTTCCTTCCATTGGTCCACTCCCCAAGTGCCTGCAATGGCTGGAGCTGCGCCTATCCAAAGCCAGGAGCCAAGAGCTTCCTCCCAATCTCCCATGTGGGTGCAGGGGCCCAAGCACATGGGCCATCCTCCACTGCTTTTCCAGGCCATAGCAGGGAGCTGGACTGGAAGAGGAACAGCCAGGACTAGAACCAGTACCCATATGGGATGCTGGCACTGCAGGCAGAGGATTAACCAAGTGAGCCACGGCTCTGCCCCACCATGGTTTTATTTGGAGGTAACATCAATCATAATTTGAGGAGGATTTGTGTACTTAAATGTTATAAACATTTTCTTCTTACTAATCTAAAGCTTTGTACCCATTAAGCAACTTGCATTTTCCTTCTTCCTCCAGTCCTACTAGTCTCCGTTTCCTCTGTTTCTTCAAATTTGTTTTTTTTTTTTTTAAGATTTATTTATTTATTTGCAAGTCAGAGTTACACAGAGAGAGGATTGGCAGAGAGAGAGAAGAGAGGTCTTCCATCCGCTGGTTCACTCCCCAGTTGGCCGCAACAGCCGGAGCTGCACCAATCCGAATCCAGAAGCCAGGAGATTCTTCCGGGTCTCCCACATGGTTGCAGGGGCCCATGGACTTGGGCCATCTTCTACTGCTTTCCCAGGCTGCAGCAGAGAGCTGGATCGGAAGTGGAGCAGCCGGTTCTCGAACCAGCGCCCATATGGGATGCAGGCACTTCAGGCTAGGGCGTTAACCCACTGCGCAACAGCGCCAGGCCCTGTTTCTTCAAATTTGACATTGTATATCCCTTAGATCACCAAAAGATGGAAGTGGCCCATTCAAAGCAGAAACAGACCAATTTAAAGCAAAAGTCGTGGTGATCATTTTTTTTTTTTTTATTGCTGAAGGCATTTTGCGTATTTTCTTTCTATATGGCCAAAGACAAATAGCATCTGTTTATTGTGGGAGCATTTTTAAAAAGTGTATCATAATTTCATAATTCTAGTGTAAAAATACCCTGGAAAGCATCCTCCTAGAGTGCATCTCTGGCACAGCAAAGCCCCTGCTCATTCCTTTCTTCAAACTATGGAATTTTGTGAGAATTTCCATGGGAAGTCATCAAACATCCACCTTACTGTTCTCATTTGACTTCTTCAAAATGATTTCTGTTTTTAACTTTCAAAATCTTTAAAGGAAACCATTTTTTCAGTTAATAATTTAAGAAAATCTGTTTTGGGCAGAGCTGGACACTCAGTTCTTTAGGGATGGATGAACTGATACAGGCATTTACAAAAATGTCTTGAACTCTATGGAGCTTATGTTAAAAATAAAGTTTATAATTTGCTATAGCTTCCAATTCCATTTTCCATGAACACCTTGAAAACAATCATGGAATTCTCACTATATTTTGCTTTGTTCATATATTAATAAGACACTTGCAAAGTATAACTTATTAAACAGTGACATATAATAAGGGAACCTAAATTGGATTGAGTTGCTGTGGGCAGGAAACCACTGTAGTTTAGTTGGAATAGAGATGTTGGAATCACATTAAGCATTTCTGTTAATTATGTAAAACTCTATGATTTTGCTAAGAAATTAAGAAGGTATGTAAATCCAGAGAAAATATTAGCATCAAGACTGTGAGGTATCTTTCAATTTAATGAAAAGAAATAATAACCTCTGAAAAACCTAACCATCCTTTACCGGAAGAGTTTGACATAGAAGATTAGATTTCTGGTAACATGTTAAGTCAGAATAAATATCTGGTAAGCTTAAGTTTTTCTATAGATGTTTTACATGATCCTAGAACCTAAACACACACACACACACACACATCATTCATATATATACATATATGTGTGTGTGTGTATATATATATATTTATATATATATATATATATATATATATATATATATATATAATCACACTTTTAAAACCAAACAGTACAGGATACTTTTCCTTTAAATGTTAAAATTTTTTTTCCATGTTAGTTTGGAAGGATGTATGCAAATAAGATACAAACTAATGTAATCTAATTAAGTCACAATGTTTTAGTATCAAAAATTCTCAGAATTTATGAATTCTTTTAAGATACTTATCTGTGATTTATAAACACCTACCACTGTGAAAAATCTCAAGACCTTCTCTTTGTAGGTTTAGTCAATGCTCATATCAGTGTTCCCAGACTACATTTGTCTTTCTCCAAACACAGGAGCGACAGGATAGCCTGCTGATCAATTAATGTTTCCTGAGGAGCTTCAGTTTTCTGAATAAATTAGTTGTGTTAAGTGTTAATTGTAGGAGTCTCTTCATAGACCCAAAGGAATATAGTAATATATCCTTAACATTTTTTTTTTAATAAAATCTGACTTGTGTGTAGCTTTGGGCTTGTTTGCTATTTCTGGCTCCCAAAATAATAAACAAACAGTAAATTTTCTATGTCACATAAATCCTCCTACTTACCAGTTTTCTTCCAAGATGTAGGAATTATATTCCTTAAGACACTATAAAAGTGTAAGATGACACCAAATTTATAAATGAAGGAAAATATTTAGCAAAATCATCTCCTGGTATTCTTATATATTATAAACGCACACTGTCTTCATCATATATATATTTTAATTAAAATGTTATACCCAAATTCCAAACTTTATTAAGTTTCCAAAGTGTTCGAAGGAGGGATATATATTCAATACAGAATACGAATAAACCCAACGTCTTCAATAATTGAATAAAAATGAAAGATTTTGATTTACTTTATTGGCTTTTGGAAACTCTGATTTTATATTTTTTTCATTTTTGTACATATTATGATAACTATTGTTGGAAAAAAGGGCATATGTTTTTATTTTTATTTTCAGTTTATCTGTCCTTGAGCAAAGTATGCTAGAGCAAAATGTCATGGTTACACTGCAGTAAATGGATAGATTGTGACATAGGACTACTGGGAAACAGAGCACACTTGTACTTGGCATTGTTCTATGAACATTTCCCATGCAAGTAACAAAATCATAAAGCATTTTATTTGGTGGGAGTACAAAATGAGAAACTGGTTTGACTCTTGTACGAAATGTTCAATGTTTTTTGGAATCAATGTCTATATCTCATATTCTGTGGGAGGAAATGAATTTGACTATTATTTTAACTGACATAAAAGGGTAGAATTGAAGAGTTCCATCTTTTACTAGCTCCTATGGACAGTGAAATGGGAAAATGAATGGCTAGAATTTACAGCCTCTTACTTGTAACAAGCTGTGACTGTCCCAAGGACAGAGTGGTAATCAGCTTGTCAGGAGTGTGCAGCTGAGAATACCAACATCTAATCCCTTCCATTAAGGGAAAGACATTTTAGAAAAGTAGGAAGGTTTCTTCCCATTTAAAAGGCTATGTTGAATGAATTCAAAGTGAGTTTGTTGCAAATATCATGCAAGAAAGAGCTTAGGGTGAATAATGATTCATTTTATTTTACAAATGCTTTGTAAAGAAACACAAAACTGGAAAAATATTTTAAGAAAAAGAATAAGGTCAGAGTGAAAAAGACAGTGGAAATACGTGGGATAAACATTTTTAATGTTGATTACTTAAGATACTGGAAGCTGTTGTCCATGGGCCACATTTTACAAAATAATAAAGCATACTCTTAATCTCAACCTATAATGTACCTTTTAAAATTTCAGAGGTGATATTAATTATATTTTATTTTATGAAGTAGTCATAAAAATATATGAGGGGGTGTTTAACTGGTTATTTAAAAATCCTTAATTCCTCTTTTGTACTTATTTTGTTTTCACTTTTATACCCTCAAGTAGTCAAAACTCGATTCAAATACAACCTCTATATTGTAAACTATTTCGGCATCACTTTTAATTAAAAATGGAGAAAATACTTTCTCTACTAAATTAAAACTTTTCTCTCACTAGTTACCAATATCTTCAGTCTGAATTGTGTTACACAAAAAATAATAATTTTTGTAGTTTTATGAATTGTCATTTGTAATTGATGTATTATTTTGAAAAATTGAGAATAATTGCTTGTAATTATTTTACGTACTGTATCAACATATCATTTTAAAGGCGTAGATTAGAAAATTGCTTTCTTAGATCCAGAATTTTAAGCAAGTAACAGCAATAAAAATACAACTGTAAGCTTAACATCTGGCACAGTGGTGCAAATCAAAAGCAAAGTCTAAAGCAAAACCTAGCATGTTTATGCTGATCCTAAGCTTGCTGTTCAACTGCTTATGATCTCCAAAACTGAACAGAGTCAGAATGCTGTTGGGACAGCTGATTTTAGATTCTGTTCTTTCTGAACTTTTATCAGTGCTTTATTATATCATTTTCAGTTGCTGTTCATGACATACTCCAGTTTGCCAAATAATGTGTATAGCACTTTAGAGATGTGAAATCCATATAAAATATATTTTCTCTACAGTGAATTTCAAGAACTTTTTTTACGAAAGTCAAAAAACTGTACTATGGAATACTGTGGTAGGCAGAGTAATTAAGGGACCTCCAATAATCCTAAATTGTATTTTAGTCTTTTTCCAGCCTTGGAAAACCTCCAGTGCTAGGACTTAGAGACATATTATATTTTTAATTTAAAAAAACACATAGTAATTGCACATATTTATGGGATATAGTGGGATAATTTAACATATGCATACAATGTAATAATAAAATTAGGTAATTCACATTTCTATTAAATTTATAATTTCTTTGCTTTGGGAAATTGAACTTCTCTCTTCTGTTTTAAAATATATAATAAATTATGGCACATGATAGTGAGTCTATTGTGATGTAGAACACTGGAATTTATTTTTCTCTTCTAATTGTACATTGGAACACATTCTCCAACAACTCTCTTCCTCCCTTGTCTCTACTTTTTATAAGACCAACTATTCAACTTCCACATGAGTGAAAACTTAATGTTTAACTCACTTCCCTTAACATTATGCCAACCAATTCCTTCTAGGTTGTAAAACAATGTTTTATTCTTTTCTTACAGATGAATGATATTCCATTTAATATATGTACTAAATTTTCTTTATCCATTTATCAATCAGTGAACACATATTTTGATTCTCTATCTTGGTATTATGAATAAAGCGCCTATAAGCATGGAATTGCAGCTATCTCTTTGCTATACCAAATTCATCCTTCTGAGGTTTGCACACCCAGTAGCTGTATTATATAGCAGTTATATTTTTAGTTTCTTGAGTAAACTCCATACTCTTTTCCATATGGCTGTACTAATTTACATTCCTAGCTACAGTGTATAACTTTCCCTTTTTCTGAATCCTTATCAGCATTTGTTATAGTTTGCATTTTTTAGAGCCATTCTACCTAGGGTGTGATGATGTCTCATTGGGGTTTTGATTTACATTTCCTAGTAGCTATTGAAATTGAATGCTTTTCTTATGTATTTATTGGTTATTTCCATTTATTCTTTTGGAAAATATTAACTCAGATCATTTGCTCATTTTAAAAATGCATTTTTTTTTTTTTTACTTTTGAGTTGTTTGAGTTCTTTATATATTCTGGATATTGTCAGATAAACATTGTGTAAATATTTCTGCCTATTCTGCAGATTGTCATTTCACTCTGCAATGTTTCCATTGCAGTACACAAACTTATGAGTTGATTTAATTCCCTTTGTGTAATTTAGTTAGTTTTGCTTTTAGAGTTTTATTTAAAAAAAAAAATCTCCTATGCTGATGTCTGTAACTCTTTTTCTTTTTTCCTCCTGATTGTTTATTAATTTTATTTATATTTGGATGTTACTATTGGACAGTTAATCCAATCTGGTTTGGTATTTGCTTATATTACAAATAATGAGTTGACACTGTGGCATAGATGGTAAAGCAGCCACCTGCAATGCCAGCATCCCATATGGCTCCGATTTGAGTCTCATCTGCTCCACTTCTGATCCAGCTCCCTGTTAATACACCTGGGATATCAGTGTTTGTCTACATATTTATTTATATGTATGAGATTTATATATGTATACACACATATATATGTGTAATTATATATATGTATATTATATATATAATATAATATACATATATATGTAACTTTATTTTTTTACTTACACTGAGCCCAAATCTCTCTTGTATCTTCTATTATTGAAGATAAACAGAGGTTAAACACAAACCTAGCATAGAGTAAGTGAATGTTTACTGTCATTAAACTTGGAACAAGCGAACAATAAGATTTCTAAGACTTATCATGATGTTACACAAATAATGTTCTGGAGCTCCTTTTCTCTCCATTCTACAGTTTTTCAATTTTGAAAGTAAATTCATCATTCATAGAAAATGCCAAGATGGCAAGGTAAGTTGACAAGTCTTCTATTTCTGTATATCCTATGCTGAAACAAAGCCTCAGGCCTAAGGTTGAAGAACCAAATATGAGGATCAGGATATTTCAGTCACTACTGTTTCATTGTAAATGTCAAGAAAGTGCCAATTCTGTCAACTTTTTTTCCAGAAGATATGTAATATTTCCTGCAGAACATCTGAGGGTGATAGTGAGATGACAAAGACTTGATACCTGGGACCCTCAGCTAGGTATAAACTAGGGATACACAAAAGAAAGTCTGGAGTGTGTTTTTTTCCATTACTAATTTTATACTTAAGTCCTGATTTTTTTTCTATCTCTATGCATTGTTGAGAGATTTTATTCAGTTTATCTGTGATCAATATTCAAAGAGCTTCACTAGTGTTAAAAGATGTACACAGAATATGTTAAATGAAGCATGTGATCTCTTTAAAACTTTTGTAGAAAAACTGAGCTCTATATATCTTATCTCAAGGACATTTATTTGGGACCATTTTATAGCAAGAAGGTAAGTTTTCTGTATTTGTATTTTTTCTAGATTATTAATTCTGTTTTGTAAAATGGCAAGTATCTGAGCCATGTAGCTCTTTAACAAGAATAAAGTTCATGATGGTACTTAATTAGTGGTGTCATTATCTATGTTACAGATAAAAATATTGAATGATTTAACAGACATACTACATCCTACCAAGAAGCAGAATCCTCCATGAAAAATTGATGTCACTCTAATGCACAGTAGACAAATAATACGAGAGTGAAAGAAGAGCTTTTAGTACATGTTTGAAATGAAACAAAAGACTAAAGTGAGAAAAATGATCTGAAATTAAGTACGTGATGATGAAAAATGATAGTTTTTCCAAATTCTAATGCTTTTATTTGTAAATGAGGCAGGATCTCCTGAAAGTATGTACATATAATTACACAAAGAAACTAGAAAATAAAATAAGACTAAATGTTAACTATACTTACCACATTGAAGTGAGCTTAAATTAGATTAATTTATATTTACTATTATTAAAATATAGCCACTACATCATATTCATGACTGTTTTGTATCTTAATAGTACCTCTGCTTTTCATTAATTATATTTCCTTATCACTATTGTTTTTCAATTTTAATCCTTCTGCTTAGTTTCTACTTTAAGAAAATCATCTTTAAACAAATTCACAGATAACTTTGGAAGCTGCAAAACCAATATCATAGATCTGGCTAAGATGAGGTAGTTGTAATCAGTTTTCCTGATCCATCTTCTTCCTGTACTATTTTCTGAATCTGCTTACTCAGCAATCCTTCCTGATAATTTAGACACAGTATGAGAACTTCATCTAAATCATTTTATGCTTTGTTTTGAATATTAAATAGGAGGAAAAGAATATCAGAATTGAGTTAAATCCCTCTTATATAGAAATAACAAACTGAGAAATTTAGCTTATTCTAAATTTTCTACACTCAGGGAAAACTGCTGGAAGTTGTAAAGAAAGAAGATTAAAGATATCCAATGTATATGAAAATAAACCTATATGTGTTTATCTGCATACATATATGTGCATGCAAATTTATACATAGATAATTGCTATGTCATGTAATTTATGCATGTATGTGTATCCATTTATATATTCGTGTGTATATTTAAATTTTCTATGTTACAACATATATATTACAACACACTAATATATGTACTGTAAATATGAAAAATATGTATACTGATAATAGTGAAACAGATAAGATGTGATAATCAAAATAGTTAATTGATCGGAGGGAAAGAGTGATAGCTATAGAAACAAAATATTATACACACACACACACAAAAGCATGTTTGAAGATCTTGGAGAAGATAATAAAACAGTGAAACATAAGTGTTTAATTTTTAAGTTTTCAATTATTTCTAAAATTTTTATTTATTTTTTAAAAGGCAAAGCAACACAGAAAGATACAGAAAAAGAAATCTTCCATTTGCTGCCTAACTGCCCAGATACCTATAAAAAGTGGCACTGGGACAAGGCAAAGTCAAGAACCCAGAAATCCAGCCAGGTTTTCTAATTGGGAGGTATTGAACCATGTGCTTCAGACACTACTTGTCTCCCTGTTTGTGCAGTAGCGGGAAGCTGGATTTGAAGCAGAACACTGATATAGGATGTGAGTGTTCTAAGCAGCAGCTTAACCATTACAAAACAATGCACAGCCTTCAAATCTTTTTCTTTCTTTTTTTTATAACAGTTGAGGCAAGAATCTATATTCCTTTTCATTACAAGTATGGTATTTCTTGTCTCTCATGTGTCTCCAAAATGAATAAAATACAAATAACAGTCTAAATCCAATAATGTAAATAAATACTTTCCATTTTCCAAATTGTATGCTGATAATTATTTAATTTTTAAAAATAATGTTTCACTTTTTTATTTTTTAAAATGACACAATAGAGAAAACCTCGGCACCAGCTTTGGAGAATGAGGTGAGACCAGACTGCAGCTACCCAAGCCACTGGCCATGAAACTGCAGGAAGAGCCTGGCATGAGTACAGTTTGGAGCCCTTTGGGGGCAGAGTACCTGCCAACCTAGAGGGGAAAAATGGGGGGACACAATTTTTTCTCCCTGACCACCTGGCACCAGCATCCTGTAACTAGCTAAGAGAGGGCAAGTGCCATTTTGGACCTAGATAACAGATGCTCCAGCTCATGTCCACGTGCCTAGCAACAAGTTGAGATGTGATATCCAAGTCTGATTGGGAGAACTGACATGGAGCTTGGTGCTCATGACTGTGGGAGCCTTGTGTGCTGGGACTGTGAAAACATTGTGGCTGCATATAAGGGTGCAGAGAGTGGCTGCTCCACATGTTTGAGGCTCCCTGATTCCCTGGTGAGGGTCATTGCTGCAGATCCACGCTCACACTAAGACTACATGGATCCTTTGTGTGGTCCTTATGGCAGTGCAAATGAATATTATAAACACTGGGGATAGTGACCAGGCATTGGTCTCCTTGGGGGAGAGGAGGTGAGGTGAACAAATCTCCTCTCTGATTAAAAAAAAAAAAAAAAAGAGAGAGAGAGAGAGAGAGAAATTTACCATGCCCAATTTGGGTGTCACCTTGGACACTCACCCCAGAGCAATGAACAGAGCTCCACTAGCCACATCCAGCACGTCTCAGGGCATTCATTGAAAGAGCACACACTCCAGTAATCCACAGAAGTATAGTCCAAAGATAAAAGCCACCACAGGGGGAACAACAACAACAAAAAATAAGTATCTCCACAAATGCCCAAAAGTAAGTGCAGCAACTCAAGGAACAAGAATAAGGAAGACAACATGATGCCTTCAAAGGGACAAGACAACACTTCAATATTAGAATGTAAAAATGAAAAATTGAAGAAATGCCAGAAATGAAATTCAAAAAATTGATTGTAGCATTACTTAGAACTAATCAGAAGCAAATCCTTGAATTAAAGCAATCCATACATGACATGAATGAACACTTTTCCCACAAAATCGAGATCTTAAAGAGAAATCAAAATGAAATATTGGAAATGAAGAATTCAATAACTAAAATAAAAAATTTAATGGAAAACCTTAACAACAGACTTAGTGAGGCAGAAGAAAGAATATCCAAGTTAGAATATAAACCTCTGGAAATTTTATAGTCAGACCCCCCCCCCCACCAAAAAAAAAAAAAGAAGAAGGAGAAATTAGAAAGCTAAAAAACAGTGTTGGAGATTTATGGGAATACTGTCAAATGACCCAACATATGAATCTTAGGAGTTCGTGAAGGCGTGAAAAGAGAAAATGAATTAGAAGGCCTTTTTAGTGAAATAATTACAGAAAACTTCCCTAATTTGAAGAGGTGTCCAAATACAGGAAGCACATAGAACATAATGTCCTAATAGACATAATCAGAAAAGATCTTCACCATGACACATAGTAGCCAAACTCTCCACAGTAATAGATAAAGAAAAGATTCTAAAATGTGCACAAGAGAAACATCAGATTTATTCAGAGGAGCTCCGATTTGACTCATAAGCTGATTTCTCATCAGAAACTCTATAGGCTAGGAGAGAATGGATATATTCCAAATCTTAAGAGAGAAAAAAAAAAAAACTGTCAACCCAGAATAGTACACCCTGCATAGTTATCATTTATGAATGCAGGTGAAGTAAAGACCTTCCATAACAAAAGGAAATTTAAAGAATTTGTCAGCACTTGTCTAGCCTTGTAGATGGTGTTAAGGATGTGCTATACACAGAAACACAGTAACATGGTCATCACAATGAAAGAAAGTGAAGGCAAAAAGAACTCCTAGTAAAAGATCAAAGGAAATCCAAAGTAAACAATAAGAACATTTATGGAAAAACAGCAGGGTATTCAAACTTACTCTGGTTTTTCTTCTGTAGTTCCTTAGATTTTAGAGTATCTTGTAACTGGGAATTTAGCCACACACATATTGAGGCAATCTGTTTTTGAATCTTTTTAAAAAAAAGAAGACATTGATTATATTGGGCCATCTGTTTTTTGTTGTTTTTTTTGTTTTGTTTTGTTTTTTGTTTTTTTTTCTCCTCCTTATTACATACCATTTGTGTGATTACAATGTTAAGTCTTAATTCTTATGACTTTGGGCAGTAGAGTGTATCAGTTATTTTAAATAAATGTTTTCCTGTATTTGAAGTTCATTCCATAAGAATGTTGTTCCACAAATAATATACTTTGATTGCATTACTTGAATATTTGAAAACTGAAATTGATAAAGATAAATTATGTAATGAATTAGCTTTTTATTTCTGGATAAAATTAGAAATGAAATAAAGATTGCAATACTTAAATGATGAAAATAATGATAGTGTTTATAAGTACTGTGAATGCTTTTGTGTTTGAGGCATCCAAAATTCAAGTGTTTACGGATTTTTCTCCTAAAATCCGGTTTGTCTTTTCTGTGCTTCCTGCATTTGCTCTTATTATTGATGTTGTAAAGCAGCAGGGTTAAAGTGTCATTATATCTGTGTTCATTAAGAATCCCATAGTAGCCGGCGCCGCGGCTCACTAGGCTAATCCTCCGCCTTGCGGCACCGGCACACCAGGTTCTAGTCCCGGTCGGGGCACTGATCCTGTCCCGGTTGCCCCTCTTCCAGGCCAGCTGTCTGCTGTGGCCCGGGAGTGCAGTGGAGGATGGCCCAAGTCCTTGGGCCCTGCACCCCATGGGAGACCAGGATAAGCACCTGGGTCCTGCCATCGGATCAGCGCGGTGTGCCGGCTGCAGCGCGCCTACCGAGGCAGCCATTGGAGGGTGAACCAACGGCAAAAGGAAGACCTTTCTCTCTGTCTCTCTCTCTCTCACTGTCCACTCTGCCTGTCAAAAAAAAAAAAAAAAAAAAAAAAAGAATCCCATAGCTTTTCTAGTTAGGAAAAAGTAGACTCAAAAATACTCTTAACATCATTTTTTTGGTTAATATTTTACCCAGTAATGTTACTTTAGGAACCTTTAATAATTTTAGTAAGTTGTCTATAAAAATTTAAATAAAGAGTAAGAAAAAAAAAACTATCTTATTGAGAATGTAAGAGTTCCATTAGTTAAATTTCAAAATTTTTAATAAAGCAACTCTCAGAAATAGATTGAGACCTGACAGTACCCATTAGACTAGCTCCTGTGATGTAGAAAGGAACCGCAGAAGCAGTGGAGGACATGGGAGGGCATGTGAGGACATACTTGCCAGGATTGTGGTTGTGGTGTGCTCGTAGCTAAATACAGGTAGAGAAACACTGGCATTTTTGCTGCATAATAATCTGGAATAGTTTTCTGCGTTTATCTGTACCAAAATAATCATAAATTAATGGAATCTACAAAGAAAAAATGTCATGACTGTACTGTATTTGGGAGCCTTTGTACATAGCTAGTTAAAGTTTCCATGATACAAAGTACTAGGATTTTAAAATTTACTATTATAACGAAGAAGAAATTGCATTAGTCCATATGTTTAAATGATAACGTTCTTATTGGAAAAAAAAAGAAAAATATGAAATGAGTAATTGTCACTGGGTTAGTGATAATGTTAAATAGACAAGTTGTAGCATAAAGCTTAAATCTGAGTTTCTCAAGTGTGAACCATAGTATGCTATAATGCTACTTTGTATACACTGTAATGTTACAAACAGTCTCAGCACTGAACATGTATTGACACCTCTCGAATGCAACCTTTGATGTAGGTGTTCTGATATGCCTCAGAAAGTGAGTGTCTGAGAATTTGTTAATCTGTTTGGTAATGAAGGTATTTCCTTTCCTTTTTTTTGTTATTCCATATTCTCATATTTAAACTTGAATTTTTAGTTTTACTTCTGTTAATTTAAGTACAATTATTCAATGGTTAAAATGGGGTTGTCAGTAAAGAAACTTAAAAGCACCCTCATTCATGTAACTGTTTAAGCAAAAACTACATTTTGTGTTCTATGTTCATACACTTTTAATGATCTGTATTTCTGTTTAAATATGTGATGATGTTTAGACTTTGTTTAATAAGGTTTTTTACCATTGACTAAATGAAGGAATGTATCTTTTTGAAGAGATTTATATACTATAAATAGAGATTGGATGAAACAATATAAAAATCCCTAAAAATAGCACAAGGGTGTATAGAATATGAAAAAAAAAAAACACTTTGAGAGCTCTATTGGTAGTAAAAAACAATTTTCTTACATGTAACCCTGGTCAACATTGATATCATCAGAGTCTAACATGGTGTTTACATCAAAGATGATACATAAGCATGTTATTTGGAATACTATTCTAAGTGTACGTAACAAGAAAGTAAGCACAGCTATCTAATGTTTGAAGTTTGTAGTGTCTTCTATTTCCACCACCTCTGGCACCACCATCTCATCCTCAATATGTTTCTCCACAACCTCTCTCAACATAGCCCCCTTTTCTACTATGGCCTCCTCTTCCACCATATTCTCCTACCCACCATAATCTCTCCTGCCTTGGAACTATCTCCTCTATCACCTGCACCAACTCTACCACTCCAGCCACCTCTTCCACATCCACTGCCTTCTCTGCCACCACCTCCACCACCCTGAACTCAGCCACTCCTCCTGCTGCCTTCTTGTCCCTTTGGTCAAGGAGGCATTTTTGGTAGTGATGGTTTGATTTCTTTGGTCCCTGTCAGGCACCTTTCCTGTGAGTGTCCTTAATGGCACACACATGCTGTGTTCTCACAGCTGGTGCCACTTCTTGTCCTAATGATCTTGGACATATCTTCACAAGCTACAAGTAGATGCAGGAAAGTAATTGTTTTTGGTTGACAAAGCATAAAGCTTGGGCTGGTTAAGTCTTGCTGTATGATCTGTTTTTTAC
This sequence comes from Lepus europaeus, assembly GCF_033115175.1. Classification (NCBI taxonomy): domain Eukaryota; kingdom Metazoa; phylum Chordata; class Mammalia; order Lagomorpha; family Leporidae; genus Lepus; species Lepus europaeus. The sequence goes on along the minus strand of NC_084832.1, from coordinate 47,979,393 downwards.
TTTTTTCTCTCAGGCCACCCAAAGAACTGCACTGTTATGTCTAATAGTTGCATTAACATTAGCCAACAGCATTCATATTCACAGGAAAGGGCAGCTTTGATTCCTTTCTGTTGTTCCATCTGTTCTGAATTTAAATCAGTTTTCAGCAGTGGCGTACTCACATGATTTTTCTGGACCTTTGAGAGAATATTCTTTACATTTGATTCCATGTGCTTTAGCATACATGGAATGTCGGAAGTGGTTGACTTGGGTATATCATGGGTATCACTCATAACTTGAACTTCCTGACTGATTTCACTGTTTTTATCTAATTGAGGATTTTTATGTTTCTTGTTCTGTAATATCTGTAAAGCTTGAAGTTCTGTACTTAAAAATGATAGAAGTTTCAGTCATCCTTTTTTTTAAACAGTCTTTACTACTTCCTGATACAGTATATTTCTTTTTAATTAAAAAAAGAAAACATGAATTTGGAAAGTCTAGATCTTCTCTTGCAGTTGAAGTGATACTTTCTTCAAAATTGCATAATGACTTTATCTGAGTCTAACCAAGAGCTGAGCTGATAGTCTTGCTCTTGCCACCATTGTAAGGATGTTTTCTGCTCACAGTGCACCTTTGTACCCCACTGCCTCTAGCAGATTCAGCACATCTCCCTCGATGGTCAGTTTGGGACCTGACTGTGACACTCTCTTGTCTTTCTCAGAAATGTTTTTAAATATGATTTGAGGTAACTTTCTAAGCAAGATAGAATTTTCATATTGATTGAATAAATTATATACCAAAGAAAACTGACTTATTCCTGTTCAGAATGAGACATCACTTGTGACTAATATATCTGAAAGTTTAAATGCAGGGACTCATTTTGTCAGAAAAACAAGTTGATAGTCATGTAAATGAAGAAAAAAAATCATGTAGGCAAAACGTTCTTCATAGTAAAATATTTAGTTACTTTCTTCTTTTTCTTAAATATTGCACAGAAAAAAAATCCCACAATCATAAGATGTTGCTGAAGAATAAAGCAAACACACTCATAAAATAAATATATTTTATTTTTCATGTGCTTAAGAATAAGGAATAATTTTCAGTCACTATCAAATAGCAACCATATTAGTATTTATTAGAAATGTTGAATCTTTGAAATGTAACTGTAGTGTTTTTCAAAACTATCAATTTTGTTTTGATATACTCATATTTGATCTATATATTTGCACATATATTTGTTATGTTTAAACTGTATAAACACACATATATAAATATATATAATGATTGGGCTGAATGAGGTAATGATATGTTACATAATTTCTAAACTATTATAAGTGTTACATGATAAATAAAATACTAATAAAATAAATATGGAAGAGCATTAGCCGGGTACATTATTTTTATCAGAAAAAGGAGAAAGTGAACCTAATTTTCATTGACTATAGTATCTTTAAATAAGTTAGTTTGCATATTTTGTTAAACACTGGCAGACAATACAGAAATCCTGTGTCACAGTTAAAGGGTAGTTTATTCTGAGAAGTAGTCAGAGTTTCTGCATTTGCGTGAGTTTCCAGAGAGCCATTTCCCACTGACTGACATAAAGAAGATACAATTGTATATAAGAAAAGGAATTCTAGGCTTAGAAAATTCCAGTACTTTTTTTTTGCATTTTATTTTATTTATTTATTTAATAAATATAAATTTCCAAAGTACAGCTTATGGATTACAAAGGCTTCCCCCCCACACAACTTCCCCCCACCTGCAACCCTCCCCTTTCCCACTCGCTCTCCCCTTCCATTCCCATCAAGATTCATTTTCAATTCTCTTTATATATAGAAAATCAGTTTAGTATATATATAGATTTCAACAGTTTGCCCTCCCATAGCAACACAAAGTGAAAAAATACTGTTGGAGTACTAGTTATAGCGTTAAATAACAGTGTACTTTTTAATGGACCAAAAACTTGCTAGGCCTTTGGCTTAGGTGGAAACATTTCTATTAAACTGAAAGAATTGACCTTGATTTGCTCAAAGGAAGACATTATCTCTCTCTCAAAGTTGCTCACTTTATAAACATCTACGAAAGATACTCCTCAACAAAGGTAGTCAGAGTCTCTGCTCAGAAAACAGGCCATGAGAAATTCATGGAAAATTGTCTTTTATCAATATGTAACCAAATTATTGAATACGTACCCAACTATTTTAAAATTTCCCTATCTAGTGGCAGGCATATGGTACAGTGTTTTTACCAATTGGGGCACCCCCATCTCAAACTGGAGTACCTCAATTAAAGTCTTGGTTATCCTCCAGATTTCAGATCCCAGTTACGCAGACCTGGGGAACAGTAGATGATGGATCAAATAGCTGGATCCAAGCAATCCAAATGGGAGATGTGTATTGAATTACTGGCTCTGGGCATTTGGAAGTAAATCAGCTGATGGTTCTCTCTCTCTCTCTCTTTCTCCCTCTCACTCTTTCTCTTTTTCTTTTTTCCTCTGTTCCTCTGTGTCCCACATAAAATAAATAGGCAATTAAATAATTAAATAATTAAATTTTCCTCTAGAGCTATTTTTAATACTATTTATTCTCCCTTTTACCAACACTAGACAACATTATTTTTGTATTTAATAAAATGATAATTTACAATAATAATCTAAAGGACAGTTATTACATTAATATTTCTAAAGTAGTTAATATTTTGAATTTTTTCACCACCGTAGAGATCTTATGTGTGTGGATTCACATAATTTTGTTTCATATTAAAAATACTACTCAATCTAGGGTTAAATAAGTATTTATATTTATTATATTGTTCCTTAATTTTTCACACAGCAATTTAAAATAATCTCATAAATATTTTGTGGCATAATGAATAATAGATAAATTGCACTTAGAAAGTATGCCTCAATAGGAAACTTCAGAGAGGGGGAAGATGTCAGCAATTCTGGCCTCCAGAATTATGGAGGGATAAATTTCTATTATGTTAACTCACACACATATACACAAACACACATGGATGTGCCTCGGACATAACTGAACCTCTAAATATTGAAGTATGAAAGAAATTCATTGTGAGAATGCTTTTTTATCATGTTCATTGCATTATATAGACATTTTACTTTATCAATGAAAATTTCAGCATTATATCTAAAGTTTTTATCCATTTTTTAAAATCTGAGATTATTATTATTGTTATGAGTGTTGTGATTTATTTTTTTACTTATTTAATGTCTTTTTACAACTTCAAGATGTATTGTAATGATAAATAGTAATTATTCAACATTTTCATTTTAAAATTACATTAGAAATTGACTAAAGATACTATTATGAATCATTAAAAATTAAAAAAAAACTAAGATTCATCATTAATTTTATGATTGAGGGCGATTATGGTGATTATTTTTAAAACAGCTCCTCAGTGTCATACAGTTGCAGAAAAACATTGAAATTACAAAAACCACTATCAAACTTACAAATGATAGTAAACTTGTGTTTTTTTAACTTAAATTAAATGCTGAAAAACAATTCTTGTTAACTTGAACTTGCTGTTATAACAAAGTATTGGTGAGGTCATACTGTTAGTAGTATTTCAATGATAATAAATGTTTTCCCTTTGCAATTCAGTATATAATTATACCGTTATCAACCATGAATAGACATCAGACAACCATTTGGAGATAATCCCTATAAAACTGTATGACCCTTAGAGTAATAATTTGATGCAAGTATATGCTATAAGCCAAGAAGGAATATTATTAATGATTTTTAGAAGGTGAATGTGGAATGAATATATTGCTGCCTCATTATCATACTAATTCCCTTCATTTTCAACCTTAAAATTAGCAATTATGTAAGAAGCCACAATAGTGTTTAGCAAATATAAATCAGATAAAAAGAGAAAAAGTATTATTAGGTGGACAATATCTACTTGAGGTATTAATAATGTGCATACAAATGAGTATGTTGAAATATATTTCTCATTTATAGCTTTTATGCTTTTATAAATATTAATAAGATTATATAATTTCCAGAAACATGACATCTTATAAGACCTTATATCTCTTAACCTAGGTATTTTTCCAACTTTTATTTAATAAATATAAATTTCCAAAGTACGACTTTTGGGTTATAGCAGCTTCCCCCCTACAACTTTCCTCCCAGCCCCAACCATCCCATCTCCCACTCCCTCTCCCATTCCATTCTTCATCAAGATTCATTTTCAATTATCTTTATATACAGAAGATCAATTTAGTATATACTAAGTAAAGATTTCAACAGTTTGCACCCACACTGAAACACAAAGTATAAAGTACTGTTAGAGTAGTAGTTTTACCATTAATACACATAGTACAACACATTAAGGATAGAGATCCTACTTGAGGAGTAGGTGCACAGTGACTCCCGTTGTTGATTTAACAATTGACACTCTTATTTTTGACATCACTAATCACCCAAGACTCTTGTCATGAGCTGCCAAGGCTATGGAAAGTTCTTGAGTTCACCATCTCCAATCTTATTTAGACAAGACCATAGTCAAAGTGGAAGTTCTCTCCTCCCTTCAGAGAAAGTTACCTCCTTCCTTGATGGCCCATTCTTTCTGCTGGGATCTCACTCACAGAGATCTTTCATTTAGGTCATTTTTTGCCACAGTGTCTTGGCTTTCCATGCCTGAGAAACTCTCATGAGATTTTTAGCCAGATCCTAATGCCTTAAGGGCTGATTCTGAGGCCAGAGCACTGTTTAGGACATCTGCCATTCTATGAGTCTGCTTTGTATCCCACTTCCCATGTTGGATTGTTCTCTCCTTTTTAATTCTATCAGTTAGTATTAGCAAACACTAGTCTTGTTTGTGTGATCCCTTTGACACTGAATCTTATCATTATGATCAATTATGAACTTAAACTGATCACTTTGACTAGTAAGATAGCATTGGGCTGGCACTGTGGCTCAACAGGCTAATCCTCTGCCTTGCGGCGCCGGCACACTGGGTTCTAGTCCCGGTCAGGGCACTGGATTCTTTCCCGGTTGCCCCTCTTCCAGGCTAGCTCTCTGCTATGGCCGGGGAGTGCAGTGGATGGCCCGTGCTTGAGTCTTGCACCCAATGAGAGACCAGGATAAGCACCTGGCTCCTGCCTTGGGATTAGCATGGTGTGCTGGCTGCTGTGCACTGGCTGTGGCAGCCATTGGAGGGTGAACCAACAGCAAAGGAAGACCTTTCTCTCTGTCTCTCTGTCTCTCTCACTGTCTACTCTGCCTGTCAAAAATAAAAATAATTAAAAAAAAAAAAAAGAGATAGCATTGCTACATTCCACCTTGAGGGATTGAATTGGAATCCCTTGGCATGTTTCTAACTCCGCCATTAGGGGTAAGTCCGAGTGAGCATGTGCCAACTGTACATCTCCTCTATCTCTTATTCCCACTCTTATATATATATATATATATATTTTTTTTTTTTTATTTGACAGGTAGAGCTATAGATAGTGAGAGAGAAAGACAGAGAAAAAGTTCTTCCTTCCTTTGTTTCACTCCCCAAATGGCTGCCACAGCTGCCACTGCACTGATCCGAGGCCAGGAGACAGGAGCCTCCTACTGGTCTCCTATGCGGGTGCAGGGGACCAAGCACCTGGGCCATTCTACACTGACCTCCTGTGGCACAAAAGAGAGCTGGACTGGAAGAGGAGCAACCAGGACTAGAACCCGATGCTCATATGGGCGAAGGATTAACTAAGTGAGCCACGGTGCCTGCCCCCCCCCACTCTTATATTTAATGGGGATCACTTTTCAGTTACATTTAAATGACTAAGAATAATTGTGTGTTAATTAAAGAGTTCAACCAATGGTATTAAGTAGAACAAAAAATACTAAGAAGAATAAAATAGTAAGTTGTTCCTCGACTGTCAGGACAAGTGCTGATCAAGTCTTTGTTCTCATAGTGTCCATTTCACTTCTACAGGTTTCTTTTTAGATGCTCAGTTAGTTGTCACAGATCAGGGAGAACATATGATATTTGGCCCTTTGGGACTGGCTTATTTCACTCAGCATGATGTTTTCCAGATTCCTCCATTTTGTTGCAAATGACCAGATTTCATTTTTTTTTTTTTACTGCTGTATAGTATTCTATAGAGTACATATCCCATAATTACTTTATGCAGTCTTCTGTTGATGGACATTAGGTTGATTTCATGTCAGCTATTGTGAATTGAACTGCAATAAACATCGAGGTCCAGACAGCTCTTTTATTTGCCAATTTAATTTCCTTTGGGTAAATTCCAAGGAGTGTGTGTCAGCCCGAGTCCCGCCTGCTCCACTTCTGATCTAGCTCTCCACTGTGGCCTGAGAAAGCAGTAGAAGATAGCCCGAGTCCTTGGAACTCTGAACCCGAATGGGAGACTCAGAGGAAGCTCCTGGATCCTGGCTTCGGATCAGCACAGCTCTGACTATTTTGGCCATTTGGGGAATGAACCAGCAGATGGAAGAACTCTCTCTCTCTCTCTCTCTCTCTCTCTCTCTCTCTGCCTCTCCTTCTCTGTCTGTAACTCTGACTTTCAAATAAATAAATAAATCATTTTTTTAAAAGGAAGAAACTGGCATTGGGAGATTGTAGCAGAAAATCAAACTCATGCACTACAGTACAGGATTTGGTCATCTTAACTGACATCTTAATTGCTAGGCCAGACACACCCACCCCAGAGATATTTTAGTACTCGGTTGTGAGAACTTTGGTGGTAGGGAAACCATTTGAAATTTTAAGTCTTATATCCCTCTTAAAATTGTTACGTTAAAGATGATGTACAGATTATGTTTCTATACTGTCATTTCTCTCTTTTAACTACTATTTCTCATATTAAGTGTCACAACTTTATGTTGACCAATGTAAAATCAGTGGATATCCTATTTAACGATAGGACTTTTTGATTTCCAGTTTTAGACTTTTGATTTCCACTTTGAGACTGGGAGACACACAGAAAGTAATTTCTTCTATATAATAATCTTCTGTTAGATTGTTATTGATTTCTGCAAAGTTATTATTTATAAATATCCCAGCTTACATTTATGAAGACCTCTTCTTATTTCCTCCTAAGGTGCTAGAGGTATTATGTTCAGAGTATTCCTCCATTGTATTTTTTGCTTTCTTCAGTCATTTCCCTGGCATTGGTCATATCGATATGGTATGTTCTACAATATCTTCCCATTAGCCAATTTTTCATGATGTTTATAACCTTATCCTTCTTCTTCATTTGTCCTGTTTATCATTTGTGACTCCCTAGGGCAACCTACAGGTTGCCTGTTTCTAAGCCTCCCAAATCCTTTTTTGTTGATTTTTCCAGAAATACATTTTTGTAGGTTTCTTTTTTTGAATGTTTTCAAATATCATATTAGCAATTAGTCATCATTTTATTATTACAACTAAAATAACCAAGGAGAACTTTTGATAATGGAAGAATATTCATTTTGGCTTATAGTTTTGGAAATTCATAGTGTAATACTGGATGATCCCATTGGTTCAAGAGTCTGTTAGGCTGGAGGAAAATAGTGGGATGATCTCTTGTCAAGCTAGGAATCAGAGAAACAAAGGGAACACATTCATTTCACTCTCTGTGTGTTCATTCCTGGTGGCATCATGATTTGATATTGGGGATCTCCTATGCATCTTGATCCAAGCCTATTAGTTCCCAAAGCCCCTATATTAATTAATCAACCATTATTCCAATAATGTTAACATAATACTTTCAGATGTAACAATCTTTGTGAGTTTGAGGAGCCAAATTCTGTTCAAACAATACCACTGAATTTCTATTTTTATGATACAAGCACTATAGAAACTATATTTGCATAAGTTTGTCTTCATCATGTTCTATTCAGAGTCAGTTCAATTCATATTATGATTTTTCCCATTCTTTGAAAAAGAGTACTTCTTATATTTAGCAAGCAATCCAATTCCAGTGTTGATCAATGCACTACAGAAATATCATAATTTCTCAATGCACAAGAAATGTTAATTTACCAAGAAAGTGAAATCATCTGCTAGCTGGACCTGAGAATTAATGGCCCTGACTCTTTTCTCTGTAAATTACTATTTCTTTTTGAAATCAAATTTGACTCTAATTTTTGCAAACATCATTTATGAAGAAATTTACTCCTTTAATTTATTTTTCATCTATACAAATTCAAAACATGCTGTAACATAAACTAAAAAAATCTAATAATATTAACTAATATATAGGAAGATAAATACTATATTTTATATTATTTTAGTCTCATAAATACCAATTCATAGGTAGGTTCAAAGAGAAAGGTTGAGAAAGAGTAATTGAGAAAGAACCAAAAATTTCTCTTGTCAACCTTAGTCCTGTATTGAAAATTTTTGTTTCCTGCTTAATAGTTCCCTGAGAATTGACTATCAAAAAATGACAAAGGAGAGAGTGCTTCCTTCTTCCATAAATATAAACTTGTAGAAAACTTTAAAATGATAATATTTGATGAATACAACATGTTTGTCTGAGTATTAAATTAAGAATTATACAAGTGGGGCAGGTATTCTGAGATAGCCCATTAAGCAGTCACTTGAGACACCCACATTGCATATTGGCATGCTGGGTTGAACCCTGACTATTCCACTTTCAATTCAACTCCCTGAAAGCGTACCTGGGAGATAGTAAATGATGGCCCAAGTATTTGAGTCACTGCCATCCATATGGGAAACGTGGACATAGTTCCTGGCTCCTGACATTGGCCCAGCCCAAACCAGCTCACCCTGTCTTCAAAATAGAAATAAACACATAATATTTAGAAAAAGAATTATATATGTGGAAGAACTAATGATATTTTGTTTAAATGTATCATACGTATGTGCCTGTAGTTTTAGAGAAAATGGTCATGGAGTTAAATAGCTAGGGTAAATCTACTGAAATGTATTATTGATTCAGTATAATTATATATTATCATTTATTTCTTGCTACATTATATATTTGAACCTAAATGTTCAGTGACTAATAAAATATCTACCTGTACTATCATTTACAACACACTTTGATTAAATGAATTAAATGATCCCCTTTCTATAGGTGACTTAAGAAAATTTATTAAAAAATTAGATTTACCTGTGTGGATCAATGTCAAAATACAAGCTAAGTAGCATCCTTTAGAAAATGGTGACTTCAAAATCCTATTTACTCTATGGCAACAAGCACCTGAACTCTTACTAGCTGAACATAATGAAATTTCAATGCTCAGTAACATCAGAATCCAAATTTGTAATGGAAGAACACTTAGACTTGAAAGGTACCATGATGTGAAATGTGAAATGTCTCATAGACCCAGTCTCTTTCCATATTGGATTCTCTGTTCTTAACAGTAATTATTCTTTGGATATGGTTTATGAACGAAACTGGAAGTGACACGGACATTCAATTTATATTGTTCAGAAATGATCTCATGATCTTGCATAAAATCAAAGTAACAATGAAATGTAGTCATCCTTTGAGCTCATTAAGCAAATAATAGTTTATTAGCACATTGTTGTCCAATCTACTAATAAACTACAGTGATTGGGCCTTATCATATTTTACTCTACTACCAGTCAAAACTTTATTTGTTAATTTCATTATATTCTGATTCTTCTTTCTTTATAAAAATATTCCCATAGCAGAGATTTTGTTGCTGTTTTTCTGCTTTTTTGGCTTTGTTTTTTGTTGTTGCTGTTTTGTTTTGTTTACTTAGACTTGGATTCTAGTAATGGTGAGGCAATGAGTGCACTGGAAGCTGAGAAAAATGGAAGTACAAAAACTTAGACTTGAATATTGATGTCATAAGAGGGAGACTGTTGCAATTAAAAGAAAATAAAATATCCTTGGACATACAGAGTTCTAATAAAGAGACATTTGAAAGAGAATATGGTTACAAAGATAGTTGGTAAAAATTTATTCTTGAGTAAAATTTTAGGAGGTAAAACAAAAGCTATTTTATGCTAAAGTGCCTCATGATAAAATCTCTGCCTTAAAACATTACTCCTAAAAACTCCCTTCTGACTACATATTTCCAAGTAAAATGAGGTTTCAGGATGACAAGTATAGAAAATGGAAGTGTTTTTATTATTTGGTGTGGTTCACAGGATAGAACATGAGGTTTATATTAATAAATATAAATTAATCCCAGATTGCTACTTTCATGTAGGGATTTTGAGTTTGCTAACAATGTCTAAGCAGCAAATTTAGAGTTCATTTAACAGCCATAATCAGTGTTTTATGTTGGCGCTTTCATCGGTTTAAAGGTGTGAATCTGTTTTCTTGGATGAAAGGTCCTCTGACACAGCACCTGCTACAAATGTTCACTTTATCACTCTTGCCAGTGTCTGTGTATGCAAGAAACTAATTTCTCTAATTTATTACTAAATCCACGTTAGAGACATTATCTCATTAAGCTTCCCCAAATCCCTATTATATTTATATTACTGATGAGGTAAGTAATGCAGACTAAAGGGCTTTCCAAGGTTATATGTCTAAAAATGGTGCAGGCACCTCCCCCTATCTTTAGACGCCTAGTTTAGCAATCCCATCACTTCACGTTTGTTATTTTGCCCAAAGGAAAATGTGTCCGTTATAATAGACACCTAAATGTTTCCCAGAAGGGAAAACAGTTTAATAGCATCATTTTTAAAAATACTGGTGCTTTCAACTACATCCTTCTCCATATCCTACAGGAGAATGCATTATCAAATGTCTAATCTCTCTCTGCTACCATCCATCACTTTTCTGACCCACAACCTTTGACCCTATTTTGAACAAAACAATGATTTATTCTAAACAAAGTAACTACCAAACTTCTCTCTGATTCAGTCAATCTTTATATCATTTCACTCAGCTCTTTCAAAAATGAAATGAACCGGTTGCCTAAACACAGTGTATTATGTCTATTGCTTTCTTACTCCGTGGTAACTTGCTGTATTTGAACGGTTGCCTAACTTGATTTTGAAAATATGGAAGGTACCATTAAGCTCTTAATTATCAGTAATAGTTTCTATCCACTTTTCTTTCTTTTAATTTTCTTGTTCTTTTGCTCCCTCCCTCCTCTTTATTATCTTCAGACTCTTTTAATCCATTGCATTTTGTCTGGAATTATGTCCTTTAAAGTTGCAAAGCATACTATTTGACACATGAAAATAAAATATATTGAAAATTATTAAATGTCCATCCTCCTAAAGTTGTTTTCTCAGGGAAACATTTGTAAACATTTATGAGATATATTTGCCAGGTGGATATTAACATAATTACACATGATATGATTGATTTTATAATGTGTATTAACTTTTATAATATGTAATTTAGTTCTTAGAAAACAAAAGTACGTGCAGATATTCTAAATAGAGGTATATGAACCTACTGAATTACTGATCAATTTTTCTTTTGGGCCTGGCATGTGAGGAGTTTGTAAATTATCACTTCCATATACACAGTACAAAATGCAAAGGAAACAGAAAATTTCCATTAGGGAATTGAAGTCTCCATGTATTGGAGACACACAGAAGGAGATATCACTCATTTGAACAAAAACTCCACATAAACTAGTGCCAGGATTCACTGGGACTCCAGAAAGATAAGCTTGACGATTAAAAATCTCTAGGTGGCCTATTCCCAAAGTGTCACCACAATTTTGTGTCCTTTAACACTGGGACTGTCACCAAATTCTCACAGAGTGGAATGGGAACAAATTCTTTCTTGGTTGTAGCAGAGTTTTAAGAAAAGTACCCATTTTGAAATACACTCAGAGTCTTTTCTTCTTTACCAGGCTTGCCCTCAAGATAAACTAATTTACCAGAATCCAACAGAGTGCAAGGGAGATGCTCAGTTCTCTCTACCTGCCATCCTAACTCACAGAACATGAAAGAACAAACAACACTGAGAAACATTTGTGAAAGGTAAAGTCCAACTGAACTAGTTTATAAAAAGACTAACAAATCGTAGCCCTTTAGAGTACTTTACCTTTCCACTCTACCTGTCCAATTGCCAGCCAGGACCACCTAGCCCCAGGCTTCAGGCTAGTACAGTGAGTATCTTCTCCTTCCTGCCCAGGTGCCACAGAACCCTCAGTGGGAGACAGGTCTCAGTGGCTCAAAGCTACAGGCACAGTCTGAGACACAACAGGCTCATGTGCCATGGATTTGCAGCCTCTCACACTGCCTCGTCTGCTGTAACAGGCCATGCACTTCTGGTAGTGACCCATTAACTAGAGCTGCCACATACTTTTGGCTTCTCCAGTTATGTGCTTGTCTCAGGGCTTTCTCAGAAAAAGCCAGGCAGGAACTGCTGAAATTAGTAGGTACCCCTTCCAATATCCAGATGCTATGCATAACTACAAGAATCAAGACCAAAGAACACGAGATCAGAAAACAGAATAAACAAGATGCCAGGTGATGACTCCAGCGAAAGGGAGATGCAAGAATTGACCTGCAAAGAATCCAAAATAATCATTTTTGAAAACTAAGTAGGATGACGGAATGTATCTGTTGATACCCTAAAACAAACAACAAACCCAAAACTTTGAATGGTACTCTCTAAATGTGCCCATTATATATTATGTGAATCGCATCAAAATAAAGCTACTTTGTAATATCCGTGAACATTGAGAAATAAACAATTCAATGAAATAAGGGAAACAATAAATGATCAGAATGAACCATTTAACAAAACAAGTGATATCTAATTTAAGAAGATTAAAACATATCAAGCTTCTTTCCTGACCAAAATGATAGAAAACTAGAACAGAATAACTAAAAAAGGTTTGGAATATTCACAAGGATATAGACATTAAATAGAATGCTAATGAACAACCAATATGTCAGTGAAGAAATCCAAGGGAAATTACAAATTTTATTGAAGCCAAAAGAAAAAAAAAAAGAAAAAGAAAACACGAAGTATCAAAACATACTCTATGGGATAGAAAAAACGAAGTTGTAACAGAAACTTTCATAGCAATAAACACATACATCAAAAAAGAAAATAGATCTCAAATAAATATCCTACATGTTTACCTTAAGGACCTGTAAAAGTAAGAATATACTGAGCCCCAAATTTGTAGATGGAAGGAAATAATAGAGATCAGGGCAGAAATGAAAAGAGACAAAAAATAGACGTCTATTGTGAAAAAAGCTAGATAAAACTTTTAGCAATACTAAAAATGTAGATTCAAACAAATAAAGTTAGAAATGAAAAAATAAAAAGAGATTTCACAACTCATAGCACAGTAATGCAAAGGACTATCATAGGGATTATTGGGATTACTGGGGACCATGAAACATAAAGAAGTTGAACAACCTAGGAAAATATATACTTTTTTGACTTAATACAACCTACCAAAACTGAGTCTAGAATAAATAAAAAATCTGAACAAGGTTGGAGTTGTGGAATTGCTGGTCGGCGAGCCTTCTGTGAAAATCACATTTCAGGGTGCTGGTTCCAATCCAAGCTGTTTTGTTTCTGATCCAGTTTCCTGCCAATGCCTATGGGAAAAAAGTTAGAAGATGGTGCAAGTGCTTGGGTCCCTGACACCCATTTGGAAGACTAGAACAATGTTTCTGGACTCATTTCATTCTGACTCAGATTAGTCTGTTGCAGCCATTTAGAGAGTGAACCAGCTAATAGAAGATTCCTCTCTCTCTCTCTCCCTCTCCCTCTCTCTCTCTCTCATAAAGGATAATATTTTCCAGTAACAAAACAGGAGAAAATATTTTCATTTGACAAAATGGATAATTCTTGAAGATATTATGTTAAGTTAAATAAGTCAGGCACAGAAAGACAAACATCACATGATCTCATATGTATTTGGAATTTAATTAAATTTTACAAAGATGTAACTTCTGTCCACTATATAATCACAGGCTTAATTCACCAATAATCATAATAGTTGACATGAAAAAAGTAGAAAGACCATGGTTCCACAGAAGCATAAACAAGGGCTAAAACAGAAATCATATCAAAAAATGTCCATTTAATTTCTACACATTTTTTTGACAGGCAGAGTTAGACAGTGAGAGAGAGAGACAGAGAGAAAGGTCTTCCTTCCGTTGATTCACTCCCCAAATGGCCACCATGGCAGGCAATGCACCGATCCAAAGCCAGGAGCAAGGTGCTTCCTCCTGGTCTCCCATGCGGGTGGAGGGCCCAAGCACTTGGGCCATCCTCCACTGCCTTCCCTGGTCACAGCAGAGAGCTGTACTAGAAGAGGAGCAACTGGTTTATACGTTTTTATATTCTGCATTATCTGCCACAAATCAGAGAAAACCTATCATATTTGTCTTTTTTTTTGATTGTCTTATTTCATTAAACATAAAGGTTTTGATTTGCATCTATTTTATTGTGAAAGATAGAATTCTATTGTATTTATGGCTGAGTAGTATTGCATCATGTACATATATATAAATATATATATACATATATATATATATTTATCACATTTTCTTTATTCAGTCATCAGTTGATGGACATCTGGGTTGATTCTGTACTTTAGCCATTATGAACTGAGTTCCAATAAACACAAAGGTACGGATAATCTTTTATATGATGATTTCATTTCCTTTGGGTAAATTACCAGAAATAGGATGGCTGGATCATATATGGTAGATATATTTTCAGATTTCTGAGGACTCTCCATACAACCTTCCATAATGGTTGCACTAGTTTACATTCCCACCAACAGTGGATTAGGGTACATTTCCCCCCACATTCTTGCCATCATTTATTTTTATTTTAAATTTTTGGATGATAGTCAATCTGCCTGGGGTGAGGTAAAATCTCATTGTGGTTTTTATTTGCATTTCCCTGATGCCTAGTGATCTTGATCATTTTGTTATGTATCTATTGGCCATTTGAATTTTATCCGTTGAAAAATGCCTACCAAGTTCCTTTGCCATTTCTTAATTGTATTATTTTCTTTGTCATTATTGTGTTCCTTGAGCCCTTCATAGATCCTTGATGGTAATCCTTCATCAGTTGCAAATTTTGCAAATTTTTCTCCCATTCTGTTCGTTGCCTCTTCACTTTCTTTTTTTTTTCTTTTTCTTTTCTTTCTTTTTTTTTTTTTTTTGACAGGCAGAGTGGACAATGAGAGAGAGAGACAGAGAGAAAGGTCTTCCTTTGCTGTTGGTTCACCCTCCAATGGCTGGCGTACCGCGCTGATCCGATGGCAGGAGCCAGGTGCCTATCCTGGTCTCCCATGGGGTGCAGGGCCCAAGGACTTAGGCCATCCTCCACTGCACTCCCTGGCCACAGCAGAGAGCTGGCCTGGAAGAGGGGCAACCGGGACAGAATCCCGCGCCCCGACCGGGACTAGAACCGAGTGTGCCGGCGCCGCAAGGTGGAGGATTAGCCTAGTGAGCCACGGCGCTGGCTCAACCTCTTCACTTTCTTGAGTGTTTCCTTTGCTGTGCGGAAGCTTCCTAGCTTTATGCATTTCCATTTTTCTATTTTTACTTTTATTGCCTGTGTTTCTGGGGTCTTTTCCAAGAACGCTTTATCTATGTCATTGTCTTGCAGAGCTTCTCCAATGTTTCTTCTAATAATCTCATGTTCTCATGGCTTCAGGTCATAGATTTAGAGCCATGATTCATTGTGAGTTGACTTTTGTAAAAGTTGTAAGGTAGGAACTTGTTTCATACTTATGACTGTGGAAATTCAATTTTCCCTGCACCATTTATTGAAGTACTGCTATTTTTAAGCGATTTATATTAGCTCTTAACTAACTTGTCAAAGATTAGTTCGTTGTAGATGCATGAGTAAATTTCTTGAGCTTCTGTTGGTTCCATTAGCATACATGACTATCTTTGTACCAGTATCAGATTGTTTTGAATTCAACTGCCATGTAGTATGTCTTGAAATCTGCATAGCTGTAGCTTGTGTTTCCATATGAATTTCAGTCTCTTTTTCTAGATATGAGAAAACATTGTTAGCATTTTGATTGGGATCACATTGAATCTATAATTTTCATTATGAAGATCTTTCACCTCGTTTTTGAAACTTACTCTAAAGTTTTTTTCATTTCTTTTTGTAGCTATTGTGAATGATACTCATCTTACAAGTTCTTGGTCAGCCATGGAATTTGTTTGTTAATACAATGGATATTGATTTTTTGTCTTAATTTTATATCCTACAGGTTTACCAAACTCTTTTGAGTTCTAGCAATCTCTTAGAGGATTCTTTTGGTTTTCCTACATACAGGATCATGTCATCTGTAAACAGGGATAATTTGACTTCCTCCTTTCCAATTTGTATCCCTTTTATTTCTTTTTTTCTGTCTTATGGCTCTGGCTAAAACTTCCAGAAATTTATTGAATGGTAATGGTGAAAGTGGGCAATCTTTTCTGGTTCTGGATCTTAGTGGAAAATGTTCTGACTTTACAATTCAATAGGATACTGGCTGTGGGTTGGTCATACATTGCCTTGATTTTGTTGTTGAATGTTCCTTAGATAACCAATTTGCTTAAGTTTTTTTTTTTTTTTTAATCATGAAAGGATGTTATATTTTATCAGATGCTTTTTCTGCATCTGTTGAGATAATCCTATGGTTTTGATTCCCCAATTTATTAATGTGATGTACCACAGTTATTGATTTGCATATGTTTAACAATCTCTGAATAGCAGGAAAAAATCCCACTTGGTCTGCTTGAATGATCTTTCTGATGTGTTGCTGGATTTTATTATCTTGTAATTATGTTTAGGATTTTTGCATCTAGGTTCATCAGGGATTTTGTTCTATAGTTCTCTTTGTTGTGTTTTTCCAGGCCTCATAGAAGAAGATTGGGAGGATTCCCTCTTTTTCAATTGTTTTGAGTAGTTTAAGAAGGGTGAGAATTGATTGTTCTTAAAAATTTGGTAGAATTCAGCAGTGAAGTCATCCAGTCCAAGGGCTTTATTTTTGAATTGGGAGGGACCTTATTACTGATTCAATCTCCATCCTGGTTATTCATTTATTTAGATTTCTATGTCTTCATGACTCAATTTTGGTAGATTGTATGTGTCCAGAAATCTATCCATTTTTTAAAAATTTTCAAATCCAATGGTCTATTGCTGTTTGTAGCAGTTTCTAATTATTCTTTTTATTTCTGTAGTATCCATTGTAATGTTCCCATTTTCATCTATGATTTCATTAATTTGTGTCTTCTTTTTTTGTTTTTGTTAATTGAGACAATGGAGTATAGATTTTAGTTTTCTGTTTTCAAAAAAGTAGTTTTTTTCACTGATTTTTGTAACTTTTTTGATTTTTTTTATTTCTATTTTGTTTATGTCTTTTCCAATTTTGTATCTTCTGCCTACTAATTTGTGATTTGGTTTGTTCTTGTTTTCCAAGGTCCTTGAGATGCTTGAAAAATGCTAGGACAATGGATGTAAGGTAACCTCTCAATACAAATGATATGAAGTAATGTAAGTTTTAGTTAGCTAGGTTTAGCCACTGCAAAATGAATACAAAGTTCAAGACATCATGTTGTATATGATAAATATGCACATTTTTTCTGACAATGAATTAAAAAGGAAACAAAAATGAAAAATAAACTTCATAAATGAAACATAATTATAAGACCATCCATAATAAATAGAGAAAAAGCATATTTGCAACTATAATTGATGTCTAAATCTAGTGTATATAACACATAAATAAGCCTTAAAACTTAAAATTAAGAACAACAAAATGATAAAAAAATGGAATTTTATCATCAGGAAAATATACATGTGTCTTAAATATAACAAAATTTTGTTAACTATATTCATTAAAAAAAATTCCAGTGAACACTATCTTCCAGATACAGAATAGTGTTTCACAAATATCTATTAAATTTCATTGTATACTGTGCATAAGACTACTGAAAAGAGATTGTAGCTGCTGTGGATGAAGACTTCTAATCCCTTTGAAGAGTTTGAAATATGTCTCAAAAGGCATAACATCCAATGCAATTTAGTTTATGGATATTTATAAGCTGATTCTAATGTTTATAGGGCACAAAATATGAACCAATATTGAAAAAGAAGGACCAGCTTGAAGGACTGACACTACAGGGCTTTACAAGTTGGTATAAAGATACAATTATCAGGACAAAAAGATATTGGCAAAGTGATAAATAAATTAATTCAGCTGAATATTGATACTAGATAGATGTATATAAATACATTCAAATTATGTTGGACAAACATAAAAGCAATACAAAGGAGGAAAAACAGTCTTTTTCAACAACTGGTTCTAGACCAACTAGAAACCAAATACAAAAAAAGAGAAAATCAAGGATTATAGACACTGGCTTAAACTATTCACAAATTATCTCAAAATAAAATAAATTGCAGACATAAGTATAATAATCAAAATGCTAAAATTTACTTGAAAATGCCATAAATATCATTTAGATGATTTAGGAATAGGCAATGACTTTTTATATACAATAGCAAAAAAAATTCAAGGAAAAAAGAATTGCTCAGATGAGCTTCATTACAATGAAAAAATGTTGAATTATGAGACAGTCAAAAATCAAGGTGAGTGAAGGGAGGCAGATATGAAGACTACACAATTTTCATTATATATTGCTGTGAATAAGGTCTATTTTAAAAAATTCTTAACATTTTGTCCTTTCACTTAGCAAACCAAATAATATCCACCTATCTTGAAGAAGCACTATGAAAAGAGCCAAATTTTTTTATGGATGCTGCTCATTTGTCATTATAGTTAATAGAAAATTACTAGAAGCTGCTAGAGTATTAATCAATTGGAATTGATTGTATACAATAAGAGAAACATGAAATGTGGATTTTCTACATTGATAAAAACAAAATAAAAATTCTGAAGATATGGTGTAGAAAGCATATTTTATATATACTTGAGCAAACATCAATGGAAGGATATTTTTAAAAAATAAAGATAGTATGATTAGTGAGAGGCATAAAATAAAGAGGGAAAAATAGGAAAATATTTTAGGAATATAATTTAACATGAAGATTGTATTATATTCCATAAGTAACTCATATTTGAGAAGACAACTGATTAAAATGTAAAAGAAAATGATTTTTTTGTAGATTCTGGTTATCAATCCTTTATCTGTAGTATAGTCTGCAAATATTTTTTCCCATTCTGTCGGTTGCCTCTTCACTTTCCTGACTGTTTCTTTTGAAGTACAGAAACTTCTCAATTTGATGCAATCCCAAATGTTAATTTTGGTTTTGACTGCCTGTGCTCCTGGGGTCTTTTCCAAGAAGTCTTTGCCTGTACCTATATCTTGCAGGGTTTCTCCAATGCTCTCTATTAATTTGATGGTTTCGGGTCATAGATTTAAGTCTTTAATCCATGTTGAGTGAATTTTTGTGTAAGGTGAAAGATAGGGGTCTTGCTTCAGGCTTCTGCACGTGGAAATCCAATTTTCCCAGCACCATTTATTGAATAGGCTGTCCTTATTCCAGGGATTAGTTTTGAATCTTTGATCAAATATAAGTTGGCTGTAGATGTTTGGATTGATTTCTGGTGTTTCTATTCTGTTCCATTGGTCTATCCATCTGTTTCTGTACCAGTGCCATGCTGTTTTGATAACAACTGCCCTGTAGTATGTCCTGAAATCTGGTATTGTGATGCCTCCGGCTTTGTTTTTGTTGTACAAGATTGCTTTGGCTATTCGAGGTCTTCTGTGTCTCCATATGAATTTCAGCATCATTTTTTCCAGATCTGAGAAGAAGGTCTTCGGTATCTTGATTGGTATTGCATTGAATGTATAAATTGCTTTTGGGAGAATAGACATTTTGATGATATTGATTCTTCCAATCCATGAGCATGGAATATTTTTCCATTTTTTGGTATCCTCTTCTATTTCCTTCTTTAAGGTTTTGTAGTTTTCATCATAGAGATCTTTAACGTCCTTGGTTAAGTTTATTCCAAGGTATTTGATTGTTTTTGTAGCTATTGTGAATGGGAGGAGATGTACAATTTGGGACATGCACAATCAGACTTGCCCCAAATGATGGAATTAGAAATGTGCCAGGGGATTCCAATACAATCCCATCAAGGTGGCATGTACCAATGCCATCTCACTAGTCCAAGTGATCAATTTCAGTTCACATTCGATGGCTCTGATAGGTCTAAGAATCAAAGGGATCACACAAACAAGACAAGTGTCTGCTAATACTAACTGATAGAATCAAAAAGGGAGAGAAAGATCCAACATGGGAAGTGGGATACACAGCAGACTCATAGAATGGCAGACGTCCTAAATGTGTCTTTAATATGCTGTACACTCTTATTTAATGCTATAACTAGTACTCCAACAGTATTTTTTTTTCACTTTGTGTTGCTATATGTGGGCAAACTGTTGAAATCGTTACCTAATATATACTAAACTGATCTTCTGTATATAAAGAGAATTGAAAATGAATCATGATATGATTGGAAGGGGAGAGGGAGCGGGAAAGGGGAGGGTTGTGGGTGGGAGGGAAGCTTTGGGAGGGGGAAGCCATTGTAACGCATAAGCTGTACTTTGGAAATTTATATTCATTAAATAAAAGTTTAATTAGAAAAAAAAGAAAATGAAGCAAATTCTAATCTCTGAAATGATTATCTTGCATAAACACCCAATGAGTTATTTCCCAACTTCTGTTCAACATGCTATTGCTTGGAGATAAACAAAGCTATAAGAAAGTCTTCATCCTCAATATATAGTCTTACCACTAGTAGTTATATAATTACTTAGAAAAATATGTTTCATGTATTGTGGAGATAGAGCACATAAATAATTTTAATAATGAATTTAAGAATCAACAAGTAAGCATACAAAAAAGAAAGTATTAAATAAAATAATTTTATTGGACTACTTATTTTTTTAAGTTGAAATACCGTAAGATTTATATTGTTGAAAGCTTTAGTTCTACCCATGTATATACCAAGATGCAATAATAATTCAATAAATACAGAACTGTTAATAGCTTATATGGTCTCCTGATATTTTGCTTACTCAAAACAGCTGGGTGTCTTTATTCTTTAAAGAAATGATAAACCAATCATCTCCATTAGGAAGGATAAAATGAAACTGCAAGGTCTTGTGCAATAAAGCGATTTTTCTATTGCTAGATTTGTATTTAGAATTTTCTCCAAATTGCTACATGCTACAGCTTGGTACCCAGGGTGTTGCTATCAGAAGATGAAACTGTTAGGAAGAGTGTGATGGAAGGTTTGTTGATTATTGGGTGCAGATCCTCAAAGGGAAAGTGATCCTTTCTCTCTCCCTCTCCCTCTCCCTCTCCCTCTCCCTCTCCCTCTCCCTCTCCCTCTCCCTCTCCCTCTCCCTCTCCCTCTCCCTCTCCCTCTCCTTCTCTCCCTCCCTCTCCCTCTCCCTCTCCCCCTCCCTCCCTCCTTCTCTCCCTCTCTCTGTGTCCTGACTCACTATAAATTTCTTCCACTACATATGCTCCACTATCTGCTATCAATAAAATCTACATCAACAGGTTTTCCCTCCATTAAACCTTGTTGTAAATAAACATATCTTTCCTTCCAAAGTATCTTTGTTCAGATTTCTTTTATAGTAACAAAAATTTCAAAGATAGATTGAAGTATTTCCTATGAGCTGGTGTTTACTCTGAAGTAGTTTGAGCTCTATGAAGAATGACTACAATTGGTTCAATAAGACTGAATATCTAAGAACATGAAAATTAAAAGAAAAAAAGGAAGTAAGGAGGAGGGATTGAGAGAGGTGGTTAGGAAAGAGGTATGGTTATGGTCTTAGAATTTTATCTATTAAATATATGAAATCTGTTCTCCTAATATTAATACAATTTGTTAAAAATAAAAAAAATACTAAAAAACAAAGAATACAATCAACATGAACCAAAGGGAACTTGTTTTTTTAACTTGTCTTTTCTACAATTTAGGATAACCACATAACCATTGTTGATAGCAGAAATTCTTATCTACTGAAGGGCATTTAGTAATTGTGGAAAGAATTAGAAAATTATAATAACTTTGAAATTATAATGAAAATATAATTCAAGCAAAGTTTCTGAAAGTGCGAAGGCTTATAGAAAGCTTGTGCATTGACAAGTTAAGCTTGAATTCATGAAAGTGCAGGAATCCATTATCTGTGATGTGACAAAATATGAAGTATATAGCATCACTTTTAGATTGTTTCTAATAAAAAAAAACACCTGAATAAAAATCTAGTAAAACATCATTTTCTATTCACAAAATATTGGAGTAGATTTTAAAGTTAAATAACATCACAAAGAATCAAATAACCTAAATGATGACTTAAAAACATCAATATATGAAAGCATACTTTACAACCATTATTGAATTTAATTTACGGTCAATATCAAATGATGACAAGGAATTTTTTAATTTATTTGACTGGTAGAGTTACCGACAGAGAGAGACAGAGAGAAAGGTCTTCCTTCCGTTGGTTCACTCCCCAAATGGCCACTACAGCTGGTGCTGTGCCAATCTGAAGCCAGGAGCCAGGTGCTCCTTCCTGGTCTCTCATGTGGGTGCAGGGCCCAAGCACTTGGGCCATCCTCCACTGCCTTCCCGGGCCATAGCAGAGAGCTGGACTGGAAGACGAACAACCAGGACAAGAACCCGGCGCCCATATGGGATGCCAGCACCCTAGGCAGAGGATTAACCACGTGAGCCACGGCGCCGGCCCAAGAAATTATTTTAAATCTTGTTATGGGTGATGATATTCTTGCTGTTAAGTTATAAAATACCCAATCAATTTTTTAAAACACAAACATTGATATATAAATGCCAAGGGAAGGGTGAAGGAGGCTTACTGAAATGATTTAGCAGCCAAAAGCTAAGAAACAAAATAAAGTTAGGTAAAGCCAAAGCTCCAAATTACTGATAGTTGATTAATCTGAGGTATGAAACTTCAGATGTTCATCAAAGATTCTCTTACTTTATCATTATATGTCTATAATATTAATTGTTAATAACTACAGTATTTGTAGATAATAATAAATTAAATGTATATAAGTATGTGAACATCTAAATAAATGCAGATTGCAACAGATAGGCATAGAAAGATGAACAGAGTGTGAGTTCAAAGAAAAATCTGATGAAAACATAGAATATGATCAAATCCATACACCTTTAAGCTTATAGTAAAAGAATAAAATGAGCAATAGTACATTGTAAGGGCCAGAACTGTAGCATAATAGATTAAGCAGCCATTTGCTACTCTTGCAGCTCATATCAAAATTCTAGTTCTAGTCCTAGATACTCCTCGTCTAATCTATCATCTTGTAAATACACCCAAGAAAGCAAAAGGAGATGGACTGAGTGCTTGAGTCCTTTCCATTCAATTGAGAGAACAACCCCAACCATTGAAGCCATCTGGGGACTGAATCAGCAAATAGAAGATACCTCTCTCTTGGTCCCTTCACTCTCTCTGTCGATCTACTTGCAAATAAATTAATGAATCTTCATAGAACCAATAAACTGTGGAGTAGGACAACCAAAAATCATTAATGCAATATAATGTTTTCTCTTGAACCAAGTCTTGCATGTAAGGAAAGTATAGAATTGATTTACAAATGAGCTATCAGTTCGCCTGGTTCTTTTTCCTTGCATCCTGGTGTAACAAATATGTATCCTGAAACAACTTTATAAATCCCCAAGAAAAATTTTTAAAAAATGTAATTGAAAATAGTAACTCCAGTGGGAGTTCTAGGATGAATTCCTAAGTGTAATTCACAGGAATTGGAGCTGAGATAGTGCCTGGGACCAGATTCAAGACAGTTTCACTAGTTAAATGATAACTTCTATATAAAGAGAATTGAAAATGAATCTTGATGTGAATGGAAGGGGAGAGGGAGCGGGAAAGGGGAGGGTTGTGGGTGGGAGGGAAGTTATGGCTTGGAGGGGGGGGAAGCCATTGTAATCCAGAAGCTGTACTTTGGAAATTTATAATCATTAAATAAAAGTTTTTAAAAAATGATAACTTCTAAAAGAGAATTGGAATACAATGGTTTCTAAATCCAGACTAGGCAGTCTGTACTGCCCATGACCACACATGTATTCACTGTCCCGCATTTCTCTGAGGGTAAAATCAAGAGAAGATTCCTTTCCATAGTATTTGCAAAACTATCAATAGAATAGAATATATAAAATAATGAGATGAGTTATAAGACTTTCCAGCTGCCATTTTACCTACTAAATGAGGAGAGTACTATCGACTTTGACAGGATAAATGTTGATAATGTTGACATTCTAGTCCAAAAGCTGAACAGGCAGTTGAGATCAGATGTGAATTCTGCTTGTCTCTGAGGAATGGAATTTATTTCTTCTAGTCAGGGAGGTACTATAACTTTACAATGGGTATTCACAAATGTCACAACAACTTCACTGACAAGAGATGCTTTTTCAATTCAAACTGTATCAGAAGAGTATATGCTGACATGTTGATATTCTTAGATCTCTCTCTCTCTCTCTCTCTCTCTCTCTCTCTCTCTCTCTCGTTGCAAACTCACTTCAGCATGAATGCCCTAGGAAGTGCATTGAAATTAGTATTGCAGGGGCCAGCATTGTGGCACATAGGGTTAAGTCCTCTGTCGATATCCTGTGGATTCTACTTCCAACCCAGTTCCCTGTTAATACGCCCAGGAAAGCAACAGATGATGGCTTAAGTACTTGGTGTTCTGCAACCACGTGCAAGACTCAGAGGGAATTCCTGGATCCTGGCTTCAACTTTGCTGAGCTCCAGGTATTGTGTTGATCTGGGGATTGAAAATCCATTTCCTCCTCCCGCCCCATCCTTATGCCTATCAATTGAAACCACCGACTCGAACTCCAGGAATTTGTTCTACTGATGATGAAGAATGTAGCCAATGGAGGAGTAGGAGAAGGTAGTTTTAGCATAGTTTATTGGAGAAAGTGAAGAGACAGAACAGACAGGTGTTTCAGTAAAGGACTAAGAGCCCTGTCTGTGTTCAGACTGGAGATTTTACAGGCATGAGTATAAGTCCCTCGTTTCTTCTCCCCTCCTATCTCTTCTGAGAAAGTCCAGCTGGGGTTTTTTGGTGTAGATTTCTCCTAATGAAATCTCTCTGGACAATACTTGCCATCAGGGCTCTTATTTATTGGAGAAGCAAATGACTCCTTCAGTCCAATAGGCCAGTTGTATCACTCCCTCAATTCAGTGAATTCTGCTCAATAAAGGACAAGGATACCATTGGCTAGGGAAAGCAGACAAGAGGCTGGGTACCACTTTCAGGACATATTTCTTCCTACCATTTCACATAAATTTATCTTCTTTAAAAATAAACGTTTTTCTCATTAACTTTGGCCCCGCTTACACACATAGGCTAACATCTACCTAGCAGCCTTAACCAAATAAGTAAATAAATTTTTAAAGAAGAGAAAATGGCAATGCATCCATGCTACTTTCAATGCCTATACATTAATACTTAGTTCCTGATGAGAAAAACAAAATAAAGTCTCATTTATGATCCTCCATATGTGGTGCAACAGGTTATTATTATTGACCATTCTAGCATCATGGATCATGAAGAACTACCTCCAAATACCAACAGTTGTTACAACTTCTATCTCTTAATCCTAGGGAGTTCAGGTTGCTAAAACAGGTTACCATGGACTGGATGGCTTAAACAAGACACATCTATATTTCACTCTTCTAAAGATTGCGTGTCCAAGATCAGACTCCTAGCAAGTTCAGGTTCTTGATATGGGCTGTCTTCCAGGTTAAATCCATGGATGGCCTTTGTTTGCTACATGCATTAAGAGATAGAGATTTCATTTTTATAAAAACAATAGTATTGCCATGGGGACTGATCTAATCCTAATCTTAACCAAAATATAGTAATTTCCCAAAGACTTGAATTCCAAATATCATCACATTGTCAATGATGGCTTAATAAAATGAATTTGGAGAGGGAAAAAAGCATTCATCCCATAGCACACTTGATCCTATGATAAAAATGAGAATTTCAAGAATTCCTGTTTTCAATTCACTTGTCTCTACAGCCACATAATATGATGAAAATTGTTGTTTATCTTTGATCCTCAAGATTAAAAATCTCAGAGGATGATGTAAGTGCATATTATACCTACTGACTCAGTCATAAAAATTCCAAAACAGCCAGGTGTCAGCCTCAGTTTCCATGAAAGGCTGAAGGACTATTGTGATCCATTGTGAAAGTATTTCTGTTTGAGTTTTTCACAGTATGATATAAGCACATTCCAACAGGACCATAGGGAAAAATGACAAAAATAGCATTGGTGATGAGTAAGGTGTTACTGTGAGAAAGCATTTCCAGTTTCAATCTTTGAGTCTGGAAGCTCATTTGACTGATATAACAAAATATCATAAACTAGGCAATGATTTGTCAAGAATAGAACTTTATTTCTCAAGGCTTTAGAGACTACATAGTCTAAGACTTGGCACCAACTAATTGGATGGTAGAAAAGGATTCCTATCCCAGTTTATAGACAGTATGTTTTCCCTCTTTGCTCACATGGTAGAGAGGCAACATTGCTTTATGGCATCTCTTTTAAAAGAACACCAATTTTTGTCCTGGGGAATCCACCATAATGACCTAATCACCTTTCTAAAGACCTACTATCATTAACAACATAATCCTGGGAGTTAGAATTTAGCACATGGATTTAGGAGAAACAGAAACATCAGACCATAGTATGCCTCAAGTTGATCAAATTTGAGTATGAAAAAGTGTACTATTTTGTATATTATGTAAGAAAATGTATGGTATTTTGAAGAACAGAGCCTTCATTCTTGCAAGTTGTGAACTTCTAACAGTTCAATAAAATATAAGGCTATATTTTCTTACTGATATAGCATAAGAGAAGTAAATCACATGACATCAGCTCTCTTCTTTATTTCTTTTACTAAAGAAAATGCTTTTTAAGAAGTAATGCTGTATGATTTAACAACATTTAACAAAAGTAAAGAACATGTAAGTGGATCTAA
Organism: Lepus europaeus; assembly: GCF_033115175.1. Classification (NCBI taxonomy): domain Eukaryota; kingdom Metazoa; phylum Chordata; class Mammalia; order Lagomorpha; family Leporidae; genus Lepus; species Lepus europaeus. The sequence goes on along the minus strand of NC_084832.1, from coordinate 47,952,465 downwards.
TAGCAGAAACCTAGTGGGTAGAATTGTATATCCAATGTACAATAGGCCTAATCCCATTGCTTATACTAATCTGGAACTAATGTAATTAATTCATTTACTATATGTTCTTTTTCCATTGGCATAATTCATGGAAAGCATAGCAAAATCCACTATAGGTATGTAACTTACTCCTTCTGTCCTTGGGGACATGTAAGTGAATGTGAAAGGAGGATATAGAATGTGGAGATTATTTTAATATGCTATTTTACACTACTCCTAGGATGCTTATTTTCCTGCTTTATTTTGCAAGTTTTCTACTCTTAGGTAGGATTTTGGAGATATAAGATTACCATGCACCACTGTTATAATGCCCATTATCCATCATAAATTTCACTTGTAATGGTGGTAGCTGCCTTGGAATTTGTTATTTTTATAACTTCTACAATTAAATAATACATTATAGTAAAATGTTTGGTTGGTCTGACTCATCTTCCTTAATGGGTAATTATGGTTTATAGGATTCATTCATGGAGTCTCTGCCTAGAGCCTAGTGGCCTATCCCTTTCAACAACATTATAAATAAATAGTTCTTAATTTAAAAACACTTAAGTTACTTTTGTTCACATTCTGAAGCCAGGGTGATACAATGGATGATTTAAAGTTGAGGTAACTAATCTGGTATTGGCAGATTTTCAGTCGTCAAAAGCAAAGAACTCTAGTTCTTGGAAGCTGTTTTATTGTCAATGATTGCCTGGGTTATTAATAAGCTGAGAATTATAATATAACTGTGTCAGTGGCTGCTTTTGGGTTTTGCCAAATCGCTCTAAAGAGTTTGTAGACCATTATAATCGGTAGCTATGAAAAGGCAGTCTCAGAGAGAAACAAGACCACAAGAATTTATCAAAAACTTCAGTGTGTAAGCCTTACAGACAACAGGAGGTATTCTAAAGCACAATATAAGACACAAAATGTTACCGTCCCATCAATGCCTCTAATTTTAGATGTCATCAAGCTTTTCACCATTAATCCAGGAAACAGAGAGGAGAAAGCCTTAACCCAAGGTCATTGACAATAGACAGCAAGCTTTTTTGTGTGTGTGTAGACATGTTCCTTAGCTATGCTCATTTGCCCAAAGAATTGAATGAAAGCAAATGGGTCCAAAGCCAAAGCAGTTTCTAAGGTCTCACATTGCCAAAAAACTACATATCTGGCCTGAAAAACAACATTGCTCAATTCCTAAAGCAAATTTCGGGCTTCAAACCTGCACCAGATGGAAGCCGGCTGTGAAAACTGTACAGTCTCGTACTTCTGATGTGCCTGCAGAAGAGATTGAGCAAAGAGAATTTTCCCAGTGGGCAAAGACAGGGTCTATAGAACACAATAGAAAGTGAAGTCAATCCTGCAAGCCAATCTAGTTTGTACACAAACAACTTGCTGTACTGCAGGGATTTTCAAAGTTCCTGCTCAGCAATATTTTGTAACTCCTCTGGAGTAAAGACTGCTGGTAGTTTGTCATTCTTTTATTCTCCTCATGTAAATATTTATTGTACTTACTCTGTTCCTACAACACAGTTGGATACTGACTGCAATGTTCAAGGAGTTTTTTTTTTCCATTAAATTATGTCATCAGACTATAAAGAACAATATTCAAAAACATGATGCCATCTTCACAACACACAGATATCTTTGAGTTGGATGGAGAAGTGATCATTTTCAGTCTTGCATTGCTTCATTTCTAACAGGGTTAAGGCTGTTCAACAACAAAAGCAATCAATTAATTTTATTTTGTTGGCAGAGGCAGAGCCTCTTTATTACTACTGCACTTTGAAGTATTTTTCTATATCATAAATGTCCCTGAATTTTATGCAGATATATGGTGACCAGTTTAGCCAGACATATATTTTTTGATTGGGGCTTAACATGATAGTGAGGTAAGTTCTTGACAATGAGGGTGTCAGATATAATTGTTAGGTTTTAATGATAGAATTTTAAGTGGCAGATATCTTTTATTAAAGCTATAGCATACTTCATTTTAATAACACAAAATTCAGAAGATCTTCCTCTGCAGAGCCAAACAAATGTAAAAAGAATTTCTATTCTTCAAAAACTATTGCCCCCCCCAAAAGGAAACATTATTGTTTTGATAGATGGATAACTTTTCTTTATTTCCTTGTCCTTCTTCCTCTCCCTCACTCTCTTCTCTCCCTCTCCCTCATGAATATATGAGAGGCAGTTGACAGACAGACAGAAGATAAATATATCAAATGAATGAGTAAATACTGGAAAAAAACACATTCTTTTGTCAGAAGTAGAAATCTGAGAGAGAAAAAAAAAACTGCTGCAATCATTCCTTCAGAATATGAAATCTAGAGACTTATCCCTTAAAATGAAGGTCTACATTTGCACTTTTTAAAGAATTCTTTATGTATTTGAAAGACAGATGACAAAGAAGACATGAACGGAAGGGGAGACTGAAGGAAAGGGGAGATTGATTTTTCATTTTCTGGCCCACTCCCCACATACATACAGCAGTTAGGGCTTCAGGGCTGGGCCAGGTCAAAGTTAGGAGTCAAGAATTCCATCTGAGGCCAGCGCTGTGGCTCACTAGGCTAATCCTCTGCCTGCGGCACCAGCACCATGGGTTCTAGTCCCAGTTGGGGCACTGGATTCTGTATCGGTTGCTTCTCTTCCAGTCCAGCTCTCTGCTGTGGCCCAGGAGTGCAGTGGAGGATGGCCCGGGTCTTTGGGCCCTGCACCCGCATGGGAGACCAGGAGGAGGCACTTGGCTCCTGGCTTCGGATCCGCGCAGCACTCCCGCCACAATGCTCCAGCCCTGGCGGCCACTTGGTGGGTGAACCAACGGAAAAAGGAAGACCTTTCTCTCTGTTCCTCTCTCTCTCTAACTCTGTCTAACTCTGCCTGTCAAAAAAAAAAAAAAAAAAAAAAAGAAATCCATCTGAGTCTCCACAGGGAAGGCAGTCTTGGGCCATCACATGCTGCCTTCCTTAGCACATTGTCAGGGAGCTGTTCTGGAGGCATAGTAGCTGGGACTTGAATTAGCATTTTGATATGAGATGCAGTGTTCCATGTGGAAGCTCGAACAACTCTGCCACGATGCCACCTCTGAAATCTATATTTTTCTTAAAAAAAAAGAATCATTTTTTCTTTGAAAGCATTAGAAGGAGAAGCAGAGACAGAGAGAGAGAGGTCTTTCATTCAGTTGGTTCATTCTCCAAATGGCCGCCGCAGATAGGGATGGGACAGGGAGAAGCCAGAAACTAGGAGCTTCATTGGGGTCTCTCATGTGGGTGGTAGGGGCCCAAATATTTGGACCATCCTCCACTGCTTTCCCGGGTGTGTTATCATGGAGCTGGATCAGAAATTCAGCAACAGGAATACAATTTGATGCCCATATGGGATGACAGTGTCACAAGCTACTGAATAACATTCTGTGCCACAACAACAACCCCTAAAATCTACATCTTTTAAGTCAAAGTATCTATTATACAAGGAGCCTTCAAAAACATTGTGGAAAATGCATATTATAAGAAAAATATGTATGGATTTCAAATTATGCTGCACCAAATAAATATGTTTAATTCCATGTTATCATGTTTAGAGTATATTCATGTTTAATTTATACAAATACAATTCAGGTAATTAGTTATATCTATGCAGGAAACTTATATATTTCATTCTTTATTCCTATTAGATGGACATATAGAGTTCCTTTTATGACAAAATATATTTATTTATTTTTTTTTCTTTTTTTTTTTTTTGATAGGCAGAGTGGACAGTGAGAGAGAGAGAGACAGAGAGAAAAGTCTTCCTTTGCCGTTGGTTCACCCTCTAAGGCCGCCGCGGTAGCGCGCTGCGGCCGGCGCACCGCGCTGATCCGATGGCAGGAGCCTGGTGCTTATCCTGGTCTCCCATGGGGTGCAGAGCCCAAACACTTGGGCCATCCTCCACTGCACTCCCTGGCCACAGCAGAGAGCTGGCCTGGAAGAGGGGCAACTGGGACAGGATCGGTGCCCTGACCGGGACTAGAACCCGGTGTGCCGGCGCCGCAAGGCGGAGGATTAGCCTGTTGAGCCACGGCGCCGGCCATGACAAAATATATTTAGGACAGTATGATACACTCTGTTGAAGTCTGACATTATTATTTTTTTTTTGACTGATAGAGTTATAGACAGTGAGAGAGAGAGAGAGACAGAGAGAAAGGTCTTCCTTCCGTTGGTTCACTCCCCAAATGACTGCCACATCCGGCACTGCACCGATCCGAAGCCAGAAGCCAGGTGCTTTTTCCTTGTTTCCCATGTGGGTGCAGGGCCCAAGCACCTGGGCCATCTTCCACTGCCCTTCCAGGCCATAGCAGGGAGCTGGACTGGAAGAGGAACAGCCAGGACTAGAACCCGCTGCCCATAAGGGATGCTGGCACCACAGGCAGAGGAGTAACCAAGTGAGCCAAAGCATTTTCGCATATCTAAAACCTCTCCACAAAAAAGGAAAAACAAAAATCACTTTTAGATATTTTTGAAATATCAAGTAAGTACAATGAAATGATGCCATAGCTTTCATGGATAAAGATGAGAGTATTGGCATAGGCATACTTCTGTCACTTAGCAAACACCCATAAAATGTTGTAAAAATGAAAGACTCATGTAATTGACTTTCATTTGTGGTAGCAACTGCAAATAATTAACTATTTGCATATATACACATGTAAGAAACTTGTAATTTATTGTAAAAGCCACAGTATTAATAAATTTCCATTTCTTAAAAGATATAGTGATAATAAATTTGTGTAACTGCTTTACAAATTTCAATCAAAAGATAGTTTTATCTGTGTATGTTTATTTTATCTTTCTCTCTCTACTCTCAACTTCAACATATTTAATGTTTTGCTTATTCACAACACAGCATATATTTATGCAGATTGCCTAATGATTGCATAAGCACCAGAATAACTATGTAAAGTTAAAATAGGGTAGAAATTCTTTCTGAAAATAGGTGAGTGTGGTTATTATACTAAATCTACATTTTCTGCAATATTTAAATACATTGAAAGCAATCTATTTAGAATGTTTATTTCAATATAAAAGCTTTTCAAAAAGTGAAAAGGAAATGAAGTTAAAATATGAGTATTTTTTCAATGTTTACTGACATACATGCATAATTATTTTCAATCTATGCATTTTCATAAAGTTCTTGAAAACCTCCCATATATTCATATAGACATAAACTAATGTACATTTTAGAACATTAGATTTAAACAGGGTTATTTTACATTATAATGAGTTACTAAATTGTGTGTGTGTACCACTTTCTCTACCAACAATGTGTATAGATTTTGCACAATAAAAGAAACACTTGATGAAGTCAAAAGACAACCTGTATAATGGGAGGAAATATTTGCAAGTTACTCAGCAGACAAAGGATAACATTCAGAATATATATAAGGGATTGAAAAACTCAATGGCAAAAAAAAATCCGATTTAAATATGGGCAATTGATGTGAATAGACATTTACTAAAAGAAGATATAAAAAGAGCTAAGGCATATGAAAAATATTATCAACATCAGTAATTATCATGGAAATGCAAATCAAAGTCAAAGTGTGATATTGGCTTACCCTAGTTAGATTGTTTATCATAAAAAAATAGATCCTTTCTTTCTTCCTCATCTCTTTCACTCAAGGCCCCTTCCTTCCTTTCTTTTATTTAATTTAATATTTATAATAACATAATTTCAATTTACTTTATAACCACAGGCTTAATACATCACTAACCATAATATTCAAGAAATAAAAGTAGAAATAATGAACAAAAACAATTATCAAATTGTAAAATATTACTTTCATTCTTATAATTTTCATACTCTATGTTGATTACCACATATCAGAAAAATATGGTACTTATCTTTCTGGGAATGACTTATTTAATTAAGCACAGTTGCCTCCAGTTGCATCCATTTCTTTGCAAGAGACATTATTTCATTATTTTGTATGGCTTAGTGGTATCCCATTGTGTATATAAACCACATTTTCTTAATCCAGTCATCAGTTGATGGGTATCTGAGTTGATTCCATAACTTACCTATTATGAATTGAGCTGCAATAAACATGGACACACAAATAACTCTTTCATATACAGATTTTATTTACTTTGGGTAAATTCCCAGATGTGAGATGTCTGGCCCATATGGTAGGTTTATTTTCAGATCTGAGAAACTGCCATAATATCATCCGTAATGATTGTACCAGTTTACACTCCTATCAAGAGTGCATTAGAATACCTTTTACTCTATATATCCTTACCAGCATTTACTTTTTTTTTATTTGATTTTTGGATAACAGTCATTCAAAAATATTTATTTACTTATTTTTATTTATGTTAATTTTTAATTTGTTGTTAACAGATTCAGTGTGCCTTGTAGATAAAATTCTAAGAAAATGATGATATCCCCTTCCTCACTCCCTCCCTCTCTCTTTCTCACCCTCCTTCCTTCTCTCTTCTCCCTTTTTTTCTGTTCTTTTTTGTTCTTTTTTTTTTAGTTATGGAGATAACATATTTCAATTTTACATTATAGTAGAATAACTTAAAACTTCAATGAATAGGAAATTTAACAAGTGAAGAGCAAAAAGACCCTACTTTAATGGAAATATAGACAACAGCTATAAATAATAATTGAATGTTAAAATGACCATTTAACCAATATACAGAAATTTTAAAGATCATTAAAACTACAGTAGTATAGCATTCTCAGGTCTTAAATTTAAGTATCTGATCCATCTTGAGTGGATTTTTGTATATGGTGACAAGTATGGATAATATACATTCATTCTTCTGCATATATAAATCCAGTTTTGTCATCATTTGTTGAATGGAAAATTGTTACTCTACTGTACTGTCTTTTGTCAAAATTCAGTTGGATTTAATTTCTGGGGTCTCTATTCTGTACCACTGATCTACGTATCAGTTTTTATGCCAGACCCATGCTGTTTTAATGACTATAGCTTTGTAGTATGCCTTAAAGTTAGGTATTGTTATGCTTTTGGCTTAACTTTTTCTTGTTCAGGATGTTTTTGAACATTCTGTGTCTTTTGTGATTCTATATGAATTTTAGGATTGCTTTTCTAGCATGCCATTGGTATTCTGATAGGGATTGCATTGACTCTCTAGATTCCTTTAAGTAGTATAGATATTTTAATAATATTGATTCTTCTGATCCATGAGTAAGGACCTATATCCTTAATGAATTCTCAACAAAATAGTAACAAATCAAATCCAAACGCACAGCAACAAGATCATAGATCATGATCAAGTGTGATTTTCCCAGAAATGCAAGAGTGGTTCAACATTCTCACATAAATAAACATCACAAATAACGTTAATAGATTGAAGAACAAAAAATAATTATCTCAAAAGATGCAGAGAAAGAATTTAGAAAGATTCAACATCCCTTCATGTTAAAAACTCTCCACAAGTTAGCTATAGAAGGAACATTCCTCAAAATTATAAAGGTGATATACGATGAGCCAAGAGCCAATGTCATGCTGAATGGAGAAATGATGAAAGCATTTCCACTCAGATCTGGAATAAGACAAAGATGCCCACTTTTTGCCACTCTTCATGTCTTCTGGAAGTTATAGTGGGAGCAATTAGAAGAAGAAAGAAATAAAGGACATCAAAATTGGAAAAAAAGAAGTCAAATTATCTATGTTTGTAGATGACAAGATGTTGTATATGGAACAAACCTAAACATTCCATCAAATAGCTGTTAGAATTGCTAAAACAATTCAGTAAGGTTTCAGGTTATAAAATAAATATGCATGGGCCAGTGCTATGCTGTACAGGTTAAAGCTTCAGCCTGCAGTGCTAGCATCCCATATGGTTACTAGTTTGTGCCCTGGTTGCTTTTTTTTAAAAGATTTTATTTATTTATTTGAGTGGTAGACTTACAGACAGTGAGAGGGAGGGACAGAGAGAAAGGTCTTCCTTCTGTTTGTTGACTCCCCAAATGGCTGCAATGGCTGTAGCTGCGCCAATAGAAAGCTAGGGGCCAGGAGCTTCCTCTGGGTCTTCCATGTGGGTGCAGGAGGCCATAGGACTTGGGCTATCTTCTACTGCTTTCCCAAGCTGTAGCAGAGAGATGGATCAGAAATGGAGCAGCTGGGACTAGAACCGGAGCCCATATAGAATGCTGCCACTCAGGCTGTGGCTTTACCTGCTACGCCATAGTGGCCACCCCCCCACACACACACACCCCACCCTGGCTGCTTTGCTTCTTATCTGCTCCCTGTTAATGTACTTAGGAAAGCAGAAGAGGATGGCCCAACTCCTTAGGCCCCTACACCGATGTAGGAGACCCAGAGGAAGTTTCTGGCTCCTGGCTTTGGATTGGCTCAGCTCCAGCTGTTATTTATATATATACACATATATATATATATATATATATATATATATATATATATATATATATCTGTAACTGTCTTTCAAAATAAATAAATCTTTTAAAAAATACAAAAATTGTAGTTTTTTGTATGCTAATTATTAATTATGAACTCACAGAAAAAGAAATCCCACTGACAATAGCCACCAAAATGAAAATCAAATATTTAATTTAACAAAATAACTGAAAGTGTTCTACAATGAAAATGATCGAACATTGGTGAAAGAAATCATTAAAGACACAAAAAATTGATAATACTCATTCTAACTGAGGTGAGGTGTTTATGTATATTTCCCTGAAGGTTAGTTATCCTGGTATTTGTTCATGTGTCTATTGGCCATTTGTATCTGGTCCTTTGAAAAATGTCTGTAATGTCCTGTGCCTATTTCTTCATTGGGTTGTTTGTTGGTTGTCATTGAGTTTCTTGAGCTACTTATAGATCCTGGATGTTAATCCTTTATTAGACGCACAGTTTCTGAAATTTTCTCCCATTCTGTGTGTTACCTCTTCACTTTTGTGAGTTTCATTTCCTGTGCAGAAGCCTCTTAACTTTATATAATCACTATTTGTCTATTTTTCCTATGCCAATGTCTTGCAGAATTTCTCCAATGTTTTCCTCTAGTAATTTGATGGTATCATATAGATTTAGATCCTTGATTCACAGGAGTTAGTTTTTTATATGGTGTAAATAGGGATTTTGGTTCATACTTCTACATGTGGAAATCCAATTTTCCCAAAACCATTTGTTGAAGAGACTGTCCTTTTCCAGGGATTCATCTTAGTTAGTTTATCAAAGATTAATTGATGGTACATGCACAGGTAAATTTCTGGATTCTCTGTTCTGTTCTATTAGTCTACATTCTATTTTTGTTCCAGTACCAGGTTTTTTTGATTTTCACTTCCCTGTAGTATGTCATGAAATCTGTTGTTGGGATATCTTCAGATTTGTTTTTAATTATTTGAGATTGATTTAGCTGTTTGGGTTCTCTTTTGTTTCCATATGAATTTTAGAACCATCATTTTCTTTTCTGTCTTTGATATTTTGGTTGGGATTGCATTGATTCTGTAAATTGTTTTGTTTGGTATGGACATTATGATCATATTAATTATTCCAATCCACAATCATAGAAGATTTTTCCACTATTTGTCTTTTTATTTATTTCCTCAATATTTTATAATTTTCATTGTAGAGATTTTTCATATCCTTGGTTAAACTTATCATAAGGTATTTCCATTTCTTTTTTTTTAAGATTTATTTATTTATTTGAAAATCAGAGTTACACAGAGAGAGAAAGAGAGAGAGAGAGAGAAAGAGGTCTTCCATCTGATGGTTCACTCTCCAATTGGCCGCAATGACCGGAGCTGTGCCGATCCAAAGCCAGGAGCCAGGAGCTTCTTCTTGGTCTCCTACGTGGGTACATGGGCTCAAGGACTTGGGCCATCCTCTATTGCTTTCCCAGGTCATAGCAGAGAGCTGGATCAGAAGTGAAGCAGCCAGATTTCAAACCAGTGCCCATATGCAATGTCGACGCCTCAGGCCAGGGCATTAACCCACTGCGCCACAGCACCAGCCTCTCCATTTCTTTTTGTAGCTATCATAAATGGTACTGACCTTACAATTTCTTTCTCAGCCATGGTATTGTCTATGTGTGCAAGTACTATTGATTTTTATGTGTTGATTTTATAACCTGCAACTTTGCCTAACTTTCTTATGAGTTCCAATAGACTCTGTGGAGTTTTTTGGTTCCCTTATATATAGAATCATGTCCTATGTAAAAAAGTATAATTTGACTACCTCCTTTCAAATTTGTATCCTTTTTATTTCTTTCTTCTGCCTTATGGCTTTGGTTAAAACTTTCAGAATTATATTATATGATAATGATGGAATTGGACATCATTGTCCGGTTCTGGGTCTTAATGGAAATGCTTCCAGTTTTTCACCAATCAGTATGATGCTGGATGTGGGTTTTTCACATATTGCTTAGATTCCGTTGAGACATGCTATTTCTATATCAATTATGCTTACAATTTTTATCATGAAAGGATCTAGTATTTTATTAAATGGTTTCCTGCATCTGTTGACATAATGTGGTTTTTATTTGTCACGTTGTTAGTGTGACATGTCATATTTATTGATTGGCATATGTTGAGATATCCCTTCATCCTTTGGATAAATTCAGCATGTTCCAGGATGATCTTTTTGAATGGTGTTCGGTTTGGTTAACTAAAATCTTGTTGAGAATCTTTGCACCAATGTTCATCAGAGATATCAGTCTATAATTCTCTTCTTTGTTTTATCATTTTCTGCTTTAGAAATTAAGATGATACAAACCTCATAGAGCAGTTTTGGAAGAATCACTCCCTTTTAATTGTTTTGAATAGTTTAATAAGAATTTGGATTAGTTCTTCTTTAAAAGTATGGCAGAATTCAGGAGAGGAGCTATCTGGTCCTGATCTTTTTATTTGCTGGGAGGGTCTTTATTACCCATTCAATCATGTCTTGGTTAGTGGTCTATTTAGGTTTTCTATGTCTTCATGTCTCAATTCTGGTAAATTATATGTGTCCAGAAATCTATACATTTCTTCTAGATTTTCCAATTTTTTTCACATAAAACTGTTTGTAATAGTGATCCTTTCATTTCAGTGGCATCAGTTGTAACAATTTCTGCTTCATCTCTTATCTCTCTCTCTCTTTCTCTGTTATGCTTATAAATATATAGTGCCTTATTTCTCTCTGCTGTGTTGTTTCATAGCATTCTGTTCCTGTATGTGTGTGTGATTGCGTGTGTGTATGTTGGAAGAGGACCATAGCATCTCAAATTCCACTTGTAGCATGCATGCATTTTTTGTCAATTTTATTCTGCTCCTTCACACATTCTTTATCTGATGTTCACCTTCTATGCATTCACTTTGGTCATTCTCTTGATTCCCTTTTATTTCACTATCTGTTTTATAAACATTAATTATAGATTCACACTCAGTAATAAAGGATTAGCTTGTTAAGAATAAAACAAAGCTGTATGTGACACTTTTCTTCCTTTACATGCATTTCTGATTCTAAGATCTCCCAATAACTGAATGTTAAATATGTAGACACTGATGTATAAGTGAAGTTAAAAAATTATCATTTGTATAAAACATGAGAGGTATTTGCTCTTTAGTGAAATAAGGTAGGATTTTACATAAACTAGAAGACTTACATAAATGAAACTGATTAAGTAATAAAGATAAACAGCATGTATTTGTACTTCTACTGTAGATAATGCAATATTTTACCAAGGTCCTCTTAGAGGTTAACACTGAGCCTACAAATTAAACTGACCTAGGATAGATTAATGGGAGAAAAGGATACAAATTATTTTAATATAAATTTTATGTAACATGGAAGCCCTCATAAGGAAATGAAGACCTAAAGAAGTATAGTGAAATATGCATGTACTGAGCTGGACAAAAAGAATAAATTATGTAGTGTGATACCCAAATGAGGTTGGACTAGGTTAATTCATTAGATGGACCAGTGATTAGAAATGCAAGTATAATATTTGTCCATTTGGAACTGGCTTAATTCACTCAGCATGATGTTTTCCAGATTCCTCCATCTTGTTGCAAATGACTGGGTTTCATTGTTTTTGACTGCTGTATAGTATTCTATAGAGTACATCTGCCATAATTTCTTTATCCAGTCTACTGTTGATGGGCATTTGGGTTGGTTCCAGGTCTTAGCTATTGTGAATTGAGCTGCAATAAACATTAATGTGCATACAGCTTTTTTGTTTGCCAATTTAATTTCCTTTGGGTAAATTCCAAGGAGTAGGATGGCTGGGTTCTATGGTAGGGTTATATTCAGGTTTCTGAGGAATCTCCAGACTGACTTCCATAGTGGCTTAACCAGTTTGCATTCCCACCAACAGTGGGTTAGTGTCCCTTTTTCCCCACATCCTCTCCAGCATCTGCTGTTGGTAGATTTCTGATTGTGAGACATTCTGACCAAGGTGAGGTAAAACCTCATCGTAGTTTTGATTTGCATTTCCCTGATGGTTAGGGATCTTGAACATTTTTTTCATGTGTCTATGGGCCATTTGGATTTCCTCTTTTGAAAAATGTCTATTGAGGTCCTTGGCCCATCTCTTTTGTAGGTTATTTGTTTTGATGTTGTGGAATTTCATGATTTCTTTGTAGATTCTGGTTATCAACCCTTTATCTGTAGCATAGTTTGCAAATATTTTTTCCCATTCTGTTGGTTTCCTATTCACTTTCCTGACTGTTTCTTTTGAAGTACGGAAACTTCTCAATTTAATGCAATCCCAAATGTTAATTTTGGCTTTGACTGCCTGTGCTTCTGGGGTATTTTCCAAGAAGTCTTTGCCAGTACCTATATCTTGCAGGGTTTCTCCAATGCTCTCTAATAATTTGATGGTTTTGGGTTGTAGATTTAAGTCTTTAATCCATGTTGAGTGAATTTTTGTGTAAGGTGAAAGATAGGGGTCTTGCTTCATGATTCTGCACGTGGAAATCCAGTTTTCCCAGCACCATTTAGTGAATAGACTGTCTTTACTCCAGGGATTGGTTTTGGGTCTTTGATCAAATACAAGTTGGCTGTAGATGTTTGGATTGATTTCTGGTGTTTCTATTCTGTTCCATTGGTCTGTCTATCTGTGTCTGTACCAGTACCATGCTGTTTTGATAACAACTCCTCTGTAGTATGCCCTGAAATCTGGTATTGTGATGCCTCCGGCTTTGTTTTTGTTGTACAAGATGGCTTTAGCTATTTGAGGTCTCCTGTGTCTCCATATGAATTTAAGCATCATTTTTTCCAGATCTGAGAAGACTGTCTTTGGTATTTTGAATGGCATCACATTGAATGTATAAATTGCCTTTGGGAGAATGGACATTTTGATGATATTGATTCTTTTAATCCATGAGCATGGAAGATTTTTCCATTTTTTGGTATCGTCTTAGATTTCTTTCTTTAAGGTTTTGTAATTTTTATAGTAGAGGTCTTTAACGTACTTGGTTAAGTTTATTCCAAGGTATTTGATTGTTTTTGTAGCTATTGTGAATGGGATTGATCTTAGAAGTTCTTCCTCAGCCCTGGCATTGCCTGTGTTTACAAAGGCTGTTGATTTTTGTGCATTGATTTTATATCCTGCTACTTTGCCAAACTCTTCTATGAGTTCCAATAGTCCCTTAGTAGAGTTCTTTGGGTCCCCTAAATAAAGAATTATGCCATCTGCAAAGAGGGATAGTTTGAGTTCCTCCTTCCCAATTTGTATCCCTTTAATTTCTTTTTCTTGCCTAATAGCTCTGGCTAAAACCTCCAGACTATCTTGAATAGCAGTAGTGAGGATAGTCATTCTTGTCTGGTGGAAATGCTTCCAATTTTTCCCCATTCAATAGGATGTCGGCCGTGGGTTTTTCATAAATTGCTTTGACTGTATTTAGGAATGTTCCTTCCATACCCACTTTCCTTAGAGTTTTCATCATGAAATGGTGTTGTATTTTATCAAATGTTTTCTCTGCATCTATTGAGAGAATCATATGGTTTTTCTTCTGCAGTCTGTTAATGTGGTGTATCACGTTGATTGTTTTGTGAACATCGAACCATCCCTGCATACCAGGGATAAATCCCACTTGGTCTGGGTAGATGATCTTTCTGATGTGTTCTTGCATTCTATTGGCCAGAATTTTATTGAGGATTTTTGCATCTGTGTTCACCAGGGATATTGGTCTGTAATTCTCTTTCAATGCTGCATCTTTTTCCAGTTTAGTTTTTAAGGTGATGCTGGATTCATAGAAAGAATTTGGGAGGACAAATATCATATGTTGTCCCTGATCAGTGACAACTAACTGAGAATCAATGTAGAAACCTGTAAAGTGAAATGGACACTATGGGAAACAGTGACTTGATCAGCTCTTGTCCTGACTGTTGATGTACAATGTAATACTTTATCCATTTTAGTATTTTTTTTGTTCTAGTACTATTGGTTGAACTCTGTAATTAACACACAATTATTCTTAGGTGTTTAAATTTTAACTGAAAAGTGATCCCTGTTAAATGTAAGAGTGGGAAAAAGAGAGGGAAGAGATGTACAATTTGGGACATGCTCAATCAGACTTGCCCCAAATGGTGGAGTTAGAAATGTGCCAGGGGATTCCAATACAATCCCATCAAGGTGGCATGTACCAATGCCATCTCACTAGTCCAAGTGATCATCTTCAGTTCACAATTGATCACATTGATAGGTCTAAGAGTCAAAGGGATCACACAAACAAGACTAATGTCTGCGAATACTAACTGATAGAATCAAAAAGGGAGAGAACGATCCAACATGGGAAGCAGGAGACACAGCAGACCCATAGAATAGCAGATGTCCTAAACAGCACTCTGGCCTCAGAATCAGCCCTTAAGGCATTCGGATCTGGCTCAAGAGCCCATGAGAGTATTTTAGGCATGGAAAGCCAAGACACTCTGGGAAAAAAAATGAAGAAGAAGACCTAAATGAAAGATCTCTGCGAGTAGATCACAGTGGTAAGAATGGGGCCATCAAAGAAGGAGGTACCTTTTTCTGAAGGGAGGAGAGAACTTCCACTTTGACTATGACCCTATCGGAATAAGATAAAAGTCGGCGAACTCAAAAGGCTTCCATAGCCTTGGCAACTCATGACTGGAGCCTATGGAGATTACTGACGCCATAAACAAGAGTGTCAAGTTGTTAAGTCAACAACAGGAGTCACTGTGTACTTACATCTCATGTGGGATCTGTCCTTAATGTGTTGTCCAATGTGAAGTAATGCTGTAACTAGTACTGAAACAGTACTTTTACACTTTGTTTTTCTGTGTGGGTTCAAACTGATGAAATCCTTACTTAGTAAATACTGAATTAATCTTCCATATATAAAGATAATTGAAAATGAAAAAAAAAATAAAAAACAACTTGGTTTTGAATTTGAAATTGCATAGAAAATTAATTAATTTTTAAAAAATATCATGTAGGATCTCTGTCCTTAATGTGCTGTACATTGTGATTTAATGCTATAACTAGTACTCAAACAATATTTTTCACTTTGTGTTACTATGCTGGGGCAAACTGTTGAAATATTTACTTAATGTATATGCTAAACTGATTTTCTGTATATAAAGAGAATTGAAAATGAATCTTGATGTGAATGGAAGGGGAGAGGGAGCAGGAACAGGGAAGGTTGCGGGTGGGAGGGAAGTTTGGGGGGGGGGGCATTGTAATCCATAAGCTATACTTTGGAAATTTATATTCATTAAATAAAAGTTTAAAAAAAAAGAAATGCAAGTATAAATTTAACAGTTTATTTGTGCTTCTCTCAGCTTCAATTTTCTGCCCTTGATGGTAAGAATGATTGCTTTCCTTCTGTTGTAGGGAGGATATATTCCACAGGGTTCTTTATCTCCTGCTTCTAGGGGGAAAAGGGATGGGTACGTGTGAACTTGGATTTGATTTCATTTGTAGAAACCTCAACTCAAAATAAACCCTAAATTAAAGTGGCATATTTTGGAATGACACATGATCTGAAATTCTTCCCTATCTAGGCTCTTGATATAAATGAATATTTCTATTGGTCCAATATTGTCAATAACATTATATATTCTAAATAAATAAATTGATTTATCTCATACTAAATACCCTAAATCATTCATCAGTATTTCAAAAAAGCGGAAACATGTTTTTGTGCCAATGTGTCATTCTGAAAAAAAAAAAAAGTCTCTGCTATTGTCTTGCAGAGGCATATTTATCATTTGAAATTCACACAGTGATCTTATTTTTATCTTTTCAGGAAATTTTCTTCTGGATCTTTTCCATAAAGACTCACTCCCGCAAATACTAATAAAAAAAGTACAAGCGTGGATTTTGGAAAAATGTCTAAGACAACACTTGAGATGCATGAATCCATAATAGAGTGTCTGAGTTATATTCCTGCCACCATTTAGATTTCAGCTTCCTGTTAATGTACACCCAAGGAAGCCTACGGTGATGACTGAAATATTTAGATACCCTACTGAGTTCCAGGCTCCCAGCTTTGGCCTGGCCCAGCCTAACTGTTGTGGGCACTTAGCCTTTGGAGAGTGAATCAATAAGTGTGACAATATCTTTCTTTCTGTGTCTCTTTCATTATCTCTCTCTCTCTCTCACACACACACACACACCACACAAACTTTTTAAATAAATAAATAAGTAAACAAATAATTTTGAAAAACAGTGTAAGAAGAATATATAAACAATATTTTAAAATGTTTACAGTTCTATTTTTCTTTCCTTGCCATCTGTAAATGCCATAATTCAATACTCTTCTTTAAAATACAAGTATTGTTGGACAACCAACTACCAAAAACTTAATGGCATATAATCGTATTTCATTATACTCCTAGAATATGTTTAACTGAATTTTAAGCTATATTGAGAATGTTTTGTCTCTGATCAATGATATTTAGGGATTCAGAAAGTATATTTTGAAAAATTCAAGATACATCAAAAAGTGATGAAGTAAAATTGTCTAGAGTCATCTTTACCCATGTGTGTAGTATCTGGGTTGAAGTGACGCCAAAGCTGTGGTCAAATACTGCTGTCAAATAGAATTCTATTTATATATCAGACTTCCCATTCCCTTTGGCCTTATCATAGCTTGGCACCTGGACTTTGGCGACATCACTGCCTATTATAACAGGGACTATATGGGGATAAGAAAAATGAGTCCTGAAAAAATTAGATTAGAGTAAACCAACTTGGGTCTGAGGACTCATCTAGTGGTCAAAACCTTCATCATCAAGTATGTAATTAGTATGGTAACACTTGCCAGTATCAGTAACTTGTACTTTCATTCATTGGCCTATTGAGTAAAAGCTATTATATTGGGCAAGAGCATATGAAATTCTGACACTTTTGACTCCCGTCCAGAAGTGCAACCCTTGCAACAGAAATTGATGGACCTTTTGAGATACTGCACTTTTTGAGAAATAGCACATGGTCATGTCAGTGAATCCTGATAGAGAAAGAACACATAAGCAACAACTTATCATGCATCTGGAACTGCCAACATAAACTGTATTCTTCCAGCTCCATTCAAAGAGGCCTGTTTGTAGTCATAATAATGTGTGAATAATACATCTATAATTGAGCTTGATAATAGAAGAAGATATAGATAAGCATTCATGTATGAGTAGCCTAGACTCATGTTCCTTCTATAGTTTGAAAATAACATACACAACAAGAAAACAAATCATGGAAATCTTTCCAACTCATATTTCTGTTTCAATAGATGTCCCTGTTCAAATGAAAAGGAGTGACTAAATCTAAAGTTTATCTATTGGTATCTCCACTTAGCATGTGAGTGAAAGCTGAAAATGAGCAGCAGAAATAGTATAGTCATATTCATGGTGGCCATGAATACATCAGAACAAATTTTCCAAATATCAGAGCTACTAACAATGCTGATCATGTACTTTGTATGTAGCAAAAGTAGTACAAGGAATATATGTTTCTTGTCACTGACAAATCATCTGGCCAATCTCCTAGAATGCAAAAGACATACAAATCAAAAGCAAGCTGCTCTCAGTAGAGCTACATGGGTGGATGGTATATAGAAATTGGCACCAAGTGCTGAAATAATTGTATCATATGCTGATGCCCATCACAGAGCACCATCATGAAAGCAGCATTGGACAACCAGGCAGAAAAATGTCTTAGCCAGTTGTTGCTATCCAAACATTTTCAAATGTGATATTTGACTGGCAGGAAAGATACTCCAAAAGAACGATAATGGCTTTGTTGTGCAAGTTAAAGACATGAGGCTTGGGATTAGTTTGGTCTGATTTGCTAAAGTTTGTGCACAAAAATGACCCTTGGTCAAGAAGTGCAACATGCTGATTAATACTGTGGGTTTGTAACCATGGGCTGGGAGAGCTTTTGGAACATTTGTTCCAGCTTGTCAGGATTGTTTATTGATAGCAATGAGATTGATGATTTGCACCTGGTCTCAGTTAGACCCTGGAGGATTCTACTGTTAAAATTGGTTATGTCTCAGAAATGTTTCATTGCCAGAAAAAAATTAAGTCACTAGCCTAGACGATTTGAGCCCCTGAGTTCCAGGGTATTTCATGTATACCCTGGATCCAATGAATAAAAAAAAAACACATTAATTCCTGGTCTTCAGAAACAGATTAAAATAGAAGCTAATATCAGATGCTTCCAAATCTCTCATCATGAGATAATATTTGCCTGTAATACATGTTTATTTTAATTAATATCTTATTATTTTTCTCCTGTAATAAACTATGGATTTTTATGCATTTTACAATATCTGTTCTGTGAGTAGTCTTTTGCAAGGAAATTCTGCTTAACAGAACACTGGCAATAACAGGTGCTATGAACTGACACCAACATGAATGTTCCCTTACCAAGACCAACATGATTCTTACTTCTTTGTCATACAAATTTGCCACAAATAGAGATGCATTTTGCAGTGCTGATATGACACTCTTGCATGCATATAACAGCAAGCTACTTGGTAGCAAAGAGAGTATAATAGGTCTTTGCTTTCATGGAAGAGCTAGAAGTTTATCCTCATGGATATCAATTCACATTCTAGGTGGGGATTTTACTCTCTTGCTTGTAGTCTTGCACTCTTAAGTGAGGCCTTTTAGATGCCATTGCCCACAAGCATATATCTCCATCAGGTTCTGAACATTATAAAACGCTATAAATTTATAGTATTAAAATGATAGCCATTATCATCTCTTATTGTTTTTTTTTTTTTTTTTTTTAAATTAGAGGCCCAGGTATACATTAACTGAACTGGGTCTTAGGACACCTGAAGTCAGTTTAGTGTATTCCTTCCTGGATCTCAGGACCTTCTTTTTGCTTATGTGGTTCTGGGCAAAATTTAATTCCTTGCAACTGAAGGATGGAGGACTCTGCGGGACACTTTAAAATCTTGGAGGCTTCCTGTCATTTCCTGCTCTATGCCTTTTAACGGAATGGCGGTTTTCTTCATCATGGCAAACAGAACACCACCTGCTTAATCTTTAGATCTTTCTGGCTTATTCTGTCTCATCTCTAGACCCAATTTTTAGAAGTCTAGCCTCATTAAACAAGGTCAGTTCACAAACAAATCAAGGACATTGCTGGTGGGAACAGCTCTGGAATGATTCTTGAGTCTGTGCAGTAAGAGCTATCATGTCAGATGGGTGAGGAAATGAAACTATAAAACCATCCCCTTTCCCAACAAGCACATACTTCT
The DNA here is from genome assembly GCF_033115175.1 of Lepus europaeus. Classification (NCBI taxonomy): domain Eukaryota; kingdom Metazoa; phylum Chordata; class Mammalia; order Lagomorpha; family Leporidae; genus Lepus; species Lepus europaeus. The sequence goes on along the minus strand of NC_084832.1, from coordinate 47,932,770 downwards.
GCAGAAGAGATTAATGCACCATGAGATATTTCTCAAAAGGCATATAGACAACCATAAGAAGAAAATTACACATCTTGGACTATCCAAGATGTACATATCAGGGATTATCTTGGGGATCATCGTAGAATTGTGCCTTCCACCAGATAGCAGACAACATTACATGAGACAGGGGACTCACTTCACAGCAAAATTGGTGTCATGATATGAATGCGAGCTCATAACCATGGGATCAACTTATTGTACCACCAGTGTATTATTCAGAAGCAGCTGGTGTCATAAAGATCTGCAAAAACCTTATAAAAGCATAGATAAGCACAAGCTTAAGGGCAATCCTCTGAAAAGATGGATTATAATTTTTCAGGAAGCACAATCTGCCTTTCAAAAGGAAGCTTCTGTAGAGTTCTTTGTTTCCAACAGGAGAAATAAATGAATTTGAAAATCAAATGATAGATGTAGGAGTGATCTCACTTGCCATTACCCACAATGGTCCACAGGGGCATTGTTGGCTTTCCATTCTGCAGGATTGGATGTTCATTCCCCAAATGGGGCTCTTTTTTGCCACAGGACACAGGAAATGTTCCATAGAATTATAGCTACAACCTGAGCATTTTAAATTTTTGTGCTCAGGGCATATCAGGCTAATGGAAGAGCCATTATTTTGACAGGTATAATTGACTACAATTAGTAAGAGGGAAGGATGATTTACCCAATGAGGTCAGGGTAATATATTTATGGAACTGAGGTGATCCACTAGGCATTGCCTATTCTCACTTGCCCCACCATTGCTGAATGGACCCTTGGCAGCAACCCAACCTGAAAAAGTATGATTTCCAAAGGCTAATTTTCCACAAGAATTTATGTATGGCCACATCATCAGGTTATACACGAGGACAAGCAAGGAGATAGACAAATAACTCTTAGCTCTTCTACCGGGAGTGCATCGATTAACGAGCAAGGTTCTACTTTTCTGGCTCCACCTCCTCTTTTGTGCAAAGGCCACATTTCCTGAAAGTTGTTCAGTTTTTCAATGACTAAGCAACACAGCTGTACTAAAGGCCAGTTTTACCAGAGGTAGAACTGGAATCTTGGCTCAAGGATTCATTGACCTGATTGCAATGTTCTAAAGAAACAGTATTGTAGCCTGAATATCCTCTTACCCAGTCTCTTTTACCTAATTTCTCTCTCCTTGGTGGGAGGCTGACACGGATTACTTTGAAGGCACTTCCCTAGTCTATATTTGCCTGCCCTTCCTTTGTTTCATTCAATAATTTTTTTCCAGGTGTAATTACATGCTAGCAGGCTTTCTTGAACAAAGATAATTTGTACATAAGGCTTCCTCACAAGATTTTACTCAACTCTATGGATGAATAACAGAGAGGTAATACAGCCAAAGAGGCAATAGCAGGATAAAGATCAACAAGGAGTCTAGGTACTGCTGAGGTTACTGAATTGTGTGGCACTTGGTACACTTGTAGTCATAAAGTCAAAGCTAGGTGAGTGATAGTTTACTGAACACAGTGGCATCATCTGTTATGCATTCTTTAGTATATTAAATTGTCTAATCAAGTAGAATCCTAAAGGTACATTCCTGGGTCCTATTTTCCAAAGGTGTTATCATCAATCAATTAATGTTTCCTAACTGATTTAAGGATTAGGCAAGAAACAATTTTCACAGTGAGGCACTGGTTATTACATAGTAATATAAGGGTTTTCAAAGATGTCGCTGTAAATACCTTGAATTAGAGTAAGGAAAGTGTGAATAAGAAACCAGAACTCTAACATTTCTGAGGATAGAGAAAAACCTGTTATATCCTTCCTTTCAATCCTAATGCAAGCAATTGCTTTTCTCAGCACAGCTTACTGCATATGACTATTTTTTCCAATTTATGAATTCCTGTATTTTATAATTTGATTTATCTCTTGGTTGATTCAATTTCACTGAATTACTAATTTTGACCCACATGCTTTTATTCTTGACACTTGATTATTTTCCTTTTCTTACTTTCTCACTTTATGAACATGCTTTGCATTCTGAGGATAACATTTTCTATTTCAACAATTTTCCCATGAGAGCTATTTATTGGGGGTACTATTCCAAGTCCAGTTAGAAATATATATTCTCTTGCCCTCCTGCACAGATGTCATCCTGTGATATTCTCTTTCCTGAGATATAAATTGTATTTTCTAGATACTACAGTTTTTGCCTCTTTGATTTAGTAACTCATTTATGAAACATTCTATAGAACTTCCTAAGATCTTTACAAAGAGACAATCTTATGAATCCTTAAAAATTGTTGAATATTAATACAAGTTTGAAAATCATGAGGCTGGTGTCGGTGTCATGGTATAGAGGGTAAAGTCTCCAACTGTGATGCTGGCATCCCAAATGGGCATTGGTTTGTGTCTCATCTGCTTCCTTTCCAATTCAGCTCCTTGTTAATGTCGTGGGAAAACCTTCAGAAGATGGCCCAAGCACCTGGGCCCTGCCACCTACTTAGGAGACCCAGAGGGAACTTCTGGCTCCTGGCTTCAGCCTAGTCAAGTAATGGCTGTTGCAACCATCTGAGGAATGAAATCAGCAGATGAAATATTCTCTCTCTCTCTCTCTCTCTCTCTTTCTCTCTCTCTCTCTCTCCTTCCCTTTCTTTAACTCTGACTTCAAAACAAATAAATCTTAAAAAGAAAATCTTTTCCGACAGAAATTTAAAGTTATTCACTATTTTCTTCTTAGCAACCACTGTCACTGGTGAAAAGTTTGATGTCAGATCTAATTAATTTGCTATTGTTATTTTAACCTCAAAAAGCAATAAGTCATTTTCTTTGCTTTGATGTTACCTTAAATAATATAACAGTTAAATGTGTTCTGTAATATGACAAAGCAATGAATTGAAATTTATATTTAAGTAAATGTATGATTTTGTCATCATATTAACCATATTGTTTACTTGCCAGTTTATTAAATGATAATTGCTATATTGTTTATCATTTGATAGAAAGTATTGGTTGTTTTACAGCATAACGAAAATAGTTTTATTTCTTTACAAAAAGAGATTCAATATAAGTAAAACAACCAACAATTCAGGTAAAATTAGAAACTTAAAACATTTAACATTTCCAATCAGATTACTTTAAAAACATTCATAATAAAATAAAGAATGATAAGGGGAGCGGAAGAGAAGGAGGGAGGAAAGGGGAGTGGAAGAGAAGGAGGGAGGAGGGAAGAGAACATCATTATATTCTTAGAAATGTATCTATGAACTACATTAAATCTCTTGTTTGAATTTATATTACCCAAACATGGAAGCAAGAAAACATCTTTAGTATGAAAAACATGCATATACATGAGTCCTAAGTTAATCAAAATACATCTAGTAAAGGAGTATTTGATGGTGTATCCCACCTTTCTGTGTATATTTTCTATCTACAAAACAGAAAGAATTTTTTGGATCTTATATATTTTTGCATGAAAATACTTCACAGAAAAGGCAACTTTACTAAAAGGCAACTACAAAAAATAAACTTGTTTCAAATGTGAAACATAAGTACTGAAGAAATAATGTTATCAGTTAAATAGCACTCAGAAACTAATTCTTGATGCAATAAAATTGATTATTCTCAAAAATAATGTTTTCAACAAAATTGTCATTTTTGTATTGATGATTAAAGCATTATGGAATTATAATTCATATTTAGAACCGTGTTTTGTAGTTGTCTGATATAAACAATGTTAATTGTCATTATATGGTAATGTTAAGCCTATATTAGATTTTGCACATAAGGGAGCTTACAAAAAATTTACCTTGAATGGTTTACATTAGATAAACTACCATATAGATATAACAGAGACCAGATGGGGTGTAATAATTTTCTACTTTGTTTGTAGTCAAAGGTTTAACACTTGAGAATGATTACATTCATATTTATATTGCATCTGCTATGCCTATTTAGAGCTAATTCTCCCAAATTCTTTGTGTTTTAGAACGTTCTATATTGGTACACATATTTGACCTACTGTACTTTAAGCATCCATATAGTTAAGAGAAAGGAGCTCAACTAATTAAAAAATAATTGAGCTAAAATAAAGAGATAAGTTTTACTTCAGTCATCGACAATGTCTCTTATTTGAAAACCTGTATCACCAACTAGAAAATGATCAAAATGTATTTTTTAATTTATTTGTTGCTGCAGACTAAATGTTTGTGATCCTCTACAATCCATATGTTGAAACTTTAACCACAATGATATGGCAATAAAAGGTGGTACCTTTAATAAATGATTTGTTTTGGATGAAGCTGTAGGATGGAGCCCTCCTGAAAGGAGATAGGAGTAGAGTCTTTGCAAGTTGATGAAGACATTATAAGTCTCTTTTTTTTGCAGTGAGCAACATAGCAAGAAGGCATCCAGGTAAACCAGGAAAAGGCCCTTTACCAGGAAACTGCTAGCTCTTATTCTGACACCAAGTCTCAGATTTTCAACTTCTATAGCTGAGAAATAAAGGCTTATAATTCAAGCATCTAACATGTGCATTCTATTATACTAGCTCAAACTGGGAAGCTTATTCATTTAAAATTAAATTCATTAATAAATAGTTTATGTAGTTTACCTTATAGAACATACACAATGCATATATATATATATATATATATACACACACACATCTATAAAATCACATACATATCAGTGATTTTTAAAATCTAATTACATAAATTGTTAGGATAAACAAGTAAAAGTCTAATATTAGTCTTTTTTTTAAGGATTTATTTATTTACTTGAAAGTCAGAGGTACACAGAAAGAAGGAGAGACAGAGAGAGAGAGGGGGAGAGAGGGAGAGAGAGAGGTCTTCCATCTGCTGGTTCACTCCCCAACTGGCCACAACAGAACGGCCGGAGCTGCACCAATCAGAAGCCAGGAGCCCGGAGCCAGGAGCTTCTTCCGGGTCTCCCATGTGGGTGCAGGGGCCCATAGACTTGGGCCATCTTCCAGTGCTTTTCCAGGCCACAGCAGAGAGCTGAATTGGAACTGGAGCAGCCGGGACTTGAACCAGCACCCATATGGGATGCCGGCACTGCAGATGGCAGCTTTACCCTCTACACCACAGTGCTGGCCCTGTCAATTTTCTTGAGTTTGTCAAACTACCCAATTGTTGAATTCCCCTTTCTTTATGGCAGACCATTGCTTGTTTAATCTCTGAGTCTCTTAAAACTTCCTCAGAATATATAACATAAACTCAAAACTTAACAAATAATGCAATGCCCTCTTAAAACATTAGTATTCTACATGTTCACTGGAAATATGTTCTATACAGATAAATAGCAAGCATTGTATTGTTAGAGAATAGGTTACAGCATGATGACCTTCACTTGGTTAGACTTTATCAAGAGATTCATTTTGTTCAGGGGAACCATGTTTGCAATCAAGTTATTTTTGATAAAAGCAAGTGTAGACCACTTATTCTATAAGATCTTTATTTTAGAAATTCATATTAAAGGAAAAATTGTATTTTAGTTCTATTTTTTAATTTCGGTATGATAATATTTAGATTTATTCAAAGGGAGTGATATTATTCAAAAAATTGTTGGGTAAGGTATATCATTTTAGTAAAAGAGATATCTTATATCTCCATCACAGATAAGTCATTTTCAGTTTTATGACACTATGTAACAAAGTCCCTCATATATAACAAATAAAAACAATGAAGATTTCACTACCTCTCTTGTTATATGAGTTTAATGGGCTGAGTTAGGCAAGATTTTGCTCAACATTTCTTATTGGAGCTGCAGTCATCTACAAACTTAGAAGGTACAGCTGGCATATGGACTCAACAGGGATGAAAGGATTCTTGGAATGGACCAGAAAACTGGCAGGGTGGTGCAACTTCCCATGCAGTCACACAACTCTTCCTCATGTGACCTCTCCAGCTGGATAGCTGAACTTCTTGTATGAAGCTTGAATGATGTCTAATCAATACCACACTTTCTTAAAATCCAGAAACAATCAGCAGAGCAAAATTTCTGCTACTTAAGATAAAACAAGTCACATGTCCAGCCCACATGCAGTTGTCAAACTGCACTACCCAAAGGCTTTAAGAGAGGAAATTGTGATTTGTTGTGTGGCTATGTTTGAAGACAAGCTAACCTAGTACTCCCTCTGAAACCTAAATGATGCATATTTCTCAATTTGGCAAGTATATTCTCACAACATTTTATTTCTTTATACCATAGTTTCAAAACTTCCTATGACTAAAGCCCAGTTACAGGTAGGTCTCTTTAGATGTGAATCATTTTTATCTGACTATCTATGATATAAAAAGACACCACTGCAACACTAATATGTTGCCTAAGAGTTATTATGAAGTTGGCAGAAATTTTTATGCTTTACATCTTGGATTCCCACAGCATCATTTATTTTTATTTATGTTTATTTCCTTATTAAAAAGTGGTAATGCTTGATAATTTTGTAATGCACAAACATTTTTAAATAAACATATATACATACACACACATTGTTGAACAGTTAAGTTGAGCTAATTATAAATGCTATATCTCACATAGGTATTCCTGCAATGTCAGCATATAACAATCACTAGCTTTACATGTTTTCAATCTTTTAACATGTGGATGGATAAAATATGGTATGTAAAGGTACTTCAAAAATCTGTGGAAAAATGAAATTAAAGTATGTCTATTGTAGTGCAAATGTTTTTGAAATCTTTATAGAGTTTCATAATACATATTTTACATGAAGTTTTTGAATACCTTGTCCTATATCTACACATATACACACCATCCACCCATGAATACAAAGAAATATTATCCACTCACAGAATGGAAGAAATCTTGTCTTTGGCAACAACATGAATGAACCTAGAAGGTGTTTTGCTAGGCAGAGTACACAAACTACAGTATCTTTTTCACCATATCTTGTTGGTCATTGTGAAATAAAAGATTCAAATCTGAGTAGGAAGGGGCAGTACAAGGTCACAGCATCAATCCTGAAAGATGTGACTTATTTGAAGTCTAGCCACAGAGACCCTCAATTCATGTCAACTTAAGTTTCAGTGACTCTAAATTTTGGCCACATAATCACAGCATCATTTAAATATTTATATTCAGAAAGATTGATATCTAAATGGCTACCAATTTTTACTAAGAGTATTTATAGTCTTACTAATTTTTCACCATTTACATCACCTGAGTTTTCTCAATTTCCGTAATACTTGCTTATGTGTTTCTTGAATTTAGTTTTTCATGTCTACATCTTCATCTCTTCTTTCCAGGGATTTTTGAATCTAGCCTTCTTTGACCAAGAGTATTATGTTTGTATTTCAATGCATCTGTAAAAATAGTTATTATATAAAATGTATATGTCTGTAGTAACATTTATAAATGGTTTTCAAAAGTTCACTGAAGGGACCAGTGCTGTGGCATAGTAGGCAGAAGTCTGGACAAAGTAGGCATTTTATACATCTCTAATGGAGGAGCAATAATGCACAGTGCATTTCCATGGGAAGTTGCTTCAGAAACCTGCCTCATTAACACTCAAAAGGATCACTCTCTAGTGAGAGTGATCTTCTGCCTCTGGTACCAGCACCCTATATGGGAACTGGTTCATGTCCCTGCTGCTAATGACCTAGGAAAGCAGTGGAAGATGGCTCAAATGCTTGGGCCCCTGCACCCATGTGGGAGACCCAGAAGAAACTCCTGGCTCCTGGCTTCAAATTGGCCAAGTCCTAGTCATTGAGGCCTCTCTCTCTCTCTCTCTCTCTCTCTCTGACTCTCCCTGTTTCTGTCTGTAACTCTGTTTCGTAAATAAACAAATCTTTCAAAAAAAAGTTTGTGGAAATTGAGATCATGAAAAAATAATTCACTCACAAATATATTTTCATTTCATTTTTCCACAAATTTTTGAATTCCTTTCACATACAACCTTTTTCTTTATTATATGCAAGTTACCTAGCTTAATAGTACTTGATTTATTATCAGAAATACATAAATATACTAATATGATAAAATTTAATTTAATTTTAGAAGTCGTTAAAATTTATTTTATTTTTGGTGATTCTGTCTTTACATCTGGGCTTTACTTATTTTTAATTTTTAGGACACTTTTTTATATTTCGATTATATTGTCCTATATTGTCTGCACTATGTTCAGAGACAAATCTGTCTCTCTCTCTCTCCTCTTCCTCCCGCCCTCTATCTTTCCTCTAATATGAAAGACACAGAGACAGACGGAGAGAAAGAGAGAGACAGAAAGACAGAGTGATCTGGTTCCTCCCTAAATGCCTGCAAAGGCCTGGGTTGGGCCAGAAACTCAGTATTCAATCTAGGTCTCCCATTTTGCTTTCAGGGCTCCTGGTACCTCCCAGAGTGCTACCTCCCAGAGTGCACATTAGCAGAATGTGGAATTGGAAGCTGTGCCAGCAAGGATTGGAATTCAGGAACTCGAAAATGGCATGCAAGAGACACAAGTGATGTTTGAAAAGTTGCATCAAACACCCACCTGTACATCCTTCTTTTATAGTCAGAAACTTTCTGTTGCCTTTAGAAAAGAGTGTTGTCTAAATTCCTTTGTCTTACATAGAAGATATTTGACAGTTCAGTCCTTGTATATATCTTTTACATTCCCCAAGAGTATCATTACATTTTTTCCCATTATGGTTTCGTATCAGCTTTCCCCAATATGTTGTAATAACACTGCCTGTTTCATGGCTTAGTCAGTTCTGATTTGTCATTATTTGAAGGTCACAGTTTCAGGGGAGCGTTTCCTATCTTTTAGAACAATTTAAAGTTGGTGTTACTCCTTCCAATTTTAGCAGCATTTTAATTTTACTTAACACTAATATCATGTTCATGTCTTAAAGATCTATATCTCTGGTACCTTTTTTTTTTCAGAATAAGGAGAATTTACTCATTTATAGGAGTAGAATAGAACCTACTTAGCCAAAGAATTATGTAGATATATGAAGTCACATCTCATTTTTACTACTTTCAATCTTTATATATCTTTAAGTGACTTGGCTGTTTAAGCTTAATTATCCACCTGTAAAATGGATACACTAGTAATTCACATTTCATACCACTTTTATTGCAGTTGAATAATATAATAAATGCAAAGTATTTAGAAAATATCATAGTAATAAAACATTAAATTTCAGATATTATTAATATTATATATTAATGAAGTATTAACAATAGAATAATAACAGACATAATGGTAACAGTATTAATTGCATTGATGAAGGTACTATGTTTATTTTCTATCTAATAGAGTATCTCTAAAAGCAGTAGGTGAGTAAACAAAAATATGTTAAATATTGGCAGCACCAATATCATATAGCCATTATATTTTAGTTACAATGACATACTGATCTCCAAGAGAAATGAACAGGTATAATCACTTTTTTGTGATATCCCCTTCCTGTGATATAATAGACACTGAACTTACTGAAGCACAAATTGGCTAGAAGACAAAAAAAGGAAATACAAAGAGTGTGCCAATGGCATTGTGCCTACTTTCTTGTATGGGTTACATGGCCTGTCAATGTCACCTCCAGCCCCTTCTACAGTAATATCATAATAGTAAGTTTCTCTGTCCTGACATATTTCTCTATACATAACTATGATGACTAAAGAGAGGAAGCCCATCCATCAGAAACAAGGACTCTGGTGTAAAACCACCTATTAAAGTGAAGAACTGACAATGGAACTTCTGTATTGTCTTTCCATTGTTTTTTTTTTTCCTCAGTAATTACATGGAAGCAAAGTAGCTTTATTTGAAACCTTGTTGTTGTCACTTCTTCCCTGGACTTGGACACTTTGTTTATGTCATTCTCTTATAGCTGTTCAGTAATTACAAAACATAAATTAGTTAGAATTTTTTTTTACAATTTTCAATTGTTTATTATCTTTAGTTGAGAGACAGAGAAAGGTCTTCCACCTGCTGGTTTACTCCTCAGAAGCATGTAACGGGGCCAATGTTGTGGAATAATGGGTTATGTCACCACCTGTGATGCTGGCATTCCATATAGGCTGCTCCACTTCTGATTCAACTCCCTGCCAACACACCTGGGAAACACTGGAAGATGGCCCAAGTCTTGGACCCCCAAAAGAAGCTCCTGGCTCATGGCTTCAGCCTTATCCTACCTTGGCCCTTACAGCTATTTGGGAAGTGATCCAGCTGGTGGAAGATTGATCTTTGTCTCTCTCTCCCTTCATAACTCTGCCTTTCAATCAATTAAAAAAGTAAATCTTTTTTACAAAAGAAAAGAAAAAAAAGTGTGCAACATGGTGGGCTGGCACAGGCAGTGAAGACAGAAGCTGAGAACTCAATCACGGTCTCCCACTGTGCGTGGCAGAGACCAATGTACATGAGGTATCAGTGGCTCGTTCCCAGAGTGCAGATTAGCAGGAAGCTGGATCAGAAGTGAAGCAGGATTTGAACCCAGGCACTCCAGTTTGTGAAGTGGTTAAAATTGTATCTTAATTGATATGCCAAATACTTGTACCTGTGCATAAATTTTCAAAAACACATATAGGAAATAGGAATTGGAATTATTATCAAAATGTACCTGAGCTGCCCAATTGAAATTGTGTAACTACTCTGTCCAGTTTCTTAACAAAGAAGAGTCATTAAATTATCACATATCTAGGTCCCAGAAATCTCTTTTCCTTGAACCAATATTTCTTAATTATTTGTATTTTGTCAATAGCCTCAAAAAGTACAATGATTTTGCATACCATTTCCCATAGTAAGCTCTGTATGTTATAAAATACATGTTTGATACAAACAGTAGGTGCCTAGAGGGTAGTTTGAGAGGATAGACATTTTAGAAAACACAGACAATGTTAGGACTGAATTAATGAGACAGTTGTAACACAGAGCAAGAAAAACATCAAATATCATGCTATTTTGCAGAGCACTTTCTGTGTGCCCTCTACCATATAAAACTGTGTGATTTTTCCAGTCTATACAGGCCAAATAGTGAACTTGTAATAAGATGATACGTTATGAAACAATACTTCACAGTGTTTATTTCATGATCCAATGAGACATGATTCTTTCATAAGGAAAGGTTTATTCTAAGGGAGTAGTATCTATGTGTTGGCATTTGTCTCTCTAACATCTGCTCATATAGGAATTATGTCAAGTGGAATTAACTGAGGGTGAGTCCTTCAACTTCTAATGTTTTCTCTGTTTTCTGACTCCAATCGTTGAGCTTTTCCCTAAGAGTGTACATTGTACATATCCAAATGATTGTAAAGTTTGGGTTGAATGTATGCTTGGATGAACATCAGCTTTATTCCCCTTAGTGTATTCCCAATCTTCAGTACCACCCAGAAGCTACTACATAGGCTGAATTCTGCGGCTCAGCAACTAAGTGGTACAAGCCACAGGGAGTGCATTATACCAATTTTCCACAGTCTGCACTGCCTACCCATTTGCTTAAAATTGCAATTCAAAGATGTTGACTTTACTCCATAAAGCTCTAAATAGTTTGGGCTCTGGTTCTCTCAGAAATCCCTTCTCTCCCTCTGCTTTATAGCAACAACTGAAGCCAGACTGTATGCTCCTAATGAGAGTTCCCAATTTTAAGGCATATGGAGCTTTATTTAAAATGGGAAGAGCATTACATGGGCATGATTTCCTAGGGATTCCAGTGCTGAAAGCCTAACATGGTTTCAACATGTTGACCTTCTGGCTATCTTTTAAATGCCCTTTAATTAAAATAGGTACATGCAGCATCCCTATATTTTGAAAGCACTGTATTGATTATTCACTATTTTCACTTTCATTTGCATCTTACACTGTATTTTGTGATTTTTACCAAGTGTGATAAAAAGTATGATTTTGATGTATTATCTGTACTTCCCATGCTTAATATTTTTATAAAATCAACATAATAGTGGTATTTAGCACATGGACAGAATATTTTAGGATTTTTTGGGAAAGTAATTGCAGTTGTGTCTTAGAAAGCTGTTATGACAGAGTTACTAAAACATATCATTAAATAAATTATGGACTCCCGATATATGTCAAGATGTTGCATTCACACATTTTTGATAATTCTGTGAACAATGAATTTTAAGTAGAAGATAATTTCTTGAAAGTAACAAATAATGAGACAGTTTACATTTTTACACATACATATTACATTTCAATATATTCTTTTAATAATCAGTATTAAATTTAAATGAAGGTAGATTTGAATACTCAAACAACTGAAATATGCTAAAATCAAAGATATTCAACAATCAAAAGAACATAAACTACTCTTAAATTGCATTGATTTCCTTTTGACTTTTAGTTTATAATCTGACCAAACCAATCAAAATTCTCATTGCTTTATATTTAATTTTAAAACATAAATGCTGTGCTTTCTTGAGTACTTCACAGCTAAATGTACTAATTATGAATTTAAAATTTTATTTTAACTAAAAATATTGATATTTAGAATTAAAAAACCAAATCTATTTGTTTATTTATCTCTTTTGATTACCAAGATTTATTATTGTTTGGGTTTTTTTTTAAATGTTTTTATTAATATAAACTGAACAGATTTCATGTATCTCATAGGGGAAAATACTAAGAAGGCAACCATGCTTCCCTCCCTTGTTCTTTTCCTCCCTCAATCCTTCCCCTTCCTTCCTTTTGTTTTTTCCTTTAATTTTCGCAAAATCAGAATTTCAATCCACCCCTATAGTCACAGGTTTAATTTTCTACTAATCATACTATTCAACAAGTAAAAAGTAGAAAGACTACAGTTCCACAGGAGAATAAATACGGTCCAAAAACAGCAATCAAATCATAAGATATTTCATTCCTATATAATTTTTGTATTCTGTATTAATTATCACATATCGGAGCAAACATACTATATTTGTGCTTTGGGGACTGGCTTATTTCACTTTGCATAATGGTTGCCAACTGCATTCATTTTGATGCATAAAACAAGGTTTCATTCTTTTTTATAGCTGAGTACTATTCCACAGTCTATATATACACCACATTTCCTTTATCCAGAATTGAAATGTGGATGAATTGGAGTACATAAAGGTACTCACCTAGGCAGCTTGAAACAATGACTAGTGGTTGGCCTACATAACCCCTTGTCCCAATATCATTCCCTGTCTAACATTTACTATTGTACTAAGTGGCCCAAGAAGGGTGATCCCTGCCTGACTACTTATAGAGTAGAGGTTCATGGAACATACCAATACAAGATAAAGAGCAAAGAATTCAATCATGTCACCTGGGACAAGATGGCACTAATCACTGAACTGTCTTTGCCCACTGTGACTAAGAGACTTAGAAAACATCAAGAAAGTTACTCCAGAATTCAGAGGCCATGCTTGCCCAAGTTAACCAGGGCATCATCCTGCACAAGTTTACAGACTCCTGAGTAGATCTTACTTAAGGTATATCTCCTATCTGTATTTAAGAGACAAAATACACAATCTCGGCCGGTGCCATGGCTCAATAGGCTAATCCTCCGCCTTGCGGCGCCGGCACACTGGGTTCTAGTCCCGGTTGGGGCACCAGATTCTGTCCTGGTTGCCCCTCTCCTAGGCCAGCTCTCTGCTGTGGCCAGGGAGTGCAGTGGAGGATGGTCCAAGTGCTTGGGCCCTGCACCCCATGGGAGACCAGGAGAAGCACCTGGCTCCTGCCATTGGATCAGCGCGGTGCGCCGGTCACAGTGTGCTGGCCGTGGCGGCCATTGGAGGGTGAACCAACGGCAAAAAGGAAGACCTGTCTCTCTGTCTCTCTCTCTCTCTCACTGTCCACTCTGCCTGTTTAAAAAAAAAAATACACAATCTCACTTCTAAGGCTTTTGATATGGGAGCCTGGACATGTTCTCCAATTATTTAAAAATTAGGTGATTCTTAATTTTCAGAAGCTCTTAATTATAATGTTAGAATGACACAAATTTTTATGAATAGTCCTTTTCTACTTCTAATGAAAATCATCAAAATTACCATCAAGGAAGAGACACAAATCAGATGAATATACATATACCTTAGATGTCACCTCCACTAAGGATTCTTAAAGGAGCTGGTGCTGTGGTGTAGTGCACTAAGCCTTCCTAAATGGGCACCAGTTCCTGTCCTGACTGTTCCTCTTCTGATTCAGATATCTGCTTATGGCCTGGAAAAACAGTTTAAGGTGGCCCAAGTACTTGAGGCCCTGCACCCAGGTGGGAGACCCGGAAGAAGCTCCTGGCTCCTGGTTTCAGATCAACCAGGTTACGGTCATTGGAGCCATTTGGGGAGTAAACCAGTGGACAGATCTCTCTCTCTTTCTTCCTTTCTGCAGCTCGCCCTCTCAAATAAATGAAAAAAAAAAAAAGAATTCTTACAGGAACCCCAAGAGTAACTTACAGGTTGTTGCTATATAATGTCATAATACATTTTCATTACTTGGTATTTTTCTTGTGCCACTATAACAACCAAAAAAGTTGGTGGCTTAAAAGCAATAATAATTAAAAAGACAGAATTGTTGTCTGACACAATTCTTGCGACTGGAAATCTAACATCAAGCTGTCAGCAAAGCTGCATACCCCCTGGAGTCTTTGGGAAAGATTCTATGTTTCTTTCACCTGCTGGAAATTTGTGGGGAAATTAGTTACAGGAAACAATTCAAAGATGGTGCTCAGAGAAAGTAAGGTGGGTGGAATCCAAAGTTGTTTACCACCAAAGCTAATTGGCCATGCAACATCAGGGGAGGTAACAAAACTAGTAACAAGTGTATAGACATATGGCTAGTCCTATAGAAATAATCCCATAAAGTGATCCTTTAAGTGATTGGTCCTTATGCCCTGCCCCAATGACTGCAGTTTTGTGCTATAAAAGGCTCTGTTAAGTGCAAAATAAACGAGTTCTTGCTAGACTTGGCTCCCCGCTGCCTCTGATTGTCTCCGTGATCGGGAGGCTGGGGAACGGGCGAGCATCACACTTACCTTTCCTTGGACCCAGTCCATCCTCATAGGGGTGGACTAAGATCCTGCATCTGGCACCCAACGTGGGACACGAGCAGTTACCTTTCAGCCGAGGCTAAGCGGTCTCTCAGGGTAAGTGAAACCCTAGTATGAATAATGCAATTTCGTCCAATGTGGACTCGGCCATAAAGGCCTTACAGGACTTGGGAGAGCCCAGAGATTCAGAGGAAGATGGTAGGGAAAGAGAACGGGCTAAGTTTAACCAAAAAGCAAAAAAGAAAGTAAAACTCACCCTGCCTAGCCCATCCGCCCTAGAAGGGCCAGGACACCCCCCATACCTTCCCTGGGGCAGAGGTGGCCTCCCGCTGTGTAGAGCAGCAGAGGGATCTAAGTGATCCGGACCCTTGCAATTGTCTCCAGGAACAAGGGAGGCTGGGGAATGGGCGAGTGGGCCACTTACGTTTCCTCGGACCCACTCCATCCTGTACGGGTGGACTAAGACTCTGCATCTGGCGCCCAGCGCGGGGCGGACTGGGGAGCCAGAACTTGACGGCACAGCAGAGCTGGAGACAGCCGCGCCGTCGGGTGTGGGCTCTGTGCCCCAGGAACAGGCTTTCCAAAAGCCACTGCTGTGTACCAGGTGTCTGTTCTGACCGATTCTCCTCCTCCGGTGTGAACGAACACCATTCTGACCGGTTCTCCTTCTTTTTTAAATATTCTTTTTTTTTTTTTTTTTTTGACAGGCAGAGTGGACAGTGAGAGAGAGAGACAGAGAGAAAGGTCCTCCTTTGCCGTTGGTTCACCACCCTCCAATGGCCGCCGCGGCTGGCGCGCTGCGGCCGGCGCACCGCGCTGTTCCGATGGCAGGAGCCAGGTGCTTATCCTGGTCTCCCATGGGGGCCATCCTCCACTGCACTCCCTGGCCACAGCAGAGAGCTGGCCTGGAAGAGGGGCAACCGGGACTAGAACCCGGTGTGCCGGCACCGCAAGGCGGAGGATTAGCCTGTTGAGCCACGGCGCCGGCCTTTTTTTTTAATTTTTGACAGGCAGAGTGGACAGCGAGAGAGAGAGACAGAGAGAAAGGTCTTCCTTTGCCGTTGGTTCATCCTCCAATGGCCGCCGCGGTAGGCGCGCTGCGGCCGGCGCACCCCGCCGGTCCGATGGCAGGAGCCAGGTGCTTCTCCTGGTCTCCCATGGGGTGCAGGGCCCAAGAACTTGGGCCATCCTCCACTGCACTCCCTGGCCACAGCAGAGAGCTGGCCTGGAAGAGGGGCAACCGGGATAGGATCGGTGCCCCGACCTGGACTAGAACCCGGTGTGCCTTCTCAGGTGTGAACGAATCCCAATTCCACAGGCGGGGCGGTTCTGCCTCCGGGTCACCCACAAACGCACCTGCTGGTGGGTGGCAGGTAGCGCCGGGGGCAGGATGGGGGCCGTGCACGCCCCACCCCCTTCTCCCCCAACACCGTCTCCTTCTGGAAGGACAGAGCTCAATAAATAAACGAATTTATAAGCCACAAGTCCTTTAGTTTATAAACAGGCGAGGCCCAGCTCGGGCATGGCCACGCCTGAGGATGCATTCTCCTTGGGACAGAGTTTACCTGGGGCCACAAAGACAGGACATATAAATAAAAAGGCAGTGTTTCCATGTAAAATGAAAGTCCATAAATAAATGCAGAAAAATAAATTACAATCCTTGTCCTCTTATTTTGCACAAAAACACTTTTTTTGTTAAAAGGCTCCTTTGGTCGGCCCCAGGAGGCGCATGGTGGGACTGGGGCAAGGAAGCTGGGGTCCCGCCGGCTATTTGAAGCCCTCGGGGATGTGGGCGAGCTGGGGCTGCAGGCCACCGGGCAGGCTGGACACGTGGTCGGACCAGTCCTAGATGTTGGAATGTGGGGACGAGCTGGACCACTGGTGGGGAGACTCAGGCGAGGGCGTGAGGAAGGGGTGCTCAGGCACCTGCAGCTGGTGGCTGGGGGTGTTGTCCACGGGAGAGGACGAGTAGCTGTGCCGGGAGGGCGGCTTCAGAAACTGCGTGGCCGTCATGGGCGGGGCCAGCGAGGTGGGCAGGGCCTGGCCCTCCAGCGGCAGGATGGTGTGCAGCCTGACAGGCTGCTGGGGCCCAGCGGCTGCACGTTGGCCTGGCTCAGCTCCCCACCCAGGAAGCCCCGGCCCAGGTGGCTGGAGGTGGACGACCCCATGCCGCCAAGGTGCACCTGCGGTGTGGGCGGTAGGCTCTGCAGCTGCATCGGCTGTGTCTGCACCAGGGGCGGCGGGGCGGCCAGCCGCATGCCATGCCGGGCAGGCTCTGGTAGCCCACCATCTGCGACAGGGTGTTGGCGGAGATGCCGACGTGCTGCAGCGTGGGGGCCTGTGTTCCCAGGCCGCTGGGGGCCACGACCCCTCGCAGAGGGTTATACTGTTTCGGTGCCATGCCATTCTGCAGCCGGGACAGCCACTCGCACTGGCCGTTCACGCCAGCCGCCCTGCCCACCCTGCCCACCGTGAAATTCACGGCCGATTACGCCGGCGCCCGGGGTGGCCACGGGCAGGTGGGACAAACGCGGGGGCCCTGGCTCAAAGGCCAGCAGCCCGACCGCCCCCAGCGCAGCCATCTTGGGCTTGGCGGCCACGTTGAGGTGGCCGAGGCCCAGGTGGGCATCGGGCATCCCTGGCAGGTGGTTGAGGGGCACGGAAGGAGACTGCTGGAATGGGGAAGGCAGCAGAGGTGGCGAGGCCACATCCGACAGGTAGCTGTGGGGCGACTCCAGGGAGTCCACGGGCGACAGCATGCTCGAGGTGTTCAGCAGGCAGCCCTTGCTGTCCTGGGACTTTGTCCTGAGCGCCTAGAGGTCCTTGGCATCCTTGGCGCCGCAGACCAAGCCTTTGGTGCTGCGCTTGCGAGTCTTCTTGCCCTGCACAGCGGGCTTGAGGTTGCCCAGGTAGCCGCCGGACGAGCAGAACAGAGAGCGTGGGCGACAGAGCGGGCGTGCCGCCCAGGGCGGGGCCGTGCAGCTGGGGGCTGCGCACCAGGTTGTACTTGTCCAGCAGCCGCACGATGTCATGGTGCATGCGCTCCTGCACGATGTCCCGCGGCAGCCGGTCCATGTGGTCGGTGATGCCCCAGTTGGTGAAGTGGTCGAGCAGAACCTTGGCCGTCTCGTAGCTGCCTTCTCGGGCAGCCAGGAACAGCGGCGTCTCCTCCTTGTAGTTCTCCATGTCCTTGTTGGCGCCGTTCTTCAGCAACACGACGGCGGCGTCCACGTTGTTCACGGCGGCCACCCAGTGCAGCGCCGACTTGCCCAGGTCATCCACGGCGTTGACGTCGGCGTGGGAGTTGAGGTCCTCCAGCATGCCCTCCACCGCCAGCCAGGCGGCCAGGATCAGCGGCGTGGTACCGTCGTGCTTGCGAGCATCCAGGTCTGTGGCTCGGTTCTGGATCAGGATCTGGAAGACGCCCTGGGCGTCGGCAGACACGGCTGCGTGCAGTGGGGTGCGCCCCATGTTGTCCTGGATGTTGGCGTCGGCACTGGCCTCCAGCAGGCACTTGGCGGCGTCAGAGCGGGAGTAGCGGGCGGCCAGCTGCAGGGCGGTCTCCCCGGTGCGGTCCGTCTGGTTGTGCAGGCTGGTGCCCTGGTAGATGATGTCGGAGATCACAGCCGGTGCGTCCTCTTCCTCCTCGCTATTCCCCGTTTCCACCACCCCACCCCCCCACTGCAGGAGGCGATCATGAGGGACATGAAGCCATCCGGGCCACACACATTGATGTCCATGCTGTGAAGTCCACCTCGCCCTGGGGCGGCGTCAGGGCCATGGCGGACATGTGCAGGTCGGCGGCGTCCAGGTGCTTCTGGGTCCACTGCCGGTGGTCGGTCTGGTCATCTGGGTGGGGCAGAACCACCGGCTCCTCGAACCGGAACTTCTTGGTCTCCAGGTCCTCATCCCACTATTCGTTCTACCTGTCGTCCATGAGGGCCCCATCCGACGCGTTCTTCAACGGCTTGAGGCCCATGGAGTCCTCGCCGAGTGGCTCGCGCTGCTTCTTCTTGCTGGCCTCTGACACCTTGAAGCTCTCGGGGAACCAGAGCTGGCCATGCTGCCGCCGCTGCTTGCGGGAGAGCAGCACGCCGCAGCTGAGGAAGAAGAGCAGGACGAAGCTGGCCGTGGCCATGTACATGAGGTGCAGCTGCGAGGGCGGCGGCGGCTCCACGGTCTCACTCTGCACGGCCTCGATCTTGTAGGGAATGCTGAGGCTGTCCACGCAGAGGCCGCCGTGCTGGCACAGCTGGGCCACATCTATGCCTCGCTTGCGCGTGGCCACCTCGCAGGACACGCTGGGCACGTCGCAATGCAGGGCGGCCCAGCCGCTGTCACATACGCAGTTGTAGCAGCCGCGGCAGTTGTGGCAGGTGCCGCTATTCTGGCAGGCGTTGGGCATGAGCTGGCACTCGTCCACGTCCTCCGTGCAGTACTGGCCTGTCCACTCTGGCAGGCAGCGGCAGTTGTAGGTGTTGCTGCCGTCCTCGCAGAAATTGTTACACTTTTTTAAGGACAATTGTTGCTGAATTTACGGCTTATCAGAATTGTCCAGTACAAACTCCTCCTTTCAAAGTCTTCCTATGTTTCCTTTGTTTTATAAAGTAATATCAACTCTTTTATCACATATGTGTTCCAATGTTTAGGATATCAGTGAGCCACTTTGGGAGGCCGTGATTCAGTCCACCAATCTGATATGTACACTTTCACATTTGCTATTTCCTACCTCAAATTTAGTAAAGTACTTAGGGTATAGTAAGCATCTGACAAATACTTTCTTCCTAAATAAGGATGAATTTCACAAAATCTCTTGGAAAAATGTGGTACATGGAAGCATACTTTTCCAAAGTATGTTTATACTGACAATACACTTTTAAATCAATATTCCAATCTCAACAACATCAAAATTATCAATTAAAATTTAGCATATAAACTGCTGGATGATACTGCTTTGATACTGTGCTCAAATGACACTGTTAGATTTAATTTGTTTGAAATGACATAGATAAACTAAAACTTAGCATAAGCCAAATGATTCATTTTGAGTTTTGAAAGTTTTCATGTGGATAGAGGACCAATGTAGTATTTCTTGTATCAGAGATATACTTCTTATATCAGAAATATCAAGCTACTTCAGTGCACCTAAGAATGGAGATGACCATACAATGTTTCTTAGTGGCCTCAACAATTACTAGAGTAATTATTCATGAAGAATAATATATTGAGAACTTTTATATAAAACAATTTTCTTTGTCCTTAGAATGAAAAAGATAAATGTGAGGCTTCTATTGGTGTATAATACCCTAGTTATTTTGAGCATCTACATTTAGATACATAACCAAATAATGAATTACCAATATCAATAAAGCCTAGCAGAAGGTGTTTGGAGTAGCAGTTAAGATAATTCTTGGGATATTCATACCCATATTAGAATGCCTGGTTTTGACTATTGGATCTAATTCCAATTTAATTCCAGCTTCCTGCTAATACTCAACTTGTAGGGTAAGAGGTGATACCTTAAGTAGTTGTGTCCCTGCCATCCATGGGTTAGATCTGTTTGGGTTCTTGGCAGTCAGCTTCAGTGACACCAGTTCTGGCTTTTGCTAGTATTTGGGGAGTGAACTAATGAATGGAACCTTTCTCTCTCTCTCTCTCTCTCTGTCTCTCTCTCTCTCTCTCTCTCTGTGTGTGTGTGTTTCTATATTTCTCTCCCTCTGCATTTCTGACTCATGGATAAATAAAAACATAATAATAGTCACATAAATACAAGACATTTAAAAATTAACAGGAAAGATAAAGTTTTGTTAAGAGCACAGATTTTATTGCTTCAGTTAGGAATAAATTTTTTTAAAATCCTACTTAATCTATGAGGATTTAGTTACTTTTAAACTTACTGTACAGAGTACAAGTCAAAAACTCACATTTCGTAATTAAAAATCTTAATAATCTAAGCACTTATAAAATCTTTCAAATCACAAAACTAAGTTGGAACAAATTTAGGACCAGAAGCAGGCTCAGAAAACTAGAAATTTCCAGGATATAAAACTAAAATAGAAAGCTGTTATATTATTTTACTTTTTAGTTGAATATTTTCTGTGATTTATACAAATATCAAAATCAGGGAGAGATACACACTGAATACCACTTCCAAGTAATATGTTATGTCCCTGCTACCATGCAATAGTTTCTTTTTACTTGTTTATTTAATTGTATATTGTCTTTTTGATGTATAATATTTAATATATTAATGTTGTATTATAAATTTGTTGATTTTTTAAAAGATTTGTTTGGTTTATTTTATGTATTCGAAAGACAGAGTTACACAGAGATAGAGAGCCAGAAAGAGAGGTCTTCCTTCTGCTGGTTTTCTCCCCAGATGGCTGCAACAGCCAGAGATGAGCTGATCTGAAGCCAGGAGCTAGAAACTTCTTCCTGTGCAGTGACTTTTCCTTTTCACCACCAGAGAATTGGGCCTGCAGCCTTTCTTGGCTGAGGAGGGGAAGTGTGCCACCTGCCACTCACTCAGCCTCCCTGAACCCAGGGGACAATCAGTTGCAGTGGGGAGTCGAGTCGAAGCAGGATCTTACTTTATTGTAAAATGGAGGTGTTTATAAAGCTGCGGTACAAAGAGGATGTTGGGCAATGGGTAGCATGATGTGATGCGAAAGAATTTTAGCCAATCCTATTATACCACCTCAGTGATCCTTAGGCAAAGAGTGCCCTGGGGCTGGGTTGTTTACCGCCACGGATTTGAAACTTAAAGACAGGTCTTCAAACTCGAGTCAGGCTTAGGAAGTTCTTCTAGGCCTCTCCAGAATCAGCCTCTCCCACATTCTGGGTCTCCCATCTGGGAGCAGGGGTCCAAGGACTTGAACCATCTTCTATGGCTTTTCCAGGCCATTGCAGAGAGCAGGATGGAAAGTGGCTGCTCCACTTCCCATCTTCGGATTAGAATCCAAACAGCTGGAACTTAAACAAGAATTCCGATATGGGATGTCAGTGTTGAAATTAGGTGCTTAACCCACTGTACCACAACACCAATCCCTGAAAATTAAAATTTTAAAAGTTAAATAGACGTTAAACTTGTTAGAAATTGTATTAAGCTTCTTACCACAAACATTTTGTAGCTAGCAGAAATATATTAAAGCACAATAAAAGCAAAAATCATAAAATAAGTATAATAAAATGAATGTACTCAATGAATATGCACAATACTGCTGAAAGAAATTTTTTCATGTAGAAAAGTTAATTTTAGTAAGTTAATATCTTGAATAGATTTATCTTGGAAAAGTCTAAAACTTTGAATGCTTTCATTAAAATATTTTAATTTTGTTATATGATTTTGATATGGACATACAAAAATCTGAATAATTAGATAATCTACCTCAAATTGTCATTTTATTGCTTGACAAATTCATCAATATGTCCTTTGAAATAAAATTCTACAAATGCTTAACACAAAGTAAAATTTGGACATGGTAAAGGTATATAACTGACACCAAGTACACTGGCCATGCAAATATGAACTAGTAACAATTATTGTATTACATTCCATTAGCTAAAAAAGGAATGTATACTTTAAATGTGGGAATTTTTATTTACAAGTAACACTGATTCTCTCTCTTTCTCTGTCACTCTGCCTTCCAAATAAACAAATACATCTTTTAGGAAATGTGTATAGAAATTTTATGACTTATCAATGCCATTATATAGATTGTAATAAAGTCTTAACTAGATCACAAAGAATGAACACCAAGTTCTGTGCATCAGGTAGGATCAATGAATTAGATTTGTATGTAGACTGTGAAATTTATGGCAATAATTCTCAATGGAAAATATGAAAGAAAAATAAATGTTAAAATGAACAATATAGCAGTAAGTATTCAATAAGATGAAAGGAATGATGGATTAAAGATGGAAAGAAACAAACAAAATGTAGAAAGAGAAATCAGTACCTTTATTTCTGAGTCAATGGACATTTTACTACTTTAAGTGCTAACAACCAAGAAACAGACAATTCCATACAACTTAACCTTTTCAATTAAAACTCTATATGAACCAAATTTACATATTCTAAGTTCTTGATCAACACTGATCATTTTCACAAAAGAAGAAACGACTAAAATTGTTCCTCTTTACAAGGATTTTAAAGTGAGTAATAAGATTCCTTTGTTACATATTTGACTTCAGTTCATTAAAATGGCTTGAGATTTGCTGATCTCACATAGAATCCATCTATTGGTACCTTAATGGGATAGAATATCCCCTAAATTATAAAAAACAATCAGCTAATAATTTCTCAGTCATCATTATAATAATGAAGTTTAAAGTATTTTTCTCGAAAAGATCAGAGTGAATTTATTATACAATAGATTATTTTAAAATTATTTTGTGTTTGCTTTCATTAGCAATTTGAAATTGCTGCAAATTTAATGCATACCTCTAGCATTAAATAAGCTGAGTATGAAAATAGTCAAGAGTTAAAATCATAAATTCATTTTAAGCTTCATTTTCTTTTTAGAAGCATTTTTGAAAATATCCCAAAACAGAAGAGATATTCACTAATACGTTTTATGTTCTGAAAAGAAAAAGATTTTCCACAACTCGATTCAGTTCAGGCTTATGAAAGGCACTTTGAACTAAATGAAACTCGGTCAATGTGTTGCACATGATTAAGAGGATAAGCAGAGTCATTAACTAAACTGACTAATGGGCTACAGAGCTCTAGAACTCCCAAATGCCATCATGATGAAAGGAAGGCATTTACTTATTAATTTTCATGCATAGATCTTATTTTGGTAGCAAGAGATTAGATTCATTGCTTTACAGCTTCCCAGATTTGGTGTCATTGGTCTGGAGTGATATTGCCCTCCTCATCATATTAAAAGCCCATCATTTGCATGTTCCAGGTACAATTTCAGACAATTTGTCTTATATGCTCTTTTTCAGTAGATTCAGTTTCATAAAGACTTCATATTAGTCAACACTGGATAGCAGACAATTTTTTTTTGTACAGGATACATTAAACCATGTAAAGTCCCATTAGACTAAAAACTGAAAGCAATAAATAGATGCAATTATGCCATCATATAGCCTTATTTAAAAAATACAAGAGGTTCACATGACAATCTTCTATGCTTTAGAATAAAAAATTTCATCAGAGAAGCATGTATTTTGTAGCTCATACTTTTAAAATAGTATTTCTCCTGACACTGTAAGTCCAAAACATGGAATTAATTTTGAATACTCTTACTTTGTTATAATATAGTATAGTAAACTGCTCAAAAACTGTTAAAGGACAGGGGCCTTACACAGCAGTTAAGATGTCACTGGGCATCTCATATCTGAGTACCAGCTCCACTTTCATTTCTAGCTTCCTGCCTATGTTTACCCCATTAGGCAGCAGGTGATGTCTCAAGTGCAGGGTCCCTGACAAATATATAAGAGACACAGATTAAGCTTTGATCTCCTGGCTTCATCCTGATCCAGTCTGACTTCTGTAGGCAGTTAAGGAGAGAACAAGTGGATGGAAGCTTTCTTCCTATTTCTCTGTCACTCTCTCAATCTTTCAATGAAAAGAAAAATAAAGAATCCTCAAAACATATGAAACTGGCATATGTATGTATGTGCATATATATGGTAAAATGATATATGTTATACATAACTAAATTAAATAATGTACACATGTATATGATTAAAAATATCACTGTGAAGGAAGTAACGATAGGTTATTGATGAATTCCAGATGCAGAAACAGACTATTTTTAATAGCAGATGCTTCAGGAACAAATGTTTTTGACACTACTGAGAAAAGTGCTCCTTGATTCTGAATGAGTGGGTTGAAATATAAAAATAAGTGGATGTGAGGTAAGCAGTAACAACTCACTAGAGGTTTTATAATTAGAAAGATGTTGACCTGGTTCATAGACTTGATAAAACCTGTTGAAGTAATTATACAAGAATGACAATAATGAGTTGTGGAGAGAACTTTTGTTACTCAGTGAAGGTGAGAGTTAGAAAGGGCATTGGCATTGCTGCTAAGAAGGTGGGGAGTACTGTGAGTTATAAAGAGAAAGCTACATTAAAAGCTGGAAGACTTAAGGTCCAGTTCACTGGCCATCTTTCTTAGCTCTGCAACATTTGTCTTCAGGCTAAACTTCGCTGAGTCTCAGTTTTTGCAGACTGAAATCTGCTTTTGCAAGATTATTGCAATAATTAATTGATACATGAAAGAGAAATTTATAACAAAATAGTTGCTTATTATAAGGTTACATTTATTCATAATGTAGGATATCATAGAATAAAATTATAGTTATTCATTCCACATCTATCAACATACATATGTAATTATATGTACATTTAATAATTTGATGAAGTAAAATAATTAGCAAAGTATGGGCACATGATGAATGACTTTTCCTATTGATACTTATGTATGAGAATTTTCACCAAATAATCAATTATATTTATTTTGTGATTCTTGTGATAACACTGATGTCCACAAAAATCTTAGCAAATTTTAAAAACCTAGGAAAACTCAAATTCCACAAGCATATATGAGAATTCCTTCAGCATTGAAAGAAAAAATATCCAGTGTTAATATCAAAAGAAAAATATCCAGTGTTAATATCAAAAGAAAAATATTTTTTTTTATTTATTTATTTATTTTTTTTGACAGGCAGAGTGGACAGTGAGAGAGAGAGACAGAGAGAAAGGTCTTCCTTTTGCCGTTGGTTCACCCTCCAATGGCCGCCGTGGTAGCGCGCTGCGGCCGGCGCACCGCGCTGTTCCGATGGCAGGAGCCTGGTGCTTCTCCTGGTCTCCCATGGGGTGCAGGACCCAAGGACTTGGGCCATCCTCCACTGCACTCCCTAGCCACAGCAGAGAGCTGGCCTGGAAGAGGGGCAACCGGGACAGGATCGGTGCCCCAACCGGGACTAGAACCCGGTGTGCCGGCGCCGCAAGGCGGAGGATTAGCCTGTTGAGCCACGGCGCCGGCCTAAAAGAAAAATATTTAAAAGTGATATTTCATAATACAATGCAAAGACAGAAAAGGTATCATCTATATTTATATTATGCTCACAAAATAGACTTAAAATGCTTTATTCTGGGACAGCATTTGGTCTACTTTCCATACGAAGACCCTGGGTTCAATATCCAGTTAATGCTCCTGCCTCTAACTCCCTAGTAATGTGGGACCTGGGTGACAACATTGATGGCTCTAGTCATTTAAGTCCCTGCCACTTATATGGGAAACCTGATTTGCTTTCCAAGCTTCTGGATCTAGCCCTAGTCAGGGCTATTGTGATCACTTAAGGAGCTCCCTCCCTATGTTTCATATATATATATATATATATATATATATATATCCTCTCTCTCTCTCTCTCTAATAAAAAATAAGGATTATTTTTAAACTATTTCATTCCTTATATACTTAATTTTTTATCACATTCTTCCCATTGGTAATATGTGACAACTAAGTGTCAAAAGTATTTTCCTACATTTCAGTTTTGTGTGTTTATTTCTTCATCTATTATACAAGCAGTATTTGTTATGATGCTACCCTTCACGTGTAATAGATCCAGCCTATTGATTGGTACTCTGGACCTCATTGGTACAAGAATTTATTGAACTATTTCTGGCATTTGAGTATCTTCTTGTGCCTTAAATATTCCATTATTTTTTCATTCATTATTCATATGTAATTTTAAATTATGTAGCACATTCAAACCACATTGGACAATGTTTTTCACTTCAACAACAAGTTACTCATATCTGGTTCTAATATATTTGGGTATGAGCTACTTAATTTACATTATTTGTAAGAAAACACAATTCTTAAATATATACAATTCCACTTAAAAATTGTGGAGCGGTAGACATTGTAGAGTAGCATGTTTATTGACTTCTCTGAATGCCTGAATTCCATATGCAGGTGCCTGGTTTGAGCTCTGAGTACACCATTTCAGATCAAGTTCCTGCTAATTTTCCAAGGAGGCAGCAGATGATGGCCCATGTAAGTATTTTTACTCCTGTTCCCAGTTCTTGGCTTCAACCTGTCTCAGTTATAGCAATTGCAGGCATTTGGGAAGTGAACCAATGTGTGAAAGATTTATCCCTTCTCTATGTCTCCCTCTCTCTTGCCACTATACCTTTGCAAAAAATAATTATGCTTAATGAATGGGGAAATACAATTTAAAAGTAAGTTTATTTTGAAATTGTTAAAATCCATGCAAAGGAGAGAGCTTTAAAAATTTAATGGAAACTCAATATTGTAGAAATTCAAATGTGGTTGAAAAAACTACATTTACATGCAAAATTTTGAAATTAGAACTTTCCTTTATACCCTATCTAGAAGTCAATTCACAATGTAGCAAAGTTCTAAACCTAAGACCTAAACTCATCAAACTATTAGAGGAAAACACAGTACATATGTTGCAAGACATTGATACAGGTAAAGATTTCTTTGATACCATTCCAGAAATACAGGCAATAACAATAAAAATAGACAAATGGAATTATAAGCTAAGAAGATTCTGCACAGAAACAGAAACATTTAACAAAGTTAAACACAATGGGAGAAAATGTTTGCAAACAACATCCCATAAATGATTAATATTCAGAACATATGAAGAGTCAAGAAACTCAACAATAAGCATGTTATCCAATTAAGGAATGTAAAAATTATATGAAGAGGCATTTTATAAGGGATAAAATGCAAATGGCCAATAGACAAAAGAAAAAAATGTTCAGGATCACCAGCCATCAGGGAAATGCAAATAAAATACGGTGGGGTGTTGCCTCACATTTAGAACTATTAAAAAATTAAAAATTAAAAAAAAATCCACGGCCGGCGCCGCGGCTCACTAGGCTAATCCTCCGACTTGCGGCGCCAGCACACCGGGTTCTAGTCCTGGTCGGGGCACCGATCCTGTCCCGGTTGCCCCTCTTCCAGGCCAGCTCTCTGCTGTGGCCAGGGAGTGCAGTGGAGGATGGCCCAAGTCCTTGGGCCCTGCACCCCATGGGAGACCAGGAGAAGCACCTGGCTCCTGCCATCGGATCTGCGCGGTGCACCGGCCGCAGCGCGCTACCGCGGCGGCCATTGGAGGGTGAACCAACGGCAAAAGGAAGACCTTTCTCTCTGTCTCTCTCTCTCACTGTCCACTCTGCCTGTCAAAAAAAAAAAAATCCTGAAGAGTATGTGGAGAAAAAGATACCGCAGTACATGGTTGTGAGAAAACAAAATGACATAATTGTGGTGGAAAACAATGTGGAGATGCCTTAGAAAATTAAAATGGATCTACTATATAAGATCTAGTTCTTTCAAATCTGGTAGTATAGCCAAAGAAAATGAAATCAGCATATGAATGTTAGCTCCATTCTCATGTTTATACTTACTTAATTCACAATAACTAAGATATGGAGTCAAACTACATGTCCATTAACAGATGATTAGATAAATAAAATGTGGAATATATACACAGTGGAATATTACTCAACGAATGAATCCTGACAGAATGAATTCCTGTCATTTAAAACAAAATGGATGCAATCGGACATCATTATGCCTAATGAAGTAAACCAGGCTTAAAAAAACAAATACCACATATTGTCTGTTATTTATGATAGTTAATTTCTAAAAAGAGGGGACATCATCATGAAAATAAGGAAAAGTCACATTTATTACTGTGAATACTTCTACTTTCTTTGAATTTTAACTACTTCCTTGAAAAGATAGAATAGAATCTTGTAACAGTGATCAGACTTGAGCCAAGATTTTTATTTGCATGAACAAATACATCATTTTTTTTCAATTTTTTCTACACTAAGCAACAAGTAATAATAAGATGTACTTACACATGAAACATTCAAGTATGTGAAATCATAACACAGGCATATTTTTCACTGGAAAATGAAATTATTGACTCAATAGTTCCTAACTGAATTAAGGATATAATAAGCTTTATTTCAATGAGTTGAATGTGAAAACCTGAAAATTCTTGTCAAAATTTTGTGAATATATTTGTAAGTATTGTATTTGTCTCATGAAGTCATACAATCATAAATTCCTTTGAATTAAGTATATTTGGTAATGATGGGTATAAATTATGGTCACAATTTGATGCCTATACATTAAAATTTAAATTCAAAATATAAAAAAGAAAATTTATTTTGTAAACAAAGTATGCATGTATTTCAAAACTGTGCAGAACAATAAATTTTCTGTAGATTTTCCAATACTTTTTAAAGTTCCCTTGTAAGTCCACTTATATATTTTAGTTTAATTTTAAATCTAATTATGTTTTAGTTTCTCAATTAAATATAGGCACGTGGAAATGGTTATGAAATAGTAAAATTTATTCCAAGAGAAATTATATATATATATATATATATTTACTAATTTTTATTAAACTTTTATTTAATGAATATAAATTTCCAAAGTACAGCTTATGGATTACAATGGCTTCCCCCCTCCCATAACTTCCCTCCCACCCGCAATCCTCCCGTTTCCCGCTCCCTCTCCCCTTCCATTCACATCAAGATTCATTTTCAATTCTCTTTATATACAGAAGATCAGTTTAGTATATATTAAGTAAAGATTTCAACAGTTTGCCACCATATAGCAACACAAAGTGAAAAAATACTGTTGGAGTACTAGTTATAGCATTAAATAACAGTGTACAGCACATTAAAGACAGAGATCCTACATGATATTTTTTAAAAAATTAATTTTCTATGCCATTTCCAATTTAACACCAGGTTTTTTTTTATTTCCAATTCTCTTTATATACAGAAGATCGATTTTGTATATAATTAGTAAAGATTTCATCAGTTTGCACCCACACAGAAACACAAAGTGTAAAAATACTGTTTTAGTACTAGTTATAGCATCACTTCACATTAGACAACACATTAAGGACAGATCCCACATGAGATGTAAGTTCACAGTGACTCCTGTTGCTGACTTAACAATGACACTCTTGTTTATGGCGTCAGTAATCTCCCTAGGCTCTAGTCATGAGTTGCCAAGGCTATGGAAGCCTTTAGAGTTCGCCATCTTTGATCTTATTCCGATAGGGTCATAGTCAAAGTGGAAGTTCTCTCCTCCCTTCGGAGAAAGGTACCTCCATCTTTGATGGCCCTGTTCTTTCCACCCTGATCGGTGACAACTGAGCACCAAAGGGAAACCTGTTGAAGTGAAATGGACACTATAAGAAGCAATGAACTGATCAGCTCTTGTCTTGACTCTTGATGTAAAATGTAATACTTTATCCTTTTTAGTATTTGTTGTTGTTGTTGTTGTTGTTCTAGTACTAGTGGTTGAACTCTGTAATTAACACACAGTTATTCTTAGGTGTTTAAATTTTAACTGAAAAGTGATCCTTGTTTCATATAAGAGTGAGAAAAAGAGAGGGAGGAGATGTACAATTTGGGACATGCTCAATCGGACTTGCCTCAATGGTGGAGTTAGAAATGTGCCAGGGGATTCCAATACAATCCCATCAAGGTGGCATGTACCAATGCCATCTCACTAGGCCAAGTGATCAATTTCAGTTCACAGTTGATGACTCTGATAGGTCTAAGAATCAAAGGGATCACACAAACAAGACTAGTGTCTGCAAATACTAACTGATAGAATCAAAAAAGCAGAGAACAATCCAACATGGGAAGCGGGATACACAGCAGACTCATAGAATGGCAGATGTCTTAAACAACACTCTGGCCTCAGAATCAGCTCTTAAGGCATTCGGATCTGGTTGAAGAGCCCATGAGAGTATTGTAGGTATGGAAAGCCAAGACACCATGGAAAAGAAAAAAAGAAGATTACCTATATAAATATATTTTAATAGGTATTATTAATAATGCAGATTCTGAATTTTAATGCTCAAGAAATATTCAATTATGGTCTCTCATAATGTTTTCATATTATCTGAAAAATGGAAAAAAAACCCTCATTTAATTTAATTTTTTTATATTTTATGGAATATATTGGTACATTAGATTCCCAGGATCACAATAATTATGTAAAAATTACAACAAGATTCTCATGATTCTCTTGTTAATGTGATATAAACACAAAGAGAAAAAAATTCCATGTAGTCCATGGATAAAAATCTATGAATATAATGATACTTCCTTCCTTCTTTTTCTTTCTTACTTTTTTTTCTTTCTTTCATTCATTTTTTCTTTCTTTCCGTCTGAATTTTTGAGGTAACATATTTTTAATTTATATATAGTCAAAGGCTTTATGCTCCATTAAATAAAGAGTTAAACAAGTAAAATGCAAAAGGATCATAAATCCCATTTTTAAGATTGAAATACTAAAGAAGGAGTTATGACTTTTAATCATGCCATTAGGCATGAATTCAGATAAGAAGCTATTACAATCCAACCTCTAAA
Organism: Lepus europaeus; assembly: GCF_033115175.1. NCBI lineage: Eukaryota > Metazoa > Chordata > Mammalia > Lagomorpha > Leporidae > Lepus > Lepus europaeus. The sequence continues at coordinate 47,901,394 of NC_084832.1, read as the reverse complement.
ACTTCAAGCCACATTTGCTATTTGTTTCCAATTGTAAAAAGGAAGCTATATTAAAATCAGAGAAAGGTATAGCACTACAGAAAATAAATATTTTCAGGAAAGTAATAAGAATAAATCTTCCATATTTCTATGCTTATATTAACTAATTTATGTTTAACATTATCTGTTTAATCATCTGGTACAGTACTTTAAGACTTATATTCCTAGGTTACATTTTATGTATAAATTCTCCAATCTTTTTTGTCAGAGACAAATTTTTATGTCTTCCTGAGTTCTAATGTTTGTATATGTTATTCAGGAGTTAAACCAGAAGGAAAGCAGTTACCTAAATTATGATTTTTCTTTGTAATTTAACCAAATGTCAGCTAGTACTAGAACAATGGATATATTTTATATCTAAATATATTATCTTTCATTTATTATGTCTATGTGAATGATATGAAGTAACTCATTAAGTTTCCTGAAACCATGCTCATATATCATGACACTACAGCATAATTTGGTTTATTTACTACTTTTTAAATAGTCACTGAATATAGTGTACTGACATGTTTTATTTCCCAAACTACTTGGACATGGTGTGTGGTTTTTACATCAATCCAAGTAATCCAAATTATTTACCATAGAAAAAACAATAACAAATATAATTGACAAATTACATTTGCTAGGGAAAACAACATTGCATTCTTTTCTAATAATGAGACATCTAGCATATCATCACCAATCAAAGTCCACAAATAAACAAACAAAAGAAACCAGAATGTTTTTGTTGTACCTCAAACTAGATAATTGTCAAACACTAGAAAAACTCATTTACTTTTCATAAGCCCAAGACTGGTGGACTTCTATTTAATTCTGATGCATTTTGTACATCAATTATACACAAAAAGCCAATTATTTTTCTATAGTTGTGTCCATATTGATTTTTTAAATTTCATTTATTTATTTGAGAGACAGAGTTATAGAGGGAGAGAGAGAAACAAAGAGAAACATCTTCCATGCACTGATTCACTCCCCAAATGGCCACAAATGCCAGAGCTGGACCAATCCAAAGCCAGTATCTAGGATCTCCCCATGGGTCTCCCACACAGGTACTGAGATGGTTTAATGGGTGGCCTATTAATATCTGTGAGCTTTATTTTAACCTGAAATATAACTGTAGGAGAGCAAGCACAGAAACAAAACTGTCAAACTACAATGTATGTGAATATTTCTTAGAAAGGGAGAAATGGAGTGACTACTTTCCCAAAAGGATCCATTTGAAAGTGAGCAAGAAAGAATGTATAATTAAGACATGGAGTTTTTAGACCAGAGAAACTTTTTATGTATTATCTAGGGATAAGTTTTTTTTCTTTTAATTTATGTGAACTATCCCCTCTGAGTCATAAAGCAAATGTTGAACTGTGAAACAAAATTGTTAAAGATGCAAGTATTTAAATCAAAGGAATAATATGGGAAGGACTGCATAATTTGCACCTTTATATATAATAGAAAGTAAAAGTCACCTGTAAAGTCTATCTGCTCAAATCTCTAACTTTGATTGAAATTTGTCAGTATCACTGTGAATCAACAAAATGCTCTACTCCATCAAACCTTAACTCATAATATTAAATTAAGATTATAGCCTACAAAAACAAAATTCATAGAAATCACTGATGTTATTTAATCTTCCATACCACTTTCAAGATTATGTAAATGAAGGTGGAGATTTTCAGAATTATTTCTGCTAATTGTACAACATAATCTGGAACAAGTTTACCATCATTCTCTGACACTGCAATTTGTGTGTTTCTCTACATGTGCATATAGGTATCATTGTGTGTGCCTTAATACACATGAATGATTGTGTGTGTGTGTGTAAGAAAAACAGGTAGAAATAAATACACATGTATATGTTTATATTTATGTATTTGCATAATGTACATAATCAATAAATGAAAGGCTTGATGAGTGCAAATATGTTTCTTTAAAAATATTTATTTACGGCCTGGACCTGGCGCACGGTGCCCCAGGTCTCTTGAGCGAGGCTTGAGCCCAGAAGCCCTTCGTGGGCAAAATCGAGAAGTTCATTGCAGAAACAGAGACAGCAGTGCAGGGCAATCCATGGGCACCAACAGAGGCAAAGAGGTTCTTCCCAGGGAGCAGCTGCTCCCCGGGGACGGAGCAGCCACGGGGTCCTGTCCTTGGGGCAGCGAGGACAAGGGACATTCAAGAGCTGTTCTGGAAGGGCGAGGATTCTGAAGCTGTGCATCTCAGGGTCCATCTTCGGGTGGACGATCGTGGTGATCAGGGAGCAGGGAGAGAAGTTCCGGATCCTGTCCTTGGGGCAGCGAGGAATAAGGACACTCTACTGCTGGAGACCACAGGGACAAGGACTCTGAAGCTGGAAGTCTTGGAGTCTGTCTTCCCGTGGAGGATGGGGAGACCTGGGTCACCAGAGACAGAGCTCTGCTGCAGTATCTGCCGTGTAGACCCTTTGGTGTCCCCAGGGCCCTCCTGGATTTGAGAGGTCAGAGGGCTGGGGCAGGGACAAGCTGACAAGGGGAGAACACGGGCCCTGCCATGCCATGGCCTGGTCCCTGGTTCCTGTCCCTTTGAGACCCCAGGGCACTTTGGTGACAAGGCCACAGCCCAGCAGGGAGGTGGCAGGTGTCTCATCCAAGCCAGAGGAGATGCCCACCCTGGGGCTCGGCCCCCGAGGACAGACACGGGGAGGCAGTGCTGGCAGCACAGAGCTGTAGGGATGCGAGCGCCCCTGCCAGGGTCCAGCACAGCCCTGGCTGCTGGCCTGGTCTACAGCTTACGGCAGGGACCTCCGAGCCCGGCAGCCACAGAGGGGTCCACTCTCTCACGTGCTCACCACCCGTCGAGCACCGAGCATGACCTTGTGTGCAAGACTCATGGGGCCACTGTGGCCTTCAGAGACACCCATCTCCCAGGGGGGTACGTTGAGGCTCCAAGGACTAAAGGTCCCAACTCGAAGGTCAGGGGCTCTCAGGAGGGATGGGACCCGGACGTCTGAGTCTCAGAGAGGAGCAGATGCGCTCACCTCTGTCCGCGCCCATGGGGAATGGGCCAGGGGCCTACGGCACAGGAGCCATGGCCTGTAGGAAGGACAGACACGCCCAGGACGTGGTCTCCCTGCACCTGGCAGCCCCACCTCCACCTGCCCAGCATCTGTGCTACCTTGTCCTGGTGAGAGCTGTTGCATCTACCAAGGAGACTCCTGGATCAGTCTGTCTGACACTGAGGATAGCTTCGCGGTGAGGATGCTCCTAGGTGCTTGCCCACACTCCTGGCCAAGAGAAGGCGCAGCACCGCAAGGACAAGCAGTGCCGAGACCTCGGCTCCACGTCTCAGGAGAGGGTCCTCCCGGCTGCTGCAGCCATGGGGCCTGTCAGGAGCTGCCGCGGCCTCTTCCTCTCTTTAGACCCGAGGACAGAGCTGCACACAGCCAGCGGTATGGCTGATGCTGCTGGAGCCTCCAGAAACTGCAGGGGTGAAGCCCACAGCCCCTCTGCCCTCTCCCCTGACCAATGAGGGCCATGGGCATCAGTGTGAGTCCCACCCGCCTCCTCTGCTATGCACCTGCTCCATTCCCTGCACACAGATCAAAGTCAGTGGGCACCCTGGCTGTCTGGGGTGACCCCGCCCCCTGTGGGTGAGTCCCTTACCACCAAGAGGTCCTTCAAAGGAAGTCTTCTTGCTGGTGCAGATGGAGTTTCTGGGGCTTCTTTGGGTCTTGAACCTTGGGGAACCGCCGCAGACAGGGCAGCAGAGCCCCTGTGCATAGGACAGAAGGGCTCGTACTGCCATTGCCCCTCCCCTGCAGACAGAGGCCCCACAGCTGAAAGTCCCCGGCAGGCTGAATCTCCCAGTAAAAACCCTTTCTCCCGCCCCCGTGCAGACAGCACCTGTCTCCACCTGACAGCCTTCTCAGCTCGGTCCAGGAGCCGCCATGGAAACCTCCTGCCCTACTCTGCTGAAGGATGTGGGAGCCACTGGGGACGCAGAGGACTTGGGGGACCAGCAATCAGTCCTCGCCCCAGGAAGTCCCAATCCAGGTTGGAATTCTGGCCTGGAGATTCTTCTGCCTCTCCCGGGGCTCTCCCATGAAGGGAGACGAGTGGTGCACAAATGAAAATGGAACAACAGAAATCAAATGAACAGAAATCAAAAAACAAAAATGAACAAACTCACTCTGCTCCCATCACCAACAGAAAATATGAACTGTATCAACTACACCACACCAACAACGGAGACTGTTCTATGGAATAAAATGTTAAAATGAGAAAACACAGAATGAATATGGATGGTGGCAGGAAACAAAATAAAATAGAAAGAGTACAAAGTAATCAAAATGGAAAAAGAAAAAAAAAATTTGACCAAACAACAGCAGCAGGATCTGATTCTCCCTCCAGATTCCTCTCCCTCCCCAGGGCTCCCCCAGGAAGGTTCAGCAGGGCTGACGTCTGGGAGACCCTGAGCCAGCTGCTGACACAGATCAGCTCTCATGGCTCTGACAACTTGAGCACAAACGAAGATGAAACAAACAGAATCAAATTAACAGAAATCAAAACACAAAATGGACAAACTCAGCTCACATCATCAACGGAAAATATGAACTAAATGAACTCAACGAGACGACCAACTGAGACTAACCATATCGAAACTGTTAAAAGTGAGAAAACTCAAAAAAGGAATAAAGCATAAAGAAAAAAATTCCAAGAACCTTAACTGTAATAACAAGCAAAGCAGACGGCCTCACAGTCTTATTAAAAAAAGAGAATAAAAATGAGAAAAAGAAAGTCAAAGTGAACAATGGGAAACCCAAAATGGAAGAAAATATAAAGAACAACCACAAACAAGGAAAACCAAGGAAAAAAGTGAGAAGAAATCAAAACGGAAATGAAATATCTTAGGAAAATCAATAAGAAAGTGAAAAAAGAATATGAATGCTGGAGGAAAAAAAAATAAAATAGAAAAGAACAAAATAATCAAAATGGAAAAAGAAAAAACAAATTTGACCAAAACAACAGCAGCAGGAGGAACAAAAACCAAACAAGGGAAACACAGGCAGCTGGTCCCAGCCCCAGGTCACCGGGACAGCGCTTCCTGGGCAATGACAGAACCCAGCCCAGCCAAGGCTGTGTGCTGGCAGCAGGCATGACATCACAATGGCACCTTCTGAAGTCAGAGCAAGGAACCGCAGCGGGTGCTGCCCCACGCTGGTTTGCACAGGAACCTTTCCCCTGGAGTATGACAAAGCTGCACAATTGTTTCTTAGGCTGAAGAGTGTTATCAGTGTTTTGAGAAATTAAACCCTGTAGGGTATTTAAAAAAATAAAAATAAAATATTTATTTACAAGGCCAGCACTGTGGTGTAGTGGGTAAAGCCACTGCCTGCAGTGCATGCATCCCATGTAGGTGTCTGTTCGAGTCCCAGGCTGCTCAACTTCCCATCCAGCTCTCTGCTGTGGCCTGGATAAGTAGTAGAAGATGGCCCAAGTCTTTGGACCCTTGCACCCACATGGGAGACCAGGAAGAAGCTCCTGGCTCCTGGCTTCAGATCGGCTCAACTCCGGCTGTTGTGGCCAGTTGGGAAGTGAACCAGTGGATGAAGGACCTCTTGGTCGCTCTCTGCTTCCTCTTCTCTTTTTCTCTCTCGCTAGCTCTGATTTTCAAGTAGATAAATATTTTTTTAAAAAACTTACTTTGTTTATTTGAAAGGCAGAGTTACAGTAAGAAGGTGGGTGGAGGGAGAGAGGGAGAGAAAGAGAGAGAGCCCTCCTATCTGCTGATTCACTCCCCAACTGACCACAATGGCCAGGGCTTGGCTAGGCTGAAGCCAGGAGCCAGGAGATTATTCTGAGTGTCCCACATGGGTGCAGAACTTCAGCCACCTTCTGCTGCTTTTCCAGACACATGAGTCTAGAGTTGGATTGGGAATGGAGCATCCAGGACTCAAACTGGAAACTATATGGGATGCCCGCATGGCCGATAGAGGCTTATTCTGTTATACCACAATGCCAGCTATTAGATACTATTTTTTTTTTTTTACAGGCAGAGTTAGAAAGTGAGAGACAGAGAGAAAGGTCTTCCTTTTTCTGTTGATTCACCCCCCAAGTGGCTGCTACAGCCGGCGCACTGCACTGATCCAAAGCCAGGAGCCAGGTGCCTCCTCCAGGTCTCCCATGCAGGTGCAGGGCCCAAGGACGTGGGCTATCCTCCACTGCACTCATGGGCCACAACAGAGAGCTGGACTGGAAGAGGAGCAACCGGGACAGAATCTGGCACCCCAACCGGGACTAGAACCCAGGGTGCCAGCGCCACAGGCAGAGGATTAGCCTAGTGAGCCGTGGCTCCGGCCTAGAAACTATTTTTCAATGAGTTAACTGTTATTCATAAGAACACTGTGATCCTTATTTATTATTTTAATTTATCTTGGTTGCTATTTTAAAAGAGTAAAATAATGATAAAAAGAAAAAAAAGGAAATTTAAAATGAAGAAAATATATTTGGAATTAAAATAGTGTTTTAAAAAATAATCAATATTGGGAGTGGGCATTTGGAGCAGTGATTAAGACATTGCTTGAGAAAAGCATACCTCCTTTCACACCGCCAGGATTCATGTCCTGACTGTTTCTGATTCTAGCTTCCTGCTAAAGCAGAATTGTGGAGGCAGTGGGTGATTGCACACGTTTTTGAGTCCTTGCCATCCCCATAGGAAAAATGGATTGCATTCCCTGCTGTTGTGTACATTAGGGGAGTGAACCAGCAGATGAAAGATCTGTATCTAGGACTGCCTCTGTTTCTGCCTTTAAGAATATAAAAATTGATTTAAAAATTAGAACACTATTTATCAACAGTTTTTTGTCTTCATTTTAAGATACCAATTTTAATTATTTGTAATGGCTTTGTGACCCACCTTAGAAAAACCAGGATGAGGTGGTGTCAGATATTTGTGTCCATAAGGTGATGTTCATGAGGTTAAAAGAACAGAATAATGAGAAAATACATCACACTCTTTCAGTTTATTCATTACTAAATGACAATTAAGGCATCTAAGCTTTCTGGTTCTCAATTTCTTCACTAATAAAATAATTATATCTAAAGTACCCAGCTTAATATTTTTCAGATAGAATGGAGTTCGGAACTAATTGTGTGCCTTATATAGGTATTATATATATATATATATATATATATATATATGTATATGTATATATATATATATTAACTTATTGCCTTGACTAAATGGGAATTTGATTCTTTTAAAATTTCTCAAAGTAATACTTAATGTGTGATACATGATGAAGTAAATCAACAGTAGGGAATATCCTTCTTTATCTCTTCTATATCTTCTTTATCTCTTCTATATAAAGGGGAAATAATTAAGACAAAATATTCAAAGAAAACTGATAATTTGGTTCAACTGTTCAACTACTTTGTACAATTTTTAGTTAGCAAATATAATTATCTTTCCTAATTATAATTTAGAATTTGCAGAACATATTCCTTTCATGAAAACATAGATAATAAATCTAATGTGTATACCTTTGTAACAATATTCAGTGATATTTTCATAATTTTGTCATATATTCAATGGCTTATTGAATTAGCATCCAAGTTAGTATCTTTTTCTACACTTTGATGAGAATACATATAGTGAAATCTAATAAAAATGAAGCATGTACAGAAATTATTGTTTAGCTGAGCACTATGAATGATTATAAAGAATTTCTTATGAGCCTATTTTTTGTTAACAATTGGCTTATTTATTTGAAAGGTAGAGTTATAGAGAAGGAGAGCCAGAGGCAGAGAGAGAGAGAGAGAGAGAGAGAGAGAGAGAGAGAGAGATCTTTTATCTTCTGGTTCACTTCCAAATGGTGCAAATGGCCGGTGCTGGGCCAAGCCAAAGCCAGGAGCTAGGGGCCGAAGTACTTGTGCTATCTTCTGCTTCTTTCCTGGCCACATTAGCAAGGAACTGGATCAGAAGCAGAGCAGCAGAGACTTAAACAGATGCCCATATGGGAGGCTGACGCTGCAGATGGAGGCCTAACCTTCTACACCACAGTACTAGCCCTTGAGCTTAAATTTTTAATTCGTGTAGTTTGCTTCACATTTTATATGATTTAGAAATTTGAAGACAGTTTTTACAATTTTAAATTTATTTTGGGTTCTATGATAAATTATTATAGCAATTTTCCAAATAATTATTTTATATTGGAATTATATGCTTTCCAATGTGTTTGTCATTTTCTCATCAAGAAAATGTAGATATTAATGAGTTATGATTAGTTTAGCTTGGAACATTAATTTCTTTAAGAAAAATTAACTTCTTGAACATAATCTTGCTCATTTAAACAGAGATAAACAAAATACTATTATTAGCCAAATCTGGCCAATTATCTGCCTTTGAAAATAAAGTTTTTGTGGAAGAACAACTTATTTACATATTGTCTATGACTGCTTCAAAGTTGTAACATCAAAGATAAAAGAGACAGTGTGGTCTAAATTATTTATTATCAAATCTTTTATATAAAAAGTTAAAATTTGTGTGTTTTGTACATATTTCACACTTGTTCACTCGAGTACAATTCTCTATAATTTTCCTCTGGTTCTTAAAATATCATATCTAATTTACAAATTATACAGCTTTCTCTAGTCTATTACCAAAAATGAGGAATAGATGCTGACAATAAGCAAAGAATATCATTTCTAGAACTTTATATAGCTAATTTTGGATATAAAAGTTTTTGATACATGTATCAAATTTTTAATTGAGGAACACCCTTTCTAAACCTGATTCAAAATATATCATCCTTATGTTTTTAGAATTGCATCTTCAAAAGTATGGAATCTGTTCTCTTTATAAATGTTTACATAGGAAAAATGGAAAATTTCAAATGATTTTCCTGAAAATATTGAGATCTCACATGATTCTTATACTCCATTTTTTATTTTAAAATTATAAATATTTATTCTATTAGAGTTCTAGAAGTCACATGACAGTTTTACATAGATGGAGCCATGCTCACTTTCCAGGAATAAGCACTGCTTGATCATGATGTGCATTACTTCTGATGTGCCATAGATTTAAGTTAGCTAGTATTTTGTGAAATACTCTTGCATCTTTGATCCTGAAGGATATTAGACAGAAATTTTCTTGTATTATTCTCATTTGACATCCATATCAAGATCATATTAGCCTTCTAAATGACTTTCAAAGTGTCCTCATATGTAGAATTCAGTGTGATAAGAACAGCTTCTGGATTTTCTTTACAGGTAGTTTTGTCTATTCAGTCTCTCTAATTTTATAATTCTGTTCAGATTTTCTATTTATTCATAATTCAGCCTTGGTACATTATATCTGTCTAGGAATTTATCCATTTCTTCTAAGCCATATAATTCCTTGGCATACAATTTCCCTAGTATCTTATGGTCCTTTGTGTTTCTGTGGTGTCAGTTGTAATATTTGATCTTCAATTCTTTTTTTTTTTTTTTTTTTGACAGGCAGAGTGGACAGTGAGAGAGACAGAGAGAAAGGTCTTCCTTTTGCCGTTGGTTCACCCTCCAATGGCCGCCACGGTAGCGTGCTGCGGCCGGCGCACCGCGCTGATCCGATGGCAGGAGCCAGGGGTTTATCCTGGTCTCCCATGGGGTGCAGGGCCCAAGGACTTGGGCCATCCTCCACTGCACTCCCTGGCCACAACAGAGAGCTGGCCTGGAAGAGGGGCAACCGGGACAGGATCGGTGCCCCGACCGGGACTAGAACCCGGTGTGCCGGCGCCGCAAGGCGGAGGATTAGCCTAGTGAGCCGCGGTGCCGGCCTGATCTTCAATTCTGATTTTAATAATATAAATACTCTTTTTTAACTTTAATTAGCTGGCATTTTATCAATTTTGTTTATCTTTAAAATTTTAAAACTAAAAATCAACTAAATAAAATTTAGTTGATTCATTCTTTTTTTTTTTTTTTTTTTTTCTTTTTGACAGGCAGAGTTAGTGAGAGAGAGAGAAAGGTCTTCCTTCCATTGGTTAACCCCCTCAAATGACCGCTGTGGCCAGCACGCTGCGGCCGGCGTGCTATGCTGATCCAAAGCCAAGAGCCAGGTGCTTCCTCCTGGTTTCCCATGCAGGTGCAGGGCCCAAGCACTTGGGCCATCCTCTACTGCCCTCCCAGGCCACAGCAGAGAGCTGGACTGGAAAGGAGCAACCGGGACAGAATCTGGCGCCCCAACTGGTACTAGAACCCTGGGTGCTGGCACCGCAGGCTGAGGATTAGCCTAGTGAGCTGAGGTGCCGGCCCGATCCATTCTTTATTACATTTATTTCTGTTCTTTCATTATTTTCTTCCTTTTGATGACTCTTATCTAAGTTTATTGTTCTTTTCCTGGTTCCTTGAGTTATAACATTAAGTCATTTCTTTTGAGATCTTTCTTGCTTTTTAGTAGAGGCATTTATTGACACAATCTTTCCCCTCCTACTTCTTTTGCTGCATCTTACAAGATTGGTATAAACTGTTTGCATTTTTATTTGTACTCATTTGGTTTATTGAACAGGCCCTGGCCAGGCTAAAGACAGGAGCTTGGAAATCCATCCGTATTTTCATATAGGCAGGAGGGGAGGGTCCCTTGCACTTTGGCTATCAACTGCTGTTTTCCCAGGCATGTCAGTGGGGAGCTGTATTGGAAGTGAAGCATCTGTGACTGGAACTGGTGCTCACACGGTACTCCAGCATTCAGGCTGTGGCTTAACCCCGTGTGCACAATGCTAGCCCCTCGAGATATTGTCTAATTCAAACAGGAAAATTCTCCAGATGGCATTTGATAACTCAGTTCTCCCCACTTTTTTGTTATAGTACTCAAGACTAATTATAGGTTATTTTGAGAATATCATATTTCAAAAAAGAGAAGAATGAATTACCAAAATCCTAGCCTATTGTTGTCATTCCCAAGGAATATAGCAAGTTAGAGAGCAAATGTCTGGGACTGTCTAAATTTTGTTCCTCATCCTGAGGGATCAGAATGTTCTTCAAAAATTTTCTAGTGTAGGCTGCCTTTAAGAATTCCTCAACTGTGGTACAAAGTGAACCATATGCAGTCAAAACTCCAGTTTTCTTGAGCTTTGGGAAACTGGCTAACAATTGATTTGAGACTTCTTCTTTCTCTTTTTACCAATCTCTAAATATCAAATCTCATCTGCCTTTTATAACTTGTGTATATGACTATATTGTATCTCACTGGACTAACACACATAGTACATTTGAGATCTAAACAGTCTCCACAGATGATTCCTTGTCCAGTTAGTTGCCATAGAAATTATTTTTGGTATTTTCCATGCATTGGACTCTTCCCTTGAGATTGATTTCTAAGCAAAACCACTTCATAATTTCATCTGTTTTATTTCTTCTTTGACATACTGACTGTTCAAAAATCTGTTCATTAATTTATAAATATTTATGAATTTTTCAATTCCTGCCATTGATTAATAGTTTCATACAGTCATGGTCAAAAAAATTACATGATATGATTTTAGCATTTTAAAGTTCGTTAAAACCCGTTTTGTGACCTAATATATGACTAATGTGAAGTAGTGTACTGTGTACAATTGACATGAGTGCATATTCTGATTTTGTATGATATGTTTTGCCTTTTTTTAAAAAGATTTATTTTATTTATTTGAAAGACAGAGTTACAGAGAGATGTAGAGACAGAGAGAGAGGTCTTCTATCTGCTGGTTCTCTTCTCAGATGGCTGCGATGGCCAGAGTTGTGGCGATCTGAAGCCAGGAGCCAGGAGCTTCTTCCAGGTCTCCCAAGCAGGTGCAGGGGCTCAAGGACTATCATCTGCTGCTATCCCAGGCCATAGCAGAAAGCTGGGATGGAAGAGTAGCAGCCGGGACCAGAATTGGCGAAAATATAGAATACTGGCTCTTCAGGCCAGGGCTTTAACCTGTTGTGCCACAGTGCTGGCCCTGCCTTTCTCTATTATTGCATCCACTTGATGTATGGAGACAATCATGTCTATTTGATTTTCTTTCTGGATTATCAATCCACGGTTGAAAGTGGGGTACAGCAGTTCCATATTTCTGTCTTTTTCTTCCATCAACTTTGCTAAAATTTACTTTCTATATTTAGATGTTCCAAAGTTGGCATGATATATATTTGCTGCTGTTGTAACCTTTTAATAAATTAGCTCATCCTTTTGTGCATGTACTGCCAATTATTTTCTTATGATTAACATGGTGTTTACATAAAATACCTCATAGCTATAACAGTTTATTTTAAGGTGATAATAGCTTCAAGTGTATGCAAACACTGTACATCTAAATTTTTCTTCCAATTCTTCATTTTGTGTAATTGACACTCAAATATTTTATGTGATCTATTAAGTTTCAAATTATTATACCTATAGTTCCCATTAATATTTTGTTCTTAACCTTATACTAGATTTAAACATGATTGACAAGTCAACAGCTAGCATCATATTCAACAGTGAAAAAGTAAAAAAAAAAAACAGTTAAAAATTATGTTCATTATAACTGCTGTATTCATTAGAGTGCTAGAATTTCAAAGCAAGAAATTAGGCAAAAGAAAGAAAGAAATGGTACCCAAATTCGAAAGGCTAAATATAGTGTATGCTTGCAGATGACATGGCTTTGTGTATTAAAAATCCTTAAGTGTACCAAGAAACTGCTAACAAAAGCAAAGGCATTAAGTGAAGTTGAGGTATGCAAACATAACACAAAGGTCTGTAACACTGGGGCAACAGATTAATCCTCCATTTAGAATGCCCATATCAGAGTACCATTTCAAGTCCTGGCTATACCATGTCTGATTTAGCTTGCTATGAATGTTTCTGGGAAGGGAGCAGATGATAACCCAAGTGTTTGGTTTCCTGTCACTCACATGGGAGATATGACTAAAATAATAACCACCCTAACATATATGAAAAAATGAGATAATCTACGGTTCAGACTAAAACTTAACATTTGCCTTTGTAACTAAAATATCAATTCCTCTTTATGTAATGCTAATTATACATTACTTTTTAATATTTTGAGGCTCATATTGCTAGACATTTTATTTTTAAATAGAAACATGAATATCACACAAAAACAAATTCCTTTAAAATTTCAATTTATGCCTGGTTTTATAAATAATATACAAAGAATTTTACTATATTAACCCCTACTTAAATAATTTCTACACATTTGGAATAAAGTGGTGTGATTATGAGTTAGCTTATTTATAGTAAAGTTTTCAGTTAATGCTTGCCTAGCATTAAAAAAACAAAAAACAAACATGCTTTTGCAGCAGGCATTTGGACTAATCTGTAATACCCCAGTGTCCCACATTGTTGTATTTCAGTTCAGTTCTCTGCTCTGGATAATGAAGAGCTCAGATACAATCATGATGGCACAGTAATTGGGTTTCTGCTACCCTTAAGGAAGATCTAGATTGTTGAGCTTCTAGCCTCAGCCTCCTCCCGATGCAGGCCTATTATGGGAATCTGAGGAATGAATCAGTATTTGGTAGTTGTCCCTCTCTTACTCTGCCTCTTTATGTTTCTCTACAGACTTACTACACCTGAGGTGTTCACTGGATGTGTCTCTGAAAATTCACAGGCATTATCTCCAAATTAAAATGTCCACACACTCTAAATCTAGTTGGTGGGAACACAAATCCATTGGTATGTGGTAAACAAGTAGAGGTATCCATTGCAATGATTTTTTAAAAAACATACTAATATTCAACTTTATTAACATTTGATTTAAGGATTGATGTACGTATTCTCTATTAAACATTTGCCAGAATGTCATCATTGCTGTTCTTTGTTGCAAGTGACCTAAGGTTGAAGAGGAAGTGTGATGGTTGATGAAGCTAAAGGGGTTATTCTTAGCACATTCCTGCATGCTGCTCCTGGCTCCTGGTTCCAGCCTGGTGCAGCTCCACCTGTTGCAGAATGTTGGGGACTGAGCCAGGGGATGAGAACACTATCTCGCTGGCTCTGTCTCCATGCTTCTCAAATAAACAAAGGCAATTACTTTTGGAGTAAGTCCCTAAATAAAATATACAATAGGAAAGTTATATTTTCAATAATAAGTGACTTTAAAAGTCAGCACTTGTAGAAGCTGAAACCCAAGGTACATCATGTATACAGAACTTCTTGTTACAATTATTTTGTTTTTTTAACAATAGGGAAAATATAGAAACATACATTGAAGTGGAATGAAAAATTTTAAAATGCAGTATGTTTGTACTGCTAAAAGTTTTCTTAGCTCATGAAAAGTTGTGAAATAAAAAATGTTGCTCATTTTTCTTTTACAAATGATCAATTATCTTTACATTCTATTTTTTTCATTATTTAAAAAAAATATTTATTTATTTAAATGGTAGAGTTGGAGAGAGGGAGAGACATGGGCAGAAAGAGAGAAATCTTCTGTCCACTGAGTCACTCCCCAAATGACCACAATGATCATGCTGAAGCCAGGAGAGACAGGAGCTTCAGCGAGATCTCCCACGTGGTGGCAGGAGCTGAAGCACTTGGAACATTCTGCTGCTGCTTTCCCAAGCCCACTAGCAGAGAGCTGGATTGGAAGTGGGACAGCCAGGACTCTAACCAGTGGCTGTGTGGGATGCTGGCGCTGCAGATTGATATTTAATCTACTTCACTATAGTGCCAGCACCATAAATTATATATCTTTTACAGGATGATAAAGGATTTTATTTCCATGTTACTAAAAAGATTTTTAAAATAATTTCAACTACTTTATGTTTTCACTTAATTTAAAGGGTATTAATTACAATTCTCACTTTGAAACTATTTCATATTTATGAAGAATTCAAAAGCAGAAAGTACTAATAGTTTTCAGATAACTTTTTCCCCAATGCTTTCTAAGGCAATATATATCTGCAGAACTGTGTTGCATTTTACAAAATAAAAAAAAAGTTAACATTAGTAAAACACGGTTAGATAAACTACATACTTTATTTTTACTTCACCAGATGTCCTTTGTTCTTTTTCTCTTCCAATAGTCAATTTAGGAGATCACGTTGGATTTAGTCATCACATTTCAGTAGTCTTCCCCCATCTGTGACCATTTCTCATTCTTGTTGTTTTCAGGAGTTTGAAAATGAATGCTGATCAAGTTTTTAGCAGAACATCCCTTGTTTTGTATTTGAGAGATACTTATTTTATGTTTGGAATATGGTTATAGGTATTTGAAAAAAAATAAGCTATCAAATAAGAAAACTCCTGTTCTCATTGCTTCACATCAGAGAGCATATGATAATGGCTTGATGAACTATTTTTATATTTTCTACATCAACTCAAACTTAGAATAGTGATTACTGGAGACAGAGGAGGTTGGGAATGGGGATAGACAAAGGTTGGGTAAGGTATACCGAAACAGTTAGAAGTAAAATCTAGAGTTGCACAGCACAGTGGAGTGACCAGAACTCAAAGCAAAGTGTTATATACCTTATATAATTCTTAAGGGAGAAGCCCAACAGCTCCAAACATAAAGAAAAAATGAATGAGAAAGTAAAATATTAATTGAGTGATTTGATCAGTTTACACCCTACACAAGGGATGAAATACTTTTGTACACCATAAAATAAGTAAGTCTCCCAGGTGTGTTCAGTATCCCAAGCAATTGGGCCATCTTCCTCTGTTTTCCCAGCACATTTGCAGGGATTTGGATTGGAAGTGGAGCATCCAGGTCACCAACCTGTGCCCATATGGGATGCTGGCAAATATATATATATATATATATATATATATATATATATATATATATATATAAAACATATTGATTCACAAAGATGCTTGACACAGGTAATATCTTCTAAACTAATTTTCCATAAATACTAAATTTCGGATATTTTTCTAAGATTTTTCATAATTACTGTTAGATATTCAGTTTATTATAAAAATAAAGCCAAGCTACTAAAACTTATGACTCAGGCAAAAGAAAAAAAAAGTTCTCAATAAAATGTAGAAATATTTTAATTAAAATATGAATCAAAATGGAGTCAAATTCACAATTACATGTTCATTAATGTTCCTCATATCATCCTCAAAATAATGTTTATATACTAAGATTTACAGATGTCCGTGTATGTAGTTCTTCATCAACATGTGCATAGTTCAGAGGTTCTGCTCAGATATTCCCCAAATCAAGTGTGAATCAGTCTATTCATCAGTTTCTCCAATGACTGCAACATTGTCACCTCTTGAGGATATATCCCTTAGTACCACTGGCTGCTCCCTGTGAAAAGCAGAACACTTGTTCCTTGCTATTTTTTTAAGATTAATTTTTTGACAGGCAGATTTAGACAGTGAGAGAGAGAGAGACAGAGAGAAAGGTCTTCCTTCCCGTTGAGTCACCCCCTTAATGGTTGTTAAGGCCAGTGCACTGCGCTGATCCGAAGCCAGGAGCCAGGTGCTTCCTCCTGGTCTCCCATGCGGGTGCAGAGCCCAAGGACCTGGGCCATCCACCACTGCCTTCCCGGGCCACAGCAGAGAGCTGGCCTGGAAGAGGGGCAACCGGGACAGTATCCAGCACCCCGACTGGGACTAGAATCCCGGAGTGCCAGTGTCTCAGGAAGAGGATTAGCCAAGTGAGCTGCAGCACTGGCCAAGATTAATTTTAGTTATTTGAAAGACACAGTTAAAAAGTGAGAGGAATAGATATATAGAGAAAGAACTTCTAGCCTCTCTTTCATTCCCCAGATGGCTACAACAGCCAGAGCTGAGTCAGGCTGAAGGCAGGAGCCAGGAGTTTCTTCTGGGTCTCCCACATGGGTATATTTTCAGGCACATTAACAAGGAGCTGGATCAGAAGCAGAGCAGCCAGGACTGGAACCCATACATGGGCTGCTGACAGACAGTGGCTTAACTCATTATGCCACAATGCTGGCCCTAGGAATTCAGAATTTTTTCCTGAACAAGCTGGTGAGCTGCTTTTTTGGAGGAAGTGAATGACATATTTTTTTCCACCATATATCTTGAAAACATTTTTCCTTTATTGCCTTGTGACTGTTATCTGAAAGTTGATGGTTTCTTCATATTTGTCTATTAGATCATGAACAACTCAATAGTGAATTTAAAAATTCTGGATATGCAACATATTTCTTATGTGAAGTAGGATAAATGATAAATCATTTCAAATGTCCTTTTTACTCATTGAATAAAATAGTATAATGTTGCCTTAATTCTTTCATTGATTTGTCAAAGGAGATACATGAAATGAAACAGCTGACGACTTTTTTCAATAGTAAAATTGATATACAAAGTTGTTGTTGGTTGACTTGGTGAGTGAATAAATGAGGAGTGCTAAATTGACCAGCTGAGTGATTAACAAATTATGGGTGCTTTTTGTGACTATGACTAAAAATTATCTGAAATACCTGTGTCTTTGGAAGGCTTCATAGAATAATTCTGTTTCCAAAATTTCTGAGTTTCCTATCTTGTCTCCAATCTGTATTCACCATATATGAATCTGAAATTCATCTGTAGTTGACTTAGTCTTTGGCATTTCAACTGATTAAAAATTATGAAAATATTAGCATCCCCTTCTTTCCTTGTCAAAAACTCGTATTTTTAGATAAGCTTGTCAATTCTGTTTTACCCTTTTATAAAATTTGGATAAGATCTATGTAATCTCAATTCTTAAGAATGATGCCGTTAACTTCAAGTATTACCAATCCTTCTTTTCTCCACATATCACTTAATATTTGTGATTTACTAATTAAGGTACATTAAATATGTAATATCTGCTAGTCTCCTATTCCTTCAAGGTTTCTGTTCTTATAAATTTTATAATACATGCATTAATCTTACTAGAATAATTCATGCTTATATTTATATCCATCTGTGTGTATTATTTATTTTTTTGTAATTACCAAAGTCTCAGTTGAAACTAGACTGTTTTTATGTCAATTGGAAAACAAATGGAATGTACTAATGCGAGTGAGGAATCTAGGATTTCCCTTAACTTTAACTTTGGGTGTCCTATGCCTTCTTAATGAAAATATGCATCTATTTTCCTGCCCAATTTTGTAGGTACAAAGACATGCAGTTAGAATTTCTGTTGCATTGAATTGAATGTGGTGTTTTCAAATTAGTGTGTATTCTTTTATTAAGAGCACGGATGGTTTAAAAATACTTTTATGTCTTTCTAATTGTTTCAAATTGTATGTGATTTCCCTCTCCCTCTCTCTCTCTCTTTCTCCCTTTCCCAACCCCCTTTAAACACACCCATTTGTCTCTAGCAAAGAGACCAAAACAAAATGAATGAAACAAAGTAAAGTGAAGTATTTTGAAATCAGGTAAATCTTGAGTATAGAACACTGAGGAGGAGCTTATTAAATTGTCTGGAGAAAAAAAAAAATGTTACTTCATACTTCATAAATACTTTACAATTTGTGTTTCAAATTGTGTCTTTTCAAATTGATTCTATTTTTTTCCAAATTTTAATGTAGCTTACTTACTAACAGTATCTAACTAATATTCAACATCTGGCCCAATATCAGAGCCTCTGCAAATTTTTCTGCACTAAGGAAATGACTTACTCTAATTGAAAGTAGCTTAATTTAAAATTGCTAGTTTACCCTAGAAAAAAATCTTCATAGGTAAAATTAAAAGATAAAACTATGCTACCTTCATATGTGTATATTGTTCTGCTTTGGTTGCACAAGTAGTAAATATGCAATATTGTCAGAACCAAAATAGAAGTTGGTGAACTTTATTATGTTTAAATTATGAAGCAGTCCTCATTTTATATATTTTCCTTCTTGAACTTATGAATACATTTAATTTGCTTCTCTGAAAATACCGTGTACAATAATATGACATGTTCAAGTCAAATTTTTAAACTCTATTGAGCAAATAAATATTTTCCCATTTAATTCTCTGTATGTGGTCTCTCTCTCTCTCTCTCTCTCTCTCTCTGTGTGTGTGTGTGTGTGTGTATCATTGTTAATAAGTAGCCAAGGGGATGCTACATGGTTTTAAATTGTTCTTTGGTAAGAAGAGTATTTAGCTTTTGTACAAGCTTTGCTATAATTTAGATATTCATTTTACTTTTATTGGATATGCCACAAAATAATTTACTGATACAGCTGCAATCATAGATAGTTTTGTAGCAGTTTTAGTTTTGAGCATTTCTTCAAACAACTTGGCATAATTAGTCTGCATAAGGATATCTCATTTCTTCAGGGTTTCTGGACCAGGTGTTAGTACATTTTGTTGTAAACCAAACCTTTTCTGGTTAGCTGAGTAGCACTATACAGGTGTTACAATCACTACTATATGAGATAAAGCTTCTTTTCTTAAATACTGTACATTGAATTTATAGAGAAGAAGCAGTACTTAAGAAAAAGACAAAGAATTTTTTTGAGCAGGACTATAGATAGAGTAGTAGGCACATACATTGTTACAGGTTTTATCCTTTTCATTCAGATTCTTTGCTTTTTGCAGGATCACATGGACAGGAAAAAAGATTCAGCAACTGGAAATGCATTTTGAACTTCATCCCTTTAAAAGCAGTAGAATCTATTATTTATAAAAATTAACTTGTTTTAGCTCACGAATGCAGGCAGGACTTCATTTACAAATACATGGATTAATAAGTAGTGACAATCCTCATTTTTCCTCAAACCAATCAGTCTTTCTCAGATAGGAATCTTTCTGCTACCAAAACTCCAAAATTCCCCAGGAAACTCCTCTATAAAACACCAATTTTCTCTTTAAGAGCAATTAAGAGACCAAACCAAAATGAAAGAAATGAAGTAAAATGCAGATTTTTTTTTTTTTTTTTTTTTGGACAGGCAGAGTTAGAAAGTGAGAGAGAGAGACAGAGAGAAAGGTCTTCCTTTTTCCATTGGTTCACCCACCAAGTGGCCGCTACAGCCAGCCCACTGTGCTGATCCAAAGCCAGGAGCCAGGTCCTTCCTCCTGGTCTCCCATGAGGGTGCAGGGCCCAAGGACCTGGGCCATCCTCCACTGCCTTCCCGGGCCACAGCAGAGATCTGGACTGGAAGAGGAGCAACCGAGCAGAATCCGGCTCCCCAACTGGGACTAGAACGTGGGTGCTGGCGCCGTAGGTGGAGGATTAGCCTAGAGAGCTGCGGCACCAGCAAGAATTTTGAAATTGAGTTAATCTTGGGTATAGAACACTGAGAAAGAGATCACTCAATTATCTGGATAAAATAATTCCTACTTAATATTTCACAAATACTTTACTTCTTTACACAGTTTATTATTATTTATTTGAGTAGCAGAGATCTGGAGATAGAGCTCTCATTAACTGTTTTGCTCCCCAAATGCCCTCAAATGTAAGACTTTGTGAAGCTGGAACCAAGCTGGGGGTGAAATCTAGGTCTCCCATCTTGATGGCAAGGGCCCAATCACTGGAGCCATCATCTGTTGTCTCTCGAGGTGTCCATCAGTACAAAGCTGGAATCAAGAGCCTGATTTGGGATTCAAACACAGACGTTCTCATATGAGAGGCAGTTTGTCAACCTGTGGGCTAAAGGCCCAGTCACTACAATGCTTTGGAATAAGTAAGTAAAGGCATATGCATGTATATACATGCACACATACAAAAACACACACATATCTGAATGCTGAAAACACAGGGTTTTGGACTCCTTGTGATTCTATATTTTTAGATTTTCTCGGGTGTGGTGCAAAGGTATCTATGTACTTTGTAGCTCTTGTGAACACTGTGCCACCAACTGGAAATTGGGGATAGGGAGACCAATGTAACTCTACTACTTATTGACAAATTTGTTTTTTTGTTTTGACTTAAGAACTCATTATCACTCTCATAAATTATGAGGTCAGAGCTGCTTTACACCCTACCACTTTGTATATGGCAATGATATTTTTCCTAACAAGTAATAAAAAATATTCTGAGTAAGGATATTAATTAATTTCTTCAGAAAATGCAGAATATTCTTTATAGCTTATTAATTTATTTTCCTTTTCAAAAGAAATTGATTTTTTAATTTTTTTTTTTTGCCAGGCAGAGTTAGACAGTGAGAGATAGACAGAGAGAGTTATAGACAGTGAGAGAGAAACAGAGAGAAATGTCTTCCTTCCGTTGAATCACTCCCCTAATGGCCGCTACAGCTGGCACTGCGCCAATCTGAAGCCAGAATCCGGGTACTTCCTCCCGGTCTCCCATGGAGGTGCAGGGACCCAAGCACTTGGGTCATCCTCCACTGCTCTCCCAGGCCACAGCAGAGAGCTGGACTGGAAGAGGAGTAACCGGGGCTAGTATCCGGGGTGCCGGTGCCGCAGGGGGAGGATTAGCAGGTGAGCCACTGCTCAGGCCAGAAATGGATGTTTTAAGTAATAGTACAGAGAAAGAAAACTGGGTCACTGGAGATTTTATTTTTATTATTATGTGCCAAAGAGAAGTAAAGATAGCATAAGGACATTCTTATGTCTGGGAATCTGGGGAATATACAAAAATGTAAAATGCAAGAACGTGACAAAGAAAAATATATGCTTTACATACTTTTACGTCTTGCCTGCATTTGTACCGATATCAAGGAAATTGTGAATACAGCTGATATTTTCTTCTTTTTCTGTTCTGTTCTTTTGTTAAACACTAGTCCCAGGACAGAAATGATTATGCAGTTACTGCAAGTATGTGTCAACTACAAGTAAAATATATCCCAAATGTGAATAAGTTATACTCTCTCTAATTCAAAAAACCAAAGCCAAATCACAATTTTATCTCACCTGGAAAAGTAAAACTGCATTGTAAATGTTCTTATCATCCGTTGTGCTCCCTGCCATACGTTCAATCTCCCTTGAAACAGACTATTCTTTAGAAGCAAAAATGTAAATATATTCTTATTACACTCCTGCCAACAGCTATCCAATAGCGTTATACTATAGTCAATGTAACATTCACATTCCATACACACAGAGAAGCTGTAAACACTCCTGTGCAAGCATTTTGTTTATTTTCCGGTATGTATACATTTAATACACTTTACTAGCTACTGCTAAGCAATTTTCTGAAATAGTATAAAACTCTTACTCCCAACTGAAATGTATGAAGCAGGGTGTGAGAGCCACTATGCATGTTTTCCAAAATTTTCATTTGCATTTTTTACCATTTTGTTATGTTGTGGGCTTTAAACTGTGTCTAAACAATAAACTGCAGGAGTGAAAATATTATAGCAATTGTTGAATCAAGTATGTCATCATGTAAGTTGCATACGGAAGGAGTACTGCAAAAAGATTCTTTTTGCAATTTATAAATTAAACTTTGAAAGTTAAGAACAAAATATGAGGGTGTTTCACAAAGTTCATGGAAAATGCAATTCAAGTAAATTGTTTTTGGTGTGAAATTTTAATATTCATGCATAATTTCATGTATTATGCTTTCTCGATAATGTATTGGAAGACCATTTATATATATGAATTTCAATTTTTACACCAAAATGGACATCTTTCAATTTTATTTTTCATGAACTTTTGAAGTTCCCTGTATATTGAGATTCTCAGCACACAATGATCAAAGAGTTGAAGCAGCACCTTCATCCACTGAAAGTGGTTATGCAGTTTATCTATTTCATCATCTCCAAACACACACACACACACAAACACACACAAATCTGGAAAACCTCTACAGCATGTTCATGGTTCATCCTCTCTGAGTTGATGCCCCTATTCCAACATGCATTGTCCAATCCCAGTTCTGTGAACATTCTCCTCACCTCAAACCCACTTTACCTTCCCTAAGACACCCTTTTCATTCTGCTTGGGATTCATTATTCTGCTCTGAGCCACTGTATCTCTCCCTTCTATTTCCAAACACAGATACTTTTGTGTTTGTATGTCTTATTCTGGCTGACAAATCCCTTATCCTCATGCTATGAATCCTTTAACTATGAAATGTGGATGAAAATCAATGTCATATTCTCTAGCCCCTGGACTTTTCTTTCTTTCCTTACTACGCCATTCCTTTGTGAACAATGAATCCCAAATGACATCAGGGATCTCTAGCAAACCAGTATTTACTTCTGTGTTCTGGTCTAAAACAGATTGACTCTGACTCAGAGCAGGATAGCAAGTTCCAAGCAGGGTAAAGAAGGTGGATTACTGTGAGAAGTCACAACCCATCTAAATTGAGGATGATGTCAGCAGGAGTGCGGTCTGGGACCACACACCATAATAGCAGAGCCAATCCAAAGGTGAGGAAGTACGTATTTACATGGGAGCATAATATTATAAAATGAAAAAGCAGATTGCTTTTTGTTTTTGTTTTTCTTATGAAGATGAAAATACATAAAAAGCACATGTATTTGAGGAATGCTGCATGATGTTTGCATATACAACATTTAAATGATTGCCATTATCAAACTAATTAATATACACATTAGCTAAGTTTTGCTGTGTATTTGTGTGTGTGTGAGAGAGAGAGTAGGAAGAAAGCTTAAGATCTATCCTTAGGAAATTTCATGTATATAATACATTAGATAGTCTATAGTCACCATACTGTATATTCAATATATCTTAAATTTATTCATCTTCGAGTATTGGACATGTGTACCCTTCTGCCAATATCTCCTTGTTTTCCCCAACCTTCTGTCCCTGCAAAATCCATTGGATTTTTATTATGAATTTGCTGTTTTAGATTCCACATATAAATAAGAATATGAAATATTTATCTATGATTCATTTATTTCAACATAATGCCATGCAATTCTACATGTTATTGTAAATGACAAGACTTCCTTCTTTTTGAAAACTGAATAATATTTCATGATATATATAATCATGTATACTATTCATATATAACTATTCTAACATGTGTGAGGTATTATCTCCTTGTGGTTTTTATTTATATTTTTCTGGGAATATATGATGTTGATGATTTTTTCATACACTTTTGACAATTTGTATGTCTTTGAGAAATATATACTAGTCTATTATCCATTTTTAAAGTGTTTTTGGAGGGAATTCAATTGCTTGAATCCATTATACATTCTGAATATTAACTCTTTTTCATATGGATATGTTGAAAAATATCCTTTATTTTGTAAGCTGTCCTTTCTTAGAGCATTTAATCTTTAGGTACTACTATTTTACTATGACTTCTTTTAGCATGTGCCATAACTGGAAATCTAGGTGACACAATTAATTCTGAGATATGTATGATAAAAATATAATGGTTTAAAGTTACATATTTATGCATAAAGTAGAAACAATTTCTACTTGATCAATTCAGATTTGTTATTTTTATTTAATCATTTTCACACATCAGTGTGTACTATTCTATAATATATTCTAGGATTCAAAGTGAATTTGGGGGCTGACGCTGTGGCGCAGCAGGTTAATGCCCTGGCCTGAAGCACTGGCATCCATGTGGGCTCAGGTTTGAGACCTAGCTGCCCCACTTCAGATACAGCTCTCTGCTATGGCTTGGTAAATCAATAGAAGATGGCCCAAGTCCTTGGGCCCCTGCACCTGCTTGGGAGACCTGGAAGAAGCTCCTGGTTCCTGGCTTCAGATCGGCACAGCTCCAGCCGTTGTGGCGAATTGAGGAGTGAAACATCTGATGGAAGACCTCTCTCTCTCTCTCTCTCTCTCTCTCTCTGCCTCTCCTCTCTCTGTGTAACTCTGACTTTCAAATAAATAAATCAATCTTTTAAAAAAACAAAGTGAATTTGATGCCAAAATTATTATCTTGCATTCTAATTTTAACAATATAGTGTGGTATCACCTACTAACTTTTGGTTTCATTTTCTGTGCTTTATGTGACCTCTGATCCAACAATATTAAATGAAAAATTCTAGAAATAAACAATTGATATGTTTTAAATGGCAAACACTAAATCTGTTACAAATTCTTGCACCATTCTGCTCCACCACACCTGATATTTTAATAATTCCTTGTCTATTTAGCCCACCTTGTATATTCTACCTTTTCATTTGTTATTAATAGCTTTCTTAGTTATCAGATAAAATACAGCATTTGTAGGCTATAATACTATTTGAAGTTTCATGTATCCACAGGGTGTCTCACAACATTTGTCATATGCAATAGGTAAGAATAGGGTAATAATGAAATTGGTTCATTATGGGATAATGTCAGAGCTTTCCTTATTTAGCATTTATATGTTCTCAAAAGTGGAAAGAAAAAAAAATCCTTCAGCATTTATTTAGGGCCTAAACACTAGCATAGTTCACATAGAATTTCCAAGTTCTAGAAGTTTTCTTCAACTCAAGAGTTTCTGGAAAGCAATATAAGTCCTTAACTGTCTGTTAAATGTCAAAATATCTGCATTTTTTATCTCCCTCATTTAAAAGGAAAATAATAATACGAGTATCAAAGAAGAAAAAAGTCTTTTTATAGTGACCATTGGTATTTTCTTACTTAAAATTAGATTTTTTTCTAATGTAATTGCTTTTACACCTGAAATATATCATTGATTTCAGAAAATAAAATATGCAATGGAGAAGTACAAGATGAATTTAAGAAATTTTCTGAAAAATAGACATGAGCTTGTCTTTTTCTAAAGAAAACAAGAAAACAAAGTTTCAATAAAGTATCTAAAAACTTTTAAATGAAACAATGGCATATTGATAACACTTCTGAAAGTAGACATTCATAACATCAGAAAATCAATATTTGCTAATATAACAATTGAATTGAAGACAATGTTGTGATCCTAAAATTACATGTTATTCGAAGTTTTCTACTCCATTTCCATGGGCCCATTATAGTTGTAATTTTAATGCATAAATAAATGTGAAAGGAAGTCACTTAGCAGCAATTTTTACATTTCACCTCACATAAAGTATATAATGTATTATAAACAGAAATGATATGACTGTTGTTTTTATAAAAAATAAATATACCAGGCCGGCGCCGCAGCTCAGTAGGCTAATCCTCCGCCTTGCAGCGCTGGCACACCAGGTTCTAGTCCCGGTCGGGGCACCGATCCTGTCCCAGGTTGCCCCTCTTTCAGGCCAGCTCTCTGCTGTGGCCAGGGAGTGCAGTAGAGGATGGCCCAAGTTCTTGGGCCCTGCACCCCATGGGAGACCAGGATAAGCACCTGGCTCCTGCCATCGGAACAGCGCGGTGCGCCAGCCGCAGCGCGCCTACCGCGGCGGCCATTGGAGGGTGAACCAACGGCAAAAGGAAGACCTTTCTCTCTGTCTCCCTCTACTGTCCACTCTGCCTGTCAAAATAAATAAATAAATAAATAAATATACCACAAAACACATGGTCTCTTTAAAAAGTTATATATATATATATGTATATATATATGTGTGTGTGTGTGTGTGTGTATGTATGTATGTGTATGTGAAAGAGAGACATAAGAGAGAGAGAGAGAGAGAGGGAGAGAGAGAGCATGTTCCCCATATTCCTGCAATAACCCTGATTGGGCCAAGTTAAAGTCAGGAGGAGACGGGAAATAAAACAGGAGTTACATGTGGGTGGTAGGAACTCAACTATCTGAGTCATTCTACTGCCTCTGAGGGTCTACATTAGCTGAACTGGGGTATGAACCCATGTACTTCAATACAAGAAAGACAAGGGTACTGTAACTGAGCTGCTAGGCCTAATGCACCCACCTGATGATCTTTTTTGTATACAAATATGATGTTCTGGAAGCCTCAAGATAAGATGTTTCCTTCATAGAAATAGTTTTTTTTATATATTAAATTTTTTATGATTACATATTGGAGAGAGAATAGAAAAACTTTATCCACCTGACTCATTGGCTCTATGACTAAAATACAGGACAAATTAAAGAGAGAGTATAATACCCAGAGAACTGTTGGCTCTGTAGAGGTTCCACTCTCTGGAGAGCTAGGATCAGATCCAGCAAGTTCCTCGATAAGAGGGATCAAGGCTTTGAACTTCCGCTGGCACTCTGACACTTGGGCATTTCTTTTCTTTTCAGCAAATTCCCTTGAGAAGAAAAGTGTAGAAGGTGTAATAAGTGAGCAAAGGGGTAAGGAGAAATGGCACTTCCACTGGGACAAATCTGAGAGGATTTTGCTGCCTACTTTTAAAAGGGTCTGCCCTAGGGAATGTGAGCAGAGTTTCCTGATGAAGATTTATCCGTGGGGTCTTGGAAAGGTCAAAACTGTCTCAATGCCTTTGAGGACAGTGGAAAGATGGGTGGACTTGTAGCAAACAACAATGGGGAAAATCTTGGGTTCTGAAGCCAAGACCAAGAAAAACAAAACAAACAAAACAAAACAAATGAAAGTGTATATTTCATTGAGAAAAGAAAGAAAAAGAATTGCTGCCTAGTCTTAGTTATTTTATTCTTGTTCTGTATATTTTTGGTAAGGTAAGTAGATTGGTATCCTTCCTAGTTGAATTAATAAATTGTCTTACCAGAACCACTTACTAGGCTAATTCCTATGCATGATGTAGAGCCTTCGTGTTTGCATAGAGACAGTTGGCCCATGTTAAATATCTTGTGCTTCACCACATCTTGGATTTTTTTTTGCCACTTGAACAATGAGATGCAGTAGTTTATATGTGAATGTGTTTAATGTTTGTAAAGCTGAATTTGCCTCATTAAGGAATGTTTTGCTATTTTCTGTGATCTGGGCTTCTGCTTTTTGCCCATTCACAACAAAGTTTTGGGGGCCTTATTTTCTTCATTTATCCTATGTTACATATAAGTGACATTATATTATTCGGCCCTGATTGCTGCAGTAAATCTTAAAATATATTTTTTCTCTCTCACAGTTCCAGATTTCAAAGTCCAAGGCCAGAGTTTTGGCAGGGATGCCTTCCTGAGGCCTCTTTCTGATTGGCTGCATTCTCTGTAGACTCACACGGGCTCTCTTCTTTTCACCTCCCTGGAGACTCTCCATAATGTACTAATTTCTTCTTATATGGAAATAGATCACACCCTATTAGCCAATTTTTAACTAATGCTACCTTTCAAAGTCCCTTTCTGACAGTATAAACTTGGGAGGAGGGTACCGAATTCAGTGCATAACTGAGATGAATCTTTTGTCTGATGTGTAATTGTTTTACAATCAATGTTACTCATCAGTGATATTGCTTGTACTACCCCCAAATTTCTCCTTGGTATTGGTTTCTATAAAACATAAAATTTAGACAAATATTGGCTGGATTGTATATATATGAAAATAGAAAATCAGGATTACCTAATGTTTGAAGTCTGTCAATGAAAGAATATAATGTCCAAAGGAAATAGATTGCACAGATAAAATTAAATTGAAACGTTTCATTCTCCTAGATCACTGCAGATGTTACTAGAATGGTGTTCCACTAAAATAGGAGAGTTGGCAGGAGAGATGCTCGGAGAGATCCAGAACAAAGGCACAAAAGATTTATCAGTTTGATATTCAGACATTACTAACCTAAGTTTGAGGCATTTTCTTAAAATGTACATTTGCATACAATGACAGTGCATTTCCATAAAAACATCTAATAGTTAAGCTATATCCATTAACTATCTGAGAATATTATGGAAAAAGCTCATGATTATTTTTTCATGATAGATATGTGCTAATTATCACAGTGTAAATGTTAACAGAGTAAGCCTGAAATTTTGTTACATGAGTTGGAAAATATTTGTAGTGAATTTATATGTAGGATTAATTTTATCAAGATGGATCCATGAAGATACTACAGCATTGAAACAATTCAGAATAAGGAGTGATGTCCAAAAGTGATGGTTTCAAATCTAGAAACTGAGAAATATAGGTCTTATTAGACCTTTGTGGTTTCATCTTTGACAATATAGTTAATATCATTGTAAGTCCTTGTTCCTAATATCCTAAATGCTAGTGACAACAAATGTTTGCATTTTTCCTGGAAACTGTGTCTTTTTGCATTTCTATGTATTTACTCTTGCTGTTTCCTTTTTGTTCCTCAGAGTGGCAAGTATGCCTCTTCATTGGTGGCCCAAGTTCACTGAGGCATTTTCCATGTGTTGCTTCCCCATCTTTTTTATTTTGTGCCCCTGCCCCCTTCATGCAGAATTTGCTATGTAGTACTCGTTCACTTATGGCCAGTGTTCTGAACAGGAATCGTATGTAATTTGTTCCTATTTTCCCAGTGCCTTAACTACTATCTCCCTGAAAGTTACACTCTAAATTACCTGCAAAATGAAAAATTCCCTGTGAAATGCTAAATTATGGGTTTAGAAATATTGAAGAAGCATTAATGGCTATCCCTAGGATCAGGAATAAGTGTAGGTTGTTGAATTTAATATTCTATTAAGTCTATTGCATTTTTTGATTTTATGAATATCAAATGGCAGCAAAATAAAATATTATTATTATAGTTTTTTTAAATTGTCTTACATCAAGTTTTCTACATATAAAATATATTTTAATTATAAGCATTTTGCACATTTTCAAGATAAAGGTTTTATTGCAACAACAGCTATGTATTAGTATGGAAAATATATACCTTAGAAGGTACAATTTGTGCAAAAGTGTTTTGAAAATGCTATTTTTAGAGATTCCTTTATATGTGTATATTTATCAAACTAATTTTATCAATTTCAAAACATAAAATAAATTATATATTTAATTGAAATAAATATATTGATGTTAAAACTCATACAAAATATGCTTTGTCTCCACAATGAAGATTATTTCTTTTCTCTATAATTAAATTTGTAAAATCTTTTGTAAATAGGTTTAAAATGGGTTTAATACAATATGAAAATATGCAAAAGATAAATTTTAACTTCATAAATTTCTATTAGTATATTTTCATAAGCACGCACTATGATTACATATATAAATGGATCTTATATTATGGTACAATAAAAAATAAAGAAGAAATCTTTGCAATAATATTGGGGATAGTAATGGCATGAACAGTTATCTTTTAATAATGTCATTCTAGGAATTAAAGTCCTGACTACTGAAACTCAGAATCTTAGAAATGCTGAAAAAAAAATATGGTCTCCTCCCCAAAACATATAATTATGATCAATTTCATCTCAAACTATTTTAACATTACCAAAGTAAGTTAAAAGTAGTTATTTACTTACGGATTAGAATTTTCACACATGTAGATCTATATAAAACTTTATTTTTAACACAATTCTGAGAGTCTAGAAATAAGCAACAAGGCCAGGGAACTGATATGGGAGATTAAAGAGAATTAACTAGCAAGACCTATTTCCATTGCACAGAAAGAAAAACTAGGAAACTAATCGACTCTTTCCCTGTTGAATAGAAAGCGTGTCACATTTTCTAAATCTCTTTGCTACATTTGGTACAGTAATCTCCATCAAGGGGCAAATTGGCTTCCCTGTTACAGACCATTGCCAGCCACAATTCAGCCAATGGGACTGGAGAGAAAACACTTGCAGAATAGTTTTTGAATTCTTGCTTTGATTTGGGTGGACACTGTAAAAGAGCTGCATAAAAAGTTACCAGGTAAATACTGCTTTCTTTTCTAAGATTCATCTTTAATTTCACTGATAAGTTCAATCCACCTTGAATAAGTGAAATTATTGCTTCAGAAAATACTTGAATGTAAAGAAATAAAAATATAATAGAGTTTTTGACATCCTTTAAAGCAGATTAAAAAAAAAAATCCTGATGTTTCAGAAAGTAGCATTCACAATTAAAATATTAGCCTAAAAATAATAATAGTTCTGAAATCGAACAATCATTTCATTTTGAAAAAAAAACTTAATATTAGTTTCTGAAGGAAATAAAGTGTAAACATATATTAGAATTTATTTATCTTGATAATAAATTAATAACCAGGTTTTTTCTTAAACCTGTACTTTCATTTTATTTGAAAGAGAGGATGAGAGAGAGACAGAGAGTCTGAGAAAGAGATCTTCTATCTGCTGGTTCTCTCCTTCAAATGCCCACAACACCTGAGGCTGGGCCAAGCAAGTTAAGAGCCCAGAAGACCATGTGGATTTCCCATGTGGGCGTCATTATCTGCTGCCTTCCAGAGTGTACATGAGTAGGAAGTTAACATTGACAGCAAAGTTGGAACGCAAACCCAGACACTCCACTATGAGATGTGACTACATCAAGTAGTATCTTAATCTTTGTGCCAAACACTCACTCCAGCAATATACTTTGAAAATTCAATTATTCAAATAAGGGAATGAGAGATTATTTTGTAAATACCATATGTTTCTCAGTGACTCCAGAATTTTTGTCATCAGACTTATATATCACCATTGTGCATCAAACTCACATATTAAAATGCCTACTTGGTATTGCAGTGTGGTCAGTGTGGTTTTGTCCACAGACAATTCAAACACAACATGATTGTGGAATAGCCTGATCTCTCAAATACACTCACATTCACAAATACTATGTAGCTTCTTCAGTCTTTCCTTTCATTTGCACAGTAAAGATGAAAACATAGGAGTAATTCCTGGTCCTTTTCCACATTGAGAAAATCAAAGCTATTATTTAGTTCACTTAATAATCCTTGGTCTTTATCATCTCTGAATTTCTACTACTGTAAACCTAGACCAAGCCACTATCATTTGTCTGAATCACTGTGATTGTATATTTCTCTCATTACAATTCTTGTCCCAGACCATAAGGTGTTTTATCCAGGAACTGAATGATTAAAAAAATAAAATGAGTTCATGATTCTTACAATAATAAACTTCTGTCATATTTCTATTGCTTTCAAAATACTCCTCCTGTAGTTGTTCAATTTATCTCTCATTCATTAAATGTCATCACTTTCCTTTCTTTTTTAATATTCAAAAGTCAAACACACATTGCCAATCACATGTTCTTGACTGCCAGAAACTAGGTGACTAGATCTTCTTGTAGCTGACACTTTCCAACAATCCATGTCTGAGTTCAAATAGCATTTTCTCAGGCTGAAGTCTTTCAGTACCAGCCAAACTCAGTCAATTTTCCCTGACTTGTCACACCCATCAATCTCAGTATTTAATTAATCACACTGTTTAATTTTCTCCATAGCATGTTGCACAGTCTGAAATTGTTTTGCTTACGTCCATACTTAATTGATTATTATTTTTTCTTTTCTTTCCACAAGGCAGGAGTCAAAAGATTCGTGTTACATATTCTACATTCAGAACCATTGGCCAGCATATAAGAATCACTATATTTTATACTGGATTAGTTCATATGTAGTGAATACTTGCTAAACATTTGTATAATATTCAATGTAGGAAGTTACATAAACAGAAGACTTTTACTTTCTTTTAAAATATTTTTAAAAATATTTACTTGAAATTAAGTTACAGAGAGAGAGACACACACACAGAAAGAGAGATCTCCTATTTGCTGGTTCACTACCCTGAGGCCATAGAAGCCAGGACCTTCACTTAGGTCTCTATTGTGGTTGTCAAGGTTCTGAACACTTAGGCCAATCCCCTCTGTTTCTTCCAGGCCATTAGCGGGGAGCTGGATTGGAAGTGTACCAGCCAGGACAAGAACCGGTGCCCATATAGGACGTCAGCTTTGCAGGCAGAGGGTTTACCCATCAGCTACAATGCCAGAATCCAACCACCCTCTGCTAAAGAAACTTTTTAAAAAAAAATATTTATTTATGTTAGAGGCAGAGTTACAGAGAAATAAAGATAGATAGATAGATGATAAATAGATGGATAAATCTTCCATTATCTCTGGTTCACTCCCCATGTCCACAGTGGCTGACACTGGGCTGATATGAAGCCAGGTGCCAAGAATTTGTTCCAGTTCTCCCTTGTGGGTGCAGTGGCCCAATCACTTGGGCCATTTTGTGCTGCCTTACACAGGTTGTTAGCTGGGAGTTGGATCAGAAATGGAACAGCCGGAATAAGAACCAGCCTCCATACTGGATACCAGCATCACAGGCTTAACCCGCTAAACCACTACACCAGTCCACCAAAAATATTTTTTAAGCCAAGCTGATGGAAGCAGAACTTTATCCCAGCAGTGAACACACGCATTGAGAAGCCTGCACCCCACATCAGAACACTTGTAATGAAGCCCCAGCTTTACTCCTGACTCCAGCTTCCTGATAACGTGCACCCAAGAAGAAAACAAGTGATGATCAAGTATTTTGTCCTTGCCACTGCAAGGTGTCTGGCACACAACAAATCTTCCCAGGCAGACAAATCAATTAATTCACAAGCTTTATTGGGATTCCGCTCCCAGGCAAAGTTCCCCGGTCCCAGCCAAACTGGGGCCGGGGAAGTCTCACATCTGAGGTTTGGAGGGTTCCTTTTATAGATACAGGGCATGAGGATTAAAGGTTGAGGCAGGTCTGATCCTCATTGGTTGACCTTTAGGCACCCGTGGGGACCTTGACAAGGACTTTTCTTCCTTGGAAGTGTGTGTAGGGACTCTCCATTCCCGGAAGTATAGGCCTTATATCCTTGCTGATCCCAAAGCTACCAGCCACCAACATGGGAGACCTGGATTAGGTTCCTGAGTCCAGCCTCTTCCTTAGCCATTTTGGACATTTGGGGGGTGTTTGTACTTTATAAAATAAGCTGATTGCTGTCATGGTCACAAATGATTAATAAGTATTAGAGAATGTTATTATAGACACTCACTTAACTGTTTAAACCATAGGGAGCCTTTCTCATTTATTGTCAATAGGGTCGATTTTTTTTTTTTTTTGGATATCTGGTTCAGAGAAATCCAACCATAATATCATTTCTTCTTATAATCAATTGTTTAAGAGTAGAAAGATAAAAGTTGGGCAGTGATTATCTTGTTCCCATGAATACTGAATTGCAATTCATAGCCAAAATATGCAAAAAAGTAGAGCAGAAAAACAAAAAGCACTTAAGTCTTGATGAAATACTGCGATTATATAATTAAAAATGGGACAGCCTACATGCACTTTTCCTGTTTTGAAAAGTAACAGTCTTTTTTTTAAAAAAGATTTATTTTATTTATTTCAAAGACAGAGTTACAAAGATAAGTAGAGACAGAGAGAGAGGTCTTCCACCCACTGGTTCACTCCCCAGATGGTCGCAATTGCTAAATCTGTGCCAATCTCAAGCCAGGAGCCAGGAGCTTCTTCCAGGTCTGCCACGTGGTTGCAGGACTTAAGGACTTGGGCCATCTTCTACTATCCCAGGCCATAGCAGAGAGGATTGGAAGAGGAGCAGCTGGGACTATAATCTGTGCCCACATGGGATGCTAGCGCTTCAGGTCAGGGCTTTAACCCACTGCACCACAGCGCTGGCCCAGAAAGTAGCAATCTTATAATGATTAAATTAATTTACAGTATTTTGTTGATGGATCAATAGAATTAATTTTGTATATAAAATTAATTTTCTAGATTGGCTAGGAATATATCATAAGCAACATTAGATGTGTTAATGAAATCCTAGTTGATTACTGGGACTACCAAGGAACCTGTGACCAGTTAATAGTCAAAAAAAATACAGAAATAATTTAAAGTTTTCAAGAATAGAACTGAAATGTACAGGTAAAGTTCAATTAGGGAATATAAATAAAATATATACATATAGTTTGAATAGAAGCCTGAATTATAATATGTGGTAATAAAATAAATACTACATAAATGTGGCATTTTAGATAATATGGTGGACAATATTTATTTGGGAATATTTTGCTAAAAACCACAAAAGTACAAGACAAAATTCAGTAGGTCTAAGTGTAGCTGCATAACAGGATCCAGAAGAAAATAAAGAAAAAGTAAATCCAGTGGTTTCAATGCAGATCTATTACAGTTGCTGAGTTGATGTGAGAATAGACTACTCTGAATATTTGTGCCAAAATAAATGATTTTTGATGGTCATTAATGTAACTATATGTCACAATAGACTAGCTGTGGAGTGAAAAAAGATAAAATTAGATTTGTGGCAACAAAAATATGCAATAATGGGTAGTAATATACTGACCTTTATATCCTCTATACACAGTGGATTTTTTTTAAAGGTTTATTTATTTGTTTGAAAGGCAGAGTTACAGAGAGTCAAGGGCAGAGACAGAGAGAGATTTTTCCATCTGCTAATCTACTCCCCAGATGGCAACAACGACCGGAGGAACTATGCCGATTTAGAGCTAGGAGCCAGGAGCTTTTCAGGGTCTCCCATGCGGGGGCATGGGCCCAAGGACTTGGGGCATCTTCTACTGCTTTTTCAGGCAATAGCAGAGAGCTGGATCGGAAATGGAACAGCCAGGACTCAAACTGGAGCCCATATGCGATGCTGTCACTGCAGGCAGTGGCTTCACCTGCTATGCCATTGCACCAGCCCTGTACACAGTGTTTTAAGAATTTTCAATCTATCATTTTATTTTATTTATTTATTTTTTTTGACAGGCAGAGTGGACAGTGAGAGAGAGACAGAGAGAAAGGTCTTCCTTTTTGCCGTTGGTTCACCCTCCAATGGCCGCCGCCGTAGCACGCTGCGGCCGGCACACCGCGCTGATCCGATGGCAGGAGCCAGGTGCTTCTCCTGGTCTCCCATGGGGTGCAGGGCCCAAGGACTTGGGCCATCCTCCACTGCCTTCCCGGGCCACAGCAGAGAGCTGGCCTAGAAGAGGGGCAACTGGGACAGGATCGGTGCCCCGACTGGGACTAGAACCCTGTGTGCCAGCGCTGCAAGGCGGAGGATTAGCCTAGTGAGCCGCGGCGCCGGCCTCAATCTATCATTTTATATAGTGCCTCATTGATTTTGCAATGTATTTTGAACCTATTATTTTTTTATTCATTTACTAAGTGATAAATGAGGATTTCGTAGCATCCTTTAGTAAAAAATTGCAGTTCACTGTAGAATTATATTCTATGAATATAAACTTAAATCTTTGTTGTATTACTACAATCACTGATTCCTACTATAACTCACATAACCCCTTTACCAACAAAATCTTTTATATGATAATGTAAAACATAATACACTTTGTAAAACACTGCTGTACAGATTGGAATTAATATATTAATGTGTTCAAGCATCTTAGAAAATTATCTGGAGAACATATATAGTTTTTTTAAGAGAAAAGAAGAAGTGATTTCTAATATACAATATATAGCATGCATTTTTATTTCCTTTTTATTAGGATTTCCTGCACCCCTACTGCCTTGCACAAAACACATGCACTCAGCAAAAACACTTAAATACATCATATACTTATCTAATGTTTGTTTTTGAAAACTATCATCCATCTTGGAAAATAAGTAAGAGATGTGAAAGACTGTGAAGTAAAAATTTATGTTGATTTTTTTGTATCTATACTACCCTGCTCCAAATTCAGTATGAGAAGATACAATTGAAACCTGCAAAATAAATGACACTGAGCTGACTTCATAGTTTAGAGACTTAGCTAAAATAAAAAAGTGATCCTTCATATTCAATAATTCTATTCATTTTAATTTATAATATTGTGTTGCAATATCATACTTATATATTATCAGATATCATCATAAGAACTTCAATATCTAATGCATGAACAGAATTGATGATTCTTTATTTTAAAATGTTAAGGGAAAATGTTGCAACTTGTATATTATTTACATTTTTTTTCTTTTTTTTCCTTGGCCTAAAAGTCTAACAAGCAAATTCTAAAATAACAATGATATTCAAAATTATTGACATGTTTTTGAAAAGAAAAAGATAGTACCAAGAGGGGAATATATATATCTAAGCACTCTGTTAAACAGTTTCATGTAATATATTTTTTTATATTCCTGGGGTGAACATTCAGTTTAATGCTAAAGAAGCAAGTTTGAATGCATGCATCCAACATCAGGATCTGTGGGTTCAACTTCCAGCTCTGGTTCCTGAATCAACCTTCCTGCTGATGCAGTCTAGGGCACAGTGGGGACCTCTTAAGTAATTGAATTCCTCTTACTCATATGCCTTTAGGATTAAGTTACTGACTCTTGGCTTTGACCCTAGCCAAGACTCAAGACTATTTCTGGCATTCAGAGAGTGAATTAGTGAATTATTATCAAATTCATTCATATTCATTCTCTCTCTCTCTCTCTCTCTCTCTCTCTCTCTCTCATCTCTACATCTACATCTACCTTTCTTGTCTCTTAAGTAAACAATAAAGTTTTAAAAATTCCCAGTAATGTTATGAAAAAGGTATCCTTTCCCACTCAATTTTATTTATTTAGACACAAAATAGTTAAATCGTTTTTTCTAGTTAATTTTACTACTTAAAACAGGTTGCTGGACTATACCAAGTAATAAGATTAGAGTTGACTCTGAATACACTTATAATAAGAGCCCAGTGAGTAGCCCAAGTGAAAGAAATAAACTATATTGTTAAGAATGAAACAAGAAAATAAGTCAAGTCTTCCAGTAACCTAGTAACTCATGTTCCACATAGAGCTAGAATAATATCCAGAAAAGCTAAACCAATCATATATGCATCTGATATGAAGGGTTCTTGAAGAGACATGTCTGTGTGTGTTGAGGTGCAAGAAGGCACAGAGAATAAGTGGGCATCACAGCACCTACAGTGGATACTATACTTACTTCAAAACAGAACACACTGAGGTAACATTTATAATATCATTTCAGAGTAGGTGCGACTGCAGTTGGAAGCTGAAAGGGATATTGACTACAGTTAGATTATAAAGGAAAAAAACAAGTAATATACTTACATAGAATGAAATTAGATGCACAAAAGTATGCATTCTAAAATTAAGACTATTTATAACCTCATGAGAAAAGTACTTTATGAAGATTTGTGAAGATATTTATCCACTGTTTAAGTTTCCACAGTTAGTTGACCAATTTTAATTGCCTAATAAAATTTTACACTGATTAAATATTTCTTCAATTATATTTTTCAAAAAACAAGAAGTGGGGGCTGGAGCCAGGGCTAACTTGGTTAATCCTCCGCCTATGGCGCCGGCATCCAATATGGGCACCGGGTTCTTGTCCTGGTTGCTCCTCTTCCAGTCCAGATCTCTGCTGTGGCCCAGGAAGGCAGTGGAGGATGACCCAAGTGCTTGGGCCCCTGCACCCACATGGAAGACCATGAAGAAGCACCTGGCTCCTGGCTTTGGGTAGGTGCAGTGCCGGCTGTACCAACAATTTGGGTAGTGAACCAATGGAAGGAAGACCTTTCTCTCTGTCTCTCTCTCTAACTATCTATGACTCTACCTGTCAAATAAATAAATAAAAAAAATTACCAAACAAAAAACAAGAAGTGAGTGATTTTTTTTTTCAAATGCAAAAGTGAACTAAAGAAAATAGTAAACAATGAAATAAAGGCAGAAGGAACTGAGCCTAGGTTTTGGGTTGTGAATAGGCAGGAAGGAATATAAGAAAAGTGGGGAAAAAAAACCTGTGGAAAAATTCAATACGTATGTATTATATATATATATATGCTATATACATAGTAATATGTTCTATAGTATATAGTATATAAGTAGTAATATCTTCTATGGTTTAAATAATATTGAATTGAAATACATGAAAAATGTTAAATAAAGAAGGATTCATATGATTTATTTCAAGGTCCTGAACTGAAAAAAATACTTTTTAAATTTCAAATTAATAATATTAGTATTTTTAATATTAGTTTATTTGAAAGAGTGATGAGGGTCGAGGAGAGAGTGAAAGCAAGAAAAGAGACATCTTCCTTCTGCTGGTTCACTCCACAATTCCCACCACATGCAGCAATAGACCAGGTCAATTCCATGAGCTGGGAACTCCATCCTGGTCTCCCACATGGGTAGCAGGAACCCAAGCATTTGAGTCAACATCCACTGCTTCCCAAGTACATTACTGGAAAGCTGAATTGGAAGCACAAAGCCTGGATTTGAGTCAGCCCCTCTGAATCGGGTGTCCCTACTTGCAGTTTAAGCTGCTGTGCCAAAATCACACCTCTTAATTAATATTGAAAAGTCGGACATGTATAATGTGTTTCTAACATGAGGGAGTCAAATATGCTAAAATATGTTGCAGGGGGGCCTGCTCTTTGGCATAATGAGTAAAGTTGCTGCCTGCAGTGCTGCCATTCCATATGGGTATCAGTTCAAGTCCCAGCTGCTCCACTTGCAATCCAGCTCCCTATTATGGCCTAGAAATGCAGTAGAAGATGGGCCATGTGCTTGGGGCCCTGCACCTGTATGGATGATCTCGAAGAAGCTCCTGACTCATGGCTTCAGATCAACCCAGCTCTGGCCATTGCGGCCATTTGGGGAGTGAACCAGCCAATGAAATATCTATCTCTCTCTGTCTCTGCCTCTCTGTAACTTTGCCATTCAAATAAATAAATAAATAAATAAATTTTTAAATGATACAGGCATGAAGTGGAGAGTGCTGCAAATATATAATAAAAAAAAGTCAATACAAAGATAGTAACAGAGATGTATTATCACAAACTTAGGGATTTACAACAGGAAAACTTTATCATTTCACAATCTCCGGTTCAAAAGTCTGATGATTTAGCTGAGTCTACTGTTAAGTGTCTCCCAAGACATAAATCAAGATGTTGGCCACCTACAGAAAGATCTTCCATGCTCCTTCAAGTTGTTATAAAGTAATTCTTATGATACATGTATGACAAAGGTATGTTTTTTTCTTACTAGATTATATCCAGGGATCATTTTCACCCATTGGAGCCATTCCCCACTCCTTATTATGGAACATTTTTCAAACCACAGAACTTCTTCCCCAGCAAGTCTGGTAGAAATTCAGTTTCATCATAGTTCCCTTGTTTGTAAAGTGTTGATCTGATTACATCAAGTTAACTCCCTATTAACGAGCTCAAAATCAGTTGAATAATAATCTACTCACAGGAGTGATACCCCATCATATTCCTTGGTCTATCCCTCTCTTGAAAGGAAGAGGTTATATAAATAAGTTACATGAACTGCTGGAAATCTCTCGGGTTGTTGTAGAATTCTCTCTACCAAAAGAAAGAAAAAGTAACATAGCTCAAAAGCCCTGGCCTGAAGCACTGGCATCCCATATGGGCACAGGTTCTAGTCGCAGCTGCTCCACTTCCGATCCAGCTCTCT
Source organism: Lepus europaeus (assembly GCF_033115175.1). Classification (NCBI taxonomy): domain Eukaryota; kingdom Metazoa; phylum Chordata; class Mammalia; order Lagomorpha; family Leporidae; genus Lepus; species Lepus europaeus. The sequence continues at coordinate 47,861,443 of NC_084832.1, read as the reverse complement.
GCTATGGCCTGGGAAAGCAGTAAAAGATGGCCCAAGTCCTTGGGCCCCTGTACCCACGTGGGAGACCAGGAAGAAGCTCCTGGCTCCTGGCTTCGGACTTGCTCAGCTCCAGCCATTGAGGCCATCTGAGGAGTGAACCAGCAGGTAGAAGACTTCTCTCTCTGTTTCTACTTCTCTCTGTAACTCTGTCTTTCAAAGATGGTAGGTAAATACAAAAACAATAGTTAATACAATAAAGTAATCCTGCTATAGTAATTTAAATAAGAAAATTTCACACATGGAGAAGAATGAGTTAATAAACAACAAAAATAAGATAAACCAAAATGATAAAATAAACCATAAAGAAAAATAATTAAAATTTCCCAGTATGATTGACTCATCATGTGTATATATGCTGAAATAGTGTACCATATTCCATGTTCATGTTAATTCAAAATTCATAAAGTACATTACAATAACGAGAGAGATGGCATAAAGAATCATTGTATAGAAAGAAAGCGTTTAGATTATGCATGATGTAGAATGATGGAAGATAGTGTTAGGAAACCATCTTAAGTCAGGTAATTGAATTGCTCTCCAGCTAAGTTAAGAAATTGAGAGTTTCTTGTAGATATTTGAAAATCTCAGCCTGAATAATATATAGGAAAAATATATCCCTTGCGTATATTTAAATGTCAAATTTTCCAAGCCTTTTTCTTTTCATATATCTCTTACATATAGCATACAGTTGGGTTTGCTGTGTGACTCATTCTGAAAAAAATATTTAATAAAAATTTACTTTTATTAAGAAAATGGAATGATGACTGGCATCGTGGTGCAGCTGATTAAGCACTACTTGAGTTGCCAGCACCCTGTACTGGAGTGACTCCTGGCTGCTCTGCTTCACATGCAGCACCCTACTAAAGTGCCTGGGAAAGCTGTAGAACATGGCCCAAGCGCTTGTACCCCAAACTCATGTGGGAAACCTGGATGGAATCTCAGCTTCTAGATTTGGTTTGGATATCTGCTGACCTTGTATCCATTTGGGAAACTAACCAGCAGACAAAAGTTTCTTTCTTCTTTCCTTTCTTCCTTCCTTCCTCCCTCCCTTCCTTCCTTCCCTCCTTCCTTCCTTCATTCCTTCCTTTTTTTTTCCTTCTTTTTCTTTACTTTCTCCTTTCTCTCTTTTTAAATTTCTCTTTCTTTCTCTCTTTCTTTCTTTCTCCTTCCTTCCTTCCTTCCTTCCTTCCTTCCTTCCTTCCTTCCTTCCTTCCTTCCTTCCTTCCTTCCTGTATTTCTCTGCCTTTCAAATAATAATAAATATTTATTTTTTTGATCACTTGTAAAATATAGTTTTTTTTAACTTTTATTTAATGAATATAAATTTCCAGTGTACAGCTTATGGATTACAATGGCTTCCCCCTCCCATAACTTCCCTCCCACCCGCAACCCTCCCCTCTCCCGCTCCCTCTCCCCTTCCATTTGCATCAAGATTCATTTTCAATTCTCTTTATATACAGAAGATCAATTTAGTATAAAGATTTCAACAGTTTGCACCCACATAGCAACACAAAGTGAAACATACTGTTTGAGTACTAGTTATAGCATTAAATCACAATGTACAGCACATTAAGGACAGAGATCCCACATGAGGAGCAAGTGCACAGTGGCTCCTGTTGTTGACCCAACAAATTGACACTCTAGTTTATGGCACCAGTAACCATCCTAGGCTGTCGTCATGAGTTGCCAAGGCTATGGAAGCCTTCCAAGTTTGCTGATCTGATCATATTTAGACAAGGTCATAAAAGACAGAGTGAGGATAGTAACCAATGATCCTAAGAGTGGCATTTACCAGGTTTGAATAATTATACAGCATTAAGTGGGGAAGAGGACCATCAGTACACACAAGTTGGGAGTAGAGCCATTGGTGGTAGAGTAGAGGTTATGATTACAAAGGAATGAGGCCCAAGTGCACTAGACAGGGCCTAGAACAAAGGACAGAGTCATTATTAGAGGAACTAAGAAAGGTGCTGTCTAAGCTACAAGTAATTTTTCTGATTGAGAGGCAAATAGAACCTGATAGAAGGGGCTTGATAATAATCTGGTGGGCTTTAGGCCTTGTAAATTCAGAGGCCCAGACCTATCTATCTCTTCACATGGGGTATATCCTAAGGGAGGTGTGAACCTCCTAGGGGATGGCACTCTGTTGACTTTCATTACTTGGCTGGCCTGGGAGGAGAGCTGGCCAGGTAAAGGCAGGGGGCATCTCTAACAAGAAATTTACAGTTCTGCCTGCAATGTTGCTGACCCTACTTGACCATCCCCTCAGCTGCAGTGGTCACTTTGGAAGTTGGGCTGAGTGAAGGGCTTTTCAGCTTAGAGCCAATAAGATCTGTGGCTCTGACCTGGGCATCCTTCGACTCCAGGGCAGGTGCATTTCCAGTGATCCAACTCTTGGCAGAGCTGCCAGGGCTCTTCACAAGCTGACTTCTGCTGAAGCCCAGGCTTACCACATGGAAAGCCACTGCAGTGGACTGGCCTGTTGGGTCTCCTTGAGGGCAGATCACTGTACAGATCAGCCATTAATAGGCCTGCCACCCATTGCTTCTGATGCCTAGCTTTCTTTTCCTCCTGGTTTGTGTTAAAGCAGACCAGAGGATGCAAGTCAAGGGAGTGCCCGTGTCCCATTTCTAATCTTCAGTGGCCTGAACTACAAGTCTATAGTCACAGGCATGTTCTGTAGTAGTTTTTCTAAGGTAGACAATGCCCTTGAGGAAAATTATATTCTCACTTTAAAACTTTCTTTCCCTTTGGTCTGAAAGGGAGGTTTTTTCTACTTACTGTATACTTCGCTGATGGCGAAGAGAATCTAGCTATGAGATTATTATTTAAATTCTTATTTTGGCTATGCTATTGCAGAAAAATGTTAGCCATCTCTTTTATAAGGTCTAAAGATTAAATTGTGCGTCCTACAGATTCCTTCATAATAGAATTAGTTTCCTACCTTGAAGAGAATAGAGAAATGAAAGAACTATTTGGGCTTAGACTAGAGAAATGAGGGAGCAAGTCCTAGATCGCTTGCTGACAATAGCAATATCACATGAATACTTAGCAAACCGTTTCAACCATTAGATAACAACTTAAGAAAACATTTACCAGAAGGTCCAATGCCTTCTATAAATTTAAGAATCATGTATTTGAAAACGCCTCTTAAATATCTAACATGGTGTAGTTTGTTTAGCCAGTAAACTTAATCACAACCATCTAAAATGTTTTTAGTTTCTTTCTACCAACAAGTTTAAAACATATGATACACAGATTCAGGTCACACAAATTAAAATGTATCTTTGATTGATTTTAGCAGCTTAAATTTATGGACAATCTTATCTATAAGCCATTTAAAATAAAACTCTTAATAAAATTTCCCCATGTGGACATACAATATGTACACACATATAACATAGCATAATAGACCAATATAGCAATTTTAATAATAGCTTTTAAAATCTTTAACTCTTTTTGTAGATTGCCAATTGATTTGAATTGCTTTTTCTTTTTAGTAACCTCAGTTAACCATACTTTCTCTCAGTTGGTACTGTTAATACATTATTGGCTTCATCTGTTTACAGAGCCATCCCAAAGTACTGAATACAATAGAAGTGGCTGGAAAAAGTCCATAGGGACCTATAGGAGGACAGCTAAACACAGAACCAACAACGCTTTAGTTTTATAAGCAGCACATCATGTATAACTATGGATGACAAAAGACTTTAAGTTGCCATGTTTAAAATTATAAACTCATCCACCAACAAGAGGCACTTGCTTACTTCACAGTATTTTTGAAAGCACCTGTAGGATTTTACAAGTATTTAACCCTTTAGGCCTCTGGGGCTTTCTCATTAAGATAACTATCATGTCTAGTAACACAAGATCATTAGACTTTTTAATTCTCAAACATTTGTATTAATAGCATTTTCTTAATGAAATGAAGAACTCAATAGATCAAATGACAAACACATTAGAGAGCCTTAAAAACAGAATGGGCGAAGCAGAAGAGAGAATATCAGACTTAGAAGACAGAGAACAGGAAAGGAAACAGGCAAACCAAAGAAAAGAAGAAGAAATTAGAAATCTAAAAAATATTGTCGGGAATCTACAGGATACTATTAAAAAACCCAACATTCGGGTTCTAGGAGTTCCTGAAGGCATGGAGAGGGAGAAAGGATTAGAAGGCATTTTCAGTGAGATACTAGCAGAAAATTTCCCAGGTTTGGAGAAGGACAGAGGCATCTTAGTACAGGAAGCTTATAGAACCCCTAATAAACATGACCAAAAGAGATCCTCACCACGACATGTTGTAATCAAACTCACCACAGTGAAACATAAAGAAAAGATCCTAAAATGTGCAAGAGAGAAACGTCAGATTACTCTTAGAGGATCTCCAATTAGACTCACAGCAGACTTCTCATCAGAAACCCTACAAGCTAGAAGGGAATGGCGAGACATAGCCCAGGGACTAAGAGAGAAAAACTGCCAGCCCAGAATATTATATCCTGCAAAGCTCTCATTTGTGAATGAAGGTGAAATTAAGACTTTTCATAGCAAACAGAAACTGAAAGAATTTGTTGCCACTCATCCTGCCCTGCAAAAGATGTTTAAAGGTGTGTTACATGCAGAAACACAGAAACATGATCACCAATATGAAAGAAGGTAAAGGAAGGAAACCTCATAGCAAAAGATCACAGGAAGCTCAATTTCTCTTTGACATAGAATTAAACTCCGATGCTCTGTTAAAGCAATGTGTTAAAGTAATCTATTATGTTCTCTTGATGTCTGTTAAATTCTAATTGTTCAAAAACAGCTGAATTTTTATTAAGAGCTATGGGTTATTTAAATATGTGCTTATTTTCAAAGATTTGAATAATCACCTTGTAACAATGATCAAATTTGGTCTATGTTATGTCATGATTTTAAGGAATCTTATTTCAACCAGATATTTTGGATTTTGAGCCTTCTTGGCATTCTTGACAGGCATTCAAAAAATCAAAGTTTCAAACAATCTGGTCTCTAAAATTTCCAGTAAATCCTGGACTTTGGTTTTTCCAGTTTGGGCCCAACTGAAAAAATCGAAGGACCTATGTCTCTCATCTTATAGAGACACCAACTAATCAGTCTATTTGGATTATATTAGAAGGACTGTCAAGATGTGATGTGGTACCAAACTTTAAGTTTCTATAATAATAAATATTTCTTAAAAACTAACCTTACTGGAATTGACATCAATACTGTATGAAAGGCAAAATCACAATTATTAAAACAGTTGCAAGGAGGACTTTTACACGAAGATGAGGCTGATTGGAAAGAGCAGTAACACTAGTTCCCATCTTCAGATCGTTTCAACATGATGACTAAGCATCCATTAATTAAATCAGAAGACTGGAATAAGACAGAAAGAAGCAGACATGAAATTGGGGTAAGTGAGTCAGTTCTGAAACCTAAAGAATTCACAGTACTTTCAGCCTATCGACTGGTTATCACATAAGCAGCTGAAAGTGAGGTTTGTATCCAAATATTTTCAAGTGATTATAGCTTTTTGAGTCATAGATCCTGGGTTTCTCATAAGAGTGAAAATATAGTGTGACTTTATATGGATGTGAAGCATCCATATAAATTATAAATTATGGATGTGAAACATCTTTTGTTGTTTGAATCTATTTGATTTCTTAATATCAAGTATCAGGCATTAAAATGCAAAATATGATGGTTATGATGGAAGTAAGTAAAGTCACCCAATAATCATGTGCATAGTAATAAAATAATAGAATTGAGAAAAACCTAGAGATTACTGAACTTAATGTGACAAGCAACAGAAAAGGAAACTTTAAAAGAAAATGAGAATGAACTCTCTGAGGGGTAGAATGTGGTAATGATGGCTCAGAGTAGAGTGGAATGATCTCATATATCAAGTTAACTGCCCATGTGTGAAAGAAGCAGCCCAGGAACTGTATAGAACATGACGTGACAGATATAAGACAATTTTAAAAGGTACTATAAAAAGTATATTATCAGTAGAGAAAATGTGGCAAGTGGAGTTGAGAATTAATTTTAGATTTTTGGTTTGATAATGATTTGATGAAATTACCAGCACTAGGGGAAAATTCTATAGATAATTGAGGGATTTTTCAGGAAACTATGATGAGTTTTGCTTAGAATATGCTTTGATTTTAATTTTTAGTTATTTTAAACACAGAGATTTGGATATATGTTACTGATATTTGAGAGAGAAATATGGGTTGGGAACAGTAAAGGGCTAGCACATGTATTAGTTTTTTGGTAGTGAATTAATTACATATGGGCTCCTGTAAGAATGATCACACACGTGATTTAAAGCAATCATAACACATTTTTTCTGAGCACAGCCTCAATGCCTCAAATCGAGATCTGCAAGGATCATGTTCCCTCTGAAGCCTTTATAGAAGATGCTAGTTTCTAAGTAGCCCCAGATGTTCCTTGACTTGTGACTATATATTTCTAATTCTACCTGGCCATTACTTTTCACACAATTGCCTTGCTAAGGTCTATGTATTTGGTACAAATTTTGATTACAAGGACATTAGTCACTTTCGATCAAAAGCCTACTCCATTCCAGTATGACCTCATCTTAACTATATCTGCAATGAACCTATTCCCAAGAAAGTAAACATTCAGAGGTACTGGGAATTAGGAATCAACACTATTTGTTTGTGAAACAGAATCAAACATATAAGTCTAGTTTTGCTCCATGTGCAAATAGTCAACAGAATTTCCTCTAGACATGGTTTTTTCATTTGACTCATGTGGACACAACTTGAGCTTACCAGCTTGGTCTCATTTCTCAAAACTTCAGTTCTGGTTAAAATACTTGCTGAAATTCAATTTACTGGTTTAACAAAGGACCCCATGGTCAGATGCTAGCATTGATCAATTCCTTGAAACTCAATGGATAGTAAACTTTAACATTAGATTTTCATCTTCCCTGAGTGTCTATGGATAAAAACCACATTTATCAAAACTGAAAATCCTAGAAACTCTCATGCTTTAGTTTCATTTCTCTTTGCTTCTGGTTAATGATTTTTGCAGTTCATGTCACACTAAATGCAACTTTATTCTGTGTGTTTCTCACATGTTGGCTAGAATCACTGCTCATGTATATTTATAATGAATAATCTCTCTATCTTGACCTACAGAACTTGTGGCAAAGAAAAAAAATGGAGAGAGTAAGGCAATCTTGCCACGAGGCTAGAATTTTCTGCTAGAATATAAAATTAATCACTTTTGTTCGTTTTGATTAACCAAAGCAAGTCACAATTCTAAGTCAGTCAAGAAGTTGAAGAATTCTGCTCCTCAGATGTGAGAACAGCAACAACTTCATAATGAATGAAGATATTTAGCTCTCTTACATGGGGGTCAGTGGATTGTTAAGAATAATAAACTACATAAAAATTGTTTGTTGTGGTTTGAATGAGGAATGAGTATGTAGAAATCAAGAAATAAGTTCCTCTTTAAAAGAATTTGGAAGAAGAGAAGAGAATGAATAGAAAGGATAGTGAACTGAATGGTAAGAAAACATTTGTTGATATTTAGGTTGCCTTTATGTTCTTTTGTGTGATTTTGAGAGAAAAGACAGTAAAAAGCAATTCTCGGATATGGACAAAAAAGCAGCAGGGTGAAATAATTCATTTTACTACAAAAAAGAAATGGAGAAAACTATTAAATAGGAGAGTTATTTTTTCAAGTAAGAAATACTAGCACTATTGTTTCATGTTTTTGCTATAAGTTATATAACAATATCATCTAATTGGTATTAAATAAACTATTAAAACTGTTGATAGATTATTATGGAAGATAGAAATTCTTAGACTTGAAAACTATGAAATTGATATTTGACATTAAGAAATCTGTTTCAAATCTACAGAAATCAAAAATGTGCCATGCCAAGTAAAACCACACATTAGTTCTTATCAACACTTAATAGATAAAATATAGTGATATGGAAGGGAGTATTCATTTTAGAGAAAGACTGTTAGAAAATAGAATGAGAAGATAAGAAATATGAGTGAAAAATATAAATTGAAGAATCGTTTCAGAGGTGCAGAAACAGAAGGGAGTCAGAAATAAGAGTGATGACTTAGGGGGAAAAGGGGCTTTGTTTTTGACAGAAGTTCATATTGGAAGAGTGGTCAATTATAAATAACACAGATGACTAGTGACTAATGATTTGAACCCCTGAATCTAGAGCAGGAAATAACCTAAATTAATTCAGTTAACCATTATCCCACACTGCATTACCAATCTCCTTTTACAGAACTATTTACACAAAGCTGGAAACATCATTCAGTAAACACGATATAGCTTTGTTCTTTTTCTCCTACACCTACAGGTGTACACTAAGTGTAGGTCTATGTATATGACATCATTTTTCTACAATTATCATCTCCTGAAGTACATACAATCATCTCTAACTTGTTATTCATGTTCTTATAATTGTGTGTGTGTGTGTTTATAAAAAGCTACATAAAGACTATGGGACATACACTAAACTATTTACATGCATGTTTATTTGCTTTCATATATCAACAATTAGATATTATTTGTAGAAAACAGTTCTTGAATATAAGAATAGTAATATTGTGATTTGAGTTCTTGATTAATTTTTCATATTGTGATATTATAATGTGCTTGTAATTTTATGTAGATATTATGTTCTTTTTTTTCAGAAGTGTGATACTATTCTCTCAAACTAAACTCCAATGAATTAGTGACCAGTTATCCAGCAAATTATATTTGGAAGACAATCAGGCCAAAGTCTATTTTATAAAAAAAATAATGTTCCTTAATCCATTCTGAGAAGCATTAAACATTCTGTTTTTATTTTCTAAAAATATCCTGCTATAGAAAATTGTTGCATTATATTAATATACATGGAGTTATCTGCCAGGCAGATTTTCTAACACTATCAAGAAGAGAAGACACATACTCCAATATTATAACTATAAATATCCTTAAGCCTTTGATTTTTCTCATTTAATCTTTATTATTAATATAACTCTCTGTTCCAAAATAAATTTAATGATTTTTGTCTACTTGAATAGATAGCATTTTACTATTCTGTGTCAAATAATTTGTTATACTCTATTCAAAAATCTGTACAAACTTAACAAGAAAATATATTAACATAAAAAAGATACAATTAAATCAATTTTAACTAAATCAACCCAATTTAATACAATGCTTCAGGAAAACACACAAAGAAAAAGAATATAAAATAAAGCAAAATAAAATAAAATGAGGGAGGGGCCAGCCTCCACCTGCGGCACCGGCACCCCATGTCAGAGCTGGTTGCCATTGTTGCTCTTCTGATTCAGCTCTCTGCTTGTGGCCTGGGAAAGCAGTGGAGATGGTTCAAGTCCCTGGGCCCCTGCAGCGATTGGAGACCTTAAAAAACTACTGGCTTCTGGCTTCAGATGGGTTCAGCTCTGCCATTTTGGCCATTTGGGGAGTGAGCCAGTGACTGAAGACCTTCCTCTCTCTTCCTCCATATCTCTGTCTATAACTCAACTTCTCAAATAAATAAAAAAAATTAAAAAATAAAAAATGAAGGATATACGGAATACAACAAAGGTAGGACATGATCATGACTTTATTTTTTTAAAAATTTAATTTAATAATTATAAATTTCCAAAGTACAACTTTTGGATTACAGTGGCTTTTTCCCCACATAACTTCCCTCCCACCTGCAACCATCCTATCTCCCACTCCCTCTCCCATCCCATTCTCCACCAAGATTCATTTTCAATTATCTTTATATACAGAAGAACTACTTAGTATTTACTAAGTAAAGATTTCAACAGTTTGCACCCACACAGACACACAAAGTATAGAGTACTGTTTTAGTAGTAGTTTTACTGTTAATTCACATAGTACACCACATTAAAGATAGAAATCCCACATGGGGAGTAGATACACAGTGACTCCTGCTGTTGATTTAACAATTGACACTCTTGTTTATGACATCAGTAATCACCCAAGATTTTGCCATGAGTTGCCAATGTTATGGAAGCCTCTTGAGTTCACTAATTCTGATGTAATTTAGACAAGGCCATAGTCAAAGTGGAAGTACTCTCCTCTCTTCAGAGAAAGGTACCTCCTATTTTGATAGCCTGTTCTTTCCACTAGGATCTCACTCAGGGATCTTTCATTTAGGTCATTTTTTTTTTTTGCCAGAGTTTCTTGGCTTTTCATATCTGAAATACTCTGATGGGCTTTTTAGCCAGTTCTGAATGCCTTAAGGACTGATTCTGAAGCCAGAGTGCTGTTTAGGACATCTGCCATTCTATGAATCTGCTGTTTATCCCGCTTCCCATGTTGGATCATTCTCTCCTTTTTAATTCTATCAGTTAGTATTAGCAGACACTAGTCTACTTTATGTGATCCCTTTGACACTTAATCCTATAATTATGATCAATTATGAACCGAAACTGATCTCTTTGACCTGTGAGATGGCATTGGTACATGCCACCTTGATGAGATTGAATGGAATACCCTGGCACGTTTCTAACTCTACCATTAGAAGTAAGTCCGAGTGAGCATGTGCCGAACTGCACATCTCTTCCCTCTCTTATTCCCACTCTTATATTTAACAGGGACCACTTTTCAGTTAAATTTAATGCCTAAGAATAATTGTGTGAAAATTAAAGAGTTCAACCAATGGTACTAAGTAGAACAAAAAGTACTAAAAGGAATAAAATAGTAAATTGTTCCTCGACAGTCAGGACAAGGACTGATCAAGACATTGTTTCTCCTAGTGTTCATTTCACTTCAACAGGTTTCTTTTTAGGTGCTCAGTTAGTTGTCACAGATCAGGGAGCACATATGCTATTTGTCCATTTGGGACTGGCTTATTTCACTCAGCATGATGCTTTCCAGATTCCTCCATTTTGTTGCAAATGACCCAGTTTCATTTTTTACTGCTGTATAGTATTCTATAGAGTACATATCCCATAATTTCTTTATTCTGTCTTCTGTTGATGGGCATTTGGATTGATTCCATGTCTTAGCTCTTCTGAATTGAGCTGCAATAAACATTGAGTTGCAGACAGCTCTTGTATTTGCCAATTTAATTCCTTTGGGTAAATTCCAAGGAGTGGGATGGCTGGGTTGTATGATAGGGTTATATTCAGGTTTCTGAGGAATCTCCATACTGATTTCCATAGTGGCTTTACCAGTTTGCATTCCCACCAACAGTGAGTTATTGTCCCTTGTTCCCCACATCTTCGCCAGCACCTGTTGTTGGTAGATTTCTGTATGTAAGCCTTTCTAACCAGGATGAAGTGAAACCTCATTGTGGTTTGATTTGCATTTCCCTGATTGCTAGTGATCTTGAACATTTTTTCAAGTGCCTTTTGGCCATTTGGATGTCCTCTTTTAAAAATGTCTATTGAGGTTCTTGGCCCATCTCTTAAGTGGGTTGCTTGTTTTGTTGTTGTGGAGTTCTTGATCTCTTTGTAGATTCTGGTTATTAATCCTTTATTAGTTTCATAGATTACAAATATTTTTTCCCATTCTGTTGGTTGCCTATTCACTTTCCTGACTGTTTCTTTTGCAGTACAGAAACTTTTAAGTTTGACGTAATCACAATTGTTAATTTTGGCTTTGACTGACTGTGCCTCTGGGTCTTTTTCAAGAAGTCTTTGCCGGTACCTATATCTTGCAGGGTTTCTCCAATGTTCTCTAATAAATTGATGGTGTCGGGTCATAGATTTAGATCTTTAATTTATGTTGAGTGGATTATTGTGTAAGGTGAAAGGTAGGGGTATTGCTGCATGCTTCTGCACGTGGAAATCCAGTTTTCCCAGCACCATTTGTTGAATAGACTGTCCTTGCTCCAGGGATTGGTTTTAGATCCTTGATCAAATATAAGTTGGCTGTAGATGTTTGGATTGATTTCTGGTGTTTCTATTCTGTTCCATTGGTCTATCCATCTGTTTCTGTACCAGTACCATGCTGTTTTGATAACTACTGTCCTGTAGTATGTCCTGAAATCTGGTATTGTGAAGCCTCCGGCTTTGTTTTTGTTGTACAAGATGGCTTTAGCTATTTGAGGTCTCCTGTGTCTCCATATGAACTTCAGCATCACATTTTTTTAGATCCGAGAAGAATGTCTTTGGCATTTTATTGGTATCACATTGAATCTATAAATTCCTTTTGGGAGAATGGACATTTTGATGATATTGATTCTTCCAATCCATGAGCATGCAAGATTTTTCTATCTTTTGGTATCCTCTTCTAGTTCTTTCTTTAAGATTTTGTAATTCTCATTGTAGAGATCATTGGTTGTTTATTCCAAGGTATTTGATTGTTTTTGTAGCTATTGTGAATGGGATTGACCTTAGCAGTTCATTTTTGTGCATTGATTTTATATCCTGCTACTTTGCCAAACTCTTGTATGAGTTCCAATAATCTCTTAGTAGATTTCTTTGGATCCTCTAAATAAAGAATCATATCATCTGTAAAGAGGGATAGTTTCACTTCTTCCTTCCCAATTTGTATCCTTTCAATTTCTTTTTCTTGCCTAATGATCATGACTTTAAATATGATCTTCAGGATAATGTTAATAGAAAGTTGAGAGATAAATAATGTCTTAGAAGAGGCAAGAGTTAAGCAAGTATTTATCTAATAGAAGGGGAGACAGCTAGATTATGACACTAAAATATGAACATGACTTTCATTACAACAGCAAGGACATCATGGTGGTAGATTTGCATAATGGATGGGGCTGAAACAAGGATCTGTAGGTAATTCTGGACAAAATAATACAGTGTTTTTTTGTCATTGTCTGGACTGTGGCTTTTTAAAAGAGGATTCATAGAAGAGTTTTGAGCCTAGGATCCATTTCATTGATTTGTATTGTAAAGATGTTGATTGCTCTTTAGAAAACAGACTTCAGGGAAGGAAGAATAGAAGAAATTTCACTATTCTGAGAGCTGCCACAGCAATACATTGAAGGTCATGGTAACTCAGTCAAAACATCACTGCTTTGGTGTTAATGGTCATATGGTGAAATTCTAGAGATATTTTGAATGTAAACGCCACATGACCTCTGCAAACTCAGTATGGAGAATAAAATGATGCAAATATATAAGCAATGAGAAGGATGGAGTCTCTGCCAACCATGAAGATACAAGATGTGCATAGAATAGGGTGGAGGTGAAAGATAATCAGTTAAATGTCAGACATGTTGAAAAAAGACTGTTAAGTATACAAGTTTGGAGTTCAGAAAGTGAGTGAATCTGATCTAGAAATATAAAAATTGAAATCATCATGAAAATTATGGTTTTTACAACATGGCAATCAGTGAAATATTCCCATAAATTATTGTGGATTTAGGAGTAAATAATTGAAGAATAGAAGATGGGCAAATAACAAAATAGGTCAACATGCAAAATATAGAAAGAAAATAGTGAGAACATTGTCTATTGGAAGTGGGGCTGGTGAAATAAATCTTGAGTTCAGTTCAAAAGTGAATATGTGAAACTCTTATTTAAAAATTACTTTGACAGTAAAGGACATGAAAGTAGTACATTAAGCCAAATGCACTTTCTTTCTAAGCCCAGGGTCTTGAATGATCTGTGTGAATGCAAAGGTTTCATGGCGACTAGAAACCAATGAAAGGGAGTATATAGAAAAAATAGAGAGTAATCAATTATTTCAACAGATACCAATAGGTTATACAAGATGAGGACTGAGAGTTAGCCATTGATTTCATCAATGTGTAAATAACTATTGATTTGAACTACAGCAATTTCTGTTGAATGATGTTCACAAAATCCTGATAAAAACAGCTTATAAAGTGAATAGAAGGAGTGAAATACAAGGTATTTGGTGTAAACAACTCTTTTTAGATTTTTCATTTTCTGTTATGAGGAACATAGATGGCAGGCAGCAGTTAGCAAAAGCTAGCAATGTTATCTCTCCTTGTCTTAAACCTCCACCTGCTGCTATACTGCAATTTCTTTCTTCACCCTCCAAATTCTCCTTCTCTTTCGATACTCCACCTCCTCCTTCCTCTATTATAGGAGAAAAGGAGAAAAAAAGTTTTCAGGCTGAGAGATGATCCACCACAGTGTAAAAATTAGAGAGTGAATGAATTTACAATTCTGAAGACAGGTAATTGAATAGGACAGAAATAATGTGTGTTAATATATAAATAAAGTAATAAAATTTGCAAAGGCACCCTAAACATTTATCTTTATGATCTGAAGGTTAGGCAAACTATGTAGGTAAAGGTGGGGTGGGGAGAGGATATTGCTACTACTGTGGCTTGTTTTGACTATTAAACAATGACTGATTTAAAAATGTGTAAAGGTAATTGTTATAGCAATTGAATGTGGAGAATAAAGTTTAATTTTAGAGGAGTTGAGTGTGTAATGAAATACACTGAAATAGTAAATTCTACCTAAAATTAATAATGTTGAAGAACCTGATGGTGGGGAGATGGGCTGAAAACTGGAAAGAGTATAGGCAGACAATATTTTTGTTGGGCTGTTTGTTTTTAAATACTCTCCATGCTTCTTAGGCATGCTCCTGTCCTAGGTTGAAGTCTTGCTGTAGTAGCAAAGCAGCAACAGTCTGGGCCACTTCTTATTGAATAATGTTTAATTTGATTAAAACAAACTGTACTGAATGATTAAACAGTAGAGATCTTTACAGGATTACTATAGCCAAACTGCATGTCTTTTAAAAAGGTAAAACCCGTACTTAAATGTGTATCATTATACCATGATTAAGAGAAGCTGATATCTGATAATTGTTTCACAAGAAAATAGTATGTCATATATCTTCATATTCAGAAATATAATATATATGTAGCAAATTGTCATGTAAAATTGGTTTGATAGATTCTTGAGGTGTATTCTTGGTGAATTAGGTCACTTTTGGATGTATGACACTGCACATTTAAGATGTGCTTCTCCATATAATGGATTTTAAGTTAGACAATCAATCTTCAACTCTTTCTCTATGTATTTAGTATAGTAGCAGGACATTTTTTAGTATTATGGAAACAAATGGGAGACAGTTGTGCTGTACGTTAAGAATATGAACACAATAACCCTCTGTATCAAGTGTCAATTTTCTAAGAAGTCTGTTTAAGCTACTACTTACCAAGTTAGCTCAAGATTAAAAAACAGGCCAGCGCTGTGGCTCACTTGGCTAATCCTTTGCCTGTGGCGCCGGCACCCCGGGGTTCTAGTCCCAGTTGGGGCACTGGATTCTGTCCTGGTTGCTCCTCTTCTAGTCCAGCTCTCTGTTGTGGCCAGGGGAGAGCAGTGGAGGATGGCCCAAATGCTTGGGCCCTGCACCGGCATGGTAGACTGGCGGGGGGAGGGGAAACCTGGCTCCTGGCTTCGGATTCACACAGCGCGCCTGCAGTGGCGGCCATTTGGGGGGTGAACCAACAGAACAATGAAGACCTTTCTCTCTGTCTCTCTCTCTTTCACTGTCTAACTCTGCCTGTCCAAAAAATAAAAATAAAAAAATGAAAAAAGATAGAAAATATAATATTTACCTGATGGCTTAGAAAAAAAAATATTATATAAAGTTGCATCCTCTTGCCAGAAATATTCAACAATTCATAACCCAGGGTTGATATTAATCTTAAAACAACAAAGTGAAAAAGCATTTACTTTTCATGAAGGAATCACATTCAGGGGAATAGCATGTAGTGAGAACAGAACACAAGCAGGGTGTGAAAGAGATTTTGCATTCTGGCTCTATTATAAGCTCCAGCCACTTTAGAAACAGAAACTATCAAAATCAGAACTTCAATGTCTTCAGTGGTTAAATGAGAAAGACATTCCTAATTTCACAAGATTTGGTGAAGATCACATGGAATTAGACATGTATATCTGTCAGTTCTGGGCTTAACACAGGATATCCATTGTGACCCAGACTATCAGATTCTTTAGAACCCTAATCTAAATGCTGGCATAAAATGGTATTCAAAACTACTTATATATGAAACATCCATGTCTTTCTATGCACAGTCTTAATATCTCATATTATATAGAAACAGAATAACAGTTTTATTTTTCTATTTCAAAAGCTCATTCTATTCAATACAACCCAAATTATGCATATGCTAGTCATGTTTTAGCTGCACTGGGCACCCATTTGGAGCAAGGGAGAACTAGCATTGTTAATCTCATGCTAGATACTCAATAAACATACTCACTGAATCAGAAAATACGTTCATTATGCTGTACTTTAACGCTAAGCCTAATAAAATTTTGCATTAAGTAAGATTCTATGCCTGGATAATAACTGTTTGCACATTAAAATTTTGGATCAAACTGAATCTCTGATGTAAAATAACAGGCTTATGGAAGTCAAACTTCATTTTCGGATTCCCTAAGAGATTGAGTGAACAACCTTATAAAGTTTCCTCAGCTTGACTAAACTTTAGACAAGAGTTTCCTGACTCCAGGCTCCTGACTTCTTTTTTCTTAAAATATTTATTTTAGAAAATTTGTAATTATAAATTCTCTTTCTGCCTCCCTGAAACTTAAATCTGTATAAAATCTTTTGTCAGTTTCATCTTTAAACCTTAAGAGCTATCTGTTTGAAGTAAAATCAAGGAAGTTAGTGCCCCATCTCTGGATCAAAGGGACTGAAATGACTTGAATGTGTATGCCCAGACATATATGGCAGAAACTCATTCCTCAACATAACAGTGTTAACAAGTGGAACCATTAAGAGGGATTAAGTCATGACCTTATGGGTGGGTTAGTGCTGTTATTATGGGAGTGGGCTCATTGCATCAAATGTGGAATCCTTGTAAAGCATGCAGCTGTCCTTGTCTCTCAATTTCTCTCACCCCCCCAAAAAAAAAAGTCTTGGGCCAGATTATGATGCAGACAAGAGGATTCTCATTAAATCCTGGTGCTTGTTTTTGAACCCATTAGTCTCTATAAACTTGTTTTTTTTTTTTTTAATGAAGCAAAACAAACTCCAGTATTCTTCTATAGCCTCAGTAAAAAGAGAGGAGAGAGGAAGGGAACCAACGGAAGGGAGACCTTTCTCTCTGTCTCTCTCTCACTGTATATAACTCTACCTGTCAAATAAAAAAAAAAAACGTATTTCCTGGGTAGCTAATAATATGAGATATGAAATGGACTGGCACCATGGCAAAGTTGGTCAATCCTCTGCCTGTGGCACCAGAATCCCATATGGGCACCGGTTCTAGTCCTGGCTGCTCCTCTTCCAATCCAGCTCTCTGCTGTGGCCAGGGAGGGCAGTGGAGGATGGCCCAAGTCCTTGGACCCCTGCACCCATATGGGAGACTGGTGAGGAAGCACCTGGCTCCTGGCTTCGGATCAGCACAGCACTGGCCATTGTGGCCATTTCGAGGGTTAACCAACGGATGGAAGACATTTCTCTCTGTTTCTCCCTCTCATGTCTGTAACTCTACCTCTAAAATAAATAAATAAAAATCCTTAAAAATATGAGATATGAAAGCAGTTAAATTATTTTTGTAAAAATAATAATTGGCTGAGAGCTGAAAAAATAATCTATGTGTATACTGACTCTAAAACTACTATTTCTTAGAAGATTCAATATTTTGATTGATTCCTTCTTTTAACTATATTTACAAATGTTTACACTCAAGTAAATATAGTATTAAAATTTCCTAAATATTTACAGAAAATAACATAATATGCAATGCTGTATGATTATGCACACATGTGTATGCAATGGTGTATGCCAACTGAATTTATTCCACATAATATAAAATTGGAAAAATTTGATTTCTAAAGTGAAACTGGGTTAGAATCTAATATTACAGCAAATAGATGGGTTTTGTTCCTTAATCCATTCAGCCACTCTGTGTCTTTTAACTGGAGAGTTGAGGCCATTGACATTCAATGTGACTATTGATAAGTAGTAACTTTGCCTTGCCATTTGACTAAAGATATTTCTAATATATGCTTTGAACTTCCTGTGATCTTGTACTGGGAGGAGATGTACAGCTTGGTACAGGTTCAATTGGACTTGCCCCAAATGGTAGAGTTAGAAATGTGCCAGGGATTCCAATTCAATCCCATCAAGGTAGCATCAAGTAATCAGTTTCAGTGCATAATTAATCATAATGATAGGATTAAGAGTCAAAGAGATCACATAAAGTAGACTAATGTCTGCTAATACTAACTGACAGAATTAAAAAGGAGAGAATGATCCAACAAGGGAAGCGGGATACACAGTAGACTCATAGAATGGCAGATGTCCTAAACAGCACTCTGGCCTCAAAATCAGCCCTTAAGGCATTCAGGTCTGGCTGAAGAGCCCATGAGAGTACTTTAGGCATGGAAAGCTAAGACACTCAGGCAAAAAAATAAAAAAATCTAAATGAAAGAATGGGCAATCAAAGAAGGAGGTACCTTTCTCTGAAGGGAGGAGAGAATTACCACTAAGACTATGACCTTGTCTAAATAAGATCAGAGTTGGCAAACTCAAAAGGCTTCCATAGCGTTGGCAACTCATGACTAGAGCCTAGGGTGATTACTGACCCCATAAATAAGAGTGTTAATTGTTAAGTCAACATCAGGAGTCACTGTGCTCTTACTCCCCATGTAGGATCTCTGTCCTTAATGTGTTGTACTATGTGATTTAACAGTATAACTAGTACTCAAATAGTACTTTATACTTTGTGTTTCTGTGCGGGTGCAAATGGTTGAAATCTTTACTTAATATATACTGAATCGATCTTCTGTATATAAAATTAATTGAAAATGAACCTCGATGTGAATGGAATGGGAGAGGGAGTGGGAGCTGGGAGTGTTGCGGGTGGGAGGGAAGTTATGGGGGGGAAACACTGTGATCCAAAAGCTGTACTTTTGAAATTTTTATTTATTAAATACAATTTAAAAAAAGAATTTAATATTACTTCAGTTATGTGCACAAAACTTCACATGATATAATTAGCATCCTTTTATTTCACTAATTTATAAAATTGAAATTATTCTGAAAATCTTACATCAAAACATGATACACTAATCCATAATATTTTAAAATATTATATATGCATTTCAAGTAAATATTTGATTTAGCGTTATATAATAACAAATTAGTGTAGCTTTATGCAAATTTAATAATTTTCTAATGATATGAACTGTTTTAACTCACATAAAAATACCTAGCAATTCCTAAATTGAACATGTTTTTAAAGCACTGTTGTGATTGTGTCTTGGAAATACAGCAATAGAATTTATATCTTCAGTGTTATAAGGTATACGGTTTAATCTGTTACCTGACAATATCATTAGTGAAACACGTTGTCTTCATTTCAAACCCTCTGAATACACAAATACGTATAGTCATCGGGGTTACTTACAATCCTGATATTCTCCAAGCAAGCAGAAATAGATCAAGTGTGAAAAGATCAATTCATGAAGATGACTATGAAATGCATTGAAGAGCAGCTCTGATTCATACTCTGACACTTTTACCATATTAACAAATTTAGAATAAAAGCAAACAAAATCTACTAGGGATCCAAATGGATTATGCAGGTTTAAGAGACAAAAAGAGACTGGGTAAGATGAATGAATATAAATAGAGAGTTATACTGACTTGAGATTTGTCGAGGTGGAGGAGGTGTGGATTTCCTCTTTGGAGTAAAGTGCAGTGTTGGGACCCCGGTCAGCCCTCTAGGCTTAAAGTCAGTGAGCACTGTGGAATTCTCACAAAGTTAGCACTGCCTGTCTGCAGTAGGGCAGAGATCCGGGTGCTTTCTATTCATCTGTATATGGCAAGATAGTGGTTCCCTAGCAGGAAAGCTGAGGAAGGAGCTGCAGGCAACTACAGCAGGCTTGTGCTTTGTTCCTCTCTTTTTACTGTTCTTCAGAGTCTGTGCTGTTTGCCAGTCCTGTTACTGCCTTACTAAAGTTTTTTTTCTCATTCTCCTTAATTCTAATATTTCATAGGTTGAACCATTTCCCAGAAAGATGATATCCCTCCACGGAACCAGGAGAAGAATGGCAGATGGTGGCAGCATGCTTTGTTTCTCTGTGCTGTTTGGAGTCTCTGTGCCATTTGCTGTTCTAACCACTTCTTTACTGAAGTGTTTCTTCAGTCTCTCTGTTCTTTTTTATACACAGAACCATTTTCCAGGCAGATGGAGTCCCCTGGCCAGAGTGCCCGTGGAGGAGTCATAGCAGTAGTGGTGAACTTTCTTTCTGCATGGTTTCATCATCACCATGCTGTTTGTAGTCCCCATCGCTACTGCTGCTGATTCCTATTCTTATTCTTCTTCTACTTCTTCTTCAGTGTTACAGAGAGAGAAAAAGAAGCAGAAAGTGAGGTCTTCCATTTGCTGGATTTCTCCCTAAAAGTTTGCAACAGCTGTGCCCTGGTCCAGCTGAAGTCAGGAGCCCAGAGCTTTTTCTGGGTCTCCCCTGTGGGTGCAGGTATCCAAGCACTGGAGCCATCTTCTATAGCTTTCCTAAATGCTTTAGCCAGGCATGAAATTGGAAATGGAGCAGCCCTGGGACAAGAACCGGCACCCATATGGGATGCAACGTTGTACATGGTGGCTTAACATGCTATACCCCCAATGATGGCTCCTTCAATCACTTTTTGACAAAAGGTTATCTTCAAACAACTTCTGAAATTGTGGTCCTGCCATAGTTCTCAGGCTTTTTCCAGGCTGACATGGATGCAGATCCTCTCTATTCAGCTATCTTGATATTTTATTCCTAAAATTATTTTATGTATCTTTTAAAAATTATATGACAAAAGAAATATCAGTATTTTAGCCAGATCCTAATGCCTTAAGGGCTGATTCTGAGGCCAGAGTGCTGTTTAGGACATCTGCCATTCTATGAGTCTGCTCTTTATCCTGCTTCCCATGTTGGATCATTCTCTCCTTTTTAATTCTATCAGATAGTATTAGCAGACACTAGTCTACTTTATGTGATCCCTTTGACACTTAATCCTATAATTATGATCAATTATGAACCGAAACTGATCTCTTTGACCTGTGAGATGGCATTGGTACATGCCACCTTGATGGGATTGAATTGGAATCCCCTGACACATTTCTAACTCTACCATTAGAAGTTAGTCCGAGTGAGCGTGTGCCGAACTGCACATCTCTTCCCTCTCTTATTCCCACTCTTATATTTAACAGGGACCACTTTTCAGTTAAATTTAATGCCTAAGAATAATTGTGTGAAAATTAAAGAGTTCAACCAATGGTACTAAGTAGAACAAAAAGTACTAAAAGGAATAAAGTAGTAACTTGTTCCTCGACAGTCAGGACATGGACTGATCAAGACATTGTTTCTCCTAGTGTCCATTTCACTTCAACAGGTTTCTTTTTAGGTGCTCAGTTAGTTGTCACAGATCAGGGAGAACATATTTGTCCATTTGGGACTGGCTTATTTCACTCGGCATGATGCTTTCCAGATTCCTCCATTTTGTTGCAAATGACCCAGTTTCATTTTTTTACTGTTGTATAGTATTCTATAGAGTACATATCCCATAATTTCTTTATTCTGTCTTCTGTTGATGGGCATTTGGATTGATTCCATGTCTTAGCTCTTGTGAATTGAGCTGCAATAAACATTGAGTTGCAGACAGCTCTTGTATTTGCCAATTTAATTCCTTTGAATAAATTCCAAGGAGTGAGATGGCTGGGTTTTATGGTAGGGTTATATTCAGGTTTCTGAGGAATCTCCAAACTGACTTCCATAGTGGCTTTACCAGTTTGCATTTCCACAAATAGTGGATTACTGTGCCTTTTTACCCACATCTGCACCTGTTGTTGGTAGATTTCTTTATGTAAGCCATTCTAACCGGGGTGAGGTAAAGGAAGTTTTAATAATGACTTCAAAATTCATAGTTAAGCTGGTCATCATTTTTGTTCTTAAAGTGAGAACATAGCTTTCCTCATGGGTATTATTTACCTCACAGAAAAATCACAGAACATTCCTGTGACTATACATTTCTAGTTCAGGCCACTAACGATTAGGAATGTGACTGAGCACCCTCTTGGCTGAAATTACAAGCTGCCTCAGTCGTCGAGTTTACCAGAAACCAGAGGAAAAGGAGCAAGCTAGTTGGCAGGAAAAATGTAAGTATAGGTGGCAGGCTTTACAGAATGATCTGCCATCAAGGATACTCATTTTTTAACCCCAAATGGCTTTGGTTTCAGATGTGGAAAGGTAGGGCTTCCGCTGGACACAGATTCAGTTTCTGAAGAGCCCTGGCAGCTCTGCCAACCAAGAGCTGGGTCACTGGAAATGGAACCGCCCTGGAGTTGAAGGACTCCTAGGTCAGACCCTATTGGCTCTAAGCTGAAAAAAGCCCTTCACTTAGCCTAGCTTCCAAAGTAACCACCACTGTTGAGGGGACAGCCAAGAAGTGTTAGTAACATTGCAGGCAGAACTGTAAATTTCCTTTTAGAATTGGCACCTGTCTCTATTCAGGCCAGCTCTCTTTCCAGACCAGCTAGGTAATGCACATCAACAGGATGATTTCCCTAAGGAGGTTCACACCTCCCTTATGATGTCCCATGTGAAGAGATACATAGTTCTGGACCTCATACCTTGCCAGGTCTTAATATCCACGTGATTATTATCAAGCTCATTCTGTCAGTTTTTATTTGCCTCTAACTGGGAAAATTTCCTTGTGGTTCAGACAGCACCTCTCTTAGGTCCTCTAATAATGACTCATTCCTTTGTTTTAGACCCTGTGTATTTAACCTGCTTGTTAGATTTGTTTTCCCCAGACTTGAAACAGTAAAATTCTAGATGGCCATGCAGATGAAACTTTGGATGGAAGTAGTTTCTGTAAGCTGGCACTGCATCCCCTTAGGGGCCATCTCCAACTGGCACCCTGTCTTCACTGTTTTTTCCTATGCCACCTCTACTCATTTAAATAAGTTAGTTCCATTCTTCTGGGGGAGGGAATGTCAAGAATCAGATGGGTTAATAGGTAGCCAGGTTGGTCCCAGTGGAAATTATGGGTGTGAAATGCTTGCTTCCCCAAAAGTTACCTCTAGCAAGGCCAAAAGTACCTCCCCCACTCCTTAGGAACTGATAGTTTTATCATGAGGATTCAAAGGTATGGTGATTCCATCCTTCTGAGTTCTCAGTTTACCGTAAAAAACAAGTTACCTTTCCCAGATAGGTACAGATCAGTCTTTTGATGGGTTTTGTCCTTGCCTTGAAATTGAATGTCAAGCTAAGAATTTTTTTCCCCAAAATTTTCCTTAAAAACCCCAGCACCACCAACCCCTTCAAGTTTTGACTCTCTTGGAGCCTCCCTCATAGCCACTCTGCCAGGAAGTCTCTGACTTAAATAAATCTTAGTTGTTTTTGGGAAAAAAAGAGAATGTATAAATCTTTATTTTCCCTCTACAAACCAAAGTCAGAAAAATAATCTGATTTTGAATTCTCTGGTGCTTTGTAGTTTTTGATTTTTTATAACCACATTTAGTTAGAATGCAACATAGATGGCATGCAATTCATGTTGCATCACATAAAATCAGAAAATCAGATGGAAACATATTCCAAGTGCTAAGGTATGTCATTGAATTTGAATGATGATAATATTCTTCTTCTACTACAAATATATTCGCAAGTAGAAATTAAAACTTGTAGTATTACTTTGCATTAAATGACATGGGTTTCTCATCAGTCATTCACCTAATGATTTTAAAACCAACAGATACACTTTTTTAAAATCAAAACTCTATCAATATTTAGTGACAATGTTCTTTAACTATTCTAGAATAGATGTGATAAATAATTTACTATGGAAAATTCAAACTAATGACTCAGTTTCTTCTCAAATACAAAGACAAAATCCATCTATTCCTCTGGAAATTACTATTTTTAAAGATTGATTGATTGATTTTAATAACTGAGGGAGAGAGATGGAAATCTTCAGTTACTGGATCTCTGTTCAAATGGTCACAATAGCTAGGGTTGGGCCAGGCTGAAACCAGGAGCCAAGAACTCCTTCTGGTTTCTTACACTTTTGGCATTTACCAACATAGATGTTGGAAGTCAATCTCTCTGCAGCCCTGGGTTACCACTGATGCACTTTATGTCACTGGAATTTGAGTTTTTCTGCTTTAAAATTTCACAGAAATTGAGTCAGATACTATATACTCTTGTGTTTAGTATCTGTAGTTTTACATGTTTTGTGATTCATGATAATGCATACATCTATTGTTCTGTATATTGCTGAATAGGATTCTACTACTGTAGCATGCCATACTTTGTTTTATCTGTGTAGATGTTGGTGGATAAATCTGTCTCAAGTATTTGTATACAAAAAAAGGTAATCTTTTGACTCTTGACTTTAGTTTGGCCCACTCCCAGCAATTTGGGGAGTGAACCAGCAGATAGAGGATCTCTCTCTGTGTCTTCTCCCCCCATCTGTAACTTTGCCTTTCAAATAAAATAAAATAAATCTTTCAAAAATTCCTGTCAATCTGAAATTGAATCACTTCCAGATGTCAAATTTTACTTTCAATCATAATATCGTAATCATTTTTTATTAAACAGCCATCATTTTTAGTATAAGACTGCTTCAAATGAATTTATCTCATCACATGAACCAAAGCTCTTTACCTCACAGACCAATTTCTTCGCGACTGTTGACACTGGCTTGATGATTTTAGCTTTTAGATAACAACAGTGAGGCAACTATTTATCCTGTCTTCTCCTAGTTATAATGGCCCAGTTGACTGCCTATAGTTGATGTATATCACCTCCCACAGCTCTAGCTATGCTCTATCCAAGACCAGTTCTCTGACAAGCATCCTGCTTCCTATTATACCTTAGAAAAATGCCAGCACTTATTTCTTAGCAGACACCTTATGCTCTTTGTGTACAATTACCTATAGATTGTTATTCTCACCTTGACCTCTTGTAACTGATATCATTGGTTAACAGAAAACAAACTGAGTAGACACTGAAGTAAGAATTTTCATGAAGTTCTCTGAACTCATCTATCCCAATCTGATGGAAACTGAATCTATTGACCTTTTAGTGTGGATGCATATTTTAGGTGTGCTTTTCTTAAAACATGCATCTGTTTTTTTTTTTGTTGTTGTTGTTTATAAATCTGCACTAATAAAGCATTTTTTTTTCATTGGAGAAAAAAGAATCGTCCTAACAGACTAACTGAAATTGACTATCTTAAAAATGTCCATTTGTTCAGTGGAAAGAACGGGGCCATCAAAGAAGGAGGTACCTTTCTCTGAAGGGAGGAGAGAACTTCCACTTTGACTATGACCCTATCGGAATAAGATCAAAGTCAGCGAACTCTAAAGGCTTCCATAGCCTTGGCAACTCATGACTAGAGCCTAGGGAGATTACTGACGCCATAAACAAGAATGTCAAATTGTTAAGTCAGCAACAGAAGTCACTGTGTACTTACATCTCATGTGGGATCTGTCCTTAATGTGTTGTTTAATGTGCAGTGATGCTATAACTAGTACTGAAACAGTATTTTTACACTTTGTGTTTCTGTGTGGGTGCAAACTGATGAAATCTTTACTAATTATATACTGAATCGATCTTCTGTATATAAAGATAATTGGAAATGAAAAAAAAAACCTGGTGTTAAATTGGAAATGGCATAGAAAATTAATTAATTTTTAAAAAAATATCATGTAGGATCTCTGTCTTTAATGTGCTGTACACTGTTATTTAATGCTATAACTAGTACTCCAACAGTATTTTTTTCACTTTGTGTTGCTATATGGGGGCAAACTGTTGAAATATTTACTTAATATATACTAAACTGATCTTCTGTATATAAAGAGAATCGAAAATGAATCTTGATGTGAATGGAAGGGGAGAGGGAGCGGGAAAGGGGAGGGTTGCAGGTGGGAGGGAAGTTATGGGAGGGGGGAAGCCATTGTAATCCATAAGCTGTACTTTGGAAATTTATATTCATTAAATAAAAGTTTAATAAATGAAAAATATATATAAACAATGCTCATTTGATAATACTCACATAATATATTAAACCTTTATGTGAATATTACAATAGTCCCATTTTCTTTCAAATTATACTTTTAGTACATATTTTAGTTTACAGAAGTTATAATGATATCTTGATCCAAGTTTACCAAATTACCCTTCCCAGGTTTCTGTGTTACAGTTGGGTGTATTTTAGCTATAAGAATGACCAAGTGTTTCTACAAGTTAGATTTGATAAGCACACTTATGTCCTCCTTTGCCTTGAAAATGGTTTTTGCTTTTTTATTTTCATATGTTCTATCACTCACAGCAGTTTTGTGTGCTTCTCAGAATGAAAAATCAATTAAGTACATTTAGTTGAGTAAATTGTGCTTGCAGATGTGGGTGTGGGTGTGTGTGGTTAAAATGAGTTTACTTTTCACCTCAACTGTAATGAAATATTATAATGGACCAAGATACAATATTTATATGAAAATAAAGTAAATTATTTCTACGTATTTAGTTATTAAATGCTGTGGGTATTGTAATTAAATAGTCTTAAAAGCAGTGAAGTTATTGTTCAAAATTCATTGAATACAAAAGCATTGACTATCAAAATATAGAAGCCTTATCCTAATGCACTTTCTCTCCAGAATTACTTAAAATGAGATCCTTTGGAAGTCTTTACCAAGGAATACAAATCAAATACATTGGAAGTTCTAGAAAATTAAGCAATTAATCACTTACATTAATAAAAATAGACCGTGATACATGTTTAAGTGCATACTGGGTAAATTTTGGAAAATTAATAAGCTCTGTGAAATTAAGTGGTTTTCCTTCATCTAGTTGCTTAGAATCAAATATAAACTCAACAAATAATTGTAGAATTGTGAAAAAGTTAATTTTAAATTCACTGCTCATCCATGTTTTAGTGGACATTCATAGTCTGACAAAGAAACTCAGATCTATACCTTTTTAGAGAACAAGATTGTTTCATGTTACAAAGGTACATCCTTAGAGTTTCATTTTCTTCCACAAACCAGATAAACATTACTCACATTAAGTGCAAATAGATTTCACCATTGCTTAGTTACTGTGTGTAAGCAGAATGTGACTTCTCAGGACATCTGCCTATTATTCGTTAGTTAGATCTAGGAAAGACTTCAGTGCAGTGATTGATTAAAATTCTTACTCTCCTCTCCTAGAAATGTTAAAACAATTTCTTAAAGAAGAAAATTGAATATCTGCTTCTTTAACAATGTTTTCAGTGAAACATTTTACCTTATCTTTTGATTTTAATAGCTATATTTGATTAATGTTTTATAATATGGTTTTCATATATGTAGTTTATTATGTATTATTTTATTTCTTCTGTTTATAATTTTCTCAATCTGAAGATGAAGAAATGTAGATATGAATTCATTTAATAAGTAGTTAATAGAGTTTTATCATGTGTGAGGTATAAAATATACCCAAGATCATATAAATAATACTTTTCCCAGAACCAAAAAAGGTACAGTATGTTTCTAAATTTTCCTAGCTTTATGTACTCTTCTTCCTATAAAAATAAAGTCCCCTTAAGTGTCATTATCTGATTTTCAGGACTGCATGATGTGTTTAAAACAGTCTTTCATCCCTAAAAATGATCTACTGAGTAACTCTAATTTAACATTGAAAAAAAAAGGCACAATTAACAAATTCAAAATAGAATACACCAATATCTATCCTTAGTCCTTAACAGTTATTTTCCTGAGAATCCCTCTGATTGTGGTTCCCTCTTCCTCATCAACCAAACCAGAAATCTGAAAATCTTTCTTTTTTTTATTTTTCTTGCTCATATTCTACAAAATCATACTTAGACTGAATTTATATTTCTTGTCTCCCTCTTTGTCCAAGACTAATTGCATGTATTTATTTCAATGTTTAGTAACCTACCAGTTAGAATCTTGAACATACTCTAGGTCAGCATTCCTGTTCACTCTCTTGAATTATCAGAAATTTTATCTTTTATTTTTTATGAGCAAGTTAAAAACCTACATGTTGGATTGTGCTATGCCATTTTTCTACTCACAAGACTTCAGTTGCACTTCATTCTTTCATAGCATCCTTGGCCCTCCCAGGTATGAGCTCTTCCTTCACCATCAGGTGCATCATCCTACCTCAGTGCATTCTTATTTCCATAGTAAGGTTCTTCCTCTCTCTATGGTCTCATCTATTAGTTCCAAGTTATCCAGTCATACTCAATGTAAGATATCGTCTTGGTATTCTGTGTTCTAATTTCTCCAAATTATCAGTGCCAATTCCTTAAAACTCTTTATTCCTTTCTTAAAGCACAAATATTACAGCCATTGACCTATCCATATAATTCTTATAATTTTGTTTAATAATTATAGTTATTTATGGGCCTGTGGGTGCTGTTTTGATACACATTGTATAATAACAAAACCCAAGTATTTAGCATGTCATAAATCTAGAACCTCATAAAGTTAGCATTGTGGTAAGGCCTTTGGAAAGTAGGTCCTCTGGCTATTATGAAATATTAAATATAGTATTTTAAAGCATGGTTACCTTTCTGTTCAACAATAAACTATTTCCATTGCCCATCTACTTTTAAATTCTATGATGTCAGGTTTTTGTTTTTTGTTTTTTTTTTTTTTTTGAGTCTAAATATAATTGAGATCATGTGGATTGAATACGTTTTTAAGTATTAATTTATTTAAAAGGCAGAGTTATGGGGGAGAGAATGAGGTTCCACCTCCTGGTTCACCCCCCAAGTGGCTGCAATGGCTGGAGCTGGACTGGTCCAAAGGTAGGAGCCAGGAGCTTCCTCTGAGTCTCCCAAGTAGGTGCAGGGGCTCATCTTCTGCTGCCTTCCCAGGTGTGCCAGCAGAGAGCTGGATTGGAAGTGCAGCATTCTGGATTGAGTAGACACCTTTGAGGGATATTGGCATCAGAGGAGTTAGCTTTACCCTCTACACCACCACATTGAGGCCTCATTTTTTTTTTATTTGACAGGTAGAGTCATAGATAGTGAGAGAGAGAGAGACAGAGAGAAAGGTCTTCCTTCCGTTGGTTCACCCCCCAAATGGCTGCTATGGACGGCACTGTGCCAATCCGAAGCCAGGAGCCAGGTGCTTCCCCCTGGTCTCCCATGCGGGTGCAGGGACTCAAGCACTTGGGCCATCCTCCACTGCCCTGCCAGGCCACAACAGAGAGTGGACTGAAAGAGGAGCAAGTGGGACTAGAACCCAGCACCCATATGGGATGCTGGCACCGCAGGCGGAGGATTAACCAAGTGAGCCAAGGTGCCAGCCTTCATTCATTTTTATGGTCTACAGTATTTCAAGGTATATGTGTGCGTATGTGTGTGTGTACACACACCCACTCATATTTTTTTGTTCATTCATCTCTTGATAGACTCAGGTGGATTCCATGTCTTGGCTCTTTTTCATAATGTAAGAACAAACATAGGAGTGTAGATGTCTTTCAACATGCTGATTTAATTTCTTTGGAAATATACCCAGCAGTAGGATTGCTGGATCATAGACTAGATAGTAGTTCTATTATTAACATTCTCAGGAACCTAAATGCTGGTTTTCATAATTGCTATATCAATTTACCTCCAAACAACAGTTTAAAAGTGTTTCCCTTTCTTCACTTTTATGTCAGTAATTATTATAATTTGTTGGTGATTTTTTATAATAGTCATTCTAAATGGGATAGAGTGATATCTCATTTTTATTTTGTTTTTTATTTCTCTGATGACTCATAAAGTTGAGCATTTAAAATATATATCTTTTGGGGCTGGTGCTGTGGCATTGTGGGCAAAGCAGCATCCAGGCTGCTCCACTCAAATCCAGCTCTTTGCTAGTGTACCTAGGAAAGCAGCAAAAAAGGCCAAGGTGGTTGGGCTCCTGCACCCACATAGGAGTCTTGAAAGCCACTCCTGGCTCCATTGTGACCATTTAGGGCATGAAATCGTGGTTGGAAGATTTTTCTCTCTCCCTCTCTTTCTGTAACTCTGCCTTTTTAATTAAGTAAATAAATCATATATATGTTATATTATGTTTATTATTAGTATATCTTTTGAGAAATGTCTGTTCAGGTCTTGTGCCTTTCATTTAATCAGACTCTTTTGTTTTATTTTGTTTTGACATTGAATTGTTTGGCTCTTTATATACTCAGGAAAAAACCTCTTTTCAAATGTAAACATCCTTGTGTTCTGTAGGCTATTTGACATCCTGTGAGTGTTTCCTTGGTGTACAGAGGACTGTTGGTTTGATGTATTAATATTTTCATGTTTTTTTTTTCTTTTCTGTGCTTTTAGATATTTCCAAAAAAAAGTACTTACCTAGACCAACATCATGAAAAGTTTTTCCCATGTTTTCTACTAGTAGTTTCATTGTTGAGTTATAAATTTAACTATGTAATCCATTTTTACTTGACATGTACATGGTTAGGAGATAAAACCTTATCTTCATTATTTTGCATGAAAATATCCAGATTTATCTGCAATATCATTTCTCCATTTTCTGTTCTCTAACAAATTTGTTGAAAATAGTTTGAGACTGTGTGGAAAAAAAAAATCCTAAATGGAGGATCTCTGTGAGACCTCAGAGGAAAGGAAGTGTCATCAAAGAAGGAGACACTTTACTCTGAAGAGAGAAGAGGACATTCTGTTTGCTTATGGCCGTGTCCAAATACCGACGGAGTCTATGGTCACAAAAGGCCTCCATAGCCCTGGTAGCCCAGAACAAGAACCTCAGATGATCACTGATGTCATAAAAAGAGTGTTAATTGTTAAAGGAACCACAGTAGTCACTGTGCACTTACTCCCCAGGTAGGACCTCTGTCCTTATTGAATTGCAGTATAAGAATCGACTGCAAATTCTCTCCCCAAACTGTACTGTACATGTTGTGCTTGGGCGTGGGGGCAAATTGTTGAAATCTATGGTTAGCATAGAGTTGGTCCTCTATATTTATACTAAAAATGATCCATAATGAAGAAGGAGATGGGAGAGGGAATGGGAGGTGGGATGGGAGCGGGGACTTTCATAAAAATCTAAAATTTCATGTTTCAAGATGTAATGTTGACAATTTCTAAAGGTTTATCATGGGTGTCTGTGGTTAAAAACTTCAGTAAGCTTGTTCAGAAAATTGATTAATTTACTTAGAGTATATTAAAATATTTTTATTGCATCATTATTTTTACAGTATTTCTCTTATGTGCTTTTACTAAGGAATTCCTTAATAAGAGAGCTTCTCAAACAAGCTTTTAATGCACAACTGAATAAACTTATTGGCACAATTTTCAATGATGGTTAATTTCTTTACTGGCAAAAAAATACTTGTGTTTTATGTGCTCCAAAATTTTTTCAATTGCTCATGATATGATTGTAGAATGCAGATGTGCCCAAATATTAGTAATAACAGTTATTGCCTATTCAGACTATGAGCACAATGTGATAGAGCTTAATTGCATTATGGAATATGTAACCATTTGTTCATCTTTGAAAACCAAATAATACCTATTCAGAGAAGCATTTCATTAACTTGCTTGGCAGTGCTTTTAGAAAGAACTGTGCCAGATGTGGACACAAAGGGGAGAAGCAGGAATTAAACCAAGGAAAATCTTGGCTACTTTAAAAACACTTCATTTGTGCCTAAGGATACTTGCTTGCTATGATTTTAATTTTTAATAAGTATGTATTTTCATTCTCAGTGTTATTTTCTCATGCTGGAAATATCCCTATTACCCCAAAAACTTCATCACAAAAAAGTAAAATTATATTTTAGATAGTTTCTCTCATGCAAAATATTGGTATAAAATTGGAATGAAATAATGCGTAAAGGCTCAATGCCCTACTATTTCTATGTCATTTGATTGTTTCTCTATATTTTGAATTACACTTCTTGAACTTTTTGAGGAAAATGATAGTAACTAAATCCATCATTAATCTGAAACATATAAATTTCTCTTAGTTATCTGTGATATTATTTGGTTTTGAATGTAGAAATATATGAATTTGTATATTATTAAATTACAAAAAAAAATCTGTCCATGGTCACAAGATACAAAAGTATATATTGCTGCAATATACCCAAAAATATACAAAGTAAACTTGATTAACTACTGAAGTCATAGTATTAGATAATGATAAATAAATAATTTAACACAAAAAAGTGTAAGAGAATTATATTATGCAAAATAGATACCATGTTTCTTTTTTAAAGATTTATTTATTTATTTATTTATTTGAGAGGCAGAGTTATAGACAGAGAGAGGGAAAGACAGCGAGAGTGGTCTTCCATCCACTTGTTTACTCCCCAAATGACCACAATGGTTTGGTCTGGGCCAATCTAAAGCCAGGAGCCAGGAGCTTCTTCTGGGTATCCCACGTGGATAGAGGAGCCCAAGCACTTACCATCTTCCATTGCTTACCCAGCCAATTAGTAGGGAGCTGGATCAGAAGTGGAGCAGCCAGGATTCGAACCAGCACCCATATGGGATGCCAATGCCTCAGGTAGAGGCTTAACCTACTACACTATAGTGAATTTCTTAAATTATTTTATAAATTCTTAGAAAATGATTCAATTTAAAAAATTATCACAAAATTATCAAATTTTTAATCTGAATATTTAAGTTGACGAATAATAAAAAGCAATTTTCATGCATGAACATAAATGATAATAATTTATTATCTTTGAAAAATGTTAGTTTTCTACTACCCTCAGAAGCTACTGAATCACAATCTTTCAAAAGTAGATCACCAAAATACATACATTTATGCTTTCTTGGATGATCTTTTAAAGATTATTTATTTATTTATTTATTTGAGAGGTAGAGTTACAGACAGTGAGAGGGATAGACAGAGAGAAAGGTCTTCCTTTCTTTGGTTCACTCCCCAGATTGCCGCAAAGACAAGAGCTGCACCGATATGAAGCCAGGAGCCAGGTGATTTGTCCTGGTCTCCCATGCGGGTGCAGGGGCCCAAGCACTTCGGCCAACTTCTACTGCTTTCTCAGGCCATAGAAGGGAGCTAGATGGGAAGAGGAGCAGCCGGGACTAGAACCAGCACCCATATGGGATACCGGCACCACCGATGGAGGATTAACCTACTGTGCCATGGTGCTGGCCTCTCTTGGATGATTTAATTAGTAAAATACAATATATTGAATGCATTTTTTGCTGTAATTGGTATGTTGTTGATACTGATATTGATACTTCTATCATACTCCTGAATTATTTCTTAATGGCAAACAGTTGTATGCCTTATGAAGGCTGTTAAATATTTTTGAAAGAATTACCCACACTAGCATAAATATAAATTGTAAGAACCATAAATGATATCTTTGTGAAATATTATAAAAGAACCAAAATACATTATATAAGTAACAGATAATCCCAACATTTGAAAATGAGTAAAATAAACAAATATTTTATCTTAATAAACATTCATGTAGGTACACAAATGGGTTGTTTGTGTGAGAGAGAGCAAGAGAGCTCTAGATTTTTCTCTCAAAAATGTATAATTTTGGCAAGTCATGGTGGTTGTATTAAAATCCCATTTAATTGCTTTATATTATTTTCCAAAATCCTCTGCACTAGGGATCTGTATTTAGCATAAACTTCAAATATTCTTATGACATAATGATTATATATATCAAGTCCATTTATTTTGGACATGCCTAAAAGAAATTTGATGCATTAAACTCTCAAAACATTTTAGCTATTGCTATGAAATTAGCTATAATACTTTCATTGAAATCCTTTAAAATATATTTGTTTCATTTAGATATAAAATGATACCATGATTTATTTTGGGCCAGTGATAAGGGGCATTTGAATTGAAACTCTCATGCATAGTTGTTATGAGTCACATCAGGAGCATCACACATTCTGAGCATCAGATATTCTCATGTCTGAATTATCATGGATCATGTCTTCCTGCAAACAGCACTGCAAGATTGATGAGGCAAAACTAAATGGTTGAAGTATGCAGATGTTAAAACAAGCAAGCAATAATCAATGAGTCTCTGTATTAAAGGAAGTCCAGATGCTCATGATGAACTTTCCAAGGAAATATTGTCTATTGTTGACTGAGCAGGACCATATCTATATGCAGTGCTGCTAATATTTGTTACTGTATGTACATTTAAAAGAAAAATATGCATTTTTTTATACTTCCTTAACTTAAAATCAGGAAGTGATGAAAGGAGTTCTATGACCTATTACGGCTTTGAAAAGAGGTCAATTGTTGAGAACATGTCTTACAGAACCAATGAGAGCATGCATTATTTTTAAGATTTTATATATTTATTTGAAAAGCAGAGTTACAAAGAGACAGAGGCAGTGGAGGGGGGGGTCTTCTATCTCTTCTATCGGCTGGTTCACTCCCCAGATGGCCACAATGGCTGGAGCTGCACTTATCTGAAGCTAGAATCCAGGTGCTTCTTCCAAGTCTACCATGAGAGTGTAGGCACCCAAGGACTTGGGCCGTCTTCCACTACTTAGTAGAGAGCTGGAACAGAAGTGGAGCAGCTAGGACCCAAACAGCCCAAGAAAGTGAGATTTTAGTTACACACACACACATATGCACACACACATATAGTATTTTTGTTGTTGTTGTTCTACTTAGTACTATTGGTCGAACTCTTTAATTAACACACAATTATTCTTAGGTGTTTAAATTTAACTGAAAAGTGATCCCTGTTAAATATAAGAGGGAATAAGAGAGGTAGGAGATATACAGTTTGGCACATGCTCAATCAGACTTGCCCCAAACCATAGAGTTAGAAATGTGCCAGGGGATTCCAATTCAATCCCATCAAAGTGGCATGTACCAATGCCATCTCACTAGTCAAAGTGATCAGTTTTAGTTCACAACTGATCATAATGATAGGATTAAGAGTCAAAGGGATCACATAAACAAGACTAGTGTCTACTAATATTAATTGATAGAATAAAAAAGGAGAGAACGATCCAACATGGTAAGCAGAATATACAGTAGACTCATAGAATGGCAGATGTCCTAAACAGCACTCTGGCCTCAGAATCAGTCCTTAAGGCATTCA
This sequence comes from Lepus europaeus, assembly GCF_033115175.1. Lineage (NCBI taxonomy): Eukaryota > Metazoa > Chordata > Mammalia > Lagomorpha > Leporidae > Lepus > Lepus europaeus. The sequence goes on along the minus strand of NC_084832.1, from coordinate 47,826,374 downwards.
AATCTGGCTAAAAAGCCCATGAGAGTATTTCAGGCATTGAAAGCCAAGACAATATGGCACACACACACACACACAAAGTACCTTTCTCTGAAGGCAAAAGAGAACTTCCACATTGACTATATATATAGTTTTAAATATTTAACAATTCTTAATATTTTTAAAGCTTAAGACAGATGAATTCTTTCAACCAGAATGGGAATCCAGAGCTGAATAACAGGTTAAGCTACACAGCTTCTTTAATCTGTCCTTGTGAGACCATAATACAGTATCTCTTTGAGAATTCTAGGCTTCTGACCCACATAATTGTGAGATGGTAAGTAGACTTTGATTTAAAATGGTAAATTTTTGGAAAATGATTATAAATAAGATAGAAAAATAATTAGATTCCTTACATAAAACTTCAGTTATCTTGTAACTCTATATTTATTTTACAAATTCTAACATAGTTTAAAATTAATGTAATAGACTACTTTGTACTCATAGCCGAGCAAAGTTGAAAAAAAATCACATATCTATTATGATTGATCTTACTTCACATTAATAAGCTCAATATATCAGCATCACTATCAGCATCATCTATTAAGTTTTAGTATATTGTCTTTTGTTTCTCTGATATTTCTATTTCACAGTTTCCCCTCCATCTAAAATACCTGTACAGCATCTGTTTTCTGAATCTTTGTTGAATTTTTGATTCAAATGTCACTGAAAATAATAGAAACATGAGAATTGTTTAGACATTCCATATCCAAACATACCATTCTTTCTAAGGTCTACTCACATATTATTTTTTTTTCACTCTTACAGCTCACTCTTGCTCTAACTTTAGTCTAAACAATTCACCAGTGCATGTGTCATGCCCATGTTTTGTACTCAGTGACTTTAACCCTGAAATCTCTTAATTTTATGGCAGCATTGAGCATGTATTATCACCTGGATCATTCTCAGTAACATTCAAGGCACTACAATATATTTTGCATCATATTCTAAACCTTTTTTTTACCTTTTATTTTGATCTTGCAATGTAAAATGATCTGATTCACCTGTAAAGAAATCTTCTGCATGGTTGTGGACACTTACTGAGTCTTCTTCCTTATCTTCTATGACCTCTCACTCCTCTCCTGGAAGTCTTTGTTTATGCCGCATAATGAACAATGTTTTTCATGTCACCAATCATCAAATGATCTAGCTTGTAAAACTCATACATCACTTTAATATCCCAGCTTAAACACCCAACAGCATTTAATAGTGGATTACTTCATTCTTTTTAAATATATATACTTCATTAGTTGCAGGAATACTGTTTTTCACTAATTTATTGATAGTTTGTTTCTTATTCTAAGTATTTTTTGTTTAATATTTCTTTCATCTCTTATTTTGAAGTTCAAGTAGCCTAAAACTTGATAGACTACTTCTCTTTCATCATATATTATAATCATTACCACATAAAATTATATACATGTATATCTATATATATGTATATAGAGATTTCATACACGTAATTCGGGACCAAACTGTCTTGATGCAATTCAAGCTTGATTGTTCCCTCAAAGATGGCCATGGACAGAATATTTAATCTCATTGAGCCTAAGTTTATCATCTCTAAACCAAAGACATTGTCTCATTCTTAGGCATCTTTTAAAATAATAATTGCAAAAGGACAAATATCATATGTTCTCCCTGATCGGTGACAATGAACTGAACACCAAAGGGGAAACCTGTTGAAGTGAATTGGACACTAAGAAAAACAGTGACTTGATCAGCTCTTGTCCTGACTGTTGATGTACAATGTAATACTTTATCCATTTTAGTATTTTTTTTTTGTTCTAGTACTATTGGTTGAACTCTGCAATTAACACACAATTATTCTTAGGTGTTTAAATTTTAACTGAAAAGTGATCCCTGTTAAATATAAGAGTAGGAAAAAGAGAGGGAGGAGATGTACAATTTGGGACATGCTCAATCGGACTTGCCTCAATGGTGGAGTTAGAAATGTGCCAGGGGATTCCAATACAATCCTGTCAAGGTGGCAGGTATCAATGCCATCTCACTAGTCCAAGTGATCAACTTCAGTTCACAATTGATCACACTGATAGATCTAAGAGTCAAAGGGATCACACAAACAAGACTAGTGTCTACAAATACTAACTGATAGAATCAAAAAGGGAGAGAACGATCCAACACGGGAAGCGGGAGACACAGCAGACTCATAGAATGGCAGATGTCCTAAATAGCACTCTGGCCTCAGAATCAGCCCTTAAGGCATTCGGATCTGGCTGAAGAGCCCATGAGAGTATTGTAGGCATGGAAAGCCAAGATACCATGGAAAAGAAAAAAAAAAAAAAGAAGAAGAAGACCTAAATGAAAGATCTCTGGGAGTGAGATCCCAGTGGAAAGAACGGGGTCATCAAAGAAGGAGGTACCTTTCTCTGAAGGGAGGAGAGAACTTCCACTTTGACTGTGACCCTGTCAGAATAAGATCCAAGTTGGCGAACTTAAAAGGCTTCCATAGCTTTGGCAACTCACGACTAGAGCCTAGGGAGATTACTGACGCCATAAACAAGAGTGTCAAATTGTTAAATAAACAACAGGAGTCACTGTGTATTTACGTCTCATGTGGGATCTGTCCTTAATGTGTTGTCCAATGTGAAGTAATGCTATAACTAGCAATGAAACAGTATTTTTACACTTTTTTGTTTCTGTGTGGGTGCAAACTGATGAACTCTTTACTTAGTATATACTGAATCGATCTTCTGTATATAAAGATAATTGAAAATGAAACAAAAAAACTTGGATTTAAATTGGACATTGCATAGAAAATTAATCAATATTAAAAAATATCATGTAGGATCTCTGTCCTTAATATGCTGTACATTGTGATATAATGCTATAGCTAGTATTCCAACAGTATTTTTCGCTTTGTGTTGCTCTGTGGGAGCAAACTTTTGAAATCTTTACTTAATATATACTAAACTAATCTTCTGTATATAAAGAGAATTGAAAATGAATCTTGATGTGAATGGAAGAGGAGAGGGAGAGGGAAAGGGGAGGGTTGTGGGTGGGTGGGAAGTTATTGGGGGGGGAAGCCATTGTAATCCCTAAGCTGTACTTTGGAAATTTATATCCATTAAATAAAAGTTTAAAAAAATAAAATAATAATTGCATGTTTATTGTCATTAATTCATTATCCAAGTCATAACTGCAGTGACTATCCAAATTCTTATAATGCCAAAATTGCTATCTCCAATGTAAATTCACACATTGGCATTTGTGTATACTTAACTAAATTATTTAGTAGATAACTCAAATTCAGCATTTCCAGAAAATAGATAAATTATATTCCAGAAAATGTCACCTCTTCCTGTATCCTATTTCATTAAATACCAACTACATTTACATTGTTGTCTTACAAAAATGACTATTTATCAATATGAAAAAAATTGATATTGATTTCAGGGTGCAAGAACTTACTACCTTAGGGCATAAAAATATTACCAAATTTCTAAGTGTCTATTTTTATTCTGATTTGAAATTGCATTCCCCTTTTCTTGTAACAGACTATCTCATAACCTTTCCTATTTATTCACTGATATTACATTCCCTAAAGATAGTAGAGTAGGCTGAAATATCTAAGCGTTCTCTAAAAAAAAAAAAAAAAAAAAAAAAAAAAAAAAAAAAAGACAGAGAGAGAGAAAAAATGTAAAGAAAATAAATAGAAATATTAAAAACCTATTGTCTCATCAATCCCAAGCATTCAAGGCACTTAAGATAGAAATTGGGAAAGTATATGTTATTGACCATATTTCTCTTTGGAAGCTCCAACTCTCACTCAGTCTGAAGGTCTATGCCAAGGTTTTCCACAAAGCTCTTGGCTGACATTCACATGCTTCCAATCTAAACCTTTCCCTAGTGAAGAAAAAAAACAAACATTCACTTGGCACTCATTCCCCACACCCATCTGCTCCTGCCATTTCCAGCTGCTTCCTTATGGTCCATGGATTTGGAAGAGACTTAAGGATCTAAATTAGACGAGATGGTAGTGCTTCTACTTGCTGGGCATGCTGTTTCAACTACGTCATGAATTTTAATTCCTGCTTGGAAACCTGTGTACATTTGATCAATTCTCTGGATTATTGACAAGTCAAAGACATAGAACTTATATATAATTTACACAAAGAACATTCAATAAATTTACGGAAAATTTGAGATGTATTAAAAGTCACTCTTTTTATTCCCTTGCAATGTACACTGAATCAAAAATTCTATAAACCTTATGGAATAACTACTTAAGGAAGCTATTTATCAATCTATAACATACATCCAAATATTCAGAATTTTGAGAAGTTTCCAACAAATAATCATGCACTACTTCAAATATTAAGGAAGCTGTTATTTATGCCTCTACATCTTAATCAGCTCAGTTTTATAATAGCAGCAGGCAATTGAGAATTTTTTGTGTGTGTCTGTGAAAGGACAAAAAAATTACCATGTGAGCATAAAACACTTGAAATTTTTTAAGAGGGAATGGGTGGAAAGCTAAAAACCAGCCAGTGTAATTCTGTATAAGTGGAATATTAATAAAATTTCCAAGAATTTATGCCTAAATTAATTATTTAAAACAATACATTATAAATGAGGGCTCTTAAAAAAGGTCGCAGTAATTGAATTAAAAGATAAGTTTATTTTAGTACTAAAATTTTTGAAATACATGCATTCTAGTGGTCTTTCATATAAAATCCATTATAAGAAAAAGCCTTGTGTGAATTTCAAAATCGTTTGCAGCAAAATAAACTTTTATTTCAATTTTTTCATTACTTTACAAAATTCCCCTCATGCCAGCATTATGTGATATGTCAAGCACAGTAGTAACAAGCACCTAAGTAGTGTAGGTGATAGCATGCATGACATCTTCAAAATTTTCTAAGGCCCAAGTCTCTCACTTGTCTCATAGATGGATCGAATCCTATAATTAGAAGTAATTTTCTTGGTAACATTTCCTAATATGGGCCGGCGCCATGGCTCAACAGGCTAATCCTCCGCCTTGTAGCACCGGCACAACCGGGATCTAGTCCAAGTTGGGGCACCGGATTCTGTCCTGGTTGCCCCTCTTCCAGGCCAGCTCTCTGCTGTGGCCCGGGAGTGCAGTGGAGGATGGCCCAAGTGCTTGGGCGTGCACCCCATGGGAGACCAGGATAAGCACCTGGCTCCTGCCTTCGGATAAGCGCGGTGCGCCGGCCGCAGTGCACTGGCCGTGGCGGCCAATGGAGGGTGAACCAACAGCAAAGAAAGACCTTTCTCTCTGTCTCTCTCTCTCACTCTGCCTGTCAAAAAAAAAAAAAAAAAAAAACAAACAAACAAAAAAAAACATTTCCTAATATGACCTATAGCCTTGAAGATCCATCACGTCAATTCAGTAACACTGGAATGAGGATTAGAACCAGACTGGTAGATGAACCATGAGGTGTAAGGAAATGAGGATGTCAAGTAGAAAATACAGGTATTTTACCATCGTGAAGCAACATAAAGACTGAATATTTGACTTATTTTAAATTTTAATAAGGTAACTAACAAGTCTGTTGATGCTAAGGCATAACTATTTCTTTACTGAAAAACAATTTGTTTTTTATATTTATTTATGTATAAATAATAAGTAAGAGCATCAGAGACAGGGAGAGACAGAGATAACCATTGTGGCACCACAATGCCAACCCCAGTCAATTTCGTTTTTGAGGTGTATTTACTCTGGGAAAGAAACTCCTAAAGGGTAATTGTTGGTATTGGTCAAGTGGAGATTGGGAGGATCCCTGTCCACTGACAATACCAAATTTCTAGATCAGCAAAGGTCTTTCAAATGATAGAAGTCTATAATTAAAATTTAAAATTCATTTTCTGAAAGAGTATTATAGAAACAAATTCCAAACCTAGTAAAATATTCTGTGTGATATAATTGAGGTGAATATGGCAAGTTAACAATCTGAATATGTTTGTTTTCCATATTGTTCTTTTTCAATACATAATATACACATATTTCTTGAAATGCATAACCAATTCTTATAATTATATTATAGCACTAAGATAGATAGATAGATAGATAGACCTAAACTGTGTATCTGTATAAGTATAAAATTCAGTCTGATGGAAAAACTGGATGCTGGAAATGATTCTGTCACAATAATTAATAAAACAAGGACGATTTAAGGTTTCAAACAGGAAACTAAGTAGTAATCTTTTGGCTAGAAATAGCATAAGAGCCTTATATAGGAAATAGCATCTATTTTAGCTCTGTCCTATTCTCAGTGGTGCACTTGGCATATCTTGCCATTTTTTCATCAATGCAAAATTGAAAAAAAATGTTATCAACATATCCTTAGCTCAGAGTGTAGAGAAAATAGCAAATATTGTGCATGAGGTTGACCAGGTAGATAACACTAATGCAAAAGTGGATGGTCGCTGACATTCCTTTCCAAATTGTGTAAATGTAGACCAAGAAAATAGTTGACAATGTATAGTAAAATATCTCTCAGAAAATAGAAGCAATTGGGAGAATTTATAAGAGGTTATTAATAAGGCAGAGTTATTGGATTTTGGGGAGTGGACAATGTATTGCCCCATCGGTTCTTTTCTGTCTCTTAAGTTTCCAATTGCTTCATAACCCAGGAATTTGTCCTAGGCCTTTTTTCAACCATATAAGTGAAATAGTTGATATCCCAGGTGGGATGATCTCACAAAGTAAGTTGAACACTTGAGGAACCTTACTGTTTTGTACAAAGACTTAATGAACAAAAAATTCCATTGCACCTGAACCAATACTAATGAATCAAATGGGAAAAAATTGTATAAGAGAAAAAGTAAATAAGAAGGAAATAAGAGCAGCAAATGGAAATACAGAACAGGTATTGTGTGTCAATAGTGATAGTCATAAATCATACGGATAAACTAGAAGTGTGAGTTTGTAACATACAATCATAAAAATAGAGGAAAAATGATTATACCTTTAGTGGAAATTGGAAAAGAGTGAATCAGAAAGAAATAAATTTATGCAAAATGGGATAAAATAATTGAAAATTTATATAAAACAACAATAAAATGAACATATAGTGATAAGAATGTTTTTCAAATTGGTTTAAGAGCGCAAATTTTTACACAACTTACCACACACAGAAAAAATGCATGCAGAAAAGTTCAGCAATATATTTTCTAGAAAAGTATTTTAATGCAAATAGGTTGTAGAATGAAAGGGAGAGGCTCATGCTGTGGCACATTAAGTTAATCCTCAGCCTGCAGCACTGACATCCCATATGGGTGTAGGTTCTAGTCCCGGCTGCTCCTCTTCCCATCCAGTTCTCTGCTATGGCCTGGGAAAGCAGTAGAAGATGGCCCAAGTCCTTGGACCCCTGCACCTGCATGAGAGACTGGTAGGAGGCTCCTGGCTCCTGGCTTTGGATTGGTACAGCTCTAGCACTTGCAGCCATTCGGGGAGTGAACCAACAAAAGGAAGATCTTTCTCTCTGTCTCTCTCTCTCACTGTCTGTAACTCTACTTCTCAAATAAATCTATTGTTTCTACCTATCATCTGTATCATCCATGCATCATCAGTTTTATATATCTATAATCTACCTATCTATATCTACCATCTATTTTCTGTCTATCTATCTATTGGCTAACTGTCTACTATTTGCTTATGAAGAGATAAAAATGGGAGATGGGCAGTATTACAGCAAGGGAGCAATCCAATAGTATAAGTACTGCAGGAAATGGAGCCTTGAGTTTCCCTTCAAGCTACACAGAGAAACAGACATATCTGGTCTTTTCATCCATATTATCATGCTGTTAGTAAAAAAATAATTTATTGAGTTATAATTGACATACACAAAGCTGTGCATAACATTGTACACAATTTGAGGAGCATGGATTTAAGTATGTACCTGTGACACTGTCACCACAATCTATGCTATAAATATATCTCTCATCTCCAAAAGTATACTCCTGTCTTCTTTATTTAACATCATCATCTTATAGCTAGTTTCCAACATCAAGTTTTTTTTTTCCTATTATTGACCATATTATTTACCAAAGCAGGGCAATATTAGACTCTACATAAGTATGATTTAAGTAAATGTAAATTGTTGCACTTCTTGATACATTTCATTTTAATTCTCATAGAACAGTCTATTAGATATTCCACCTCAATTTACAAACAATTTTGTAATCACTCATGTGGATCAAGAACTGAGTTCTTTTTTTTTTATTTTTTATTTATTTATTTTTTTTTATTTTTTGACAGGCAGAGTGGATAGTGAGAGAGACAGAGAGAAAGGTCTTCCTTTTTGCCGTTGGTTCACCCTCCAATGGCCGCCGTGGTAGGCGCGCTGCGGCCGGCGCACCGCGCTGATCCGAAGGCAGGAGCCAGGGGCTTCTCCTGGTCTCCCATGGGGTGCAGGGCCCAAGCACTTGGGCCATCCTCCACTGCACTCCCTGGCCACAGCAGAGAGCTGGCCTGGAAGAGGGGCAACCGGGACAGGATCGGTGCCCCGACAGGGACTAGAACCCGGTGTGCCGGCGCCGCAAGGCGGAGGATTAGCCTGTTAAGCCACGGCGCCGGCAAGAACTGAGTTCTTTTTAAAAATAAAGTGGAAGCCTTTTGAGTTCACCAACTTTGATCTTATTTAGACAAGGTCATAGTCAAAGTGGAGGTTCACTCCACCCTTCAGAGAAAGGTACCTCCTTCTTTGATGGACTGTTCTTTCTACTGGGATCTCACTCCCAGAGATCTTTCATTTAGGTCCTCTTATTTTATTTTATTTTATTTTTTGCCAGAGTGTCTTGGCTTTCCATGCCTAAAATACTCTCATGGGCTCTTCAGCCAGATGTGAATGCCTTAAGGGCTGATTCTGAGGCTAGAGTGCTGTTTAGGACATTTGCCATTCTATGAGTCTGCTGTGTATCCCGCTTCCCATGTTGGATCGTTCTCTCCCTTTTTGATTCTATCAATTAGTATTAGCAGAGAATAGTCTTGTTTATGTTATCCCTTTGACTCTTAGACCTATCAGTATGATCAATTGTGAACTGAAATTGATGAGTTTGACTAGTGAGATGGCATTGGTACATGCCACCTAGGGAGATTACTGATGCCATAAACAAGAGTGTCAATTTGTGAAGTCAACAACAGGAGTCACTTTGCACTTACTCCTCATGTAGGATCTCTGTCCTTAAGGTGTTGTTCAATGTGAATTAATGCTATAACTAGTACTCAAATAGCATTTTACACTTTATGTTCTGTGTGGGTGCAAACTGTTTACATTTTTACTAAATAAATACTAAATTGATCTTCTGTATATAAAGATAATTGAAAATGAATCTTGACGTGAATGGAATGGGAGAGGGAGTGGGAGTTGGGAGGGTTGCAGGTGGGAGGGAAGTTATTGGGGGGGGGGGGAGCCATTGTAATCCGTAAGCTGTACTGTGGAAATTTATATTTGCTAAATAAAAGTTAAAAAAAAAGAATGATATGGATAATATAAAATAGTTAGGGTGCTCTTCTCAAAATTCATAGAGTTTGTATGGGCTTCCTGGATTATTTGTGAGAAAAATAGAACATAGAAAGTTTATCATGTATTTTATCTTACTTTTGATTTGTACTCAGCATGGTTCTTTTATCTCTAGTATACTTCTTTTGAAATGAGTCACATGGGGTCAGGCAGTAAAAGCTTGAGTGAAAAAGAGGTATTGAGGATAAATGGACTATGGGGAAAGCAGATGTTATTAAGGCATTGTTCTTTCCCACCTAACATCAAATCTACTGCAAATCATGTCAGCTCTACTCTCAAAATGTGTCTGAGGCCTGACTTGTCCCCACCTCCACCTCTTCCACTCGACCATCTTCACCTGGCTTATTGCAGGAGACTCCTGACTGGTCTCTGAAATGCTACTTTGACCATTTTTCATTTATTTTCCCAGAGTAGTAGAAGTGATTCTTATGAAACCTAATAATTTTCTGTCACCTCTTTGTCCCAGTGTCTATAGTGGTTTGCCCATCTCACCTAGAAAAAAAGCTAGAGAATTTAATTCGGGTTGAGAGGCCATCATGTTCCCTCAGCTGTTTCTTCTCACCTCATTCCCTGATTTTAAATTCTTTGTTTGCTCCATTATTTCTTAAGATATTGACCCTTCTAGATTCTACTTTTTTGGTTTCCTCAATAAGCAAAATTTTCACTCCACTCTAACAACAAGTCAGATTTGTATCACTATCCCTAAAGCCTGCCTGATTTTTAAGGGTTGTGGTATAGTTTTCTTTATATTAGATGCCAGGTTATCTATTCATTGTCTGTTGTCCCTCACTGAGATTTATAAACTGAACCTGGTGGCTTTGTCTGTCTTCTTTTTCATTGTTTCATGCTCATCCTTGGCGTGGAGAATACATCTATAAAGAAATTGTTGAGTGGCCTTCTAAGATGGCTAAGTAAATACAAGTGCCAATCAGTTGCTTCCATTTCTGCAAAGTAGCAAAACAACAAACACATAGCTACATTTTGAGGTGAGTGCCTGAGGAAGAACACTGGAGCTCATGAGGGGAGTAACAAGAACCTAATAGAACCAAGCGATCTTGATGACAGCATAGAGAGAGAAACAGTCAACAAGCATTTGAGACCCTGACCCAATGGCCAGTAGGTAGTCCTTGTTACAGGAAAAGAGTAAAGGGCCTCACCAGAGTTCACCTGCACTATTGCCTTAGCAGGCAATCCTTGCCATAGGATGCAGTCACAGGTAACAGAGATTAATAGTCATGGAAGGAGAGCTATCTAGAGCTTCCACAGCTGCTTTGATTCATAGAAGTTTTTCACATTACACATCCCACAGCACTCAGAGCACAGTCTGCAATGGAGTGGTATTATCCTGAGACAGGATTCACTGTTGGAATCCACACTGGGCAAGAAGACAGAAGCCCTTGTGTGTCCCCTCCTTGGGGCCCAACAGATATCCACCACATTATTAACAATAAAAGGCTTTAGACATATGAATCCAACTAGACCTATCAGTTCAACATGGTACCTATTACTCTAGTCCACACAATACTATGAACTGCACAAGAGATGGGAGTGCTGTACTGCCTCATCTCTTGTCTCTCTGCCTGCCACCCAGGGCACTGATGCCAAGAGATACTCATACATAGGAAGTGTGATATTCAGGGTTCCTGAAACCTTAGCCTAGTCTGCTCACCACTGAACTGGAAAGATGCACACTCTCAGAACTATGCTTAGGTCTGTGTGTATTTCTGATCTGATTGCAGCAACATCACTAATTATGCAGCTTCAGGCACATGTATGGGCACTGGCTGGGCATCTGTACACACCACCCATTCAGCACACCCCACATCCTTTACAAAGAAGAAGCTTGCACACTGCACCTTTCCCATGAACAGATATGCTCTTACAGCTTGCAGCAAACTCATTCAGACATAAAGTTCTGTGTACCCCATAAATTCCAGCATTGCCAGTTCTGTTGTATCAAGCAGTTGGAGATCAATTTGCCCCACTAATTCTGGCTGGGCTAGAACTGCTGGAGTAGCTGAGGGATTGTATACTAAAGTACAGAGCAAGTGGATTTGGCCCAAAGAGTCTCATAGACCACTGCTACTGCTAACATCCACTACAACAAAAGGAAGTTTAAGGACACTACACTATACAGCATCCCATGAGGGAAAAATAAGTCAAAATAGATTACAAACTGAAACCAGAAGACACATCTTTAGAAAAGGTTTGAATCCATAAAAAATTGATCTTTAAAACAGCAATAGAAACAATAGATCTGACAGACAGCAAAAGTAATACAGAGATGATATGGACGAATACTCTCAAGACAGGTTAGAGAGGCTGGCTGTTCTGACACGAAAAATTGGGTTTGCTCACCTGGAGAAAAGAAAGCCAATCACTGACAATGGAGTGGTGTAAGAAAGAAGAAATTTATGGGGCCAGTGCTGCGGCATGGTGGGTGGGGCCACATGGGCCCCAGTTCAAGTCCCAGCTACTCCAGTTACAATCCACTCTCTGCTTTGGCCTGGGAAAATGATAGAAAATGGCACAAGTCCTTGGGCCCCTGCACCTGCATGGAAGACCTGGAGGAAGCTCCTGGCTCCTGGCTTTGGATGGATGCATCTCTGACCATTGTAGCCAATTGGGGAGTGAACCAGTAGATAGCCAGTAGATAGAAGATCTCTCTCTCTCTCTCTCTCTCTCTCTGCTTCTCCTTCTCTCTGTGTAACTCTTTCAAATAAATAAATAAATCTTAAAAAAAGAAAGAAGGAATTTATTGCAATGGACAGAGCAAGGAGCTTGACAAGATATTGCTGGGTTCCACAATAAATTATAAATGCAGATTCTTATGGTTTTAAATTGAGAATGAGTAGAACATATTTAGCACATGTTCAGATTCCTGGTTGGCCAGTGATAATTCTGAACTTCCTTTTTTTTTAAAAAATATTTATTTTATTTATTTCAGAAACAGAGTTACAGAGAGAAGTAGTGACACACACACACACAGAGAGAGAGAGAGAGAGAGAGAGAGAGAGAGGTCTTTTATCCACTGATTCTCTCCCCAAATGGCCACAAAGGCAGAAGCTATGCCAATCTGAAGCCAGGAATCAGGAGCTTCTTCCAGTCTGTCACATGAGTGCAGGAGCCTAAGGACTTCGGAAATCCTCTGCTGCTGTCCCAGGCACTAATGTAGGGAGCTGGATTGGAAGAGGAGCAGGCAGGATTTGAACCAGCACCCATATGAGATATCAATTAGCCTTTAACCCGCTGGCCACAGCACCAGCCCCTGTCAACTTCTTTGATTGTTTGGTAATATCATGCTCTTCAAATAATTTTTTATAATGACAAAGTGGGGTTCTATCAGTCTGGTGGCTACATGCAGACAATGGTTATTTTCTGCCCCAGACTAGTTCTCCAAAAGAAACCCATCAAGACAATACTGACCATCAAGATGCTATTAACATGCAGAAACAAATGACCTCACCAATCTGGTGATTACAAGCTTATAGAACCAGTCGCACTACTTCCTTAATTCAGGGAATTAATTTTAGTAACTTGTTGATTAGCGAATCATAAAATTAGTGTGAAGACACTTTAAGCTAATGGAGGAAAGCCAGGAAATTCTGGCCTGATGGTATCTGTATTCAAGAAACTATGTTGGCTAATCGTCTGCTTGCGGTGCCAGCACCCTGGGTTCTAGTCCCGGTTGGGGCACTGGATTCTGTCCCGGTTGCTCCTCTTCCAGTCCAGCTCTCTGCTGTGGCCCGGGGAAGGAAGTGGAGGATGGCCCAAGTGCTTGGGCCCTGCACCCCATGGGAGACCAGGAGAAGCACCTGGCTCCTGCCATCGGATCAGCGTGGTGCGCCTGCCTCAGCGCGCCTGCCGTGGCGGCCATTGGAGGGTGAACCAACGGCAAAAAGGAAGACCTTTCTCTCTGTCTCTCTCTCTCACTGTCCATTCTGCCTGTCAAAAAATTAAAAAATAAAAATAAAAAAAAGATTTGTTCAGTGAAATTTATTAAATAGCTAATTTTTAAATGCTTTATCCAGTGAATTATCTTGAAGGAAAAATAAGCATTCTTGAAGAACACCAATAACTGAAGGAATTTTTAAGTTTCTCTTTTGATTTATTCTTTTGAAAAAAAATTATAAGAACAATTCTCTTCATAATTATTACCAAAAATTCTTGGAATAAATTTAACCAAGTATGTGAAAAACCAAGTATATGCAAAAAATTTCCTTTTTCAAAAAGAAAATTTAAAACCAGTTTTGAAAGAAATTCAAATAGACACACACACACAACCAACCAACCAAAGTTCATGTATTTAAAGAATGCATAAGCTAAAATGTTCATATTTCTTGAAGTGACTTATTGATTAAATGCAATCCCATTAAAGCACTGTTAACATTCATTATGTATAAACAAAATAATTCTAAAATTGATATGACTGCAAATAACCAAAACACTATTGAAGGAAAATAACAATGTGAAAGCATCACAACACCAGGTTTTAGGACATTTTATAGACATATTTTAATCAAAATAGCAATGGTACTGGCATAATAACAGATATGCAGACCAGTGGCGGAGATTAGAAACTCCAGAATGAATCCATACCTCTATAAGCAAATTATCTTTGACAAAAGAACTAAACCCATCTTCTAGAGAAGAAACAGTCATTTTCACAATTGATGCTAGGAAAACCAGATGTCCGTATGTAAAAGACTGGAACCAGAACCCAGAACCCTACCTCCCATCCTATACATATATATATATATATATATATATATATATATATATATATATATAAAGTAGATCAGAGAGCTAAAAGTGTCACTGAATTTGTGAAATTGTTAAACAAAGAACATAAAAGAAACACTCCATGACAATGCATAGACAATGACTTTTTGGGAAAGCCCCCCCCCAAAGCACAGGGAACAAAAAGGAAAATATGCAAATTGGAAAATATCAAACTAGCAAGCTTCTCCAGAACAAACTCAACAATCACAAAGTGAAGAGACACCCCACAGAATGGGAAGAAATAGTTTCAAACTATTCAAAATTGATTACAAATGGTTGGGGAAGATAGAGGAGGAGGCTGGGCTGAAATTGGATAATGGCTCAAAACACAGTAGGGTGAATGTAATGGGTTCTGTTGTTTAAGCACATTTGGGAGACTATTACTCCCAAAGATGCATTATATTCTGTGTAAAGAACTGGAACAGAGGAATTATTTAAACCCAAAGAAAAGATAAGGAAATGGCAAGGCTCATTGTCTGGTATGCTTGTTGTATTCTGTGTATATGTGTTGAAATAGTATCCCATATCCCTTACAATTGAGCAAGTATTATTACATGTTGATTCCTGATTTAAAAAGAAATGAAAAGGCACAAATTGTTGAATAAATTAATGTAGTAACTGTTTGTAGAATAGCATTTTCTCCCTCAAGTTGCTGAAAATTTTAAAAGGATCCATACATGTATCTTGACCTGATTTAGCAAAAGAAATGATCTTAAGAACTGTGTGCATTCCAAATACACTTATCTGCAGCTCAGAAGTAGTCACTGAGGACACCAGGCACTTTTCCTGGATTCAGAACTATACCTTGGGAGAAAAATACCAGAAAATAACAGGGGGATAACTCAAGACTATGCTTTCCATGGAATCACAAATTCAAGCATATCAAAACCTATTTTTTATACTTGTGTGCTACAAAGCAGCCAAGAGTTTTACAGAGGAAGATTTATTTAAATACATGAACACATTGGATTGATATATTTAATTTCCTGACTTCATCGAAAACTATACATTTTAACATACTTAAAATGAAACATAATTGTGCAAATTGAACATACATGGGTATCTATGAACTGTTGATAAAGCTACAAAACTGTAATACGGAGAAACTTTTATTACATATGCTAATGTGAATCAAATTCCTGGTTTTGGATCTTCCTTATTACTTATGCATTGATCTGGCTTTGTAAGTTGTAGATAACAGTGAAACCTACTGAAAATAGCTGCAATGCTTAATACCACCATGCTTTGAATTGTGTAGTACTTTTTAAAATTTTCTTCAGCTGAAAAAACAAAGAGCAACATTTCTAATGTACTCCTCTGTAAAAGAAATGGACAATTTATACATCCATTTTCACATTTACTGTAATGAATTTTTGAAGTATATAAAATCTTTACACAATTGTCATTATCATTTCCATAAATGTTACATAGAACTTAGGTTGATTTATTATGGACAAAGCTTGCTTCCTTTTATGAACTGTGGCATCTAATTTTTAGATTTGAGGCAGTATTTTCTGATTTATGTTGGCGTTAATAACATTGACTCTGCGAAAATCACTATTCCCTCCCGGTTGGGCACTACCCTTGGGAGGATAGGTCATGGCTATCTAACAGTGGCATCCACAGCGGTTCATGCTGATGTGGGCTTGACTGCTATTTCCTTGACAGAGGTCACAGAGAGGCAGTAGAAGATAATTTTATGAGGCATCTGCTATATTTGTGGTTATACTTATTCTTGAAGACTGACCTACAGACTTTAGTTTCTGCAAGAAAATAACATTAAATCAAGATGCAGAGCTTATAAATAGAAAGCTATAACAAATGAACTTTCATGTTCATCGAATCTTATCTTCAATTGAGAAATCAATATAGTTAAAACCAATAAGATGTTATTTTCCAAGGAGGCTAAAGTAGAGGTCAAATGGATATATTTAAGTTGGAAAGTGGTAAGGTAGAATATAAAAATCAAGCAAGTATAAAACGTTTAATTCTTAGGGTTTTCTATAGTTTTTAGAAATACTATTTTTAATTTTTTTAGTAAGCCAGAACAAGTAAAATGGGACTGCCATATGACATTTTAGTTGTATAATTTTAAATATTATCACCAATGTCTTTTCTTCATTAAGAAAAACATATTCTCAGAATTTATATACTATAAGTGAATGAAAAAATGGCAGAGAACAAAACTCTGTGGATGCTTTGCTTCTTTCTCCTAAAGGTTGTTGTGTGGCACCTGTCATCTTCAGCTACCTCCAGAAGAGTATTAGCTTTGATCATAGAAGTGTTTCCAAATACTGACTTGTTACTTATCTGTGTGACACTGGAAAAGTCACTTAAATCTTTTGAACCTCAATTTTACCACTTGTAAAATGAACACTAAATTGTCACTAAACAAATTAAGAGAGAAGCTCAAATTGTGATGCTTTGGAATAAGCTGACGTCTGCAATGTTGAAATGTCATACAAGAGAGCTGGTTCAAGTTCCAAGTACTCTGCTTCCAGACCAGCTCCCTGCCAATGTGCCTGGAAGGCTACAGAGGAAGGCCCAAGTCTTTGGGTCCCTGCCATCTATGTGGAGGATCTGAATAGAGTTCTGGGCTCCTGCCTTTGGCTAGGACCATCCACAGCCATTCATTGATTCATTGTAGTCATTTGAGGTATGAACCAGCAGCTAGATGATCTCTCCCTCTCTCTCTCTCTCTCTCTCTCTCTCTCTCTCTCTCTGTCTCTGTCTCTCCTTTCTACCCTTCTCTGTTTCTCCATCAATATGTTTTTCAAATGATAATAAAATGAATATTTAATAAAAATGAGGTCAATGTTAAATAATAAAATTCATATAAATAATATGAATAGTATCTGTTAATCATTAGGCATTTACAAGACACATAATGTGCACCTTAGTAAGTTTAACACAAAAACACCTAACTAACCCAGATATACAAAGAATAGAAATAGTTTTAATAAAAGATTTATTTATCTGAAGGATAGGGTGAGAGAGAGGAGAGAGAGAGAGACAGAGAGAGAGAATCTTCCCCAAATGGCTGCTGTGGTGAGGGCTGGGCCAGACTAAAACTGATCCATGAGCTTCTTTTGCATCTCCTATGTGGGTACAGGGGCACAAGCACTTGTATCCTCTTCTGTGGCTTTCCCAGGTGTGTTGGCAGGGAGCTGGATCAGAAGTGGAGTAGCTGGGAATTGAACTGGTGCCCATACAGGATGCTTGCATTGGATCACACGTTAGTCCACAAAACTAGTCCAGAAAAGTTACTTTTGTTACTTTTCTGTCTTTTTTTTTAATTAATCCGCTATTTGCGCAAAAATAGTTTGGCAGTTTGTTAAATTATTTAATTTGGCTTGGATCAAAACTGGGAGATAGGAACTCAATTCAGGTCTATCACACGGGTGACAAGAACTCAATAATTGAGCTATCACCGGCCTATCACTGCTGTCTTCCTGTAAGTACTAGCAAGAAGCTGGGGACAGAAATAAGATCTAGGTATCAAATCCAGACTCTCCAGTGTGGGACATAAATATCATAACTACTAAATTAAACCCTCACCTCAGCAAGTAACTTTTATTTGCCTATTATATGCTAACAGAATGATCTCTGATGTAGCTATATTGACAAACAGGATCTGCTTCCCTAGTGATAAGATAATTATAGTTTAATAAGACATACTTAGGTGCAAACAAGTGCATCCCAGTCAGAATTGTAGAAACATATGTCAATTACATATTAAGGAGAATTAACACTTTCCAGAGACAGATAAAATGGAACATAGACCAATTCACTAAGAAAGCTTCATCAGCCGGCGCCGCAGCTCAGTAGGCTAATCCTCAGCCTTGCGGCACTGGCACACTGGGTTCTAGTCCCTGTCGGGGTGCCGGATTCTGTCCCGGTTGCCCCTCTTCCAGGCCAGTTCTCTGCTGTGGCCAGGGAGTGCAGTGGAAGATGACCCAAGTCCTTGGGCCCTGAACCTCATGGGAGACCAGGAGAAGCACCTGGCTCCTGCCTTTGGATCAGTGTGGTGCGCAGGCAGCAGTGCACCGGCCACGGCGGCCATTGGAGGGTGAACCAGGGGCAAAAGGAAGACCTTTCTCTCTGTCTCTCTCACTGTCCACTCTGCCTGTCAAAAAAAAAAAAAAAAGAAAGAAAGCTTCATCAAGAGACATCTGAATATTGGTCAAAGATGAAATTTTCCCAACTTTGGGTAAGGCAAAATTACCTGAAACTATATCCTCTTTTGGGAAATTCTAAGTTTCTCAGTTTTGCTCAGTGAGAGTGTGGAATAGTAGGAAATATGAACATTCTTCACATATCTTCTGTATGAGAAATTTCAATTCTATACCAAAACGAATAAGAATTTAAGGGATATCTTAAACTAGCAACTTGTGTTTGTTCAGTATTCAAAGATATTTTGTATTGATGCAGTGAATATAGATTTAGCATGATAAAAATACAGAGACAAATAAAGTCTCATCCTCTTCTCAAAAATTATTACAAATCTCTGAGCATTTCACACTGAGAGATTAAACACTAAAAACAGAATCAAATATATTTTCATTAGAAATTTGCCTTTACTTCTGTTTCTGTTGATGGCAATTATACTTTCTTCTGACATCAATGGTACATTATTTCCCTGAAGGTTATAAACCATATTGGAAATATAAATCTGCTTAAATATTTCATCCACTTTGGTGAACACTGCATTCTTATATCTTATGTTCAAAGAAATAAGAAGACAAAAGCATTATTGCAGATTTCTCCAGTCAGAGGAGACTTCTAAGAAAAAAAAAATAGGGCTTTGTAAAACCTAATAAGACATCATGAAACCTTCATAAGTCTTTTAGTAAATAATGACAGAAGGCTATTTTTAAAATGTTGATAAATGACAACTATTTTTTCTATGAAAATCAAGTGAAATTAGAGAGGACCCAGGTATTCATCACTTATTCAACCAAGAAGCCTAAATGAGAGTTAGTATAATAGTGTATTTATTATCTAAGCTGTGAGTTATAAATTGATTTTCTAAAACACTAATCTTAATTTAAATGATACAATTTTCAATTTTCAAAGTGCCAGTACTTTATTAAAAAGCCATAAGACATTGGCACAATGTTAAATTCCCTATGACTTATTTTTAAGCGACATTTCTTAAAAATTTGAAATGTAACTTAGTCAGAAATTTATAATATAAAGAAAACAATAGGCACAACAACTGAAAGAAAAACAGATATTAAAGGAATGGGAGGAAAATAAGAACACTGTATTTAAATAAAACCCAATGATGATATAATCTAAGCCTTTCTTCTGAAATAGAAATAAGAAGGCAAAAGAAATCTTCTCATATTATATCCCATCCATCTAGTAAAAATAAAATGATATGCTTGGCCTCTGAGAAGTAGGACTTGGGAAGGTGTGTTAAATTATAATCAGTTGCTGGGTATTATTAGCTATGTGTTTGATACAGTTTCTGAAATTAACTCAGAGAGCAAATACTTTGACAGCAATTTGTATGAAATAGAAATGTAGAATTGGTAGTATATTGAATTGTATTACAAATGAAAATAATGCAGGTTTTATATTTATGGTCTATCATTTTTTGAGACAGTGACATATTGCAAAAGTCTGGGAAATTTGTCAAGTTATATTTTTCAAATTCAAAATGTAAAGCTATGAAAGGTTTTTTGTGTTTTTTCTAAATTCAAAGATAAGTATTTCAACATGCTTTGCATAAAGAAAACATATCAGTGGATAAATTCGTGATCATTTAATAATTTTAATGCTGTGAAAATTCCTCTACTTTGTCAACTTTTGTGTAAAATTTAATTTTAATATTTTTTTGAAGTTGTATATTAATGAAGTAACTTTTTAATTCACCCTGAGAAACTGTCATTGCTATTGGCTTATAATTACATATAATATATTATTAAGGTATTTTTTCTACTTAATCACAAAAACAAAAATTTAAAAAATACTAGTTAAAATGAAGCATGGCTGACAGTGCATGAAGATATTTATAAGACTTGAAAATGTACAGTGTTCTGTATTAGATCGTGATCCTATATCTCTTATATTTTCTGTTACAAAGTAATATGAATACTTTAATTTGGTCATATATTAGCTTCCATTCTTCCAATTTTTTTAAGGCAAAGGGCTTATTGGGGGAATCCCGACAGAACAGAGGGAAGGGGCAGAGAAGGAAAAAGAGGGAGGAGGAGAGTGTAAGGGAGAGATCAAGAGAGAGATTGAGAGAGAGTACAAGGTCACCACAAAACACATCAAACACTGGAGTAAGGGAAAGGGTTTATTGGGGGAAACCCGACGGATCAGAGGGAAGGGGCAAAGATGGAAAAAGAGAGAGGACAGCATAAGAGAGATGTTGCTGTGGATTTGTTCTGAGAGGAGAAGCACGGTGGTGGCAAGAGGTGTGGAGTCACAACACAGACACCAGGAGTTGGGTGAAAGTGGGCTAGAGGTGAGCAGCCTGCAGACACATTTATTTCAGTTGGTACAGCAGCTTATATAGCTGAGGCAGCCAATCCGGTCGAGGGGCAGTTTATGCCGTAACCAATCACTGCCTGTTGCCAGGCAGGCTGCTTTGCTAGGTGGGTTCCAAAGCCATTCCTGAGTAACTCACACTTGCTTGCCAGTGGTTATCATGGCATAGCCTTCTCATTCCACCACATTTCCCCCTTTTTGTTTATTTTTGAGAGGCTTGATCCTTGGTTATACCATTGTTGGCCTTGTTTCCATGTGGTCTCCTCATGTGGCTGTTCCTGTCTTAGGTTGTCTCCCAGGGTATTTTATCTGCTGTTGACTAAGCAGCCCTCAAAATGGGAGAACACAGGAGTGCATGCTCAGATAGGGGTAGGAATGAGGAAAAACGGTAATCAGGAATGGTGTTACCACATGCAGGCTGTGGGCCATTTGAGTGGCTGACAGGAGCCCATGGGGTATAAAGCAGTAATGGATGTGGCTGTAGGCAGTTCCTCAGGGTGGGATGATAGGGCAGCAGTTTTACAATCTATAGCAGGTGTGTCTGCTAACAAGGCAGTCTCTCAGTCTTGTTCAGCTGGTTCTGGTTGATTGGCAGTTGTAGGCTTGATGTTTCTGGCTGGTACCAAAATGGATTGTCTCGCATTCTCTGGGAAGAAACAAGCATATCCTTGGCCCTTGGTTAGCAGAAACCTTTTTTCGGATATTGGTATCCAGGGCCTGAATTCTGCATCCACTCCAGTATTAACGGCAAACATGCAGGTGGGATGAAGTCTAGCAGCTGTCCTGAGAGCCTGGGGTGCCTGGGGACTGCCACAAATGTGGTGATCCTCACTGGGTGCGGATGGGATGACCTCGCATGGGTTATCACTTCGAGGTCGTCTAAGTCTCATGGATATTTTGGGGGGTGGCTAACTAGGCATTGCTGCATTTTCTGCTGTCATGTCATTTTCACTGTCAGAGCTCTCTCTCCCCAAGTCATCAACTGTTACTTGTGAGGCAGTGGCCTGGAGTGACAGGCTTATCCCTCACAGATTCATTATGTTTGGTAATCTGTGTGGGCTTCTGAGAGGGGGTATCTTTCCCATGTTTGAGCATTTAAAAACAGTGTGCCATGCCAACTCTAGCCAAAAGAAAGCCACTCACAGTACTGCTACCATAACAAAACAAATTTCTAGCACCTCAGCTGCTGATGGCGTTATGCAGGGAGTTCCCTTTGTTAGAGGAATAGACAGTGGTGTATCAGATCATACGTATGTCCTGTGCTTAGTGGGGGACTTCCTTGATTCATTAGGTCAAGGCCATATGCCTACATGGTGTCTTCAGAACGTTACCTCTCTCCAGTGAGGGAAGAGACTTGGTTCCAAATTCTGGGATGATCAGTCCCTTATGTGAATTTGCCAGGTGAACCAAAAGTAAAAGGAGGAGCCAAGAAGCAGTGTTGCACTTCTGGGTGGTGTGTGCCTAACCTGGGGTCACTGACCAAGGACAAGGACAAGGAAAGGGATGTAGGAGGGGGTTCTGTGCTCACCCTCAAAAAAATGAATAGCACACAAAACACCAAGGGGCCTACTTGCCAAAATCAAGGGGGGACCTCACCAAGTCCGTCACACTGTCTCTCTCTCAGCCACATTGGGCACCAGATGTTGAGGCTGATTCATTCTGAGAGGAGGAGCGTGGTAGGGGCAAGAGGCACGGAGTCAACACAGACACCAGGAGTCAGGTGAAAGTGGGCTAGAGGTGAGCAGCTTTCAGACACATTTATTTCAGTTGGTACAGCAGCTTATATAGCCAAGGAAGCCAATCCGATCAAGGGGCAGTTTATGTCCTAACCAATCACTGCTTATTGCCAGCCAACCCACCTTTGCCAGGTAGATTCCGAAGCCATTCCTGAGTAACTGACACTCGCTTGCCAGTGGCCATCTTAGCATGGCCTTCTCATTCCACCACTGAAAGAGACCCAGACACAAAGAGAAAGAGAGAGACAGAGATCAAGAGACAAAGAGAAAGAAAACCATATGTTCAGGAAAAGGTCCTTTTAAAACTTTTTGGACAGCATCTAGAACAAAGGACAGACCCATTATTGGAGAACCTAAGAGCGCTGCTGTCTAAACCATGGCTAAGTTATCCAATTGAGTGGCAAATAGAACCTGACAGAAGGGGCTTGATAATAATATAGTGGGCTTTAAGGCCTTGTCAGTTATGAGGCCCAGACCTATCTATTTCTTCACATGGGGTACATCTTATGGGAGGGTTAAACCTCCTTGGGGAAGGCATCCTGTTGATTTCCATTACATAGCTGGCCTGGGAGGAAAGGTAGCCAGGTAAAGGCAAGTGGCATCTCTAACAGGAAATTTACAGTTCTGCCTGCAATGTTACTGACACTACTTGGCTGTCCCCTCAGCAGTAGTGGTTACTTTGAGAACTGGGCCGAGTAAAGAACCCTTTAGCTTGGAGCCAGCAAGATCTCTGGCTCTTACTTGACTGTCCTTCAACTCAGGGCTGTTCCACTTCTGGTGATCCAACTCTTAGCTGGCAGAGCTGCCAGGGATCTTCATAAGCAGAATTCTGCTGAAGCCCTGCAGTGGACTGACCTGTTGGTCTCCTTGATGGTAGATCACTGTACAAAGCAGCATTTAATTGGCCTGCTACCTATCTTTACATTGCTACTGACGCCCAACTTTTTTTTTCCTCCTGGTTTTTGTTAAAGCAGACCAGAGGATGAAATTCAAGGGAGTGCTCAAGTCCCATCTCTAATCTTTGGTGACCTAAACTAGAAGTCAATAATCACATGCATGTTCTGTTAGTGTTTTTTCTAAGGTAGACAATGCCCATAAGGAAAGCTATGTCCTCATTTCGAAACTTTCTCTCCCTTTGTTTGGTCTGGAAGGGAGGCTTTGCCTGTTTACTGTGCCTATGGTGAAGTAAATCTAGTTGTAAAATTATAATTTAAGCTCTTATTCTGGCTATCCTACAGAAAAATGTTAGCCATCCATTTTATAAGATCAAATTTTGCATCTTGGAGAGTCCTTCAGAGTAGAATTAGTTTCCTACCTCTTAGAGAATAGAGAAATGAGGAAAAAGTCAGGCTTAGAATAGAGAAATGAAGGAGCAAGTCCCTGATTGCTTACTGACAATACCAATATCAAATGAGAACTTAGCAAGCAAACAATTTCCACCAGGGAAACATTTACCAGAAGGTCCAATGCGTTCTATAAATTTTAAGAATACATGTATTTGAAAATATCTCTTAAGTGTCTAACATGGACACAAAATAGTTTATAGCACAAAGACTGTTAAAAGAGAAAAAGAAGGGCACTATTTAATGATTAAGAGATCAATTCAACAGGAAGAACTGATTATAATAAATGTATATGCACTCAATGCCAGGGTACCTAGTTATTTAAAACAAATGTTAATGGATCTAAAGGGAGACATGGACTCCAATAAAATAGTAATGAGGGATTTTGACACCTCATTTTCACCAATGGACAGATCAACTAGACAAAAAATAAACATGTAAACAACAGCACTAATCTACACTATGGACAAATTGGCCTAACTGTTATATATAGAACTTCTCATCCTACAGTTGAAGAATACAAATTATTTTCATCAATGCATGGAACATTTTCTAGAATAGACCATATATATGCTAGACCATAAAATACACCTCAACAAATTAAAAAAAAAAAATTGGAATCATACCATGCAACTGTTCTGACCACAATGGAGTTAAGGTATAAATTCAAAACTCAAGAATCTCAAGAACATATGCAAACACATGGAGACTGAACAACATGCTCCTGAATGAACAGTGCATCATAGAAAAAAATCAAAAGAGAAATAAAAACATTCTGGAAGCAAATGAGGATGACAATACAACACATCAATACTTATGGGGTAGAGAAAAGGCTATGTTAATACATAAGTTTATAGCAGTTGGTGCCTACATCCAGAAATTGGAAAGGCACCAAATAAACTTATAAATGCATCTCAAGGATCTAGAAAAACAATAAGAAATCCAAAATTAGTACGTAGAAATGATTAAAATTAGAGAAAAAATAAATAAAATTGAAACAAAAATAAAAAAGATTAGTGAAATAAAGTGTTGTTTTTTTTTAAAGAATGAAATTGATACACCATTGGCACAAATAACCAGAAACAAAAAAGAAGACAAGCCAAATCAATAGAATTAGAAATGAAGAGGAAATGTAACAACAGATACAAGAGAAATAAAAAGAAACCACCAGGAATTACTACAAAGAACTATATTCCAAAATTATTGGATATGTACACTATGGAATACTACACAGTAAAAAAAAAATGAAATCTGGTCATTTGCAACAAAACAGATCAATCTGGAAAATTTCATACTTGGTGAAATAAGCCAGTTTCAAAGGGACAAATACTATTTGTTGTCCCTGATCCATAAGAACCAATAGTGCACCTAAAACGAAAGCTGTAGAAGTGAAGTTGATACTTTGAGAATCAACTACTTGAATAGCCCTTGTCTTGACTGTCAAGGAACAGGTTTTTTTTTTTAATTTTTTAATCTTTAATTTTTATTTTTTAATTTTTTTCTTCATACTATATGTTAAATTCTTTAATTAGCATAGATTTAATCGTGTGTATATAAAGTTAATTGACAATAGATCTTAGTAAAAAATAAGAGGAGGAATAGGAGAAAGAGGAGGAAGTTTATAACTGTAATGCAATAAAATGCCATCTTAATTGTTAGAGTGATAATATTAAGTGTGAAAATGAATATATAGATAGGATTAAACATTAAATAGATCATATAAATATCATCAAATGCCTAGTAATTCTAATAAAATTAAAAAGAAGGGAATGCCCAACATAAGTAGTCCAGACAGCAGACTCAAAGAATGACAATCACTTTAAGTAACACTCTGACCTCAGAATCAGCCCTTGACACATTCAGACATGGCTGAAAGCCCATGAGAGAAATTCAAACATAAAAACGACAAAACACTGTGGCAAAAAATAGCCTACATGAAGGAACTTTGTGAATGAGACCTGGTGGAAAGACGGGACCATCAAAGAAAGATGTACTTTTCTCTGAAGGGAGGAGAAAACTTTTACTTTGCTTATGCCCTTTTCTAAATACTGACAGAGTTTGTGGACTCAAAATGATTGCATAGCATTGGCGGCTCATGAACCTTGAGTAATCACTAAATACATATGTAAAACTGTTAATTGCCAAATTAACAACAGAAGTCCCTGTGCACTTACTCCCCACATAGAACCCCTGTACTTGTTCTTAAACAATACTTTTTACATTGTGTGTTTGTGGGGTGTGAATTGTGAAATTCTATCTATGAAAAATGCATTCATTAAATAAAAGCTTTTGGCCGGCGCTGCAGCTCAGTAGGCTAATCCTCCACCTTGCGGCGCCTGCACACCGGGTTCTAGTCCCGGTCGGGGCACCGATCCTGTCCCGGTTGCCCCTCTTCCAGTCCAACTCTCTGCTGTGGCCAGGGGAGTGCAGTGGAGGATGGCCCAAGTCCTTGGGCCCTGCACCCCATGGGAGACCAGGAGAAGCACCTGGCTCCTGCCATCGGAACAGCGCGGTGCGCTGGCCACAGCGCGCCTATCACGGCGGCCATTGGAGGGTGAACCAACGGCAAAAGGAAGACCTTTCTCTCTGTTTCCCTCTACTGTCCACTCTGCCTGTCCAAAAAAAAAAAAAAAAAAAAAAAGAAAAACTTAAAAAAAAATTAAATAAAAGCTTTTAAAAAAGAACTATATGCCAAGGAATTTGCAAATCTAGTAAAAGTATAGATTCCTGGACACATACAATCTACTAAAAGTGTGTCATGTAGACGTAGAAAATCTAAACAGGTTAATAACCAAGAAAAGATTGAATCAGTAATAAAGACCCTCCCAACAAAGAAAAGCCCAGGTCCTGATAGCTTGCTTCACTGCTTAATTCTACCAGACATTAAAAGAAGAAATAATTCCAATTCATAACAGTTGAAGATAGGAAATTTTCCCAAACTCCTTCTATGAAGCCTGCATCACCTTAATTCCTAAGACAGAAAAAGATAAAAAAGAAAGAGAATTATAGAACAGCTTCCCTGATGAAAATAGATGCAAAAATTCTCAAAAAATACTTTCTAGCTGAATCAGACAACACATCAAACGATCATTCACCTGGACCAAGTGTGATTTATCCCTGGTATGCTAGGATAGTTCAACATTCATAAATCAATAAATGTGATTCATCACATTAACAAACTGAACAACAAAAAACATATGATCATAGACACAGAGATAGCATTTGATAATATATAGCATTCTTTCATGATGAAAACCTTATGTAAATTGTGAATAAAAGGAATATTCCTCAAAACAGTCAAGGAATTTTATGACAAACCCACAGCCAGCATCTTATTAAATGGTGAAGTTGGAAGCATTTCCTCTAAGATCTGGAACCAGACAAATATGCCTCATGTCACCATTGCTAATCAGTACAGTTCTGGAAGTTTTATCCAGAGCCATCAGGCAAGAACAACAACAGCCAAAAAAAAAAAAAAAAAAAGAGAGAGAGAGAGAGATAGAGAGATACAAATTGGGATGGAGGAAGTCATACTGTCCCTATTTGCAAATGACATGATTCTATATAGAGAGAAACCAAAAGACTCCACTAAGAGACTATTGAAATTCATAAATGAGTTTGGTAAAGTGGCAGGATATAAAATTAATACTTAAAATCAATATCCTATGTATACACAGATAAAGCCTTGGATGAGGAAGAAATTATTTGATGAATTTCATTGATGGTATCTACAAAAAAAACCTAAACAACTTGGAGTATATTTAACCAAGGAAGTCAAAGATATCTATGATGAAAATTACAAAGCAGTAAAGAAAGATATAGAAGAGGACACATAAAATGGAAAAATCATCCATATTGATAGACTGCAAGAGTTAATATAATAAAAATGCTCATATAAACAAAAGCAATTCACAGATTCAATGAAATACCAATGAAAATATCAATGACACGCTCCATAAATCCAGAAAAAAATGCTGAAATTCATATGGAAACACAAGAGACCCTGGATACCTAAACCAATCTTATACAACAAAAACAAAGCCAGAGGCATCACAATACCAGATTACAAGATGACATAATGCAAGGCATTAATAATCAAAACAGCCCATCACTGGCACAAAAACACACATGTAGACTTGTGGAACAGAGTAGAAACTCCAGGAATTAATCCATGCATCTATAACAAATTTATTTTTGACAAAGGAATTAAAATCAATTCCTAGAGCAAGGACAATCTCTTCAACAAATTGTGTTGGGAAAATTGGAACTCTGTTTACGCAAGTATGGAATCAGACTCATACCTCACACCTTATAGAAATATCCACCTGGGGCAGGCACTGTGGCACAGTGGGTTAAAGCCCTGGCCTGCAGTGTCAGCATCCCATGTGGGCACTGATTCAAGATCTGGCTTCTCCACTTCAAAACCAGCCCTCTGCTATGACCAGGGAAAGCAGTAGAAGACTGCCCAAGGCTTGGGCCACTGCACCTGCATGGGAGACATGGAACAAGCTCCTGAATCCTGGTTGCATATCAGCTCAGCTATGGCCATTATAGTCATCTGGGGGAGTGAATGAGCAGATGGAAGACCTCTCTACTTCTCTCTCTCTCTTTCAATCTCTCTCTCTCTCTCTCTCTCTCTCTCTTGCTCTTTTTCTTTTTCTCTCTCTGGTTCTACTTCTCTCTGTAAACCTTTTAAACAGTTTTTTAAATAAATCTTTAAAAAATAGAAAAAAATATTTTTCCCATTCTGTTGGTTGCCTCTTCATTTTCCTGTTTCTTTTGCAGTACAGAAACTTCTAAGTTTGATGTAATCACAATTCTTAATTTTGGCTTTGACTGACTGTGCCTCTGGGTCTTTTCCAAGAAGTCTTTGCCTGTGCCTATATCTTGCAGGGTTTCTCCAATGCTCTCTAATAATTTGAGGGTTTCGGGTCGTAGATTTAAGTCTTTACTCCACGTTGAGTGAATTTTTGTGTAAGGTGAAAGGTAGGGGTCTTGCTTCATGATTCTGCACGTGGAAATCCAGTTTTCCCAGCACAATTTGTTGAATAGACTGTCCTTGCTCCAGGAATGGTTTTAGATCCTTGATCATACATAAGTTGGCTGTAGATGTTTGGATTGATTTCTGGTGTTTCTATTCTGTTCCACTGGTCTATCCATCAGCTTCTGTAACAGTACCATGCTGTTTTGATAACAACTGCCCTGTAGTATGTCCTGAAATCTAGTACTGTGATGCCTCCAGCTTTGTTTTTGTTGTACAAGATGGCTTTAGCTATTTGAGGTCTCCTGTCTCTCCATATGAACTTCAGCATCACATTTTTTTTTTAGATCTGAGAAGAATTTCTTTGGTATTTTGATTGGTATACATTGAATTTATAAATTGCTTTTGGGAGAATGGACATTTTGATGATATTGATTCTTCCAATCCATGAGCATGGAAGATTTTTCCATTTTTTGTATCCTGTTCTAGTTCTTTCTTTAAGGTTTTGTAATTCTCATGGTAGAGATATTTGACATCCTTTGTTAAGTTTATTCCAAGGTTTTTGATTGTTTTTGTGGCTATTGTGAATGGGATTGATCTTAGGAGTTCTTTCTCAGCTGTGCCATTGCCTGTGTATACAGAGGCTGTTGATTTTTGTGCAATGACCAAGCACCTCAATAAACATTTTTCAAAAGAGGAAAACCAAATGGCCAACAGACACATGGAAAAATGTTCAGAATCACTAGCCATCAGGGAAATGCAAATCAAAACCATGATGAGATTCACCTCACCCCGGTAAGAATGGCTCACATACAGAAATCTACCAACAACAGAAGCTGGCAAGGATGTGGGGAAAAAGGGACACTAACCCACTGTTGATGGAAATGCAAACTGGTAAATCACTATGGAAATCAGTTTAGATATTTCTCAGAAACCTGAATATAACTTTACCATACAACTCAGCCATCCCACACCTTCAAATTTACCCAAAGGAAATTAAATTGGCAAATAAATGAGCTGTCTGAACCTTAATGTTTATTGCAGCCCAATTCACAATAGCTAAGACCTGGAACCAACCCAAATGCCCATCAACAGTAGACTGGATAAAAGAAAATATACTATACTGCAGTAAAAAAAAATGATATCTGGTCATTTTCAACAAAATGGGGGAATCTGGAAAACATCATGCTGAGAGAAAAAAGCCAGTCCCAAAGAGACAAATATCATATGTTCTCCCTGATCGGTGACAATTAAGCGAGCACCAAAAAGGAAACCTGTTGACGTGAAAGGGAGACTATGAGAAACAATGACTTGATCAACTCTTGTCCTGACTTTTGAAGAACAACTTAATACTTTATCTTATTTAGTAATTTTTGCTGTTTTACTTAATACTGTTGGTTGAACAATTTAATTAACACACACTTATTCTTATGTGTTTAAATTTAACTGAAACATGATCCCTGTTAAATATGAGTGGGAATAAGAGAGGAAGGAGATGTACAGTTTAGCACATGCTCAATCAGACTTGCCCCAAACAGTACAGTTAGATATGTGCCTGGGGACTCCAATTCAATCCCATCAAGGTGGCATGTACCAATGCAATGCCATCTCACTAGTCAAAGTGATTAGTTTCAGTTCATAATTGATCATAATGATAGGATTAAGTGTCAAAGGGATCACATAAACACGATTAGTATCTGGTATTACTAATTGATAGAATAAAAAAGGAGAGAAAGATCCAACATGGGAAGTGAGATACACAGCAAACTCATAGAATGGCAGATGTCCTAAACAGCACTCTGGCCTCAGAATCAGTCCTTAAGGCATTCGAATCTGGCTAAAAAGCCCATGAGAGTATTTCAGGTATGGAAAGCCAAGACACTGTGGCAAAAAAAAAGACCTAAATGAAATATCTTGTGAGTGAGATGCCAGCGGAATGAACAGGCCATCAAAGAAGGAGGTACCTTTCTCTGAAGGGAAGAGGAAATTTCTACTTTGACTATGACCTTGTCAATAAGATTGGAGTTGGTGAATGAAAGAGGCTTCCATAGCCTTGTCAACTCATGACAAGAGCCTAGGGTGATTAGTGACACCATAAATAAGAGTGTCAATTATTAAATCAACACAGGAGTCATTGTGCACTTTCTCCCCATGTAAGATCTCTGCCCTTAACGTGTTGTACTATATGAATTAATCGTGTAACTAGTACTCAAACAGTACTTTATACCTTGTTTTTCAGAGTTCTTGCAAACTGTTGAAATCTTTACTTAATATATACTAAATTGACTTTTCTGTATATAAAGATAATTGAAAATGAATCTTGATGTGAATGGGATGGGAACGGGAACAGGAGATGGGATGGTAGTGGGTGGGAGGGAAGTTATGGTGGGAAAAAGCCACTGTAATCCAAAAGCTGTACTTTAGACATTTAAATGTATTAAATAAAAGTTAAAAATAGGAAAAGAATAGAAAAAAAGAAAAATACACTCAAACTGTATTAAGGACCTAACCTTAAGATCTGGTACTATCAAAGTACTTGAGAGCATTTTGGAAACTCTGCAAGACATTGGCACAGTCAAAGATTTCTCAGAAAATACCCCAGAAGCACAGGCAATCAAAACCAAAATTGACAAATGGAATTACATCATGCTGAGAAGCTGCTGTACTGGAAAATAAACATTCAGCAAAATAAAGAGACAACCTCAACATGGGAGAACATATTTACAAACTATGAACTAATATCAAGAATCTATAAAGAGCACAATAAATTCAAAAACAACTGAACAAAAATCTAGTTAAGAAATGGACAAAGGACTTGAACAGGCATTTTTCTAAAGAGGAGATTCAAATGGCCAAAACATGCATGAAAAAATGTTCAGGTTCACTATCCATCAAGGAAATGCAGATCAAAACCACAATGAGCTTTCACCTCACTCCAGTTAGGAAATCTCTCATCAACAAAAAATATATGCTACCAGGATGTAGAGAAAAAGATACCCAAATCCACTATTTGTAGGAATGTAAACTGTTGTACCCATTGTGCAAGGCAGCATGGAGATACCCCAGAAATCTAAAAATAGGGCCGGTGCCATGGCTCACTTGGCTAATCCTCTGCCTGCGGCACTGGCACCCTGGATTCTAGTGCTGGTTGGGGCACCAGATTCTGTCCCGGTTGCTCCTCTTCCAGTCCAGCTCTCTGCAGAGGCCTGAGAAGGCAGTGGAGGATGGCCCAAGTGCTTGGGTTCTGTGCCCGCATGGGAGACCAGGAGGAAGCACCTGGTTCGGCACAGTGCGCAGGCCATAGCAGCCATCTGGGTAGTGAACCAAAGGAAGGAAGACCTTTCTCTCTCTCTCTCTCTCTCTCTCTCTCTCTCTCTGTCTAAACTCTGCCTGTCAAAAGGAAGGAAGGAAGGAAGGAAGGAAGGAAGGAAGGAAGGAAGGAAGGAAGGAAGGGAGGGAGGGAGGGAGGGAGGGAGGGAGAGAGGGAGGGAGGGAGGGAGGAAGGAAGGAAGGATGGGAGGATGGGAGGAAGGAAGGAAGGAATCTAAAAATAGATCTACTATATGACCCAGCATTTCCACACCCGAGAATTTACCCAAATAAAATCATCTGAAGAAAAGAATGACTTGTAACCCTATTTTAACTGTAGCGCAATTCACAATTGCTGAGATAGGAAGTCAGCCTAGATGTCCATCATCTTATGACTGGAAAAAAAAATTATGATATGTTTACACTATGGAATACTACTCAGTGATAAAGAAAAAAAAAAAGAAATCTTGTCTTTTGCAACAAAATGGGTGAAACTGGAAACCATTATACTTAGCCAGTACTATATGTTTTCCCTGATCTGGGGTAACTAATAGAGTACATAAACTGTAATGTATTAGTGTGAAATTAACATTTTGATATTGGATGGTTGTTTACAGTGCATGTATATACTGTTGAGGAACATTGATTTTTTTCATACTATTGGAGATCTCTTAGTGTAGGGTCAATCTAATGAGTACAAAGTAAATTGAAAATGTATCTTTTTAACAAGAGTGGGAATGAGAGCTGGAGTTGGAAGACGAGTAGAATCCTTGATAGAAGGGAGGATAGGGTGGAAAGTATCACTATGTTCATAAATCTGTGTATATGAAGTGCGTGAAATTTGTATTCCTTAAATAAAATTTGAAAAAAGTTAAAAATCTATCATTTCAGCATTCTATAATTCATTTTTTTTCACTTCTGAATAATACCCCATGCACGTGTACCACCATTTTTTCACTCACCTACTAGACGGAATGTTGACTGTGAATTTCATGTAATGCAAATATGATTGGAAGAAAAAAATATGGTAGTAAAAGTAAAATGGTACAGTAGCAAAGGAGAATTATTGTGTGGACAGGCAAAGATATTCATTTTTATTTGTGTTGGTCATAGAATTGAAAATCTTAGGAAATTAAGGAGATCATGTGATAGGAGTAGAAGTAGAAAGAATAAATACTAATTCCCTGTGGCGAAAGAATGCCTTGTTAAAGTTGAAACAAAACCTGCAGTCTACTGCAGATTAAATTAAGCTAAAGAATGAAGACAGATATGATATGAGAGTGAATAAATGTGAAATACATGATAATATGTGTGAACATTGGAGTTTGGGGGCAGCTGTTGATACAGTCCATTACACAGGATAGTATTGACTCTTACCTTGACTTCTGGCAGCTTCGAGAGAAGGAAAACCAGGTTGGGAGTGAACAATTTTGGTCTGGGAGAGCATCTGATTATATATTTGAAAATAAATCTTAAAGGTGTGCTGATTATTTGAATGTCAGATGTAAAGATTTCAGCATGAGGCATTAGAAGGGAATAGTTCAAGTTGCTGAGTTGTGGAAGTTTTTGATATGCTGAGTTTGAGGAATATAATAACCTCTTACCTGGAAATGTCAGCTAGGAGTTATACCAAGCTGGTTTGGTTAATATTGACCATAATTCACATCCCACTGACTCAGTGAGATCAATCAAAAAGGAATAGGCATATAGAGAGGAGAAAAATGTCCGAGAACCAAGCCTTAGAAAAAACAGCATGTGAAGATGGGCAATGATAAAGAGAAGTTACAAATGCAGAATGACAAAATCCCAGTGACAATCAAGGAAATCAAGAGTGTGCAGTTTTATGGTAGTTGAGTGGTGAAACTATTTTAAATAAGAAAGATGAATTGATTGCAGCAAATATCAATGATATTTTATAAAACTACAACCGAAAATTGGTCATTAGATCATAAGTTTTATTTAACTTGGCTTTAGCTGACTTTTGATCATACAAATGTGATTGAGTGGATTCTTGGAAAAATGAGAATTTATGATAGTATAATGACCAAGTGCTTAGGTCAAAATCTATGATGTACACAGCAAGAACAATTACAAATAAAATCTATGTTTAAGCATTCATAAGACGAAATGATAAAAGGTATTTCCTTGGGGCCAGCATTGTGGCATAGTAGGTTAAGATACTTATGATGCTGGGAGTGGCATGTTGATTTCTGGCTGCTCCACTTCTCATCCAGCTTCCTTTGCCTGAGAAGGCAGCAGAAGTTGACCCAAGCACTTGGGCCTCAATCAACAGTGTGTAAGACGCAGATAGATTTCCTGGCTAAAAGCTTCAGACTGGATTTGACCTGGCTGTGGCAGCCTTTTGAGAAGTACTGGATGGAAGATCTGCCTCTCTCTCTCTCTCTCTCTCTCTCTCTCTCTCTCTCTCTCTCAGTTGTTCTGTATTTGAATGAATAAAATAAACATTAAACAGAATGTTCAGGTTGTAAGCGAGTACAGATCAGGACCTAGAATATTAAATCTAGCACTGCAAAAGAAGTTATATCCATCTGAATATATTAATGAGAGAAAATTAAGCTCAGAGCATGGGAAACAAGAATCAAAGCCAAAAAGGGAAGTCACACATTTCTACTGACAAACTAGGACTTTCAAATTATGTATATTTCATCATAAAAGCTAATCTAACCTCCCAGAACTGTCAGGAGGCTGGTGACATTTGTTAATAATCTACTTTTAAGAGTGAAATGTTGATAAAATCTAGGAACTTACTTCAGACTTCTTTTGGAATGCATTTCCAATTAATAGTAAATGACTTGTTAAAAATATTTAAAATTAGTTTATAATTTATAGAGATCATGGACATAGAACACTTCAATGTGCTACACATAATCTAATCACAAAAAAGTCTGAATGGCCTTATCTTTATTCAAAACCAGTGATAATTATGCAGATAAAATTAATTGAAAAACAATCCTCGGATATTTGAAAATGTATTGAGTATATGAAAGGGAAAATAAGAACTCAATCAGGGCTGGTGCTGTAGCATTGTGGGTAGGGCTGCCACCTGCAGTGCCAGCAAGCCATATCGACACTGGTTCAAGACCAGGCTACTTCACTTCCAATCCAGCTCTCTGCTATGGCCTGGGAAAGCAGTATAGGATGGCCCAAGTCCTTGGGCCCTTACACCCATGAAGGAAACCTGGAAGAAGTTCCTGACTCCTAGATTCAGGTTGGCTAAGCTCCAGCCTTTGCTGCCAACTGGGGAGTGAACCAGTGGATTCTCTTTATCTCTCTCTCTCTCTCTCTCCCTCTCTTTCTGCAGCTGCCTCTCTATAATTCTGACTTACAAATAAATAAATAAATCTTTAGGAAAAAAAGGACTGAATCAGATGATTGTAGTGTGTGTGTGTGTGCCTGTGTGTGTGTGTTTATAGAGTGAAAGAGAGAGAGGGAGAGTGTGTTAAGTAATGCACCTCAAGAAACGAATTCTTGAACATAAACAAGAAGACAAATTGTTCAGGCACATGTTTTTGCAGTGGTTAAAGCATTACTTGTGCTACCATGTCCACTGTCAGAAAGCCTAATTAGAGTTCTGACTCCTTTTTTGATTCTAGCTTTCCACCATTGCACATATTTGGGCACAGCAATTACTCAAGAATATGGGTGTCTGCCGCATACGTAGGATATTGATTTCTAGACTACTAACTTAAGGCTGGCCTAGCTCCAGTTGCTGCAGGCATTTGGGAAGTTGATCTGCAGATGGAGTTCTCTGTCTTCATTTCTTTATCTCTCTACCTTTCAAATACATTAAAAAATAATATTTTTAAAGAGAAACTGTATGGAGCTGGCTTGCAGCACCAGCATCCCCTATTGGATAGCATGGTAGAGCACCAGATACTCCTCTTCCAATTCACCATAGTGTTAATATGCCTGGGAAGGCAATGGTAGGTGTCCCATTACTGCTACTGATGAGGAAGACCAGGATGCAGTTCCTGGCTCCTGGCTTTTGCCTAGTACTGACCTGAGTGTTGCATTGATTTGGAGAGTGAACCAGAGGAGAAAGATTCATTCTCTCTCTCTCTCTCTCTCTCTCTCTCTCTCATTTACTCCCTCCCTCCCTCCCTCCCTTTCCCTCTCTTTCCCTCAAGAACTACTTCTTCTCACCATTGAGGGACTTTGTGAGTCTTGGACCAAAGCCTTCACAGAAACAAAGTCTAGAACCTGACAGAGCAGACTGCCCAGGGCAGGTGTGTATCGGGAGTGGTAAGAAAATAAAAGTGTATATTTACCTGAAATGCACAGAATAAAAAATTTGAAAGTGAAAACTTAATGATCCAAAATGAACAAAAAAGAGCTGCTTAGGAAGAGGAAGCATTAGCGACATTTGAAGCCTGGAAGGTTATGAAAGAAAAGGAAGCAAAGAAAATAGCTGACAAAAGAGAGGCTTGAAGAAAGAAAAAAAAAAAAAAAGAGAGAAGCTGTGAGAAAAGGAGAAACACTACAAGCTTTTGAAAAATGGAAAAAGAAGAAGATAGACTATCTTAAAGAGTAAAATGGAAAAGAGAAAGAATACGAAAGAACAAGGAAACAAAAAAGAGGCAACTGTTGGTGAGAAAAAGAAAGATAATTTATTTGCTGTTCAAAAGTGAAATGAATAAAGGAAGTTTTTTTCAAACAAAAGGAAAAAAAAAAGAAAAGAAGAACTTAAAAGAGCTGAGATAAGAGATGAAGATAAGCAACCTATTGATGAATATGAAAAATGTCTGGAAAAAAAAGAACGGAAAGAAAGAATTGAATGAAAACAAAATAAAGTTTATACTTTCTTGTTAATGTGTCACTTTCCCCATGGGGCCCTCCAAGCAGAAATTTGTCCTGAAAAGTGTTGTGATAATTCTACTTCTTAGATTATTTAGCTATTTACCAATTTGCATATTTTAGTCAGGGGCTTAAAACCACTCACTTAGTTATAGTTAAAAGAATTTGTTTTAATAAGTTTGCAGAGGCCGGCGCCTCGGCTCACTAGGCTAATCCTCCACCTTGCGGCGCCAGCACACCGGGTTCTAGTTCCGGTCGGGGCACCGATCCTGTCCCGGTTGCCCCTCTTCCAGGCCAGCTCTCTGCTGTGGCCAGGGAGTGCAGTGGAGGATGGCCCAAGTCCTTGGGCCCTGCACCCCATGGGAGACCAGGAGAAGCACCTGGCTCTTGTCATCGGATCAGCGCGGTGCGCTGGCTGCAGCGCGCCAACCGCGGCGGCCATTGGAGGGTGAACCAACGGCAAAAGGAAGACCTTTCTCTCTGTATCTCTCTCTCTCTCTCTCACTGTCCACTCTGCCTGTCAAAAAAAAAAAAAAAAAGTTTGCAGACCCTTCTGTTGACAATGAAAAATATACTTAGGAACGTAATCAGTGAAAATATTTTTGATCTATAGATAACTGCTTCATAAAAAGCTAGTTAATCATACTGTCCCTTCCATTGAAATGCATAAAGCATTTTTAAAAAGTTGGCCTTTTGAGTATATAAATAATATTTTTAAAAATTGAAAAATATCTTTCCTTTTGAATGATTCCAAAATATAGAGAGCAAATGCTGTGTTTCAGTGGTCAAAAAGAGCACACAATGAATGCCAAATTCCATGGTATCTTTTAATGAATCTTAGAAGTGCTGTGTATCTGGAAAGAAGATATTGACATAGATAGGAATGAATATAAATTTCTTCCAATAAGGCATCAAGTGCTAGGAAGCATTGGGTCGACTATAAACACAGAGCCTTAAAATTGCACAATTGAAGTAGAAGGACAACAAGGAATGTTACCAAGGGCAAACAAAAGAAGCCAAAATGGTATTAGGCCTAGCAGCTTGAAAAAGGGCAAAAGCATACTCTCAAATAAATGGAACTCACACATACAGTGATGGCAGTGTACACACTTCACACTTGGGAAAAAGTGAAATGAGAAAACAATGTTGTCTTTCAGAAATTTGTAATTAGTTAGGAACTATTTATTCTTTTTTAAACTTTATTTAATAAATATAAATATCCAAAGTACAACTTTTAGATTATAGCGACTTTTTCCCCCTTTAACCTCCCTCCCACCTGCAACCATCCAATCTCCCGCTCCCCCTCCCATCACATTCACATCAAGATTCATTTTCAATTATCTTTATATACAGAAGACCAATTTAGTATATACTAAGTAAAAATTTCAAAAGTTTGCACAGTGACTCCTGATGTTAACTTAACAATTGACACTCTCGTTTATGGTGTCACTAATCACCCTAGGCTCTTGTCATGAGTTGCCAATGCTATGGAAGCCTTTTGAGTTTGCCAACTCCGATTTTATTTAGACAAGGTCATAGTCAAAGTGGAGGTTCTCTCCTCCCTTTAGAGAAAGGTACCTCCTTCTTTGATGACCTGTTCTTTCCACTGGGATCTCACCAGCAGAAATCTTTCATTTAGGTCATTTTTTTTTTTTCCAGAGTGTCTTGGCTTTCCATGCCTGAAATACTCTCATGGGCTTTTTAGCCAATCCAAATGCCTTAAGGGATGATTCTGATTCTGAGGCCAGAGTGCTATTTAGGACATCTGCCATTCTATGAGTCTGCTGTGTATCCTGCTTCCCATGTTGGATTGTTCTCTCCTTCTTAATTCTATCAGTTAGTATTAGCAGACACTAGTCTATTTTATGTGATCCCTTTGACTCTTAATCCTTTTTTTTTTTTTTTTTTGACAGGCATTGTGGACAGTGAGAGAGAGAGACAGAGAGGAAGGTCTTCCTTTTGCCATTGGTTCACCCTCCAATGGCCGCCGTGGCCAGCACGCTGGTCTCCCATGGGATGCAGGGCCCAAGCACCTGGGCCATCCTCCACTGCACTCCCGGGCCACAGCAGAGAGCCGGCCTGGAAGAGGGGCAACCGGGACAGAATCCGGCGCCCCGACCGGGACTAGAACCCAGTGTGCTGGCACCGCAAGGTGGAGGATTAGCCTTCTGAGCCACGGCACCGGCTGACTCTTAATCCTATCATTATGATCAATTATGAACTGAAACTGATCACTTGGACTAGTGAGAAGGCATTGGTACATGCTACCTTGATGGGACCGAATTGGAATCCCCTGGCCCATTTCTAAGTCTACCATTAGAGGTAAGTCCGAGTGAGCATGTTCCGACTGCCCATCTCCTCCCTCTCTTATTCCCACTCTTATATTTAACAGGGATAACTTTTTGTTCCTCAACAGTCAGGACAAGGGCTGATCAAGTTATTGCTTCTCATAGTTAGGCCTGCCATCAGGAATTATTTATTCTTCAAATCTTGTTATATACAGAATAGAATTTGAGTCTTCCCAAGACTTTGGACCAAGGCTACAAATACTTCTAAAGCTGCTGGGGGAAACAAATGCAAAATTTCAAAAATAAAAATATAATTAGTTTAGAATTCTTATGAAAGTATTGGGAAAGACTGTAGAGTGGGTAAATATAATACATTCAAAAACACAAGTAATGATTTTAAATGAGACAGAACAAAATACTATCAAAAGGAATGATAACTATTATAGAAGAATAATGGGCTTTATATTAAAATTAAATTATTAATAAAAATTCAATATAAGAGGTAAATACTATGTAAGAAACAGTTTATTAAACACACTTGATAAGAATTACTTCTAAATTCAATCAATGTGCGTTAAAATTTTATCTGATTCATATAATATATTGTCATCTGACATATTACAGGGATGTATGTTTGCCCTCGGGGTTAAGATACACACATTCCACATTGTAGTGCTTTAATCTAATTATCAGTTCCTGGTTCTGACAGCAGGTTCCCACCAATGCAGACCCTGAGAGGCAGTGATGATGACTCAAGCAATCTTGTTCCTGCCACCTACGTGGAAGGCCTGCATGGCATTCCTTGCCCTACCCCAGAAGCTGTGGGCTTTTTTGGAGTAAACCAGTGAATGGATGCTTTCTCTCTCTCCCCCTCTCACTTGCTCTCTCTATCTCTAATAAGCAAGTTATAATAATTTTATATATATTACAAAATATATTTTTCTACAAGAGTCCTCTCTTGGGGCTAAAATATCTTGTATAACTTTTCTAAACAAATGAATACCAAATATTTTCATTATATATTGTTTGGCTCTTTAGTGACAAAAATGTTAAAAATTACAAACATAAATCATATTTGTAGTCTTTCAAAAGCAAATTCTTTAATCAAGTAGCCAGTAACTTCTGCTTACATCATTTTGTCAGTCATTTGTTTTGTGGCTCATAAATAATCTTCTATTAATTTAAATTATCCAACAACTTGACAATTAGACTACTCCTTACTGAATGTCCTCTTCTGAATTTATATTCTCTTTGTTATCTTATTCTGTAAAATATTATCATTTTTTTTCATTCTCATGTTTGTTCCACCCTTTCTTCATTTCAGCTTTTATCTCCATTGGATAAATATCAATCATATGAGTGTTCAGATTCTATTACATGTAATTAGAATAATCTGAGCTTTTTTAAAAAGTCAAAAAATCATATTATTTCCCCTCTATGCTAGTTATTGTTGTAAATTTCCAATTTTCTCTAAATAAAAATTTAATACTTTCAATGTTGCTGCTTAGTGCTTAAAATTCACATTCAGATGTTATTTAACATGTTGTTTTTATCATGTTTCAAAACTTGTGTTGCAAGTCTTCTGTGTAGTCAGTAGATTGAAAGGAGCTTACTTAAACAAAATGTAAGTATATTGACTTCATAAGAGCAAGTTTGTGATTGTGTAAAGGTCAAATATATTAGATTTTATTAACCTAATACTATCACAAAAAGTCTCAGATTCTTTCCATCTTCTGTTTTGACCTCTAAACCACAGTTGCCTTTCTCTTCTGAGTATATTTTATTCATAGTCTGATATTGGTTTCCAAAAACAATCAGTAAGTGAGGCTGTGCTTACTTGTTCATATCCAGAGTATGTGATACAGCATGCATGTTCATAGGTATACTCTCTTAACCAAGCTGCAGTAGCACTGAAAAACTCT
Source organism: Lepus europaeus (assembly GCF_033115175.1). NCBI lineage: Eukaryota > Metazoa > Chordata > Mammalia > Lagomorpha > Leporidae > Lepus > Lepus europaeus. The sequence goes on along the minus strand of NC_084832.1, from coordinate 47,785,152 downwards.
CTTTCTATGCTGTTTTACACCAGAAACCGGAAGAACTTAGAACTTTGCTTTTTTGAACTGCTTGTCCAAATTATGGTGATAAGATGCTGATGCAAATTTTAAAACTTCCATAATTAGACTTTTGTCAAAGCTCCATAATCAGAGCTATGCTCACTTTCATGAATGAGATCTACAAATTGTTTCTTCATTTTACCTGCCATGCACAATTCACAAATTCCTCTCAAATCCAAATACCTCAATTAGGAAAGTAACTCTTCTTACAGATTGAGTTCCCTAGGTAGCAAACCGTGAAATAGACACAGTGTGGGAAGTGTATTAGGGAATGTTCGTGGGATCAATCTGCGTAAAAATTAAAAAAAAAAAAAAGATTGTGCAGAGAAAAATAGGGATGCGATAGTATTGCAGTGAAAGAGTCATATTTAGGGGTGGTTTTGATGCCAATATTATCCATCAGAACTTTCCCAACTCGCATAACACTATCTGGACTTTTGGCCTCAATGCTAATCTGCCCTGGGAATGGGACCTGGTGTGTTTTTTTTTTGTTGTTTTTTGTTTTTGTTTTTTTTTTTTTTTTGACAGGCAGAGTGGACAGTGAGAGAGAGAGAGAGAAAGAGAGAAAGGTCTTCCTTTTTTGCCGTTGGTTCATTCTCCAATGGCCACTGCGGCCCGCACATCACGCTGATCCAAAGCCAGGAGCCAGGTGCTTCTCCTGGTCTCCCATGCGGGTGCAGGGCCCAAGCACTTGGGCCATCCTCCACTGCCCTCCCGGGCCATAGCAGAGAGCTGGCCTGGAAGAGGGGTAACCGGGATAGGATCCGGCGCCCCAACCGGGACTAGAACCCGGTGTGCTGGCGCCGCAAGGCGGCGGATTAGCCTGTTAAGCCATGGCGCTGGCAATGGACCTGTTTTTGAGCAATTCTATTTAAAGTTGAAAGCAGGGGGCTCTCTATTCAGAGCATATAAGGGAAAATGAGTCCTTCATTCCTGGGTGGTTTATATATCTTTACAGATGTGTTTTGCTATATCAGATGGCCTGATAGACACCTACTTCCTTTTCACTAAATTGCTCACTAATGCATAGAAAAAAATCATCAGAACTTCATGATTCCCATATATTTATCAATATTTTATTTGTCAATATTCACTTTCTGTCGGTTGTAAATGTATATAAATGCTTGTTTCTTGGAGTTCCTTGGTACTGATTAATCGACTGAGTAATACAATATTTCCATACTTATAAACAGGAGGACTAAGATTTTTATGCAGATTTTTGAGACAAGAACGTATCACCCATCAGCTGACTTGCAATATTCTTGAGATAATGACTGTCTTTGTTTGTTACCACAATCACTTTAATAATATTTACACATACATATATTTAAGTATGTATGTATAAATACATAACAGAAGCATAATTGTTAAACAACTGTATGTATGGGTAATGAAAAGGTAGTGTCATATGATTGAACTAGAAGCTAGTTCCTTCACGAAGACCTCAGATTTAATGATCCAATAATACTATACCAAAAATTGAATAATTAGAGAAGTGTTTTTATTATCATTTATTTATTTCCAAACAATAAAGTCATTAGACCACTTTTTAAACTTTTGAGTGAAATAAGTCAACTAGTTTTATTAAGTTTTTATTACCATGTTGTAGTCAAATATATATGCAATATAAATAATGCATTTCAATAACTCTTATAATGCATGGATGTCTGTAATGTACAGTTTTCATCTTGTTCATGTATATATTTTGATACTTTATGCAATAATAGTATTTATAATATGCATAAAGTATTTTTTAGTTTGAGTCACATTTTAAAATACCACATTAATGCACATTTCTAGTACATGATCTGGATTGTTTAGATCAAAACATAACTAATTATGGTGTCCTTGTGTTGATCTATTTTGTCACCCAATTTCTAATTTATGAAATATTGATATTAGATACTATGCAGGTAGAGTAATAACTTACCACATTTTAATTTGTGAGAAGAAATCATGAAAGAGTGAACAAACCAAAAGATTAGAACATTTTGCATGAATTACTGATGTGCTCAACTTTAGATAAACATTCATAATATAGATTTCTATCCAACTGAATATTTATTATGTGAAATCTAATATTAGAGTATAGCAAAAACAAGTGTAGTAATCGGAAACTCTTGTATTAAAGTATTCGTGGAGCTCAACATGCTGTTTTGACCAGAATTCGATTCTTTCCTGCTGGGTGGAACGCAGCTGGATGGGAGATGTATGAGGTACTCACCAAAGGGACATATAAATATGGAATAAGCTATAAATTATAAATGCTACTCTATTGGATTTTGAATCAATTTCTTATCCTAGGATAAGTCTGTCTAGAAGGAAGTTTATTTTAGGCAACAAAAACACGACTAAATTAACAACAAAAAATATACCTAATAGAATTCCATGGTCTACAAAGAAGTAACAACATGATGACAGTGTTCAGGAAACAAAAGCACCTGAGTTGTTCTCAAGTTCTGAGAAGAGTAAGTTATTCACAATATTTTGTTATCAAAGTAAATTTCCCTATTTGTCTCATGAAACAAATTGCAGAAAAAAGTATTGTCTTTTCCTCTCTATCCATCAGTAGGCTACATTAATTGCAATTAAGAATATTGATTTTATTTGTTTTTGTTACTGAGGCATCAACTGCAAAAAATCATAGTCAGAATCTTCTTCTCTTTCATTAAATGCCTGTACAATCCAGTGCAGTCTCCTGTACTTTTTTCTCTTACTAATTCATCATTTTTCAACTCATTTTGGACCTCTGTGAATCTTAGTTAAATTAGCTTACTAAAATATTTACTTAGCATATTGCTCTCTGATAGGTCAATTATTATAATGGTATAAGAATAAGAGAATCAGTCAGATATGAGGCATGGAAATTCACATAGAGATAATGAATTTTAAACTACAATCATTGGATAAAACAATTTTTTTTTTGGATAGTGAGAGAGAGAGACAGAGAGGAAGGTCTTCCTTTTGCCATTGGTTCACCCTCCAATGGCCGCTGCGGCCGGTGCATCTCGCTGATCCAAAGCCAGGAGCCAGGTGCTTCTCCTGGTCTCTCATGCGGGTGCAGGGCCCAAGCACTTGGGCCATCCTCCACTGCCCTCCCGGGCCATAGCAGAGAGCTGGCCTGGAAGAGGGGCAACCGGGATAGAATCTGGCGCCCCGACCAGGACTAGAACCCGGTCTGCTGGCGCCACAAGGCGGAGGGTTAGCCTGTTAAGCCATGGCGCCGGTGGATAAAACAATTTTTTAAAGAACAACCTATTAGTGAATCAAGAAGGTTTGAAGTATGTGAATAGCTATGGTAAAGCAAATAAAGTGACAATGCTGTTAGAAGATCATAAGAAGAGAGAGGACAAGTAAAATAATTTATAATTGGCACCTATTTTGCATCAGGTACCATTTAATGTCATAAACATATCCTCGGCTTGCTCCAAAGATTCAGTGCTTGTAATAGTCAGTGAAGAACTATCTTATTTTAAACAGATTTCTGAAACCCAGGTGATTAATTAACTTGTCTAAATTCACAGATTTTTTAGATTATGAAGCTATTATTCAAATTAAGCAAACCTAAATGTCTTCAAATTGAGATTGCATATCTTCTTCAGTGCTTCAAAGAAAAATAATTAGATGTAACAGTACAGTAAAAAAGACAGTAAATTTATGTGTGCAGAGAAGTGTGCAAGGGATTCAGAAACAGCTAGCAAGGAATAAAAACTTAGGATGCCACAAAAAAAGTTGTAACTTATTTCTTGTTCGTTAGTCTCTAAGAGTAATATTCAACATTTGAGTTAAAATTTAATATTAAAGCACCTGCATTAGAAACTATCAATGTCATTGCATTTGCTGTCCATTTATGGACAAATGTCTTCATGATTGACATACAAATATATATATATATTTTTTTCCACACATAGTACTTTTACAATAGCTATTTTGTTTAACTTCTCATTTTAGCATTTTTGGGTAAGAAAATTAGTATCATAAATGTTCACTCAATTATTGTCTCATTGTTCCATTTTTACTTCCTTTTAGGTAAATTGCATATTTAGCAGTAAACAGAGAAGAAAATATGATACTGATGTGAGAGCTGTTCCTAATGACATGATTTGTTCACAGTCTTATTGTTCTGTGAATAATAAGGGAAACTAATTTAATGTTAATGTACAGACAATTTATTTGAATAGTCACACAAATAGCTTTAGAAAGTCAATGGTCTCAAAGCTGAGGTAAGAATTTCCAGGACAATTCAGGAAATTTTGCTCACTAAGCAAATAAAAGAAAAAAAAATTGGAAAGATGTCACAGGAACACAAATGAAATTTTCTCTTATATAATCATATATAGAAATACTTCAATATTTCTATGTAGTTCTAATATCTAGCTTAATAAATTTATGCTTATATCTAGCTAATATGTATGTTTTCTTTTGCATTATGTTTTTATGTATTTCTTTAAGATGGTATTATTGTTGGAATATAATTGGTGTATGCAATTAACAGGATACATTTTTATTTATTTGGATTTTCTAAGGTTGATACTCTGATATGTAAATTATTATAGCTCCCACTGTTACTGCCATTTTATAACTCCTTGATAACTTAACTTTGCAGAATAAATTTATATTATAGAATGTATAATGAATATCATATATATGCTTATGATGCATGCAATACTAATACATATTATATATATAGTGAATGTGTTCTCATATTTTTGTTTGCTGTCTCACTACTTTAGAAAGGATATGGAGTGAGGATTTGCACTGAAATCTTTCTAAGCTATTGGGATTTTCTTAAATTATAGGGGTTTGTTGTGGGAATTGAGGGGCATTCTCAAATATTTTGACTTCTCAAAGCTTCCCGTACAAAGAAAGAAGTGTAAAAATAAGCTGCATATATTGAAACATAATTAGTAGGTACAAAAGTAATAGAGATGATGGCACAACTTAAGAGCTAAGTAAACATTAAAAAGATAACTTTGATGATATTTAAATATGCTGCTCTCCCACTGTGTATTACTATATTATATCTATTCATATTTCATTATACTTCATAACTTTAATGATTGTCATATTATCTGTCATCTTCAAGCCATCGCGTTTCTTTTTCAACAATTATTACGCATTTAATCAGTAACAAATGGTGCTGGAAAAATTGGATTTCCATGTGCAGAAGCATGAAGCAAGACCCCTACCTTTCACCTTACACAAAAATTCACTCAACATGGATTACATACTTAAATCTATGACCCGACACCATCAAATTAATAGAGAGCATTGGAGAAACCCTGCAAGATATAGGTACAGGCAAAGACTTCTTGGAAAAGACCCCAGAAGCACAGGCAGTCAAAGCCAAAATTAACATTTGGGATTGCATCAAATTGAGAAATTTCTGCACTTCAAAACAGTCAGGAAAGTGAAGAGGCAACCAACAGAATGGGAAAAAAATATTTGCAAACTATACTACAGATAAAGGGTTGATAACCAGAATCTGCAAAGAAATCAAGAAAATCCACAACATCAAAACAAACAACCCACTTAAGAGATGGGCCAAGGACCTCAATAAACATTTTTCAAAAGAGGAAATCCAAATGGCCAACAGACACATGAAAAAATGTTCAAGATCACTAGCCATCAGGGAAATGCAAATCAAAACCACAATGAGGTTTCACCTCACCCAAGTTAGAATGGCTCACATTCAGAAATCTACCAACAATAGATGCTGGAGAGGATGTGGGGGAAAAGGGACACTAACCCACTGTTGGTGGGAATGCAAACTGGTTAAGTCACCATGGAAGTTAGTCTGGAGATTCCTCAGAAACCTGAATATAACCCTACCATACAACCCAGCCATACCACTCCCTGGAATCTACCCAAAGGAAATGAAATTGGCAAACAAAAGAGCTGTCTGCACATTAATGTTTATTGCAGCTCAATTCACAATAGCTAGGACCTGGAACCAACCCAAATGCCCATCAACAGTAGACTGGATAAAGAAATTATGGGACATGTACTCCATAGAATACTATACAGCAGTAAGAAACAATGAAACCCGGTCATTTGCAACAACATGGAGGAATCTGGAAAGCATCATGCTGAGTGAATTAAGCCAGTCCCAAAGAGACAAATATCATTTGTTTTCCCTGATCGGCGACAACTGAGCACCAAAGGGGAAACCTGTTGAAGTAAAATGGACACTATGAGAAACAGTGACTTGATCAGCTCTTGTCCTGACTGTTGATGTACAATGTAATACTTTATCCATTTTAGTATTTTTTTTTGTTCTAGAATTATTGGTTGAACTCTGTAATTAACACACAATTATTCTTTGGTGTTTAGATTTTAACTGAAAAGTGATCCCTGTTAAATATAAGAGTGGGAATAAGAGAGGGAGGAGATGTACAATTTGGGACATGCACAATCTGACTTGCCGCAAATGATGGAGTTAGAAATGTACCAGGGGATTCCAATACAATCCCATCAAGGTGGCATGTACCATTGCCATCTCACTAGTCCAAGTGATTAATTTCAGTTCACAACCGATGGCTCTGACAGGTCTAAGAATCAAAGGGATCACACAAACAAGACAAGTGTCTGCTAATACTAACTGATAGAATCAAAAAGGGAGAGAACAATCCATTATGTGAAGCGGGAAACACAGCAGACTCATTGAATGGTAGATGTCCTAAATAGCACTCTGGCCTCAGAATCAGCCCTTAAGGCATTCAAATCTGGCTGAAGAGCCCATGAGAGTATTTTAGGCATGGAAAGCCAAGACACTCTGGGAAAAAAAAAAAAAAAAACTAAACTAAATGAAAGATCTCTGTGAGTGAGATCCCAGTGGAAAGAACGGGGCCATCAAAGAAGGAGGTACCTTTCTCTGAAGGGAGGAGAGAACTTCCACTTTGTCTATGACCCTGCCTGCCACGGACCAGCTCTCGCGGAGACACAGACCGAGGGAGAAACAGGGGTGAAGGCTCTTAGGAGAATCAGGAATCGGCGGGGAAATGACAGACAGACACACACGTTATGAGTATGCTGCTGCGATTTATTATAGTAAGGCTTGGGTTTATATAGTAAAGGACAATGCTACAGGCAAATGTTTTTATCACAAAGGTTGACAAAATGAGTTAAAACAATGATGTCATATGAGTGGTTTTATGAGGAACATAGTGGGGGCATTGTTTTTAGACAATTTACTGAGAATGAGAATTGACCTTTGGCTTAGTTTTGTTTTATGAACTGTTTAGGGGAATTACTGCCCAAAGTTTTGCTTGCCTTTTAGATACTTGGAGATAATTTTCGAGCAATCTTAACATTTTTCTGTCACTATAATGGGAACCTAATGATATGTTTTGACTTGCATTTATAACTCTGTCGTAAACAGCTTTAGTAAACAGAGGGGCAAAGATTGTTTGATATTCTCCATAATCTTATGGGAAACGTTAACTTTTTTTCTTGATTTTTTTGTTTTTGATAATTGTGAGAGTAAGCAGTAAAGTGTAAACACAGCAGGTAGATAATGCATAATGAGATCATCAGCAGAGCAGGGACACAGTGTCCCCAAAGTCAGCAAGGACAGTCTTGGCTTCCATAATGTGAGTCGGGGGTCATTACAACCGCGGACTGCACAGGAACCGCCTGAGGCCCCACTCCACAGAGCTCTAACCTCAACCCTGCAGCCTTAGACCCCCAACGCAGCAACATCTTGCTACGCGGGTTTGTCTATGACCCTGCCGGAATAAGATCCATGTTGGCGAACTCAAAAGGCTTCCATAGCCTTGGCAACTCACGACTAGAGCCTAGGGAGACTACTGATGCCATAAACAAGAGTGTCAAGTTGTTAAGTCAACAACAGGAGTCACTGTGTACTTACTTCTCATGTAGGATCTGTCCTTAATGTGTTGTCCAATGTGAAGTAATGCTATAACTAGTACTGAAACAGTATTTTTACACTTTGTGTTTCTGTGTGGGTGCAAACTGTTGAAATATTTACTTAATATATTCTAAATTGATCTTCTGTATATAAAGATATTGGAAATGAATCTTGATGTTAACGGAATGGGAGAGGGAGGACGAGATGGGAGGGGTGCGAGTGGGAGGGAAATTATGGGGGGAAAAGCCAATGTAATCCATAAACTGTACTTTGGAAATTTATATTTACTGAAGAAAAACAATAAAAAAATATTTTGGGAAGATTTGTACCTAATTGGAAATAATATGGATATTTATTCCTCATCATAGTTATATATAGTCAATGTGCTGTATAAAATGCATAGTTTAATAACTTCATATTAAATGCTTTGGTAAAAATAAATAAAGTGTTGTAAAATAGAATAATATGGCTTTACAGTTACAAACTGTAGAAATTCCTACTCACTTTTTATTTAGATTTATTTTCAATGGAACCTATATACATGTGATTAACTCTGTGTTAAATAAAGTGTTCAATAAATAGTATGAATAAGAGAAAATTTTTGCATACCTTCCCACAGACTTAATTCTAAGGGTATAGCTTAAAAATGCACCATGGGACCCCAAATCCTATTAAGCTGGGTGATAAAAATGCCATCTTACGTGTTAAAATGAACATATTGAACATTAAAGTGATCACATATAGGATTAAGTATTAAAGGGATCATATAAATAAAACAAAATGTCTGCTGATAGCAACAGATCGAATTAAAAAGGAGAGAATGTTCCAACACGAGAAGCAATCCAGACAGCAGACACATAGAAAGATAATCCCACTAAACAGCACTCTGAGCTCAGAATCAGCCCTTAAGTCATTCTGGTCTGGCTGAAAAGCCCATGAGACGGTTTCACGCATGGAAGCCGACACTGTGGCAAAACAATGTTTTGCATGAAGGATCTCTGTGGGTGAGACCCCAGTGGAAAAACGTGGCCAGCAGTGGAGGATGTACTTTTCTCTGAAGGGAGGAGAGAACTTCCCTTTTGCTTATGGCCTTGTCTAAAAACTGACTGAGATTGTAGATTCAAAATGCTTCCACAGCCTTGGCAACTTATGTCAAGAGCCTCTGATGTTCACTGAATGCATACGTAAAAGAGCTAATTGTTAAATTAACAACAGGAGTCACTGTGAACTTACTTTCCATATAGGACTGCTATCCTCAATGAGTTGTATTATGAGAATTAACTGCAAAACTTGTTCTCAAATACTTTTTGTATATGTGTATATGTGTCAAATTGTTGAAATCTTAACTTAGTAAAGAGTTGGTCTTCTGTGTTTAAAATTAATTGAAAATGAATCTTAGTGGAGAATGGGACTGGGAATGGTGAAGGGAGGGGGGAGGAGAGGGAGTGGGAGTGTGGCTGGGAGGACGGCTATGGTGTTAGAATCACTACATTCCTTGTACTCATTAAATAAAAATTCATTTGGGAAAATAATAATTGAAAAGTGCTGTGTGGTATATGGAAACATTGTCTTTGTAACATTTCTTAAATCTATTTCAAAATAAAAATTATTTCAAATCAAAGAGAATAATATGACTGCAATCATGAACTTCTAAAAAATGAAATTTAAATTTTTTTTCTCTAATAAGAGAAGGAAAAAGAGCTTCTAAACAGAAAAAACGAGTGAATGTAAGCATCCTGAAGTTAGAACAAGCATATTTGAAATTGTTCCATAAGATGGTTGATGCTTGAATTAAAAGCTTGTGAAATCACTGGGATCTAACTCACAGAGATCCTTCATTTAGGTCTTCTTTTTTTTGATTTCTTTTCCATGGTATCTTGGCTTTCCATGCCTACAATACTCTCATGGGCTCTTCAGCCAGATCCGAATGCCTTAAGGGCTGATTCTGAGGCCAGAGTGTTGTTTAGGACGTCTGGCATTCTATGAGTCTGCTGTGTATCCCACTTCCCATGTTGGATCTTTCTCTCCCTTTTTGATTCTATCAGTTAGTATTAGCAGACACTAGTCTTGTTTGTGTGATCCCTTTAATTCTTAGACCTATCAGAGCCATCGAATGTGAACTGAAATTGATCACTTGGACTAGTGAGATGGCAATGGTACATGCCACCTTGATGGGATTGTATTGGAATCCCCTGGCACATTTCTAACTCCATCATTTGAGGCAAGTCTGATTGTGCATGTCCCAAATTGTACATCTCCTCCCTCTCTTTTTCCACTCTTAAATTTAACAGGGATCACTTTTCAGTTAAAATTTAAACACCTAAGAATAATTGTGTGTTAATTACAGAGTTCAACCACTAGTACTAGAACAACAACAACAACAATAACAACAAATACTAAAAAGGATAAAGTATTACATTGTACATCTAGAGCCAGGACAAGAGCTGATCAGGTCATTGTTTCTTATATTGTCCATTTTACTTCAACAGGTTTCCCCTTTGGTGCTCAGTTGTCGCCGATCAGGGAAAACAAATGATATTTGTCTCTTTGGGACTGGCTTAATTCATTCAGCATGATGCTTTCCAGATTCCTCCATGTTGTTGCAAATGACCGGGTTTCATTGTTTCTTACTGCTGTATAGTATTCTATGGAGTACATGTCCCATAATTTCTTTATCCAGTCTACTGTTGATGGACATTTGGGTTGGTTCCAGGTCTTAGCTATTGTGAATTGAGCTGCAATAAACATTAATGTGCAGACAGCTCTTTTGTTTGCCAATTTCATTTCCTTTGGGTAGATTCCAGGGAGTGGTATGGCTGGGTTGTATGGTAGGGTTATATTCAGGTTTCTGAGGAATCTCCAGACTGACTTCCATGGTGGCTTAACCAGTTTGCATTCCCACCAACAGTGGGTTAGTGTCCCTTTTCCCCCACATCCTCTCCAGCATCTGTTGTTGGTAGATTTCTGAATGTGAGCCATTCTAACTTGGGTGAGGTGAAACCTCATTGTGGTTTTGATTTGCATTTCCCTGATGGCTAGTGATCTTGAACATTTTTTCATGTGTCTGTTGGCCATTTGGATTTCCTCTTTTGAAAAATGTTTATTGAGGTCCTTGGCCCATCTCTTAAGTGGGTTGTTTGTTTTGATGTTGTGGATTTTCTTGATTTCTTTGTAGATTCTGGTTATCAACCCTTTATCTGTAGTATAGTTTGCAAATATTTTTTCCCATTCTGTCGGTTGCCTCTTCACTTTCCTGACTGTTTGTTTTGAAGTGCAGAAATTTCTCAATTTGATGCAATCCCAAATGTTAATTTTGGCTTTGACTGCCTGTGCTCCTGGGGTCTTTTCCAAGAAGTCTTTGCCTGTACCTATATCTTGCAGGGTTTCTCCAGTGCTCTCTAATAATTTGATGTTTTTGGGTCGTAGATTTAAGTCTTTAATGCATGTTGAGTGAATTTTTGTGTAATCTGAAGGGAGGAGAGACTTCCACTTTGACTATGACCCTGTCGGAATAAGATCAAAGTCAGTGAACTCTAAAGGCTTCCATAGCCCTGGCAACTCATGACTAGAGCCTAGGGAGATTACTGATGCCATGAACAGGAGTGTCAAATTGTTAAGTCAGCAACAGGAGTCACTGTGTACTTACATCCCATGTGGGATCTGTCCTTAATGTGTTGTCTAATGTGAAGTGATGCTATAACTAGTACTGAAACAGTATTTTTACACTTTGTGTTTCTGTGTGTGCACAAACTGATGAGATCTTTACTAATTATATACTGAATCGATCTTCTGTATATAAAGATAATTGGAAATGAAAAAAAAAAACCTGGTGTTAAATTGGAAATGGCATAGAAAATTAATTAATTTTTTAAAAAAATAATATGTAGGATCTCTGTCTTTAATGTGCTGTATACTCTTATTTAATGCTATAACTAGTACTCCAACAGTATTTTTTTTCAGTTTGTGTTGCTATATTGGTGCAAACTGTTGAAACCGTTACCTAATATATACTAAACTGATCTTCTGTATATAAAGAGAATTGAAAATGAATCATGATGTGATTGGAAGGGGAGAGGGAGCGGGAAAGGGGAGGGTTGTGGGTGGGAGGGAAGTTATGGGAGGGGGGGAGCCATTGTAACCCATAAGCAGTACTTTGGAAATTTATATTCATTAAATAAAAGTTTAATAAAAAAAAAAAGCTTGTGAAATCAAGGTAGTGAAAAAACTTGAGAGCCAATGAAAGGAGTAGAGATTTAATTCTAAGGACAATGAAAGCAGCATGTTACAGATTTTGATAGGGTAAACCATGAAACCAAATTTATATTTTCAAGGACTGAATATATTACATAATGAAAAATCTTGACACTATTAATATGGCTAATGGATTTGCACATTGGCATCAGCTAGGATCTTCTGAGAAATGTAGAATCTTTGGGCCGGATGTGGCATAATGGGTTAAGGCATTGCTTGTGACACCTGCCCATAATGGAGTACCACCTACACTTTCAGTTCAGCTTTCTTCTAATGTAAAATCTGGGAGGTAGGAGATGGTGACTCAAATTCTTGGCCCCCTTTCAACCATGTGGAAAAGCCAGATGGAGTTCCTGACTTCTGGCTTTGGACTGACCCAGCCTCAGTTATTGTGGTTATTTAGTTATTGTGGTTTTTTAGAAAGTGAACTAACAGATGGAAGAGTTTCTCTCTCTCTCTCTCTCTCTCTCTCTCTCTCTCTCTCTCTCTCTCTCTCTGCCTTTATGTCTACTCTGGCTTTCAAGTAGCTGAAAAAAATAAAACCAAATGAAAAAATGAAATTTTAATGAAGAAATACAGAATTTTTGGCCCCATTATAGACCTATTGAAACAAAATCTACATTTGTAAATCTCAGAGTGATAATGAGATTATATCTCAGTTAGAATGGCTTCTATAAGAAAGACTAAAAATTGAAAAATGGGTAAATAGATATAGAGAATATGGTCATGTAATCAATTCACTCATAAAAAATGAAGACAGTTCTATCACTTGCTACAAAAAAGATGGAATTAGAGATTATGTAAAGTGAAGCAAGCCAGCACATAAAATAAATACTACAAGTTATTATTCACATATGGCAGCAAAATAAATTGATCTCATAGAAACTAAGATTAGTACAGATGTTACAAAAGGTTGAAGTTGGGAGAAGGATAGAGTAAGGTTGGTCACTTTATACAAAGATTTGATGGGAGGAAAAGAAAATCTCATGTTCTATAGTATAGTAGGGTGGATATAGTGACTATGGGAGATTTAAATAAAGCCTGAAGAAAAGATTTGGAATGTTCCCAGAACAAAGAAATTAATATTTGAGGTGATGGCAATGTTAATTATCCTGATTTGATTATTAAACATTCTACATATGAACAAAAATAACATAACATATATAATTTCCAATTATTGTGAACCAATTAAAATATTATCAAAAAAGAGAAAAAGTCATGTGGCTCGCTCATGTGTACAATACAGTGTGGGAAGCATTGGTTTAAGACATTCTTTGAGATCACTGATTTTATACCACTGTAGACCAATAATTTCTAATCCTTTCTTCAGGTCTATTCTAGTTTCTTTCATGGCTTATCACATCATTTCATGCATTGCAACTCTTCATTCTTATTTCTGTTCTCATCTTGTCATATTTTCAAGTAATTATCTCAGAAAATGTTTAGTGGAGATATATTTTACAAATATTTTCAGAATCAAAGTGTTTCATTGGAGTTAAAGATCAAAAACCAGTTTTCCAGCCAGCGCCGCGGCTCACTAGGCTAGCGCCACGGCTCACTAGGCTAATCCTCCACCTGCGGCGCAGGCACCCCGGGGTTCTAGTCCAGGCTGGGTCACCGGATTCTGTCCCGGTTGCTCCTCTTCTAATCCAGCTCTCTGCTGTGGCCCAGGAAGGCAATGGAGGATGGCCCAAGTCCTTGAGCCCTGCATCTGTGTGAGAGACCAGGAGGAAGCACCTGGCTCCTGGCTTTGGATTGGCGCAGCATGCTGGCTGTAGTGGCCATTTGAGGGGTGAACCAATGGAAGGAAGACCTTTCTCTCTTTCTCTCTCACTGTCTAACTCTGCCTGTCAAAAAAAAAAAAAACAATTTTCCTTAAAATTTCAATGACATTTATTTGTTGTTCTAGAGTCTGATATTGTTAATGAGCCATATGACCATAATGTGAACCTCGTTCAATTGTAAATAAAATAAAAAATTTTTTTTATTTGTTGAATTTTCTCTGGATATTTAATAAACTTTTCTTCATATTTTTGTTTTACTACTATGCTTAGCATAGAGGAAAATTTTGTTTAATATTAATTTGCCATTTCTTAGCCATTTTATTTATTTATATGTGGTATACTGGATGTCTGAATTTTTCACTGCCATGTGCTTATTCATTGTTTTATTTTCTATATCTTTTTTTGAGCACAAAATACTGCCTTATATTTGGGAAGTGGCCAGACATTGACTATTAGATCTCATGTTGCTAGAAGTTGACTTAACGCTCAGAACTTGGACACATTGTTCCCTGTTGAATCTACATAATCTAACAAGTGACAAAACGAGGCAAGATAACTCAGGATCCAGATAAAGTGATATGAAAACAAAATCACTCTATGCTCCATAACATATCAAACATACTTGTCTCCAACCCACCTTTTTTGACTTACTTCCTAACCAAGTACAGTGCTATTCTCACTCCAGATTTCTCCATGATGAAATTATTAAAATATCATTCTTGAATATTGTTGCTTTTCTAAAGATTTATTTATTTGAAAGGCAGAATTAGAGAGAGAGAGAGAGAGAGAGAGAGAGAGAGATCTTCTATCCACTGTTTCACACCCCAAAGGCCATGGCTGGCACAGACTTAATCCAGGATCCAAGAGCTTCTTTTGGGTATTACACATGGGCACAAGGGTCCAAGCACTTTGGTCAACTTCCACTGCTTTCCCAGACACATTAGAAGGGAGATGGATCAGAGGTGGTGCAGCTGGGACTCGAACTGGTGACCATATGTGATGCCAGCATCGCAGGCAGCAGCTTTACCAACAAGGTCACAGTGATGGCTCTGCTTTTATTGCTTCTTAAGGTCATTTATTTCAAAGGGGACCATAACTCCCATACACTCATTCTAAAATGACCCACTAGCAGGCCTATGCAATAATAGGCTCCTTGAAGCATTCTCTTATTGAACATCCTCACAGTCTTTTGGCATGTGAGTTCTATTTTTTTTTAAATTAAGTAATACTTCCAACTAGTTCATTTACAGTTGTGTTTCTAGTGGTTTTTAACTGAAAAGCATTCAAATTATCATTTCCAATAAGCATGGGAATTCTAGCTGTATTTTACCAATAATTAAATTGAAACTTTAACAAGTTGAGTAAATCAGAAAATATTTTAATTTTGATTGTGAATTGTTTCCATTTCACACCTATATAATAATGGATAAGAATCCATTGTCAAGCTAGGAATATTTACCCTTTATATATTTGTCTCATGCAGCAGGAATTGGCAGCTCTTAATAGCCTTTCAATGAAAACATAAGCATTTTATTTAAGATTTATTTATTTGAAAGAGTTGCACAGAAAGAAGAGAGGTAGAAAAAGAGTGAAAGGTCTTCCATCCTCTGGTTCACCCCCCAGTTGGCCTCAATGGCTGGAGTTGTGCCAATCCAAAGCCAGGAGCCAGGGGCTTCTTCCTGGTCTCCCACGCGGGTTCAGAGGCCCAAGGACTTGAACCATCTTCTACTGCTTTCCCAGGACATAGCAGAGAGATGGATCAGAGTTGGAGCAGCTGGGACTCTAACCATCATCCATAAGGGATGCCAGCACTGCAGGCGGTGGCTTTAACCGCTACACCAAAGTGCCGGCCCTAACTTAAACATTTTTTTACTGTGTTCCATGGTTCTAATTTGAAATTATAAGATTGAAATTACTATTTTGAGTAATTTCTGTTACTTTAATTTCTGTTAATTAAAGATCTTTAAGGGGTAGATAACTCCTATAGTTATTTTTTTTTTTCTGTTGGTAGCCATGAATTTTTAACACCAGAGGAGTCATGGGAAAGGGATTATGTCCCAGATTCTCGAAGATCAGAGCACATAGGCAGAACTTCATGTTCTTAAGAGTGCACATTGATCCTTGTGACAGTGTGTGTAGACATCAAGACACTAGAACTTGCACTCAGGAGATGATTCATGGACCATTGATTACAAGTTGCTGATTACAGGGCTGGAAAAGAAATACACACACACACACACACACATACACATACAAGTATTTCAAAAAATTTTGGAAGTTAAAAAAATAAATCAAATGAAAAATAAATTAACTCCCATTATTACTTTTTACTAAGATCTATTTTCAATGAGCTTTATACACATATGATTAATTCTATACTAAGTAGAGTTCAACAAATAGTATGAAAAAAATAACTATTCCTCAATAGTCGAAACAAGAGCTCTTCAAAATCATAAAAATTGTAATGGGAGTAAGAGCGGCAGGAGGAAGAGGGGTGGGAGTGTAGATGGGAGGGCTGTTACAGTGAAAAGAATCACGATGTTCATAAAGTTCTTCTTATGAAATGCATGAAGTTTTTATTCCTTATATAAAAAGTTTCTTGAAAAAAATAGCAAAAACAAATTAATCAAAACATTTGTGAAATTAAGATATTTATTTATATGAAAATCATGCATAGCTTTTTCAAAATGCACATTTTTTTTCTTTGAGATTTATTTATTATTTTGAATACAGACTGACAGAGAAATAAAGAGAAGAGAGATCTATCTGCTGGGTCACTCCCCAGATGGTCATAAATGGCGAGCATTGAGTTAGGCCTTTGGGTCACCTTCCACTGTTTTCCCAAGAACATTAGCAAGGAAGCTGGATTAGAAACAGAGAGGCTGAGACTCAAATTTTAACACTGCAGAATGGGATGCCTTTGTTACAGGTTGCAGTTTAACATGCTGTGCCACAGTGTTGGCTCTCATAATACACACTTTCAAAGAACTTTTGTATATATATATATATATATATATATTCAAAATTGTTTTCCTCATATAATTTGTTTCTAAACAAAAGTTTGTCTTTATGGCCATTATAAATGTCAATATTAAGGAAATAATTGATTACTGCTATTCAGAATGCTAAAAAGGAGGTTTTAATCAGAATTTTAAAATATACCTCATTAAATTATACTGCTTCTGCAATTAATGGTGTTAATTCCATTGTGTTTTTATTTTTAAATATGTGTGAGTTTACGTTGCCTTATTAACATAATCTATTATTCATATTTATTACACAGAATAATATTCAACTTTTAATGGAGCAAGAAAAAACATTTGGGTTAGTGATATATTATCTACTGCTGATTTTCTAATTGAATGTTTCAGTGGATAGTCCTTTCTATAGGGGGATGTAATTTCATTTCTCCCATGATTAATTAGTATGGCTGTTAACATAAATCTCTAAGGAAGCAATATTTCAATAAATTAGATTGTTTTTACAAATGTACATTATAGTAAAGTCATATGCTCTCTATATTTGGGAAATTGTGAAAATGAAAAAGATTTAGAAGTCAACAACGCCTTATGTTTTTCCTCAACTAATGGGAGACATTTTAACATCTATTAAGAATACTTTAAATCTCTAAAACTTTATAAAATGATTGCCTTATGATTTTAAATTAGCAAGTTGCTATGTTAGAATCTTATTTTCAGGGCCGGTGCTGTGGCATAGCAGGTAAAGATGCTTCCTCCAGTGCTTGCATCCCATATGGGTGTCGGTTATAGTTCCAGCTGCTCAACTTCCTATTCAGCTGTCTGCTATGGCCTGAGAAAGCAGTGGAAGATGGCCTAAGTCCTTGGGCCCCTGCACCCGAATGTGAGACCCGGAGGAAGCTCCTGATACTTTGCTTCAGATCGGTTCAGCTCTGGCAGATGCGGCCAATTAAGGAGTGAACCAGAGGACGGAAAACCACACTCTCTGCCTCTCATCCTCTCTGTGTAACTCTTTCAAATAAATAAATATATATTTTAAAAAAAGGAATCTTATTCTGTGAAGAAATGGCCATTTAACTTGTTTTGTATAAGTCAATCTAGTACAAGAGTAATCAATTATATGTTTCTGCACAAAATAGTAATATATGTGCAATTGCTATTGTTTGAACATCCCCTTCAAACTTCTTGATATTCCATTGTCATTATCATAGCATTAGAGATAAGGGGGCCGGCGCTGTGGCATAGCAGGTAAAGCCATGGCCTGCAGTGCCTGCATCTCACAGAGGCTCCTGGCTGCTCCAATGCTGATCCAGCTTTCTGCTATGGCCTGGGAAGGCAGTGGAAGATGGCCCAATTCCTTGGGTTCCTGAACCCACCTGAGAGACCTGGAAGAAGCTCCTGACTCCTGGCTTTGGATCAGCACAGCTCCAAATGTTCTGTCCATATGGGGAGTAAACCAGCAGGTGGAAGACTTCTCTTTCTCTGCCTCAACCTCTCTGTAATTATCTGCCTTTCCAATAAATAAACATCGAGAGAGAGAGAGAGAGAGAGAGAGAGAGAGAGAGAGAGAGAGAGGGAGAGAGAGATGAAACCTAGTGACTATGTCATGTCACTAATCTACTTCAAATTTGATTAGGGCTATCACCTTAGGGGTGAGCCAGTTAATATAGCAGTGGGCTCCTGATAAAAAGGAAGACTTTGGTCTAATTTTTCCTTGTCTTTTGTTGCTGGGTATCCTATTATCGTATTAGGATGAAGCAAGAATGCTCTCCACCATACACATCCTCTCAGTCTTGAACTTCCCAGATGCTTAAACTGTCTATATACACTTAACACAGTCTACACTATTCAGTTATAGGAACAGAAAATGAACCAAGATGGGAAAATAGTCATATTTTCTGACTAAAAAATGGTGACTAAATGGTCTATCCATCACAGAACTTGTGAATATATATTTTAATCCAACATTTGTCTAGAAAATCTAATTAATGAGAGAAGAAAGAGTCCCTGTTTATGTCTTTATGTATCTTACAGTCTACAGGAAAAATTCAATATTTAGAAGTAAAACCAGCAGAAGAAATCAAAATTACTTTGAGAACTGCAAAAGTATGATCAAAAGGAATTAGCAGAATTAGCCTTGTGATTTTTTTTTCCTTTTCTGCGGCACAAAGAGGGAAGGAGATATGGATAGACAATTTGACAGAGCTAATGTACTCCCCAGATGCCTACCATGGTTGGTGTTGTGCTTTGGCAGAAGTAAGAAGCTAGGAAATAAACCCACGTTCCCCAAATAGGTGGCAGGGATCCGATTGTTTGATTCATCACCATTGTCTCTCAGCATTTGCATTAGCAGGAATCTGGAGCCTGCAAACAAACATAGATATTCTGATATGGGATACAGGTATCTTAACAAACATCTTAAATACTTGGTTCAATGATTGCACTGGCCAGTGAATTTAAAGTAAGAAGGTAGGTGAAAAAAATTGCATCTATTGGATGAGAGAAGACATATTATCTTCAGACAATGAATTAACATGCAGTAATGAAGAAAAAGGTGCTATAAACTCATGCAACAACAAGGGTATTTTCAAAGCATTATTACTTTCTTAAAGATTATTTATTTGAAAGGTAGAGTTACACACCCACATGCACATACACAAACATACACACACACACACAGGGAGAGAGAGAGAGAGAGAGATAATTTCATCTACTGGTTCATTCTACAAATGCCTGCAAATACTGGGACAGGGTCAGACTGAAACCAGGAGCCAGACACTTCATCCAGGTAGCCTATGTAAGTGGCAGCAGCATTAGCTGGGAGCTGGAATGGAAGTGGAGCATCTGGGACATCAACCGGAGCCTATAAGGGATGCAGGTGCTGCAGACAGTGGTTTAAACTACTATGTCACAACACTGATCCCCAAAACATTATACTGAATTAACGTAATTGGAAAAAAAAAGACTTCTTGAAATATAATCCCACATATTTAATTTTTATGGATATATAATAATGAATATTTTAAATGATGGTTTCAATAAAATTGATGAGTCTAGCCATTATAAGAACAAAATAAAAGGCAGAAAAGTAGTGAAAAAAAGAGAGAAATCAATCTAACTGCTAAAGAAGAAAAGACATATTGAACAACACCTTTCCCTGTTACCCTCTACCCCCACTAGCCATCCTCTTGCAGCTGCTGTAAATCACCATTCTATCCCCTGTTTTATGAGTTTGACTATTTTATGCATCTCATAAGTGCCGTCTTACAGTACTTGTCCTCCTGAGACTGCCTTTTACTTAGCATAATGCCTTACAGGTTTCTTATGTTGTCACAAATGGTAGAATTAATAATATTCCATTATGTTTTATAACATATCTATTCATCTGCTCATGGGCGTTTTTGAGTCTGTTATTATATGAATAGAATAAGGCTCCAAACTCATTCTGCAACTCAGAAGGTATAAACATAAACAAATTTTGCTGCTTAGAATATGAACCTGGTTGAATGGACTTTGCTAATTGAAGGTGTATACTTAGAAAGTAGTTACAAGGATTGGAAATAAATGTCTAATTGGGCCTTGTTTCTCTCTTCTATCTAGCTTTGGAAGTAATGGTTACTCTGCACTACATTGCCATTTTCAGAACTCTTCATATGTTTGAATGAGTGGGGCCCACCCAGTCTTGGACTGTAAACTTCCAAAATCAGAAAAAAAATAAGCCTACTGAATTTATAAGTAGCTTGTCTTAGGTATTTCATTGTAGTTACAAAACCACAAAAATCAGCCTAATAAAAATTAATATCTTTGGTGATTGTGTGCATTGTTATAATAAATATGGGTGTGTACCTATGTATTGATTAATAGCATCACAACTTGATAATATATTTTATGTTAAGCATTCTTATCTTTTATTTTTTTTTAAAAAGGACAAAGTTGGAGGACCGTAAGGACGCAAAGTTGGTGTGGGTTAAGCTGTCACTTACAGAACAAGCCTCGGGTCACCAATTCAAAGTCCTGACTAATCTACTTCCAATCCAGCTCACTGCAAAGGTGTCTAGGAAAGCAGCAGATGATGGTCCAAGGACTTGCCACCCATGTGGAAGACTCAGATGGATTTTTGGACTCCACAGAAGGTAATATGTCTCACTCCCTTTCTGTCAGTCTCCCTTTTAAATAAAATTTAAAATAAATATTTTAAATGCACAAATGAAAAATAATTTTGGAAGTGATTTCTTCCCTTTTTATAGTGATAGTTTCACAGGTATATGCATATGTCCAAACTAATTGATTATATCAAACACGTGCAGTTCTTTTTTTTTAATTTTAGGATTTATTTTATTTTAATTACAAATGGTGATAGGGAGATCCAGAGGCAGAAGTCTTCCATACACTGCTTCACTCCCCCAAATGGCCACAATGGCCAGAACAGGGCCAATCTGAGGCCAGGAGCCAGGAGCTTCTTCCAGGTCTCTCATGCGGGTTCAGGGACACAAACACTTGGGCCATCTTCCACTGCTTTCCCAGGCCATAGGCAGAGAGCTGGATCTGAAGAGGAGCAACCAGGACATGATTTCTGGGACCCACCCATATGGGGTGCTGGGACCACAGATTAGGGCTTAACCCACTACGCCACAGTACCAGCCTGTGAAGTTCTTTTATATTTCAAATATACCTCAACAAAGCTGTTGCAGAGAAAGAAAGAAGATGCTAACCACTAACATAAAAATCAATGAGGAGCCAGTGCCGTGGCTCACTAGGCTAACCCTCCGCCTTGTGGCGCCGGCACACCAGGTTCTAGTCCCCGTCGGGGCACCGATCCTGTCCCGGTTGCCCTCTTCCAGGCCAGCTCTCTGCTGTGGCCAGGGAGTGCAGTGGAGGATGGCCCAAGTCCTTGGGCCCTGCACCCCATGGGAGACCAGGAGAAGCACCTGGCTCCTGCCATCAGATCAGCGCGGTGCGCTGGCTGCAGCGCGCCAACCGCGGCGGCCATTGGAGGGTGAACCAACGGCAAAAGGAAGACCTTTCTCTCTGTCTCTCTCTCTCTCACTGTCCACTCTGCCTGTAAAAAAAAAAAAATCAATGAGGGAACATCACTATAGGCACCATAGCTGGTACAGGGTTAGTAAAAGAACAGTATGTAAAACTCTATGCCTACAATATTAGATGAATAAATTAATTGCCAAAACTTACACAAGAATGAAAAATCAATCTTAATAGATCTATCTGTACTAAATAAATTAATTAAACACTTGATTACTTTCCATAAAAAAACTCACTCGTACATGACTTCACTTATGAATTCCATTAAATGTTTAATACATGCATTATATCAACTGGCTATGGTCTTTTAGAGAAGACTAAGGCAGAGCAAGTATTTCTACACATTCTATCTGTACACCATTACTCTTATGCCAGTAGCAGGAAAATATGTTAAAAGAATAGGAAAGTAGGGTTGGGTGATATTGCACAGCTGGTTAGAGCTTGTGGCACAAGCAGCCTATATGAATGTCAGTTTGAATATCAGCTTCTGCAGTTTATTTTTTTATTTATTTATTATTATTTTTAGTATTTTTCAATTTTAAAGAAGTCTCCAGGATTTAGATTTTTTTTTTATTTGACAAGTAGAGTTTTAGACACTGAGAGAGACAGAAAGAAAGGTCTTACTTCCGTTGGTTCACCCTCTAAATGGCCACTACAGCCGCACTGTGCCTATCTGAAGCCAGGAGCCAGGTGCTTCCTCCTGGTCTCCCAAGTGAGTGCAGGGGCCCAAGCACTTGGGCCATCCTCCACTGCTTTCCCAGGCCACAGCAGAGAGCTGGACTGGAAGAGGAGCAGCCGGGACTAGAAACAGTGCCCATATGGGATGCCAGTGCCACAGGTGGAGCATTAAACTATTGAGCCACAACGCCAGCCCCAGCTTCTATATTTTTAATCTAGCTCCCTGTTAATATGCCTGGAAATGCATGTTTCAGGCTTGGTAACTGAAACTCACATGGCAGGCCTGCATGGAGTGCCGAGCTCATGGTTTCTGCCTGGCCCAGCCTCAACCACTGTGGCCATTTTGAGAGTAAAGTAATGGAAGGGATCTTTCTCTCTCTCTCTCTCTCTCTCTCTCTCTCTCTCTCTCTATGTGTGTGTGTGTGTGTTGTCTTTCTCTATCACAATGTCTTTCAAATAAATAAATAAACTTTCCTTAAAAATTAAAAACTGTACACCAATATATCGACTTATACAGGTTCAAAAGTCCTTAACAATATATTAGCAAATGGAATTCAACAGTGAATTAAAAATAACTATACTGATAGGATTTATCCTATGTAGGTAAGGCTGGTTTAACAATTGAAAATTTATCCCTATTAAAAATAAAATACATGGGGCCGAGCAAAGATGGCGGAATAGTGAGGGCGCACACCAATAGTCCGGGAAAAGATAGTTTAATAAAAGTGGAGTTACTGTAGCCTCAGGCAAAGTCTCAGGAAAAAACTGCAGAGGAAACTCTTCCAGATCTAGTGGATGTGACATGGAGGACCAACGGGGAGAACAAGGTCACCCACCACGTGGAAGCTGAGCCACAGAGTCTGCATGCCAGCGCTGGAAGGGGAGGTGAGACAAAATCCTTGGTAACCCGAGACATTGGTGGGGAAAGGCAGAACAAGGCCTGAGGCCCCACTGGGGAAAGTTTACCAGGCTGACTGGAGGAGAGAAACAAATGAATAAATAAGGGGAACCGGCACGGACACTAGCCTGTCTCTCCACTCGCCTTACAAAACCAAGCAAGACAAAGAGCAGGCGCCATTTTACGTATGTAAAATTAGCAAAGCAGAAAAACCTGACTCTGGTGGGGAGAAATAACAGGAAGTTAGGATCTAATGAAAGTGTGGAGCTAATGAACTGAGAGTGAAAATCTGAGGTGGGGGGTGAGAGAACTCACCAAGTACACAACCTCGGTAACCGTGGCAACCCGATGAGACACTGCAGAGAAAGTTGAGAACACACTAAGGGCTGCATAAACTCTTTGTGTGGTCCCAGGGGCAAGCAGACGAATACCCACAGGGGCCAGATTTCATACATCAAGTACCCTCAATTCCACTCAGCTGTGCAGAATTAGTTCCCAACTGACTCAAAAAAAAAAAAAAAAGAGAGAGAGAGAGAGAGCGATCAAGAAAACAATCTGGATGAGTCACCTCTGACACACCCTCAACCCTGAAGAACCAAACAGAACTCTCTGGCCACACCCATCACAGCCCCTAAGGATCCATCAAAAGCAGATAGTCCACTTAATCTAGAGTCATAGTATTACGAGAAAAAGCACTGCAGTGAAGAAACCAAAGAATATCTCCAATATGCCAAACAAACGCAGAAACCGAGGTAACAAGAACAAGGAAGACACTATGATGCCCCCAAATGAAAAAGACACCCCAATTCAATATTATGAAGATGATGAGATAGAAGAAATGCAAGAAGAGGATCTCAAAAAATTGATAAGAACATTAAGAAGTTCTCAAAAACAAATTCTTGAACTACAGAAGTCCTTAATGGATAAGATAGAAAATCTCTCTAGTGAAAATGAAACATTAAGGAGGAATCAAAATGAAATGAAACAACTAGTAGAACATGAAACTGTGATAGTGATGAGAAATCATAATGCATTGAAGAATTCAATAGATCAAATGACAAACACATTAGAGAGCCTTAAAAACAGAATGGGTGAAGCAGAAAAGAGAATATCGGACTTAGAAGACAGAGAACAGGAAAGGAAACAATCAAACCAAAGAAAAGAAGAGGAAATTAGAAATCTAAAAATATTGTTGAGAAACTACAGGATACTATTAAAAAAAACCCAACATTCGGGTTGTAGGAGTTCCTGAAGGCATGGAGAGGGAGAAAGGATTAAAAGGCCTTTTTAGTGAGATACTAGCAGAAAATTTCCCAGGTTTGGAGAAGGACAGAGACATCCTAGTACAGGAAGCTCATAGAACCCCTAGTACACATGACCAAAAGAGATCCTCACCAAGATACAATTTAATTAAACTCACCACAGTGAAAATTTGAATAATATTATACATCACACCAAATAGTTAAAGAAGAAACACAACATAATGATATCAATTCCAAAAGGCATTTAACAATATCCAACATAGGTTTTTTTAAGGATTTATTTATTTATTTTAAAGTCAAATTTACACAGAGAGAGAGGGAGAGGCAGAGAGAGAGAGGGGTCTCCCATCTGCTGGTTCACTCCCCATTTGGCTGCAACAGCCGGAGCTGAGCCAATATGAAGCAAGGAGCCAAGACCTTCTTCTGGGTCTCCCATGTGGGTTCAAGGCCCAAGGACTTGGGCTGTCTTCCACTGTTTTTCCAGGCCATTAGCAGAGAGCTGGATTGGAAGTGGAGCAGCCCGACTTGAACTGGCACCCATATGTGCTGCTGGCACTGTGGCATAGTAGATAAAGCCAACATGGTTTTATGATAAAAACCATCAGCAAGCACAAATGGAGAGGAACTTTCTTAACCAGATAGATAACATATACAAAACAACTAACAACTAATTTTATCTTTAATGGTACGAAAATGAATGAAAAATGAGGTTAGAAAGTCCTGTTCAGCACTCCTTTTAAACATTATATTGGAATGCAGAAAGTCAAAAAATAAAGGAAAACAAGTTATATTTGTTGGGAATGAATAAATAAAATTGCCATTGTTTGCAAATGACACAGTTGTCCCTATATACAATTTAAAATCATTGGCCAAAAAATTTCTGGAATTCAGCAATGTTGTAGAATAAGGTCAGTATAAAAATCCAATCAATTTCTTATATATCATCAGTGACAAGAGGAATTTGAAATTAAAACATAAAACAGAGATTACACTAGCATCACCAATAATGAGACATTTAACTGCAAATCTAGCAAATTATGATCAAATCTAAATATAGGTGAGTACAAAAAATCTGGTGAAAGTAATCAAAGAATAAATAAATAAAGACATAGTCCATGTTCATGGAGAGGAAGGCATAATATTATCTGCAAGGCAATTATTCCCAAATTCTTCTCTACATGGGATTTAATATTAATCAAAATCCAGATAAGTTGTTTTGCAGATATCAACTGATTATTGTAATATTTATTTATAGAGAAATATCCAGAATAGACAATATAAAATGGAAGGAGAAGCCTCAAGCATCAAGTTTAAGGAATGAGATTATCTTACATCAAGGCTTACAACTTAGCTATAATGATCAAGGCAATGTTTTTACTGTAAGAGTCAACAAAGAATACACATCTTAGAAATTAACTTATGTAAAATAGAGTGAAATGAGCTTTGAGAAAGGAGCATAGGCAATGCAATGGAACAAAATATTTTTTAAAATGTTTATTTAGAAGGCAGAGCAACAGAGAAAGTGTGTGTGTGTGTGTGTGTGTTTACGGGGGAGAGAGAGAGAGGGAGAGGGAGAGGGAGAGGGAGAGGGTGAGGGAGAGGGAGAATGGCCATGACAACCAGCACAGGGCAGGCAGAAGCCATGAATCAGTGACTCCATCCTTATGTCCCACTTGGGTAGGATCCCAAATACTCTGGGCATCCTCTGTTGCCTTCCCAAGTGAATTAACTGGAAGCTATATCTGAAGCCAAGTAGCTGTGACTTGAGTTACTTTTATTTAAGGAATATAAATTTACAAAGTACAGCTTAGGGATTACAATGGCTCCCCTCCCCCCAAACTTCCCTCCCACCCACATCCCTCCCCTTTCCCGCTCCCTCTCCCCTTCCATTCACATCAAGATTCATTTTCAATTCTCTTTATATACAGAAGATCAGTTTAGTATATATTAAGTAAAGATTTCAACAGTTTGCCCCCTCATAGTAACACAAAGTGAAAAATACTGTTAGAGTACTAGTTATAACATTAAATCACGGCCGACACCGTGGCTTAACAGGCTAACCCTCCGCCTTGCGGCACTGGCACACCGGGTTCTAGTCCTGGTTGGGGCACTGGGTTCTGTCCCGGTTGCCCCTCTTCCAGGCTATGGCCCGGAAGGCACTGGAGGATGGCCCAGGTCCTTGGGCCCTGCACCCGCATGGGAGACCAGGAGAAGCACCTGGCTCCTGGCTTTGGATCAGCGAGATGCACCGGCCGCAGCGGCCATTGGAGGGTGAACCAATGGCAAAAAAGGAATACCTTTCTCTCTGTCTCTCTCTCTCTCACTATCCACTCTGCCTGTCAAAAATAAATAAATAAATAAAAAATTTAAAAAAAACATTAAATCACAATGTACAGCACATTAAGGACAGAGATCCTACATGATATTTTTTTAAAAAATTGATCAATTTTCTCTGCAATTTCCAATTTTCATTTGATCTCAGTGCCATGTTAGTTTTTATTGATTTGAATACATAAGTATGAGACAAGTTAACATTTCCAAATTACAGAAATCAAACTGAATAATTTAGAGTCTCCCCTCTAATTTGATTAAAATCTTTCTTCACTCTTATTATGACATTTTTATCACATGATTTTTATAAGTTTTTATTAGTATCCATTCATAGGAACTTTTAAAACTGAGTGAATATTTCTTTACTGATAATCCTCTCCCCTACCTAATGTTGTATGATTTCAGAATTTCTCTACAGACAAACCCCTCTCCCTGCAAAAGTTAAGTGGCCTTTCTCCTGGTCTTGGTTGGGATCAGCTTCAAACCATGTCCATCAAAGAGTCTTCACAAGGGTCCAGAGATCCTCTTCATTTCCTCTCCTCTATGAAATCTTCTCTTTACCTGGTTAATGCCACTCTTAAGATCATTGGTTGCTATTCTCACCCTGACTTTTATACTACAGTGTCTGTTTAAGTGTTTACAACTAGTTATAATGGAATGAACCAAGGCCTTCAGCAACCAGGTGGCCAACCAAATGCTGCTAGAGGGATATACTCAGCTCCCCCCTCCACGAGGCAGTAGCTTGAGACATCACCCCATGCCAGCGAAGTGTACCTTGTCACCTCATGTCAGCAGGAAGTAGCTCTGAAGACAGATCATCATCCCTCTACCCCTCCTGGACTTTTGGAACTAATGTAATCCCATAGAACTGCTTTATAAAAAACAAAAAGGGGGAATGTTAGGACAATGACACAGTTTTATCTATGGCACAATCTACACCCTGACACCATCCTAGGCTCTAGCCCCCACCGCCATTGCTGGAAGCCAGGTGGCCAAGTGGCCCAACTGCCATTGTCAAGCTCCACCCCCATCCTAATGGGATTCCATGCTCCTACTTCCCTTCCTGCCCTCCAGCAAAGTTTTAAAAGGACCTGTTCCTAAACATGTGGCTCTCTCAGCTTCTCTCTCCCCTCTCCTCTCTTGCTCATCTCTTCTCTCTGCTCTCTCTTGGCTCCTCTCTCTTCTTGCTCTCATCTTCTTCTCTCCTCGCTCCTCTCCTCTCTCTCTTCTCTCTTTCTTCCTCTCTGCCTCTTGACCTCCATCTCTGTCTCTCTCTCTTATGCTCTCCTTCTCTCTCGTCCTTCCTTCCTTGCCCCTTCCCTCCTGGCTGCTAGGTTTTCCCCAATAAACCCTTTCCCTTACTCTGGAAATAAAAATCTATAACTTTATATAAATCTTCATCAATTTTGGTGCCTTTTATTGAAATTTTGTCACTTGTTATTTGTCACTTGTTTTATTGACTCTGAAGCTTTACATTTTGAAAATTTAACTATAGACTTAAACTTTCATTCCCTTTATTTTATTATGTAGGCATCTACCATTTCCTATGAAACTACATCTATCTATACACACACACACACAGAGAGAGAGAGAGAGAGAATACATTCAATTACCTATTTATACATTCATACATTATGTGTATACATATATATATATATTCCTTTGATATTCATTATCTTACTTTGTCAAGTACTAAGAGTTCAACAAATTTGATTAAGCTACTTCTTAGTTTAAAAATTCTTAGAATTCAAGATTTTGCCCTCAAAAAAGTAATCTTTTCATTCATTTTTCAGTGAACTTTTAGTAGTATTCTAGTTTTTTAAAGAATTTTTCAAAAGAATAAAAATTGGACAAGTAAGAAATAAGGAAATTAAGATCTAAAGGAAAGAATAGATTTGACAAATAAATGGAAAGATGTAGTTATTTTGTCTTTATAGTATATAAGTCCTTTGTATTTTTTATACTTAAGTTTTGTCCCTACTAATCTGTTTTACATCTGGCTTGTATGTTTGCCCCAGGAGCACACATTATAATTGAGATATTTATTACTTCTCATCTAATGCAACAGCTATGAACATGAGCAAGAGTATGTTCTTGAATAGCAATACAGGTTGTACAAGTTCAGCACATCCATGTTGACTGATGAACCATGTATCCTGTTTGGAGTCCATGGCCTCAAATATCTGTATTGCATCATTTTCCTTAAGAACATATTCTTCTCTGTGTATCACAGAAATCATGACAGTTATGTTTGCTGTCGGCATTGTCAATATTGTTTACTCAAAGTAATTGGAATAATTTTAAAATAATTACCAATGTAAACTTATTATTTATTTACAAATCTCTAACCATGTTCTTCAAAGTTGTCAAATGTGACTAAAATTTAAATATATGCACATTTCTGTTGGTACCAAAGACCTGCAAGTTTAAAATTGCACAACTAGGGAAAGACATTTGGCCTCGGATTTTGGCCACCCGCTTACGGTATCAGAGTACCTTATTTCAACTCTTGGCACCAGTTGCCAGTTCTGGCTTCCTGCCATTTTAGACCCTAGGAGGCAGCAGGGAATAGCACACATAGATGGGAGACCTGGACTGAGTTCATGGTTCTTGACTGGTGGGCATTTGTGGAGTGAAGTAGCAGATGGGAACTTTCCCCATCTCTGACAGCTTCTCTGCCTCTAGAATAAAATAAATTTAGAAAATCTTTTAGAAAGTCAAATCATACAGTTAAAGGAACTACAGACTGCAACTTCATTTTGAAACTACACGTCGCAATATAACTCTTAGCTATATGTTACTGATGAATGAATATTAAAAGGATAGTATAAAACTAAGTAGAAAACACTGAAATTGATTAAATGAAGCATTCTCCCAATATAACCAAAAACATGACTTTCTGATAAATTCCAAGTAAAATAATCTTTACTTTTCACATTTGCATATTAAGTAGATTAAAAAAGGATACCAACTTGAGATATTTGCTATCTGAATTTCTCAGATATGCTGCTGGAGTTAGCATTATGACATGGTGGTTTAAGCTGCCACCTGTGATACTGGCATCCCATATCTCATTTGTCACCCATGTGAGATACCCTGTTGAAATTCCTGGTTTTAGAAGTGATTCATTGATGTAAACCTCTCTCTCTCCCTCTCCCTCTCTCCCTCCCCACAATTCTTTCTGTCTCCGTCACTTCTACTGAGAAGTTGAAACCACTTTCTATTATAAATTTTTTTACTTTTAATTCTGCAAGTTAAATGGAATATTTCCAAGGTATACATTCTATTGTTTACTAACTGTAACAGTTCTAGTGCCATTTTAATTATATAACTGAATACCACAGAAACAGATAAAATGTTGATATGAATAGTTTGTGGAAAAATGAATTTTCAAATGAATTTTAATAGATTTAATTAAGGAACATGTGGATAAAATAATGACAAGCTAGTCTTATGAATATCAGTATTTTT
The DNA here is from genome assembly GCF_033115175.1 of Lepus europaeus. Taxonomy (NCBI): domain Eukaryota; kingdom Metazoa; phylum Chordata; class Mammalia; order Lagomorpha; family Leporidae; genus Lepus; species Lepus europaeus. The sequence continues at coordinate 47,754,538 of NC_084832.1, read as the reverse complement.
TCTTTATTTTTGAATTTAAAAATTAACATAAAGAGAAAAGATTTCATGTATTTCATAGACATAATTCTAAGATAACTATATTCCCTTTCCCCTCATCCTTCCCTCCCTCAACCTCCCCCCTTCCTTCCTTTTCTTTTTTCTTTAATTTTTGCAAAAACATAATTTCAGTGCACTTTATAATCAGAGACTTAAAGCATCACTAGCCATAATATCCAACAACTAAAAAGGCTAAAAACAGGGTCAAAAACAACAAACAGATCACAAAATTTCCATTTCATTTCCGTATCTTTTTGGTATTCTAAATTAACTATCATGTATCAGAAAAATATAATATCTATTTTCTCTGACTGGTTTATTTCATTAAGTTTAATGGTTTTCAGTTCCATCTATTTTGTTGCAAAAGACAGGATTTCATCTATATTTATGTCTGAGTTGTATTCCATAGTGTATATACACCACATTTTCTTTAGTCAGGCATGTTGATGGACATCTGGGTTGATTCCAATTCTTAGCTATTGTGAGTTCAACTGCAATAAACACGGGTATACAATAAGTATTTCACATGATGATTTCATTCCCTTAGGGTAAATTCCCAGGAGTAGGATGGCTGGTTCATATGGTAGGTCTATTTTACAAACTAAAAATTAAGCATTCAGCACATCTCTTATAGCTTAAGAATTAAGTTGGCCACAATCAGTATATTAACTAAAATAGAAACCTCAGCTTTTAATCACTGAATGTTCACTTACATGCTATTATTTTTTTAAATAAGAAATATCATGTTTCTGATGATCTAACACTATTTTTTGTTTTTACTTTGAAACATCAATCAACTTATAACAGGATTTAGATCCACTGTTTTAAGGCCCAACCATAGGCGATGTCTGACAGTATTGAGGTAGAAAGCTGCCTGCTTCACATTATCTTGGGGCACAGCAAGTGCATCCTAATCTGTGAAAGGAGTTGTAGTCAAGAACTCAGGTCCTCTGGCTTGTCTTGTACTGATATTTAAGGACATTTGCATTTCCTGTCCTGGTATCTTCCCTCCTATGTCTCTTTGTCTGATGCTTTGGGCAGAGGATGCCTATAGATGCATCTGCTGAGGCATCATTCATTTTCACATACTTTTAAAGGTAAGATCCATTTAATATTTATTGTTTAACACTAAAATATGATAATAATGAATTTTAGTAAGAAGTAATTGATTTTAGGTTTTTGCTTATTCCGAATTCCTATGCAAAGACAAACGTGGCTCCATGTATCAACTCTTTAAATTCACAATTTATGAATCAGAATTGTTTGTGATCTGTGAGATATAGGCTCTGAATTTTTACTGTACCATCTGTAGTCTACTTAAAGAATTAGTCTAGCCTATGACCACTATTGAAAATCATCTGCGGCAACCAATGTAGGCATAAAATATGACCAAGAATTTTTCAACAACTTGAAACACCACAGCTAATGGGGAAGTACAGCTATGCAGACAATATGGAAAAGCATGCTTACAGTGAAGTATTTACAAAGTTAAATTGAAAACTGGGTCAAAGTAAAAAAGAAAAAAAAAGCTATGAAAAATGATTGATTTAAAATCCTAATACCACATTCTCTCTGCCATCATTTTCAGGGCTTTCAAATAAAAATATGTTCATAATAGTTAACATATACTGGCCTATGCTTTGGGAATTTGGCACAGGGGTTAATATGTTTCTTAGGATGCCCAGGTCCCATTTTGGACTGCCTGAATTTAAGTCCCAGCTTTGCTCCTCATTCCAGTCTAACAGTTGATGGACACCATGTGGGGCAGCTGGTGATGGTTAAAGTGGTTGGATTCCTGCAACACACAGGAGGCTCAGACAAAGTTCCCAACTCCTGGCTTCAGCATGGCCCAGCCCCAGCCTTTGTAGACATTTGAGGTCTAAAAGAGCATATATGAGACTCTCTTTCTCTCTCTCTCCCTCTCCCCCTCTCTCTCCACCTCCCTCCTGGTCTAATCAGTCTCTGTACTTGGATGATAACATTTGGCATGAGGTAATTTCAGTGCATGGCGAACTGGATCCCAGTTTGAGTTGTAAATAAAATATAACTTATCTTGAATGTATCTTCATAAACAACCAACTGGCTCTCAGCCTATCAGAGTAGCTGTACCTTCAGGGATGAAAACACTTGTCAAAACTTGACCATATTGGGTAAATGCCAAAGATAATATTTATTTTTTTCACATTCTTTTTATAGAAAGCTTTTATTTTATAAATATAAATTTCATAAGTACAATTTTTGGATTAGAGCAGTTCTTCCCCCCATACCTGTCTTCCCACCCCCAAACCATCCCACCTCCTACTCCCTCTCCCATCCCATTCTTCATCAAGATTCATTTTTAATTATCTTTAGAAGATCAACATCAACTCTATATTAAGTAAAGATTTCAACAGTTTGAACCCACATAGACACACAAAGTATAAAGTGCTGTTTGAAGACTAGTTTTACCATTAATTCTCATAGTACAGCACATTAATGAGAGGTCCTGCATGGGTAGTAAGTGCACAGTGACTCCAGTTGTTGATTTAACAATTGGCACTCTTATTTATGACGTCAGTGATCCCCCAAGGCTCTTATCATGAGTTGCCAATGCTATGGAAGCATCTAGAGTCCACTCCGACATTATTTAGACAGGGCCAAAAGCAAAGTAGAAGTTCTCTCCTCCCTTCAGAGGAGGGTACCTCCTTCTTTGATGGCCCCTTCTTTCCACTGGGATCTCACTCACAGAGATCTCTCATGTAGGTCATTTTTTGCCACAGTGTCTTGGCTTTCCATGCCTGAAATGCTCTCATGGGCTTTTTAGCCAGATCCAAATGCTTTATGGGCTGATTCTGAGGCCAGAGTCCTGTTTAGGGCATTTGCCATTCTATGAGTCTACTGTGTGGCCTGCTTCCTGTGTTGGATCGTTCTCTCCTTATTAATCCTATCTCTTATTATTAGTTGACACTTGGTCTTATTCATGTGATCCCTTTGACACTTAATCCTATCTTTATGATCAGTTATGAATTTAAACTGATCACTTTAACTAGCAAGATGGCATTGGTACCTGCCAGCTTAATGGGATTTGGAGTCCTATTGCAAGTTTTTAGCTTTATCCTTAGGGGTAAATCTGAGAGAATATGTGTCAAACTGTACATCTCCTCCCTCTCTCATTCCCACTCTTGTTTTTAACAGAGATCAATTTCAATTGAATTTAAGCCAAAGGTAACATTTAATAAATGTAATTTCATATTTACTTTGAATTTGAAGCATATCCTGCTTATTAGTATTTCAAAATGTGTGCTTAGCAAAGGAAGGGATTAAAGGGCATAACGGGAGGAGAGGGTGACAGGAAGAGACAGAGACAGAGAGAGATCAGTTTGGTGGACAATGTGCTGTCAATTTCACCTATTGTTGTACTCTGTATACCTATTCCTCTATAAGAATGCTAAATGTGATAAGACTATGGCACCTTTCTTTTTTGGACCAATCTCAAATAGTATTTATTACCTTGGGTGTAATTATAGTGGATAATAATAATAATATAATAAAACAAAATAGACACCAAAGTAATTCACTCACCTTTTAGCCCAGTGCTCAATAAAGAGAAATACAATATCTCAACACTAGGAGAAAAGCCTACTATGTTACTCTGTTTTTCAAAAATATAAATAAATATTTAAAGGACAAAAAATGGAAAGAAAAGGTGGATTAAAACAGAGACTCAAAGCTATGACAGTTACATTCCCATGTGGTAAACCAGACTGAGACAAATACAGCTCTGTCTCAAAAATGTACCTCTTGGATTCCTTCCTCAGAATAGTCTACTCCAAAGGGAGGCTAGGTTTCTGCTATCAGTGTATATTACTCTGTTTATTCTCAGCAAGTTCCCATACATGCCATTAATAATAAGTATTTTCCAAGAGCCATAATTTATTCCAACTAAATGTGTAACATTAGAGAAATTTCCATTAAAATTTTTGAGATTAAAAATATCTTTTAAAAAGTTTGGTGAAATAGAACACTAAAATATAAACTGACACAAATATGAATCTTACTGGACTACTCATGAAACAGAAACATCTGTGCTTTAAATGAATCATACTAAAACTACTTCATTATGTGAGACAGTTTTGAAGACAATAGAATATCTCCCCTCAAAAGAATAGTTTATAAAATCAATCTTCAATAGTTTCATCTAGCTTTATCTTGTGTGTCCATTTTATGGCTGGTGTTATTTTATCCAACATTAACCAATAGTACCTTAATAATAAGAAAAAAAACTTATCTTTCATTTTTCATGTACTGTTTTATTTATCTTGTCTTAAGCATCTATATTGTGTTTCTGCTCATTTTAAGTCTTTATATGTGTTAATTATCTTTAGAAAGAAATGTAGTAAATAGACAATGTGGATGCTCTTGGAGCACAGAATCCAAAGGAGTAAAATGAGTGAGAAACTCACATGTTATTATCTTATTCATTTAATTTTGTTCTTTTTTGAATCTATTATTTTTTAAAAGTAAATTCTAAAAATATTTGAAAATGGTATGTAGATCAATCATGTCTATTATATATAACCAATACAGTTTCTGCCTTATATAAATCATATACATTGTTATACTTGATTTCAGTTATCCCTTTAAATTTAATATTTTGATTATCAAGCATTTGTATTGTATTCTCATAGTTTTTGAACTTTTATTTAATGTTTCATTTTATACTGTTTTCATATAAATACACATTTATATTCTAAATGTACAAATTAATAATATTTTTGTGGAGAAGCTTAGAATTTTAATTTGTAAAATTTTTCTGGAATTATATGAGTTTAATTTAATATATTACATCAATTATATCCCTATATGAATATCTCCTCAATGTAAATACATACACACGCATACACAAACACATAGACTATGTGAAATAGGACATTTTTCTGGACCTTTACTACATCAAAGTAATTTTTGTTTCAACTGTGATAGCAAAAGCCTAACCATTATTGGTTCTTAAATAGAGTTTTATGACCTCTCAGGATTTACGATGTACTCTGAATTTTTTTTCATATATAAAACTTATCTATTTTTTTTGTTTTTATCTAATCTGTTAAGTAATCCAGATATGTAAAGGTTTATTGTGGCTTTAAGACTATAAGCAATCCTGATGATTAAGACATTTTGTATTCTCTTCATTTACTGAATTTTAGAAAAGTTTAATAAAGTTAGTCTGCTTTCCCTCTCTACATTTTCCATCTGCCTTTGCCTAGCTTACATTTAGTTCAAACTGCCCATCATGTCATGGGAACAACTCATGTCCTCAGGGTAAAACTATGTCAGTGAAAAGTCCATGTCAGCAGTAATCAGAAGGACTGACATTTAAGGTTCACCAAGAGGTACACAGTAAAAGCACTGGCATCTTTTATTTCCTTTTTTAAAAAAATTCAAATGTCAGGTTAATAATAAAAGGTATAATTAGTTCATAGAGCTTAGTAAATTTTGCCCATAAAGATCAACACAAAGCTTTTATATGTGTATGTGTGCATGCACACACATTACTATATATTCTGCATTTTCCTCCTGAGGAATAAGTGCATTAGTTTTGTTATCTATAGATTGCTTTTTATTTATTGTTTTAGTTTCTTCAGCAAGCATATAAAATTACAAATATTTATGAAGTACCTTGTGATGCTTAATATAGAAATAGAGTGTATAATGCCATGTCAAGATAAATATGTAAACCCCTCATTTAACTTTTCTTTATGGTAAAAACATTTAAAATCATCTCGTAGTTTTGCTTGTTGGCTGTTTTTTTCTTTGTTTATTGCAGAGAAATGTACAGTACATTAACATGGAACCCAGGAATATCTAACGCTTGTATAGCTCTAACTTAATACTGCTTAATTAACCTTTTCCATCCCACCCTTTCCTTTACCCAGCCTCTGGTAACCAGTAGTACAGATTCTACGAAATCACTTTCTTTTCAGACTCCACATATAAGTGCTATCACATGCTATCTTTGTCTCTTTGTTTTGCTTTTTTCACTTAACAAAGGATTTCCAATTTTATCCCTATAATTGTAGATGACAAGATAGCATCCCCTTTTTATGGGTAAATAGTGTACTATTATGCATAGATATTACTTTTGCACCCATTCATCCATGGATGGGTACTCCATTGTTTCCATGCCTTGACTACTGTGAGCAGTACTGCAGTAAACATGGGAGGACAAACGTCTCTGTAACAGATTAATTTTACTGCCCTTGTGCATATGTCCATTAGTGGGATTGCTAGATTATATGGTGGTTCTATTAAGTATTTTTTAAGAATACCCTTATTTATCTGAAATGCAGTGGATGCTGAGACTGGAGAGGTGAGGAGAGGAGGTATTTCATCTGTGATTCAATCTCAAAATGCCCACTACATCTGGGCTAGGCATAATCTTGGAACTCCTTCCAAGTCTTGCGCATAGGTGGCAGGAACAAAACTAAATGAATCATCACATGCTTCCTCCCAGGATGTGCATTTTCTGGAAGCTGGAATATGGACCCTAATCTGAGTATTCCAGTATGGAATTCAGGGTATCTTACCACCTTGCTAAGTTACCAACCTGAATGCACATGTATTTAATTAAACTTGTAAAAATTAAATATTAATGTCCATGGAAACTCTAAGTTTCTTGATATAATTTTGAAAACACTACATTTTACAAGTGGGAATTTAAAATTTCTGTGGTTGAACTATCAACAAGCATTAATAAATCATAAATAAAAAAGCTATTCTAAGCACAAGAATATCAATTCACACAAAATTACTTTTCATGCTAATTTCCCTTACAACTGAAACTTTAGAAAATGTTTTTCTAATCCCTGTTCTAAGGTCTTTCTTTCCTTAGAGAATTTATTTTAGAAAACTAGTGATAGCAAATTCTTCCTGAACCCATTTGAGATGTAAATCCCCTGGAGTCCTCTGAGTTTCATAACATAGATATATCTTTCCCAAGAATTTACAATCCATTATTGAAATGTAATCAAGAAAGTATATGAGTAGGGCCTCTATCTCTCAACCTCTGTGGGAGGACAGAATCTTAACTTCTATAAGTAACAATTATCTAACACAGTTGCCCTAATCATTTTGACCTAACTCCTCCATAATGTTTTTTTTTTTTTTTTTCCCACCATTAGCTCACTCCAGAATTAACAGTTTTCTCATCTTTGTTTTAGAGGAATTGTGTTCAATCACTCATCTCTATTGCAGTAGTCCAGAGTGATGTCTTTCTCCCCTGACATTTTACTCTCACACTTTGCTTGTTGCTCTGAAATATGTTTCTGTACACAACAACAAATTAAAATATCTAGATATCCAATTACAAGAATGTGTGTGTGTGTATGTGTGCGCATGGTCTGGTATTAAGCAGACATTTGAGATTTGGATGTGTATGTGAAACAGACAGTGTTTGAAATAATGAGTCTTCCAGAGACAGGGAGAAATAATTTTAAGAAGCATTCTAATCAGGATTCTAGGTAGGATAGAAGGGTTGCACAATGTCTGCCTGTCAAAAAATATTAGTAATGCTAGGAGTTTGTCATTTGATGGATAGACTCATAAGGATATGCCTCTGAAAGGATATTGGAGATCAAAAGATCCATTTATGAGGACAGAAGTAAAGTGGCAGATTGTAAGAATGATTAGCCAGATGTCCACACTTCAAGGTGTCATCCAAGTGAGGACAACAATTAATCTCTCTTTTTCTTCATAATTTAACATACACAAATATCTGACAATGGAGGCAAATGTCTGGAAAAAAAATTTAAAAAGGTCTCAAATTCCCTAGTACTAACCTGGTTAGGTAAAGCTTGACACAGAGGGGATTTTAGAAACACGGCACAATAGGCAGAAATAGGAAGTACACATTCCAATATTTAAGTTTTTTTTTTTTTTCATTTCAAAACTAAATAGCAAGCATATAAAACGCTACAAATTTATGGAGCTCTATGTGATGTATTCTTCCATATGTACATAGTACAATACCCAAATAAGGTAAATGTATTTATCCTTTCCAGCATTTGATATTTCTGTATATTGAAACATCCAAATACTATATCATATACCTTATATACAGAACTATGCAATAAATTCGGGTTATCTATCTTCCTCCTACTGTGCAATAGAATGCCAGAACTTAATTTACCTTTTTAGCTTTAACCTAGTGACAATCAAGTTTTCCCCCACTTCACCCTCTTTTGCTTCAGTCCCCAGCTTCTGTTAAGAACCATGACTTTTTTTTTACTTTTATGTAGTTGCATATGCATGTATTTCTATTTTAAATTGTGCCTCAATGCCAGTCACTCCATTTAAAATTGAAAATACGATATTTCTGTGGCCGATGTTGTAGTGTAGAAGGTAAAGCTGCCGCCTATGACTCCAGCAACCCATATGGGTGCCAGTCTGTGTCACGGATGTTCCACTTCCAATTCAGCCCCTGCTAATGGCCCAGAAAAAATCAGCAGGAGATGGCCCAAATACTGGGGCCCCTGGCATCACACTGGGGACCCAGATGAAGTTCCTGGCTTCTGGATTTGGCCTGGCCTGGTTAGGAAGTTAACCAGTTATGGTAGATTTGTCTCACTTTCTCTCTCTTTATGACTTTCAAAAAAATCTTTTTTTAAAGAAGTTATCTCAAAAATGAGAACAAGAAAAAGAAGGAAAGAGAAAGAAGAAAGAAGGAGGGAAGAAAGGAAGGAAGGAGGGGGGGGAGGAAGGAAGAGAGCAGGGAAGGAAGAAAGGGAGGGAGGGAGGAACATTAAATTCTTAAAATTGTATCTGAACGACACTGAATCTGTGTTCTTTGCATTAATATCACATTTTTTTCCTTTTCTTTTTTTTTTAAACTTTTATTTAGTTAATATAAATTTACTAAGTACAGTTTATGCATTACAGTGGCTCCCCCCCCATAACTTCCTTCCCACCCGCAACCCTCCCATCTCCCACTCCCTCTCCCATTCCATTCACATCAAGATTCATTTTTAATTATCTTTATACACACAAGATTGATTTAATATATATTAATTAAAGATTTCATGAGTTTGCACCCACACAGTAGATAAATTGTAAAATATTGTTTCAGTAATAGTTATAGCATTACTTCACAATGGACAACACATAAGGACAGAGATCCCACATGAGAAGTAAGTACACAGTGACTTCTGTAGTGGACTAAATGATTTGACACTCTCGTTTATGGCGTCAGTAATCTCCCTAAGCTCTAGTCATGAGTTGCCAAGGCTATGTAAGCCTTTTGAGTTCACTGACTTCAATCTTATTTAGGCAAAGTCATAGTCAAAATGGAAGTTCTCTCCTCCCTTCAGAGAAAGGTACCTCCTTCTTTGATGGCCCGTTATTTCTACTCACTCACAGAGATCTTTCATTTAGGTGTTTGTTTTTTTTTTTTTTTTTTTTTTTTTTTTTTTTTTTTTTTTTGCCAGAGTGTCTTGGCTTTCCATGCCTACAATACTCTCATGGGCTCTTCAGCCAGATCCGAATGCCATAAGGGCTGATTCTGAGGGCAGAGTGCTGCTTAGGACATCTGCAATTCTATGAGTCTGCTGTGTATCCTACTTCCCATGTTGGATCGTTCTCTCCCTTTTTTATTCAATCAGTTAGTATTAGCAGACACTAGTCTTATCTGTGTGATCCCTTTGACTCTTAGACCTATCAGTGTGATAAATTGTGAACTGAAATTCATCATTTGGACTAGTGAGATGGCATTGGTACATGCAACCTTGATGGGATTGTATTGGAATCCCCTGGCATATTTCTAACTCCATCATTTGGGGCAAGTTCGATTGAGCATGTCCCGAATTGTACATCTCTTCCCTCTCTTATTCCCACTCTTATATATAACAGGGATCGTTTTTCAGTTAAATTTCAACACCTAAGAATAATTGTGCATTAATTACAGAGTTCAACCAATAGTATTAATTAAAATAACAAAAAAATACTAAAAGGGATAAAGTATTAAGTTGTTCATCAACAATCAGGCAAGGGCCAATCAAGTCAAGGTTTCTCATAGTGTCCATTTCACTTCAACAGGTTTCCTTTTTGGTGCTTGGTTAGTTGTCACTGATCAGGGAGAACATATGATATTTGTCCCTTTGGGACTGGCTTAATTCACTCAGCATGATGTTTTCCAGATTGCTCCATCTTGTTGCAAATGACCGGATTTCATTTTTTTTGACTGCTGTATAGCATTCTATAGACCACATCTCCCATAATTTCTTTATCCAGTCTTCTGTTGATGGACATTTGCATTGGTTCCAGGTCTTAGCTATTGTCAATTTTCAATTGAGCTGCAATAAACATTAATGTGCAGACAGCTCTTTTGTTTGCCAATTTCATTTCCTTTGGGTAGATTCCAGGGAGTGGTATGGCTCGGTTGTATGGTAGCATTATATTCAGGTTTCTGAGCAATCTCCAGACAGACTTCCATAGTGGCTTAACCAGTTTGCATTCCCACCAACAGTGGGTTAGTGTCAATTCTTCCCACATCCTTGCCAGCATCTGTTGTTGGTAGATTTCTGAATCTGAGCTATTTTAACTGGGGTGAGGTGAAACCTCATTGTGGTTCTGATATGCATTTCCCTAATGGCTAGTGATCTTGAACAATTTTTCATGTGTCTGTTGGCCATTTGGATTTCCTCTTTTGAAAAATGTCTATTGAGGTTTGTCCCCTCTCTTAAGTGGGTTGTTTGTTTTGTTGTTGTGGAGTTTCTTGATCTCTTTGTAGAGCCTGGTTATTTATCCTTTATCTGTAGTATAGTTTGCAAATATTTTTCCCATTCTGTCGGTTACCTCTTCACTCCCCTGACTGTTTCTTTTGTTGTACAGAAACTTCTCAATTTGATGCAATCCCAAATGTTAATTTTGGCTTTGACTGCCTTGGCTTCCAAGGTTTTTTCCAAGAAGTCTTTGCCTGTGCCTATATCTTTCAGGGGTTCTCCAATGTTCTCTAATAATTTCATGGTGTTGGGTAATAGATTTAGATCTTTAATCCATGTTGAGTGGATTTTTTGTGTAAGGTGAGAGTTAGGGGTCTTGCTTCATGCTTCTGCATGTGGAAATCCAGTTTTCCCAGCACCATTTGTTGAATAGACTGTCCTTACTCCAGGAATTGGTTTTGGATCCTTGATCAAACATAAGTTGGCTGTAGATGCTTGGATTGATTTCTGGTGTTTCTATTATGTTCCATTGGTCTATCCATCTGCTTCTGTACCAGTACCATGCTGTTTTTATAACATCTGCCCTGTAGTATTTCCTGAAATCTGGTATTGTGATGCCTCTGGCTTTGTTTTTGTTGTACAAGATTGCTTTAGCTATTCGAGGTCTCCTGTGCCTCCATATGAATTTCAGCATCATTTTTTTCCAGATCTGAGAAGACTATCTTTGGTATTTTGATTGGTATCACATTGAATCTATAAATTGCTTTTGGGAGAATGGACATTTTGATGATATTGATTCTTCCAATCCATGAGCATGGAAGATTTTTCCATTTTTTGGTATCCTCTTCTATTTCTTTCTTTAAGGTTTTGTAATTTTCATCGTAAAGATCTTTAACGCCCTTGGTTAAGTTTATTCCAAGGTTTTTGATTGTTTTTGTGGCTATTGTGAATGGGATTCCTCTTAGAAGTTCTCTCTCAGCTGTGGCATTGCCTGTGTATACAAAGGCTGTTGACTTTTGTGCATTGATTTTATATCCTGCTACTTTGCCAAACTCTTCTGTGAGTTCCAATAGTCTCCTAGTAGAATTCTTTGGATCCCCTAAATGAAGAATCACATCATCTGCAAAGAGGGATAGTTTGAGTTCTTCCTTCCCAATTTGTATCCTTTAATTTCTTTTTCTTACCTAATAGTTCTGGCTAAGACTTCCAGAATTATATTGAATAATAGTGGTGAGAGTGGGCATCCCTGTCTGGTACCAGATCTCAGTGGAAATGCTTCCAACTTTTCCCCATTCAATAGGATGTTTGCCTTTGGTTTTTCATAAATTGCTTTGATTGATTGTATTGAGGAATGTTCCTTTTATATCTAATTTGCTTAGAGTTTTCATGAAAAAGTGTTGCAATTTATCTAAGGCTTTCTCTGCATCTATTGAGATAATCATATGGTTTTTCTTTTCACAGTTTGTTGATGTGGTGTATCACATTGATTAATTTGCGAACACTGAAACATCCCTGCATACCAGGGATAAATCCCACTTGGTTAGGTTGGATTATTTTTCTGATGTGTTGTTGTATTCTATTGGCTAAAATTTTATTGAGGATTTTTGCATCTATGCTCATCAGGGGTATTGTTCTGTAATTTTCTTTCAATGCTGCATCTTTCTCTCGCTTAGCGATTAAGCAGATTTTGGATTCATAGAAATTCTTCAAGTGTAGGATGAAAAGTCCTGTAGATATCTGTTAGATCCATTTGTGCTATAGTGTCGTTTAAATCTACTGTATCCTTGATGATCTTCTGTCCAGTTGATATGTCTATTTCTGAGAGTGGAATATTGAAGTCCCCCAGTACTATTGTATTGAGGTCTAAGTCTCCTTTTAAGTCCCTTAACAAATCTTTTAAATAAACCAGTGCCCTGTAATTAGGTGCATAAACATTGATAATAGTTATATCGCCCTGTTGAATTGATCCCTTAATCATTATATAGTGCCCCTCTTTGTCTCTCTTAACAGATTTTGTGTTAGTGTTTATTTTGTTTGATATTAAGATGGCTACGCCCACTCTTTTCATTTCTGTTGGCATGGTATATCTTTTTAGTCTTTCAATTTCAGTTTGCATGCATCTTTGTTGGAAAGATGTGTTTCTTTTTTTTTTAAACAGGCAGAGTGGATAGTGAGAGAGAGACAGAGAGAAAGGTCTTCCTTTGCCGTTGGTTCACCCTCCAATGGCCGCCACGGCTGGTGAGCTGCGGTTAGCGCAGTGTGCTGATCCAAAGGCAGGAGCCAGGTGCTTATCCTGGTCTCCCATGGGGTGCAGGGCCCAAGCACTTGGGCCATTCTCCACTGCACTCCCTGGCCACAGCAGAGAGCTGGCCTGGAAGAGGGGCAACAGGGACAGAATCCAGCACCCTGACTGGGATTAGAACCCAGTGAGCCAGTGCCGCAAGGCGGAGGATTAGCCTAGTGAGCCAAGGCACCAGCCAAGATGTGTTTCTTGTAAGCAGCAAATAGATGGGTTTTGTTCCTTAACCCAATCAGCCAATCTGTGTCTTTTAGCTGGACAATTGAGGCCATTAACGTTCAATGTGACTATTGATAAGTAGTAACTTTGCCCTGCCATTTTCCCAAAGACATTTTCCAATATATGCTTTGAACTTCCTCTGATCTTTTGCTGTAAGGTTTCCTTCCTTTACCTTCTTTCATATTGATGACCGTGTTTCTGTGTTTCTGTATGTAACACATCGCTAAGCATATTTTGCTGCTCTGGACGAGTGGTGACAAATTCTTTCAGTTTCTGTTTGCTATGAAGGGTCTTTATTTCACCTTCATTCACAAATGAGAGCTTTGCAGGATATAGTATTCTGGGCTGGCAGTTTTTCTCTCTTAGTACCTGGGCTATGTTTCGCCATTCCCTTCTAGCCTGTAGGGTTTCTGATGAGAAGTCTGCTGTGAGTCTAATTGGAGATCCTCTGAGAGTAATCTTACGTTTTTCTCTTGCACATTTTAGAATGTTTTCTTTGTGTTTCACTGTGGTGAGTTTGATTACAACGTGTCGTCGTGAGGATCTCCTGTTGTCATATTTACCTGGGGTCCTATGAGCTTCCTGTACTAGGATGTCTCTGTCCTTCTCCAAACCCAGAAAGTTTTCTGCTAGTATCTCACTAAAAAGGCCCTCTAATCCTTTTTCTCTCTCCATGCCTTCAGGAACTTCTAGAACCCAAATGTTGGGTTTTTTAATAGTATCCCTTAGATTCTCGACAATATTGTTTAGATTTCTAATTTCCTCTTCTTTGGTTTGACTGTATAATTTCCTGTGCTCTGTCTTCTAAGTCCGATATTCTCTCTTCGGCTTCACTGACTCTGTTTTTACGACTCTCTAATGTGTTTGTCATTTGATCTATTGAGTTCTTCATTTCATTTTGATGTCTCTTCACTCTCACAGTTTCCTGTTCTACTAGTTTCTGTGTTTCACTTTGATTCCTCCTTAAGATTTCTTTTTCACGAGAGAGATTTTCTATCCTGTCCAGTAAGGATTTCTGTAGCTCAAGCATTTGTTTTTGAAAACTTCTAAATGTTCTTATCATAAATTTTTTGAAATCCATATCTTCCATTTCTTCCATCTCATCAACTTCATAATCTTGGCTTGGGGTGTCTTATTCATTTGGGGGTGTCATAATGTCTTCCTTATCTTGTTTCCTTGGTTTCTGCTTTTGTTGCTTGGCATTGTGGAGATATTCTTTGGATCTTTTTCCCTCACTGTGGTGTTTTTTTCCTTGTTAAACTATGACTGTATTAAGTGGACTGTCTTCTTTTGATGGAGCCTTAGAGGCTTGAGGTGGGCATGGCCAGAGAGCTCTGTTTGGTTCCTCAGGGTTAAGGGTGTGACAAAGGTGACACTCCCAAGTTAGGCATGGTAAATCTCTTTCCCTCTTTTTTTTTTCAGAAGGGAAGTAATTACACACAGCTGAGTGGAATTGAAGGTAGTCAGCTTCCGATCTCTGGCTCCTGTGGGTATAACATTCACCTGCTCATTCTCAAGGACCCCCACAGGTAATCTGTGCTGCCCTCAGTGTGGGCTTAAATTCTCCTGCAGTCTCCCACTGGGTTGCCAAGGTTACCAAATTGTAGCGTCTCTGGAGAGTACTCACCTGAATTCCATGAGTTCTCTCACCCACTGTCTCTTTTTTCACAGTCTCAGTTCATTAGCTCTACACATTCACTAGGTCCTAATCTCCTGTTATTTCACCCCTTCAGAGTCAGGTTTTTCTGCTTGGCTGAGGGCAGGTGCAGCCCTGAGGTCACACAGCTTTTACATATGTCCAAAATGGCGTCTGCTCTTTGTCTTGCTTGCCTTTGAGAGGTGAGCGGAGAGAGACTTGTGTCCGTACTGGTCCCTTTTTTTTCCCTCTCTCCTCTAGTTAGCCTGATGAAGTTTCCCCAGTGGGGCTTCAAGCCTCATTCCCCCTAGGCTCCTCCTTCTTCTTTCCCGCCAGAGTCTAGTGCTATTGAGGTTCGGCTCACCTCGGGTACCAGCACTGGTGGATAGATTCTGCCACTGGTGTCCCAAGCCGTGGGCTCCCATGCCCTCCACACAAGTCCACTGTGAATCACTAGTTCCAAAAGAGTTTCCTCTGCTGCTTCTTCCCCAACTCTTCATTGAACCTGCAGTATCTCCACTTTTATTAAACTGTCTCTTCCCGGACTATCAGTGTGCTCCTTTCCTATTCCACCATCTTGCCACTTCCCTGTAATCTCACCTTCTGATCTTTATGTTCTACACCACCTTCATTGAAAAAGGGATTCTTTTTATCACATCACTGAATGCTTTAAGAGTCGATGTATTGCATTAAGTTGTAACACATCAGTTCAGTGTCATATGGTATAATAATTTTTTATTTTCTATATTTTACTTAACTTTTATTGATATTTTCAAATCCACTATGGTCTTATGTTTATTTGAATATATATTAAAATTTTAACATGAAATGTCCTTGTGGTTTTTAAAATAATCTTGATTCTAATCATAATCAAGAACACTTGTTTTTTAAAATGTTTGTTTTGATTGACAAATTAATTATAGACACTTATAAACTCCAATGTAATGTTTCCACACAAGCAAACCATGTGTTATAACTAAGTAAGGGTAATTAGTGTTTCCATCATCACATAGATTTATTAGTTCTTTATTGCACAATGTAGTAACCCTACTATGCAACAGAACAATAGAGCTTATATATAATGGTAACTGGTCTCCTTTTCTCACTCCTTCTTATACTCCTCAGTCTCTGATAACCAATATTATTCTCATCCTGTATGATATCAAGTTATTTAAATTTCACATATGAATAAATACTTTGATATCTGTGTCTGGTTTATCTTAGCTAATATGATATCTTTCAGGTTCCTCCAGACTGCAATATATGAGCTGTTTTATCTATTAAGACTAAATGATATTCCATTCTTTGTGTGTGTGTGTGTCATACTTTCAAATCGACTCATATGTTGATGGACATTTAATTTGACTTTTTGTTTATTGCACACAATGTTGCAATAAAGAAGGGAGTGCAGATGTCTTGGATATACTGGTTTAATTTACTTTAGATATATAACTGCAAGGATTGCTGGACTCTATGATAGTTTTATTGCTATGAGGAATCCTCATACTGTTTTCCATAAAATATAAATACTGTTATATTAATTTAAATTCTTATCAAAAGTATGAGTTTCCTTTTCTCAACATCCTTGGCAGCATTTGTTATCTTTGTTTAATAGAATCATTCCTATTGCAATGATGTAGTATCTAGATTTTTGCTTCGATGTGTATTTCACTAATGAGAAATACTAGTGGTGTTCATATACTTGCATAATATGATGATTTTTTTTCTTTCTTGAAGTAACTATTGGGGCCTGCATTGTGGAACAGTGGTTTAAACTGCTTCCTGTAACACCAGCATCCCATATGGGCATCTGTTCCAGTCCTGGCTGCTCAATCTCTGATTCAGCTCCATGCTAATGCATCTGACAAAGTAGCAGAAAATGGCCCAAGTGCTTGGGCTCCTAAACCCATGTGAGAGACCTGGAATAAGGTCCTGCCTCCTGAATTTGGCCTGACCCAGGGCTGGTCATATCTTAATAACAATGTCTATTTACATGTTTTGCCCAAAAGCAATCTTTAGCAAGGAGTAAAAATGCTGGAAGCACAACACTATTGGATTTCTAAAAAGCTACAAAGCTGCAGTAACCAAAATATCAAGGAACTGATACAAAGGGAAACACATAAGCCAATGGAACAGAATAGGCAGTCCAGAAATAAATACAATTCTGTATTGCACAGATTTGCAGTGATCAATGAGGCTAACAATACATACTTCAGAAAGGACAGTCTAATAAATTATAGTGTAAAAATGGGATATCTACATGCAGAAATAAAATTATAATATAACCACTAACCATATACAAAAATCAATTCAAACTGGAATAAAGACTGAAATGTAAGAACTGTAGCTAAGAAACTACTGAAAGAAAACAGAGGGTAAAATCTTCATGACATATTAGATAAAGATTTTTGGCATAAGATCTTGAAAGCATAGGCAACAAAAGCAAAAATAGACAAATGGAATAATATCAAATTAAGAAGCTTCTGTATAACCAAGGAAACAGGGAGCAGAGTGGAAAGAAAAGCCTACAGAATGTGAGAAGATGCTTCATACCTATTCATCTGAAAAGCAATCAATGCCTAGAATATGAAAGGAACTCAAAAGACAGCATCATAAGCTACTTTCTCCATGATCATATAATGATTTAAAAATCATGCACTTCTCTTTAATGTTCCTCAAAATGATTTATGAATTGTATTTCTTTGATATTGTCATTTGTGCCTGATAAGTTTATAATTTCTTGTGGAATTTCTTCTGCATTTTCTCTTTTTTTTTCATTAAATTGTATTCAAACTTAAAATTCATTTCTCTAAAGCTTCCCTTGTTAGCTTTTTTTAAACATTACTCTAAACACCCCAAATAATTAGCTAAATAATTGTGTAGACATTTAATAGTGTGGAGTTTTGGTGTGTGGAAATCACACATTTTGTTTGTATATGGGGGCTAAAAATTTTAATAAAAATTGTTATCTATGTATATTTTGAGCTAAATATTTCAAGCAAGGTTTGCAGTTTTGTGTATGTGAATTTATGTCTGTGTGTTTTTAGTCTGTGAGACAAAAAGTGTTTTTTACAGTATTATTCATACTAAACACATTTAAGACAAGGAATTAATGCAATGATTAAAGAGTGAGAAGTTTGCTAGAGATTGAATACTTGCTTAATTTTAATGTTTCTACTAACCCATCTAATATATTCTTATATATTCAATTAATACTTCACTTTTGCTCATTAAAATATAATATTCATGGAAATACCAAAAAGCTGTGAAAGTATCAAATAATGAAACTACTGTAGATAATAAAACTGGCTTTACCAGTTTGCATTCTCACCAACAGTGGGTTAGTGTCCCTTTTTCACCACTTCCTTGCCAGCATCTGTTATTGATAGACTTCTTAATGCGAGCCATTCTAACCAGGGTGAGGTGAAACCTCATTGTGGTTTTGATTTGCATTTCTCTGATTGCTAGTGATCTTGAACAATTTTTCATGTGTCTGTTGGCCATTTGGATTTTCTCTTTTGAAAAATGTCTGTTGAGGTCCTTGGTCCCTCTCTTAAGTGGGTTGTTTGTTTTGTTGTTGTGGAGTTTCTTGATCTCTTTGTAGATTCTGGATATTAATTCTTTATCTGTTGCATAGTTTGCAAATGTTGTTTCCCATTCTGTCAGTTGCCTCTTCACTCTCCTGACTGTTTCTTTTGCTGTACAGAAACTTCTCAATTTGATGCAATCCCAAATGTTAATTTTGGCTTTGACTGCCTTGGCTTCCAAGGTTTTTTCCAAGAAGTCTTTGCCTGTGCCTATATCTTTCAGGGGTTCTCCAATGTTCTCTAATAATTTCATGGTGTTGGGTAATAGATTTAGATCTTTAATCCATGTTGAGTGGATTTTTTGTGTAAGGTGAAAGTTAGGGGTCTTGCTTCATGCTTCTGCATGTGGAAATCCAGTTTTCCCAGCACCATTTGTTGAATAGACTGTCCTTACTCCAGGAATTGGTTTTGGATCCTTGATCAAACATAAGTTGGCTGTAGATGCTTGGATTGATTTCTGGTGTTTCTATTATGTTCCATTGGTCTATTCATCTGTTTCTGTACCAGTACCATGCTGTTTTTATAACAACTGCCCTGTAGTATTTCCTGAAATCTGTTATTGTGATGTCTCTGGCTTTGTTTTTGTTATACAGGATTGCTTTAGCTATTTGAGGTCTCCTGTGCCTCCATATGAATTTCAGCATCATTTTTTTTCCAGATCTGAGAAGACTGTCTTTGGTATTTTGATTGGTATCACATTGAATCTATAAATTGCTTTTGGGAGAATGGACATTTTGATGATATTGATTCTTCCAATCCATGAGCATGGAAGATTTTTCCATTTTTTGGTATCCTCTTCTATTTCTTTCTTTAAGGTTTTGTAATTTTCATCGTAAAGATCTTTAACGCCCTTGGTTAAGTTTATTCCAAGGTATTTCATTGTTTTTGTAGCTAATGTGAATAGGATTCCTCTTAGAAGTTCTCTCTCAACTGTGGCATTGCCTGTGTATGCAAAGGCTGTTGATTTTTTTGCATTGAACAAGGACCTCAATACACATTTTTCTAAAGAGGAAATCAAAATGGCTAACAGACACACGAAAAAAATGTTCTGGATCACTAGACATCAGGGATATTGAAATCAAAACCACAATGATGGCTGGCTCTGCGGTTCAATAGGCTAATCCTCTGCCTGTGGCACTGGCACACTGAGTTCTAGACCCGGTCAGGGCCCCAGATTCTATCCCGGTTGCTCCTCTTGTAGTCCATCTCTCAGCTGTGGCCTGGGAGTGTAGTGGAGGATGGCCCATTCCTTGGGGCCTGCACCCACGTGGGAGACCAGGAGAAGCACCTGGCTCCTGGCTTTGGATTAGTGCAGTGTGCCGGCTACAGAGCCTTGGCCGCAGTGGCCATTGGAGGGTTAACCAATGGTAAAGGAAGACCTTTTTCTCTGTCTCTCTCTTTCTCTCACTGTCCACTCTGCCTGTCCAAAAAAATAAAAAATAAAAAAATAAAAACACTATGAAGTTTCACCTCACTCCTGTTATAATGGCTCACATACAGAAATCTACCAACAACAGATGCTGGCAAGGATGTGGGGAGAAAGGGACACTAACCCACTGTTGGTGGGAATGCAAATTGGTTAAACCACTATGGAAGTCAGTCTGGAGATTCCTCAGAAATCTGAATATAACACTACCATACAACCCTGCCATTCCACTCCTTGGAATTTACCCAAATGAAATTAAATTGGCAAAAAAAGTGCTGTCTGCATCTTATTGTTTTTTGCAATTGAATTCACAGTAGCTAAGACATGGAATCAACTAAATGCCCATCAAGAGTAGACCGGATAAAGAAATTATGGGACATTTACACTATAGAATACTATACAGCCATCAAAAAATGAAATCCGGTCATTTGTAACAAGATGGAGGAATCTGGAAAGCATCATGCTGAGTGAATTAAGCCACTCCCAAAGGGACAAATATCATATGTTCTCCCTGATTTGTGACAACTAACCAAGCACCAAAAAGGAAACCTGTTGAAGTGAAATGGGCACTATGAGAAACTGTGACTTGACCAACCCTTGTCCTGACTCTGGAGGAACAGCTTAATACTTTATCCCATTTAGTATTTTTGTTGTTCTAATTAATACTATTGGTTGAATTCTTTGATTAATGCACAATTATTCTTAGGTGTTTAAATTTAACTAAAAAGTGATCCCTGTTAAATATAAGAGTGGGAAGAAGAGGGGGAGGAGATGTACAGTTTGGCACATGCTCAATCGGACTTGCCCCAAACAGTAGAGTTAGATAGGTGCCTAGGGACTCCAATTCAATCCCATGAAGGTGGCATGTACCAATGCCATCTCACTAGTCAAAGTGATTAGTTTCAGTTCATAATTGATCATAATGACAGGATTAAGAGTCAAAGGGATCACATAAACAAGACTAGCATCTAAAATACTAACTGATAGAATAAAAACGGGAGAGAACAATCCAACATGGGAAGTGGGATACACAGCTGACTCATAGAATGGCAGATGCCCTAAGCAGCACTCTGGTCTCAGAATCAGCTCTTATGGCATTCGGATCTGGCTCAAGAGCCTATGAGAGTATTTTAGGCATGGAAAGCCAAGACACTCTGAAAAAAACAAAAACAAAAAAACAAACAAACAAACAAAAAAACAACAACAACAAAACTAAATGAAAGATCTTTGTGAGTGAGATACCAATAGAAAGAACAGGTCATCAAAGAAGGAGGTACCTTTCTCTGAAGGGAGAAAAAAACTTCCACTTTGACTATGACCTTATCTAAAAAAGAAAGGAGTTGGCAAACTCAAAAGGCTTCCATAGCCTTGGCAACTCATGACTAGAGCCTAGGGTGATTACTGACACCATAAACAAGGGTGTCCAATTGTTAAGTCAACAACAGGAGTCCCTGCACTTACTCCTCATGTAGGATCTCTTTCCTTAATATGTTGTACAATGTGAATGAATGCTATAACTAGTACTCAAACAGTATTTTACACTTTGTATTTCTATGTGGGTGCAAACTGTTGAAGTCTTTTCTTAATATATACTAAATTGATCTTCTCTATATAATGATAATTGCAAATGAATCTTGATGTGAATGGAATGAGAGAGGGAGCGGGAGATGGGAGGGTTGCCGGTGGGAGGGAAGTTATGTGGGGGCGGGGAGCCATTGTAATCCATCAACTGTACTTTGGAAATTTATATTTACTAAATAAAAATTAAAAAATATAGAAAGAGGAAATGTATATTGATAAATAAGAAATGATCTTGATCATCGAGCAACAAAATGCTTGCTTGTTTCTTGTTTGTATTTCTAAGCCTACTTGCCAGGCAACATTTTGAGGAATTTATTGTTGATGAGAGAAACAATAAAACAAGAACAGTTAGTGATCAATCAATCAATCAATAAATGAACCAAAAGTCAGTAAATATTTTTATGGTGATATCCACTGGAAAGTTTTTGACTTTTAACCTTAATCTGGCTTTCCCAAATTAAGTAATATAAATAAAAATATCACACAGACACTGATATCAGTATCAGAGGAAAAATTATTTTTATTTATGGTTTATATTTGGAGTATAGTGAAATATCAGCTTGCAAAATGTGAGTTTTCCCAATCAGAAAATAAGGAGTATGTTCTATGCACAATACTTACTAACCTATACATCTGAGAGCCTTAATGTTTAGCTTTTGGCTTTAGGAAAACTCATGCCTTCTGTGCTACTGTTTTAGCTATCACTCTTCCTAAGATTTTTTCAACATCGATATTCTCATATGAAAATTGTAGGATAAACTATGTTGGCTTTCAGATCCAGCATTCGTAATTTTAAACACTTTTTGTAGTTACAAAGAATAATGAAATAGCATACATGATTAGGTTAATGTGGGAAAGGGATACTCTATTTAAAATTAACATCCATTTTAATATTAATTGAATGTCCTTCTATCTCTTTTTTTAAGTATTTTCCTCCACTTTATGCTTTTTTAAAATTCATCATTTCCATTGTCTTTATTGTTACATTTTTCTTATATCTCCAGACTCTTCCTTTCTTTTCTCACTCAATAATAAAGGTTTAACATTGAAATGGTGTTATATACAATGTGTAAATATACTTGTTGGGGCCAACACTGTGGTAGAGTGGGTAATGCCCCCAGCCTGCAGTGTAGGCAACCCATAGGGGCACCAGTTCCAGTCTCTGCTACTCTACTTCTGATCCAGTTCTCTGCTATGGCCTAGGAAAGCAGTAAAAGATGGTCCAAGTTCTTGGGACCCTGCACTCACATTAGAGACCCAAAGAACTTTCTGGTTACTGGCTTCAGATTGGCCCAGTTGCAGCCATTTGGGGAGTGAACCAGCTGATGGAGGATCTCTCTCTCTCTGTCTTTCTGCCTCTGCCTCTATGTAACTCTGCCTTTCAAATAAATAAATAAATGTATTTAAAAATATATACTTGCTATCACATTTTAATCTTATTCACATTGACAAATAATATTCTATTTTTTTCTGTTTTCTCAATATCTTTTTTCTTTTCTCTTTCTCTTCAAGATGTATTTATTTATTTTCTAAGTCAGAGTTACAAACACTTGGGCCATCTTCCACTTCTTTTCCCAGGCCTTTGGCCTAGAATTGGATCAGATGTGGAGCAACCGGAACACAAACCTGAGGCCATATATGGTGCTGGTATTGAGGGTGGCAATTTTACCCATTATGTCACAAAATTGGCCCTTCAGTATTTTTTTTTTCATTTTAATCAGTAGAAATCTTCATTCTCTGTCATCCAAATATATCTTGAATATGGTACCTCAATTATATTTCTTAATGGAATTATGAATTCTGTTACCTAGATCAGTGCAATAGTCTCTTCATGAATACTCCTCCTTTTCTTACCAATCTCTGCCAACATGAGCTTTTCTACACCAAATAATCATTATGACTTTTTAATCAGATCTACTTTATGTTGTGTGTGAGTGTGTATATGTATGGGTGTGCATTGGTGTTTTCTATGAAGGCAAACCTTTCAATTATACCTTTAATGAGACTTGCAATATATAATATAATATATATGTATATGTGTATATATATATATATATATAGAGAGAGAGAGAGAGAGAGAATTCTTTACATAACATATATATATATATATATATATAATTCTTTACATAACTTAAAGGGCCCTAAAATATGTAGACCTTAACTGTTTCTGTTCTTGCTCGAATTTTATAGTCATACTGGACCCCTTGCTTGTCCTCAGACATGAAAAGTAGGCTCCTGACTCAGTCTTTAAGCTTCAATTTTGTTTGGCTTGCTTTTCCTACAGATAATCATATGGCTACATCCCCCATTTACTTCAAAATTCTATCTAATGTGAATTTTTCACAAAGACTTGGCATATATCACAAGTAGAATTATGTATACTTGTTTTTCACTTGTGATTAATTTTCTCTTAGTTATTGTATGCTCCATGATTCACTGCTACATCTTTAATTCCCAAAGAAGCTCAGGAGCAAACTAGATGCTCAAGAGATATTTTTTCAATAACTATATAAAGGAATAAATGCCTATTTTGAACTTCTCTGTGCATATAAATTAATTTAGTAGACATTTACAGTAATTTTATGTAAAATGTAATTCTTTGCTGACTCTATAGTTAAATACACTTTTATGTTGTTAGTAATGAGCAATCAAATTGTTCAATAACATATGATTTGAAAAAATAATTTTTCATTTAGTTAATCAATAGGTATAACTCTTACTCTGTTTCAGTGTGGTACTCTAAATCCTTGCCAACCTGTTACAAAGCAGAAAAATCCTTTATTTTTTAGAAAGTTACATGTTAGTAATATGCAGTCAACAAATAAGCAGACAAATAAAAAGTAATTATACATGCAAACCCCTTCTGATAAGTAAAATAGAAACAGTCAATACAAATAAATGAGCTAAAAATGAGTAGATGAGAAGATCTGTAGTGAAGTGTCAGTTGAAACATAGCAACTGTGCCTCCTTCCCTAATTTACTCTCCTGGTACGATAATGTTTGTCCTCTTGGGGATAGCTAGGAGGAGTTTTAGAGTATAAAGTATTGCACTATTTCAGAATTCTTTAAGAAACCTGGGTTCACTTTTATAAAAGAAGTTTCATATCCTTAAACTGCTTCAAGTTTGGAATGAGTCCACAGGATATGCTTTTCCAGTGTGATGATTCAAGTCAGACTTCCCAATTATTAAATCTAACCTCAAGGAGTACAGAAAATATCTTATTTCATGTCTTCCCAAATAGATGTGGGATTTCTAATATTAGCTAAATAGAAACACATTAATATTTAATATATATAGGCAAGGTAAGATGGCAATAAACTGCTACACCCTTATACAGCTTAAATAAAGAACAATGCTACCTATTAACAGTGCATGAACAGTGATTTAAATAAGATTTGAGAAGATTTGCTAATATTTCCCTTATATAATTTATGAATGAACAACGTTTCTGTGACATTCTCTAGGGCAAGGGTTAGGGAGTTATCTAATTCAGGTGTTATCCTCAAAGAACTGCTTGGTTTCAAGACTCAATATCTGAGACAGAATATTTATTTCTACCAGCAACCAAATCCTTAGAAAAGTACTGGAGGAGAAAATAACCTGGCAACAGATATGAAAAATAATAATAGAAAGTCCGCCATGTGACCTAAAGAGAATTACGTATTGAATGCAAACGATATACTATAGGAGTAATGTGGAGCTCAATCATAGGCAAGATAGAATAAGAGATGATACTTAGGATAGGTTCCATCTATTCTGGTCTTTTAACTGTCAGTTCATGGTTGACAAGTTGAATAATTGGGGAATGTGTTTGTTGGTTTAAAACACTATGTTTTGTTTCATTTGATTTGGGACCTATTTTTCACCTGGAGTTTTGAACTGTTTGGGGAAGAAAAATAATGGGCATCTATTCTTAGTTTCCCCAAATTGTAAAGCTGAACTAATTTTCCCTGTGACAAATTCTACAAAAATAAACTGCCTATTCTTCATACAGATTAGACTAGGAAACCAGTATCTGATCTGCTAAAAATAATATAGTGGTGAGTAGTATTTAACATATTTATAGTGACATATGTGCTTTTATTTTTTACAAATGTGCTTGCATGTGACATGATATTTTTTATATAATTACTTATTATTGATGAACTACATAATTATTCTCAGAGCAAATGCATGTATAATTTAGTGCTACTTATGCTCTCACAGCTGCTGCTACTGCAATACCACACATAGTTATTTTATTGCTCTTTTAATATTTCTTTGTCTCACACATAGTTAGGGAGTTAGGGACATATATTTTCTCTGCTACTATCTCTCTCTCTCTCTCTCTTTTTTTTTTTCTGTTAGAGCACAGTGCCATTATTCCAATAATGAAAAACTGTCCAGTTACCATATGTAAGGGGGTAAATTACCAGGCTTGCATTTCATGAAGAATGACATATTATGTAGTTATTTTCTCTTTCAAAAATATCTTAACTAAGTAAAAATTAGATAGTCATTCTCCATTTAGACAATTATGTTAGATAAAACCCCTGCAACATACACACACACACGTGAACACACACACACATTCCATATTCTCTCACACAAATAAGAAAGCTCTGGCTTTTTGGCTGCCCCTATACCAGCCTTTGCAGGCATTTGAGGAGTGGACCAGTAGAGAGGAGTTTTTCTGTTTCTACATCACTTGTTCTATTTTTTTTTCTGTATCTTTGTTTCTCAAATAAATAAGTTCAGAAAATTAAAACAAATTACACATTTTTAAAATGTCTTTAAAAATAAGAAGGGTTAAGATAACGACATGTAAAATATTTTTCTATAATACTTGTACTAATTATATTTCATAGTGAATTATAATAATTCCATGTAATAGTATGTTTTTGAGAAAACAGTAGTAAACTAATTGTATTATTCATTCACACAGTAGAGGTTAGTGCCCCAACTCCTACCATGTGAAGTCAGAAATAAAAAAAATAATAAAAAACAAAAACAAAAACAAAAACAAGCAGATACATTTGAACCAGGATGTGGGGCCTCAGGTGATGCTGCATCTGCCTGCAGCTTGACTACAGTACAACAGTTATCAACCATGTTAACAATAATACACCACATAATGAAGCTCTACACTCAGCACACACTATAGTCATCATTTAGTTTGTCAAATATTCATTTCTTTCCAAAGTAATCTAGATCACAAAAAGTATTACTAAATCCATCCTGCATGGTCAAATTATCCTTTCCTTACATGTCAGGGTTTACCATGTATTTGTCATCAGCAATGAATAAAACATATTTTTGCTAGAACAATATATGTGGTACATGTTCAATCCATGGTTATGCTATCAAGGATAATTCATATTGTTTGTGTACTAACCATGTGAAACAATACTGCACTGGATTCATTCCTTGGATGGGATTCCCATACACAGAATTAGCATTACTTATTAATCTCATATTATTCAGTTTTCTCCACAAATTTGCTCTGGAGTTCGTAGCAAGTTATAACACTAAAATGAAGCACACGTATTTTCTATTAAAAAGGGAAATTTGTACTTTATACAATTTCCCATATTTTATATTCATTACCATAATAATTTGCATGTTTCTGTGTATGAGTGTATAGTGCTATAACTATTGTGCATACAGTCCCTTGCATTAATGAACTTTTTTTATTGCATTTGTAAATTACAAAGGAAACAGAAAGTAGGAAACCTTTTTTTTTTATTTGCATCTAGCAACTGTACTGAGAAACATTTAGGAAAATATAGTGTAACATTGAAAGTAATAGACATCAGTTATAAATTTAATCATTAGTAGGCACAAGGCTGTTCTTGCTATAATGGCTAACCAACTTATTTCTACAAATGCTCCCTTTAGAATTTCTGTTAATATTGTTTTGTAAACTAATCTTTGGTTACGTAAGGGTGGAGTTAATTAAGCAAGCACTACTTTGTAAAGAGAGCATGTAAAAAGCAATAAAATGTTTCCTATGGTGCTGATTAAGGCTGAGGGTACTTTTCTTAATATAACTTGTGTACAAGTTAAAAGGCATTGGTACAACAGATAGTACTTACAATGTGTATATGTGGCTTGCTCCATTTTTCAAAAAAAATGACACAATTTTCATTTCGTTTGAAATGCAGTAAAAAAAGAAAGAAAGAGCCCATCCTCCAAATACCCACACTAAACTGGTTCTGAGCCAGGAAGGCTGAAGCCAGGATCCAGGAACTAAATCCAGGTCAACCATATGGGTGACAGATATCCATGTATTTTAGCCATCACTTGCTGCTTCACAGAGTGTGCATTACCAGAAAACTGACATTGGAAGAGGAGCCAGGACATCAACCCAGGCACCTCAATATGAGATTTGTGCACCACAAGTTGTGTCATAACCAATGCATCAAAATTCCACCACTGGGGGCCAG
This sequence comes from Lepus europaeus, assembly GCF_033115175.1. Classification (NCBI taxonomy): domain Eukaryota; kingdom Metazoa; phylum Chordata; class Mammalia; order Lagomorpha; family Leporidae; genus Lepus; species Lepus europaeus. The sequence continues at coordinate 47,726,637 of NC_084832.1, read as the reverse complement.
CGTGTTGCATTGTGGGTAGAGTTGCTGCCTGTACTGCCAGCATCCTGTATGGGCACCAGTTGGAGTCCTGGCTGCTCCACTTCCGATCCAGCTCTCTGCTATGGCCTGAGGAAGCAGTGGAAGATGGCCCAAGTCTTTGGGCCCCTGCATCCACAGGGGAGACCCAGAAGAAGCTCTTGTCTCCTGGCTTCAGATCAGTGCAGTTCCAGCCCTTGCAGCCAACTAGGGAGTGAACCAGCAGATGGAAGACCTCTCTCTGCATCCCCTTCTCTCTGTGTAACTCTGACTTTCAAATAAATAAATAAATCTTTTAAAAAAGTCCATCATCTTTGCCCCATTTTTTAGACTGTCAGCAAATTTTTTGATAAAAAGTATATTAATATTAATATTATGCATTGACATCATCTCAAATGTTAACAATGTTGAAGTATGGAAGACATTTTTAAAGATCAAATTCATATCTGTGGTCCCGAAAATTATGATATACAATTGGAGACTACAAGAGTGGTGGCAGGAAAGAAAATAAAAGAAATGAAAATCCAAGAATTATTAAGAAATATTAATGTCTCAATATATCCTTAATTATTTATACAGAAGTTCAGTCAGGTACTCCATGTAGGTTCAATCACTGGAGCAATCACTGCTGCCTCCCAAATTTAACATTAGCAGTAAACCAGAATTAAGAGCCAGAGATGAGATTAAAGCCATGTACTCTGATGTAAGATGCGGGGATCTTATCTATTTCTATTGTCTTACCCAGTAGGGTAAATAGTACTATAATTCACAGCTAACTATTTAAAAATAGCCCATGTCTCCTCAAATTTTGGATTAGCCCCTTCAAACTACTATTCCATTTCTTTTTTTTTTCTTTTTTGTTGACAATAGGAAATTTACTCCATTTACTCCATTAATTCCTTTCAACTATGAGATGAATTTACTGTTTTCAATTACAAGATAAAGTAAATAATTATCTGTATACTTTATACTAGATTGAACTTTGGGTAGGTGAAGTTTTTTAGTGTATGTCATATAACAAGTTTGAGAATGTGAACATTCTCAAATAAACATAAAAACAAATTATATAATGAACATATTTTAGGTTATTTAAAATTGATACATCTATGCATGCAAAAAAGCCACCTTAGTATATAAATATCTGTATCATTAACTATGTTAGAGTTAATTTTTGTTCAAAATATTTGTAATCCCATTAATTATGGTCACTTTCTAGTGATGTTGGGGGCCTTTCCCTACCAAGTCTAATTTCATTAGTTTAATTAAATATGAAGTTTTATAGGCTACTTCAAAAAGAAAATTTTAAAAAATGATGTCCCAGTATCTGTCATTCCTCTTGTTCCAAGATAGACCATGTGTTAATGAGAATTTGTTCTTTATTCTTTATTTTTTCCCAAAGAAAACTTTTATTTATGGAATAGAAACTTCATGCATTCCATAAGTACAACTTATTGAATAGGGTGATTCTTCTCACCATACCAGCCTCTCCACCAACACTCCCACCCCTCCTCCTCCTCCCTCTCTTATTCCCAGTCCCGTTCTCCACTAAGATTAATTTTTGATTAACTTTATACACAGAACAACTCCATAATAATAAAGATTTCAACAATTTGCACAGAAAAGAAAACAAAAAAAAAATGTTCTTCAACAGTTGAGACAAGGGCTGTTCAAAGTCATTGCATCTTGATGTTTATTTCACTTCTTTTTCTTTTTTTAGAAATTTAATTAACTTTAGAGAAGCAGCTAAGGGTGATACATCTTTTGCAAGCGCTTAGACATAATTATAACACAACTCTTTGAGGACAGAGGTCCAAAATGGGAAGTTAGCGTACAGTGACTTCTGTCGCTAATTTCACAATTAATACTCTCACGTATGGTGTCACTGATCACTGGACGTTCTTGACATGAGATGCCTAGGCTATGGAAGCCTTTTGAATCACAAACTCCATCAGTATTTAGTCAAGGCCATACGCACAGTGGACGTTCTCTCCTCCCTTCAGAGAAAATTACTCCTTCTTTTTTTTTTTAAATTAAACTTTTATTTAATGAATATAAATTTCCAAAGTACAGCTTATGGGTTACAATGGCTTCCCCCACCCAAAACTTCCCTCCCACCCGCAACCCTCCCCTTTCCCGTTCCCTCTCCCATTCCAATCACATCATGATTCATTTTCAATTCTCTTTATATACAGAAGATCAGTTTAGTATATATTAGGTAACGATTTCAACAGTTTCCCACCATATAGCATCACATAGTGAAAAAAAAAATACTGTTGGAGTACTAGTTATAGCATTAAATAAGAGTGTACAGCACATTAAAGACAGAGATCCTACATAATATTTTTTTAAAAATTAATTAATTTTCTATGCCATTTCCAATTTAACACCAGGTTTTTTTTTTTCATTTCCAATTATCTTTATATACAGAAGATCGATTCAGTATATAATTAGTAAAGATCACATCAGTTTGTACCCACGCAGAAACACAAAGTGTAAAAATACTGTTTCAGTACTAGTTATAGCATCACTGCACATTAGACAACACATTAAGGACAGATCCCACATGAGATGTAAGTATACAGTGACTCCTGTTGCTGACTTAACAATTTGACACTCCTGTTCATGGCATCAGTAATCTCCCTAGGCTCTAGTCATGAGTTGCCAGGGCTATGGAAGCCTTTAGAGTTCGCTGACTTTGATCTTATTCCGACAGGGTCATAGTCAAAGTGGAAGTTCTCTCCTCCCTTCAGAGAAAGGTACTTCCTTCTTTGATGGCCCCGTTCTTTCCACTGGGATCTCACTCACAGAGATCTTTCATTTAGGTCTTCTTTTTTTTTTTCTTTTCCAGGGTGTCTTGGCTTTCCATGCCTACAATACTCTCATGGGCTCTTTAGCCAGATCTGAATGCCTTAAGGGCTGATTCTGAGGCCAGAGTGTTGTTTAGGACGTCTGGCATTCTATGAGTCTGCTGTGTATCCCACTTCCCATGTTGGATCTTTCTCTCCCTTTTTGATTCTATCAGTTAGTATTAGCAGACACTTGTCTTGTTTGTGTGATCCCTTTGATTCTTAGACCTATCAGAGCCATCGGTTGTGAACTGAAATTAATCACTTGGACTAGTGAGATGGCATTGGTACATGCCACCTTGATGGGATTGTATTGGAATCCCCTGGTACATTTCTAACTCCATCATTTGCGGCAAGTCAGATTGTGCATGTCCCAAATTGTACATCTCCTCCCTCTCTTATTCCCACTCTTATATTTAACAGGGATCACTTTTCAGTTAAAATTTAAACACCTAAGAATAATTGTGTGTGAATTACAGAGTTCAACCACTAGTACTAGAACAACAACAACAACAATAACAACAAATACTAAAAAGGATAAAGTATTACATTGTACATCTAGAGCCAGGACAATAGCTGATCAGGTCATTGTTTCTTATAGTGTCCATTTCACTTCCACAGGTTTCCCCTTTGGTGCTCAGTTGTCACCGATCAGGGAAAACAAATGATATTTGTCTCTTTGGGACTGGCTTAATTCACTCAGCATGATGCTTTCCAGATTCCTCCATCTTGTTGCAAATGACTGGGTTTCATTGTTTCTTACTGCTGTATAGTATTCTATGGAGTACATGTCCCATAATTTCTTTATCCAGTCTACTGTTGATGGGCATTTGGGTTGGTTCCAGGTCTTAGCTATTGTAAATTGAGCTGCAATAAACATTAATGTGCAGATGGCTTTTTTATTAGCCAATTTCATTTCCTTTGGGTAAATTCCAAGGAGTGGGATGGCTGGGTTGTATGGTAGGGTTATGTTCAGGTTTCTGAGGAATCTCCAGACAGACTTCCATAGTGGCTTAACCAGTTTGCATTCCCACCAACAGTGGGTTAGTGTCCCTTTTTCCCCACATCCTCTCCAGCATCTGTTGTTGGTTGATTTCTGAATGTGAGCCATTCTCACCGGGGTGAGGTGAAACCTCATTGTGGTTTTGATTTGCATTTCTCTGATTGCTAGTGATCTTGAACATTTTTTCATGTGTCTTATGGCCATTTGGATTTCCTCTTTCAAAAAATGTCTATTGAGGTCTTTGGCCCATCTCTTCAGTGGGTTGTTTGTTCTGTTGTTGTGGATTTTCTTGATTTCTTTGTAGATTCTGGTTATCAACCCTTTATCTGTAGTATAGTTTGCGAATATTTTTTCCCATTCTGTCAGTTGCCTCTTCACTTTCCTGACTGTTTCTTTTAAAGTACAGAAACTTCTCAATTTGATGCAATCCCAAATGTTAATTTTGGTTTTGACTGCCTTTGCTCCTGGGGTCTTTTCCAAGAAGTCTTTGCCTGTACCTATATCTTGCAGGGTTTCTCCAATGCTCTCTAATAATTTGATGGTTTTGGGTCGTAGATTTAAGTCTTTAATCCATGTTGAGTGAATTTTTGTGTAAGGTGAAAGGTAGGGGTCTTGCTTCAAGCTTCTGCACGTGGAAATCCAATTTTCCCAGCAACATTTATTGAATAGGCTGTCCTTATTCCAGGGATTAGTTTTGAATCTTTGATCAAATATAAGTTGGCTGTAGATGTTTGGATTGATTTCTGGTGTTTCTATTCTGTTCCATTGGTCTATCCTTCTGTTTCTGTACCAGTACCATGCTGTTTTGATAACAACTGCCCTGTAGTATTTCCTGAAATCTGGGATTGTGATGCCTCCGGCTTTGTTTTTGTTGTACAAGATTGCTTTGGCTATTTGAGGTCTTCTGTGCCTCCATATGAATTTCAGCATCATTTTTTCCAGATCTGAGAAGAAGGTCTTTGGTATCTTGATTGGTATTGCATTGAATGTATAAATTGCTTTTGGGAGAATAGACATTTTGATGATATTGATTCTTCCAATCCATGAGCATGGAAGATTTTTCCATTTTTTGGTATCCTCTTCTATTTCTTTCTTTAAGGTTTTGTAGTTTTCATCGTAGAGATCTTTAACATCCTTGGTTAAGTTTATTCCAAGGTATTTCATTGTTTTTGTAGCTATTATGAATGGGATTGATCTTAGAAGTTCTTCCTCAGCCATGGCATTGCCTGTGTATACAAAGGCTGTTGATTTTTGTGCATTGATTTTATATCCTTCTACTTTGCCAAACTCTTCAATGAGTTCCAGCAGTCTCTTAGTAGAGTTCTTTGGGTCCCCTAAATAAAGAATCATATCATCTGCAAAGAGGGATAGTTTGAGTTCTTCCTTCCCAATTTGTATCCCTTTAATTTCTTTTTCTTGCCTAATAGCTCTGGTTAGATCTTCCAGAACTATATTGAAGAGCAGTGGTGAGAGTGGGCATCCCTGTCTGGTACCAGATCTCAGCAGAAATGCTTCCAACTTTTCCCCATTCAGTAGGATGTTGGCCGTGGGTTTTTCATAAATTGCTTTGATTGTATTGAGGGATGTTCCTTCCATACCCAGTTTGCTTAGAGTTTTCATCATGAAAGGGTGTTTTATTTTATCAAATGCTTTCTCTGCATCTATTGAGAGAAGCATATGGTTTTTCTTCTGCAGTCTGTTAATGTGGTGTATCACATTGATTGTTTTGCAAACATTGAACCATCCTTGCATACCAGGGATAAATCCGACTTGGTCTGGGTAGATGATCTTTCTGATGTATTGTTGCATTCTATTAGCCAGAATTTTATTGATGATTTTTGCATCCCCCAAATACCTGGAGCAGAAAAGGATGCTCACTCCCATAACTGCTATTTAATATAGTCCTGGAATTTTCAGCCAGAGCAATTAGGCAAGAAAAAGAAATCCAAAGTATACAAACTGTAAAGGAGGAATTCAAATTATCCCTATTTTTAGATTACATCATTTTATATACAGGCAATACAAAAGACTCAACTGAGAGATTATTGAAACTCATAAAAGAATTTTGTAAAGTGAAAGGATATAAAATCAACACAGGAAAATCAATGGCATTTTTATACAAAGACAATGCCATGGCTGAGAAAGAACTTTTTTTTTTTTTTTTTTTTTGGACAGGCAAAGTTAGACAGAGAGAGAGAGAGACAGAGAGAGTAAGGTTTTCTTTTTCTATTGGTTCACCCCCCAAATGGCTGCTATGGCCAACACTTTCTGTGCCTATCCGAAGGCAGGAGCCAGATGCTTCCTCCTGATCTCCCACGTGGGTGCAGGGCCCAAGCACTTGACCATCCTCTACTGACTTCCCGGGCCACAGCAGAGAGCAGGACTGGAAGAGGAGCAACCAGGACAGTTGCTCTAATTGGGACTAGAACCTTGGATTCCGGCGCCGCAGGTGGAGGATTAGCCAAGTGAGCCGAGGCTCCAGCTGAGATAGAACTTTTAAGATCTGTCCCATTCATGATAGCTCCAAGAAGAATTAAATAACTTGGAATAAATGTAATCAAGGCTGTCAGAGATCTCTATGATGAAAATTACAAAACACTAAAGAAAGAACCAGAAGACATTAAAAATTTGGAAAATATTCCATGTTCACTGATTGGTAGAATCAACATCAACAAAATGTCCATATTACCAAAAGCAACTTACAGATTCAATGGGATCCCAGTCAAAATGCCAATGGCATTCTTTACATAGCTAAATAAAGTGATGCAAAAATTAAATGGAAACACAAGAGAACCTGAATGATTAAAGGAAACTTATACAATAATAACAAAGCCAGAGGAATCACAATACCTGCTTTCAAGACATACTACAAGGCAGTTATAATCTAAGCATCCTGGTACTCACATAAACTGACATGTATACTAATGGAATGGGATAAAAACTCCAGAAATCAACCCATGCATCACAATCAACTTATCTTTGACAAAGGAGTTAAAATCAATCCCTGGAGCAAGCCTCTTCAACAAATTGTGCTGAGAAAACTGGATCTCCACCTGCAGAAGTGTGAAACTAGACCCATACCTTACACCTTACACAGAAATCCACTCAAAATGGTTCAAAGGTCTGGACACCATCCAGTTCACCTCACACACCTAGTTATGGGCACCCTCCAGAGACCCACTCTACTATTTATTCCTGACTGCTATGTGAGGTATATCACTAGCATATGAAGGTCTCAAAGTTTCTGCCATCAGACCATATGGGTACATGGAAACCCAGCTGCAATGCAAGACTCTCTGAGCTCCATAGCCTATGCACAGAAGTCACACAGTCACAGGTTGTAATGAATCCATTCTCCACCTGCAATTCTAAAACAAGCCCTGGCAACATCCAGCACTGGCAAAACTTCCCCCTGTACCTTGATTCATGACAAAGGTCAGCTCAGTCTTCACCACAACAAATTGAATCTGGCATTTTGGTGAAGGAGTCGAGTGAGGCAGCATGGCCTCTTTCCAGAGTGCAAAGTGGTCACCCAAAGGCATGATGGAATTCTTGCTCAGTCAAAGATGCTAATGACAGGCCTGCAGCAGCCTCCTCTCAACTTACACTGGCAAGATGGCACTTCCCAGCCAGCAATTTGCCTTGTAGCTGTGGGAGTGGCTGACAGCACGCAGGCAGCAGTGTATCTGTACTCTCCTCTCGCTGCTACATGCGGTCTTTATTCTGTTCTGTCCATTCTCCACAGGAAATTTCTCTTGATCAGCTCCCAGGAATGTGGTTCTTCTTTTGTTGCTCTGATATCTTCCTGTGGCTGAAATCAGTCTGGCTTCTCACTGTTAAACCATCTCAGGTCTCCTGCTCTTACAATTTTAATTTTTAAAATCTATTTATTCTTATGTATATTTTAGAGGGAAAAAGAGAAAAGGAAATAACTCCCATCATGTACTTCAAACCCAAGGGAATCTTAGTAATGAGTTAACATTTAGAAGATGATGAAATGTGAGCTGGATAAATATTTGATGGTAAAACATTGAGACAGAGACTTGTTGGCAGAAGACACTTGCTATCTCAAGGGCTGAGGAAAGAGAGAGAAAGACCAATCTATCTGGAATACAGAGAGCAAGATGGAAACTATCAGGATATCTAATTAAATATTCTAACTGGGGAAATGAAGTAAGACCTTCAAAGGCATTTTAGCTTTTGTGAAATGGGAATCACTGGAAAGGTTTGAAGAGAATATTGATTTTATCTTTTTATCCGAATTACATTTAAGTCAGCCCTCTGACTGATGTGCTAAGGAAACAAGGCTAGAAGTAGAGAGACATCTTTAGAGGATACTGCAATAATCCAGGCTACGGGATGTTGGCTGTTTTAGCCTTGGAGGTGATATGATTATTGATCAGTTTTCAGATACAGTTCAAAGGTTAAAAAAAGTGTGATTTTTTTTTCCTAAGAAATTGTATATAAAGAAAGGTAGGTATTAAAAATGAGTGTGGGGGCCAGCACTGTGGAATAATGGGTAAAGCCGCCGCCTGCAGTGCTGGCATCCCATATGGGAGTCGGTTTGATTCCTGGCTGCTCCACTACCAATCCAGCTCTCTGCTATTGCCTGGAAAAGCAGTAGAAGATAGCCCAAATCCTTGGGCCCCTGCATCCACGTCGGAGAGCTCCTGACTCCTGGCTTTGAATAGGCGCAGCTCCAGCCATTGTGGCCAACTGGAGAGTCAATCAGTAAATGGAAGACCTCTCTCTCTACTTCTCCTTCTCTCTTTGTGTAGCTCTGACTTTCAAGTAAATAAATAAATCTTTAAAAAAAATGAAGGCTAGGGCCGGCGCCGCGGCTCACTAGGCTAATCCTCCGCCTTGCGGCGCCAGCACACCGGGTTCTAGTCCCGGTCAGGGTGCCGGTTCTGTCCTGGCTGCCCCTCTTCCAGGCCAGCTCTCTGCTGTGGCCAGGGAGTGCAGTGGAGGATGGCTCAAGTTCTTGGGCCCTGCACCGCATGGGAGACCAGGATAGGCACCTGGCTCCTGCCATCAGATCAGCGCAGTGCGCCGGCCGCAGCGCGCCAGCAGCGGCGGCCATTGGAGGGTGAACCAACGGCAAAGGAAGACCTTTCTCTCTGTCTCTCTTTCACTGTCCACTCTGCCTGTCAAAAAAATAAATAAATAAATAAATAAAATAAAAAAAAGAAAATAATGAGTGTGTTAGTCATTGACTGAGAAGGGGAAGACGGAGAAACATAAATTTCAGGGGAGTGACCAGAAATTCAAGTTTGGTTGTGTTAAATTTGAAATGTATGCCAAATATCCAAGTGAAGATAGCTGACAGTGCAATATACTTAAGTCTGGAGTTCAGGAAAGGGCTAATAGCTGCAAATTATTACAGATTTTACAGAAGGTCATATGAATAGATATACATTATGGAAGAAGATACCAGAGTCCCATTTTTCCTCAGCTGTATTCAAATGAATGAGTACAATGCAAGGAGAATGAAGAGCTACACTTAAGTATTTCTTTCATTTCTATCAAGCAATTTCAGCAGAGGAACATATATGGCCAAGCAAAGTCAAGTATTACAGGTTGGGGATGGTGCTGTGGTGCAGCAGGTTAACACCCTGGCCTGAAGTGCCAGCATCCCATATGGGTGCTGGTTTGAGACCCGGCTGCTCCACTTCCAATCCAACTCTCTGCTATGGCCTGGGAAAGCACTAGAGATGGCCCAAGTCTTTGGGCCCCTGCACTCATGTGGGAGACCCAGAAGAAGCTCTTGGCTCCTGCCCTCTGATCGGCACAGCTACAGCCATTTGTGGCAAATTGGGAAGTGAACCAATGGATGGAAGACCTCCCCCCGCCCCATCCTCTCCTCTCTCTGTGTAACTCTTTCAAATAAATCTTTAAAAAAAAGTTACAAGTTGCAGTGACTAAGGTCATCTACAATGAAATATAAAATGAACTAAAGGAGAATCAAGATTAAACATATTTAAAAGGTGAAAATGTGATATTACCTATTGGTATCCAAGATAACTAGCAAAATTGTGGATTTAGGGAAAGTGCAGGTTGGAACTAAAATTATAACATGTAAATGATTAGAAAATGTAACATGCAACATTGAAATTGTGGTGTACGTGTAAAGTTATTGGCTTTATCATGATTTTGGCAATGACAATGGGAGAAAGAGGCTGAGATGTGATGGAAAAGCAAATTATAAGAGAAAAGTTTAAAGACTTGAAAGATCAGGGCATTAGAAGACCTATCTGTATTTACTCTGAAAGCAAAAAACCAAGGAATTAAAATTTATTACCTGTATTACTTTTTTGCTATGTATTACCCTAAAATTTGAAATATATGACTCTAATTTTTGATATATTGTTATATTATCAAGCAATAAAATATTTGAATTTTAAAAGTGATGAAGTATAGGCATATTGAATACACCCTATCTATATTTTGTTAGGTAATTGGAATCCTGAGGAAATTCTGGACAGAGAGAAAAGTCTACCAAAGCCTATGCATGCTGAAAAATAAATATAGAAGTACACATTAATTTAAATTTGAATATGTAATTACTAACAATAATTATAAATTACTTTATATAATTTATAGTTATATTTTATAATCATAATGTCTTTTACTGAAGTAATAAAATGTCGTAAGTGAAGAATCTTATTACTTTACTTAAATGGACACATAAATAAAATTAACTCAGATAGTTCTTTATAACTTTAGCTAAGTTCATTGCAAAATACACTAAAGAATATCATCAAACAGAAGAGCTGCACATGAATACTGCAGCATAAATGGTTCCATTTTGTGTTTAATCTGTTAAGAGATTTATTCTGATCTTAGAATAGAACTAAAAAAGTCTCCTTGGATGTTTCCACATCTGATAATCCTGATTCTCTGAAGCATAAATTTCAAAAACCTAATTCACTCGGCACTTGTGGGTTGCATTTTGGAGATGAAAACATTTGTGGCATGAAGCACAAGACATGAGATGAATATTTGGAATATGAATTTTTCTTTTAGTTAATCTTCTGAACACTTTATTGCTACTTTAATATTTTCACCAAAATAAAAGCTCTTAAAAGTCACTGTCCCTAATTTTCTATTTATAAAATATTGCATATTCTTATATTTATTGTTTTATTAGCATCATAAACAGCAGAAAATTTCAGTACCACAATTACCTTTAATGCACCTTTTAATGTTATCCTTTGCTCTCCAATTCTTGCCCGATTTCCTAAAACCTAACAGAGGATTGATACTGTGTTTGTTAACATTGGATGAAGATGATATCTTATCACTAATTTTTTTTTCTGATAGGCTTTCTCCAGACATAATTCCACATTAATCCATTCAAATTATTTCAAGGCCCTTCACATATCTGATTCTTACCTCTGTGATGTCGTTGCTCCCCCTCCTTCTCTCTTCCCCTCTACCTATCTCTCTCTCTCCCTAACTTGGACATATTTATAACTGACACATGATTCTTATATTACCTAATAATGGCCTAAAAACTCAAATGACCTCTTTAGATTTGCACGCAGGAGCCTCAGTAGGCATTGACATCAGAGATCCCTGAATATAGAAGTAGATGTTTCCTAACTGCACATGATTTATTGTTTTCATATTACTTAACATTTTATTACAGATCCCATTCTCTGGGCTCAGGCCTGACATATGGCTGCATTGGATGAAGAAAGTTATATAAAGAATTTCTTTTTATTTGTGATCCTCCATTAGTACTTTGTTCTGAACTCTCTTCTTCTGCTGGAGTTTCTAGAATTTGGTAACAAAATTCCTCACTCCTATCTACGATCCAATACTAATGGTTAATCTAACTAGGAATGCAACTTGGATTTCTGCGCCCTTTGTTCCAATACCCTCTATTATAATACACTGAGGCAGGATTAAAAGTTGTTCATTGTTCTATGCCTTAGAAATATAAACCGTTTCATTTTTCTAAAGCTTTTTCTTAAGGAGTTGGTTATACTATATAGCCAGTGATTCATTCAGGCAATGTTTAAATTCACAAACAAAATGGAAAATGAGCCATATTAAATCTTATTAAATACATTATGTCATTGATAACAAGGCAGAAAATAATTCATTGTATCTCCATATATAAACTTTTATGTTTTTCAGAAATAAAATTTTAGATAATGATACACCTTCAACTAATTTTCATGTAACTTGGTTTCCATTGTACCATTTTCCCTTTGTAACTCCTCAGTACTCCTTTTTTTCTTTTCTTGTTATTCTATTTTTATTATTTAATTTCATATTTACAAAATTGGTGCAAAAATTGTACACTTACTGCTTATACTTCACTGATTTTCTCATATGGTTTAGACGTTAGGCAATCATGGGACACTTACTATTATATAGAAATTAACATAGGCACAGCACTATCAACCTGACTATAGACGTTCATTCATGTTTTACCAATTTCTCTATTAGTGTCCTTTATTTTCTGTTTCAGTGTGTACTTTATGAGATCATGTTGTATGTTTTTCTCAGTGTTCTCAATGTGTTAATTCTCATATTTTTCATAAGCTTCACACTTTTGATTTATACTGACTAGTCATTGTTTGAGTTTGAGTTTATTTATCGTTTTGTTGTGGTTAATGCAGTTTTTAATTTGGGGAATCAGTATGAAAAAAGTTAATGTTCTTCTTGTTGCATGATATCTATCACTTGTTAACCTTGACTTTTCTTCTGCTTTACTTTCACAGATCTGATTACAGAATTTGCTTTGATTAAAAAAAATCAGCTTTTCCCAAAGATAGGTTTGTTTTCTATGGAACAAAGTTGTATTTGAAACTAATATATTATATTTTTTATCATGATTTTAAATGACCAGCATGATTTTAAACCATTTATAATAAACTAATGATTCCCAACAGCATTTTCTTTTTTTTTAAATTTTTTTTTTTTTGACAGGCAGAGTGGACAGTGAGAGAGAGAGACAGAGAGAAAGGTCTTCCTTTTTGCCGTTGGTTCACCCTCCAATGGCCACTGCGGTAGGCGTGCAGCGCGCTGTAGCCGGCGAACTGCGCTGATCCGATGGCAAGAACCAGGTGCTTCTCCTGGTCTCCCATGGGGTGCAGGGGCCAAGCACTTCGGCCATCCTCCACTGCACTCCCTCGCCACAGCAGAGAGCTGGCCTGGAAGAGGGGCAACCGGAACAGGATCGGTGCCCCGACTGGGACTAGAACCAGGTGTGCCAGCACCGCAAGGTGGAGGATTAGCCTATTGAGCCGCGGCGCCGGCCACCCAACAGCATTTACTAACTAATTATTCACTGGTATAAAGTTTTTAAGACCCAGTTCTCCATTTTCCCATGATACAAGATTTTATATAAAAATTCAAAAAGGAGAATTGTGGTTAATTATGAAGCCAAATGATTGACATAAATTGATAAATTCCCTTGACAACTTAGACAACTCTTAGTTAATATAAAAGTTTTATAATATAAATGGATTTAATGTCACATATTTTAATCATTACTTTTCAAAATGTAATGCTAAATCTAAAAATCTATTACCAAGGGGATAAATTGCAAAAGGGCCATGATTCCAACTTGAAAGCTTCCTTTAGAACTTATTTGAATATTTTTCTATATTGAAATTGATTGAATATGAAGAACTACTTCTCTTTAAATCAAATTAGACATAATGAGAATTTATTTATCCCTTTATTACTTACACTTTTTTTTCTTTTCTCCTTTTTTAGGAGAAATATACATAGGCACATATTTCACTTTCTAATTTGTAAGAAGGGAATTTTGCAAAACATATAAACATTACCATTAAGCACCCTTCCTCTCCAAGAAATATGTTTTTTGTGCGGCAGGCACTGTCACACAATGGGTTAAGCAGCCAATTGGGATGCCCACATCCCTTATTGGAGTGCTATGGAATCCTGGCAACTCCACTACCAATCCAACTTCCTATTAAAGCGTAATGGGAGACAGGAGATAATGACCCAAGTCCTTGAAACTCTGTCACCCACATAGGAAACCTAAATGGATATCAGGGTTCCTGGTTTCAGCCTGGCACAGCCTTGACTGTTGCGTGCATTTGGGGTGTGAATCAGCAGACGGCAGATCTCTCTGCTTCTGCCTCTCTGTCACTCTTCCTTCCTGACAGATGAAAATAAACAAATAAATAAAAATTTAAAATGAATAAAATCATAACAATAGTAAGAGTAGTCACTAAAATAATACTTCTTTTGTCAACTGTTTTTGCCAATTTTACTTCTGCCACAGAGTCAAATTATTCTCAATGTTTCTAAATTAACTCCAAGATATTTAGATTATGAAACTCAGCAATGAAATAGGATAATGTTCTCTAAAACAAATCAATCAATATTCATAAATATTTAATACATTATGACTTTATTATAGTTTATACTAACTATAGAAATATCCTGATCGATTGTACATTTTTGGTTGTACTTTTCCTTATAGAAAGAGTAAAAGTTATCACAGAGAGATGTTCTTATTATTTAATTTTATGTCTTAGCTCAACACAGGATTCTATTAAGTTTTACTACAGTAGATTCTTTTTTCATTGATCAATGGCTTTAACAGAAATAAAGTCTCCTGCTTGCAAATAAAAAGAATGGTGAAACAGTAAACCAGTCAAACAAATGAATCCAATCAAATGTCACATTAATAAACCTACAATGGCAGGCTGTTTTCTGTAACAAAGTACATCTAATACAAGTTATATAAAATATAAAACATATATAAAATGTCAGATTTTTGACTTTGCCCTTGTTGTTTTGCTTATCTTAGATTAAAAAGACATGTCTTTAGCAAGTGTAATCAGTATACTGCATGGTTGCTTTAACTATATTTCCTTGTCAGTCTCAGTGAGAAATTAATAATTTTATGTTTATAATCAATGGATGTTTAAATAATTTCACAAAATAAGAGAAAATGTACATGAGTGAACTTAAATGCAGTGCAGACTCATTGGTAGTCACAATAGAAGAAAATAAATGCTTCCTTCCAGATGTAACCCTACCCTATGCTTCTTAAACTACAAAACCTAGACATATTGTAGCTGAATCTAATGAGTCCCTATGATCTGGTGAATAAGTTTTCTTCCCATATATATTAACTGTTGGAAATATCTCTTAAGTCTTATAAAAACAGGAAAAAATCAAAAGATTTTTAAAAATTTACATTAGGAAAAATAGTCTTTAGAAAGTTTGCTTAGTATATTTATTTCTACACTTCATTATTCCTCCATTGCTGCTGTGGCTAATTCTACTGCACTGATACAGTAAATGCCCTTTTTT
This sequence comes from Lepus europaeus, assembly GCF_033115175.1. Lineage (NCBI taxonomy): Eukaryota > Metazoa > Chordata > Mammalia > Lagomorpha > Leporidae > Lepus > Lepus europaeus. The sequence continues at coordinate 47,711,463 of NC_084832.1, read as the reverse complement.
AGAAAAGTGGCTTCTGGCCGGTATTGACATATATATATATATATATATATATATATATATGACACATATATATATATATGACACATATATATATATATGACATACATATATATATAAAGTACAAGCATTTTTCATTTTCAATGTGGTTTATAATCATGAATCGACCTTCTCAGCAGCTAGGAGGTTGAAATTAATATCTCCTTTTTACAGAGAGGAAAACAAGTAAATAAATAAATAAATAAATAAATAAACCAATAAGTTGAGGGAAGTTATGAGGGGGGAAACCATTGTAATCCATGAGCTGTACTTTGGAAATTTATATTCATTAAATAAAAGTTAAAAAAAAAACAATAAATTGTTGAGTGCAAATGCCAAGGCATAAGTACAGAAGTATATTGGAAAGGCAGTGTTTTTCCAGGTTATATAAAGAACATTCAATTTCCTAAAGCCTCAAAATGTTCTGAGTGGCAGTGAGAGTTGGTTCTGGCAAGGTCTTATGGGCTATTCTTGTATATTTTTAGAAGGATACACATCACATATTAACATTTATATTTATATTAACAATTATAGATGATGTACTCTTACGTGTACTCATCCAGAAAATGCTCTCTAATTGAGATCTATTTATTTAGCCTATATGTTTGGACACACACATATTTTGTAACCAATTACTTCAAACCAAGATGTACTAAATGCTACATTACGTACATAGTTTCTGTACTTAATCTTTTTCTATATAACTATGTACCTTTTTTAAGACTCCTTGAATAAAGAGTCTATCACCTAATGTTTCTTTCTAGTGCACCTAACCTTGAAGAACAGACTTTAACCATAGATATTCACACAGGATGAGGGTTGGATATGCTTACACAGAACACTGGAATTTAACAACTTGATATGTAACTGAATAGAATGGAATAGAATGCAATAGAAGGAATGGAAAACAGGCTGTCAACGCAAGTAAAATAATGTTGGTATATATCATGCAGCTTTGCCAAACTTGATGACCTTTAGATATTAATCCATGTAAAACTATAGTGTTCTCTTGCTTCATTATATAGAAAAGTAAATGGTTTTTGCTCATGAGGAGTGTGTAAAGAAACTAGCATCCCACAATGTCAGTTCATGTTTCAGCTGCTCCACTTCTTATCCAGCTCCCTGTTTATGGCCTGGGAAAAGCTTCAGAGGATAATCTTAGTGGTTGGCCCCTGCCACCCATATGGGGAACCCAGATATAGCTCTTGGCTCCTGGGTTCAGCCTGGTCCAGCCCTGGTCATTGCTGCCATTTGAGTGTGAACCAGTGGATAGAAGATCTCTCTCTATCTGTCTGTCTGTCTCTCTGTCTCTCTGTAACTCTGGTTTTCAAATAATAAAATAAATAAATATTTAAAAAAAGAACTTGAGGGGCCGCCACTGTGATGCAATGGGTTAACACCCTGGCCTGAAGTGCCAGCATCCCATATGGGCATCAGTTCCAGACCTGGCTGCTCCACCTCCTATTCAGTTCTCTGCTATGGCCTTGGAAAGCAGTAGAAGATGGCCCAAGTCCTTGGGCCCCTGCACCTGCATGGGAGATGCAGAGGAAGCTCCTGACTCCTGGGTTCGGATCAGCACAGCTCAGGCCATTGCCTCCAACTGGGGAGTGAACCAGTGGATGGAAGTTCTCTCCTCTCTCTCTCTCTCTCTCTCCCTCTCTCTGCCTCTCCTCTCTCTGTGTAACTCTGACTTTCAAATAAACAAATAAATAAACATTTTTTTTAAAAAAAGAACTTGAAACTTTTATCTACTAGTTCAATACCAGAATTACATGATCAGAAAGAACTCCATATTTTGAGTCTATAAAATTCTAGAAATTCCCTAGAGTGTTATCTAGGAAATTAAGTGGAATGTTATACTAACAAAGTCACCCTTTACTTTATTCACACTAGTAACAGATTTTATTTCAAGTGAAGAAATGTGTATGGTAAATTTACCTCCAACTAATTGGTTTTACACTGAATCTATTCAATTTGAAGAAAAGTGAAATTCTCCAGTTCTAGAATCAGCAAATTGAAATTAATGAATGATAACATGAAATATTTTTGACATTCAAGGAACCTGATACCAAGCTTTGCAAGGAAATGAAACAAAACACCAATGTTCTAGATTCCATAGTATAAAAGTGAGATGATAATCCTTTTCATTCTTAATAACAATGACATTCAGAGTTAATTTGAGGGCACTAGGCAGAAATCTTGCTTAAAATTATTTAGTGTCTTTCTAGGTATGAAGAGATGAGAATCTGATATTTCAATATAATGTATGACAATTCATATATTTAATTAAAACTGTATAATATATGAGAGACTTTCAAAATGTGGTCCACAGGCTTTTTTGACAAGTAAAATATTATTTTGAGAACAAAGTGCTTATTTATCTATTCATGTATTTATTTTCTATGGTTATTTTAGAATTGATATAGCAGAAATATGTATTTTCTGAAGAGATTAGGTAACCTACAAATCCTAAAATACTTGCTATCTGGCCCTTTACAGGAATCCGCTAGAGATAAAGCAAATTGTCAAGAAATGAGTATAAGAGATAAGAATGCAATGACACATCTTTGGGAATACGGTTTTATATAAGGGTGGCTTTTGGAAGTTGCTACTGTTCTCCATATTCAAAAACTAATTCCAAAAATAAAAGTAAATGCAAAAACAGGAAGGGAATATAAAAATGTAGAAATGAAAACATATTGAAAAAACTTACGACTTAAAAAATATTAACACTGAAATCTCATGGAAGAAACAAGAAGGAATAAAAGAACAGAGTAATACAAGTTTTTACAATGATGTAATAAACCATATTCCTTTATTCTGTGGCAAGGTGGAATACTTGAAAACTGAAAATAAATTGTGACATCTTTATCAGGAGTTCTGTGTTTATTTTCATCTATAAAATTAAGTAGAATTATTTTAGATGATGTAGCATTAAGCAAATTAAGTCAACTTGCTAATGTTATTGAGTGTCAGCATTTTCTGTTTGTAGGAAGAGCACTGTGGATATGCATTAGGGCAAGGTCAAGAAAAACCTAGGCTGGAAATGGAGATACTGAGGTGAACCTGAGTTTTCTAAAACACGCATTTGTGAGAATTTATATACCAACACATATGCAGAGTCAATTCTCATTATTTTCAGAAGTTATTCTATATAAAGTTACTGCAAAAATACTAAATTAGTCCATTTCCTAGGGGAAAACCACAGCTATGTTTGTATAAGCCTCTGGCCACAACAATTCCATCAAACAAATCAATATGTAATCTTGTTTTATGTGTATTTCTATTTAAAGAGACCTTAATAAATGTATAATGTTGATTCATTAATGTTGAACTCATGGCCAATAGCATTATGACCCATTTGTTAATAAAGTTCATTTAAAATATATATTTATTTTATTTGAAAGAGTTACAGAGAGAGGAAGAGACAGAGACATACAGAAATACACACATGCACACACACACACAGATCTTCCATCTGCTGATTCTTTCCCCAAATGACTTCAACTGCTAAAGCTGGGCCAGGTTGAAGCCAGGAGCCTGAAACTCCATCCAGGTCTACCAAGTGTGTGGCAGAGTCCTAATCACTTGGCCATCTTCTGATGCTTCCCCAGGTGGACTTGCAGGGACCTGGGTCAGAAGTGAGCAACTGGAACTCCAACTGGCACTCATATAAGATGCTGGCATTGTAGGTGGCTGCTTAAGTCCCTGACCCACAGTGCTGGCCCCCTGAATGAAGTTTATTTCGTGAGGAAGAATACTAAACATTTCAACATTAACCTTGGGGGCCCTTTCAAACAGTAAAATTAGCAGTAAAGGACACAAATGAAAAAACGACCATCAAAATAGCAGTATTTAAAGTATGATAGCTGGGAAACAAAAAGGCAGAGTCAAACTTTGACCTCAATTTGGAAATGTACATGTTTGGTGACTCAACATTTTCCCTCTCTGTATATCTGTGAATGTCTGTAGACATTTGTAGACTTTGATGTTGCAGATACAACCTAAGGAATAGGTAAATGTGCAAATACAAAATATGCAAATATAAGGATTGACTATTAAATATGCGTATATCTGCACATGGATTATTCTCTATGCATGTGGATATGTGTAAGCATATGGATGTACTAATAGACATACTTGTATGTTCACCTGTAGTCAGTATTAGGGCAAAGAAGAAAAGATTATATAACAGCAAGGAATATATCTAACACCCAAATTTTGTTTCTAATGCGCATTTCCAGTAGAGAAACCAGAGCTCCTAAGAAAAATTACTGAGTTCAGGTTGGGAGATAAAGATAAGTATAAAACAACTTTTTGTACTGGAATTTAAAAAAAACTATTTGATATAATGATAAAGAATTTCACCAGGGCGAGAGCCAGCTTCAAGCAGCTTTCACTACCCAATCCTGGGCATATCCAGAACAATGTCTTTGCTTAAGATAGTTAAGAAAGATGCTTGTAAAAAAATAAGCTAGTGTTACTCATATTACAACATGATTTTAAGTTGTAAAACATAATTTTGATATAAAATTATGCATCTTTCTATATAAAATGTTACTTATGTAAACAAAATATATCATTTATACTTCAAAACAAATGAACAGAGAGATATTTTATTAATTTAAGAATTGAAGAATTTCTGGTAAATGTTTTCAGACATTACTTACCTAACAAGGAGTACTGAGTACTCCTTTACTCACTATTTATTAATTTATTTATTTTATTTATTTATTTATTTGACAGGCAGAGATAGACAGTGAGAGGGAGAGACAGAGAGAAAGGTTTTCCTTCCATTGGTTCACCCCCAAATGGCCGCTACAGCCAGTGTGCTGTGCTGATCCAAAGCCAGGAGACAGGCGCTTCCTCCTGGTCTCCCATGTGGGTGCAGGGCCCAAGGACTTGGGCCATCCTCCACTGCAGAGAGCTGGACTGGAAGAGGGGCAACCAGGACAGAATCCGGCGCCCCAACCGGGACTAGAACCAGGGGTGCCAGAGCTGCAGTCGGAGGACTAGCCAAGTGAGCTGCAGCACCGGTAGTAGTATTTATTTTTTAAAGTGTAAATATGATCCTGAGATTTAAAAACAAGAGTTCCTTGTATTGGTCACAGAAAATAGTTGATAAATATTTTATTCCTATTACTGTTATAGCTGTGAAATACGAGGCAATGGCCAATTCTTTCTAAAAATATAATAAGCCAGTTTTTGTTTTTCAGGAAACAAGTTAATTTTCATTTTAGCTAATCTGAAAAGAAGAGTAGGTGGCAAAATTCATATGTAATTATGTGATGTTTTCTACAAATTTCAGGTAGTATACTTTACGGGAAATTTGTGGGCTGGGGGTTTCCATAAATAGCATAAGAACTAAGGTAAGTTTTTCCTGCAATACTAATTTTAACATGTGCAAATAAATACTCCATTAACAACAGGAGATCCAGGTAAATGTAGAAAATACGGAACCTGTATTTCTACTTAAAATTTGCACTACACACTAGCTTTTAGAATTGAGAAAGCTTCCATTTAAGAAACCTCTTCTGGGGTTGGCATTGTGGTGTAATGGGTTAAAATTACCGACTGTGTCACCTACATCCCATATTGGCGCCAACTGATATCCCCAGCTGCTCCACTTCTGATTCAGCTCCCTACTAATGGCCTGGGAAGAGTAGCAGAAGAGGGCTCAGGTTTTTGGGCCCCTGCACCCACGTGTGAGATTTGGATGAAGCCCTGGCTCCTGGCTTCAGCCTGGCCCAGTCCTATCCTTGAGGTCATCTGGGGTGTAAACCAGTGGATGGGAGATAACTCTCTCTCTATCTCTTTCTCTCTCTCTGTATGTAATTCTTAATTTCAATCAACAAATCTTTAAAAAAGAAAAGAAAATGTCTGTATGTTGCTTACTCAGTATTAATCATTTATCTCAGAGTATTTAGCACATACTTCTCTTAGTATTCTGGGAACACAAATGAATGATATTACAATGTTTATGCTCTTACTCTATAATAAATGGGAAGTGATTCCTAAAAAATTTAACCATCAGTAAATATATTAAACTTGAATTTTATAAATATCTCTCTAATACCAGTAAATATGCTTGAATTGAGGCAACCGTGTTTAGAGGTGGTTTCACCCAAGTTAAGTAATGGGATTCTAGAAAAAGAAGCAATGTTTTAGGGAGGATGGGACATGCCAAGTACTGTTAAAGCAGTAGATGTAGCAGTCCTCTGATGAAATGAATGAAGAATGTGAATGAAAAGGAGATAAGAATGTTCAAGTTTTGAATTGGCAATGAAGTCAAGTGAATAATTCACCAAACTAGAGAAGGTATTTAATTTTAGACATATTTATTTGCTACATGGTAAACATATAAGTTGCAAGTTTTATTTGAAATCTGTGTTTTGAAATGTATACTTAATTTTGGAGTCATCATCCCAATAAGAAATGTTTAAGTAAGGTGAAAGAACATGATTTTACAAGTAAATGATGTAGGCCAGCAGCGTGGCTCACTAGGCTAATCCTCCGCCTTGCGGCACCAGCACACCAGGTTCTAGTCCCGGTCCGGGCACTGATCCTGTCCCGGTTGCCCCTCTTCCAGGCCAGCTCTCTGCTATGGCGAGGGAGTGCAGTGGAGGATGGCCCAAGTGCTTGGGCCCTGCACTCCATGGGAGACCAGGAGAAGCACCTGGCTCCTGCCATCGGATCGGCGCGGTGTGCCGGCTGCAGCGCGTCTACCGCGGCAGCCATTGGAGGGTGAACCAACGGCAAAAGGAAGACCTTTCTCTCTGTCTCTCTTTCACTGTCCACTCTGCCTGTCAAAAAAAAAAAAAACAAGTAAATGATGTAAGGAATATGAGAGAAGACTAAGTTTACAATATTAGAACTATTATACCATTCAAGATGCAGACCAAATATAGACAATTACAAGAATTGGAAAAATAAGAGTTGGGAGATGAAAAAGCATGGAAGTTATTCAGGTTTTTTAATATCATGGAATTTTTTAAATGATATTTGAGAAATGAATTTGGCAACAATGTCAAATTCCAGAAGGAGGTGGAGCAATGTCTCAGAGTCAGTTTGACTTTGAGAGTAGTAATTTGTGAGAGAATGTAGTTAAAGCTTGACTGCTTTAAAGTCTAATATTTAATACATTTGCACATATGTATTCTACATAAGAAATTACTCATCAATAGTTACTCTAAAAAAGATATTGCATATATGCCAGTGGAAGAAAGTTTATAATTTTTCTCAACTGTATAATTTCTTGTAGTGAATTTTAGAATAAAATAAAATAAGAAAACAATGAAGAAATGTTGACGTATAATTTCAGGGAATTGATGTAAGGACTTATACTTTAAGTGTGAATTAATTTCAGAAATTTAAGTTGCAAGCATAAGGAATATGAAAACACATTTGCGTAAATGTATACTGCAAATCCTTACTGCATATGTGCTGCAGAGGTCTAGAGATGTGAATGGCAATAATGAAATCTAAACTAAGAAGAGCAGTTATCATTGGTGAGAAAAGAGAAAAATACAACCAAAAAGAATGACCAAGAGGCTTCAAATATAACATTTTATACATTACGCTACTTGTTGAGGAGTAAGTGCTTGATACACAAACAACAAATTCAGATCCAGAGGATATGTGTATTCATTTTTCTCCTTGTAATTCTTTAAAAATAAGCAAAATTAGAAATCAAAATGAAAATGAAGAAGCAGAGACTGTTGAGCCTGTTGCTTATGTGAGGTCTCTATACCACATTTAGTAATTCTGTGTTGTTTAAAAATTAACTAACCACATCAAATATCAAAGTCCTCACTTACAACATTAAGAAGACTATAGAAAATACTTCATTGGCTTCTAGTGAATATTGCTAGGGACATTATATATAAAATTTTCAAGTTATTAACGAACATATAGTGTAAAAATTAATTCAATGGAAAAAAACAAATAAATTTAATGGAATAACAAAGCAAATATACATTGGGTGCATAATGAATATTGATAAAACAAAGAAAAGAGAGTTCAGACTGAGTAAATGGGTATGAACTGACTTAAAATTCATATTTTATGCTCTAAATCCATGAGGAGACATAAAAAGTCAATATAAAATGTACATTATTAAACTAATCACATATTTCAATATTTTTCTAGCAAAATAAACTTATCTTTTAATTCCATTTTCCACATTCTCACATTTCCACTCTCACATTTAGAGTTTGGACCAAGAAATAAATATAAATTTATGAATAAAAGTAATAAAATGATTCTCGGTACACTTAATATCATTGTATAAAGTTTGTAATTTTTTATTGTAATTCTATTATTGAAATTTTTAAAAATTATGACTTGTGGTATATCAAATGATCAGTCTGAAAGAAGACAATTATCTAAAAGTCATAGTATCCCTTAAAGTTATCTTCATATTATTAGATATTTATGTTAGAATAAGGTAGATTCTTTTGGCTTCTCTGCAAGCCCTGCAATAGAAATCTTATTAGTATTAAGATTTGCAGTTCTCCCATACAGCATTACTTAGGAGAAACACTCAAGATGGAAGACATAAAACATGCAAAGACATTAAAGTTGAGAAACGGAATTAGTTTTCTGGAATTGGATTATAATAGACAGCGTGCAGGTATCTGAGAAAGAAGTCTGGTATTTGGCTCAGAGTCTGGTTATGAAGTACTGTGCTTCTGATTACTGTCAACTCTCCATCTATACATCCTTAGATATCTTTGCCTTGAACAGAAATTATCCTATCATGCAGTCACTGGGTACCCCTGGGGTACAGAAGCCAGTGAATGACCTTGGCTACTTTGCATGTCAGCTGGCCCTCCAGGAAAATATGCTAATGTATTGCTGAGATGGACATAATTTATCTACAGAATTTCCTTATATAACAGGTCATTATGGATAAATAAATCTATTACCTATTGGGCATGGCGTCCTGGTGAGTGCCACATAAGCTATTCATCTTCTGGCATGTAACAGAGGATATTTTGTAATTTAGGGATTTTTCTCTCATGATAAGTAAGTCCCGAAACTTCAGTTAGAGACCTCATCCATTATTCTGGGACAGAAGTATATTCCTTAGGGATATCAAGAGGAGCTGTCCATGACATTGCAGACTTCTCTTTGCTTAATTGGAGCCTCTTGATGTTCTGTATCATGAAATTTATTAAATAATTAATAAAGCTTGAAACTGAGTAAGATCTATGTTTAGTGTACATCTCATGCACTGATCATAAGCACCTACCCCTGGAGCCTAGCAACCTTGCTTCCAGTTGGCACAGTGAGGTGTACCTGAAGCTCCATATTCCCTACCAGGCTAAGATGAGTGCTTCTGATTGACACTGCATCCTACATTGGTGTCTTCCCTTTCCCTGACACACTTCCTCCATTCCCTTAGCAATTTCTTTTGGTAGCATTTCCTCAGTAAATTGCTTGCATGTGAATCTTTGTCCAGCAACCCTTTAAAAAAATTTATCTGTGTATGGTCAGTGAGATATTTGGATGCCAAAGACTTTAACATATATGAAAATGGGGACCACTGAAGGCCTTGAAAAAAAATGCCAGAAAAAGAGCGTAACTGAGCTTTGATATTGGTCATCAAATAAATTACTGCTTACCTTTTTGTTTATGTTTTTTTCTCAATTCTTCACTTTACTCATTGCACTTTCACTGAATTTCAGTGATATAAGGAGTAAATTTGAAAAATATTAACTTTTAATAAGGAAGAACCATTTAAATCTGTTAAATGCAAATAAACAGAGCATACACTAATCAATAAATATTTTGAGGGTAGCACTGCACAAATGTCCCTACACAAGTGAGCTTTGAAATCCTCTAAAGAGCCAATTGAAAAAGTAAATTTGCCTGAGAAAAATGTGAAGAGTATAAAACCAATAAAGCTCAATAAGGATTATTAGAACATTACTTCATCAGAGAATTAATTCAGTCAACTAAGTTCCCAATTCAAATTGACCCAAGAATATCACTCCTTATGAAGTGGCAATAGTGCACAAATGAGAGAGAATATATTCTGAATTCAGGAATTATTTTTCAACTACAAGTTTTTAAAAACATGACATATACTTATAATAAGTGAAAATAGAAAGTAATATACATTTCAATCCAATTTATAATGATTGATAAAATCTTCTGTATATTGTAGATTCATAGACATGAAAAGTCTTAGATTATATGTGATTGAATAAAGTGTTCTGAGAAACTTAATTATATATATGCATGATAGCTTAATATAATGTTTATATAATTAGCTCTGTGTTTTTCTTATAAGAATTGACAAAAAGTAATTTAAATTAAAATGAAACATATAATTCAGAAAGTATAAGAGAACATATACTTATCTATTATAAAAGTGGAATTAAGAAAAAAACTAGTAATAAAATGATAATCTAGCTTTGGAAGGGCAGTGTGAATTGTTTAAGGGCATGGCATGTAAATTAATTCTGCTTGGGTTTAAATCTTAGCTCTGATACTTATTAGCAGTACAACTTGGGGGAAGATGATTAACTGTTCTGTCGTGTTCCCATTCTCTAAATTAAAGATATTAATAGTACCTACCTCAGAGTGTTATTGAGACTCATATATACATGAACTCTGGGAATATTGTAATGATTAAATGTGAAACACATAAAATGGGGCTATTTTAAGCAACAAATGGATGCTATATTATTGTTATAATTATTGATTAATACTTATGCCTTAATAACAGAGGCATTAAACAAGGTACAAAACAATCCTGATAAAATATTACATTCTTTAAAATATGTTTAAATAACACTTAGCCAAAATATTTAAGTACTTAAATTAGGAAACTTAAAATGTCACACAATCAATGTCAGTTTTTATGAAGCAAATAAACAACGCTTATAAATATCAAAATTTTCATCTTTCTATCTGCTCTCTGTTTTACCATTGGCATTTTTAAATGCTTATGTGAGACTATTAGCTCATGGAATAATCTGTCCAACCAAGCAAATTAATTCATTAATATGTATGAGAAATACCAAAATTATAGCATTTATAGTCTATTAATATATTTAAACTACTAATTATTGAACTACTGTTATGTTTCAAACATTACAATGCTCAAAGCTAATATGGAAATGAATATGACAAGCTTCCTGCTGTGATGCAAGTTAACCTCTATTATAAAAAAAGAAATTCTAGCTCCTATAAGTCTGTTAGGGGCATTTCGGTAATTTATGAAAGTTATGGGGAAACATAGACAAGGCCATTTACCTGTCAATTTGATTCAAATATTGCCTTCCATTTGAAATTTTCTATACTCAATTTGAATTAATGTCTTTGTATTAATTATTATTTGTCTAATACAAATTCAGACAATGAAGTATTTGACTCTAAAAACAACCACCAAGCATGTTGTAGGCCAAGTAATTTAGGAGCTATGAGGTAAGTTTAGACAAAATATAAAATATATGACAGCAAATTGGCCTTACTTTAATATCATAATTCATTCTACTACATGAAAAACTTTGAGAGATATCTAATCTCTCCATGTTTGTGGGATACACATAAATTTTACTCTTATGGATGAGTTGCTACCATGATGAATGGAACAAAGTAGACATTCAATAAGTGGTAGTATGTATCTTTATGTTTATATTCTTATAAATGTTAAAATACTGTTAAATTTAGGTTAGTGCAATAGTTACCGAACAAAATAGCATTCTTCTTTTTTTTTTTTCTCTTTTAGAATTAAAAGCAACCAGCACAAGTTAATGCTCTTCAGAATAGCTTCCCATTGATCAATAGGTACACATATTTTGGTTCTGGCCAGAACTATCAAACATATGAATTGTAGCTGTTCAGAATCTTAAGAATGTTGAATAAAAGTTACTCAACTACCAGCTACTCAGCTTCCAATCCAATTCTGCTAATGACCCTAGGGAACAACAAATGATGGCTCAAGTATTTGAGTTCTTTCCTCCAACATGTGAGAAATGGGTGGAGTTCCAATATCCTGTCTTCAACTTGTCTCAGTTCCAGCTGTTGAGGACATTTGGGGAGTTAACTAGAGGATATAAGATCTATTTCTCTTTCTTTCAATTTTTCTCTGTCACTCTGCCTTTCAAATAAGTAAATAATTTTTACATAAAGAAAAATGTTTTTGCATACAGAAATCTGTGTGTAGATTTGCTAATTGATGACTTCAATGAAAGAGAAATCATGAAAAAAATCCTATTCACAATAGCTCCCTCAAATGGAATATACAGGAATAAATTTAACCAAAGAAGTGAAAGATCTCTACAATGAGAATTATCAAACATTAATGAAAGAAATCATTAAGAACACACAAAAAATTAGGAATATATTAGTTGCTCATTGTTTGCAAGAATCAATATCATTAAAAATACCTATGCTACCTAGAGTAATCTGCAGAATCAATGTAATTCCTATCAAAATACCAGTGACATTATTTGCAGGATTAGAAAAAGCAATCATAAGATTCAGGTGAATCACAAAAGATCCAGAAAAGACAAAGAGATCATGAACAAAAAAAAAAAATTAAGCTGTAGGCATCATAATACCTGACTTCAAAGCATACTACAAATCCATAGTAATTAAAACAGCATGGTACTAGCAAAAAAATCAATAAACAGATCAATGGAAGACACTAGAGAGCCCAGAAATTAATCCAAGTAGATTTAGCCAAAAGATTTTTGATGAAAGTACTCAGATCATACCATGCGATAAGAATAATCTTTTCCACAAATTGTGCATCCAAAACTGGATATGTATATCAAGAATCCCAAAGCACAGGCAATAAAAGCAAGACAAAATTGGACTATTGAAACTCAAAAGCTTTTCACAGCAGAGGAAAATATCAATAAAGTGAAGAAACATCTAACAGAATTGAATAAAGTATTTGAAAGCTAACTATCCATCAAAGGATTGATATCCACTATATATCAGCAACCTAAAAACTCAACCACAACAACAACAAATAACAATCCAGATAAGAAATGGGCAAAGGATCTCAATAGAGAGTTCTCAAAAAATGAAATACAAATGGTCAATAAATATACAAAAAAGTGCTCAACATCATTAACCATCAGAGAAATGATATCAAAACCATTCAATTATTATTTATAACCATTGTCTACACTCTCACAAAACAAGGTCTATTAGTTTTTACTTATTAAACTTATTTGGAAAGCCATGAGTTTTTTAATGTGGCGAAGCATTAAGCCTTCTTATAGTAACATAAATTTAAAAGAAGTTATCTGAAAACCTGAAAAAAAAGGGAGAAATTGACAGGGAGGGGATATCATTATATTCTTAAAGTTGTATCTATAAACCTATTCTGTATGCTAAAAACTAATTATAATTAAATTAAAAATATAAATATAAATAGTTGATTGCAATAATAATAAAAACAGGGTGAAGCAATTAAATGAGTTAAAGAAATATGTGAATGACCAGGATGGGAGATTCTACCTGGAAATAGAAATGTGAGGAAATCCAAATGGCCAATAGATACATGAAAAAATGTTCAGGATCACTAGCCATCAGGAAAATGTAAATCAAAACCACAACGAGGTTTCACCTGACACCAGTTAGAATGGCTTTCATTAGAAATCAACAAACAACAGATGCTGGTGAGGATATGGGGAAAAAGACAATAATGCACTGTTGGTGAAAATGCAAACTGGTAAAGCCACTATGGAAGACATTGTGGAGATACCTCAGAAATCTGAATATAGCCCTACCATATGACCCAGCTATCCCACTCCTTGGAATTTACCCAAAGGAAATTAAATTGACAAATAAAAGAGCTGTCTGCAACTCAATGTTTATTGCACTCAATTCACAATAACTAAGATATGAAATCAACTTAAATGCCCATCAATGGAATTCTGGATAAAGAAATTATGGGGTATGTACCCTATAGAACACTACAGAATGGTTAAAAACAATGAAATCCAGTCATTTGCAACAAAATGCAGGAATCTGGAAAACATCATGCTGAGTGAATTAAGCCAGTCCCAAAGGGACAAATATCATATGTTCTCCCTGATCTGTGACAACTAACTGAGCACCTAAAAGGAAACCTGTAGAAGTGAAACTGACACTATGAGAAGCAATGACTTGATCAACCCTTGTACTGACTGTCAAGGAACAGCTTACAATTTTATTCTTTTTACTATTTTCTTTTTCTACTTAATACCATTGGTTGAACTCTTTACTTAACACAGAATTATTCTCAAGTGTTTAAATCCAACTGAAAATTGATCCCTGTTAAAAAATAAGAGTGGGGATAAGAGAGGGAGGAGATGTACAGTTCGGCACATGCTCCCTCAGACTTAACCCTAAGGGTAAAGCTAAAAACTTACCATGGGACTCCAAATCCCATTAAGTTGGCAGGTACCAAGGCCATCTTACTTGTTAAAGTGATAAGTTTAAGTTCATAACTTATCATGAAGATATGATTAAGTGTCAAAGGGATCACATAAATAAGACCAAGTGTGTGTTAATAGTAATTGATAGAATTAAAAAGTAGAAAATGATTCAACATGGGAAGTAGGACACATAGCAGACTCATAGAATGACAAATGCCCTAAATAGAACTCTGGCCTCAGAATCAGCCCTTAAGGCCTTCAGATCTGGCTAAAAAGCCTATGAGAGCATTTCAGGCATGGAAAGCCAAGACACTCTGGCAAAAAATGACCTAACTGAAATATCTCTGTAAGTGAGATCGCAGTAGAAAGAGGGACCCATCAAAGAAGGTGGTACCTTTCTCTGAAAGGAGGAGAGAACTGCCACTTTGCTTATGGCCCTGTCTAAATATTGATGGAGTTTGTGGACTCACGAGGCTTCCATAGCCTTGGCAGCTCATGACAGGAGCCTCGGGGGATCACTGATGTCATAAATAAGAGTTTCAGTTGTTAAACCAGCAATAGGAGTCACTGCGCACTTGCTCCCCATGTAGGATCTTTGCCCTTAATGTGTTGTACCATGAGATTTAACGGTAACACTAGTCTTCAAACAGCACTTAATACTTTTGTATGTCTGTGTGGGTGCAAATTGTAAAATCTTCGCTTAATATAGAGTTGATCTTCTGTACATAAAGATAATTAAAAATGAATCTTAATGAAGAATGGAATGGGAGAAGGAGTAGAAGGTGGAATGGTTTGGTAGTGGGAGGGAGTGTATGGGGGGAGAACCACTATAATCCAAAAATTGTACTTATGAAACATATTTATTAAATAAAAGATTTGTATAAAAAGGAAAATCAAGTTGAAAAATTAGAAATGAACAATTCAATATGTCAAATAAAAATACAGTGGAAAATCTGAAGAACAGAGTCAACGAGACAAAAGAAAGAATATTTGACCTGGAAGAAAAAGCTTTCAAAATATCTCTCTGATAAAAAAGAAAAAAAAGAAAAAGAAAAAGTTACAAAAGTAAAAACAGGGTTCAAGATCTATAGGATACAATTCAAAGACCAAATATACATTTGTTGGGCATTCCTGAAAGAGTAAGAGCAGAATGACTTAGAACACTTATTCAATGAAATAATACCAGAAAAATTCTTTAATTTGGACAAACATATGGATATCTAAGTACAGAAGTACATAAAATATGTTTTCTCTGATATGCGGTAATGTAGAATATATTAAAAAGTCAATGTAGGGGCCATTACTGTGGTGCAGTAGCTTAATCCTCCGCCTGTGGTGCTGGCATCCCATATGCCTGTTGGTTCAAGTCCTGACTATTCCTCTTCCAATCTAGCTCTCTGTTTTGGCCTGGGAAATCAGTTGAAGATGGCCCAAGTCCTTGGGCCCCTGCACCCACATAGGAGACCAGGAAGAAGCACCTGGCTCCTGGCTTCAGATCACCGCAGCTCCAATCGTTGCAGCCATTGGGCAGTGAACTAACAAATGGAAGACCTTTCTCTCTGTTTCTCCCCTCACTCTCTGTAACTCTACCTCTAAAATAAATTTTTAAAATCTTTAGAAAAAAGTCAATGTATAAGAATGAAATTAACATCTTAGACTTTGTGTATACAAGACTATTGATTTTTGTATTAATTTTATATTCTGCCATTTTACCAAACTCTTTTATGAGTTCCAATAGTCTCTTAGTGGAGTCATTTGGATCCCCCATAAATAGAATCATTTCATCTTCAAAAAGAAGCTTCCTTTGACTTCCTCCTTCCCTATTTGTATCCCTTTGATTTATTTTTCTTGCCTAATTACTCTAGCTGAAATTTCCAGGACAATATTAAATAGCAATGGTGAGATTGTGAATTAGTTCCAGATCTCAGTGGGAATACTTTCAATTTTTCCCCATTCAACAAGATGCCAGCTGTGGATTTGTCATAGAATACCTGGTTTTGTTGAGGAATGTTTCTTCTATACCCAATTTGCTTAAGGTTTTCGTCATGAAAAGATGTTGTATTTTATCAAATGCTTTTTCTGCACTGTTGAGATAGTCATATGTTGTTTTTGTTGTTGTTGTTGTTGTTTTTGTTTGTTTGTTTTTCAGCTTGTTAATGTGATTAATCGCATTTATTGATTTCTCAATGTTGAACCATTCCTGCACACCAGGGATAAATCCCACTTGGTCCAGGTGAATCATCTTTCTGATGTGTTGTTGGATTCAATTAGCTAATATTCTGTTGAGGGTTTTCACATCTATGTACATCAAGGGTATTGGTCTATAGACCTCTTTCTCTGTTGTGTCTTTTTCTAGTCTATGAATTAGGGTGATGCTGGCTTCATAGAATGAGTTTGGGAGGATTCCTTCCCTTTCAACTGTTTTGAATAGCTTGAGAATTATTTGAGCTATTTCTTCTTTAAATGTCTAGTAGAATTCAGGGGTGAAGCCATCTGGTCCTGGGCTTTATTGCGAGGATCTTTATTACTAATCTAATCTCCTTCATGATTATTGGTCTGTTTAGGTGTTCTATGTCTTCATGACTCAATTTTCCTAGATTTTATGTGTCCAGGAATATATTCATTTCTTCTAGGTTTCCCAATTTGTTGTTATATATCTCTTTATAGTAATTGCTGGTGATTCTTTTTATTTCCGTGACATTTGTTGTTTTATTTCCTTTTCATCTCTGATTTTATTGATTTGAGTCTTCTTCTTCTTCTTCTTTTTTTTTTGGTTGGTTCAATGTTGTTGATCATTGCTTTTAGCCCCATCTATAAAACTGTAAAATAGCAGTATTTCTAATTTTTACTTGCTGAACATTATAGCTAGGGGAATATTAAGAGTGTGAGTATAAAATAAATTGAAATTTTGTTACTGTGAAAATTAAATGAAAAAAAAAAGAAGAAAAGAGAGGGAATTAAGATATGGAGGAAGAATTTATGAAATACCTGAAATTTGTTCTCTTTATATTAATAAAACTTAAAAACCTGTATATAAATAATGTTTCAGGTTTTAAGGTAAACATATTATGCTAAAATAAAATTAGCTGAACTATTAAAATATATAATACAAAATGGATTTGGTAATTAAATTTAAAATATTTCTTTACTGTAGAAATATGTGACCACTTTTACACTTACAATATCTGTTTTATGACCTTATATGTTTGAAATAGAATGATTGCTCTATCAGAAGATATGGGAACTGTATAACTAGAATGTTTAATTGCAAAATCTAGTATCATAACATTATTTAGATTATGCCATTTTCTTTTAATAAAATGGATGTTAAACAAGGACAATGTTCACAACCCCAAAAAATTAAGTTTATTTCAATGTTTGTGCTATCTTCTGAGCAACCATAGCTTGGACATATTTCCCCTAGCATAGAGGATAAATTTAAGAGCAATTAAAAGTTGAGTTTACTTATATTCACTGGAAATATGGATTGGTAGAACTGACTGAGATGAATATAACCAGCAATAAATCTAATATTTAAATTTATAATTTTACCCTTTTTTGCTTTTTTATTTCTATGATTTTTTTTCACTTATTTGAAAGGCAGAGTTACAGAGAGAGGGTGGGAAAGAGAAAGAGAGAGAGAGAAAGATCTTCCATGTATGGATTCACTCCTCAATTAGCCACAATGGTCAATGCTGGGCAAAATCTAAGGCAGAGCTCATACCATACTCTTGTGCTTTCTCAGGTGCATTATCAGAGATCTGACTTGGAAGTGGAGCAACCAGAACTCAAGCCAGCACCCGAGTGGAACACTGGTACCTCAGACAGCAGCTTTACTTGCTATGCCACAGTGCCACCTTTTTTTTTTTTTTTTTTTTTTTTGCTTTTAAGCATCTTCATAATATTTGATATTCATCACTTTCTGTCTCTAGAGAAATCTTTTCATGTAGCTTTCATTTTGAGGGAAATATAAATTGATTTTGATTGCTTTACTTTTGCAATTAAAATATTATTTATTTGAGAGACAAAGAGATAGAAAAGAGATTGACAATCTACTAATTCATTCATCAAAAGCCCTCAACAACTGTGGCTGGGCCTTGGCCTAACATGGGAGATGACCTTCAGTCCAGGTTTCTCACATGGTAACCAAAACCTCCAGGATCTGCAAAACAAGAAACTGGAGCCAGGATTCAGAGTCAGGTATCAAATCACAGTGTTCCAATATGGGTTGTGGGCATCTAAATCAGAATCTTAAATACTAGGTTAAACATCAATCCCACATTTTTACAGATACTTGAGCATTGAGTACCGTTCATATCAGTTTGGTATTTCAGTGATCAGAGAGCTATATTATACAGAATGAGTAAAAGTCTTCATTTTTTTAAGTTTATCTTTTTATCTACTAGATTGATGGGAATTTTCAGACAAGGAAAATAAAAAGGACAAAACTAAAATTCTAAAACATTAATATGCACACAAAAGCACAGATAATTAGAAAATAGGAAACTATTGAAGCTTACTTGTAACAAGAAAAATTTTAACAAGGTACAATATTTTCCATAAAATTGAGATGAAGTAGGTCATTTGTTTCAGCTGGTAGTTTGCCATGTGGCACACCTGCATCCCATGTCCAAGTGATAGACTTGAGATTCGATTGCTTCCCTTTCTATGTAGGTTCCTCCTAAAGTGGACTTTGGGAGGTGATAAACAATGGTTTGAGTATTTTGGTCCCTGCTACTAATCACAAGAGGGACCAAGATTGAGTTTCAGGCTCCTGGCTTCAGCCTCGCCCAGCCATAGATGTTGTTGGCACTGAGTGTGAACCAGAACTTGGAAGATATCTATCTATCTCAAATAAACTGAAAATCAATAAATGAAAATGCAAGTTGTAAAAATGCCAAAAGATGCAGTCTGTGATTTATTCATTTACTCAATAAATATACTTGAAATCATCTGAAATTTTAGAGGTACATATATAACCATGAAAAAATACTTGCTTTCATAGGATTTATATTCTGGCACTTAAGTAAAAAACAAATAAAATGAGTTGAGAAATATATGAATTCCAAGAAAAAATTGGATGCTATAATAAAGAATAGCTAAGTTGGAGTGAGCTACTTTTAAATTCAATTCTCAGTGAATGCTTCTCTGAAAAGATAACATTTTAACTGTGAATCACAAAGAAACCAGCTTTTCAAAGCACTGAGAAAAATTGATTTTTTTGTTCCTTTGTTTTGGCGTTGTTTTTTCTTTTTCTTTCTTTCTCTCTTTTTATTTATTTTTTTTTTTCATTTGCTTGTTTGTTTTCCAAGCACAGAAAATAAGGATGGTCACTACACAGGATCTGAGCAAGAGTCAACTTAACCATTCCCAGAAATAAGACCAATGTGACTACTGCTCAGGAAAGATGAGCTAAAAAAAAAAAAAGGAATTAATATGGCCTGATAGCTTGTATTTCCATGTGACAGAGAGGCATGAGGGAAAACGATACAATCACCATACATTTAAGAGTGGGAGGAGATCAGTGATAATTGCTTAGAATAGGAGCAATGGTGATGGACAGAAATATTCAAACTGGGATGAATGCTATTCAACAAGGACCCTGAGTTTGAGCAAGTCCTGAGTTTGAACAAGACTAAACAAGAAAATTTAACAGAAAATCAAGAATTCTACTTTTGGATATGTTTGTTGTAAATTGTTTAAAATTAGCTTGACAGTTAGAAATCAAGTGGGAATACCAGATACAGGGAACCGTCAATTATTGAAAAAAAAGTTAAAGGCACCAAGAGTTCTATAATGTCATATAAAATATGAAGGTAATTCTTAAAGGAAAGAGTGTTTAATTAGGATAAATGATGCTGAGGCATCAAGGAAGATAAAAGAGAATGATGATCTCTGTATTGAGCAATAAAACATCATTTTCTGCTTGAATGAGAAGCTTCTGTTCTGCTATAGACCCAAAATCTGATAAGAACTTTTAACAAACAAAGAGTAAATGAGTTAGAGCTAATATTTTGTTATTCTCAAAGAGGAGAGTGAGAGAGAGAGGGAGAGGGAGAGAGAGAGAGAGATAAAGGAATCAATAAACAAAAGTAGGTTTAAAGCCCAGAAATTCTTTTAAAGATGAAGAATGAGGAGAAAAAATATATTGAAAAGGAAACTATTCTATTAATAGCCTGAAACTGAACATAAAAAAGAGAAAAAAATGAGAATTGGGCTTTACAATGGTGGAATAAATTGGCATAATTTTAACCAGATGAATTAGTTTAAGTTGTTATTTATTAAAATGTTTATTACTTTTGACAAGCTCATTTCATTTCTGGGAATATCTCCTGAAAGCTATTTAATGAATAATATTTACTGCATTATTTAAAATATAAAAATGTGGATAAGATCAAACTGCTTTATAAAAATATCATTTCTAAAATATATATTAATCTATTGTGAAATTACATTTAATCATATTTATTATAAACAGCATATATGAGTAGTATTCAACAACAATAAAAAGGAAAGAATGTTCCTACTTTTATATATATATGTATATATATAAATGTGTTAGTTTGAGTGTAGATAGATAAGTAGATAGATAGATAAATGTGTATATTCACAAACACAGGTATGTATATGTATTCTATTTATTTGAATTTTTCAATATGTATTCAATTTCTTCTTCAAAAATAATTTTTCAATGTTTATTCATATTTAAAAGACAGAGTGACAGATATAGAATAAACAGAGAGACTGAGAGAGAAACAGAGAGAGAGAGAGAGAGAGACTGAGGGAGAGATCTTAGATTTTCTGGTTCACTTCCCAAATGCCCACAACTATCAGGCTGGCCAAGAAGACAGGAGTTCCTTACAGGTCTTCCACATGAGTGACAGATACTCAAATATTTGAGCGATCATCTGCTGCCTCCCCAAGGTCTGCATTAGTAGGAAACCAGGGGGCCCAAGTTGCAGCTTAACACCTTGTGTTTACAAGGTCTATTTCAATTTTTAGCTTCTCTCATTTAACCTTACATTCTAAAAAGTTTTCACAAAAGCAGAAATGAAAATCTTTTTAAGAATTAATATATTTGAAAGACAGAGGTAAACAGAGTTGGAAGAAGAGGCAGAGAGAAAAAGAGAGAGAGGTCTTCCATTCTTTTTTTTTAACATTTATTTAATAAATATAAATTTCCAAAGTAAAGTTTATGGATTACAATGGCTTCCCCCCCCATAACTTCCCTCCCACCTGCAATCCTCCCATCTCCCGCTCCCTCTCCCATTCCATTCACATCAAGATTCATTTTCAATTATCTTTATATACAGAAGATCAATTTAGTATACATTAAGTAAAGATTTCAACAGTTTGCACCCACACAGAAACACAAAGTGTAAAATACTGTTTGAGTACTAGTTATGGCGTTAATTCACATTGTACAACACATTAAGGACAGAGATCCTACATGAGGAGTAAGTGCACAGTGTCTCCTGTTGACTTAGCAAATTGACACTCTTGATGATGGGGTCAGTAATCATCCTAGGTTCTTGTAATGAGTTGCCAAGGCTATGGAAGCCTTTTGAGTTCACCGACTCCAATCTTATATAGACAAGGTCATAGTCAAAGTGGAAGTTCTATCCTCCCTTCAAAGAAAGGTACCTCCTTCTTTGATGGCCTGTTCTTTCCACTGGGATCTCACTTGCAGAGGTATTTCATTTAGGTTTGTTTGTTTTTGTTTTGTTTTGTTTTGTTTTTGTTTGTTTTGTTTTTGCCAGAGTGTCTTGGCTTTCCATGCCTAAAATACTCTCATGGGCTCTTGAGCCAGATCTGAATGCCTTAAGGGCTAATTCTGAGGCCAGAGTGCTGTTTAGGACATCTGCCACTCTATGAGTTTGCTGTGTATCCCACTTCCCATGATGGATTTTTCTCTCCTTCGTAATTCTATCAGATAGTATTAGCAGATACTAGTCTTGTTTATGAGATCTTTTTAACTCTTAGACCTGTCATTATGATCAATTGTGACAGAAATTGATCACTTGGCCTAGTGAGATGGCATTGGTACTTGCCATCTTGATGGGATTGAATTGGAATTCCTTGGCACGTTTCTAACTCTACCGTTTGGGGCAAGAAGATTGAGCATGTCCCAAATTGTAAATCTCCTTCCTCTCTTATTCCCACTCCTATATTTAACAGAGATCACTTTTCAGTTAAATTTAAACACCTAAGAATAATTGTGTGTTAATTACAGAGTTCAACCAATAGCATTAAGTAGGACAAAAAAAATAGTAAAAGGGATGAAGTATTAAGTTGTTCATCAACAGTCAGTATCAGGGCTGATCAAGTCACTGTTTCTCATAGTGTCCATTTCACTTCAACGGGTTTCCCATTTGGTGCTCAATCAGTTGTCATCAATCAGGAAGAACATATGACATTTGTCCCTTTTGGAATGGCTTATTTCACTCAGCATGATGTTTTCCAGATTCCTCCATTTGCTTGTAAATGACAGAATTTCATTGTTTTTTACTGCTGTATGGTATTCTATAGAGTACATGTCATATAAGTTCTTTATCCAATCTACTGTGGATGGGCATTTAGGTTGGTTCCAGGTCTTAGCTATTGTTAACTGAGCTGCAATAAACATTAATGTGTGGACAGCTTTTTAGTTTGCCAATTTAATTTCCTTTGGGTAAATTCCAAGGAGTGGGATGGCTGGGTTGTATAGCAGGGTTATATTCAGGTTTCTGAGGAATCTCCAGACTGACTTCAATAGTGGCTTTACCAGGTTTCATTCCCACCAACAGTGGGTTAGTGTCCCTTGTTCCCCCACATCCTTACCAGCATCTGTTGTTGGTAGATTTCTGTATGTGAGCTATTCTAACTGAGGTTAGGTGAAACCTCATTGTGGTTTTGATTTGCATTTCCCTGATGGCTAGTTATCCTGAACATTTTTTCATGTGTCTGTTGGCCATTTGAATTTCCTCTTTTGAAAAATGTCTATTGAGGTCCTTGGCTCATCTCTTAAGTGGATTGTTTGTTTTGTTGTTGTGGATTTTCTTGATTTCTTTGTAGAT
This sequence comes from Lepus europaeus, assembly GCF_033115175.1. NCBI lineage: Eukaryota > Metazoa > Chordata > Mammalia > Lagomorpha > Leporidae > Lepus > Lepus europaeus. Next base: position 47,687,984 of record NC_084832.1, on the reverse strand, counting down.
TCTGTTTATTAAACCTTTATCTGTTGCATAATTTATAAATTTTTTTCCCATTATGTCAGTTGCCTTTTCACTTTCCTGACTGTTTCTTTTGCAGTACAGAAACTTCTCAATTTGACAGCATTCCACTTGCTATTTTGGCTTTGACTTCCTGTGCTTCTGGGATCCTTTCCAAGAAGTCTTTGCCGGTGCCAATATCTTACAAGATTTCTCCAATGTTCTCTAATTATTTGATGTTGTCGGGTCATAGATTTAGATCTTTAATCCATGTTGTGTGGATTTTAGTGTAAGGTGTAAGGTAGGGGTCTTGTTGATCTTTGTGCATCGATTTTATATCCTGCTACTTTGCCAAACTCTTCTGTGAGTTTCAATAATCTCTTAGTAGAGTTCTTTGGATCCCCTGAATACAGAATCATATCATCTGCAAAGAGGGATAGTTTGACTTCTTCCTTCCCAATTGTATCACTTTAATTTCTTTTTCTTGCCTAATGGCTCTGGCTAAAACTTCCAGAACTATATTGAATAGCAGTGGTGAGAGTGGGCATCCCTGTCTGGTACCAGATCTCAGTGGAAATGCTTCCAATTTTTCCCGATTCAATAGATGCTTGCCATGAGTTTCATAAATTGTTTTAATTGTATTGAGGAATGTTCCTTCTATACCCAATTTTCTTAGGGTTTTCATCATGAAAGGGTGTTGAATTTTATCAAATGCTTTCTCTGCATCTATTGAGATAATCATATGGTTTTTCTTCTCCAGTTTCTTAATTTGCTGTATCACATTATTGTAAACATGATTTGTAAACATTGAACCATCCCTGCATACCAGGGATAAATCCCACTTGGTCTGGGTGGATGATTATTCTGATGTGTTGTTGCATTCTATTGGCCAGAATTTTATTGAGGATTTTTGCATCTATGTTCATCAGGGATATTTGTCTGTAATTTTCTTTCAATGCTGCATGTTTTTCTGGCTTAGGGATTAAGGTGATGCTGTCTTCATAGAAAGAATTTGGATGGATTCGCTCTCTTTCAATATTTCTGAATAGTATGAGAAGAATTGGAGTTAGTTCTTCTTTAAATGTCTGGTAGAATTCAGCAGTGAATTCATGTGGTCCTGGGAATTTATTTTTTTGGAGGGCCTTTATTTCTGTTTCAATTTCTGTCTCAGTTATGGGTCTGTTTATGTTTTCTATGTCTTCCTGGTTCAATTTAGGTAGGTTGCATGTGTCCAGGAATATATCCATTTCTTTCTTTCTTTTTTTTTTTTTTTGACAGGCAGAGTGGACAGTGAGAGAGAGACAGAGAGAAAGGTCTTCCTTTTGTCGTTGGTTCACCCTCCAATGGCCGCCGCAGTAGCACGCTGCAGCCGGCGCACAGCACTGTTCCGATGGCAGGAGCCAGGTGCTTATCCTGGTCTCCCCTGGGGTGCAGAGCCCAAACACTTGGTCCATCCTCCACTGCACTCCCTGGCCACAGCAGAGAGCTGGCCTGGAAGAGGGGCAACCGGGACAGGATCGGTGCCCCGACCGGGACTAGAACCCGGTGTGCCGGCGCCGCAAGGCGGAGGATTAGCCTGTTGAGCCACGGCGCCGGCCGAATCTATCCATTTCTGATAGATTTCCCTCTTTGCTGGCATACAACTCCTTGTAGTAATTTCTGATGATTATTTTTATTTATGTGGTGTCTGTTGTTATGTTTCCTTTTTCATCTCTGATTTTGTTGATTTGGGTTTTTTCTCTTCTTTTTCTTGTTAGTTGGGACATTGGCATGTCAATTTTATTTATTTTTTCAAAAAAACCAGCTCTTCATTTGGCTTATTTTTTGTAAGGCCTTTTTAGTGAGATACTAGCAGAAAACTTCCTGGGTTTGGAGAAGGATAGAGACATCCTAGTACAGGAAGCTCATAGAACCCTTAGTAAATATGACAAAAGGAGATCCTCACCACGACACATTGTAATCAAACTCACCACAGTGAAACACAAAGAAAACATTCTAAAATGTGCAAGAGGGAAACATCAGATTACTCTCAGATGATCTCCAATTAGAGTGACAGCAGACATCTCATCAGAAACCCTATAGGTTAGAAGGGAATGGAGCGACATAGTCCAGGTGCTAAGAGAGAAAAACTGCCAGCCCAGAATATTATATCCTGCAAAGCTCTCATTTGTGAATGAAGGCGAAATAAAGACCTTTCATAGCAAAAAGAAATTGAAAGAATTTGTTGCCACTTGTCAGTCATGTAAGAGATGCTTAAAGATGTGTTACACACAGAAAAACAGAAACACAGCTATCAATGTGAAAGAATGTAATGAAGAAAATCTCCCAGGAAAAGATCACAGGGATTTCAAAGCATATATTAGAAAATATTTTTGGGAAAATGGCAGGGCAAAGTTACTACTTATCAATGGTCATATTGAACATCAATGGCCTCAACTCTACAGTTAAAAGACACATACTGGCTGAATGGATTAAGGAACAATACCCATCTATTTGCTGTTTACAAGAAACACATCTTTCCAACAAAGATGCATGCAGACTGAAAGTGAAAGGTTGGACAAAGATATTCCATGACAACAGAAACCAAAGAAGAGCTGGCGTAGCCATCTTAATATAAGACAAAATAAACTTTAACACAAAAACTGTTAAGAGAGACAAAGAGGGGCACTATATAGTGATTAAGTGATCAATTCAACAGGAAGATGTATCTATTATAAATATATATGCACTTAATTATAGGGCACCAGTTTGTTTAAAAGATATGTTAAGGGACTTAAAGGGAGACTTAGACTCCAATACAATAGTACTGGGGGACTTCAATACTCCACTTTCAGCCATGCACAGATCAACCAGACAGAAGATCAACAAGGAAACAGTAGATTTAAACGACACTATTGCCCAAATGGATCTAACAGATATTTACAGAACTTTTCATCCTACACTTGAATAATTTACATTCTTCTCAGCAGTACATGGAACCTACTCTAGGATTGACCACATACTAGGCCATAACGCAAGTCTCAGCAAATTCAAAAGAATTAGAATCATACCATGCAGCTTCTCAGACCACAGTAGAATGAAGCTGGAAATTAGCAACTCAGGAATCCCTAGAGCAAATGCAAACACATGGGGACTGAACAACATGCTCCTGAATGAACACTGGGTCATAGGAAAAATCAAAGGGAAATTAAAAACTTTCTGGAAGGAAATGAGGATAACAACACATCAAAACTTATGGGATACAACTAAAGCACTCTTAATAGGAAAGTTTATAGCAAGGTGCCTACATCAAGAAATTGGAAAGGCACCAAATAAATGAGCTTTCAGTGCATCTCAAGGATCTAGCAAAACTGCAGCAAACCAGAGCCAAATCTAGCAGGAGAAGAGAAATAATTAAAATCAGAGAAGAAATCAACAGGATTGAATCCGAGAGGTCTTCCATTCTGCTGTTTCCCAAATGACAGAAACAGCCAGAGCTGAGTTGATCTGAAGATAGGAGAATCCAGGAGATTTTTCCAGGTTTCCCACGCTGGTGCAGGGGCCCAAGGAGTTGGGCCATCTTCCACTGCTTTCCCAGGCCACAGTGGAGAACTGGATCAGAAGAGGATCATTCGGGACTCGAACCAGTGCCCATTTGGAATGCCGGTGCTGTAGATTGGCGCTTTAGCCTGCTGCGCCACAGAGCCGGCTGCAGGAATGAACATTTTTAATAACGTAACTAATAGAGCACATAAAAGGTGATCTATAGAAGTGAAATTGACTCTGAGATGCAATGACTTTGAACAACCCTTGTCTCCACGGTTGAACAGTTTAACCTTTTCATATTATGTGCTCCACTCTTTACTTAGAGTGGAGTTAATCTTATGTATATAAAGTTAATTGAAAACAGATCTTAGTAAAATATAAGAATGGCAACAGGAAAGGGAGGAGGAATAAGGGTGGGAGTGCAGGTGGGAGGGAGGATAGGATGGGAAATCACTATGTTCTGATAGTTGTATTTATGAAATACATGAAGTCTGTATGCATTAAATAAAAGGTTTCTGGGGAAAAAGACAAAATTAAAAAATTAAAAATATGCATAGAAAAGTGTTTATAAATGTAGAGTCTGAGAAGAGAATGAAAGTCAACAACAATTGTAACAATGGGAAGTATTTAAAAGTAAAAGTTTGGAAACACTTTTGAAGAGCAGTCCATGGGGAATAGACTGCTCAACAGCACAGAACATGGAGACAAGATTTTCTCCAGTTAAAGTTAGAAATTTCTATTTAAAAATCTCTCACCCTAAAGAGGATATTTTCCAACACAGGAAAAGATGCACAGTGTTGTGGGTTGAGTAAGAGTTGTTTTCTAAAAATTCATGCAGCTGTTTAAATGCTGATGTCTTAATATTAGTGGTTGATTGATCAAGGGTACAGATTTGACCTAATTATGATGTCTAAGAGCCATGTCTGGTGGCAGATGCTTAGATCTTGGTGTGTGTGTGGGGGGAGGTGTGCCATCAGTGCATGCTGATTTCAAAAAAATGCACATTATCATTAGTCATCAGGAAAATACAGAGTAATAACACAATGAGATACCACCTATCCCTGTTAAAATGACTATTATCAAAAAGGCAAAAACATAGCAAATGCTGACGTGGATGTTATTAAAGGAGAATACTTCTACATTATTGGATTGTTGGTAAGAATGTATATTTGTACAGCCACTATGGAAAGCAGTATGAATATTCTTTTTTTAAAGATTTATTTATTTATTTGAAAATCAGAGAGAGAGAAGGAGAGGCAGAGAGAGAGAGAGGTTTTCCATCTGCTGGTTCACTCCCCAATTGGCTGTAATGGATAAAGCTGCACCCATCCGAAGCCAGGAGCCAGGAGCTTCTTATGGGTCTCGCATGTGGGTGCAGGGGCCCAAGAACTTGGACCATCTTCTTCTGCTTTCCCAGGCCATAGCAGATAGTTGGATTGGAAGTGGGGCAGCTTGGACATGAACCGGTGCCCCTATGGGATGCTGGCACTGCATGCCATGACTTTACTCACGATGCCGTAGCACCAACCCATGAATATGCTTTACTAAAACTAGAAATAGAACTGCATATGATTCAGCAATTCCATTATTAGGGATATAAACGAAGGACATGAAATCACTCTGTCAGAGATCCGTGATCATTTATGTTTATTTTAGTACTTTTCACAACAGCCAAGATATGGAGCTAATCAAAGTATTCAGATGAATGATGACAAAAATGTGGTCTATAAACACAGTGAAATCTTACTCAATCATTAAAAAGAATGAATCTAGTCATTTGGAACAAAATGGATAGAATTGAAGCACATTGTGGTAAAGGAAATAAGCTAGTAACATTAAGAAAAATACTACGGGTTCTCTCTCATATGTTGAAGCTAAAAAACTCAATCTGAACACAGAATATTAAATGCTAGAGAGAAGTAGGAGACATAGATGGAGTTTAGATAATGGGTGCCAAATCAGAATTCGAATAAATGAGTAAGTGCCTGGTGTTACTCATCGTAGCAGAGTGAGCATAGATCACAGTAGCTTAGCATGTATTTTATGACCAAATAGAAGAAAATAGCTCCAAGTCTCCAATCATAAAGTAATGCCAAATGGGAGGAGATGTTTATCTCACTGATGATCAACACCCATTATATCTGTGTGTTGAAATATCTCACCATACCTTGCAAATACGTATAACTATGGATTAAAAATTAAATATAAATTTAAAAATCCAGGAGATGCCTAACAACAACAAAAGCATCAAACTAAAACTGTACTTAAGTCACTGACTTCACTGTTATCATTTTTAAGTGTCAGAGTAATGTATATTTTCCATCTCTAAAACTTTAAAGTGATCGCTTATGCATATTTCCACTAATCCTCCTGTATTTATTCATCTAGGTCTCACAAAACTGCTTGTTCCCTTCAGGTTATATGGCGGAAATATTTTTCTCTGGACTTAGTCAAAAGCAAAATAGACCAATAATTTAACACTTTCCATAATTATGTATACACGTATTTTGTTTATAATAAACATGTATTTTATGTGTAAATAATGGTACATGGTCTAAAATTATTTTAAAAATTTTAAAAGATTATTTTTTCAAAAAAATTGATTTCTTTCTGTGTTTGAAAGGAAGAGAGAGAGACAGACAGACCTTTCCTCTGCTACTTCACTCCCCAAATGCCCACAACAAGCACAGCAGAGTCAGGCCAAAGCCAACATCTGGGAACTACGTTCAGAACTTCCACGTGCCTGGCAAATCTCAAGTATTTGGGCCATCGGGGGCGGCACTGTGGTGCAGCAGGTTAAAGCCCTGGCCTGAAGCGCCAGCATCCCATTTGGGCACCGGCTCTTGTCCCAGCTTCTCCTCTTCTGATCCAGCTCTCTGCCATGGCCTGGGAAAGCAGCAGAAGATGGCCCAGGTCCTTGGGCCCCTGCACCTGCATAGGAGACTTGGAAGAAGCTCCTGGATCCTGGCTTCGGATCTGTGCAGCTCTGGCCAGTGCAGCCATCAGGGGAGTGAACCAATGGACAGAAGACCTCTCTCTCTGTCTCTACCTCTCTCTGTAACTCTTTCAAGTGAATAAAATAAATTAATTAAAAGTATTTGGGACATCATGTGAGCCTCCCTGTGGATCAGCAGGGAGCTGGATCAGAGTCACAGTAGCCAGGATTAAATAAGCACACTAATATGGGATTCAGCTGTCATATGCAGAACCTTCACTCACTGTACCACACAGCCTTCCCCATGAAACTATTTTAGTTCCTTTATCTACATTCTCTGCTAACATTCCTAGCCTGCATGTTTACTTTCAAAGTATCTAGGAACCAAAAACGTCTATTTGGTGTTGTTAGTGTAATCTATATAAAGCACTTAGCAAGATATATTTTGGGCATTGAAACTGATTATAGCAGATGTGCACCAAGAGGACAGGAAGAGATTTATGACTCATATCATGTGCTCATCTAGGAGGATGGGGAAGCTCCTGAGAGTAGATATAAAACAGCTGAGAAAGCAGAGGAAGAGCATTACTGGGCTGGTGGGAGGCCTTGCACATCCTCTGGATAAGGGAGGATGCCTGGTTTGGATCTAAAGAAGAATCTCAGACTTTCTTCTCAATTTGGCTTTATTTAGAGAACAAGGGAACCAAGGAGAATTGAGACTTAAAAGATATCAGCCTTAAACATCAAAAAATGAAAATAGACACTACTACAGTAGGGGATGAGAAATCTGCATATATCCTATTGTGTAGAGACATTATTTTTTCTTACCTAATTTGTAGTACTCCATATAGCCAGTTAAATATAATGAAAAGTAAGTATTCCTCTTGCTACTTAAGAGAGTCAGATATTATCATGTCTTCTTTGTTATTACCTATTCACCACCATTCATTTTTTGTTGTAACCATTGCTTTTGTACTGGAATGCATTGATCACACCATGACATATTTTCTGACAAAGATAGGCTCCCAGAATAGTTATTAATGGCTATATCCAAGCCTCATTTCACCATTTACCTCTGTAAAGAGATGATCTTACTAAATGTGGGAGTAGGCTATCAGTGTTATAATATATGGTTTTGGCCTTGTGCTTATTCTTATGTCTAGCTTGACAATTGGAGGCCTATATCCCATATAGAAGTTTTGAGGTTCATGTCTCAGCTCCACTCTTAATGCCAACTTCCTACTAATGTGCAGTCTGGGAGATAGTAGGTGATGGCTCAAGTAGTTGGCTCCCTTACACCCACATGTGAGACATCCATGGAGTTCCCTCATCCCTAGCCATTGCAAGCATTTGGAAAGCAGACCAGGGGAGGGGAGCTCTCAGTGTCATCTCTCCCTCTCCAACTTTCATATAAAAATAAAAATAAATAACACATTCTGCTTAAGTGTTGCCGTACAAAGAATTCCAACATCGGATGTTCATATAATGAACGAATAAAGTATTGTGCCTTCTGTATTACAAAACGAATATATTTTTCTGTTGGCAATTACACCCAACAATGATCACTATAATTATATAATATATTTTTGTTATTTCAAATTCATTTTCTACATGCTGCTATGATTTAGAGTGGAGTTCGATTCATCAAAGTTTCAATAAACAACTAAAAATAAGCGTGACCTTCCTTCATTAATTTTATCATTGCCTGATGAAACACAAAGATAACACATGCAATCTCTACACCTTAATGTTAATTTATTAGAGGTTTTTCTTCTACATTGTAGCTGGAAAACCAGCCATGTGGAGCACTGAAGTTTTGGAGTTAAAGAAAAACGTGGAAAAAATGGTAAGTTTAAAGAAAAATTGATCAATTTCTCTGTACTGCCTGGGATACCTTTGACTGTAAATCAGTGTATTCAGACACAGGATAGTCAATGGAAAGAGCAACTTCTGAAACAACACTTTAAAAAATCCATGTACATTGTACCAAAAACAATATGGATTTTCAAAGAATGTTTTGCCAAGTATTAGAAAACAAGATCTTCCTGTCAGCCTCTAAATTTAATGAACAGACTATTTCTAAAGGTACAGAGGATATTATTCAAAAGCCCAAAACACAAAATACTTTCAGAGAGATTTATCTACAAGTCCTCCTTATTTTTCTAGTGAAGATAGCATTGAAATAATCATATATTGTAATAATACTATTACCATACACTATATAATCATATTCTGTAATAGTCACATATTCTGTTGTTGCTGTTGTTGTTGTTGTTGTATTCAGTCCCTTGTTGATAAGGTTTCACTCTTCAAATTGTTTTAAAATTCAAGCAGAATGGAAGATACATATTCAAAACACATAGATTTCATAAACTGTCACTAAGAGTATTTTTGCACAAAGTGAGAAGACTCCTTGGACATGAGTTGGTCACTCAATGTTTTAATATTTTGAAATAACTGTCCTCTCTGTTTTGTCTTCAAGGTGATTGAAAACAACGCTGTATATGTCAATTTTTATTTCTTAATTGGGATTGTTTAAAATTGGACAAATTCTGGTCTACAATGTATATCTCACAGTGCCTTCCAGAATATGAAGACTGGTGCATTATTGTTATGTGATTACTTTAAATGTTAAATGTCAGTATTTGTCCTCACTTCATTTTGCTTGTTAGTGCTCAAAATTTGATGTCATCAAACGAGAGAAATGTTGTCAGATGAAAAATGGCTGTATAGCCCTCTCAGCCTGTAAATGCAAGATTACCCAAGGCCCAACAAGAAAAAGTGCTAGTAATATTATGATTTAAGTCCTTCCTAGTGGAAGTACCTAAAACAATGACTTTTGTGAATATAATATGTTGTTTACATTATGATTATTCAGAACTGTTTATAATAGAAAATTTAAAGAAATATACGCTTTTATACTTCTTTACAGTTTCAATTGAGATATGCTTTTAACCCTTGGGTATCATAAATTATTTAGCTTACCTGTTTTCTTAGTTATGTTAAATAATTTGGAAATTCTATATTTCTAAACATACAATCGCTCTGTCAGTGAAAGTGTCTCTTAATGTCATATATAAAACTTTTCATGTAATCATCCCAACAATCTTATAATATGAGTATTTCCATTGTTCCCTCTCAAAACTTATAGACAGGAATAGTAGGGCAAAAATTGGTACCTGAAATGAGAATGTATTACAAAATATACAATCCAGAGTTTGCTAAATGTGCACTATAGAACAATGTTAGTGAGTAGACAGCCATCACCTGATGTAAATTTATATTATTTTATGTAGTGGCAAAGTATTTTGCCAATTATTGTTCTTATTGGGTCCAAGAATATAGGCTGTGGCCGGTGCCGCGGCTCACTAGGCTAATCCTCCACCTTGCGGCGCCAGCACACCGGGTTCTAGTCCTGGTTGGGGCGCCGGATTCTGTCCCAGTTGCCCCTCTTCCAGGCCAGCTCTCTGCTGTGGCCCGGGAGTGCAGTGGAGGATGGCCCAAATCCTTGGGACCTGCACCCCATGGGAGACCAGGAAAAGCACCTGGCTCCTACCATCGGATCAGCGCGGTGCGCCTTCCGCAGCGCACCAGCCACAGCCACGGCGGCCATTGAAGGGTGAACCAACGGCAAAGGAAGATCTTTCTCTCTGTCTCTCTCTCTCTCACTGTCCACTCTGCCTGTCAAAAATTAAAAAAGAGGGCCGGCGCCGCGGCTCAATAGGCTAATCCTCCGCCTAGTGGCGCCGGCACACCGGGTTCTAGTCCCGGTCGGGGCACCGATCCTGTCCCGGTTGCCCCTCTTCCAGGCCAGCTCTCTGCTGTGGCCAGGGAGTGCAGTGGAGGATGGCCCAAGTTCTTGGGCCCTGTACCCCATGGGAGACCAGGAGAAGCACCTGGCTCCTGCCTTCGGATCAGCGCAGTGCGCTGGCCGCAGCGCGCCAACCACGGCAGCCATTGGAGGGTGAACCAACGGCAAAAGGAAGACCTTTCTCTCTGTCTCTCTCTCTACTGTCCACTCTGCCTGTCAAAAATTTAAAAAAAATAAAAATAAAAATAAAAACAATTTAAAAAAAATTAAAAAAAGAAAAAAAAAGAATATAGGCTACAAGAGCTTATAGCAATGGAACATATGATAGGGAAATAAATATTTTAGGACATTTAAGTCCATTACCATTAACCATTATCAACAAATCGTATATATATATATATATATATATATATATATATATATGCAAGAAGTGATAGGGGCTGGTGTTGTGGTAGAGTGGGCTAAGCCGCTTGCAATGTAGACATCTGATATGGATGTCCCAGATGCTCCATTTCTGATTCATCTCCCCAGTAACATTCCTGGGCATGCAGCACAAGATGGTCCAATTGTTTTAGTCCCTCCCACTCATGTTGGAGACTCAGAAGAAGATCCTGGCTTCTGGCTTCTGCCTGGTCCAATCCCAGGCATTGTGTCCATTTGTGGAATGAATTAACAGATGGAAAATGCTTAAATCTCTTTCTCTCTGTCTCTCCCCCTGCCTCCCTACCACTGTTACTTTGCCTTTCATATAAAAATAAATAATTTTTTAAAAAAAGTATTTCTGCAAAAAAAATCAATATAAACCAGAGATTAACATCTCTTGAAATAGTCACTGCCTATTTCCTAATGTCTAAATTATTTAAGAGTCCCAAAGTTTGGAGATTTGCAGCTCTGAATTCACAGTGGCTATTGAGCAAAATTAAGACTAATGAAAAATCAGCATCTATAAATGGGAGGTGGCCTGTAACTCTCCCCTTCCCTAGACTGGCAGGCCATTAGCCTCTTCTGGATGATGTTGACAATATCTTGATCGATTTTGCTGAAAGAAAATGGTCTAAGAAGCAATCTGCAGGAATCAAATATATACCCCTCAGAATCAAAGCTATATCTAAAAACTCACTGTATTTTATTTTGAAGTATTGCAAGGAACTGTAATGGCAAAATAAATAAGTGCCAAACAAGCAAAAATCAACCACACAACAACAAAACAACCCTTTGATTAACATTTGAAGTATTTACTGGACTTGTGAATTTTCACTAGGAGATATTAAACTGTGAAAGTCAGACATCCCCTTAAAAATGCCCATCTTAGCCGTATACATGAAGGATAATAAACATAAAATGCCATCTTAGAGGACAGAACTAAGAAAACAAGTCTACTGCCATACCAGTAAGTTTTGGAACTCTTTTCAATTAGTATTTGAAACATATTCCTGAGTAGTTCTTGGAATCCTTCCTGTGAGCCGATGACTTTCTGTAGTTATCATGTTCCATATCTATTTAGATACTAGAGATATTTAAGAATGTTAGGATGCTTTTGAGGTAATAGTGCACCATAAATGGAGCCACTTCTGGATTTGAATGAATTAACTGTCTCAAGTAAAGAAATTGCATAATATTAAGTTTATTTTTAAAGATTTATTTATTTGAGGCCGGCGCCGTGGCTCAACAGGCTAATCCTCCGCCTTGCGGCGCCGGCACACCGGGTTCTAGTCCCGGTCGGGGCACCGATCCTGTCCCGGTTGCCCCTCTTCCAGGCCAGCTCTCTGCTGTGGCCAGGGAGTGCAGTGAAGGATGACCCAAGTGCTTGGGCCCTGCACCCCATGGGAGACCAGGAGAAGCACCTGGCTCCTGCCATCGGAACAGCGCGGTGCGCCGGCCGCAGCGCGCTACCGCGGCGGCCATTGGAGGGTGAACCAACGGCAAAAGGAAGACCTTTCTGTCTGTCTCTCTCTCACTGTCCACTCTGCCTGTCAAAAATAAATTAAAAAAAAAAAGATTTATTTATTTGAAAGGCAGAAGTACAGAGAGGCAGAGGCAGAGGCAGAGAGAAAGAGAGAGGGAGAGAGAGAGAGAGAGAGAGAGAGAGAGAGAGAGAGAGAGAGAGAGAGAAGTCTTCCATCCACTGGTTCACTCCCAAATGGCTGCAGCATCTGCAACTGGGTTGATCTGCAGCCAGAAGCCAGGAGCTTCTTCAGTGTCTCCCATGCGAGTACAGGGGCCCAAGAACTTGGGCCATTTTCTACTGCTTTCCCAGGCCATATAGAGAGCAGGATCAGAAGTGCAGCAGCTGGGACCTGAACCAATACCCACATGTGATGCCAGCAACTGCAGGTGGCAGCTTTAACGTATTACACCACTGTGCCAGGCCCTTATTATATTTTAATGATTTCTTTATGTATTTATTTCAAAGTCGGAATTACAGAGAAAGAGAGACAGATAGAGATCTTCCACCTGCTGATTCACTCCCCAGTTGTTCGCAAAAGCCAGGGCTGGGAGGACAAATCCCAGAGCCAGGAATTCCCACGTGGGTCCAGGGGCCCAAGGAATTGGACCATCCTTAGTTGCTTTCCCAGGCACATTAGCAGCAAGGTGGATTAGAAGTGGAGCCACTAGGACTGAAACTGGCACCCAGATGCCAGCACTGCAGATGTTGGCTTTACCCACTGTGCCACAGCTCCAATGCATTTCCAACATCATATATATATATATATATATATATATATATATATAGTACATGTATGCATCTTGACATGAAGGCTAAGCCTCAATACACACTGTTAGTTGTCTGATAAATGCTCTTTCCTTTCCCTTTTCACAAATTAAATTCTAGTTTCATTTAGGGTGACATTGAGCCCAATTTGAGGGAAATTTCATAAATTGTTATCACTCAAAAATGTCGCTCTTATTAGTAAATCTATTGCTGACTGTACTAGGAGTGGCAATATGCCTAGTTCTAATCAATACGAATTGAGCAGAAAACTGGTAAGTGGATATGAAGGTGCTGATGTGTACATTTCTAAGTAAGGAGAAGAGAGCTTTCCCTAATTCTGCTACCTTCATTGGATATCTTTCTAATACTGAAATCTTTCCTAAATGAAGGTTAAAACTTATAAAGTATACTGAAAGTAAAAAAGATGCTAGTAGATTTGGCCTATGGAAATCTCTTGACTAATTCTAGAGCCATTTCTCTCAGATACTGTGTTCACCTTCCTCCAGCAAATGTATTTGCCAACAACAATACCTTTCAAAAGGCAAATAACAAATTTTTTGTTGAATTTGTTAACTCACAATATGATGTTGAAAATGTATGTGTGTGAGCTTTTGGTTACAATTTATATAAATGTAAGTATTAAACATATTAATTCTTAACAATCTCCTTATTCAAATGATTTAATCTTTAAAAGTGATTTTTTTTTTGACAGGCAGAATGGACAGTGAGAGAGAGAGAGACAGAGAGAAAGGTCTTCCTTTTGCCGTTGGTTCACCCTCCAATGGCCACCGCAGCTGGTGCGCTGCAGCTGGCGCATCACGTTGATCTGAAGCCAGGAGCCAGGTGCTTCTCCTGGTCTCCCATGGGGTGCAGGGCCCATGCACTTGGGCCATCTTCCACTGCACTCCCGGGCCATAACAGAGAGCTGGCCTGGAAGAGGGGCAACTGGGACAGAATCCGGTGCCCCAACTGAACCCGGGGTGCCAGCACCACAGGCAGAGGATTAGCCTATTGAGCCTCGGCGCCGCCCAAAAGTTATTCTTGATCATATGAAAGGTATGATCTCTTTATGTTTGGGACAAATTATTTATATAAATTCACAGGAAATTTTAACCAAAGAGACTCCATTGACTAGCATATTGAACCAACCCCTATGATCAGCAGGTTAATATCATCTAGAAATTTCATTATGAATTCACAATTTATTTTTTCATATCTTTCATTAACTATTCATTTATCTTGATACTAGCAAGTCCTCAAAAACAAGACAGAATCTTCACTAGGGTTTTGCTGTACATTTATAAATTGTATTGAATTCTTTAAGGTCATTAAAATGGGTTTAGTTTGCAGATTTACTCAAAGTTACCTTCCTTCCTCATCAACTCAGAGGTTGTGTCCTGTGCTTCATAGAAAATTAAATGACCCTTCTAACTTGATCCTTCTCACTGTGAGGGGACAGTACTTCACTGAATAGTTTTTCAGGATTCTCCGTTTTCCTTTAATTGCCCTTTCAACTCGATTACATTGAAATTGTCACAACATGGCCATCTTAGGGAGTCAAACATTATGGTTAGTGACTAACATTACCCAAAATGCTATGTAAAGGTACAAGACTGTATTAATGTTTGGGTCTGTAAACAACTTTTTGTCAGTCTGTTACTGGTTAAGTGAGTCACAGTGAAGCTTGTCTGCAAGGGAAGAAAATTTTAAAAGAATGTAAATAACAGAAAGTATGGCTCATGGCAAGCTACCAAAGTAAAAGGGTACCACCATATTGTATAATATGTAATCTTGAAGCAGAATTGATCAAGGACATTTGAGTCAATGATTGTCACAATTGAGTCAATAACAGCATGTTCAATAATGAAACTTTAAGATTGAAAAACTCTATGAAGTAGTTATTATTTAAGCATAGACATGCATTAAAAATGACAATGCAGAATTGATATGGTTGATATATTGTAATGCATATCAGAAAAGCTGTTAATTTTTGTAATAAAAAGTTCATTATGGGGGCTGGCGCCATGGTTCACTTGGTTAATCCTCCATCTACGGCATCAAAATCCCATATGGGCGCTGGGTTCTGGTCCTGGTTGCTCCTCTTCCAGTCCAGCTCTCTGCTGTGGCCCAGGAGTGCAGTGGAGGATGGCCCAGGTCTTTGGGTCCTATACCCTCGTGGGAGACCGGGGGAGGCACCTGGCTCCTGGCTTCGGATTGGCGCAATGCTGGCTGTGGCAGCTATTTGGGGGGTAAACCAGCAGAAGGAAGACCTTCCTCTCTGTCTCTCTATCACTGTATAACTCTGTCAAGTAAATTAAAAAAAAAATAAAAGTTCATTATGTATTATTAATATCTGTATTAAATCGAATATTTATCTGTATAAATTGAAAATTACATTGATTTTCATAATTTAAAGTATACTTATGATATAAAGCACTTACTGCAGTGTTTCAGATCTTATTCTACAACTTGATGTTTGATAAATTTTCATTGCAAAAATAGATAAATTAATTTTTGAATGTAAAACATATAATGCAAGTAATTTACTATCTTTAAGGAAAATTTATATTTATGGAAGAGTTGAAAGTCATAAATGAGTCCCTGAATATATAATTATCAATGGTGAGTTATCCTTAGGATGTAAACTGATCGACAGTTTATTAGTTCCATGAATTCAAAGACGAGTTGTTCTGTCATGTAGTATATAGTGTCATACACACAGCAATATATTCAAAGAATAAATGAAATCTATGCATAAGTAAGTACAGAAAAAGCTTCAGCTGAAGTGAAAATAGTTTTTCAGTGGTTTTAATTTATTTATTGATGTATTTATTTATTTATTTATTTTCTTATATTCTATATCAGGCCAGGAAGGCCCCCATGGTCCAGACTCCAGGATAAAACCTGCAGATTGACTGTCAGTCAAATCTACTGCAAGGGTAGATTCCACATCCATAGAACTTGAATCTAGTTTCTGTCAATCTATGATGGGTTTCATCCAGTAACAAACCAGATCCTGAGGGCTCAAGATATAGACTTTTTCCATATTGAGATCCAAATAATTCACAGAGATCCAGCCTTTAGACTCAACCTTGTATCTTGGGCATTTTGTTAACAACAGTTAACATAGCCACCAGGACTACTCAATGTCAAGCCAGATCTGATGTCTCTACCCTCCATGGTTGACCCTTGTGACACCCAAGCACAATAGACTCAGATCCAAGCCCATCACAGTAAATGCCAACGTTCAACTTCCACCACCCCACCAACACCTCCAACAATCTCTATGGACACAAGTTCCAGGTCATTTCCTCCGGACCTGGGGCCAAGGCTATCCTTGTCGACCTAGCCTGTATGATAGCATTTGACCATCAAGGTTCCACATTTGTTTCACTGGACTTAAGGTATAAGTGTAGCTCCAGGATCTCATGTTCCAATACAACCTCAACAGACCAGAATTCCATATGTGCCCCATCATCAGGCCATACATATGTTTCAAGCAGAAAAATCACAATCTTATTCTACAGAAGACCTAGAATGCAGGCCTGTTATAGCAGAGATTAGAGTAGGTAACTTCTTCTTCAAAAGTGCAGATATCCATGTAAGACAATAAGAAACATGAAAAACCAAGGAAATGCAGCAATACCAAAATAAAATTGTAATCCTGCAATTGCAAGTGTAACATCAGACCAAAAAAAAAAAAAAATAGAAATAAGGGAGCTCAGTAAACTTCAAGGTAACATACAACAATAATTCAATGTGGGAAAGAAAACAGTAAATAGTACCAGTTGATTCCAATACTTGTCACAAATGGTGGAGTTAGAATAGAGCCAGGGGATTTCAATACAATCCCATCAAGGTGGCATGTACCAATGCCATCTCACAAGTCAAAGTGATCAATTTCAGTTCATAATTGATGATAACGATAGGATTAAGAGTCAAAAGGATCACACAGTGTCTGGTAATACTGATAAACAAAAAAGGAGAGAACAATCCAACATGGGAAACAGGATACACAGCAGACTCATAGAATGGCAGATGTGCCAAACAGCTCTCTGGCCTCAGAATCACCCCTTAAGGCATTCAGATCTGGCTAAAAAGCCCATGAGAGTATTTCAGGCATGGAAAGCCAAGACATTCTGGAAAAAAAAAAAACACACAAAACAACAACAACAACAACAACAAAACCTAAATGAAAGATCTCCGCAAGTGATATCCCAGTGGAAAGAACAGGTCATCAAAGGAGGTACCTTTCTCTGAAGGGAGGAGAGAACTTCCACTTTGACTATGACCTTGTCTAAATAAGATCGGTGTTGGTGAACTCAAGAGGCTTCCACAGCCTTGGCAGCTCATGACAAGAGCCTCTGGTGATTACTGGCATCATAAATAAAAGTGCCAATTGTTAAATCAACAACAGGTGTCACTGTGTACCTACTCCTTGTGTGGGATCTCTGTCCTTAATGTGTTGTACTATGTGAATTAATGGTAAAACTACTACCAAAAAGTACTATATACTTTGTGTGTCTATGTGGGTGCAAACTGTTGAAATCTTTACTTAGTAAATACTAAGTATATCTTCTGTATATAAAGATAATTGAAAATGAATCTTGATGGTGAATGAGATAGGAGAGGGTGTGGGAGATGGGATGGTGGTACCTCTACACTTCTCCAATCAGCTTGAAGGTCACGAAGCCTATGTAGCCTTCCAGATGGTCTTATGGATCTGGGCCACACCTGGGAGCTTTTTACCTAGTACAAGTCTCTTCAACAGGAAGTGGTGGTGAGGGAAATGTGCCTGGAGCCCCTGCCGCCTGCCAGCAGGCAGGTCATGGCTGGGTCTTGGGGTGCTGAGTCCTCAACCAGGATTCCCCCTGGCGAGAGGCCTCGTGTGCCATGCCTTCTTGACCTCCTACATAGGCTAGGCAGACATTCTTCTAGCCAGGCACAGGATTACTCACATTCCATTGCTTTCTAAGGGACATTAGCAAGGAGCTGGATTGGAAGTGGGAACTCAAACCAGTTCCCATATGTAATACTGGAACTGCAATCAGTGACTTAACTTTCTATGCCACATCAGCCCCAGACAGTGATTCTTAATACTCTGCAATGGAAAAATCATCCTGGCCAATCAATAGGAAAAGGAAGTACTTAAACAAAACTTCAGACCAAATGAACATTAACAGGTATATATAGAACATTCTGTCTGATAGTTATAGGATATAAATTCCTCGCAAGCACACATAGAACTTGTTAAGGATAGATAAAATGTTGACTATAAAATGAGACAACAAATTTAAGAAGATTGAAATCATATCAGATCTCTTTTCTCACAAGGAGTATGCTAATACAAAAGCCAAATGAAGGTACTACAAGTAAAGAATATTATAGGCCGATAATATGATGAGCATAAACGTAAAAAGCCTTAGCAAAATTCTAACAAGGTTAATTGAACAGAATAGTAGAAGTTTTATTAACCCTGATGAAGTGGGATTTATCCCAGGGGTACAAGGATGTAATAAACAGAAATCTATAAATGTAATATTCCATATTAATAGAATAAATGACAAAGACCATATAATTATTCCAGTAGACATAGCAAAGGCATTTGACAAAATTCAACATGGTTTCATGATAACAACACAACAAATTAAATACAGAAGGAAGGTGTCTCAATATAATAAAGATAATATAGTTTAAAGCCACAACTAATATTATATTCAAAAGTGAAAAGCCGAAAGTTTATCCTGTGAGATCCTGAAAAAGACAAGAATGTCTGTTGTTGCTACTTCTGTTGAATGATCTGTTGGGTGTACTAACTAATTAGACAAGAGAAAGAAATAAAAGGTACCCACATTTAGTTATTCATCTTTTCATTTTCTTGCTTTTTTTAAAAAGATTAATTAATTAAGTAAATCGAAAGGAATAGGTACAGAATGAGAGCATATGCACAAAAGAGAAAATGGCAACAATTACAGGGACTGGGCCAGGCTAAAGCCAAGAGTCAGCAGTTTCTTCTGGGTGACCCCATGGGTGTCCCACATGAGTGCACGTGCCCAGATACTTGGACCATCCTCCACTGCTTTCCCAGAAACATTATCAGGGAGCTCAATCAGAAGTGGACCAACCAGGACTTGTACGGATGCCTATATTTGATGCTAGCAGGCTTTACCTGCTACACCATAATGTCAGCCTCTAGGCACCCGTATTTAAAAAGAATAAGTTGAATGCTCTCTGTCTGAAGTGGACATCATATTATATGTAAAGATATCACACACAAAAAAAAAAAACTGTTAGAAGTAGTAAATGAATTTAGTCAAGTTGCAGAACACAAAATCAACTCAAAAAAAAAATCAGTGGTATTTCTATGACTAGAAATGAACAATCAAATATATCACAAACCAGTAATCAAATAGAGTGGTAAAGGCATAAAAAGAAACATAAATAAAACAATAGACAATCCATTAAGGGAAACCTGATTTTTAGACAAAAGTGCCAAGAACATACAATCAGGAAAAAATATTTTTCTCAGAAAATTCTGTAGAAACAATGAATTTCTGCATGCTGAAAAAATGAAATTAGACCTTTATGCTACATCATATACATAAATAAATTTAAAATGGATTAAGACTTAAATGTAATCCTGATGTGTAAAATTACAAGAAGAACTCACAGTTGAAAAACTACTTTAATTTTATTTTGTCCAAACAGTTCACATAACCTTTACATCATCTATTTTGTTTTGTCAAATTGTTCCATATTTGACCATTGTGGCTGCTTTGTGTTGTCTTCTGTGTGTCCTATGGATGATCTCAGCCTTTTACCTTTTTTTTAAAGTATTTTCTCTTTTTCTGAAACTACGAAACACTCCAAGCTCATCTCTTATTTTTCTTGCTTTGGTGTTTGAATTAGTTACTGATGTAACTCCTGGCTTCTGCCTGGCTCAGTCTTGGCCATTGCTGACATCTGGGGAAGTGAATCAGCAGATGGAAGGACTCTGTCTCTCTCTCTCTCTCTCTCTGTCTCTCCCACTTTATTCATAACTCTTTCAAATTAATATATAAATAAATCTTTAAAATATGATTTTATGAAAATTCTATTTTAACATCATATTCAAATGTAGAGCATAATATTAAAAATACTGTAATTTATAAAAATCTGTAATAATTATACAGTCAAGTAATATAATAATTACCTAAAAATAAGTTTTATTCTACTTCAATTCCATTTATTTGTATTTTTTATATCCATCTTCAAAAGCCAAGAATTTTCTTTCTATATTTTAAAATCAAGAATTTAGTTTTGTGGCTAGCTCAGGCATCCCACTTGGGCTCCAGTTCAAGCCCCTGCTGCTCCACTTGGGATCCAGCTCCCTACTAATGGTCCAAATGCTTGAGCCCCTACATCCACACGGGAGACCCAGAAGAGATTCCTGGCTCCTGGCTTTGCATCTATCTAGCTCCAGCCATTGAGACTGTTTGGAGAGTGAACCAGCGGATGGAAGAGCTCTCTTTCTGTCTCTGTCTCTCTTTGTCTCTCCCCTCCTCAACTCTGCTTTAAAAACAAATAAATACATCATTTAAAAAAGAGTTTAGTTTTAAGATATCAGCATCATTTGGATTTTAGGGTAAGTTCAAAATTTATTTTGAATTACAGGAACTAAGTCTATAGTTCTGATAGTTGATAATGTAACTCCATATTATTTGAGGAATTTATTATTTGGATATTACCTAACAAGCACGAGTTTGTATACATGTTGATAGTAAAAATGTAAAATAGTATTAATTTTAAAAGCTTTTATTAAACAAGTACGCTTTCCCATTCTACACAGAGTATAGGCTGGATCAGAAAAGAGTTGGTATTATGTCCAGAGAGGACTGAGATAATTCTTGACACTCAGATGGACACTACACATGTTAAAGAAAAGCTGTAGCTTAACTTGAATGGCAACATAAATCATCCCAAACACAATGCTGCCATAGTTTATAGACAAAAATATTCATGATAATTTGGGGTCATATGGCTTTTTTTCTTTTAATTTAATTTATATGAGGAGATTTCTTGCATTTTATATATACAATTTTAGTCCAAATTATGCGTCCCAGCTTCCCTCTCTCCCTCCCTTAAGTCCTATAACATGCCCCCATCACTGTATTCATAAACTCAAGAGTGGTCAGTCCTATCTAACAACTTAAAAGTCACACTACAATAAATGTGATACAGATGCACACTAACTTCATGGATTAATCCTTTCAAAATTTTTGTAATTTTGATTCCATATCCATAATAAAAATGGCTTAATAAGCAAGAGGGTGAGAAGTCACCTTGCAGAGTGAACTGGTTTTTTTTTTAATGAGCTTTCACTTAAGAAGAAATGATGAAGTTGCAAAGACTGCAAAACAACTCATTCAGCATCCAGGCTGAATCTGAATATAACCACTGACCTTAATTAGGTTGTCAGCTCCTTCCCTAGTGCTCCCACTGCCTTCAACTGGTCTTGCCAAGACTTGTTTTTATAGGATCAAACTCATATAACTTGTTTTTATTAATGTTCAAGCTCTTTATTCATACTGACAATAATAAGTCTTTAAGAGAAACCTGGAAATGCAAAATGGTCACAGGAGTGATTGCATCTAAGGTGACTGCAGTGCCACAGGATGAGATTATTCTCCATTTAGAGCTGGGTCATTAGGAACAGCCCCAAGGAACAAGAGAGAGACAAATTGTCTTCATTAGAAATTATCTTCAACTCTTGGTGAAAATACTACTTTATATTAAATTCATCACATTAGCTGGAACCTATTTTTTAACTTCAGTGAAGACACTGGTTTTTCTTACGGCAAAATTTGCTAAATGGAAAGAAAATTACAAACCTTCTTTAGTCTTTGATTATTTTTGAGGGAGACCTAAGAAATACCCAGCTCTACTTTGTTTCTAAGAATGAGTATAGTCTTTTGTGGAGATTACTTCAGTGGACACAGAAGCCACTTTTACAGATTTCCTTTTTAGAATGATTTTTCTAGCCTAATGATGTCTTTTGTTTTGACACTGATTTGTACTGTATCTCCCTGCCAGGCAACTTGTTACTTGTAAGAATTGTTAACAGTTCTAAGTTTTGTTTGGGGGAAGGTAAAGTCCAGATGTTTTGTTATTTAATTAGCGGGCTCATAAGGGTCAGCCTCCATCTCTCTCTCCTCTCTCTTTCAAATAAAATTACGCTAAGCAAAACTAAATTTAAAAATAAAGAAATCAGTAGAAAATATGTCTTTTTCAGCTTTCTTTTGCTTTCTTTCTCACCATATGATACCTACTACATTCCAGTAAGAATTGATGTAGCACAGGGATCCCTTCTGGAGGACAAGTGTCACATCTTGGACTTCTGGATACCAGTGTCATGCTCTTGGACTTCTGAACATTGGGAACCATCGGTTAAAACAAATCTCTTTTTTTACATAAACTCTCAGGTCTTTTCTTTATAAATTACTCAGTCACCATTTTAAGTTATCTTTTAAAAAGTACTGAAAAAGTGTCAGTGTTGTGGCATAGTAAGTGAAACCACAGCCTGCAATGCCAACATCCTATAAGGGCACTGCTTCATGTCCCAGCTGCTCTATTTCCAATCCATCTATTGTTAATGGCCAGAGAAGAGCAGCCAGAGATGGCCCAGGTGTTTGGGCCCCCACCATCCACATTGGAGACCCAGATGAAGCTCCTGGCACATGGCCATTGTAGTCAGATGAGAAGTGAACCAGTGAATGGATGATTCCCTCTTTGTCTTTGTCTATGTAGCCTTGGATTTCAAATAAATGAGTAATTTGTTTCAAAAAGGATTGAATTAATGTATTCCTACTTGAGCTCTGTCAAAAACATGACAGGTTTTTTTTCTATTTTAGCAAGGAGGAGGTAAATATTATAGTCTTAGAATTGTATCTATGAATTACATGAAAGCTAATATTTTTATTGATGAAAAGTAAGAAAAAGAAAATATGTAATATCAGCTAATCAAAAAAGAACCTAACTTTTCAACTGAAACTTACCCTTATTAAACATTATAGGAATAATCTTATCTCACTGAAAACAACTGACAGAAAAAGAGGGCAAAACAGAATAGATTCTTGCTGGAAAGCTCAATGGGATAATGCAATTGGTAAGAGTAAAACTCAGCAGGTCTTTGGGTAGCTAAATTAACAGCTCTTAAGAGGCATATAATCAAGTAATGGATACTTTTCTTCTTTTAATCTATTACAAGGGTGCATAATGTAAAAGGAGGAATATCAATTAAAAGAAATTATGTCCTTTATGAAGACTTTAAGCTTTGCAACTCCAAAAGTGGCCTATAGATTTCCTTACACTGATCTTCTTTAGAAACCCAGATTTTTAGGCCTCCAACACAATTACAACATAGGAATCTGTGTTTTAACAAAATATACATGACACTCACATGAAAATTAAAGTTTAATAATCACTGAGATAAATTAACAACTATTAAGAGATTTATATGATATAAGCTATTTCTTACTTCTTTGAGTTCCTACTATACTTGTCACTGGAATTTAATTTTCCAAGACCACCATTGTGGTACAGTGAATCAAGCCACAGCCTTTGATGTCAGGATCCCATATAAGAGTGCTGGTTCAATTCCTGGCTGCTCTGCTGCTGATCCAGATTCCTGCTATTGCTCCTGAGAAGGCAGCTGGAGGAAGAGGGTGACTCAAGTACTTGGGCTCCTTCTACCTATGTGGAACACATAGATGGAGTTTCTGCTTCCTGGCTTCAACCTGGCCCAGACCTGCACCTTACAGCATTTGGAGAGAGAACAAGGAGATGAAAGGTAGTCTCTCTCTCTCTCTCTCTCTCTCTATTCTGTGTGTCTTCCTCTCTCAGTTACTGTACATTTCAAAAAAATAAATAAAGTTTTTTAAAAAAGAAAACTAACTTCTTCCTCCCCAATTTGTATCCCTTCAATTTCTTTTTCTTGCCTAATGGCCCTGTCTAAAAAGAAATTAAAGAGTTACAAATTGGGAAGGAAGAAGTCAAACTATCCCTCTTTGCAGATGACATAATTTTTATTTAGGGGATCCAAAGAACTCTACTAATATATTATTGAAACCCATAGAAGAGTTTGACAAAGTAGCAGAATATCAAATGAATACACAAAAATCAACAGCCTTTGTATACACAGGCAATGCAATGGCTGAGGAAGAACTTCTAAGATCAACCCCATTCACAATAGCTTCAAAAACAATCAAATATCTGGTATAATCCAAAATTTTTTCTTTGAAAATTTATATTTATTCAGTAAAAGTAAAAAAAAAATGGAGCCACAGACCTGCTTCACAGTAAAATAGATATAACCATTGAAAATTGCTTTTAATGTTTCTGAAACATTAAAAAAATTAATGCTTCTAAAAATTTCCCCTGGGGGCATAAAGCAATGGAATAAACATTTACACAGTAAAATTTTCTAAAACTCTGCCAGAATAATAGGAAACTGCTCCATTTAGGATAATGCCCATTACCTCCCTTTCTCCTCACTATTTATCAAAAAGGAAACATCAGGATCTTAGGATACAGTACTTTCCTGAGAGTTTCTAGTCAAGGTCTAAGGTGTCCTCTTTGTAAGGCAAGGGCTTCCAACATCCCTCACTAATGCTTCTAGAGTTATGGAGACCAAACTCAAGGTGAATATGGTTAAGTCTAACATTCACTTTACTACATAACTCTAATCATAGTGTAGAAGTTCTACCTCAGGCTTAGCACACACAATACACTGGGGTCCTAATTGCCCTTGCCCAACCATGTTCAATGTGCAAAAATTTAAAATTGGAAACTGAAAGTGAGAAACAAGACACCATTAGTCACCCCATTTATGTAGGCTATGTGAAATGGGAATACAGAAAGAAAAGACAAAAGAGCAATGAGTAGAAAGAATGTTATTTTAAAAAATAATGGCTAAGGGGCTGGTCTTGTTGTGTAGCAAATAAAGCCACTGACTTTAATGCCACATCCTATTTGGGCACCAGTTCATGAGCTGGGTGCTCTTCTTCTCATCCAGCTCCTTGATAATGGCCTGGGAAAATGAGGAAAGGATATCCCAAGTTTTTGAGCGCTTGTCAGCCATGTGGGAGACTTTGAAGAAGCTCTTGGCTCCTAGCTTTGGCCTGGCCCAGCCTTAACCACTGCAGTCATCTGAGGAGTGAACCAATGAATGTAAGAGCTCTCACTCTCTGTCTCTCCCTTTCTATGTAAGTCTGGCTTTCAAATAAATAAATAATTTTTACAAAGAACTAATGGATAAAAAAATCACCAAATTTTATTATAAATAATAACTTTCACATTAAAATGATCAATGAATTATAAATAGGATAAAAATGAGGAGACTGTATACCAAGGTACATCACACACACACACACACACACAAACTAAAAGGCAAAGAAAACTTGAAAAGAGCAAAAGAAAATAACTGTGACTTAAAAGGAAAATTCACTAAGATAAACTGCTGATTTCTCATCAGACATCATGAAGCAAAAAAGCTGTGGTATCACATATTCAAACTACAAATTAAAAAGAAAAGTAAGTCAAACAAGAATTTTGCATCTAAAAAAACTTTAAAAGTAATTTCAAAATAATGTTATTTTATGTAAAAAAAAAAAAGAGAGAGCGAAGTTTCTGCTAGCAATTCAGCCTTAGGATACATACAAAGGAAATGCTTCAGACTGAAGTAATTGGCCACATACTGTAATTTAGATTTAAATGAAATTGCAATCTTCAGCATTAAACATAAATATGCAATTACAAATAAACATCCAAATGTATATTTAGTCTCCCATAATTTTATTTAAAAAGCATTTAATTTAAAAGTGTGTAATTATATCTTGAGCCTATTGCATATAGAAATATAATGTGTTTGCTATTAACAATATACATGTGGTGAAAAAAGTTAGATTGTAATGAGAAAAAGATACTATGTTGAAATTAAAGGAATAAATAGATTTACTAAAAGAAAATAAAAATAATAGAGCAAATATTATAAATATATGTGATTTTCTTTCACTTATTTAAAAGATAAAATTATATACAAATTACTAATTTTGAAAGTATTATGTTAAGTTTATAATATCAATGCATGCAATATGTGTAAGAAAAAAAAACTAGAAAAAGGCATAAATGGAATAATTTTGTTTGAATAATGCATGTATAAATATAATATACATTTTATTAACTCATTTTAAAGTTTTTGAACTTTAAATTTATGTAAGACAGTAATTTTTAACATTTTCATGTTCACTTCATAATAACTTCATATTTAGATACTGTATACCCACAAATATATAATATTTTTCTTGAAATCATTTATATTAATATCACATAATATAGAATTCTTGACAATGACTATAAAGTGAGGAAAGAAGAGTATCTTTTTATTTGGATAGTATAATTCAGTGAAGATAATTTTCATATCTGTTTATATATCAAATAATAGGAAATATACACAACCTTTATTCTCCTTTTCTGTATATTAACTTCCACATATGAAAGCAAATTTTCTGATATTTGTCTTTCTTTTTCTGGCTTGTTTTTACTTATTATAATGATTTCAAATTCATGCATTTTGTTGCAAATGTCAGGATTTCTATAATTTTATTGCCAAGTATTGTTCCATCATGTACCTACACCACATTTTATTTATCCAGTCATACTCTGGAAGATATCTAGGTTGATTGCTCTTCTTTGCTGTTGTAAATTAGACTCCTATTAACATGGAAGTTTAATTTTCTCTTTTTTATGCTCACTTCATTTTCTTTGGATATATTCCCAGAAAAGGTAGATGTGGGTCAGAAAGTAAAGCCATTTTTAGTTTTTTGAGTAATGTTAATATTGTTTTGTATATGGTACTTCTTTGCATTCTCATGAGCCATGAACTAGGGTATCCTTTTCTACGCAACTTTGACAGCATTTATTATTTTTACATATATTTAACATTTTGAAAATTAACCAAAATGCATATTATTAAGAAAGTGTTGATTTATTAATATTTCATCCCTACAGGGCCCTATCTCACATTTTGCTGTTGTTGTTGATTTTTCTAAGCATCCTGCACCTGCCAAGTCCCAAGTTTGCTTCTAGCACACAAAATATTTTTGAAGATTTACTAATGATTAATAAATTTATTCCTGGTTTGGTGTTTTTCCTGTTTCTTTGAACGTGCAGTTCACTGACTTTCCCAATTATGTGATGAAGATAAGTCTCTCAACATGTTCTGTACAAGGCACATATGCACAGCATTTAACATGAGCTTTATTCTGTCCTAACAGCACTACTTGCAGTTTTCTCTACTTCTTCAGCCTATGAAACCCTTCTTTAAAATTTGAATTAAAGCTTACTACCTCAGCTAGTCCTTTAAAAATTCAGAAAAAAAAAAACATGACTGCAAACCTCTCATAATATCACTATTTTTATTGAATTTATAGCTTCAGATTTCTTTACAGATGGTCTGAAATTTTGGATGGGTATGTGACAGTCTGTCTCCTCCACATGACTATTCCACTGAGAATGGTAAATGTTTTGCATATCTTGTAACCACCTCACATAATACAGAGACTGGCCAAAAGCAAATATTCATCCAAGGTTTCCTGAGTGAATGAGTTGCTACAGTTATTTTTTTTTTCTCCCTTAATACAAATCATGAAGAAGATGCATTATGAGACTTCAATCATTTGGATTTAGGAACACAATAATAAAGATTCTTATTAGTATGGTAGGCTGGGAGAGATATGTAGGAATTGAGGAAGTTTGGATAACAACAGCCAAATCAGAGTCAGATTAGAGAAATAAGTTCCTAGTGTTACACAGCATACTAGTGTAACTACAGTTCACAACAACCTACTATATATTTTATGAGAAAACAGAAAAAAGAAGTTCCTAGGCTCCAATCATCTTTTTTAAAGTATAATAGCTACATGATAAAAATATAGCTGTTCTGTTTACTAGATGATTGAGAAAGAGTAGCCAAATTAATAAATTGTTAATACCAGGAAACCATGGACTACACCAAAAGAAACTTCATGGTTTAAGGAGGACAACTTGTTGTTGGGGGTGGGGGTTCAGTTCCATTAATAATAGAATAACAGGTTGCTTCAATAGCAAGAAGCATTTACTGTAATATATTTAAACTTCAATATCAAACTGAAGTTCATAATTGATCATAATGATAGGATGAAGTGTCAAAGGGATCACATATATAAGACCAGTGTCTGCAAATAATAATTGATAGAATTAAAAAGGAGAGAACAATCCAACATGGGAAGTGGGATACACGGCAGACTCATAGGATGGCAGATGGAAAGCCAAGACACTCTGGCAAAAAAAAATTTAAAAAGACCTAAATGAAAGATCTCTGTGAGTGAGATCCCAGCAGAAAGAATGGGCCATCAAAGAAGGAGGTACCTTCCTCTGAAGGAAGGAGAGAACTTCTACTTTGACTATGGCCTTGTCTAAAAAGATCAGAGTTGGCGAACTCAAGAGGCTTCCATAGCCTTGGCAGCTCATGACAAGAGCCTCGGGTGATTAATAATGTCGATTGTTAAATCAACAACAGGAGTCACTTTGCACTCACTCCCCATGTGGGATCTCTGTCCTTAATGTGTTGTACTATGTGAATTAACAGTATAAATAGTACTCAAAGAGTACTTTATACTTTGTGTTTCTGCGTGGGTGCAAACTGTTGAAATCTTTACTTAGTATATACTAAACTGATCTTATGTATATAAAGATAATTGAAAATGAATCTTGATGGAGAATGGGATGGGAGAGGGCATGGGAGATGGGAAGGTTGAGGGTGGGAGGGTGGTTATGGGGGGAAAAAGCTGCTATAATCCAAAAGTTGATCTTTGGAAATTTATATTTATTAAATAAAAGTTAAAAAAATAAACTTCAATACAGTCTTTCTTTTTTTAATATACATGTTTATAGTTATCAAATGTGGCTTTTTAGCTTATGGGATTATAATAAAGCAATGGATAGTTTCAGCTACATACAAGGGGATTCAAAAGATTATGAATAGTGGAACTAAAATAAATTTATTCTTAAATTTTATTTAATGTGTATACATTTCAAGTATTTCATATATACAGATTTAGAAACATAGTGGATATTAAAAATTATTTTGTTACAAAAATTAAAATCTAAGGACAATTTTTTTATTGTACCATGAATTTTTGAAGACACCACATGTAATCATTCCTGATTCTATTCTTGATTGAAAGTAGAATTCAGTAACTTTCAAATAGTGATATGCAAACTACTGACTTCAGTTTGACATTGCATAAATATTGGTTAATTTCTTTTAAAAGTTCTAAAGGGAGAAAAATGTGATAGCAAGAGAAATAGTAACCATATGAATGAACTTAAAAAGCTATGATTTGGGGAGCCAGAATTTTGGTGTTGCACATTAAGCCTCCTCCTGTGACATAGGCATCTCTTACAGGTGCCAGTTCATGATTTTGCTGCGTCACTTCTGATCCAGCTTCCTGTTCATGGGCTGGGAAAAGCAGGGGAGGATGGCCTAAATGCGTGGGCCACTAAAACCCATGTGGAAGACCCAGATGAAGCCACTGGCTCCTAATTGCAGACTGGTGCAGCTCAGGCCATTGGGACCACTTGGAGGATGAACAGGAGGATAGAAAATATCTCTCTCTCTCTCTCTCTCTATAACTCTGACTTTCAAGTAGATAGATGAAATCTTTAAAAAACAACTATGATTTTTGGAATAGTATGTATAGCAGTTAAGCACATTTTCTCACTTATCTTGCAAGTAATTCTAAATATTTTATTTTTTATCTTCATTTATACAAGAATAAAAGGTGAAAGTGAAATGACTTTCAAAAGATCATGCAATAGTATATTACAAATTGTGGTTCAATTCACCTTTTTGATTGATAAGTCAACGATTTGAACCAATATGCCTCCATTTTTGCACTGAAGAAAGTATAAGTAAATGAGAGTTGTTTTTATTCTTTTTGCATTTTTAGAATCAATTGTTCATACCTTTAAATACCCATTAAAGTTTAGATCAATTACTTGTTTTATCTGTGTTATTTTTTTCTCATTAATTTTAGGGGAAATAGAACATTCATCTTTTACATTAATTAATCCTAAATACTTCTACAAGACCAACTGTCAAGGATAAGAAAAAATCATGCAATCAATGGAATTATTGATATAATTTTTTATTTTTTATTTTATTTTATTTTATTTTATTTTATTTTATTTTATTTGCCAGGCAGAGTTAGACATTGAGAGAGATAGAGAGAGAGTTATAGACAGTAAGAGAGAGACAGAGAAAAAGGTCTTCCTTCTGTTGGTTCACTCCCCTGATGGCCACCAAGGCCAGCGTTGCGCCAATCCGAAGCCAGGAGCTGGATACTTCCTCCCAGACTCCCATGCGGGTGCAGGGACCCAAGCATTTGGGCCATCTTCCTCTGCCCTCCCAGGCCACAGCAGAGAGCTAGACTGGAAGAGGAGCAACCGGGACTAGAACCCGGGGTGCCAGCGCTGCAGGCAGAGGATTAACAAAGTGAGCCAAGGTAACGGCCAGTTTTTTTTTTTTTTTTTTTTTTAAGTTTTGAAATTTAAAACTTTAACATTTTACCATCTTCACTTCACATGTAGATATTCTTGAAATACACACTAAATCACAAAATGTAGGATTCTATTATATCAATTTAGGTAAATTTGTGCTTCCCAGAAAGACTTTCCCTGCAAGGGAAGCTCTAGACCACAGTTTGTGTAAGATTTGGAAGATAAAGGTGAGGTGATAGTTTTATACTTATTTTACTTATCAGATTTAAGCAGAGCATGAGGCACTGTTGTCAGTTATATTTGTATTCCTTGTCAAATATTTCACCTCATTAGCTGTGACAGCAAGGGAGCCTACAATAACTCCAGTTTTTACTGTATTTCCTGAATCACCTTTGAGTTTAGTTCCTTGAAAAAGAGGGGCAGATTTTTCTGAAAGATCTTTGTATCATCTAGGCTGGGGGCCAGGATATAATGAGAGAATTTGTTCTCAAAACCACAAATTTGTCCTTCCTTCTAGCATTTCATGAACATCTTCTCTGTTCTGTCAGCTGTCCTACTTATATCAGACTGTTATACACACAAAATTTTAACCAGATTGCTTAATAACCCCCCACAATTGTCTAACTGAAATTTGTACAATAAATTACTATCTATCAATTCTGTGATTCTACTTCTCTGATAAAATTGTGACTAATACAACAACTTTAGTAAAATATAATATAGGAAATCTTCACAAATATTGTGAAATGATAGTTATAATTGTAAAACAAGAACAAGATAAGCAGATATAGATACATATATAAATACATATATAGATAATTATATACAGATAGCTCTTTGATAATGTGAAAAACAATTATAATAATGAAATTTCAGCTATTAAAGACAGAACAAATGAGATAATAAGAAAATTGCAATTTTGCAATGCCTACTGTAAAAATTGATGAAAACTGAACATTACTAATAGGTGAAACGTTAGCTGAAATGAGTATTAAAGGGAAAGTTAAGGGGGAAAAATGGAAACAGGCTGTCATTACCTCAACCTGCAGATTATTTTTCACATTATTTTTTATTTAGTAAATATAAATTTTCAAAGTACAGTTTATGGATTACATTGGCTCCCCCCCATAATTTCCCTCCCACTTGCATCACCCCCATCTCCTGCTCCCACTCCCATTCCATTCACATCAAGATTCATTTTCAATTATCTTTATATACAGAAGATCAATTTAGTATATATAAAGTAAAGATTTCAACAGTTTGCACCCACACAGAAACACAAAGTGTAAAATACTGTTTCAGTACTAGTTATAGCATTACTTCACATTGGACAACACATTAAGGACAGATCCCACATGAGAAGTAAGTACACAGTGACTTCTGTTGTTGATTCAACAATTTGACACTCTTGTTTACGGCGTCAGTATTCTCCCTAGGCTCTAGTCATGAGTTGCCAAGGCTATGGAAGCATTTTGAGTTCGCGGACTTCGATCTTATTCTGACAGGTTCATAGTCAAAGTGGAAGTTCTCTCCTCCCTTCAGAGAAAGGTACCTCCTTCTTTGATGGCCCCGTTCTTTCCAATGGGATCTCACTCACAGAGATCTTTTATTTAGGTCGTCTTTTTTTTTTTTTTTTCCTAGAGTGTCTTGGCTTTCCATGCCTACAATACTCTCATGGGCTCTTCAGCCAGATCTGAATGCCTTAAGGGCTGATTCTGAGGCCAGAGTGCTATTTAGGACATCTGCCATTCTATGAGTCTGCTGTGTATCCCACTTCCCATGATGGATCGTTCTCTCCCTTTTTGATTCTATCAGTTAATTTTAGCAGACACTAGTCTTGTTTGTGTGATCCCTTTGACTCTTTAGACCTATCAGTGAAAGGGAAACATAAGACATGCATTTCTTAGTCCATTTGGGCTATTCCTAGAAAATATCTTAGACAGAGTAATTTACACACAATAGAAATTAACTGCTCACAGATCCAAAGGCTGAGAAATACAAGCTCAAGTTCTAGGAGATTTCGTGTTTGGTGAGTTTTCTCTGCTTCAAAGATCATGGCTTCTAGCTGTGTCTTCACAGCTCAGAGGGGCAAAGAAACTTGACAGGGCATCTTTCACAGCAGCCATATGTCATTTGTGAGGAGTCCAACCTCATGGCCATATTATCTGCCAGATATCCTACCTCTCAATACAACCATATATATTATATAATATATAATTATAACCAAAATAATTATATAATATGTAATATTATTATAACACATTAATTTGCAAACATTAAAGCAATATGATATGCCCCACTAATGTGATGGGCTATTTAATTCACAATGCCAGTCATGATGCATTCTTACACTAATGCTAAGCTTCAATCTAGCAAATTTTAAATGTAGATTTTAGTTTATATGGAATATGAGTAATGTAAGATCATTATATAAACTTTGTGAGGAAAACGTAAGTTCGGAATATGAAACATTCCCTAAAACAACTGACAAAATATCCTCAGTAAGTGATTATCATTATGGCAAAAACACATAGGAGAAATATTGAATAATGGCCTTTAAGTGGCCTTCATTTGGATCCTGATTTAGATAAACAAGCACTGAAAGAATAAGGCTTTTTATGCTGCAGAAATTCTAATATGGAATGGATAATGAAATATAGTTTCCCATTTTTTAATTTTATGAATATTACCACTATAAGTAAGTAATTCTTTTTAAAACAAATGAATGACAAATAGATAGTCTAAGAACAAAATATGGGATATAATATTTTTCAAGTACATAGTCAACAAAAAGCAGCAAAAACTAGACAAAACAATATCAAAAAATGTTGAGAATGGTTGAATCTGGATGATAAGCAAATAAGACTTCATTGTAGCATTCACTTTACCTTTGTTCTGTATGTGAAAATGTTCATCATAAAAACTCTTAAACCTCAAGGATACTACATATTGGTTTCAGAATTAGACATGTAAAGGAAAGCAGAAGTCTATTTGTAATTTTCTAATCAGGACAGGGAGAATTATAGAAGAGGAAGGATAAAACTGAAATAATTGGCTTTTCTGATGAACTGTAGCCATTACAAAAATAGTTTGGTTCCCTGTGTATTCATTATTCTTGTAGGTAATTTAGAAATTTAATCTATACGCTTTTAAATTCCTGATACTAAAGATACTAAAGTGGAGCAGCCCGGACTTGAACCAGTGCCCATATGTGATGCCAGCCCTGCAGGCGGTGACTTTTACCCACTATGCCACATGGCTGGCCCACAATACTGACCTATTTTTTAAGTAAACTTGGTTCCTACAACAACTGATTGAATAGCTAAAGTAAACTTTCAAAGGTCCTCCATGATTTTCACAAGGGAAGAAAACTGCATTTCTTTTTCTTTAAAGTCCAATGTGCCATTATCTGTGGTCACATGTCTATGATATTCTCTTAGATTCATAGTTCTACTTAATAATGTGAATTAATTGTAACTATTAACATTTGTTTTTATTAAAAGTGGAATATAAGTTTTTGTGTATCTCCTTGTACTGATTTGCTGCTATATACTTGTGCCATGACCAGGACATGTAGAGCGATCATAAGAAAGTGAAAGAGTAAATCAAGCCAAATATTTTCAAAACATTCTTGATAATGCTCCAAGAAAAAAAAAAGAAAATCTGTGTAGTAAATATGTATGTCTGTTCCCCCAGGCCATTTCAAATCTGTCAACTATATTTTAGGAATTTTGTTAGCTTGACAGTATAAACAAAGAATAATGTTTCAAATTTTAACCTAGATTTAATTTGTGGCTCTGTTTATGTTGCATGAATTATAATATAAAGCTCCTGGAATATTACCTACTGTAAGTCATACCATGGTATAATACTTTCCTGTTGATGTGGGTGACTACACTATTAATGGCATTATTCACGCACAACTAATGAAAATATTAAGAAAATGAAGGGATGTCACTTTTGAGATGAAGCTGCTTGTAGATTTGATTTCTGTGTTAAGTGTTCTCTTGTACTCTCTCATTTGTGTTCTCTGAGTCAGTTTGTCATATGATCCCTGACGGTTATCTGACCCATGCCACCAACCTGATTCCACTATTCAATGAGTAACAGTGCTGCTAGAATAAACTACTTAAGCATCAGATGATATCTAAGTGCCAGTTTTGACATAAACCAAAATTAGAGAGTTGTTGTCCCTTGAGAATCTTGTTAAATGGGATCACCTGCAAATCCCAACAGGACACCTGTCATAAAAGTCTTGAACTTTTATTTGCCTCTGGCAAAAACGAAAGAAATGTTCAAAACACTTGTTTCCCTTTCATCTTGGAAGCACAATCCAGTTAAACTCATGTTCCCTAGCCTTCCGGTATGGTCATTTGTGATTTTACTGCCGTTTAGTTCAATTTTGATCCTTGATTGATTGTTTTCAAAGTGAATGTTACTATTTCCAAAAGTAAATAAACAAACAATAAAAGAAAATGAGCCTCCAAAATGGTTATTCCTTTTCTTCAAAAGATTCAAATGGACAGATTCTTTGACTCACTTTCTAATGAGCATTTTGGTTTTATTCTCTTTCTTTCAAATCTTCACTAGTTTAGAGATACTATTCCATTCACTTCAAGATTTATTTTCAATTATCTTTATATACAGATCAATTTAGTATAAATTAAGTAAATATTTCAACAGTTTGCAACCACACTGAAACACAAAGTGTAAAATACTGTTTGAGTACTAGTTATAGCGTTAATTCACATTATACACCACATTAAGGACAGAGATCCTACATGGGGAGTAAGTGCACAGTGACTCCTGTTGTTGGCTTAGCAAATAGACACTCTTGTTTATGGTGTCAGTAATCACCCTAGGCTCTTGTCATGAGTTGCCAAAGCTATGGAAGCATTTTGAGTTTGCCGACTCTGATCTTATTTAGAAAAGGTCATAGTCAAAGTGGAAGTTCTCTCCTACCTTCAGAGAAAGGTACCTCCTTTGATGGCCCATTCTTTCCACTGGGATCTCATTCACAGAGATCTTTCATTTAGTTGATTTTTTTTTTTTGCCAGAATGTCTTGGCTTTCCATACCTAAAATAGTCTCATGGGCTCTTCAGCCAGATCCGAATGCCTTAAGGGCTGATTGTGAGGCTTGAGTGCTGTTTAGGACGTCTGCCATTCTATGAGTCTGCTGTGTATCCCGCTTCCCATTTTGGATTGTTCTCTACATCTTAATTCTATCAGATAGTATTAGCAGATACTAGTCTTCTTTATATGATCTCTTTGACTCTTAGTCTTACCATTATGATCAATTGTGAACTGAAACTGATCACTTTGACTAGAGAGATGGCATTGGTACTTGCCACCTTGATGGGATTGTATTGGAATTCCGTGGCACATTTCTAACTCCACCACTTGGCGCAAGTCAGCTTGAGCATGCCCCAAATTGTATATCTCCTCCCTCAATTATTCCCACTCATATTTAACAGAGATCACTTTTCAGTTAAATTTAAACACCTAAGAATAATTGTGCGTTAAATTAAAGAGTTCAACCAATAGCATTAAGTAGGACAAAAAAATACTAAAAGGGATGAAGTATTAAGTTGTTCATCAAAAGTCAGTAGGAGGGCTGATCAAGTCACTGTTTCTCATAGTGTCCATTTCATTTCAAAATGCTTCGTTTTTGGTGCTCGGTCAGTTGTCACCCATCAGGGAGAACACATGATATTTGTCCCTTTGGGACTGGCTTATTTCACTCAGCATGATATTTTCAAGATTTCTCCATTTTGTTGTAAATGACTGGATTTCATTGTGCTTTACTGCTGTATAGTATACTGTAGAGTACATGTCGTATAAGTTCTTTATCCAATCTACTGTTGATGGGCATTTGGGTTGGTTCCAGGTCTTAGCTATTGTGAATTGAGCTGCAATAAACATTAAGGTGCAGACAGCTTTTTGTTTGCCAATTTCATTTCCTTTGGGTAAATTCCAAGAAGTGGGATGGCTGGGTTGTATGGTAGGGTTATGTTCAGGTTTCTGAGGAATCTCCAGTCTGACTTCCATAGTGGCTTAACCAGTTTGCATTCCCACCAACAGAGGGTTAGTGTCCCCATTTCCCCCACACCCTCGCCAGCATCTGTTGTTGGTAGGTTTCTGTATGTGAAGACTTCAGTGTAAGCTTAAATTCTCCTGTAATCCCCCACCGGGTTGCCAAAGTTACCAAGATTGTGGTGTCTCTGGAGTGTACTCACTTCTCCGGTACTCTGAGTCCTCTCCCACACTCTCGGTCTTTTTTTTTTTTCCCTCAGTCTCAGATAATTAGTTCCACACATTCACTAGGTCCTAATCTCCTGTTATTTCTCCCCACCAGAGTCAGATTTTTCTGCCTTGCTGATGGTGGGCGCAGTTTTCAGGTATGTCCAAAATGGTGCCTACTCTTTGTTTTGCTCGCCTTTGTAAGGTTAGTGGAGAGAGAGAATCGTGTCCGTACCAGCCCCTTTTATTTATTTTTTTTCCCTCTCCTCTAGTTAGCCTCGTGAACTTTCTCCCATGGGGCTTCCAGCCTTGTTCCCTCTAGGCTCTTCCTGCCACTTCCCTGCCAGTGTATCGGGCTACTGCAGTTTTGCCTCACCTCCTTTTCCAGGGCTGGTGGGTAGACTCGGTGGCTTGGGTCCTGAGTCGTGGGTGCCGGTGCCCTCTACATAGGTCCACTGTGTCCCATGATTTCCAGAAGAGTTTCCTCTGCAGATTTTTCCCTAACTTTTCCCCGAAACTACAGTATCTCCACTTTTATTAAACTATATTTTCCTGGACTATCAGTGTGCTCTCTCCCATTCCGCCATCTTGGCTTTCCCCCAAGATGCTGTCAAGATCCCCACACCATGAGCTGATGATATCCTTTAACAAACATCACAATCCCAGAGGGTGTCCATCTTACTGTTTGCTCAACAGCACATGTCTGTTCCTTGCTTGTCCAATGTGTTTCTGTAGGGTAACTCTGCTCTCACTCTTCTTCAGAGGAACTTACTTGGCTAGACCCAAAGCCTCTTTCAATAGCTGGATTATTTGAATAGTCAGTCTGTTTCAGTTTGGAGTTACTCAGAATAGTGATGCTATTTTGAGAATTTGCATTTTATGTATTTCTGCAATCAGCATTTGCTTATATCAATATATTTAATATAATTGAATCTCTAACTTTTGGGCAGACTCTTCAGGCAGAGAAATTCCATTCAACAAAGCCATTGCTTTTAGGAAGTCCTAATTTTCATAATATATTTAGTGTATTTCACTCATAAACATTTCTCCAAATTTTCTCTTC
This sequence comes from Lepus europaeus, assembly GCF_033115175.1. NCBI lineage: Eukaryota > Metazoa > Chordata > Mammalia > Lagomorpha > Leporidae > Lepus > Lepus europaeus. Next base: position 47,650,125 of record NC_084832.1, on the reverse strand, counting down.
ATTGATTCAAAAAATTTAGAGAAATAAACACATTGGCAACAAAACAAAGAGGACTTACATGTGATTTATTTCCAATAAGTTGAAAGGTTTCAAGTACCATGAGATATTTTCTGCTTGGTTAATACCACCAATTCTGCAGTTTCATTTGTCCTTCACAATTTTAAATATTGATTCTTTGTTTTTATTCCAATATTAAAATATAGTGTCCAGCAATATTTCAAAGAATAAAAAAATGTATTAACTCTATGGTACTATCTACAATCTTGAAATTCCTACTTATCCTATTCACATAATATATTTATGATTCTATAATTGTTTTTGGATTTCTGTTGCTTTATCCATGACTGATTATGTACTTTCTCTAAGAATTGTGAACAATTTCTCTTTATTAATTATATTATCAATTTTCTTTTATTACTGAATTTTACCAGCTAGATATTTATATGCAAGTAAAAGTTGTTTTTTCATTTATTTTTATATTTATTTTTCTTAAACCAAATTCATATGGTAAGTCTTGTTGAATAGTAATATTCATTCAATTGATCATCAATTATTTTTAATCATACACTGAGACAGACCTTTTTCCAAGACCTTCATCCCACTTGTCTTCATTCAGATGCCTCCTGACTTATACTGGTTCAACTTATTATTTTTTGACTTTATGATGGTGGAAAGGTGATACATAGTCAGTGGAAACCACATTTTCCCAAGCTAGTCTTTTGCAGTATGATAGTTTCTTGGGACAGTGGGCCCTGGCTCTCACAGTAATCAGGGTAGTGAACAACTGACAGTCAACAGTGGACTATGTTAGTAAGTTATCATGTTGGTAGATTAAGTCTATTAAGTACATTTCCAACTTACTATATTTTCAATAAAATTGAATGGTATATAATATCATTTTAAATCAAGAATTATCTATAATCTTGAACAAGTTAAGATTAAGGGAAAAGATCTGACATCTACCACTAAAAGTAACAATTTAACTTGATGATATAAATTGAAAAACAGTATCTTAATACATTTCTGCAAAAATTAATAATGCAAGAACAATAATATGCAAATTGAAATATGAGTTGATAAACGTAAATGGCTGATTTTAATATGAATCAAAAGTATTACTGTTTTCATAAGAAAAGTATTCCCTGTTTGTAATGTGATTCTAATCTTCTCTAATGAATTCCAGTTTGAAAGACAAAACAATTCCCCTAAAGTCTGCAGCCTTTAAATTATTTAAATAAACTTTAAATTTGTGCTTTACTTTATAAGCCTAGAATCACAGCCACAGCCTACTGGAAAGCTTATAAAATTTTGAAATGCTCCAATAATTTTAAATCTTGTACAAGTCTGGTACCTTCCAAATTAAAGTGCTAATAAAAAAATTAACTCTGAAATTTAAATCTCCATAAGCAATACAGAGTGATTTAAAATTATTGAAGCCTTTCAATTTTTCATGAGTTTGCTATTTGGAAGTGAATCAAGCAGCTTCTTTAGTAGCAAAGTAGTCACTTAAACACATACAAACAACATTATCAGGACTGGAAATTTTCCTGGAATAAATATTTGTCCTGTGTGTCAAATTTGACATGAAAAAAATCAATAGCAAACATTTAAAGATACCATTTACATGAGCCTCCTCAAATTCCAGTTGCTTCCATCTAACTGTCAGAAATAGCTCTGATGTCAGGCTTCAGAGAGATAAAGATGGGTGGGAGTGACAAGAACAAGGGGTTCTGAGAAACATATAGATTGTGACAACATGAATATCTGTACCTTAAATCTTCTTGTTATGGGCTCAATCATCTTGCTGGAATCCTAGGCCCCTTGGACATATACAAAAAGCCTTAAAACAATCGTATGTTGAGCATATTTTCTAATAGGGGGAGTTAGCTGGTCTCTTCTTACTGTTAAAGAAAAGGGTAGGAGCCAGCATTGTGTCTTAGTGGGTAAAGTCAAGGCCTGCATTCCATACAAGTACTGGTTAGAGTCCCAGCTGCTGCACTCCCTATCCAGCTCACTGCTAATGGCCTGGGAAAGTAAGGGAAGGTGGTCTAAATGTCTAGGGTTGCCACCCATGTAGGAAACTCAGATGAAGATCCTCCTCCTGGCTTTGGCTTCGCCCAGCCCTAGCCATTTTGGCCATCAAGGGAGTGAACCAATGGATGGAAGAGCTCTCTTTCTCTCTCATTCACTTTCCTTTTGTAATTCTGACTTATAATAATAATAATAATAAACAAATAAATAAACAAACAAACAAATAAATAAATAGATCTTTTAAAAAAAAATGGCTGCCCAACTGTCTGTGTTACATTCCCATTATAAAACCAGCATGAACTGATTTCATCTTTAGAAGTTATTATTTAGAGATGATGACTTTTCCTCTTCTTACTAGTTCACAGGATACCTGGTTTATTGTTTAAGGATTATTTATTTTTTATGTACCAATGCTGGACCAGGCCCAAGCAAGGATCCATAAACTCCAACTGGCCATGTGTTAGCAGGAACCCAGTCATTTGAGCTAATCATCTTCTGTCTTCACAGGTACATGAACAGACCGCTGGATTTGAAGTGGAGAAGTCAGAACTCAAATCAGCATTCTGAGGCAGTATACTAGCACTCCAAATGGTGACTTAACCAGTATGCCACAATACCTGCACCAATACCCATCTTTTCTGAAGTGTGAAACAAACAAGTTCCATCTCTTTTATTCAGCTTTGGCTTCATTCTGTGCTCCACTGCAGATCAGAAAATAAGATGTGAATCCAAAAAATTCACCACTATAACTAGTCTTCATTATGCATTTGTGTTCTTTATAAAGATCTTCTTACTTTGCTTTTGTTCCTTGATGTCATGTCCTCAAGAAACAAGCAATGATACTTTTGAAACTTTCAATTTGTGGGTCTGGCACAGTGGCGTAGCAGGTAAAGCAGCCTGAAGTGCTGGCATTCCACATGGGTGCCAGTTCAATTCCCTGATGCTCTACTTCTGATCCAGCTCCGTGCTAATGTGCCTAGGAAAGCAGTAGCTTTTTCATTTAAGTTTGTGCTATATGATTTTTGAGTGTGTCTTAAAGAGAATGGTGTTGACTCATGGAAAGATTCTCAGAGCTCATATCTACTCCTCCATTCCTATATTCTGATGTTTTCTGTCTGGTTATCTGTGGCTCAATTGCTAGCCATGACAGCTGACAATGATGTAACCATGACATGGTGCTGCCATTGTGGCACAGTGAGTTAAGCCACAGCCTCCTGAATATTGGACATGAATGGAGTCCTGCTTCTTCGGAAGCAGGCTTTGCAAAGTCACACCCTCTTAAATGGGATGTGGCTGCAGCAAGCAGAAGGTTATTGGGTTATTAGTAGTTACTGCTTTAAGGAAAACCCTTATCATACTTCAAGGTGTAGAAGATGAGCCAGGAACAACATGACTGCCAGGAGCAACTTGAACATTTGCTTCCCACCATAAATATGTCACACAATGCTTACCTCACTTGCTTGTGCCTGCTTGCTATTCTTTTACAATGATTAATCTGGCTATACATTCCTGATTGTTTTGTTACTAATTGAACTCTAGATGAAATAATAAAAGGCACCTGCTGGAGCTATCTGGCTACGCACTTTGGATGAAGGCTTCAGTGTCTCAGCTGATTATTTGAAACTCCACAGCCACGGCTTATGACACTGTATTCCAATATCAGAATGGTGGCTCAATTCCTGGGTGATCCTCTTCAATGCTACTTCTTGATAATGCACAGGGGAAGGTAAGAGACCATGGCACAAATACTTGAGACCCTGTCACTCATTTGGGAGACGTGGATGGAGGTCCTAGCTCCTCACTTTGGCCTTGCCCATCCCTGCCTATTGTAGCCATTTGGGGAGTGAATCAACAGAAGAAAGATTCCCTACCTTTTTCTCTCTCTCTCTTTCTCTCTTTTTCTTATCTGTCAATCTGCCTTTCAAATAAATAAATGCATATTTTTAAAATGATATAACCACCAATTCACCAGTCACTGTAATCTTTCCTGTCTGTGTTTTCCTAAAAAAATATAAATATATTATATATTAAAAATATATAATATTTTCCTAAAGGAGTTCCTACAATAGAATTACCTGGATAATAGTAGCACAAGGTACTTTACATCATTTCCTTCTGGATATCACAACTTATATCCAAAACACAGGAAGGTTGGGAATTTTCGCCTGGGATTAATTGCATTTAGAATCCAGAAGCTTTTGAAAATCTGTCTCACTACAAGCTGTCTTGGTGCTTGACTCTTTCTTTAATACAGCCATTCTGCTAACTCTCTTGTATAATCTTCTCTGAGTGTGTGTAGTCTGTTTTATTATTTTTAATCTTCTATTTTTTTAAGAGGCAACAAGACAGATGGAGACTCAGAGAGAGAGCTCCCACCAGCTGGTTCATTCCCTAAATGCCTACAAAGGCTTGACTTGCCTGAGACCATAGAAGGATATTAGTAGGAAACACAATTCATGGTTCCCATGTCAATGACAAGAGCCGAATCACTTGAGTGAGTATCACTGTTTCCTGAGGTCTGCATCTATGGGAAGCTGGTGTTAGGAGCCAGAGCCAGGGATTCCCATGGCACTGTGATGCAGGAAGCAGGCATCCTAAACCTACGTCAAAGCCTTCTCCTGCTTTATCCTTTAATAGAGATAAGATTCATGCACAAGGGAAAAAAAAACATAACATATTGTTTTCATTACTATTACTATGGTTTTTGACAATTATATATTCCTATTTAACCAACACTCATAAACTAATATTTGTTTCATCACATAAATTTCTTTTTTTGTACTAACAGCCCCCTCCTCCACCCTCAATCATTAAACTTTATGTAAACTGATAATGCAATATTCATTATTTCATTAATATATTGTTTTGTTCAAATTTCTGGTTTTCTCTACCTCAAGGCTATTAAATGGAGTAATATACATATATCCCAGAAACTCCTGACTCCTGGCTTTGGTATGACCTGGAACTGCTTATTGTGGACATTTGGGGAATAGTGTAGAACCTCTCTCTCATCTCTCTCTAACTTTGCCTTTCAGGTAAATACAATAAATCTTTAAAAAATATGGTTCATGAAATATTTGCTAAGTAAGGTGAAACTAAATAATCATAGTAAAATTAATGCTATATTGCCTTAATATCATCTAATTATTGATTTATTAATACTATTTCACATATTCTAGTGCATGGTAGCTTTTTTAAAAAAATTGTTTATAAGTCAGAATTATAAAGAAAGAGAAGGAGAGACACAGAAAGACAGAGAGACAGACCTTTCATCCTTTGTTTCACTGTCCAAATTGCCAAAATGGATGGGGCTGGGCTTGTTCATATCCAGAATCCAGAAACCAGGAGATTCTTCTGGGTCTCCTATGTGGATGCAATGGCCCAAGTAATTGGGTCATTTCTTGCTGCTTTCCCAGACACACTAGTAAGAAGCTTGATCAGCAGTAGAGCAGCCACGACTTGAACTGGCACCCATGTAGGATGTCGGCACTGCAGACAGTGGCTTAACCTTCTTCGACACAGCACTGGCTCCTGCACTGTAGTCTTATGTAGATGCTTGTATTTGTTTTTACAGAAGAGTTCTGCACAACATTATTTTTGGCGGCTCACTTGGCTAATCTTCTGCCTGCAGCACTGGCACCCCAGGTTCTAGTCCTGGTTGGGGTGCCGGCACCCTGGGTCCTAGTGCTGGTTGGGGCGCCAGATTCTGAACTGGTTGCTCCTTTTCCAGTCCAGCTCTCTGCTGTGGCCCAGGAGTGTAGTGGAGGATGGACCAAGTGCTTGGGACCTGCACCCGCATGGGAGACCAGGAGGAAGCACCTGGCTCCTGGCTTCAGATCGGCACATTGCCGGCCGTAGCAGCCATTTAGGGGTGAACCAACAGAAGGAAGAACTTTCTCTCACTGTCTAACTCTGCCTGTCCAGAAAAAAAAAAAAAAAAAAAAAAAAAAAAAAAAAGCTCCTTGGACCCTAGTTAGCCCTCTAGACTTGATTTAAAGCCAATAAGATCCTAAAAAAGAAAAAAAATTTTTTTTCTTAAGTTATATTTAATTATTCTTTATTTGTAATTTTTTTCTGGAGCAAATATATGGCAGTAAATTTAAGATTCTATATAATTCTGATTTCCAGTTTTATACCAACAAAAACCATTCTACATTTTAAGATAAGCACCGACTATTGAAAGGATGTGCCTAATGGATATACCTTGTCTAATTGATCTCATTGAGGTCATGTTAGAACAACATAGGTTTGCACTCAAATCTCTAGCTGGGACTTGATCTCGGCTTTTTCTGTAGGTGTGTGTATGTGTATGTGTATTTGTAGATAACTGTTAAGAGTTTTTCAAGTCTAGTGTGATTTCTAAAATATTTTCAATCTCCTATATTGCCCTCAAAATTTGTCTATGACATTCACTGGGTTTAAGGCAGGTTAGAAGGTCAAGTACCAAATACCATAGGGCTACTTCTATGTACAGCCCTTGATATCTCTGAGATGTTCCTTTTTGAAATTACCTTATTTTTGGTTTAGTCTTCTTTAGTCTTTATCTCCTTCATTCACCACACTTTCAAAATAATTATCTCACTATGAAATAATTGCCTAACAATTAAATAAAAACTGTGAGTGTATTGTACTATTTTTACTCAAGACACCAATATTAGCTTAACCCCCTTAAATGCACTATTTAGGGCTAATATTTCCATTAAACATATCTTAAAGAAATGTTTGAAAATACAGATTGCTCCCTATTTCATCCTAAGAGATCAATTCATTTAGACTGAGGAGGGGTTTGGGAATCAGTATTTAAAATATTTTCACATGTGATTATCCTGATTGGCTGAGGTTAAAAACCATTTCATTAGATCACATTTAAACTAGCATGCATTGAAATGCTTCAGTATGTGATTTTAATGCATAACTAAATAGCATTATTGCATAATTCTCCATTTGTTTCAGTATGTGTGAGCTCATATACTGTTGGCAAGATAGATTTGTTTGAAGATTAAGGGTTGTAATAGGACAAATCAATGTCAGAAAGTAAGAGTGAACAATACATTGATCATGCAATACCTATCGTACTCCAAATATTTTAGTATGTCATAAACCTTAAGGTATATATCCATTAAGAGAGAATATTTTTAATTTATAATTTAAATATAATTCTGAAGTGTTCACATTACTAGAAATGTCATTACCTTGTATTTCATAATATGGATGAAACTATTCTGAACCCAACTAACAAAGCTTAAGCCAGTTAAAAATATCCATAAAATTTAACAGGAATTGGGTAAAGTATTTATACTTAATGAAGCAAAAAAAGCTTAATTGACTCTGAAAATTCTTGTATTCCATGAGTGGTTTATGGAAGTTGAGATATGAGCTGAGTATGCCTGTAAAAAAAAAAGTACAGTAAAAATTTAATTGGCACATCTCCACTGAAGCAAAAATTTGCCAATTAAGTGATACACTGATTATAAAGTTAAGGATTTGATTTTACACTATATTCTTTCCAACACTGGTAACAATATTAGGAATACTATAAACACAAAATAGTTATAGTGATTGTTCAAATGGCAAAGATACAAAAATATTGAATAGAAGCATATACAGTTAATACCTTCTTCTTCAAATATTAAGATTACTCAAAAGCCTCTTAAAGACATTCCTAGGATTTGAAATATTTTGTCAGCTTTGAAATTATTTTCCATTAAATAAAGAATACATCTGAGAAGGGAAATGCATTTAATTATTTATCAGTAATTATTTTGGAAATTTGACACTGAAGCTTACAAAAGGCCAGGATCACACATAAATGAAGCTGGATATCAAAAGTTGTATCTCTGAGAACCAACAGAACTTCTGTCAACTCAAGCAATAACATAGAGTGGGAATGAGACATGAATGGAACACTTAAAGAATTCAAGACTGCCTAAAATTAAAAACGGGCTTGCATATTTTAAAACTATTTTTTTTGACAGGCAGAGTGGACAGTAGAGGGAGACAGAGAGAAAGGTCTTCCTTTTTGCCGTTGGTTCACCCTCCAATGGCCTCCAATGGTAGGCACGCTGCAGCTGGCGCACCACGCTGTTCCGATGGCAGGAGCCAGGGGCTTATCCTGGTCTCCCATGGGGTGCAGGACCCAAGCACTTGGGCCATCCTCCACTGCACTCCCTGGCCACAGCAGAGAGCTGGCCTGGAAGAGGGATAACCGGGATAGAATCCGGCGCCCCAACCGGGACTAGAACCCGGTGTGCCGGCGCTGCAAGGCAGAGGATTAGCCTGTTAAGCCACGGTGCCGGCCCATATTTTTAAAATTGATTGACTTTAATAAGGAAACAAAAATTAATGTATGAAATTTCTTTTAAATCTTTCTGGATAATTTACAAAATGATAAACTACATATAGAAAGCATCAAAACTGAAAACTTTAAGTGAAATCCTTTAAAATAATGCCATATGAAATATCTGATTTCCTTAAAATGAATTTTTTGATATTTTTGAAACAGTGATAAAATAGAATATGAAAAAAAAATTATGAGCCTAGCACATATCTACAATGTAAAATCTGGGCATTTCAAATCAGTGAATTTTTATTTGTTGACATACAAATTGTTTGAGCTGTATTAGCAAAACTGTATAGTTTTTAATTTATTAAAAGCACTTAATAAACATTTTGCATTTATTGCTTTGTTAAAAAGCAACAGTCAATGAAATACAAAATATGTGAGATATTATGCAATTTAATGACAATAGCAATATGTTAATAATTTGCCTTTTGATGAGTTTATAATTCACTTTTTTTTTTTTTTTTTGACAGGCAGAATGGATAGTGAGAGAGAGAGACAGAGAGAAAGGTCTTCCTTTTTGCCGTTGGTTCACCCTCCAATGGCCGCTGCAGCCAGCACATCCCGTTGATCCGAAGCCAGGAGCCAGGTGCTTTTCCTGGTCTCCCATATGGGTGCAGGGCCCAAGCACTTGGGCCATCCTCCACTGCCTTCCCAGGCCATAGCAGAGAGCTGGCCTGGAAGAGGGGCAACTGGGATAGAATCCAGTGCCCCAACCGGGACTAGAACTTGGTGTGCCGGTGCCGCAAGGCGGAGGATTAGCCTGTTAAGCCATGGTGCCGGCCGAGTTTATAATTCTTTGTCAACATGACATACACAGATTTGCATATCATGAAGTCTCATGCGATGAAAATCATTTAAAAAATCTTAAAATATAGTACAATTCTATGGACAAGAATATAATTTTTCATGTAGAAAACTCAATAAACTATTAAACATATGGTATTATTAATAGGCCAGAGAGGCATCAAGCTGGTGGGCAGTCTATGCATTAAGCAGAGAAGCCAATCTTTGTGTTCTGTAATGTTCTGGAGAATCCACAAAAGCATTATAACTATGTATGAAATCAGAAGACTACTAAGAAGAGAAGGGAGAAGAACACAACAGCTGCTCAAAACTTTTACATTACATTAACTGCAAAATTATTTTGAAATAAAGTCTCTTGGGTCCAACAAAACAAGAAAAAGAAATGAACTTTCAGATAAAAAATTAGCATATAGTAATAGCATATTCAACTTTGTGTCATAATGACATATTCATCTTTATATCATGGCTCCTGGAGTCAAAAGTGCCTAGGGTACATGAAAATCATAATGTGCTCCTACTGGTGGGACTATAGCCCTAGTTCCATCTTTTATGAATTGTAGTTTTTGGCCTTCTCACACTTTAATTTTTTTCATAATAAAATAGCAATATTAACTGTAGGTACTTCAGAAAGCTTCTATGAAGATTAAGTGTTTTTATTTACACTTTCAAAAACTATCTAGAATCATAAATGTTAAATAGTGAAAAGTTATTTGTGATAATGTTTTCTTGGTCAGCCTTGAAGATAAAAGTGAATGGGATGTTTGTGAGAATACTGATTATGTCAATTCGTTCTATATAAAACAGCAATGAGATAAATGTGCTGTGTGATCAAGGCAACCTTCAGCTGTAAAGCTGATAAGATTCTATAGACCTTATAGTACAAAGTAATGGATGTTACTAGAACAGGCAAAAGGCTACTTAGACATAGTATACATGATCATTTGAAGTGCTAAAGATTACAATAAGGCATAACGGAGAAAAATAAAACTGGTTAGGAACAGAAGAATAGTAAAAAAGATTAAATCTGAGAAACAGTTTGGTCGATTGATTTTGATGCTAAAAAGAAGAGAACAATCAAATTTAATTTTTTAGACAGCAACCACTACTTTCTTAAGGAAAATTAGCTGGATCTCTTTATAAAAGTTAGAGCTTACCAAGAGACTATCAAGTTTTTTTTCTTCTAAACTTAGATCCTATATTTGTCAACTTTATAACTTAATTGGACTGTGAGGATGACAAATTGATTTTTCTTGCTCCTAATTTATTTAATTCAGTTTTCACAATTAGGCAAGCAATTAATCAATGGTGGAGCCATTAAGATTCATTGCATTGAAATGGTGCCCTGACAATCATCTTAAATAAGAACTGTGTAATTTATCAGAAGGCAGACAGGCTAGAAGGCCTTAACTATATCATGTTTAAGAAATTAGGAAGAGTGATATTTGATATCTTCCCCTAAAATTTTAAGTTAAAATTGAGATAAATACTTGAAGTTTTGTTTTAGTTTATCATGTAAATTCATTGGCCAGCGCCATGGCTCAATAGGCTAATCCTCTGCCTTGCGGCGCTGGCACACTGGGTTCTAGTCCCGGTCAGGGCGCCGGATTCTGTCCCAGTTGCCCCTCTTCCAGTCCAGCTCTCTGCTGTGGCCAGGGAGTGCAGTGGAGGATGGCCCAAGTCCTTGGGCCCTGCACCCACATGGGAGACCAGGAGAAGCACCTGGCTCCTGGCTTTGGATCAGCGCGATGTGCCGCCTGCAGCATGCTGGCTGCAGTGGCCATTGGAGGGTGAACCAACAGTAAAGAAAAACCTTTCTCTCTGTCTCTCTCTCTTTCACTGTCCACTCTGCCTGTCAAAAAATAAAAAAAAAAAAATTTCATCTAGAAATGGTGTATATTTACCCATAATTTATTGAAAATCTACATGAAGCAGAATGTTGAAGTGTAACAAGATTATAACAAGAATTGGTCTCTGGTTCATTAATTATTTATTTTTAAAATTTATTTTATTTATTCTTGAAAACAGAGGTATTAATATCACGAAGTGAGGGATCATGACAATGATCATAACTTGTGGAAAGAAAGACATAGTGTCTTTTACATGATAAGATTCAGTGAAATGAGTTCGTCCTTCCCGATTTGTATCCCTTTAATTTCTTTTTCTTGCCTAATAGCTCTGGCCAAAACTTCCAGAACTATATTGAATAGCAGTGGTGAGAGAGGGCATCCCTGTCTGGTACCAGATTTCAGTGGAAATGCTTCCAACTTTTCCCCATTCAATAGGATGTTGGCCGTGGGTTTTTCATATATTGCTTTGATTGTATTGAGGAATATTCCTTCCATACCCAGTTTGCTTAGAGTTTTCATCATGAAAGGGTGTTGTATTTTATCAAATGCTTTCTCTGAAATGATGTTTATAAATATATACCAAGTGACAAACATCTGCATTTTTTAATTCTACACCAGCTTCAAAAAGCAAGAGAAAACGTGTAATTTTTGTCTTTCTGAGACTATCTTATTTCACTTAGCATAATGGCCTCCAATTCCATCCGTTTTCTTGCCAGTATCAGGATTTAATTCTTTTTATGTCTGAGTAATACTTCATTTTACATAATCACAGTTTCTTTATCCAATCATCAGCTGATGGACATCTAGGCTGATTCTACCTCTTTGCTCTTGTGAATTGAGCTGCTATATACCCAGGAGTGCAGGCTACTGTTACATATGCTGCTTTCATTTCCTTTAGATAAATTCCCAGGTGTGCTATATCTGAGTCATATGGTAGATCTGTTTTTAGTGTTCTGAGGAATCTCCATACTGTTTTCTATCCTGGTTGCACCAATATCTACAAAACCTCACCAGAATTTGGGCCATCTTCTGGCTTTCCCAGGCCATTAACAGAGAGCTGGATTTGAGGAGGAGTACCTAGGACCTGAACTGGAACCCACAAGAGATGCAGCGTAACAGTAGGCAGCTTTACCATGAATGAATGTGGGCCTCCACTCCTGTATTATACCTCCACTGCATGTTTGGAAAACTCATGATCCTGGCCATGTAACCTGCAGTAGTTGGGGTTTATGAATCATTGCTACAATGTATCCAGCTACTGCATTTACTAAAAATAATAAATGGTCTTTTTCATGGATTCAGAGATCTAATGTATTTCTCCCAGTTTCATGAAACTTTGATTGATTAAATCATGACTTTTCATGCAGGATGAACTCTCAGAACATTTTCCAGGTCTGAATTTACCCTCCCATCTGAGAATAGCAAAAATGAGAAAATATGTTAAAAATCAAAAAATGTTTATAATGGTTGACACTAGACAGTAAAATACAGTGACCTCTGAAAATGTGGGGAACAAATAAGATAAGCTCTCTGATTGTTTCATCATGTTTCCTTACAAGATTTTCCAAGCCACAGTGGAGGGAATTTCCTCCAGGTAGAATTTTTGTTGTAATTTCTGTGTGGAGGAGAAGGTAAGAAGGCTAGTGTTCCTAGAACAGATAATGTTGGAGGTAGAAAGTGCATTGAAAGAAAATTCCAGAGGTTTACAGAGAATTCTGTTTATGAGCTCAACACAGACCCTACCAGAGAATGGTGATGAATGAATTAACTAAAAATCTCTCTCTCTCTCTCTCTCTCTCTCTCTCTCTCTTTTCACAGAGGGTCAGTATAATCTGGTATTAGCCATCTTTCATTACTACAATAAAATACCTGAGAAAAGTTACTAGTAATGTAAGATGGTTTATTTAGCTTATGGTTTCAGAAGTTCACTGTCAAAGATTGGGCAGCCTCTTTATTCTGGAATATGAGGAGGAATGTGTGCAGAGGGCAGATCACAAGAAGAGGCAGGAAGCAGGTAGAGAAAATCACACACTCCTCCAGATGGCCTCCTGTTACACTGCCATCATGATTTAATCTTGGACTTCACCCTAGCAGCCTAATTCAATCAAATAACTTCCCAAAGAACCTACCTTTGGACATTATAATTGTATTAAATTGCTACTGTTTTGATACCATTATCACAAGGTTTTAGAATTAAATCATGAACCAAATAATGGTCAAATTACTTCAGTGCCTATTTACATCACTCAAGTTGAAAAAACTCATAATTTATGGGGTAGTAAAAAGAAGAGATTCTAAATTCTAAATAGGCAGCAACCGGTTCCAAACTGAGCCCTACTCTAAAGCTTCTTAAAGAATTTTTAAAGTAAAGCATGAACCAATTACAGTTTTTCTAAATAACTGTAACCATAGCAACAATTTATGAATATGAAAAAATCTAGTTCCCAATAACGTAAAATTCTCAGTGAATGGCATGCAATCAAATATTATTAGACAAAACAGATCCATGAGAATATTACGAAGAAAATACTCAATCATTCAAAAATGCCAGAAGTGGCAAAGATACCATAATTCACAGACAAGACTTAAAACAATTATTATTATGAACTGATTTCCAGATGTTCAAAAAATAGCATTATAGAAACTAAAAAAACACTACAAAAAGTTTGTGGAAAATGGAATTTAAAAATAATTTTGGTATGGTGTGAAAAATGTAAAAGTAACCATATGAGAATCAAAGATTAAACGATAAAGATATTTTTAGGAACAAACTATGCATGGATTTCAAAATGGTTTTTTTTAGAATAATAAATATCTTTTTTAAAAGATTTATTTTATTTGTTTGAAAGGCAGAAACACAGGGAGTGGGAGAGAGAGGCAGAATGAGGCAGAGAGAGAGATCTGGCATCCGTTGGTTCAATCCCCCAATGGCCATCATGGCAGGAATGGGCCAGGGTGATGTCAGGAACGTAAAACTGTCTGGATCTTCCACAAGGGTGGCAGGTGCAAAAGCACTTGGGCCATCTTACTCTGCTTTCCTAGGATCATCGACAGGGAGCTGTATTGCAAGTGGACTAGCAGGAAACCCAGCCTGTGCTTTTACGGGAGGCTGTTTTCACAGGTTGGCGTCTTTACTCACTGTGACACAATGCTGGTTTCTGAACTTATCCTTTTATTTTATTTGACAGGTACAGTTATAGACAACGAGAGAGACAGAGAGAAAGGTCTTCCTTCCATGTGTTTACTCCCCAAATGGCTGCCACAGCCGGCGCTGCGCCAATCCGAAGCCAGGAGCCAGAAGCCAGGTGCTTCTTCCTGGCCTCCCATGCTGGTGCAGGGGCCCAACCACCTGGGCCATCCTCCAATTCCCCCCCAGGCCACAGCAGAGAGATGAACTAGAAGAGGAGCAATCGGGACTAGAACCCAGTGCCCATATGGGATATCGGTGCTGCAAGTGGAGGATTTACCTAATGAGCCACAACGCTGGCCCCTGAACTTATCTTTTAATAACACTTTTCATGAACTTTTTGAAGTACCCACATATAAAAAAGATCCAACCAAATTTTACAGATCAAAACTATAATATCCAGGTCAGGTAATATGAGGCAGTGGTTTAAGTCATTGCTTGGAATAAGCACATTACATATCAGAGTGGTTGTTCTGAGTCCCGGCTGCTTTGCACTTCTAATTCAGCTTCCTCCTAGTGTACTTGGGAAGTAACCAGTGATGGCGCAAATGCTTGGTTTCCAGATACCCATATGCGTAACCTGGCTATTGTTCTGACTCCTGATGTTGGCATGGCCCATCCCTAGCTATTGAGGACAATTGGTGAGTAAACCAGCGAGTGGAAATCTCAATCTCTCTCTCTCTCTCTCTCTCTCTCTCTCTCTCTTTCTTTCTCCCTCCCCCCCCTTCTCCCTATCTCCATTCTGCCTTTCAAATAAAAAAAAAAATAAATCTTAAGAAAGAAACTGATTTCTGAGAAAAAATAGAACAGATGGAATCAACCATGAACTCGACATATCAAAAATGAAATAGAGACTGTGAAATCATAGCAATAAAACTACCCAAAATATGACAGAGAAAAACGGACAAATGAAAAACTGAAGAAGGTTCTAGAACAACTTTAAAAGAATTCCTACATATACAATCAGTCTTCCTAGGGAAATATACACAAAACTTTGAAGAAATAATAAAGAAAAAAATTATTGATACAAACTATAACTTACTGGTCCAAGGAACTCATTGAAGTCTAGGCATAGGAGTTATTTAGGGTGTCTGAACAAAACAGTTGCTCCGAGTCTTAGTGGTAAACATTTTGAGGCTTAACAACATATAGGTTTATTCTGAAACTAATCATAACTTAGTCAAAAGTGACTTACCTTGGCCAGCACCATTGCTCACTAGGCTAATCCTCCGCCTGTGGTGCCAGCACTCCAGATTCTAGTCCAGGTTGGGGCACTGGATTCTGTCCCAGTTGCTCCTCTTCCAGTCCAGCTCTCTGCTGTGGCTCGGGAAGGAGGTGGAGGATGGCCCAAGTCCTTGGGCCCCTGCACCCATGTGGGCGACCAGGAGGAAACGCCTTGCTCCCGGCTTCAGATTGGCACAGTGCACTGGCCGTAGCGGCCATTTGAGGGGTGAACCAACTGAAGGAAGACCTTTCTCTCTGTCTCTCTCTTTCTCACTGTCTAACTCTGCCTGTCCAAAAAAAAAAAAAAAGTGACTTACCAAAAACAGAAAACGTATTAAGATACACAAGCATTATTTCATGTAATTTTTATTATAATAGTAGGGTTGGTATAATACTTTTCTCTTTATATATAATGAAACTGTTAGGAAGTGTAAGTAAGTAATTTGTTTAATAATATCCATCTCTTTACTATGATCAAATATTGCTTCTGATCTAAAGAAAGCCTTATACTCATAATTCTAAAACTCCACTCAAAATAATCTTTTTATATTTATTATTTATTTGAAAGGCAGAGCATCTCAGAGAGAGAGAGAGAGAGAGAGAGAGAGAGAGAGAGAGATCTTTCCATCAGCTGGTTTACTCCCCAAATATCTGCAACATCCAGGTCTGGGACAAGATGAATCCAAGAGCCAGGAAATCAATTTTTGTCTCCCACTTGGTCTGCAGCTCAAGCTGCTAAGCTCTTTGGCCGTGGGCTGTTGCCTTCCAACCATATTAACATGAAGCTGGATTAAAAGCAAAGCTGTTGGGACTTTAAGCATGCAGAAGTATGTAACAAGACCCATAACTCACACATTAGATAAAAATCTACTCAAAATGAATCAAAGACTTCAATCCACAATACAATGTCATCACACAGATATCAACAAACGACAAATGCTGGCAAGGATGTGGGGGAAAAGTACTCTATTCCACTGTGTGTGGGAATGGAAATTGGTGTAGCCACTGTGGAAGACATTATGGAGATATATCAGATGTTAATAATAAAGATGTACCATATGACCCAGCCATCGCACTCCTGGGATTTTACCCAAATAAAAAGAAATCAGCATATGAAAAACTTATATGCACCCCCATGTTTATTGCAACCCAAGGCAGTAGTTAAGATATGGAATCAACTCAGATATCCATCAACTAATGACTGGGTAAAGAAATTGTGGTACACATACACTATGGAATACTTCTTAGCCATTCAAAAGAATGAAATCCTTTCTTTTGCAGCAAAATTGATGCAACTGGAAACCATTATTCTTAGTGAAATAAGGCAGTTACCCACAGACAAATACCATGTTTTCCCTGATCTGTGGTAACTAATAGAGTAACAAAAAATATTATTATATAAGTGAAAAAGAGATTCAGTTATTCTATCGCTTCTCAGCCTTTTAGCTAAAATCAACTGTGGAAATTCAATAATTGTTTACAGCTCTTGTCTCTACTGTTGAGGAACAATTTTTTTTTTCCTTCTTACTGTTTGTTGAATTCTTAATTTAGTGTGGGATTATTCTTATGCGTATTGAGTAGACAGGAGTAGATCATTGTGAAAATTAAAGGAAGAAATTGGAAAGGTAGTAGGAGGAAGGGTGGAAGCCTGGGAGGAAGGGAAGGTAGTGTGAGAAGTATTACCACGCTCCTAAATCTGTATATATGAAATACATGAAATTTGTTCATCTTAAATATTAAAAATTAAAAAGCAAAAAAGAACATATTTTAAAATACTCCAAAATAGACTGAAAAATCATTAAGTGTTTCTTGATAAATAAGTCAATACTACACAGCAAAATTAAATATAATATAGAATCTTAAAATACAAAGATCACTTTCAAAGCTGGCTTACAATGTGGATTGCTAATTTTGTATTTTAGTACATCAACAGGGTGGGCACTTAACCCAGCAGTTGGAACACTGCTTGGGACACTCTGTGTCTGATTACATCTTTCTGCTAATGGAGTCTCTGTGAGGCATATGTAAAGTATCATGTACTTAGGAGCCTGCCACCCATGTGGGAGGATTGAGTGCTGAGCTCCTGATGTTGGTCTGGCCCAGGTCTTGCTGTAGCAGTCGTTTGGTCAGTGAAATAGTGACTAGATAGAAGATCTTGCTCTCCCTCTCTCTCTTTCTCACTCTAAGTCTCCTTCTATCTCACCTCTTTCTACTCTTCAAATAAATAAAAATAAATGTTTAAAGCTAAACAAATAAAAAACAAAACAACTCAAAAGTAGGAATTTCTCATCAGTAACTTCTTTTTTTATTTTTTTGAAATTTCAAAGCAAAGTTAAATTTGACATTAAATTTATTTCTAGATCACATACACTTGTAGGAAAGAGATTAGAGGGAAAATGGTAAATTTGATTGCAGATATATATTTGTGCACATATTAAAATCAAAGTTTGTTCAACTCAAAGACTTACACATTTTTATCCTTTGGAATCAACAAATAGTCCACAGAAGAAAACTTACAAAAGTCCTAAAAGAGTGAAACTATTCTGAATGATAATAGTGAAAATTCGTAGGCAGCTTTCTCATTCCTGATTTGGTAATGCAGGCAACTGTTAAGATCAACTAATATCTTTTTTTAGACAGGATGTTTGGCAGGAGCTTTCCTTATGACAACAAATTTGTCTCTTGGCAGTAGTGATTTGTACCAGCTGCTGCCAATCAGTAATAATTTGGGTACATTCCATTGCACAGGTGTGAAAAGCCTAGAATTTAAGAAATTCACAAACTCTACACTGTACTTACCAGTAATAAACAACTTGTGAAACTTTTTTTCTTTGCAAGATTCATTTTAGATTTAGTATATCAAAATCTAGATGTTCCCTTTTTTCAGGGTCAAAATGAATGGTCAGATAAATATGCTTAGAAAATCTAGCTACATTTGTGTTTTCATTCAGGATAGAGGAAAATAATTGAGATTGTGTTTCCTTTATCAAGATTTCACATATCTTTAAGAATTGTTGGTAAATTAAAGAGATCTATCCCTCTTCACAAATATTCTGCATATATTACTTGTGTTGCTGTCTTCTCTGTCACTATATCCCTATAAAAGCTAGAGACATTGGACTATTCTTTTTTCTTCTTTAAATCAATGTCCTTACATGTATGATAATGTTTAGGCCAAAGCAAGTACTTGCTATGCCATAGTCTTACTGCAGGCAATAGTCTTACTGTCAGATGTTTACCCATCTGCTTTAGTCTTTTCTGCCTGTCACTTATTCTATTGAGTTCTAGAATCTGTACATAAATAAAGATGACAAAGAGCCAGCAGCACTATGGTTCAGAGGGTTAAAGCCCTGCCCTGCAGTGTCAACATCCCATATGGGTGCCGGCTCGAGTCTCGGCTGCTCCACTTCCAATCCAGCTCCCTGTTAATATATCTGGGAAAGCACCATAGGGTGACCCTCCTTGGGCCCATGCACCCACGTGGCAGAAACTGGAAAAAGCTCTTTGTTCCTGGCTTTGGATCGGCTCAGCTCTGGCTTCTGTGGCCATTTGGGGCATGAAGCAGCAGATGGAAGACTCTCTGTATCTCTCTTTCTATAACTCTGCCTTTCAAATAAATAAAAATATCTTTTTAAAAGTGCAAATAAAATTATTATTTGAACCAGTAGGTAAATTATCAAGACCATGATATTAATCTTAACAAACATAAGTATTTTTCAAAATGTTCTGTATTTTATGTTGGTTTTATTTATTTGCTATTTAGTTAGTTAATTTTTTTAATCTTTTATTTAATGAATATAAATTTCCAATGTACAGCTTATGGATTACAATGGCTTCCCCCCCATAACTTCCCTCCCACCAACAACCCTCCCCTTTCCTGCTCGCTCTCCCCTTCCATTCACATCAAGATTCATTTTCAATTCTCTTTATATACAGAAGATCAGTTTAGTATATATAAAGATTTCAACAGTTTGCCCTCACACAGCAACACGAAGTGAAAAAATACTGTTGGAGTACTAGTTATAGCATTAAATGACATTATAACATTAATGACAGAGATCCTACATGATATTTTTTTTAAATTGATTAATTTTCTATGTAATTTCCAATTTAACACCAAGGTTTTTTTTTTTTTCATTTTCAATTATCTTTATATACAGAAGATCAATTCAGTATATACTAAGTAAAGATTTCATCAGTTTGCACCCACACGTAAACACAAAGTGTAAAAATACTGTTTCAGTACTAGTTATAGCATTACTTCACATTGGACAACCCATTAAGGACAGATCCCACATGGGACGTAAGTACACAGTGACTCTTGATGTTGATTTAACAATTTAACATTCTTGTTTATGGCGTCAGTAATCTCCCTAGGCTCTAGTCATGAGTTGCCAAGGCTATGGAAGATGTCCTAAATAGCACTCTGGCCTCAGAATCAGCCCTTAAGGCATTTGGATCTGGCTGAAGAGCCTATGAGAGTATTTTAGGCATGGAAAGCCAAGACACCATGGAAAAAAAGAAGGAGAAGGAGGAGGAGGAGGAGGAGGAGGAGGAGGAGGAGGAGGAGGAGGAGGAGGAGGAGAAGGAGAAGGAGAAGGAGAAGGAGAAGGAGAAGGAGAAGGAGAAGGAGAAGGAGAAGGAGAAGGAGAAGGAGAAGGAGAAGGAGAAGACCTAAATGAAGGATCTCAGTGAGTGTGATCCCAGTGGAAAGAACGGGGCCATCAAGGTAGGAGGTACCTTTCTGTGAAGGGAGGAGAGAACTTCCACTTTGACTATGACCCTGTCGGAATAAGATCGAAGTCAGCGAACTCTAAAGGCTTCCATAGTTAGTTAATTTTTAACAGGTCAATACAGTTCATAGATATATGTTTGAGAATATTCCTTTTCTCCCTCCCTCCCAAGCATTTGTCTTAAGCAATTATATTTCTTTTTCTTTTAATATTTACTAATTTATTTGAAAGGCAAAATTACAGAGAGGCAGAGGGAGAGAGAGAGAGAGAGAGAGAGAGATCTTCCGTCCGCTGGGTTACTTCCCAAAATGGCTGCAATGTTTGGAGCTGGGCCTATCTGAAGGCAGGAACCAGGAACTTCTTCTGGGTCTCTCATGCAGGCAGGGGCCCAAAGTCTTGGGCCATCTTGCACTGCTTTCTCAGGCCATGGCAAAGTGATGGATCATAAGTGGAGCAACCAGAACTCCAATTGGCCCCCATATGAAATGCCGGCACTGCAGACAGGGGCTTCACCTGCTATGCCACAGCACCGGCCTCAAACTATATTTCACTATCAGCTAGTCAAATTTCCACCACTTGTTATTATAACCCTGCTTCATCACACCAATCTTATGTCCACATTTCCAGGAGTAATTAGTTGGCATTGACATTATGGTGCCCTTGGTTAAGTGGCTCTTTAGGATTCCTGCATCCTACATTGGAGTACTGGTTCTCACTCCCATGCTTCAGATTCAGCTCCCTGCTACTGTACTCAGGGAGCAACAGATGACAGTTCAATTACTTGAGTTTCTGCCACCCATTTGGGGAACCCGGATAATGTTACTGGATGCTGGCTTCAGTGTGATCCAGCCTCTGCTGTGATGGTCATTTGGAGAGTGAACCAGAGGATGGAAGTCCTCTCCCTCTCCCCACCTCTCCCTGCCCCTCCCCCTCCCTCTGTGTTTGTGTATGTCTGTGCTTATGTGTCTGTGTGTGTGTGTGTCTTTGTCTTCTTCTCTGTGTCATTCTGCCTTTCAAATAAATAAATAAGTTTTAAAAAGAAAGATGGTTAATCTTATCTCTTGAAAATCCCAGACTGATAATATTCTTCAGTGTTGCATAGAACAACAAGGAAAATGATTAATTTTTATGCCTAGTTATCATGCTTCTGTCTTTCTATGTACCAATACAAAACACTAAGTGGAAACAATGTAAAATACTATTTGCTACATTATGGCCGGTGCCGCGCTAACTAGGCTAATCCTCCGCCTTGCGGCACCGGCACACCGGGTTCTAGTCCCGGTCGGGGCACCAATCCTATCCCGGTTGCCCCTCTTCCAGGCCAGCTCTCTGCTGTGGCCAGGGAGTGCAGTGGAGGATGGCTCAAGTGCTTGGGCCCTGCACCCCATGGGAGACCAGGAGAAGCACCTGGCTCCTGCCATCCGATCAGCGCGGTGCGCCGGCTGCAGTGCGCCTACTGCGACGGCCATTGGAGGGTGAACCAACGGCAAAAGGAAGACCTTTCTCTCTGTCTCTCTTTCTCACTGTCCACTCTACCTGTCAAAAAAATAAAAAAATAATTTAAAAAATACTATTTGCTACATTAAAGAGAGAATTTTTTTTTCCTTTGGCTTATTTTATGAAGTTGTGTATCACAAAAATGTTAATCATGTAAAAACTAAACATTATCAGGTGCTTACCATTTTTTAGGTACCTAATCAGCATTGTTCTACTTAATGAATAAAGTAACCTATATTTTCTAAATCTACTACTGGAATATAGGACACTTGCATATAAAGATTTTATGGGTATAAATTTTATTACACTAAATAAAGTTTATGGCTTTCAATACATATGCCTATTACATTTTGTGGAATTTTATAATACAATTACAAAGCACATGCAAATTATAGGGAAGAGACGACATTGTATTAACAGTACTGGGATGAAATTTTAAAATATGATTGATAGTATATTTAAATATGTATATATATATATATATATATACAAACATATAATGATATCCATTCTTCCTTTAAAAACAACAATAAGCCCAAACTTAATTTCTTACACTATATTATAGAAAACATTACTAGAAAAATAAAACAAATTAAAGCATGGCTAATTCTCTATTGGGTGTCTGACAGTAGCGTTTATGTTTACCAGACCTGGATAGCTCAAACTTTTGCCTGGGATCATGATGTAGCAGCAATAACTAGTCAAACAAAATGCAATTAGCTATTTGGCTTCATATAGATACAAGTTGATATTTGTAAACAATTTTGATATTGCTGTGGTGCTGCTGTGAATTATTCTCCCATGCAGTGTTTGTGTCATATACCCTTATGGTTATTGACTCTGCCATCAGCAATTCTCTCACATTGTGATTCCACAATGTTCCCTTGTCGTGATTGGCAAAGGCACAGAATGGCTGTAATTTTGGAAGGCCAGTGTAACAGATTTCATAGCTGAATACGATGTTTAGCGAAAAATTTATTTTCTGTTCTAAGATAATGAATATTTAAAATAACTTCTATATTTCATTGACCAAAATACTTTTTCAAGAGTTATTTTCATGCACCCACCAGCCCTAACAGAAGTTACTAAAATCTGCAGGGCCACAGAGAACATTCGTCTCTTTCCAAATCCGGGCAAGGTGACCCCTTCTGGAAGACTGTTTACAACTCCAATTCTTTAAAGTCTGCTGCATCAGGGTACCTTTTAGGTAAGAGTGGAAAACATTTAACAGTAAGGTACTCTTGTGCAGACCAAGACTTGTCTCTACCACTTAATAACCTTATTATAACCAAGTCACTAATACTACCCACTTCAACTACATTGCTAATAGGTTGAGAAAATAATGCTTTTCTTAACGAAAAGTTGTAAGATTGTTACAAACAAATGATTTGAAGACATTCATTTTGTTTCTCATTTAGCAAAATTTACATACTTTTATGTGTTAATTTTTTATTTAAACATTTTATTGAAATACAGTATACATACTAAGGCTCTTATACACAGATACACAGATAAATGAACGTTTTGTCTTCTGAACAGTTGCACAAACAACACATAAATTAAGAACAAAACATTACTACTAGTGCAGGAGTTCTCATTACCCACTCCTCTTTTTCTATTCTTTCAAACATGGGGAAATGAGAATATGTTGTCATTTAGATGGTATGATTCAATGAAGCAATTATAATTAAATACAAAATGATCTGACATCCTCACAATTTGTATACTCTCTGTGTATATTAACTTCCACAAATAAGAGGAAACTTATGCTGTTTGTTTTTCTGAATATAACTTATTTTATTAGGCATAAATGATATTATTTCATATAATTATATTAACTTAGCATAATGATTTCTAGTTGCATATATTTTGGTGCAAATGCCAGGGTTTCATTCTTTTTATCACTCATTAAAATTCCATTGTGTGTCTGCACCAAACTTTCTTTAACCAAAAGTTGATGGTTACCTAGATTGACTCCATATCCTTTCTAGTGAGAATTGAACTGCTATTAACATGGGAGTGCAGATAACTCCTTCACGTGCTACTTTCGTTTGCTTAGGATAAATTCCCAGGAATCTGATAACTGAGTCACAGCTTTTCCAGGAATATTTGTACTGTTTTCCATAAAGGTTGCACCAAATTTCCTTCCTACCAGCAGTGGTTTAGGGTTCTTTTATCTTCCCACCTTCACCAGCATTTGCTATTTTTTTATTTCTTTTTTATGATAGTCATTCTAACTGGAGTGATGTGATACTTCACTGTGGTTTTTATTTGCATCTCCCTGAAGGCTAGGGATTCTGAACCTTTTTGCATCTGTCTGTTCACCATTTGTATTTCATCATCTGAAAAATGTGTGTTCATTTCTTTGCTTCCTTCTTAACTGGATCATTTGTTTTTGTTGATTTTCTTAAGCTGCTTATAAATTCTGGATATTATCCTTTATCAATGAATAGATTGCAAGCCTTTTCTATCATTACATTGGTTGCATCTTCATTTTGTTCAATGTTTCTTTCATTGTACAGAAGCTTCTTAGTTTGAGCTAATCCCACTTGTCTATTATTGCCTTTATTTGGCTATGTTTCTGAGTCTTACCCCAGAAATCTTTTCCTAGCAAATATCTTACAGTGTTTACTCTATTTTTTCCTCTAGTAATTTGATGGTTTCAAATCTTATGTTCAGACCCTGGAACCATGTCAATTGATTGTATAGGTTGTAAGGTAGTGGTTTTTCTTCAAACTTTTGCACGTGCAAATTAAATTTTCCCAAAATTATTTGTCAGTCTCTTTAAGAGACTGTCCTTTCTCTCGGGAATCATTTTAGCTCTTTTACCAAATACTAGTTGGCTGTAGATGCATGGATAAATTTCTGTTGTTTCTATTCTGCTCCATGGTCTACATGCCTGCTTGTTCCATTAGAAGGTTGTTTTGATGAATAGCCCTGTATTATACCCTGATATCTGGCATTGTGATACTTTTTTCTTTGTTTATACTGTTGAAATTGCTTTGGCTATTTGGTCTCCTATAAATTTTGGGATTTTTTCCATAGTTCTCTGAGGAATATCCTTGGAAATTTGATTAGGAATACATTCAATCTATAAATATATTTGGGAAGAATGGACATTTTGATGATATTAATTCTTTCAAACAACAAACATGTTAGATTTTTCAACTTTTTGGTGATTTCTATTACTTTCATTAATGTTATATAATTTTCATTGTAGATATCTTTCATATCTTTGGTTACATTTATCCAAAAGTATTTGAATTTTTGTAGCTTCTCTAAATTGTACTTATTTTTAAAGTATTTCTCCTCCAGAATATTGTTGGTGTGTAAGAATGCTACTGATTTTCTTGCTTTTTTTTTTTGGTAATTTATGTAACAGACAGATTCACTGATGAATTCTATCAAACTATTCAGAAAGAATGCCAATCTTTGTTTTAATTAATCAAAATAATTAAAAAGGGAATTACTTCTGTAAGGCCATCATTATCTTAATTGCGAAACCAGACAAAGAAATAATGACACAAAAGAGAGTTATATTCCAAAATGCTTGATGAACATAGATATAAAAATACTCGGCCGGTGCTGTGGCTCAACAGGCTAATCCTCCGCCTTGTAGCGCCGGCACACGGGTTCTACTCCCGGTTGGGGCGCCGGATTCTGTCCAGGTGGCCCCTCTTCCAGGCCAGCTCTCTACTATGGCCCTGGAAGGCAGTGGAGGATGGCCCAAGTCATTAGGCCCTGAACCCACATGGGAGACCAGGAGAAGCACCTGGCTCCTGGCTTTGGATCAGCGTGGTACGCCAGCCGCAGCGTGCTGGCCGCAGCGGCCATTGGAAGGTGAACCAACGGCAAAGGAAGACCTTTCTCTTTGTCTCTCTCTCTCTCTCTCTCACTGTCCACTCTGCCTGTCAAAAAAAAAAAAAAAAAAGAAAGAAACAAAAATACTCAACAAAATAATATGAAATAAAATCCAAAAACACATCAAAATATCATCCTTCCTGACCAAGTCAGACTTATTCCAGGGATACAGGGGTGCTTCAACATATAGAAATCAACAAATGTGATGTATCACTTCAAAATAATGCAAGATAAAAATCATGATTATCTCAATAGAGGCAAAGAAAGCATATAATAAAATACAATATCCTTTCATGATTAAAAATCTTAAAAATTTGGTATAGAAGGAGCATATCTCAACACAATAAAGGCAATATTTGACAAACTCACAGCCAGCATCATATTGGATAAGGAAAAGCTGGAATCATTTCCACTAACATCCAGAACCAGACAATGATGCCCACTCTCATTATTATTCAGTATTATATTATATTATTATTATATTATATTATATTATTATATTATATTATATTATTATATATCATATTATTTATTATATTATTAATTATTAATTAATTATATTATTATTAATATCATATATTATATATATTATATATTATTATATTATATTATATTATATTATATTATATTATATTATTATTATTCAGTATAATTCTGGAAGCTTTTTGCCACATCCATTAGAAAAAAAAAAGGAATAAAAGGAATACTAATTGTAAAGGGAGGAGTCAAATTATACCTGTTTGGAAACTACATGATTCTTTATAAAGGGGAACCAACAAAGACTATTAAGAAAATATTAGGACCCAAAAAGAGAATTCAGTAGATTTGAAGGATGTACTAATCTTCTCAAGAAAAAAACAATCTTTCATATCTCTGTGATTAATAATTCATATACAATTTGTCAGGAAATCATGCTGTTGCTACCTTCAGATATATGAGAATTCTGATAACTTTTTATCTGGTTTTTTGGATCCTTACTGTCTAAATACAGTGCAGAGTTTGTACATCTTTAATCACAAACCAATGCATGGCTGGCGCCGCAGCTCAATAGGCTAATCCTCCAACTGTGGCGCCGGCACACCAGGTTCTAGTTCCCGGTCGGGGCGCCAGATTCTGTCTCGGTTGCCCCTCTTCCAGTCCAGCTCTCTGCTATGGCCTGGGAGTGCAGTGGAGGATGGCCCAAGTGCTTGGGCCCTGCACCCGCATGGGAGACCTGGAGGAAGTACACGGCTCCTGGCTTTGGATTACCACAATGTGCCAGCCGCAGAGTGCCAGCCGCAGTGGCTATTGGAGGGTGAACCAATGGTAAAGGAAGACCTCTTTCTCTCTTTCTCACTGTCCACTCTGTCTGTCAAAAAAAAATGCAAACCACTATTATCTCTCACATGTGATGCTGCAATAGCCTTCTAAATGTACACTCCACCTCTCCAGTCTGTATCCTGCATAGGATGTATTTTAAACAGAATAATATGATGAACTTTATTTATTTATATCTGGTAGTTTATTTTTATGTAAATATAATGATAATACAAAAAGAACAGATTCAATGTA
Organism: Lepus europaeus; assembly: GCF_033115175.1. Classification (NCBI taxonomy): domain Eukaryota; kingdom Metazoa; phylum Chordata; class Mammalia; order Lagomorpha; family Leporidae; genus Lepus; species Lepus europaeus. The sequence goes on along the minus strand of NC_084832.1, from coordinate 47,623,047 downwards.
GTTCATAGATACAATTCTTATAATGTCATTCCTTTCCTCATAAAAACCTAACATAGATCCTGTTATCAATTTGCTCAAAACCTCGTATACTTTAACTATTTATTCAAAGACAAAGAAGTGTAAATACACACAGGATATATTTGCATCCTCATTTCCTACTATTGTTGTTGTTCTCTATACTCCATCCCAACATCTTTGCATTCTCAGCTAGGCACAGCTGTAGTCCATCTAAAAATCTCTACAGTCAGTGTACTCCTTGCCTGAATCATTCCTCCTTGCAAATGTGTATAGAAATCCCTTAACTCCTTAAAAATCTTTCCCATATTTGAAATTACACCTAATTCAAGAATCTCTTAAAGCCAGAAATGTTTCTATCTGCTGACTTCTCAAATCTAATGTATTCCTTCCATTCTATTTTCATTTTGCAAAAGATGGCTTTTTCATCTAAAATAATGCACAATGTATTTTTTTATCTTTTATTTAATGAATATAAATTTCCAATGTACAGCTTGTAGATTACAATGGCTTCCCCCTCCCATAACTTCCCTCCCACCCACAACCCTCCCCTCTCCCACTCCTTCTCCCCTTCCATTCACATCAAGATTCATTTTCAATTCTGTTTACATCCAGAAGATCAATTTAGTATATATTAAGTAAAGATTTCAACAGTTTGCACCCACATAGAAACACAAAGTGAAATATACTGTTTGAGTACTAGTTATAGTATTAAATCACAATGTACAGCACATTAAGGACAGAGATCCCACATGAGGAGCAAGTGCACAGTGGCTCCTGTTGTTGACCCAACAAATTGACACTCTAGTTTATGGCACCAGTAACCACCCTAGGCTGTCGTCATGAGTTGCCAAGGCTATGGAAGCCTTCCAAGTTCCCCGACTCTGATCATATTTAGACAAGGTCATAAAAGACAGGGTGAGGATAGTAACCAATGATCCTAAGAGTGGCATTTACCACGTTTGAAGAATTATACAGCGTTAAGTGGGGAAGAGGACCATCAGTACACACAGGTTGGGAGTAGAGCCATTGGTGGTAGAGTAGAGGTTATGATTACAAAGGAATGAGGCCCAAGTGCGCTAGACAGGGTCTAGAAAAAAGGACAGAGTCATTATTAGAGGAGCTAAGAAAGGTGCTGTCTAAGCTACAATTAAGTTTTCTGATTGAGAGGCAAATAGAATCTGACAGAAGGGGCTTGATAATAATCTGGTGGGCTTTAGGCCTTGTAAGTTAAGAGGCCCTGACCTATCTATCTCTTCACGTGGGGTATATCCTAAGGGAGGTGTGAACCTCCTAGGGGAAGGCACTCTGTTGACTTTCATTACTTGGCTGGCCTGGGAGGAGATCTGGCCAGGTAAAGGCAGGGGACATCTCTAACAAGAAATTTACAGTTCTGCTTGCAATGTTGCTGACCCTGCTTGGCCGTCCCCTCAGCTGCAGTGGTCACTTTGGAAGTTGGGCTGAGTGAAGGGCTTTTCAGCTTAGAGCCAATAAGATCTGTGGCTCTGACCTGGGCATCCTTCGACTCCAGGGCAGGTCCATTTCCAGTGATCCAACTCTTGGCAGAGCTGCCAGGGCTCTTCACAAGCTGACTTCTGCTGAAGCCCAGGCTTACCACATTGAAAACCACTGCATTGGACTGGCCTGTTGGGTTTCCTTGAGTGCAGATTACCGTATAGAACAGCCATCAATAGGACTGCCACCCATTGCTTCTGATGCCTAGCTTTCTTTTTCTCCTGTTTTTTTCTAAAGCAGACCAGAGGATGCAAGTCAAAGGAGTGCCCAAATGATAAAGAATCATCCAACATAATTAGCCACTGTGACTGAATGGAAGAAGAAAAGAGTTTTATAGATGCAAGCAAATTAGTTTGGAACTATCAAATCTTTATATTTATATATCAAGATATTCATAGGGATTGCAATCACAGCAATTTAAGTACAAATTTGGCATGGAAGAAAAAGTATTAAGAGTAATGAGAAATGACTGAAAAATAGACATGTGTTAATGTTTTGATGTGTTTTCAAAAAGTCAAAATTATCAGTTTATACACAACTTCCACTAGTGAACACAAGGCACACTACCTTTTGCATGAATTGAACTCACCTGCCAAACTTTCAAATGCTAAAATACAGAACAAATTAATTAAATTTTTCTACAGAAAATAAAAATGAATATATCTTGGAGAAGAATGAGAAAAATCATAATTTGAAAACCCCTTTCATTAATTTAAGCAATTGTTCTAATTACATTCAAACACACATTCAAGGTATCTTTAAGGTAGCAAAAGAAAACAAGCAAAAGAACCTGTGTCTTAAATTTTCTGGGAATATAATTTTGCTATCATTTTCAATATTCTTATTAAATGCTTGGGAACTTCATAGATTTATGAAGTTGAAATTTTGTAGAAGGGGCAGAGCCAAGATGACAGAATAGTGAGGACACACACTGATAATCCGGGAAAAGATATTTTAATAAAATTGGAGTTACTGTAGTTTCATGGAAAGGCTCAGGGAAAAAATTGCAGAGGAAACTCTTCTGGGTCTAGTGGATATGACATGGACGACCCACGGGGAGAGCAAGGATGCGCACAGCTCCGGAGCCCAGCTGGGGAGTCTACGCATCTGCACTGGAAGGGGAGGTGAGGCAAACCCCTCAGTAACCCGACACATTGGCAGGGAAATGGTAGATAGAGCCTAGAGGGAATGAGGCTTGAAGCCCCGCTGGGGAAACTTCATCAGGCCAGCTAGAGGAGAGAGGAAAAAAAAAAGGGAGCAGTATGGACGAGTTTCTCTCTCTCAGCCCACCTCGCTAAGGTGAGCAACACAAAGAGCAGGCACCATTTTGGACATACGTAAAAGCTACATGACCTCAGGGCTGTGCATGACCTCAGAGCTGCACCTGCCCTCAGTCAAACAGAAAAACCTGACTCTGGGGGGGGATGAAATAACAGGAGGTTAGGACCTAGTGAATGTGTGGAGCTAATGAACTGAGACAGTGAAAAAAGAGACAGTGGGTGAGAGAACTCACGGAGTTCATGTGAGTGCTCTCCAGAGATGCTACAATTCGGTAATCTTGGCAACCCAGTGGGAGACTGCAGGAGAATTTGAACCCACACTGAGGGCAGCACAGATTCTTTGTGTGGTCCTTGGGAAAGAGAAGATGAATGATATACCCACAGGAGCGAGAGTTCAGAAGCTGACTAACTTCAATTCCACTCAGCTGTGCAGTATTACTTCCCTTCTAAATCAAAAAAGAGAGAGAGAGAGATTTACTATGCCTAACCTGAGTGTGTCACCTTTGTCAAACCCTTAACCCTGAAGAACCAAACAAAGCTCTCTGGCCACACCCATCTCAAGTCTCTAAGGCTCCTTCAAAAGCAAACAGTCTACTTACTACAGTTATAGTATAACAAGAGAAAAACACCACAGCAAGGGAAGAAGAATCCAAAGAATATCTCCACAATGACAAGCAACAAACACAGAAACCAAGGAAACAAGAACAAGAAAGACATTATGACGCCCGCAAATGAACAAGAAACCCCAAGCCAAGATTATGAAGATGATGAGATAGAAGAAATGCAAGATATGGATTTCAAAAAAATTTATGATGAGAACATTTAGAAGTTTCAAAAAACAAATTCTTGAACTACGGAAATCCTTAATGGACAGGATAGAAAATCTTGTGAAAATGAAATCTTAAGGAGGAATCAAAATGAAATGCAGAAACTAGTGGAACAGAAAAGTGTGATAGATAAGAGAAATCAAAATGAAATGAAGAACTCAATAGATCAAATAAAAAACACATTAGAGAGCCTTAAAAACAGAATGAGTGAAGCAGAAGAGATAATATCAGACTTAGAAGACAGAGAACAGGAAAGTATACAGTCAAACCAAAGAAAAGAAGAAGAAATTAGAAAGCTAAAACGTATTGGGTTCTAGGAGTTCCTGAATGCATGGAGAGAGAGAAAGCATTAAAAGGCCTTTTTAGTGAGATACTAGCAGAAAATTTCCCAGGTTTGGAGAAGGACAGAGACATCCTAGTACAGGTAGCTCATAGAACCCCTAGTAAACATGACCAAAAGGTGAAATAAAGAACTTTCATAGCAAACAGAACTTGAAAGATTTGTTACCACTCATCCAGTCTTACAAGAGATGCTTAAAGATGTGTTACCACATAAACACAGAAACATGGTTATCAATATGAAAGAAGGTAAATGAAGGAAACCTCAGAGCAAAATATCACAGGAAGTTCAAAGCATATATTAGAAAATATCTTTGGGAAAACGGCAGGGCAAAGTTACTACTTATCAATAGTCACATTGAACGTTAATGGCCTCAACTCTCCAGTTAAAAGGCACAGATTGGCTGAATGGACTAAGGAACAAAACCCATCATTTGCTGCTTACAAAAAACACATCTTTCCAACAAAGATGCGTGCAGACTGAAAGTGAAAGCCTGGAAAAAGATATAGCATGCCAACATAAATGAAAAAAGAGTGGGCATTGCCATCTTAATATCAGAAAAAAATAAACTTTAACGTAAAATTTGTTAAGAGAGACAAAGAGGGGGACTATATAATGATTAAGGGATTAAATCAATAGGAAGATGTAACTATTATCAATGTATATGCACCTACTTACAGGGCCCTGGGTTATTTAAAAGATACACTAAGGGACTTAAAGGGAGACTTAGATTCCTATACAATAATACTGGGGGACTTCAATACTCCACTCTCAGAAATAGACAGATCAACCAGACAGAAGATCAACTAGGAAAAACTAGATTTAAATGACACTATTGCCCAAATGGATCTAACAGATACCAAAAGAACTTTTCATCCTACACATAAAAAAAATTTACACTCTTCTCAGCATTACATGGAACCTTCTCTAGGATTGACCACATATTAGGCCATAAAGCAAGTCTCAGCAAATTCTAAAGAATTAGAATCATACCATGCAGCTTCTCAGACCACAGCGGAATGAAGGTGGAAATTAGCAACTCAGGAATCCCTAGAGCATATGCAAACACATGGAGATTGAACAACATGCTCCTGAATGAACACTGGGTCATAGAAGAAATCAAAAGAGAAATCAAAAACATTCTAAAGTAAATGAGGACAACAGCACAACATACCAAAACCTATGGGATACAGCAAAAGCAGTGTTAAGAGTAAAGGATATAGGAATACGTGCCTACATCAAGAAATTGGAAAGGCACCAAATAAATGAGCTTTGAATTCATCTCAAGGATTCAGAAAAACTGCAGCAAACCATACCCAAATCTACTAAGAGAAGAGAAATAATTAAAATCAGAGAAGAAATCAACAGGATTGAATACAAAAATAAACATTACAAAAAAATAAGCCAAATGAGGAGCTGTTTTTTTGAAAAAATAAACAAAATTGACACCCCATTGGCCCAACTAACTAAAAAAAAAGACCCAAATCAATAAAATCAGAGATGAAAAAGGAAACGTAACAACAAGACACCACAGAGATAAAAAAAAATCATCAGAAATTAATACAAAGACTTGTATGCCAGCAAACAGAGAAACCTATTAGAAAAGGATAGATTCCTGGATACATACAACCTACCTAAAATGAACCAGAAAGACATACAAAACCTAAACAGACCAATAACTTAGTCAGAAATTGAAACAGTAATAAAGGCCCTCCCAACAAAGAAAAGTCCAGGACCTGATGGACTCACTGCTGCATACTATCAGACATTTAAAGAAGAACTAACTCCCATACATCTCAAACTATTCAGAACACTGGAAAAGAGGGAATCCTCCCAAATTCTTTCTATGAAGGCATCATCACCTTAATA